>NC_080106.1:10865000-12200000 GCF_950005125.1 Chionomys nivalis | reverse complement strand
TTTTTTTGTATTAAACCTTTATTCCCAGAGACTGTGGGCAGCAAGAAAAATTTAAAAGGAGAGGAGGGCAGAGTGGCGCACACCTGTAATACCAGGACTTGGAGTCTTGAGGCAGGGGGATGGGTGGGCTTGCATAGCAAGACACTGTCTCAAAAGAAAGAAAAGGGGTGGGGGTGGCCAGAGAAGTGGCTGAGCAGTTAGGAAGGAATGCTGTTCTCGCAGAGGACGCGCATCTATCAGGCAGCTCACAACCACCTGTAACTCTAGCTCCAGTGACTCCGGTGGCTCTGTGTTCTATAGACACCTATAAGACACACATAATTGAAAATAAAATAATAAAGCTTTATTTAAAAGGGGGAGCTGGAGAAATGGCTCAGCAATTATGAATACTTGCTGCATTTGCAGAGGCGGACCCAACTTGAGTTCCCAGCAGCCACATTGGGACAACTCACAGCAACCAGTAACTCTAACTCCAGAGAGCTGGACATCATCTTCTAGCCCACAGGAACACACACACACATGAATAAAATTAAACTCTTCAGGACTGGAGAGCTGGCTCAGTGGTTAAGAGCACTTGTGTTTACAAAGCACCCAGGTTCGATTCCCAGCCCCACATGGAGGCTTACCACCTCTGTGAGCACCAGCCTGTATGTGGTGCACAGACATCCATGCAGGCAAAACACTCATACACGTAAAATAATAAAAATTAAATTAAAACTTTTTTTTTTTTTAAGAAGAGGAAAAGAGCGGGCTGGTGTGCATATTCAGGCACTGCGAGGAGTGCCGGTGTCTGCCAATAGACTGTTAGGGCCGCCATCTGCTGAGAGTCAGGTGTGTTTCGGATACCCGTGTCATCCCTCTCCTGTCGCTCCTCCTCCCTCTGCAGGTCCATATGAAGGATGTCATGTCAGCACTGTGGGTCTCAGGGCTGGACTCCAGCTACCTGCGGGAGCAGATGCTGAATGAGCCCTTGGTACGAGAAATCGTCAAAGAGTGCAGCAACATCCCGCTCAGCCAGCCGCAGCAGGGGGAGGCCATGCTGGCCAGCTTCAAGCCAAGGGGCTACTCAGAGTGCATAGTGACCATTGGAGGGGAGGAAAGAGTGTGAGTGTGGCAGGGGCCTTGGGAGAAGGGTGTGGGGGAGGGGGAGTTACAACACACGAGAAATGCAAGGTAATATTCTGGGCCAAAATGTGACAGTAATTGGCTTTCTGAGATGGTTAACCGTGTGTCAACCTCTGACATCGACAGTGGGGTTCTACTGTGAACAGAGGTGTAAAACATCAATTGTGTATTTCCTTAGTTCACGGAAACCCACGGCCGCCATGCGATGTATGTGCCCTCTCTACGACCCTAATCGGCAGCTGTGGATCGAACTGGCCCCTCTGAGCATGCCCAGAATTAACCATGGCGTTCTCTCAGCAGGTACGCTCCGCTTAGCTCTAGCAGAGCCCTGACCAAGGAGTATGTCGTTTCCGGCCTCTGCAGACGCGCAGGCACAATTTTTCCTGGTGTGGTGCCACACACCTTTAATCGCAGAACTTGGGAGACAGAGGCAGGAGGATCTCTGAGTCTGAGACCAGCCAGGTCTACCTAACAAATTTAGGTTAGTAGGGATATGTAGTTGTATACTGTCTCCAAAAAAAAAAAAAAAAAAAATAGGGAGTGTGGCTCTACAGTAGTGTGGCCGGGCTTTGGGCTCCATCACCACCTGGTGTGGTGACATGAGTTCCAGGGATCAAACTCAGGTTATCAGCCTTTGCAGCAAGCTCTTTTTCCTGCTAAGCCATTTCGTCTGCCCTGTTCGTCTTCATCCATTTGTCTTCCTGCCTGTGCTGCCTCTGCTCTCAGAAGTCTTGCCAGGCATGTCAGACCTTCCTCCTCTATCCTCTGCTTGCTCGTGTCGGCTTCTGGCTTCTGTCTCTCTGTTGCTGGCTTGATGGTGGCTTTTGATTTATCTTCTGTGACTTTTCAGCTTTGAGAATCTATTGGTCCTTCCATGGGGCTTTTCTGTTTCTGTTTCTCTGTGAATCTTTGCTCGGTGTACACTCATTTCTTAGTTATGTTTTCCGGTTGTGGCAAGGGTTGTTGCTTTGCCTTCTCTAGTTATCCAGTCAAGTCTTGGCAACCCGGTTGCCAGTGCTTGCTTCTGCTCTCACTCCATGGGACCATGTTTCCTGATGTGCCTGAGAGCTTCGCTGGATGTTCTTCTTCACAGGAACAATTAATGCCTTGCAACATGTCAGGTAGCCTGGGCTTGCATGAAAGTGCCCTCTTTCTACAGTAGAGGTTTGACGTTTGTTTCTGATAATCGCAGGAAAATACTATGTTTCCAAAATTGAGTTCAAGCTTGAAACTTTCTAGACAAGGTTTAAATCAGTCAGGCTGGACAAGGTGGGAAAAGGCACTTGCCACCACTGAGGACCTGAGTCCAATCCCTGGGGCTCACACAGTGGAAGGAAAGAAACAACTCCTACAAGTTGTTCTCTGACCTTCATATGTGATTCGTGGCATGTGCACATGCACGTACATACACACATACACACGTGCACTTGAAACTGTTTTAATTTGAATTTTTTGAGAATACCATTCATGAGTACATTTTATATTTATACTGTTCCTATCCTTTCCTCTTCTCCTGCCAACGCTTCTGTTTTCCACTGTGACCCCATCTCAAATTAATGACCTTTTGTAAAATATATATATGTACATACACACGCACATATACATATGTGTGTGTAATCTCCTGAGTCAGTGTTGTCTGTATGTACATGTATCTAGGGTTGACCACTTAAGATTGGGAAACCTATCTAGCTGCTTCTAGAACTTCCTCTAGAAGCACACGGAGCCTTATGAGGTTTTTCCCCTGCTGTGGACGGTTATGGTCTTGTGCAGGCGACCCAGCTGTTGAGAGTTCGTTGGTGCAGCTTCCCTTCCTGTCTAGAAGACACTGTCTCGCAGCAGATGTCCTGGCCCATCTGTCCCCACCCTCTCTTCCATGATGTCCCCTGAGCCTTAGATGCAGGGCTTGTGTTATGATGTGTCAGTTAAGGTCGGGCACCCTATGGTCATTTACTTCCTGCAGTCTGGCCAGTGGTACTCACTGCTCTAGCCTCCAGACAGCAGCCTCTTTGACGAGGCTGAGAGCCGAACTCACGAGAGAGAGTGTGTACAATGTCAAATGTAATTTTTTTTTGAGGGTTTGGGTATAGTTTATTCAGTGGGTTATGGAGGGAAAGGGGAAGAGGAGAGACAGGCACAGCGAGAGAGAGAGAGAGAGAGAGAGAGAGAGAGAGAGAGAGAGAGAGAGAGAGAAACACAGAGAGAGAAACACAGAGAGAGAAACAGAGAGAGAGAAACAGAGAGAGAGAAACAGAGAGATAGAGAAACAGAGAGGAAGGGGGAGGAGAAGAGAGGAGAAAGTACCTTTTCGGGAGACAGGAGAAAAAAGTGTCAAATATAATTTTAAAAAAGAAAGTTGAGTCAGGCGGTGGTGGCACATGCCTTTAATCCCGGCACTTAGGAGGCAGAGGCAGGCGGATCTCTGTGAGTTCCAGGCCAGCCTGGCCTACAGAGCGAGTTCTAGAACATCCAGAGCTACACAGAGAAACCCTGTGTCGAAAAACCACAAACAAACAAACAAAGACAGTATTGAGTAAAGTAGAATGGCCAGAGTGACTAATAAGTTTGGATCTGTCACCAGGGAACAAGAAGATTGTGAGGGGTGGGGAGGGGAGCTCTGAATGCACCATAGCACTTGCTGAAGGTGTCCTATGTGTCCCCTGTGCTTTCTTCAGAAGGGTTTTTGTTTGTGTTGGGGGGCCAAGATGAAAATAAGCAGACACTGAGTTCGGGAGAGAAGTACGACCCAGACGCCAACACGTGGACTCCTCTCCCGCCCATGAATGAGGTACGGTGTGGTTTGTCTCCAAGGTGTTTCTTTTCTCCATGGCACCTGTATCGGTGTGGGTTCTAGTGTACAGAAAGAAGAAGCAGCCTGGCTTCCCACTGCCTGGAGCCCTATTCTCTCTCATTGCCTCTCCTGCCTTTTCCTGCCCCGCCTCCTCATGGCCTGCTGCCTGGGCCACCTCCCTATTGTTTGCCCCAGCCTCCTTCCTCTCTTGATCCCCACCTCTGCACACGCTGGTTTTTCGTGTTCCTACAGAGACTCCACAAGCCCGGAAGTTGTTATGTTCTGTTTGGGCTGCAGGCGAATGATAAGCACCTCTGGCTTGTGTAGTTCCTGATACTCTGGCATGCCCTGTTCCCCACGAGGGCCAGTCCTGGCCACGGACAGTCCACAGTGCCTGGCTTTTGTCATCCGTCACGGTCTCTTCGGAAGCCTGCCTACCCATCAGTGCTCAGAATCAATGCCACGGATTTAGTTATCCTGGGAGACAGGCGTTCTTCTGAGTTCTGTAGGTTAAGCACAGAACCTCTGAGCCTGCATCTTTGGTCCCTGGTCCTGAGGAGTGACTGGCTCTGTCTGTTGTGCTGAGGAAGCCACACATAATAGTTCTGAGGAGAAAGAGTATCAAAGGCTCTTCTCTGCTGGGATGCTGGAATAAGACAGTGCCTGTGACATTTAGCAAACGTTGAACATCCACTTTCTCCTACAAAGATTTGTGATGTCTCTCCAGGCAAGACACAACTTTGGGATCGTGGAGATCGATGGGATGCTGTACATCCTTGGAGGGGAGGATGGTGACCGGGAGTTGATTTCCATGGAGTGTTATGATATTTATTCAAAAACCTGGACAAAGCAACCTGACTTGACCATGGTTAGAAAGGTGAGTGCAACGGGCTGCGGTAGCTGGTGTCTTTGCAAGCTGACTCCAAAGTCAGTGTCTCTTCCTGGGGATGGTTGTTGCAGTGGGGAGGCTCATACTCAGGGGCTCACATAATGCTCTTCTGCTACACATCTTCAGTATTCGGTATGCTCTTGAACAATGCCGAGAGGATCAAGGCTCGAGAATTCTAGACAGATCTCTGCTGGCAGCTTGCCTTCATGTGAGCAGTTACACATCCCGAGTGGAAAGAGCCCGTGCGAGTGTGAGTCTGCCTCCGAGCAGCAGTGCTGGCTTGCAGGGACGGTAGAAAATACTTTGTGCTTAGCCTGATCTCTCCTGCACTCCTCATGCCCTCTACAAGTAAAAAACTGCAGTGTCTTCCTCCCATGAGCCTCCCTCACTTAGCCTCAGGTCACAGGCAGAGCTGTCCATCAAGCCGTCTGGATATCCTGTCTTCTCTTACTGTGTACCCGTCCAGTGAGACCATTGTGACAGCGACTGAGCAGCTCATTGTTCCAAGAATCTTAACTCTTGGGAACTCGAATACTGGTGAAAGGAGACGGATGCTGGAAAGCCCCTTCTACTCCCATCTCAGCCAGTGTGGCACGGAAGGAACTTGTGGCTCGTGCACATCAGGCAGTGCTGTGCGTTGCTTACATCCAGTTTTCAAAGCTCCTGTGAAAAGCAGATAGACTTTGGGGACATCAGGATGGCTCAGTGGGTAAAGGCGCTTGTTGCTGCCAAGCTTCCACACGGTGGAAGAAGAGAGCCAGGGCAAAAAAATATATATATATATATATATATATATATATATATATATATATATATATATATATATATATATATATTATAAGATTAGGAGCTGGGGTCCAGTTTCGAGGCAGAACACCGGCCCGGCATGGCCCCATAAAAAGTAAAGTATAGTTACTGCTTCTTTGCTGAAGATGGATGAAGACTCCTTCTCTGGGGATTTCCAGTACGTGCCTCCAGCTCTCTCCACCTCCCAAGCCCTGTGGGGTCATGCAAGGAGGTGTCATTGTTTTGCTCTTAGGAGTCAGCACTTGTCCTACGTATGTGACCATGCTCTCTGCGTCAGTTGCTGTCTGCTTATCCAGTTCCAATGACAAATGGTACCTCTCCCTGCCATTGTGGTTTTTTTTCTTTCAGATTGGCTGCTATGCAGCTATGAAAAAGAAAATCTATGCCATGGGTGGAGGATCATATGGAAAATTGTTTGAGTCTGTGGAGTGTTACGATCCACGGACCCAGCAGTGGACTGCCATATGTCCACTGAAAGAGAGGAGGTGAGGCAGAGTGTGTGTGCCCCTCAGTGTGCCACTGTTGATGGAGCTGAGGCCTCAGAGTATGGCATCTCCTAAAACAGAAGGCCCACGTGCCGTTACAACAAGCAGTAGAGACTAGAAAGGGAGCTCAGTGTTTGAGTGTGTGGTGCGCTGCACGGTGTCAGGACCTGGGCTCAGGTCCCCAGAACCTGAGTCAGTGCCAGGTAGGCAGTCCCGGCATTGGAAAGGCAGAGACAAGTGTTCCTGAGAACGCTGGCTTTCTAGACAAGTCCTGCTAACCCAAGTTAGCAAACTCTGGGTTCAGCTGAGAGATCTTACCTTAACGAATAAGGAATCCAGAAATTACTACTGATGTCGGCCTTAGGGCCTCCACATGCACACACACACGTGTGCCTAAACACGTGAAGACAAAAGCAGTTGGGTTGCTTGGGCATAGTGGTACCTCCCTGTCATCCCCGCACTTGAGAGACTGCTGAGGCAAGAGGATAGCTGTGAGTTCGAGGCTGGTATGGTCTACATAACGAGTCCCAGCCTACCCTGGGTACGTAATGGGACCCTGTCTCAAAGAGACCCCTAGACAGAAGGACAAGGAGTAGAGAACTTGGGGCTGAGGTCCTGAGCTCTGAGCCCGCACCTGTGTCCGTGGCCCTACAGGTTTGGAGCAGTGGCCTGCGGTGTTGCCATGGAGCTGTATGTATTCGGAGGCGTCAGAAGTCGAGAGGACATCCAGGGCAGTGAGATGGTCACCTGCAAGTCTGAGTTCTATCACGACGAGTTTAAGAGGTAAGCAGTGTTGAGGCTTCCGCCCGGGTTCTCTCCCTCTGTGAATTGGACAGTCTTGAGGCCCTCATATCTGTCCTTGCCCTCGGTGCTTTCAGAGATGTGTCTCAGCTTTGATTTCTAGTGACTTCTCTGAATTCTCTGTTTAGGGAGTATGTCCAGTGTGTACTAGATATTCTTTCAGTGACTTCAGAAGTTGAGGAGTGCCTTAGTTGCTTTTCTATTGCAGTGATAAGACATGATGACCAAGGCAGCTTATAAAAGAGTACATTTAATTGGGCTTACAGTTTTAGAGGGCTAGCATTCATGGTGGGGAAAAAAGGGCATGGCAGCAGCAACAGCTAAGAGCTCACATCTTGATCTGAAAATTGGAAGCAGAGAGACAGCAGTGTAAATGGCCAGAGCCTTTTTTTTTTCTTTTTTTTTTTTCTTTTTTTTTTTTTTTTTTTTTTTTTTTTTGAGACAGGGTTTCTCTGTGTAGCTTTGAAGCTTGCCCTAGCTCTGTAGAACAGGCTGGCCTCGAACTCACAGAGATCCACCTGCCTCTGCCTCCCAAGTACTGGGATTAAAGACGTGTGCCACCATGTCTAGCTTAAGGAAAACATTTTTACATTTTTTAAAATGCCTGCCAGGCCATGGTATGCTTCTGTGGTAGGTGCTGTCTCCTCTCACACACTTCCCCTCATAAGCACGAGGCAGTGTTCTCACCGCAATGACCCGTTCAGATCCCCACAGAAGGTCATGGCTGATCTTACGTGCTTCGGTCACGTTCATGTTACCAGAGGGGGGAGCCAGAAGATCAATGTTATCTCATTTCCTGCCTTTGAGATTGGGAGAAGAATGAGCAGGCACCAGGCGTTAGACACGCACATAAATGTCGCCCAGTCTGCCAGGCACTTTCCCTCCAGGGTATTTTCAGAGATGCTGTTGCTTCCCGTTACTTGGAGTAGACTGTCAGGGGAATTTACTAGACAGAAAACGAAGCCGTTTAGACGGTATTTGCTCTGTGGGGGTGGGCAGAGGATATCAGCGGCTTGCTACATTTCTTCTTTGATACGCTACTGTGGGGGCCGGCTGCCGCAGTAGGAAATAGTGTATTAATCTCTCCCCCAGACGAGCGTGAGACAGTCTGTCCCGCTTGATTAACAGGCAGTAGCAGCATGTTTGGCTTTGGATAAACACTGACACAACCCTCTCTTCATGACGACTGACTCAGTGCGTAGTCACTGTGAGCTGCAACTTGTCTGCAGTCGCTTGCTGACGTTCCTTCTTCATTTTGTCTGCTGCCTTGGGTGGAACTCAAATCTGGCTGTAAAGCTTCCCAGCTGTCAGGGGACATGCTGCGTTCTAGAGCCCTGGCATTCCTGCCAGTCACCTGCAGCATCTTTGTGGTTGGTAAACTTGACTACATGCTCTTAGTACCAAACTGCGGCCCTATGAGTAGAACCAACGCTCCTTTTTTCCATTTGTCTTCTCTTCCTTCTTTTTTTTTTCCTTTTTCTTTTTTATCTTCTTTCTTGACGGTCTCACTCTGTCGCCCTGACTGACCTGGAACTCTGTATAATCTAGGCTTGCCTTGAACTCACAGAGATCTCTCTGCCTCTGCCTCCATACCTGGTTTTAAATTTATTTTTTATTATTTATGTGTGTGTGTGTGTGTATATATGCATATGCACGTACTCAGGAAGGTCAAAAGAGGGTGTGAGATCCCCAGGAGCTGGAGTTATGAGCACCAGATGTGGGTGCTGGGAACTGAAGCCAGGTCTTCAGAAGGAGCAGTCAGCACTTCTGACCACTGTCCGCCTCCCCAGCACCCACATGAAAGCCAGGCCTGACATCGTCCGACACATATGTGCACGTGCACTGTCACATGTGAATACATCCACATCCATACAAGAAATAAATAAAACCCTTTGTCTCAGTTAGGGTTTCTATTGCTGTGAAGCGACACCATGACCACAGCAACTCTTAGAAAGAAAACATTTAATCAAAGGGGCTCACTTATAGTTCAGAGGTTCAGTCCATTATCATAGTGGGACACGGTGCTGGAGCTGAGAGTCCTACATCTTGTAGGCAGTGGGAAGTGTCTGAGACACTGGGTGTGACTTGAGCATTATATGAGACCTCAAAACCCGCCTCAAGAGTGACACACTCCCTCCAACACAGCCATACCTACTCCAGCAAAGCCACATCTTCTAATAGTGCCACCCCTTTTGGGGGGCCATTTACTTTCAAACCACCGACTTTTCATCCTAAAATATTTTTTTCACCAGGCCGTGGTGGCACACGCCTTTAACCCCAGCACTCGGGAGGCAGAGGCGGTAGGATCTCTGTTAGTTTGAGGCCAACCTGGTCTACAGAGTGAGTTCCAGGACAGCCAGGGCTGTTACACAGAGAAACCATGTCTCGTGGGGGGAAAATTTTTTCAAATAAAATACATACATCTCCAGCCCGTGTTCCCAGGCTCCCCAGTGTTAGTTTATAAACAGAAAGCAGCTGCTAAGACCTCTTGTCAGTGACATGCAGGACGTTTGCACATTTGTGAAACATTGAGCATGAGCAACACCAGATGCTGCACGGCCTCTGCCGGGCTCCTCTGTTCCTCTCTGAGGCCATGTCCCATGTAACGACACCAGAGCACAGGGAGGTGAGCGTGCGGCAGACCTGGAACCCGAGCAGCTCAGACTTCTGGCTGCAGGGCTCTCTGATGCACCCACCCTACTGGCCTGACTCTGTTCCCATAAATCCTGGCAGAAAAATAACACCCAGCTGCGGGGCAGCATTCCCGGGTATGCTCTCCTCGCAGCCGTGGGAGCTGCTGCCAGATGTGTGGTCTCTGTCAGCATGGAGACCATTCCAATTGTAAGGAGTCTCTTGTCTTTCCTGTCTTTGTTTCCTATTTTTAGGTTAAAGCTTTCCTGGGAAAATGCCATATCTTACTATTTTCTGTGGTTTCTGAATTTAAATAAATAAATAAATAAGGCCACAAGTTACTCCTGGTAGTGACACATGACACCCAGAGAGCAGGGACTTCTCTATCTGGATGTTTGTCTCTGTGCCCTCTTCCCAGCTGTGCCCACACTCTGACAGGATCCTCCCAGTTCTCTCCCTCTCAGGCCATTGCCATATTGTAGCTTTCACCTTGAGGGGGTGGGGTGGGGGGGTCTCTCTTGGGCACCCACCTTCTCCCCCGCTGCCCCCGCCATGGACTCTTCCTCCCCTCAGAGCAGGGTGTACATGCATTCCCCCTTCCCAGGCTTCTGCGAGGGGAAGCAGACACTGCTGCCCTCTGAGTGCCCCGCTGAGTGTCCTCTATGTCCTGAGGCTGAGGCCTCTCTTGTGGCGTCTTCCTTTCCCGAGTACTGTCCTTTCACCTCTGCCTGAGTCTCCTTCCTTGATACATGGTCCTTGTGCCAACTCTGAAGTTGTGTTGCCAATGCCATCTTTCATCTCTGAGAGTACAATAGAAGAGGGATGCTTGACACCTGGGCAGATGCTGGTGACCCTTGGACAGGGGGTCGTGTGGCAGGAAGGACTAACTCAATCCCTGGATTTCTTCTGCCCTCCAAAGACAAGAAACCCACTGTATCCAAGAGGAACTGGTAGAAAAAAAATACAGGCGAGTGAAACCTGTCCTCCATCAATTCTCTTAGAAAAGGTGGAAAAGGCCGGGCATGGTGGAATACACTGTAATCTTAGTACCCAGAAGGCTGAAACAGGAGAAGTTTTAGTTCAAGCTAACATCGATACATACTGCAAACTTAGGAGGGAGAGTGGGGGAGGAAAATGTGTGCAGTGTCCCCAGTGTGCTGGGTGACTGGGCTGGTCGCCATGGCTGTCCAGATGTGGTGTGTCTTCCCATCCCATCCTTGCTCTGCAGCTGCGAACTAGCTGGTGTTTCCTCTTCGTCCTGTTTGCACGGCTCAACAGAGAAGTTTTTCTGTCTTGGTCTTAGAAGGCAGGGCCAGCAGTTAACCTGCGCAGTGTGGTCTCAGGGCTGACTCAGCCATGTCTGAAAATTGGTCGTCCTGACATTCTGCAGAGAAGCACACTGCCTGCCCTTGCTGCCGTCCTTTCATTCCCACCTCACGGTTGGGAAGACGGGAGCACTGCAGCTGCCTCAGTAAGACTTGTGGGGTAGCAAGCAGGGAGCGAACCCTGCTCTTTTGTTTGTTTCTTCGTTTTGTTTTTGTTTTTCCCAGACAGGGCTTCCCAGTAGCTATGGAGCCAGTTCTGGAACTCACTCTGTAGACCAGGCTGGCCTCGAACTCACAGAGATCTGCCTGTCTCTGCCTCCCAAGTGCTGAGACCACCGCCCGGCGTGAACCCTGCTCTTGACCTCATCACTTTCAGTCATGGTCCAGCCTGGAGGCAGAAACCACACTGTAATCTAAACAGAGAAAATGCAATAATGTCTATAATTATTGACCAGCAATGACAAGGGATGAGAAGGACTCTGAGAGCAGCAGGCGTTGGGCTGGGATATGGCTCAGTAGGTAGATGCTTAACATTTGTGAGGTCAAAGTCCATATTCTTTTTTTTTTTTTAATATTTATTTATTATGTATACAGTGTTCTGTCTGTCTGTATGTTTGCCAGAAGAGGGCACCAGATCTCATTACAGATGGCTGTGTGCCACCATGTTGTTGCTGGAAATTGAACTCAGGACCTCTGGAAGAGCAGTCAGTATTCTTAACCTCTGAGCCATCTCTCCAGCCCCAAGATTTATTTATTGTATATACAGTATTCTGCCTGTAAGCATGCCTTCAGGCCAGAAGAGGGCACCAGATGTTATTACAGATTGTTGTGAGCCACCATGTGGTTGCTGGGAATTGAACTCAGGACCTTTAGAAGAGCAGGCAGTGCTCTTAACCACTGAGCCATCTCTCCAGCCCAAAGTCCATATTCTTAGCCCCAGCAAACCAAGTGATCATAGACTGGGGATGTGGCTCAGAAGAGAGCATGATGGAGCCCTGGGGCCCATCCTTTGTACTCCATAACTCAGCCTGTTACCCAGAACTCATGAGGTAGAAGGATGAGAAGTTAAGGTCATCCTTGGCAGCTTAGCATGTTAGAGGCCAGCAGGGGCCCTGTCTTAGAGGAGGGGAAAGGAAGAGGGAAGGTAAGGTAGGAGAGGGGCAGGGAAATGTGGTGGTGGCTTAGCTTTATTTTATAATCTTGGGTAAATAATCTTGTTTCCTTGTTTCTTGGAATTCAAAATAAGGAAGCTGTTTCCTAACAGCCAGGGAAGAGTTCCTTGAAGTCCAAGTGAGATGTTCCTATGGTGGTTTGACTTCAGAGTTCACTCCCTTGCTACACAGGCTCCTTCGCTGCTGTGCAGAGCAGAGAGGCCAAAGTGTCCGCTGAACTGCATGCACCATCCTCGACAGTGAGGCCTCAGGGCTGCTTAAGTGGTGGCTATGATTTGGCATGCCTGTAAGCTATTAGTGGGAAATGGGCCACGGTTTCCTGAGTGAATGTTACTGCAGGGCAAAGCCTAGATTTTATCTATCTCATAGGAAGGTCAGAGAACAACCTTTGCAGGAGTTGATTCTTCAATGTGGATCCCAAGGATCAAACTAAGGCAACAGGCTGAGCAGCAAACACCTTTACTAACTGAGCCATATCTGTTTGCAGTAATTTTTATATGTATTTCTGTTTATGAGTGTTTTGCCTGTATTATATGTATACCATGTGTGTGCCTGTGGCGGTCAGCAGAGGGCATCAGATTCCCTAGAAATGGAATTTCAGATGGCTGTGAGCCACTATGTGGGTGCTAGAAACTCAATTGAATCCTCTGTAAAAAGAACAAATGCTCTAAACCCCCGAGCCATCTCTCCAGCCCCAGGAGCCATTTTAGGCCTCTAGAAAAGTCTCATAAAGTCAGGGTATTCCCATAAATCATACGTTTGCCTTCTAATGCTAGTGTCCCCATTGACCAGAACCCTAGTGTCAAAGCTATGCAGGGCTTGCCTAAAGTACAGACTGCCAACAATGTCACCTGCTCTCTGCCAACATGTCCCTTGCCTCAGTTCAACCTGGATTGAAGTTGCCAACAGGTGCTGTGTTTCCTTGCTGCCCCTTAGCCTGTGATAGCCCCTGTCTTTCCTGACTTTGACACTGAAGGTTAGTCAGGTTTTTTTTTTCCTAGAAAGCCTTTCTTAAAAGGGCTTATCTTATTTTTATTTGTGTATATGTTCTCTAAAATGAGCAAATTTTTGCAAAAGAAGGTGCATAAAAGTACCCCGTAAATGTGTGCCAAAATCCCCAGCACAGTTAGACTTAAGGGAATTCTTGTTATAGTGGCTCAGTCTTCAAAGGACTGAGGGCACCAAGACCCAGTGAGTATGAACAGCTGGGATTCCCACGCCTCACTAACTAGAAGACAGAGCAGCATTGTATTTTGAGTAAGAGGGATATTTTCTCATCACATGCCACATGCCCTTTCTGCAGAATCCAGCCGTTCTGGAAGTCCACCAAAAACAAGAACCAAACAAGGCTCAGGCTTACCTAATGTCCCTGACGGTTGTCGTCACAGCAGCCCAGCCAGAAGGCATCCAGATGAGTGCTAGCAAGTGTGCTGGAACTTTAACACTAGCATATCCCTGGGCTGGAGAGATGCCCAGTGGTGAAAACCACTTGCTGCTCTTGCAAAGGGCTGGGGTCCAGTTCCCAGCACCCACATCAGAGGGGCTCACGGTTGCCTGTAACTGCATTTCCAGGGGGTTTGGCTTTGTCCTCTGCCCTCCATGGGCACTGCAGTCATGTGTATGCACATACCTACACACAGACATACACACACAATTAAAAATTTAAAAGGGGGAAGGCAATAGTATGTGAGTAAGCCACACATGAATGAGTCCGGGAGCTGTGGTGCTGGCAGAGGCAGTCCGACTCTGTGGCAGTCACTGTCGGAGCGTTTGTTGTCTGTCTCGACAATAACCACAGCCACGGTTCTTGCAAGTGGAGTGGGGGTCAAGAGTGGCTGTGCACAGTGTGCTGGTGTCTTGCCAAGTTGCACTGTCCCCATTTGTCTTCCTAAGCATGCCATTTGTTCTTTTGACTTCTTGAGTTGTGTCTGTTGGCCTTGCTTCCAGGTGGATCTATCTTAACGATCAGAACCTATGCATTCCTGCCAGTTCATCCTTTGTGTACGGCGCTGTCCCCATAGGAGCCAGTATTTATGTTATCGGAGACCTTGACACAGGTGAGAAAGGTGCGGGGGTTTCTCGGGAGCTGCTTCCAGGGGCTCAGGTGCACCAGCTCAGCTCTGCCCCCTCTCTGGGTCTAGGTACCAACTATGACTACGTGCGTGAGTTTAAGAGAAGCACGGGCACCTGGCACCACACGAAGCCACTCCTGCCGTCCGACCTTCGGCGCACAGGTTGCGCAGCTTTGCGCATCGCCAACTGCAAGCTCTTCCGTCTGCAGCTGCAGCAAGGCTTGTTCCGCATCCGGGTCCATTCCCCTTGAAGAGGAAGAGGAGCCAAAAGCGAGGTCCTGCCCCAAGCGCATCACGTGGCTGGTCGTCAGCAAGCGCAGAGAAGCAGCTCCATCTTGCTGTGCTGGGCATCAGTATGGTTACTCTTCGGTGGTTTTTTAATGCTTAGAAACTTGGGCTTCTGCTCTTGTTTGGAGACCACGTAACTGTTGAAAAACTACCCGGGAGGAATCAGTTCCTCCAGCCGATGCGTTCGTAAACCGTGGAGGCTAGTGAATGTCAAAAGGAGGGAGTGGGGGGTGGTGTCATGTGTAATGTCAGAGTTACAGCCCTAAGGTGCGTATTCCCGCAAGGGAACTCTTACCTAACTGAATGTGTCCCAGTGTATGTGGCTGAGGTAGACAAACAACAGAACCCATATATGCAAGCCAACATACCCAGCACACAAGGCTCTCCTTGTATGGTGTGGAGGGGTAGATGCCTAGCCACACTCAGTAAACTGAGGTTTGTGCCAGTTAGTTCCCATTTATTACTAGTCCTCTGTCTTAAGATTCTTTAAGAACTATATTCTGATGAACTGAGACTAAGATAAAACTCCTCTCTGACAACAATCTGTCTTTCAGTTGCCCAAAGAGCTCAAGTCCGCAGCCCCGTATGAGCTTAAAGGAATCGCTCGCTATAAAAGACCCCACATTCTGAGAGAGTTCTGGGGGCGCTGAGAGCTTGGGAGGGAGCGTGTACCATTCTTTCTACGTGGAAAAGCAAACTCCAGGCTGGTAGCACAGAGGAGACTTCAGAGTCGAGCAAATGACAGAGGTCTGCTGCAACTAAAAACAGTGAAACGCTAAAAACACAAAAAAGCTGTCCAGGTGATGTCCATAAGAATCAAACCCTCTACCCTGTCAGAAAGCACACGAAGTCCTGTTTACTGCTGCTTAGACATTACAAACTTATCTTCAAACGCAGGTGTGTTTTGAGTCTCGTCTTTGTAACAGGCTGCCCCCAAAGCCGTTCTCTGGTAGTTTTAGATGACTTTCACTCCCAGTAAAGTTTGGCTGGTAGAATGAACTACCTCAACTTAATTTCATTCTGTTCCCGTTAGTGCCCTCTTCCTTTTTCCCTCCTTCCCCATCTCTCATTGCCACCTCCACCCTCCTTCCCATTTCCCATTAGTAAAAACAAACCAATCTTTAGTTGGTGGAATTTATCTCATAAGATACTGTTTTCCATTCAGATTATGCCCCCTTGGTGTGAAGTCAGGGACTGGAGTGCACTCCATTACTTGATAGTGTGAGTTGTATGCAATATCAAACTTCTAGTCATCTTGATACAGAGTTCCTTGTTTCTAATTGTTTTCTACAAGTTTCTTTCTTGGCTAGAAGAGGCAACATTGTATCTTAGTGATTGCTAAACGTATAAGTACATCCTTTGGTTATAAATTGGAGAACAGGAATTTCTTCTAGAAACTTCCTACGTGAGATGTTTATATGCAATTAAATTGCATATGAAACATTAATCCTCTTTTCCCCCACCTGTGGACCTGAAAAGGCATGGCTTCTCTGCAGGAATTTTCCTATACCTGTCTGGAGTGATTGGCATTATAAAAAGTTGGGGAGAAGAACCCAGAGGGTGGGTGTAAAAAGGGCTGGGCGTGGCTTCCTAACTCAGCTGTGGCCAGAAGCAACTTGGCAAGAGAAGGTCTAAGTTTTTATCCTTTGCTCTAGGCCGGATGTGCCACGCATCCGTGCCATCCCATCCAGTCAGATTTATTGTCAGTCAGTGGATTATGTTGCATATCAGCCATGTTGCTTTCCATCGACGAAGCCACAGCAGAAAGAGCACCTCTGCTCTTCCTGAGATGGGGGCTTCAGAGGAGAGAAATTGCCAGAAGGGCAAGTTGACTTTGGTGAAATACCTGCACAGGACAGAGCCATGGCCTGCCAGAGCAGAGAGAAACCGGCGCAGGACAGCTGTGGTAACTGCTCTGTTTTGGTTTTTATTTGTTGTGTTGTTGTTGTTTGTTTGTTTAAACTCCTGAAGTTTAAAATTCTCAGTGTGCTTCAGGCCTCTCCAAGGAGACAGTTCCTTGTTTAGAGTCATGGGTCCAATAGTGATGTCACTAGTGCCTGTTGACTTGGTCAGTTCACTTAAAAAAACAAACAAACAAACAAACGGGTTTTTCAATTCAGTTCATTGACACTATGGCTGCAGAAATTAATGTTTTATAAAATAAATTTGCAACTTAATATGGGATGCAATAACAAAAGCTGCTAAGTGCCAAACTGTTATTTTTAGGCGTGTGTGTGTGTGTGTGTGTGTGTGTGTGTGAGAGAGAGAGAGAGAGAGAGAGAGAGAGAGAGAGAGAGAGAGAGAGAGAGACTATCCTGTTGAAAAGTGGGGCTGTATTTAATTTTACTATGATGTTTCAAAGTCAACCATACCTCTTGGTAACCACTCTTTTAGTGTCGAGCAGTAGCTTGTAGCCCGTCTTTCAGGTTGTGTTTCACTACTGCACCTGTGTCTTGGTCAGGTCTGCGTGAGTGGTCCTTCCCGTCTCAGTAAGGCACTTTGACCTGGTAGATGTTACATTTGGCAGCGGAGGCTAGATCTTAAAATCTGAAACACAAACATCTTGGGGGAAGTGCAATTTCTTTTCACTGGAAGGTCTTAGGCTACAGTCGTGTAATCAAGACACCCTTCTAGGCTAGAGTCTAAAATATGTTTGTTTATTTCTCTAACATATCTAAACATAGATTTTTTCAAAGATTTAAGTGCTTAATTTAAAATGAAGTGTTTTTTATGTGAAGAGTGTTTATGTTCTGTGCGATGAGAAAGCGTGAGAGATGTGCGTGCGTGCTGTGCCACGTGACTTGACACGTCTGTCTGTATATGTTTACTTTTGAATCGTAGTCATGAGCTATCTATGCTACCGTCTCCTGGTGCTTCAGATAAACCTTGAGTCTGTCGACCTTCAGTTACACGGCTGTGTCAAACACGTGCCATGTGTAAATGCGGAACCTTTGTGGACAGTAGTCAATTTTACTAGCTTTGCATCTTTTCCTTAGCAGGAGCGAAAACTTGGATTTACCAGCTAGCAGTTGGTCCTAGGAAGGGATGGTCTAAGGGGCCGAGCGTGCTATGTGGTTGCTCTAAGGAGTCATGGCTCTGGTTGGGCTTTCCAACCAAACATCTGCTGGGGCTGTGTCTGAGTCTTGTTTGTGCTGAAGCGAGTGTTCTGTTACATCTCACAGCTACTGAGGCTACTCTGATCTCCAGTGGCTTGACAGTGTCACCATACCCTTTATAAGTGGGGAGAGGCCACCCCTCAGAGGTGTCTTGGAAACACGGTCTCTTCATGGAAGTGGCGAATGTAGGGCTGTCCTTGCTGTGGTGCCTCAGATTCTCACAGGATGCCAGTCAGGTGTCTAGGGAAACAACCGGCTCTCCTTGAGGGCTCTACTTGGTAACTCCTCTGCAGTGCCCTGCGCCAGGGGTCTCAGAAGTTCTCTCTTATAGTGGGGAGGCTTTCCTGGTTACACAGTCCTCCTGTGGTCGGATGCTCTGGAAAGGGGTGAGGTGACTTTTACCATGCGCACTTAGAAGCTTCAGAACTACCTGAGAAGTGCCCACTGGAAGGGTGAGCAATGCGTCCTTCTTGCGGTCACTTCCCCTTAGCCAAGAGAGCACCTACAAAGCCAGGGATTGAAGAGGCGTGGCAGCGCCTGCCCTGGGTCACCCACCAAATACAGAGGACCTCCCTAGAATTGTGCTCGCGTTTCGGGGAACCTTACAAAGGAGGCAGAGGGGACACAGCCCTCCCTCTCTGTCTTATAAGTTCGCTGGAGCTTGAGCAAGAACCCTGTCTATGTGAGTTGGTCCAGGGTTTGCAAGTAGGCATCGAGTCACAGTACCCTGGCCTCCAATGGGATGCTTTTCCCTAAGCAGAGAACGCGCTCTTCAATTCTTCTGGGCTTTAAGTGAGAAGCTGTGTACATAGGTGGGCTGGCCTCAGAAATCCCAAGTGCCTCGTGTACTACTCGCACGTGCCTGCGTCCCCAATGGACGCTGCACCTGTGCCCAGCGCGCCTCATAACGCTCATCACGTGAATGTTAGGTTGATTGGCTACATCTGACATGGGCTTAAAATCTTCTCCATGTCTGAGGTGGGTAGGGGTGCTCTCCTCTTCCTACAGTGAACATTCAAGTGGGCACAGAAGCCAGGCCTTGGGGTTACCAAGGGTAATCCAGCCAACTCAGCAAGAGCTTGAGCTTCCTCAAGCATGCAGGTGTTTCTACTCCCAAAATGGACATCATTTGTAGTATGGGCTCAGCCCCCAGACCAACATTCTGGCTGGAGAAACCGGAAAACCTTTTCCTCTCCCTGTCAGTTGGCTGTTGAAAGTCTCCCACTTTCCTGAGTGTCTTCTGGAAGCAAGGCCTGGTTTATTCATAAAGACTAAAGCTAACATTTCATTGATTGTCCTCACTCAGTCGGGGAGGGAGGGACTGCTTTGGCAAGCCGAGGGGTCTTTCTGCCTTCTGAGTAATCCCTAAAGGCTCCTTCTGGCTCATTTTGATGTTCACATACAGTTCTGGGGTAGGGATGAGAGTGAGTCCATTGACTCAGACGGTGGGTGTCTCACTCTCGCTGCCAGTGCAGTCTGGGTGGGGTTGAAGAGTAAGCTCTTCCGCATATTCTGCAGCTCGGAGCGGCCCTGCCTCCTGCCTGGAGAATTTCTTCAAGCTGCACCAGGGAAGTCTCCGTAGCTTACTTTATGGTATTTCCTGTTGAATCGGATGGGAATACTTGCAATCATTCCCATTCTTTGTGTTTCTGGGGAAAAACAAACCCTCTTGTCCGCTACCTCATGGTGCGGCATTGGATTTGTTCTGTCCTGCAACAAGCGCCTGGAAGCAAGCAGTGAGCAGCCTTGAGAAGGTCAGTTCTCTCAGGCGTAGTTTCCATTTTCGTACTTTTTAAAATATGCACTTTAACCCTGGAGGAGCGGGAATTCTTCTGGGGCTTCTGCGAGGCAACGACTTGAAACTCAACTTGAACTTGAAAGAGTCATTTAAAGGCGATGTTTTCTTGTAGTAGAAAAGTCGCGCAGCAGCGCTGTGCAGTTTCTGTCCTTGTTAGGATCAGAGGAGAGCGTGTCTGCTATTTGACACGGTGTTTAGAACTTAGATGCTTGAGGCGGCTGTGATGTTTCTTGCAAGGTGCTGCCGATTCCTGGGAATTCCTCCTTTTGCTGACTCCTCCCTACATTCTCTTCTTCCTTCAGTTCTGGGAGCACCAGATGTCAGAATGAAACAGATGTTTTCCAGGTTCACGATCAAGCTTGACCCAACTACCTTGAATCACGCTTTACTTAAGAGCATGACTCATCTGTCACACTCGTAGGGGACTCTCCTGCGCTTCACCCTGCACGTCCCTTCTCCACACTGACCCAGACTCTGGTCTTTCCTGGTCCCCAGGTAGGAATGACATCACTGAGGGAGCTCAGCAATTGGAGACACTCTTTCAGGAGTTCGTTCTTATAGGAACGGCCACTTCTCAGGTCACAGTTGGACCTGGCCTGCTAAATAGGAGACCTGGGTAATCAACAGAGGCCAGCCCTCTTTTCAGCTTTCTGTTCCCCTCAGAGTACTGCACTCTCCTGAGTGTTCCCCTCAGAGCTCTATCCCTGGGTTCCAGCCCTCCCTTCAGAGCCTGATACATTTTAAAACCTCATGCAAGTGTAGTGCCCTAAGACTTTAATCCCAGCACTCAGGAGGCAGAGGCAGAGGCAGGCAGATCTCTGAGTCTGAAGCCAGCCTGGTCTACAGAGTGAGTTCCAGGACAGCCAGGACTACACAGAGAAACCCTGTCCCAAAAGTCAAAAAATCAACAACAATAAAACACCTCATGCAATCAGATGATTGAATGTGTATTCTGGTGCTTTCAGAGTTGGCCCAGAGACTGTAAAATGGCGAAGCTTCTCCTCAGGTGGCAGCGTCTGTGCCCAAGTGAGCAACAGGAGCCCATGATTTAAGAGAGCAAATCCTCCCTTCCTGCTTAAGCCCCAGGTCTGTGGTTTTGGTTATTCCTAGGGATTTACCTGGGACTTGAACAGGCCCAGTAGTCAAGAGCACAGGAAGTTGGAGAATCTGGGGTTGAAGACTTTTGCCACCTATGTTCTGGTCTGAAGTTTGCCTTTGGAGAGAGGACGTTGACCTCCCTGGGTGGTAAAGAAAGGATGCCTGTGGAGCCTGGGTGGTGATTACACTTAAGTTGTGGTGGCTGTCATTGCTCCGTCATCATCTGTCCACACAGAGTGCTGTGAGACCCCGGGCCAGGAGGGGTCTGCTTGGAGCTGAACATCCGGGCCTCCTGCCAGTGCTCACCCTAGTGTCTGCCACCACATTAGATACCAGCAAATGTCTGCCTGTGCATACAAAACGTGTTTCCTTCTGGCCACATGCCACCTCTCACCTCTAGCGCTAATGGTTATATTCAGGATAACCACGGATATCAGAAACACCCAACACATGTGCTTGGAGTGTTCAAGTATTATGGTCAAGTCAGGTGTGTTGGTGACACCTTTAGTGGCAGCACTTGTGAGGCAGAGGCAGGCAGATCGCTGTGAATCTGAGAACAGCCTGGTCTACATAACAAGCGCCAGAACAGTTAGGGACTACACAGAAAAATCCTGTCAAAAAACAAAATAGAGAGAGATGGTCAGTAACCCTCTTGAGAGCTTGCCTAATCGAGTCGTCTGAGATTCCTTAAAATCCTTTACTAAGGTGGAATTTTACTTTTAACCAGAATATCAAATTTATCATCAGGACTGACCAAACAAACTAGGTATTTTCTACATCTCTGACTGAGGTCACAAACCTAAGCTTCTTCTTTTTTTTTTTTTTGGATTTTTGAGGCAGGGTTTCTCCGTAGCTTTTTGGTTCCTGTCCTGGAACTAGCTCTTGTAGACCAGGCTGACCTCGAACTCACAGAGATCCGCCTGCCTCTGCCTCCTGAGTGCTGGGCGCCACCACCGCCCAGCAAGCTTCTGCTTCTTTAACTTGGATATCGTGCGTGGAAACTGCTCCCCTGTGTCCGTGGTGAAGCCTCCAGCCTAGAGGTTGTAGGCAAGCATGCAATGTGGGGTACAGCAGCCTGGGACCACCAAGCCACTTAGCAGTGACCAGGCTCTGGCCTGATGCTGGGCTTACAAAGGAGGAGTGTACTACTCCAGAACATTCAGGCCAGTAGGCAGAATTACAGAATCTCATCACCTTGCTTATTATTTAATTTATTTTCTCTTGAGTGTTTTGAGACAAGGTCTTAAGCCTCCTGCCTCCGCCTCCCAATGCTAGGTTTGCTCTTCTGTCGTCTTTAGACCCATGGGGTAGAACAGCTTAGGGGTAGCAGGGTGCCCTCTGCAGTACCAACTGATGGCTTCTGTGTACTCTACCAGGGCCCTCTGTGGGCAGGACAGTCGGTGCGATGCTCTGCCTGGCATTCAGAGCTCCTGCAGGCCAGGGCTTCTTGGGCTGTTTATTTAGTAAAAAGGGAATCCTTCAGAGGGTCGTGTGAAGCAGCCTTGTGTCCCTTCTACACTTGCCTCATGTCCTTCCCCTCTATTCCACTCATCATCACTTTGGTCCCTTGAGTGTGGCCATTGGCCACCACACCCTGGCAGTCCCTTCACCAGGGTGCTCATGGTATAATGGTCTTTTATTTCCAGAGATTTCTCTAAGCTATAATGTCCACCAGAACCATGATTTTTGGTTGACACATATTTTGTTTTAAGCTCTTTGCTGCCTACTCTGCCTTAAGCTGGTGAATGAAGGCCATGCCTCCCAAGTTGGGCTGGCTGCCCGGGAAGGTGCTTGGTGAACTCAGCCAACTTTCCCTGTAAAGCATTTCTAGGGGCCCCATTCTTATGTTCCTATTCTGTCTCCCCTCTGGTGAAAGCCTGCCATAGGACCCTCAGCCATTCACCTAGAAATGGGAACCCTGTGGTCACAAGGGAGCAGCCCCCAGCTCCCCTCCCCATCCTCGGTGGGCTGGGCTGTCTTATTGGCCCCTGATGGCCACCTAGATGCCAGAAGGAGTCTGAGAACAGGGTCCTTCCCACAGCCTGAGCAGTAACCTCTAGCAGTCTGAGGACTTCTGTCTAGGAGGAGGATGCTGGTTCTCTTTACCAGAGCTCTGTCGTCACACTCCCCTGCCCCTTTCAGACCTCTCACGCTTGTTCCCCGCCTGGCCTGGCTTTCTAGTCTCTTGAATTGTGTCACAAAGAAGAAAGGAAAAGGGGGCTAGCAAGGTGGCTCCACAGGGAAAGCCTGATGACCTGAGTTTCATTCCCAGGACCCATGTGGTAGAGAGAGAGAGCTGATTCCCACAAGTTTATCTTCTGCCCTCCCCCCAATCATATACATATTAATAAGGAAATGTATAAGAAAAATTAGAAAAAGGAAAAGGAAATAGAGCTGTAACTCATGCTGCTCCCTGGACCACGGAGCATGGGGTCAGCAGCCTAGCCAGAAGGCGTGCCTTCTTGGTCCCTGACCATACCTTTGTGCTGGCACTTTCCTCCTGCCAGCCAGTCCCAGAAGCTTCCTGGGCCAGCACCCAGCATAGCCCCAACCCATCTCAAGCCTCAAGCACCTGGAGATGAATAGGAGCCTTCCACACCTGCCCTGAGGTCACCAAGGGCTCTCTCTGAGTCAGGGGCCAGCACCGGGCCACACACACTACCTCAGCATCTAGCCTCAGTCACAGCATCGTGAGGTCCCAGATTGTCCATCGAGATGTACTCAGAGCCTGGATGGCCTCTCAGCGGCTGTCTGACACCTCCGTCTGTCTGCACTTGGCCCTGAAAACTGCTATGGGATTCCTTCCTGCATCCCGTGGCATGCTCCCAAGAGCAGGCCAGGCTTCCTTCTCCTCCTGTCTTGTTTAACTCTGACTTGAATATCCCAAGCGGTGAATAGAGTCCGAAGTGGGTATGGCAACAAGTTTGCACTGAGAAAGGGATCGCTTTTTCATGTTCTCATCGCAAGGGTATTGCTTCAAAAGAAACTCAAGAAAATGTGCATGTAATGTTGATGGCCAGGGTGATGAGGATTATGGTGGTCATGAATTGTAACTTAGAGTAGCCTCCTGTACTTGACAGGCTTTGTAAAAAATAAAAACAAAACAAAACAAAAAACAATAAGCCAGGTGGTGGTGCACACCTTTAATCCTAGCACTTGGGAGGAAGAGGCAGGCGGATTCTGTGAGTTCGAGGCCAGGCTGGTCTACAAAGCGAGTCCCAGGTCAGCTAGGACTGTTACACAGAGAAACCCTGTCTTGAAAAATAAATAATGAAAAAAATTTAAAAAGACAACAATAATAAACAGTGGAAACTGGTGCCCAGGGGGGAGTGTCATCAGATTTTAAAAACACCGAAGCCTAAGCACCCTGTCTGTCATGATGCACCTGCTTCCAGATGGCACCTTAGGGTCCAGCTTCATCATGGAGAGGGCATCTAAAGCCCATGGGCTGAAGAACCTTATGTTGGGAACTGTACCGAGTGGCCTTCTGTGGAAAAGAATAGAAAAGAAGCCAGGAATGGCACACACCTATAATCCCAGCACTCAGGAGGCAGAGGCAGGTGGATCTCTGTGAGTTTGAGGCCAGCCTGGTCTACAGAGTGAGTGCCAGGCCAGCCAGGACTACACAGAGAAAACCTGCTCAAAAAAAACACTAACAACTAACTAAATATATAAATAAATAGAAAAGAAAGCACAAACCGTATAGCAAAGCTTGCTTAGTTCAGTAGTCAGTGGCTTTTTCTGTCTATGGGGTCTTTCCATTTTGAACCCACTCAGAACCCAGCTGCTGTCTGTCTTCCCTCTCCCCTAAACCTCATGTTAACAGTAGCATGGCGATACATGGCGGTACTTGCTTTGGCCACGTTGTCCCGTCTTTAAATTGTGACAGCCGTAAACAAGGACAGTGGATGTGGAGGAAGTGCTGAGCACACGTCACAGTGGGTCCCACAGTTCTGCCCCCAGCCCGAAGAGCAGTGGTGCACACGTCACAGTGGGTCCCACAGTTCTTGCCCCAGCCCGAAGAGCAGTGGTGCACACGTCACAGTGGGTCCCACAGTTCTTCCCCCGGCCCGAAGAGCAGTGGTTCTCCACCTTCCTAACGCTGCGACCCCTTAATCCAGTTCCTCATGTTGTGGTGACCCCCAGCTGTAAAATTACTTCACTGACTTCATTGCTACTTCATGACTGTGATTTCTCTGCCGTTGTGAATCAGTGTGAATGTCTGATGTGAGACCCCCAGACGGGTCGAGACCCAGGTTGAGAACTGCCGCCATGGGATTGCCAGGCATTCACTCCTCGTCAGTACCCAGAGTGCAGACACAGCCCGGGGAGACCTCATTCTGCAGTGATGGGGCATTTGTTTCTATATGTGAATAAGGCCTGCCCACAACACACGGTGTACATGGCAGTTTGTAGGTGTTCCGTCGCTGAGTGTCTTCTGCCAGGACAGAAAACTATCAAGGAAACTCCACTGAAAAGAGAATATAATTGAGTTAGATAAGACATTCTGTCTCCAGGCTCAGGACCAGCCTTCCTGGGGCCTGGCTTCAGCAGAGTGGCCTGCTGTGTACTCCCTAGCCCTGTCAGTATTGTGTGGAGCACTGGTGTGCAGTGGTCACCCTTGTGGTCACCCTTGCCAAGAGCAGGTTCCCAGCTGGTTTGTTCTCTGACGCTTTTCCTGCCGTAAGAACAACCCCATAAAGATCATAGACTGCCAGGTCTCAAAAACCCCATCCCCAAATCCATCCTGCCAAAGCAAGCCTGTCTCATTGACATTGCTGTGTTTCTTGGCATGGTATTTATAGAACGGCTTTTCATTTAAATCCTGCAGCTTTAACTATCCGGTGAAGTTCCCAGGAAGACCACGCTCAGGTCAGGCTGAACTGAGTGTGGTAAAGCTGAGTGCTCACCACAGTGCTCCCACTGAGAACAGGGCATTTGCAATGGGCACACACAAATGCAACACGAGTCACTCTCTGAAAAAGTGTAAAATATTTGAGGGGCCAGAAAGTTGCACCTTACAGAACTGTCCAGATTTGGTAGGAGAGTAGAAAACTTTTGAACTTCCTTGTAATGTCCCTGTCTGATGCCTCGTGGGCCAAATGTATCTGTTTGGTGGAGTCACTGATTTTGTATTGCTTTGCTGGTGTCTGTAGCAAAGTCAGAAGTCTTTTTTTTTTTTTTTAATTTGTAACCTTTCTTACAAAGTTACTTTATGGTTTACAAGCAACACTGATGCAGAAGGATGTGGTAACTTTCTTAAATTAAGTAGCAGCACTTTGTTTATGGGGTTTGGATATTGTCGGTGGGGTTGGGTCCCTCATCCCCAGGACTCGACCTGTGTCCTGGGGAAATATTGCCATTGTGCTGTTCTCTTGTACCAAGGATCAGTGAAAGTGTTTTATCTTTTTTACGTAGTTTGTATTGACTGGGTTTTATAATGGTAAGAAAACAGAATGTTGTATTTTGAGCTTGAAATTTGTGTATGGTCAAGTAGTTCTGTTTCATGTATTGGAAGTTCGTTTACAACTTGAACTATTTTCTAGAAGAGTGCTGAACAAAATGAATTGTCTTCAAGCTGTTTCATTAACCTAATAAAATAATTTGATGGGGAAGACATTTGAATCACTTTGTTTTTGCATGTGTGTGTGTGTGTCTGTACACATGTATGCAAACTTAGGTGTCTTTTGTTTTTAAACACTTTCTGCCTATTTATTTATTTATTTATTTATTTTTGAGAGACTAAGTTTCACTGGTCTGGAATTCAGCAAGTCGGCTAGGCCAGCTGGCCAGTGTGTCCAGAATCCCTACAAGTGCATGCTACCGTACCCAGCATTTTTAGTTGGTT
The DNA here is from genome assembly GCF_950005125.1 of Chionomys nivalis. NCBI lineage: Eukaryota > Metazoa > Chordata > Mammalia > Rodentia > Cricetidae > Chionomys > Chionomys nivalis. The sequence continues at coordinate 12,173,757 of NC_080106.1, read as the reverse complement.
GGTTTGGGGTTCTTGTTTGTTTTATTTTGTTGTTTTTCGGGACAGGGTTTCTGTTAGGATTCAGGCATTATACTGGCCCCTGTCACCTGGCAGGATGCACTCAGGCAGTACCCTGTCTAGCCCAGGGTCCTACAGCTGCTAGTCACAAAGTAGTCTATATGCAAGTGGAAATGGTCCCTTTAAGAGACAAGCTCTGCCCATTCCTATTCTTCCCATTGTTCTGCTCCCTATCTGCTCCCTCCTCTCTTTCCTCTCTCTCTCCCTCTCCCTCCCTCCCTCCCTCCCTCCCTCTCTTCCCTTTCTCTTCTCCCCCTCCTTTCCTCTTCTCTCAATAAGCTCCTCACACAAGCTCTATATGGCCTGTTTGTCAATCCCTCACCCACCGTGGGCTCTCACCAGCGCCAAAAGTCCCTTTGCACACAATCATTACATTGGTATCGTGACTCAGAGTCCCCACTATTCACGCCATTTGGTCAAGGCCAGAAAGCACCCAGATACAGAACATCCTGCTCCAAAGAACAGAAAATATATTTAAAAATACTGTGTACAGTACCTAGAGGATGTAGGTTCTTTTGAATATACCTGATACACTCTTAGAGAGCTTGAAGTGAAAGCCTAAAAACCAGACCTGTGGAGTTAACCCTGCACTAGTAGCTTTAGTGAAGCACTTAAGTAAGATGTTCAAAGAAGAGCATGGGAAGGGCAGGGTAGAGACTATGTAGTGACCTAGCAGCCATAGGACCCTGGGATGGCTAAGGTACTGTTTGAGTGCGTCCTGCCAGGCGAGGGGGCCAGCATAATTCCTGAATCCTAACATGTTCTCTGTGTGGCCTTGGCTGATCTGGAACTTGCTCTGTAGACCAGACTGGACTATAAATCATAGAGATCTGCCTGCTTCTGCCTCCCAAATGCTGGGCTCAAAGATGTACGCCACCACTGTCCTGCTCGGGCTTGTTTCTTTTAATGTCTGTCCTGAGGATCAAATGCAGGTCCTCATCCTTGCAAAGTAAGCCCTTTTCCAACTAAGCCCGATCCATAGCCCCTCATTTTGTTTTTTAGAGTAGATCCGTGAGTTGGCATTGTAGACACAGCATGGACCAGTCTTCAAAGGAGGCCTGCCTTTTACCATGGCTCACATGGGTGGTAGACACTGAGTCCAAAGGATTCATTACATGCTGTCTGACCATGGCTACAGAGAGTTATTCTATAGCAGAGGCATTTAACAACAACAATAAAAAAAAATCCAAGCCTGAAGCTGGGCAGTGGTGGAACAGACTCCAACACTCGGGAGGCAGAGACAGGCGGATCTCTGTGAGCTCAAGGCCAGCCGATGGTCTGCAGAGAGAGTTCCAAGACAGCCAGGACTACACAGAGAAACCCTGTCTCGAACAAAACAAAACAAAAAATTAACCTCTCACTCCAAGTAGAAGAGGGTTGAGGATGTGGCTGCGTGTGTAGAGTGCATGTCGAGCACGCATGAAGTCCTGGCTTCAACCCCCAACCCCAGAAAAACTGGGAAATTGAGCTGACGGCTGACAGCCCACACATAAGTTATCCCAACACTTGTGGGTTCAAGCTCAACCCCAGACGTGTAGGGAGTTCAAGGCCAGCCCCAGAATACAAGAGACATTTTCTCAATTTTTTTCCTTTTTTTTTTTTTTTTTTTTTGAATGGGGGTTGTTTTTGAGACAGGATTTCTCTGTGTAGCCCTGGCTGTTCTAGAACTCACTCTGTAGACCAGGCTGGTCTCAAACTCCAAGGTCTGCCTGCCTCTGACTCCTGACTGCTGGGACTAAAGGCGTGCACCATCACTGCCCTGGCTTTCGGGTTTTTTTGTTTTTTGTTTTTCTTAAATAAAGGGAACAAGCTGATGAGAATGTATCAAAACAGGAACCTTGTGTCTGACTGGTGAGAAATGGCACAGCCACAGCAGGGAAATGGGTAGTTATTGCTCAGTTTAACCGTTGCCATGTGGGAACTGCAGGCGGGACTCAGTGGTTAAGAGCACTTGCTGCTTTTGCTGAGGACCAGAGTCCAGCTCTTAGCTCTGGAGTCGGACAGCTCACAACTGCCCATAACTCCAGCTCTAGGAGATCTGCTTCAGCCCTTATGCTTTTCAAAGACACATGCATGCACACTCAGGCATGTGCACACACACACATACAGGCACACATATGCCTGCATACACATACAAGCAGATGCATTAACATATACAAAATTTAAACCTTTAATCACGTTGACCCTCAGCAGTTCCATGCCTTGTGTATGAACCTAAGAGAAATAAAAGCAGGTAAAAGAAAGAAAACAGTATCATGGTGGCCACTCTGTGATCCCTGCACTAGAGGGGTAGGGGCAGGAGGGACAGGGACAGGGGCAGGAGGGGCAGATGTTTAAGGCCAAGCCTGGGCTATATAGGAAAATTCTTATGGGGGGAAGAAAAGGGAAAGAAATAAAAAAACCTGGGCATGGAGACTGCCACATAATCTCAGCACTGAGAGGCTGGATCACGACTGAGAGTTCAAGGCTAACCTGGGCTACTTAGCGCATAAACTGAAGACATGACCTCACCGAGGTATGGTTGAGGGGGGGGAGTTTTTACTGTAGGTATGAGGAAGGGTACAGCCAGCAGCATCTGGAAGAGTCCAGAGCAGAGGAAGGAGTAAGTTGAATGGGGCCAGCAGAATGGACTTGGCCGTGAGAGAAGCGGGTGGAGGTGAGGGAGGAAGATAAAGAGGACAGAGGAGACCAAGTGAGAGGGGCCAAGAAAGGAAGACGAGAGAGTGGAGCCGAAATGACAGGGTTCTGTGGAAATAAGCCCATGAACTGGAGAAGTTTAAGGCAGGCGTGTGGGGAGAAGAGCTGAGCAGAGCCACAGGCAGTCTGATACTGAGGGAGCCTAGGGGGCCAGCATACTTTGGTATGCTGATAGGCGCCAGAGATAGCCAGCCATTTGTCCAGTTTTCTTTGGACCTGACAGAGAGAGCCTGTCAAAGGGAAGGAGGGAGGAATGCAAATATGCAAGCATCATCATGGTAAATTGTGGTGTGTTCTTACAAGCAATGCTGACCCATCATGTGAAAGAGATGCTGAATGATTTACCTGGGCGGTGGTGGCACATGACTTTAATCCCAGCACTGGGGAGGCAGAGGCAGAGGCAGATAGATCTCTATGTGTTCAAGACCAGCCTGGTCTACAGAGTGAGTTCCAGTCAGTGCGTAATAGAGAGACCCTGTCTCAAAACAACAAACAAAAAGAAAACCACTATGTCATGGGTGTAATGGTAAAAGTAAAATGGGGCTATTCCCTGAGTGGCTGCAGCAGGCAGCAGGTTCAGAGACCATGGCGCACCACAAAGGCAGCCAGGTCCCAGGCAGGGAGCTACATGGTGGGTGAGAGACCAAGACGAATAGGCACGCCATGCAGAGTGAGGTTGGATATTTATTTAGTGGGTTAGGGAAGGGGAGAAGGGGGAAGAGCAGAGAGGGAGGGAGGGAGGGAGAGAGGGAGGGAGGGAGGGAGGGAGGGAGGGGGAGAGAGAGAGAGAGAGAGAGAGAGAGAGAGAGAGAGAGAGAGAGAGAGAGAGAAGGGGAGAAGAGCCAGGGCAGTAGCAGCAGCCTGCCTGGGGGCGGGGGCTATCTCTTAAAGGGATCAACATACCATTACAAGGGGCAAACCCCAACACCACACTCAGGGCAGCTGGGTATGGCAGCATATGTCTGTCATTCCAGCACTCAGGAGGAAGGGCCTTAAGTCTGAAGTTTTCCTGGGCTGCGTGGTCAGACTGTCTTAACCAAGCAACAGCTGGGAAAATGGGCTCTTTTCTGATGCCACACAGCCAGCATCAGAAAGCCAGGCAGTAACCTGTCCTCTCAGTATTGAAGAGGCAGAGATGAAAGGCTTCCTGGGGCTTGCTGACCAACCAGTAAAACCTGCTGATCCGGAGCTCCAGGTTCAGTGAGAGACCCTATCTCTAAAAAACAGATTAGCTGGGCATGTTGACACAGGCCAGTGATCCCAGCACTCTGGAGGCAGAGGCAAGTAGATCTCCCATGAGTTTGAGCCCATCTTGGTCTACCTAGCAAGTTCCAGGCCAGCCAGAACTGCATAGTGAGACCCTGTCTCAAAACAAACACACACACAAACAAAAACAACAAAAAGTGAAAAGTGATTGGAGGATTCCTGATGTCAACTCCTTATACACAAGCACACACGCATTCACACACACCACCACCACCACCACCACCTAAGAAGACTCCTGGCTGGTGAACATTCCGCTCCCACCTGCACCCCAGAGTCAATCCTAGTTGCCCTAGTCAGACCAGCCCACTCTCTCCCAGCAATTCCCAGCCTGAAGTGCAGGTGGGGAACGTCTCACCTTCCCCCCGCTACCCACTCCTGAACTAGGTGTGGGAAGAGGAGCCCAGAATCCCAGCTTGGGCTTTCACAGTAAGGGTGGATATGTGTATATCCCATGGGATGCTCTTAGCAGCTGTGGCCAGGAGAGATAGTAGGGACAGTGAAGTGGCCAGAGAGCGTGGCCATGGCTCTTGGTTGCCCAATGCTGCTGGAAGGGGTAGTGGCCTGACCAGTGGCAGCTGCCCCCTGCTACACCTGCTGTTTCAAGTCCTGCGATGAGCTGTTTCAACACTTGCCAAAACCCTTTTTTGTTTCATTTTGTTTGGTTTTTGTTAAGTAGCTCAGAGTGCTTTTAAACTTACTTATGACTTGGGAGGTAGTGGCAGGGAGATCCAGAGTTCAAGGTTATCTTTAACCAGGTAGTTAATCCAAGACCAGCCTTGGCTATGTAAGGCCTTGTTATAAAAAAAAAAATTAATTAATAAGAGTCTAACACAGTTGAGACTAAGTCTGGAAGTCCAGTTTCTGACCCCTGCCAGCTCCCATTATGTGGTTAGTGGGAGTTCATTTTCCTGATTCTGGGTTGGTCCCTTTTTCATCTCATTCCATAGGATATGGCAGTGACGTCATGCTGGTTTCCTGTTCCTGAAATGGCCTTGCGTCTTTTCCCTGACCCTCCTGAAACCCTCAGGCTACCCTGTGAGGAAACCTGCAGGCTAGACCATGAGATCCTATAGGTTAGACCATTGGGTCACAAGTCAAGTCAGCACATAGAGAATCCAGCTGACAGCCACACCAACCATGGTGAACAAGGTCACCAACGACCCTCGAGTCCCAGTGAAGCCACCAGGCTACCCCTGAGGCCTTGGGGGACTGCAAACAAGAGAAACCACAGAAGAACCACTTAGCTGAGCAGCGCCCCCAAGCAAGATTAGAAGGGAACAAATGAGGATGCTGGTCGTGCAGCAATAGGGACCAATCCGTACCCCTCGTTATCTCTGTTTGGTCATTTATGTTCTCTTCCCACCCACCTAGTCCCACTCATTCCCCGGAACTTCAGCTCCAGCAGGTTTGGGCCTTGTCCTGTTGCCAGGACTTCAAATGACACCCAGTAGGTACTTGATAAAAGACTAAAGAATGTCCAAGCTGCCAGGGGTGGTGGCACAGGCCTTTAATCCCAGCACTCGCGCTCAGGAGGCAGAGGCATGTAGAGAACTCTGTGAGTTCCAGGCCAGCGGCATTTACCTAGTGAGACCCTGTCTCAAGCAAACAAAAAAGTCAACCAACATTGCGGTTCCAACCCTCTGTCACGGGACACCAAGGTAAAGGCTGTGTGTGAGCCAGGCCCTCAGTGAGGAACACTGGCTTCCTAGCCATGGCCTCATCCGCTATCATGTCACTTAAGGAGGCAGTTTCGGTACGTGTCATCCTATCCCTAGCTGCATTCCTTTTTAGCATGCAAGCAGCAAAAGAGGATGTCGTTTGGGAGGGATTCTGGTGATCCCGTGAGATCACCTTTGTGCACTTCCTGCTTCCTGTGTGTGCTTCCTTCTGCTCCTCTTGTATACGGGGACCCAAGAACGTGGGTCCCTGTGCAGGCTTGTCTGACATGGTTCCCATGCTGGGGTCCTCAGCCCTGGGGCCTGAAGAGGTTGATATGAAGATGCTCAGCCCTGGACCTACAGCCAGAATCCAAGTGGGTCCCTTCTAAAAGAGCTGGGATTATTCACCAAGCGCCTCCTCTGTCTGTGGTCCAACCATGAGTGTTTTAGCAAAGAAGTCTGACTCAGAAAGGACCTAGGCCAGTCAATGCCACCTCTCTAGGGCAATCCCCATCACAGCCACTGACATTGTGCTGACGTGGTTGCTGTTCACACTCAGAGCAGCCATTTATTCATTAGACTCCAAACCGGCAAGGTCTCTGTGAACAAGGCCGGTGAAGGGCCAAAGCGACCATTTAGCATCCTTCCTGGGAAAGAGACTTAAGGGACCGAGGGCAGGCGTGGACCCAAGCTTCCAGCTGGAGCTCAAAGCTTCCCCTTGCCTCCACATCCTTCCGTGTGAGCCCTGAGGTTCTTTAGCCCCCCCTGGGAAGCCAGCAGCTGAGGTGTGACTAGGAAGAATCTGGGTGGATCCCTTCCTATCACAGTCCTGAGCAGAACATCCACAGCCCCAGGCGAAGAGAGGGAGGGCTGTGGTGACTTCACTAGAACTGGAGACTCTCTGTGGACAAAGCGTGGCTTTATACCAGCCTGCTGACCTTGTTCTGAGTGGGTGATGCCTACTCTGCCACCCCCGCCCCACCCAAGTGAGGAGAGGCAGGCACTCACTGCTAAGTCAGTCAAGAGCTCAGGCTTCCTGGCACCTGCTGGGCGCTACCCACTCACTGTTCCCGTCCCCCTAAGCGAACAGGACACCAGTCAGGCTGTGACCTGGACCTCTCTTACCTTGGAATCACCTGGGAAGTACTCACATTTGGGCTCCACCTGAGACCAATTAAGCAAGACCTCCGGGCTGTCTCCCACGTGTCGGCATTTTCTGAAGAGTCCTGGGATGGGCACCCTCCACTCACAGCTTCTGAGCACCCTTGGGTTTTGGAGATTTATCTGTGCCAGGCTCTGCAAACGTCATAATACAGATATCAGTTCCTTGACTCTTCACGCAATCCTTCGACAGTTAGAGCCATCACCATGATCTCGGTTTTATAGTGGAGAAGACCCAGCCAGAAGGTCACAAAGCCAAAGGCCTGGTGCTAAGAGATAGCAGCTGGGGACTGAGTCCTTGCGTCTGAGTAAGCTTGTGCAAGCATGGAAAAAGAAAAAGATCTGGAAGTCGGAGTGGACCACAAAACAAATATTATTCTAATGGAAAGGGCATGGGTTTGCTAGAGTTGTCCCAAAGATGGAACTCGGGTCATTGATGCTTTACCCTGGGCCATCTTCTCTGAAGGATGCTGTAGAGAGGCTGTGTCTCTCAGTCAGAACTAACCCTCTCATGGTGCTCTACCATTGAGCCGCACCCCAAACCCCTACTAGCTCTTCCTTTTCTCAGTGATTTATTTGTTTTTATTTTATGTATATGCGTGTTTTGCCTGCATGTATGTCTGTGTGCCTTGTGTATGTCTGCCTATCATGTGTATGTCTGGTACCCAGAGAGGCCAGAAGAGGGCATTGCATCCCCTAGAATGTAGTTACAGACAGTTGAAGTCACCACGTGGAAACTGAACCTGGATATTCTGGAAGAGCAGCCCGTGCTCTCAACTGCGGATCTAGCGGATCTACCTCTCCAGGCCCCTGAGGCTTTGGTGTTATTCTGTGTGGGGCTGAGAAAACCCTCAAATGTCCTTCTTCAAGCTCCGCCCACTTTTTGTTGTTGTTTTGAAATGGGGTTTCTCTTTGGCCTGGAACTTGCCAAGTAGCCTGGACTGGCTGGCCACTGAGTCCTCTGTCTCTACTTCCCCAGCACTAGGATTTTTAGAGTGTGCCACCCTGCCTCAATTTTTTTTTTTAACAGGTTCTGAGGATTGAACTCAGGTCCTCCTGTCTTCGGAGCCCCATTGGCCCTTTCTGAGCACACAAATGGACTCTCGGTCCTCTTCTGTCCCCAGGCATCACCTGGTTCATTCTAGGGAGCAAGAGAGACCTTCCCTGCCCATCCCACAGTGCCGAAGGCTTTTCAGGAACTCAGAGTGCTGTGTATTAGACCGTCTGCCTTGCGCACCAACCTTTCATTGATGCCTCTCACATAAAGCAGCACCAGCCTGGGTGGCCCTGGCAGGGGCTCTGTTCTCTGCTCAGATCCACAAGCACCAACTCACAGAGAGCTTTCCCCATCTCCAGGGGATCCCTGAGCACTCTTCAGGGCCTGGGCAGTAGCTCAGTGGGGGGCCCACCCTGGCCAGTAAGAGCACCAGCTTCCAAGTGTAGCCCAGGGACGACTGGGCTTAAAGTCTCAAGGACTTGGAGTTACTGCTGTCCTTCGAATCCCCTGACATGGCAACTGTGGGCTCAGGACACAAGACAGTCTCTGGCTGGAGAGGGGGGTGTCAGGTCTCAGTTTTCTTATCTGAATGATGGGCTTGATAATAATCCAGTTCCCAAGGTACACTGTTACCCTGGGCGAGTCATCAACGCTGTTGGGAGTTACTCGGTCCATGTGAACAAGATCAAGTAAAGAATCATTGAGAGTTCTTATTTTGTATTTGGTTTGAGGCCGGGTCTCCTTTAGCCCAGGTCAATTTCAAATTTGCTAAGTAGATGGTTGACCTTGAACTTATGATCCTTCAACCTCCACCTCCTCAGCCACGGTCTCCAGGTGTATCCGGCCACTGCACACTGCATCTTATCCGATGCTTCGGGTGGAGCTTGACATGGCGAGGTGAGCATTCTACCAACTAAGCCACATTCCCAGCCCAGACATACTTTCCCCTCCCCCAAAATACTTTATTTTATTTATTTATTTTTGGTTTTTCGAGACAGGGTTTCTCTGTAGCTTTGGTGCCTGTCCCGGAACTAGCTCTTGTAGACCAGGCTGGCCTCGAACTCCCAGAGATCCGCCTGCCTCTGCCTCCCAAGTGCTGGGATTAAAGGCATGTGCCACCACCGCCCGGCCCCCAAAATACTTTAAACAGATTTTGTAGGCTACTGTGAATCCTAAGTCAAAGAGGAACCAGAGAACTGCCTGGGGGGAGGGCAGGGGCAGATTTAGTATCTTCCAATACATAGAGACCCAAAAGCTGTGAGATGGAAACCGTGTCCTTTTTCACATCTGTGGGGACAGCCATCTTCTCTCTGTGACCAGTTCTTCCTCACCCTTCTTTCTTCCAGACTACAAACCCCTCAGTACCATCTTAGTCCTGGGATAGGTCTTCTGGCATCAAAGTGCAGTTGTAGAAATGCCCAGCAGATGGCGTTCAAGCCCACAAGGACTTGAGCGCTAGTGTCTCAGGGCCACAGCCTGGAACCCGGAAGCAGGAAGATACAGCTAGCTGCCTGTCCTCTGTGCTCTCCTAGCCAAGTCCAATACTGGATCCTAGTACCCTGGGGACCCTAGTGCTGATGCAGAGGAACAATGCGAAGCCCCTGCACCCTTCCTGATCCCGACCCAAATCTGTCCCTGACCTTTGATGGTTTGTCTGGTTCATAGCCTGCCACAGGGCCGCCATGACCACTGGGAAGGCAAACTACGTCTACAAATATTGATTGATTGATAAGACTTTCTGTGATGGGGGTAGTAGGAATGTTGCAGGTCTAGGGCCAAATTATCTTGGCCATCTTTAGGCCTTTACAGCCATTGTCCACCTGTGTGCATGACCTAACATGCTTCTGATTATTAGGTGAGTCCTTTGGAATGGATGAAGAGACCCCTAGCTCCTGACAGCCCCAAGGCTAAGAATGTGGTCAGATTACACCGGTGCCTGTTATAGACTTGTTCCTGCATTGCTGTGACCCACCCAACCCAATGTCTCCACCAAAGGATTTGAAACACATTGATTTATGACTCTCTTTGTTCTGTTACTATAAAAGTTTCATGAAACAAATTACTACAGGGGAACATGGAATTTGGGGTACCCTGAATCTACTTTCCCGAGACAAGGTCACTCATATTTGTTTCCAGAATAGTCATTTCCCATAAGGTGAGGGCTCTCTTTCTCTTGCTCTGCTCTGCTCTCTCTCTCTCTCTGATTTTTTGAGACAGGGTTTCTCTGTGTAACCCTGGCTATCCTGACACTCACTCTATAGACCAGGCTGACCTCAAACTCACAGAGATCTGCCTGCCTCTGCCTCCTGAGCGCTGGGGTTAAAGGCATGCGCCACCACGGCCCGACTAAGCTCCCCACTCTTATAAGAGGTCAGGACCGGTGCAGTGTACCAGATGTGACCTCTCTGTGGTGGAGCTGATGGGACTGGTCAGTTCTGCTCCCACAGGGTTCTAGGCAGTGAAGGCTCTGGAGGAATTAGCACGCACGCACACTCTTGGCAGGATGGCTTGGGGAGATTCAAGTTCCAAGTCTGGTTGCCTATAGTGCTTCCCACCCTCTGGCCCTGGCCTGCAGCTCATCAGCCCTGGATTTTCCTTCACTCAGCATCCACACATCGACATAAATGGGTCCTCACAGGACAAAGCGGCTCACGAAGTGTCCGCATGGAGGGTGGGATGACCCTGGACTCTCTCTCCTTATCCCACCCCCTTGATTGTGTTTCTTTTCTTTTTCTCTCTTTTGTTGTCTTTGTTGTTTGCTGATTTGGGGGGTTTGTTTTGTTTTGCTGCTGTTTTTCCAGACAGGGCTTCTCTGCCCCAGAACTCACTCTGTAGACCAGATTGGCCTCGAACTCACAGAAAGCTGCCTGGCTCTGCCTTCCGAGTGCTGGATTAAAGGCGTGCGCCACTACCACCCAGTCAAGCCTTGTTCTTAAGAAAGGGACAGGGCTGTGTTAATCTAGAGTTGCTTTTTAATGAAAGGGGCGAGGCACTCCGGTTAGTTGAGTTTCTGCTTTTCTGCAGGTTGAGCTGTCACTCCTGTCCGGGCACTGGGTTATTCCAGGACTCCAGGAATTGACTGTTAGTTACCTGGGATTCGCCGGCTTGGCTTTGCCACCATGCTATGCTATTTTAGTTAGTCTGCATTCCGAGATCCGCCTGCCTCTGCCCGCCTCCCCTCTCCCAGTGCTGGGATTAAAGGCGTTCACCACCTGCTGGTTGTGTTTCTCATAGCCATTTTCCCAATGTGGCTGGGCTCAGCAGTTGCTGGTTGCTCCGTTCAGCCTTGGCTCACTCGGTGCGCTAAACTATTTCCGGTCTCCTGACCCAGCACACCCTCCCTGTCGTAGGTTGAATTCTCCAGTGTATAACTTGCATGTTCACATCGTTTCAGAAGCCTTGGCACACGATAGCACGACAGAGAGCTAAACAGAAGGTCGGAGGTCATCAAATCCCACACGAGGATGCCAGCTGCCCTCCCACACATGAAGCAGGATTCAGAGGCTCACCCCCTCTTGAGGCTTCTCAAGGGAGCCAGCCACAGGTGTGATTCCGGCAACAAAAGTAGAGAGACCATTGGTGACATCAATGTTCTAAAATGGTCACGAGTTCTTGAGGAACATCCTGATCCGCAGAGCCGCATTCCCTCACATTCATGGTGACTGTACTGTAAAATCCATTGTCCCTACTCAGAAGGGGCCAGAAAAGAAAACACATTTATATGTAAAATGAGGTTGGATTTTAGATGAGGGTCATTTCAAGCAGGGATTGTGCCCACATGAAGGGACAAACGTCATTGTCCTACACACCCCAGAATGTCTAGCCTTCCTGCCCACGGCTTCTACCAAATGCCAGCAGTTGCCATATTTCTTTATTGGCTGGGATAGATTTTCATCGCTGGGGGGTGCGATCTTGCCCCCACGATAACAAGGGGTAAGTGGGTCAGGCACACTTCCAGGCCACAGCCCTCAGGAGGTCTGCACCCAGCGTCCTTGTTCTCGGTTTTGAGCAGGGTGTTTCCTCTTGCCTTAAGTTTCAGTGAACTCTCCGTTTCCACCTCCACTTAAGTGGCTGGGGACCTGCAGGCTGGTCTAGAATGTAGAAAAGGGTTGTCATCGGGCGTCTAGCTGTTTCAGTCTCCTGAGGCCACAGCCTGTTCACTCTCTGGGAGGCCGGAAGTGCATCAAGTTCATGGCCAGGTGCTGACATCCCAGGGCAGGCTTCCCCATCACCACCAGGCAGGCAACATCACTACCGATGTCCTATGTGGAAAGTTCCGAGGAATTCTTGTGTACCCCCTTTCTGCATTGACACAAGATCGACACTTGGTTACTGGCACTGGAATTATTAAAACACGAAGTCTCCAGCTCTTGGGCAAGAACCTGGAGGCAGGAACTGATCACAGAGGCCATGGAGGAATGCCACTTACTGGCTGGGTCTCCATGGCTTGCTCAGCCTGCTTTTTTACAGTACCCAGTACCACCAGCACAGGGGCGGCCCCACCCACAATGGATGGGGATCCTCCCACATCCTTCACTAATTAAGAAAATGCCTGACAGGCTTGCGGGCAGCCCAATCATAGGGAGGCATTTTCTCAACTGGGGCTCCCTCCTCTCAGATGACTCCACCTTGTATCAAGTTGACATAAAACTAGCCAGCACAATTGGAAGCTCCTGTCTCACAATTATTGCTTAATCTTGACCTTTTCATTCTTAATAATTAAGCTATAACATACAGATTACAGTGCCAACAGATCGCAAGGGGCCAGCACTGTGAATCTGTGCATGTGTTTTAACTTTGAGAATCAAGCATTCAGACACAGTCAGAGAACTTGATCCCAAAACTGGGTATGAAGGTGTATGTCTGTTTGGGAGGTGAAGGCAGAAGAATTAGGAGTTCAAAGTCATCTTCTGCTATAAGTTGAAGCCATCTTAGATTACATGAGACTGTCTGATAGAAAAAGAGGAAGAGGGACTAGAAAGATGGCTTAGTGGTTAAAAGCACTGACTGGCCTTGCAGGGACCTGGGAAGCATGGGCTTCCCTTGCAGAAGACCCCCCCCCCATGGCAGCTCATAGTCGACTGGGACTCCACTTCCAAGGGATCCGACACCGTCCTCTGGCCTCCATGGACACTGGGTATGATGTGATGCACAGACAGACACACAGGCAAACGCTCATACACAGAAAATAAAAGCATTTTTGTGAAAGTGGGGTGGGAGTAAGGGGTGGATGGAGGAAAGAAAAAGAGAAATGCAGGATGGGGCTAGCTTACCCCCAGCCCTCCATTACCCTGAGTTGGTCAGGGCCTCCAACGTGACCTCTATTCTGACCTCCACTGATATAGCCTGGTCTTGGACGTCAGACAAAGGAAATCATACTGAGTGTCTCTTTGGGGGCTGGCGTCTTTCTCTTGACAACCAAGCGGTTGTAAGAACTGTCCCTGCTGATGGGTCCATGCCTGTTCACTGTGATTTATATTCATTTGAAATATGGTCACGTTGAATAGCCCTAGATGGCCTAGAACTTGAGCCCCTCCTGCCTCAGTCTCCTCACTGCTGGGGTTACAGGCGTGCGCCACCACAACTGGCTGGTTTGCTCATTCACATGGTTGCGTGCTGCATCCCATTGCTTTCATGACCGTTGATCTATTCTGTGCTGTCCATGATAGATGTGTCTAAGCTTTTGCCAACTTGGGGAGATTATGAACAAAGCTACTATGGATATCCTAGTGGGTATTAAGTTTATCTAGTATAGATAGTAAAATCACATGTTATCAATAACACCCCAAATCTCCTAGAGTGACTATAACAAATTTTCACAAACTGGATGACCTGGAGCTATAAAAATGTATCCTCTCACTGGGCAGTGGTGGCGCACACCTTTAATCCCAGCACTCGGGAGGCAGAGGCAGGCAGATTTCTGTGAGTTCGAGGCCAGCCTGGTCTACAAGAGCTAGCTCCAGGACAGGCTCCAAAGCTACAGAGAAACCCTGTCTCAAAAAAAGAAATGTATCCTCTCTTCATCCTGCAGGTAAGAGGCTCGAGATCAAGGTGTCAGAAGGGTTATGCTCTCTCTATAAAGGTTTTAGGGGAGGCCAACTGCTACTTGGTGTCAGGTGTCCCTTAGCTAATGGCTGTGGCACTCCAAGCCTTGCATGACTTCATGTAGCCTTCCTTTCTCTATCTCTTTATTTGGTGCTTGTCTTGTTTTGATTTTTGAGACAAGGTCTTACCACATAGCCCAAGATGACCCAGAACTTACTATGAAGACCAGATGGTTTCAAACTCCCAGAGATCCTCTTGCCTTGGCCTATGGAGGGCTGGGCTCAAAAAGTGTGCAGACCACATCTGGCCTGTGGTGGTGACTGTTGTTTTTACTTTTTAGTTATATTTACATATGAGTTTACATACAAACGTTTTGCTAGCTTGTCAGTGCAACACACGACTCTGGTGACTGCAGAGGTCGGAAGATGGTGTCAGATCCCCTTGAACTGGAGTTACGGATGTTGCCAACTGCCATGCAGGTGCTGGGAATCGAACCCAGGTCCTCTGCAAGAGCAACAGTGTTCTTCACCACTGGACAGTCTCACCAAGAACTTTTGAGACCCCAGGCTCGTCTGAAATTCTCTTTATAACCAAGGATGACTTTGAACTCCTAACCTACCTACCTTCACCTCCCTGAATGGTAGAATTGCAGGCATGTGCCAGCATGCCTGATTGGTGCATATCGCTGGTGGTCAAACTTGGGGACTCCCTGCATGGTAGGCAAGCGTTCTACCAACTGAGCCGCATTCTCAGACCCCCAGAGTTGTTGTGGGTTTTTTTTTTTTTTTCAGTTAAAAAAAAAATCTTTGAAAAAAGGAGGTCAGGGGTTTAGAGAGATGGCTCAGCAATTAAGAACACAAACTGTTCTTCCAGAGGACCAGTGTTCAATCCCCAGCATTCACACGGCAGTTCATAACTGCAACTCCAGTTCCAGATCTGGCACGTTCACACCAATGCACATAAAATAAATTTAAAAAGAAAGAAAGAAAATGGTGACCAGAGCAGACTTCCCAACTCCCAGAACTACCGCTGGCCCTGAGCCATGACCGCTATAGGGGAGCAATAACTGTCAATCAAGGATCCTAACTTGGGGATCCCTAGTACCTAGGTTTGGACCTTCCATATGGCATGTTCTCACTAAGTAGGTTCTCACTGGATTAATGGGTGACTCAGCTCCTGTTTATCTCTAAATTCTTATTTTCCAATCCCACAGTGGGCTCTGATGTCGCACATGCACAGTCCCAGCACTGGGGAGGTAAAGGCGGAACCGTCTTGAGTGTGGAGGCAGCCTAGGCAAGACATTAAAACCATGGTTCCAAACAAACAAGTAAACAACATCAAAAATCATAAAAAACAAAAAGCCCAAGCCAAACAACCATGAAATCTCAGGGCATCCTTTTAACACTTGAGAACATCATGAAAAGAAACCAAACCAAACAAAACAAAAACTGGCACTAGAATAAAATGATACATTAACCTTAATCGCTCTCCTCATCTAAGCGCTCACGGCTGGCCTTTGAGACCATTACCCAGGAACCCCTGGTGTTCTCATGTGT
Organism: Chionomys nivalis; assembly: GCF_950005125.1. NCBI lineage: Eukaryota > Metazoa > Chordata > Mammalia > Rodentia > Cricetidae > Chionomys > Chionomys nivalis. The sequence goes on along the minus strand of NC_080106.1, from coordinate 12,158,320 downwards.
CCCTGAACCCAACCCTCTTTGGTCCAGTCTCACTAGCGCCATGGGCTCCTTCTCACTCAGGGAGCTCCCCCATCTCAGTGACAGGCTGGGGAGCAGGGCTCAGGTGGGAACCCCACGCAACTCTTCCTGATGTGTGGGGGCCTGGGAGATTGGGCGGGGGATTTGTTTACTCTTCCTGACTCCTGCTTGGTTCTTGGTGCTGGGCTCTGCTTACCTTTCCCGCTGGAAGCTGCCAAGCCGCATTGTCTGGCTGTCAGGTCCTCTCTGTTGCTACGACAAGAAAGATGGATCTGAATTCTTTGGTTCTTTTGAAACAGAAAATAGGGAGAGGAGAAAATTGCTATGTCGTGTTGTTCTCTTTGAAGTCTGGAGTGGTGTGTGTGTGTGTGTGTGTGTGTGTGTGTGTGTGTGTGTGGTGTACTTTCTGGAACACCCTAGCAAATTGCTTTCTGCCCTTCTGTGCACAGAGAAATCACATGATGTTTTTTCGGGGGAGGGAGGTGCTGTACACCCCCAGGTGGAAAGGTAAATGTGGTTGAAGAAACAATAACCAGGGTGGGATGTAGCTCAGCTGAACTCAAGGGTTCAGCCCTCATCAGCGTGAAATCCAGTTGAGGCACAAGCCTTATATAATCCTATTACAGGCGAAGTGGAGGCAAGCAGGTCAGGAGTTCATGGTCATCCTTAGCTTCAATAGGGAGTTCAAGGCCAGCCTGCCCGAGACTCAGTTTCGAGCTCCTCTTAACCCCTCCCCTCACAGAAAAATGGAGAGGAAAAGAAAAGGAAGATGTACTTACTAACCAGTCTCTCTTGGGCTCCCTGTTGCAGGGCCCAGATTACCCAGTAGGCACTAAATATTTGTTAACTGGATGGATTTTACTGCATTGCGGGGGGGGGGGGCTGGGACTTGAACCCAAGGCCGTTCCATTTATTGTTGTTATTCCAGACAAGACTTATATAGCCCAGGTTAGACTCTAACTCTGTATGAATCCATGACTGACCTTGAACTGGTCATCCTGCCCTTCCTTTTCTTCTCCCCGTCCCCTCTCTCTTTAAGTGAGATAGGACTTCACCAGGTAGCCAGCCTTGGCTGTCCTGAACTCATAAAGATCCACCTGCCTCTGTCTCCTGAGTGCTGGGATTAAAAACATCATGCCTGGTCCTCAGCAAGTGCTCTTAGCCAGTCTCAAGCCATCTCTAGTCCTCAGGATTATAAAATTTGCATATTCATAATGAGAAATCTTAGGATTTACACTTGTTACTTCTTCATCACTATGACAACGCGCCTGACAGAAGCTGCTTTCAGGAGGAAGAGATTTGTTTTGACTCACAGTCTGGACCCATTATGGTGGGAATGTCCTGGCTGTGGGTGCAAGTGCAGCTGCTCTTCACAGCTTGGCTCATCAGGAAGCAGAGATGAAATCAGAAGGGCCAGGGTTGCAGTCAGGAACCAACAGCAGTTACTGTGCCCTGCACAAGATCAGCACAAGAGCAAGCCGACAGGATCCTGGATTCCGAGGGTCAGAAAAGAAGAAGAAGAAGAAGAAGAAGAAGAAGAAGAAGAAGAAGAAGAAGAAGAAGAAGAAGAAGAAGAAGAAGAAGAAGAAGAAGAAGAAGACTGGGTGTGGTAATGAATGATGAATTCCTTAATCCCAACACTTGACAGGCAGAGGTAGGCAGATCTCTGTGAGTGCTAGGCCACCAGGGCTACAAAGTTATATCCTGTGTCCAATAAAACAGACAGAAGAAAGAAAGAAAGAAAGAAAGAAAGAAAGAAAGAAAGAAAGAAAGGAAGGAAGGAAGGAAGGAAGGAAGGAAGGAAGAAAGGAAGAAAGAAAGGAAGAAAGAAAGGAAGAAAGATGGAAGACAAAGGCATGAATGTAGGAAGGGATGGTGGGGGTGTCCAGAGGAGCTTGTTAGAAAATAATAGTCCTGAGGCTGAAGATGTAGCTCAGTTGATGGAGCGAGTGCTTACCTAGCATGCACTAAGCCCTGGGTTCCACTCTCAGCCCTGTGTGAGCCAGATTAGTACTCAACCTGCAATCCTAGCACTTGGGAGGTGGAGGCAGGAGGCGCTGCTGCGTAGAGAGCTCAAGAGCAATGGGCCACAGGAGACCCTGTCTCAAAACAATAAAAACCAATAGCAATGGGAAAACAACAAACAAAAAAACAAGCCTCAGCTAGTGCTTCCCAACCTGGTTTCCCCAACATCTACCAGTCAAGAGAGTCCTGCTTCTCCTCACTCACAGGCCGTGTCTTAGGCCATTCTTTCACTTCCTGCCGATTTGATGTACAATGCCATGTCCCTGCCTAATTTGTATCTAGTTGTGGAACGATCTTTTCGTACACCACGAAGATGTGTCTTTGCCCAGGTGCCTTCTGATTGGCTGAATAAAGAGCTGGATGGTCAGTCGCTAGGCAGTGAGAGGTTAGGCGGGGACTTCCGGGCAGAGAGAAAGAAGAAGAGGAGATGAATCTAGGTAAGGGAGAGAAGTCAGAGGAGATAGAGAGTGAGCAGGACATGCAGGATGAGAAGTAAAAGCAACAAGCCACGTAGTCTAAGAGAAATGAGTTAATTTAAGTAATAAGAACCGGTTAGAGAGGCAGGCGGATCTCTGTGAGTTCGAGGCCAGCCTGGTCTACAAGAGCTAGTTCCAGGACAGGTTCCAAAGCCACAGAGAAACGCTGTCTCGAAAAACAAAACAAAACAACAATAAAGAACTAGTAAGAAACAAGGCTAAGTTAAGGCTGAGCTTTCATAATTAAGAAGTCTCCATGTCATTTTTTTGTGAGCTGGTGGCCCCAAAGGAAAACCCGACCTACACCCTCCCCAATTTGTATGTGTGGCACATGTCTATGTTAATGTCAGTGTATGCATGTGTGTAATGTGTACGTACACACCTGTGCATGTATGGGTGTGCATACATATGAGCGTGTGTGCATGTGTGTGAATGACTGAGAAATGTCTCCTAAGTTCTTGTTTCTGCGTTGGGAAATCCCATGCTAATTTATGTGCCCATTTCGCAGATGGAATTGACAGGTGACCTGATTATTCAGTCTGGGTAAATCCCGGGAGCTCACCCACACAGCAGCAACTTCTGCCGGTCCTCAGCCTGTCTGCCAACCTGTTTATGGAATCCCGTGAGGCCCAGAGACTCTGCTGTTTTTCAGCTTGGGCTTAGTCAAATGTTTCAAGAGGCAAGGCTTATCTTGTGGAAGCTACCCCGTCCTACCCCAAGGTTATGGAAATACTGTCTTATATTCTCAACTAAATATTTTCAAGTGTTGTTTCTCGCATGCTGGCCTCAGGCCATCTGGAGTTTGTTTGTGTGTGCTATGCAGGGAAAGAATTTGATTTTACTTTCGCAACCCCAATAGCCAGTGGCTGCCCCCACCCCACTTCATGTTGTGCTTTTCCTATTGGGCAGAGGCACACACTGTTTGCCTGTTCCTCTGAGGGTCAGCCACCCACCACAGTGACCCTTCTGCCTGTCCCAGTGGTGGGCCCTGCTGACCACTGAAGCTATGTCCTTCTAGAAGGGGCAGAGGGATGAATGTTAGTGTCCTGTATCTATTCTAATACATTCTACAATCCTTTTCCGTGTGTGTGTGTGTTTATCTGGTGTTTCTGTGTAATGAATATCTGAAGGTGTGTTGGTGTGTGCACACACATGTGCAACCAGGCTGTGAGAGACTTTTCCCGGAGTGACATGCATACACACACTGGTATGTACCCTAGTTAAGGAACCCGTTTTAGATTGAAGTACAATCCCATCAAAGTCCAAAATGGTGAACCTGTTTATTGGGGTTACCTACAGGAGTATCGATAAATCAAAGGCAGCCTCGTCTCCAATAGTGGACCCCAGCGTGGATGGCAAAGGTCATGGACCCTGCATGGACCCTGGAACTCTGCACGTGATGGGCAGACTGCTGCTATCTAGTCAGGCCTATCTAGTCAGGCCACTCCCGGTTAGTCTCCTCCGGCAGCAGTTGATGCTTTGTGGTGGAGCTGTGGGTTTCAGCTTTCCCTGTGTGCAGTCTGTTTACTTCCTGAGTCTCCTGACTCCTCCCCCTCCCCCATGACTGCCTGTCGCCATGAGGAGGGCTATACAGCAGCGTGTGTGTACGTGATAGCCTTCTTGTGCGTGAAAGCCAGCAATCCCTCTGTCTCCTGATACTCGCTCTGTAGACCAGTCTGGCCTCTGGCCTCGAACTCACAGAGCTCTGCCTGCCTCTGCCTCCCAAGTGCTGGGATTAAAGGTGTGTGGCACCTATTTTATTTATTTGTTTGTTTGTTTGTTTATTTGTTTGTTTATTTATTTTGAGATAAGGTTTCTTCCTAAACTCAGAGGCCACCCATTGGCTAGACTGTTGGCCAGTCGGCTCTAGGGATCTGTCTACAATTTCTTTTGTCTTGTTTTTGTTTTTTCTTTTTTGTTTTGTTTTGTTTTTGTTTTATGGTCTTTCAAGACAGAGTTTCTCTGTATAACAGTTCTGGTTGTCGCAGAACTCTCTTTGTAGACCAGGATGGCCTGGAACTCACAGAGATTAGCCTACCTCTGCCTCACAAATTCTGGGATTAAAGGTGTGCACCCCACTGCTGGCATGACCTGCTACTTTTGCTTCCAAGCACTAGAATGATAGAATTAGTAAGAGGAGCTGAGGATCCTAACTCGGGTCTTCACTCTGCACAGCAAGAGCTTTACCACTGGGTTGTGTTGGCAGCTACTACCCTCTCTTTTTGTTTGTTGAAATTTGGTCTCACATAAACCAAGCTGACATCATAGTCATATTTCCTATACAAGAAAGGATGACCTTGAACCTCTACTTTCCCAGTGCTGGAATCACAAGCAGGCACCACCATACCCAGAGCTTCATGCATGCTAGGCAAGCACTCTGTCAACTTAGCTACATCCTCAGCCCCAGTTTCCAATGCTTCTGTGTCCTTTCTTGATTTTTTTATTTGTTTGTTTGTTTTGAGACTGGGTCTCACTCTGTAGCTCAGGCTGGCCTGGTATTTGCTAGGTAGGACAAGATGGCTTTAAGCTCTGACAGTTTTCCTGTCTCAGTCCTGCAAGTGCCGAGGACCATGGGTGTTGCCATACTCTGCTTATCTATTGTCTGTCTGTCTATCTATCTATCTATCTATCTATCTATCCATCTATCTATCCATCTATCTATCATATATCTATCCATTATCTACCTACCTATCTACTCCTACCTACCTACCTACTTATTTTCTGGACCTAAGGACGGAACCCAGGGCCTTGCACTTTCCAGCCATGCTCTCTACCCCTGAGTTAATCTCTTAGCTGCATACTCTACTTGTTGATGTCTTAAAATGTGGAACTACAGCTGGGCACAGTGAGACACATCTGCCACCCCAGCACTCAGGCGGAGGCAGGAGGATGGACGTAAGTTCTAGGTGAGCTTGGACTACACACACAGTGAGTGTCAGAGGGAGAGAGAGACAGAGGGAAAGAGAGACAGACAGAGAAAGGAGAGAGAGGGAGAGAGACAGAGACAGAGGGAGAGAGAGACAGAAACAGAGAGAGAGAGAGAGAGAGAGAGAGAGAACAAAACAGCCTTCTCCCAATGCAGTTAGCCAGCATGCCAACACAGAGTGGCTATGAAGCCGATTCTTTGGGAAGTTCTGGGGAAACAGTCCCAGCTTTCTTCGCAGCTCCTGGGTGATCCACCGTCCAGCCTTGTTTGGCTGGCAGAGGCATGGCTCCCATCTCTGCCTCTGACCTCACAGCATCCCTTCCTTACACTGTGCTGTTGCTCTTTCTCTGCTCTTAGACAGGCCTTGACTTTGGATTCTCAGACCCTCTAATCTAGAATGACCTCATTTTGAGATCCTTAATTTAGCTGCATTTGCCAAGACCCTTTTTTCCAAATAAGGCCACATTCATGGATTCTGGGCAGTTGGGAGCGGTATTCTTGGGGGAGGGTGGACAGAAACATCTGTAAAGGAATAAGAAGTTTCCATGGGGTAAGGAAAGCGTCACGTGTCCCAGAGAGCATGTACTTCCTGGACCCTTGATTCCATGATGGCATGCCATTCACCATTTTCCTCAATGCCTGCAATGGTTTGAAGGAAAATGCCCCCAAAGGGAGTGGCACTATTAGGAGGTGTGGCTTTGTTCGAGTAGGTGTGGTCTTGTTGGAGGAAGTGTGTGGCTGTAGAGGTGGGCTTTGAGGGTTCATATATGCTCAAGCCGTGCCCAGTGAGACAGTCTACTTCCTGCTGCCTGCACATGTAGCAGCTCCTTCTCTAGTACCCCGGCCCACCATGATGATGATGGATGAAAACTCTGAAACTGTAAGCCGGTCCCAATTAAATGTCTTCCTTTATAAGAGTTGCTGTGGTCATGGTGTCTCTTCCCAGCAATAGAAACCCTAACTAAGACAATGCCTAAATCTCCAAACCCAGCAATGGGTTATCCCACCCCCCAAAATGTATCTTTTATTATTATTATTATTATTATTATTATTATTATTATTTCACTCGTTTGTTTGTTTATGTGTGCTGGTGTTTTGCCTGTGAGGGTGTTAGACCCCCAGAACTGGAATTACAGACAATTGTGAGCTGCCAGATGGGTGCTGGGAATCTAACCCAAATCTCCTGGGAGAGCAGTCAGTGCTCTCCAGCACCTAGAAATGTATCTTAAGGAAGTCATTCATCTTCATAGTGGGAAGAGGAAAAAACCTTCCTTTGTTGATGCTTCATTACTTACAAGGAGGTGACCCCCAGGAGAGGAGGTAATCACTTAATTACTTCAACAAAGTTGGTAAATCTTCCTGAGAAGCTGCTGAGAGTAGCCTGTGGGGAAGGCAGAAGTTGCTGTTTGCCTCTGGAAGGGCAAACACCCACAGCGACTCAAGTCAGGTAACAGATGGGGAAGGAGCTAGGAGGATAATCTCAGGTGTTAGCCAAGCATGCGCCTGAAGAGCTCCTGGTGCTGTGGAAGACAGTTAAGTCCCTAAAACGGGAGACACAGGTTCAGACAAGGAGGATGTCTCCAGAGGAGGGCAGACCTCACAGTGATGACCCCCTGCCTTCTGGGCCGCAGGTGTGGCCATCAAAAGGACAAAAACATGGCAGCACAGAAAGGCTCCTGGTGCCCAGGATGTGGCTCAACTGGTAGAGTGCTTGCCTAGCTTGCATGAAGCCCTGGGTTCTATCGCCATCATAAAACTGGGCAAGGTGTTGCATGTCCATAATCACAGCACTGGGGAAGTGGGGGCAGGAGGGTCAGAAGTTCGAGGTCATCCTTTGCTACACAGTAAGATTGAGGCTAGCCAGGGTGGGCTACATGAGATACTGTCTCAAAAAAAAAAATGTTTCTTTTTCCTTATTTCATGTATTCATTTGTTGTTTGTGGTGGTGGTGGGGTTTGTGTGTGTGTGTGTGTGTGTGTACTCATGCATGTGCACGCGCTGGCCTATGTGTGGAGGTCAGAGAACAATCTGTGGGAGTCCTTCCATCATGTGGGTCCCAAGGATTAAATTCAGGCTATCAGGCTTGGCATTGGGTGCCTTTACCCTTTCACCTATTTCCCCGACTCCATAAAATGAGTATTTTATACATATACAATGTTTAGGAACATTGATTATTAGCCAACCAGGGACCCAGGAGTCAATTGCTACTGCTTGCTGAGTCCTCCCTATCCAGTTAGTCCTCAGAAGGGCCTGCTGGCCCTGGCCATCTGAAGGTGACGGAGGCCGAGCCCTGGCGCTGCTGCTGCGGCATGGTCACAACAAAGGCAGGACTTCTAGCCTTCTCTGGGGCTCCATATGGTGAGGCCACCAGAGGAAACCCCCAAATGCAGGATGAGATAGGAGACAAACCAACCCACGCACAGCATCTGGGAGAAAGCGAACAGCAGGTGGCCTCCAGGGTCTGAGGCAGATGGGGCAGGAACAAGGTGAGCCTCCCCAGGGGACTGTCACCACAGCCTCAGACAACAAGCAGACAGGTGAGAAACACACCCATTGCTGGCATCCTGCAGGTGAAGCTGGAGGAAAAAACAGGAGATTAATGGGCCTCGTTCTGAGCCAGGGCGCCAGGCACTCTGAGCCTCCTATTGCTACCCATTACCTAGATAGTGTTGGTAAATTTCTTCTTCCCATCGTGAGACTTACTCTTCCCATCTGCAAAGTAGAAGGAATGAACCAGAGAGCCCTCCTAAGGGTCCCCTTCTTGGTAAAGCTAGTGTTCCCTATCAATGGCTTCTCTGTGAGGGGATTTAGATGTATCGATGGTGTCTGTGGTTGATTGGTGATGTCTGCTCTGGCTGAAGCCTAAGAGAGTCAGGTTCTCTCACCATAACCAAGCTTCTGAAACACAATCAACATTCGTGGTAGATTTGGCCAATTGGCCTTCAGGAAAATTCTGCTTAAAGCTTTTAGCCAAATGAAAGAGAAAAATGAATAAGTAGAGGAATAAATGGGGGGCTGGAGAGATGGCTCATTGGTTAAGAGCATTTGCTGCTCTTGCAGAGGACCTACGTTGGGCTCCCAGCACCCACGTCAGGTGGCTCACAACTGCCCATAACTGCAGCTCCAAGGGATCCAATGCCTTCTTTGGCTTCTGTGAGTACTAGATTCTCATACACAACCCTCCATACAGATACCCACACAAATGCATATTTAAAAAGATTAAGAAAGAAAGAAATTGGAACCAAAGGGATTACTCAGTGTTTGTGAGTGCTTGCTGCTTTATCATGAGGATCAGAGATCTGATTCTAGCACCCATGTGGGTAGCTCACAAATGCTTGTAACTCCAGACTCGAGAGATCTAACACGCCTTCTGGCCTCCATAGCTGTCTCTCTCTCTCTCTCTCTCTCTCTCTCTCTCTCTCTCTCTCTCTCTCTCACACACACACACACACACACACACACGCAAGCACGCATACATTCACACACACACAAACATGCACACACACACGCATGCGCGCGTGCACATACACACACATACACACACACAAATACATCTCTAAATCTTAAGCAATAAACTACTGTGTGAATGACCGGTCGAGGCCCTAGGTACCTGTTAGTCACCACTGCTGTTTAAATACACGGGGTAACTATTGCTCATGCTGAGTGAAATTCTCAGGTTCAGCACCTTTCAAATTGTCCTGGGAAACCAAGCCTGCAGAAGACTACAGACAATAGCTGGCCATCTGGATGAAGCCTTCTAGTGCTGAACCAGGAATTGAGTCACCTTCTGCCAGGGGCGTCCTTGTGAGCCTCCTGAATCACGACTGCATCCTGCGAATGTTTTAGCATGAGATTGAGGACAGTAGGCCAGACTGGTGTCCATGCCTGTTCCAGATCAAGTGGGGTGGGTCATGCGTCCTCTCTCGGGTGGAGAGAAATTCCAGGAGGGGGTACCTCAGGCTGGGGAGCAGCTGGGGGCTCGGTTTCTCCCTGGACTATGCCCATCTCCAGGAGTCCTAACCCCCAGCACCTCTGAATGTGACCTTATTTGGAAGTGGGTTGCTGCAGATGTCATAAGTCAAGATGAAGTCATGCTGGGTGGGGAGGAAGCTTTATAAGAAGAGGAAGCTGCAACATGGTACAGAGGGAGAATGCTTTGACCGTGAAGGCAGAAGCGGGTGAGGTTTCTGTTCAAGCCAGGCCATATCAAGCAGAGGCCTGGGACAGACCCTTCCAGGGAAGGAATTATGCCACAGACACATGGAGGTCAAGCTTCCAGTGTCTGTAACAAGGGCTTTCTGTTGTTTAGGGTGTCCTCACACCCCAGCCCAAAGCCGTTTGTGAGAGGAACAAGAAGAAAGTTCTAGGGATGAGGACGGGTGTCCTTGTCCTGGGGATGAGTCGAGGTGACCTAAGTCTCAGGGGCCTGGATGGATGGAAATGAACAGGTGAATCTGGTTTCTTACCTGGATGCCTGGGCATGGGGACCACTTTGTGGAAATAGACCTGTATCTGACCAGAGCAAGGTACCAACACAGACTTGAAGGGGATGGGAAGGGGACCAGGAAAAGATGAGTGTGTGACCGACCCTGCCCTAGGTGGAGTTCTTCTCATTGTTCATCTCCTCTTCCTCCAAGTATCACATGTGCAGGCCCCGTCTCTCTCCCCATCTCTCCCATCTTCCCTATCTCCCCGTCCTCCCTCACCTCCTCCTTCTCCTCCTTCATCTCCCCCATTTCCCCCACCTCCCCCATCTCCCCCACCTCCCCCATTTCTCCCATCTTCCCATCTCCCAACTCCCCTCATCTCCCCTCATCTCCCCCATCTCTCTGTGCCCCTTTTGATTCAGGGTCTCATGTATCTCAGGATGACCTAGAACCCCTATCCTTACACTTCCCCTTCTGAGTGCTGGAAGGCGGTCCTGGGGGTTGAACCCACAGCTTTATGTGTGCAAGGCGAGCAGTCTACCAACTAAGCGACATGTGCAACCCCTGCTGTGACCTCTTTGTCTCTTGATGTGCTTTGACCCCAAGTGGTCTTGGGCTGTGGCTCTAGCGACCTGAAGTCAAACTATGTGTCACCAGGCTTCATGTGACTACCTCAACTTCCTCCCCAATTCCTGGTCTAAGTGAATAGAGCAAGGATGGCAAAAAAACAAACAAACAAACAAACAAAAACCCTCAGCTTTTTCCATTGTCAGCTATGAAATATCAGATCTCAAATTCTCCCACCATCCTCATGATTTTTTTTAATAAGAACATTTACTTTATTCATTTTTATTTTAATTTTTTTTTGAGACAAGGACTCATGTAGCCCAGGGTGGACTCAATCTCACATCAAGGATGACCCCAGATTCTTGATCATCCCATCTCTGCCTCCCAAGTGCTAAAATGACAGATGTGCATGCCTCCATGCCCTGGTTGCATGCTGCTAGGGATTGAATCCCAAGTCTCCAAATCTCTTTTTTCATCTTTTTTAATTAATTTTTAATTTATTTTTATTTATTTATTTGTTTGTTTTTGGAGACAGGGTTTCCCATTAGCTATGGAGCCAGTTCTAAAACTCACTCTATAGACCAGGCTAGCCAAAGATCTCACAGAGATCGTTTGGCCTCTGCCTCCTGAGTGCTGGGATTCAAGGCATGTGCTACCACTCCCTAGCGAGTCCCAAATCTCACAAGTGCTATGTAAGCCCTCTCCTGACTGAGTTACATCCCAAGTCAATCTTTTTTTTTTCTTGTTTTTGAAAGACGAATTAGAAAATAAAACATCGACATTAAAATAAGGCGAGCTGTGACGGTTGTCCTGAGAGCAGGTGTGAAGCCAGATTGGTCCACTTCAAGCTATTTAACCTCACTTTGCCTTAGTTTCCTCGTCTGTACAATGGACATATTTTTTGTTGAGTTCTTGTAGGGATTAATATAAATGAATGATTATATGAAAATTAATTGCAAAACTGGCTTGTGGTTGTCACTATGCCAGTCTGAGTTAGTACTACTAACAAAAGGGCCCAATGCAGTGTCATCTCAACCCTTGAGAGGTAAAGCCGGTAGACCCTGAGTTTGGTGCCACTCGTGTTAGTGACTTTTCCTATTGCTGTGACAAACTACCTCACCAAGGAAGCTCAAGGATGGAAGGGTTAATTTGGTCCACATCTCAGAGTCCATCGAGAGAGCCCAGTTTGCTTTTTCCTTTTTATTCAGTCCACATTTTAGCCCGTGGGAGGGGGTTCCCACATTCACGGCCAGTCTCCCCTGCTCACCTGGTCTCTGAATTCAGAAACTCCCTCACAGACAAGCCCAGAGGACGGTCTCTTAGGTAATTCTAGGTACTCTTAAAGTTGACAATCAAGATTAACTCTCTCACACGCATGCACGGACACACACACTCACACATACACACACACACCCTGCACACACACATATAGGAGTGATATATCTCCAACCTCTCTCTTTCTCTTGCACATACACACAAAGAGAGAGAGACATCTCCAACCTCCCCCCCCATGCACATACACACACACACCATGCACACACATAAAGAGAAGATAAGTATATCTCCAATCTCTCTCTCTCTCTCTCTCTCTCTCTCTCTCTCTCTCTCTCTCTCTCTGCCATTGTCAGCAATTTGTTGGTCTGACCTCACAATGTCTTAGCTCAGGTAGAGGAAGCCAGATCTGGGGAATGTATCTCAGTGGTAGACTACTTGCCCAGCATGGGCAAGGCCCTTCGTTCAATCCCCAACACTGTAAAATTAAGAAAACGTATAAAGGAATAAAAGGCGGGCATGCACAAGGCTGGGTTGCAGCAAGGAAGAAGTGGTTACTGTATATATTAAGATAGCTCTTTGCCGGGTCTGCCCAGCTTGTAGTGACTCACCTCCAGAGGACAGTCACCACCAAGCCTACTTGCGTAATGTAACTAGCTCAGACACCGGCTGGAGTGGGCATTGGCTCCAAGCAGGGCCAAGCGAATCCTTCCCTTGGAACTGGGCCCAAAGTACCCTAGGTCAGTTTGGACTCCTCTGTAGAATGCCAAGGCCACATTGCCGGGAAGGCCAGTCTGACAGGGAGACAAAAGGAAGGTCCCAGGATCTTTGGTTCTGGCCACTGAGGCTCTGTGAGACACCTCAGCACCTTGTAAGCCACGCCTTCTCTTTGTTAAAGCTGCTCCGATTGGTTTCTGTTGTGAGTGCCACTAGCTCTCGGACTTGCCTTCGCCTTGGTTTTGGACATTGTCCTGCATCCAGAGGCAAGGCTCCTCAGAGCTACAAGAAAACGCTCACTCTTTCTCCTCTCCCTGGGCGTGTGGGTCAGCACCACGTTCATGAAAGTGAAGGCGAGCAGGGCTTGAGCCCCCACACGCATTTGTTAAGCGCTGACTTCCGCCTAAGTCTTGTTCTGAGCTCCTAACCACATTGTTTCTTGTCACAAGAGCCTGGTTCCAGAGACATGAAAAGACTGGCTAGTGCTATCCAGCTAAGGGTGGAGAGAGAACTGGGCTTTGCTGCCGTCCTAAGTTCTTGCACTCCATGTCTCCTAGATGGACTCCCTCCACTCTCTTGAATGCCTAAACTTTTTTTCCTGAAGCAGCCCACGCTGGCCTCAAATATCCTATATAGCTGAGGTTGATCTTGAACTCCTGATCTACCCGCATTCTCTTCCTGAATGCTTAGATTATAGACATGTGCTTCTATACCAGCTTTGCAAATACTTGGAAATCAAGCCTACAGCTTCACATATGGTAGGCAAACTAACCAAGTGATATCTCCAATCTTTGACTCAGCTGCTGCTTCTGCTGCTGCTCCTCCTCCTCTTCCTCCGTCTCCTTCTTCTTCCTCTTCATTTGTGTTGTGGGTTTTCTGTGTAGTCCTGGCTGTCCTGGAATTCAATACGTAGACCAGGTTGACCTTGAACTCACAGATCCACCTGCCTCTACCTCTGGAGTGCTCCACTACCTCCCGAGTGCTCCACCACCACCCAGTGCCTCAGTTTCTTCCTATGCAGAATGAGTTAGCGTTGGTACCCTTGCTCATCCAAAGACTGTTTGGAAGGGTCAATAAAGGAGTGGGGCTGAGTTTGGAGAATGGAACACTCTCAAAAGACAAATCATAGCCCTCAAACCTCCCTTTCATTCCCTCTTAGCAACTGACTCAGAGCCTATGGAGGCGGAAGGAAAGGAGGTCACACACTAATTGGTCAGTTTGAGCAGCGTCATAGAGGAGGCTGGTGTGGGAGAGAGATTTAATTAATATGAGACATGCACAGGCTTTTCTTTTTTCCTTTCTTTTTTTAAATTTTTTTTATTTTATCTTATTTGAGACAGGGTTTCTTTATATAACAGCCCTGGAACTCACTCTGTAGACCAGGCTGCCTTGAACTCATGAAGATCTGCCTGCCTCTGCCTCCTAAGTTTTGAGATTGAGAGCATGTGCCACCACTTCCCGGGCAGGTTTTACTTTAAAGAATAAAATAAAAGATCCATGTTTTTCTACTCTGTGTCTGGGCCAGGTAGATAGCTATGCCTGGGGCTGGAAAGATGACTCAGCAATTAAGAGTACTGGCTGTTCTCCCAGAGGACCCTGGTTCAATTCCCAGCACCCACATGGCGGCTCACAACTGTCTATATCTCCAGGGAATCAAAACACCAATGCACACAAAATAAAAATAAATAAATCATTAAAAAGAAAAAAGAATTACCGGTAATGGTAGCTCAAGGCTTTAATCCCAGTGCTTGGGACAGAGGCAGGTGGGTCTCTGTGAGTTCCAGGACAGCCTAGTATATATAAGGAATTCCAGGATGGCCAGAGCTACATAATGAGACTCTGTCTCAAAAAAAAAAAAAAAAATTAAAAAGCAACAGTGCCTGATGTTTGTATCTGTGTTCCTGAAATACCCGAGGAGTAAAGAAATAGAGCTTGGTGGTGGTGGCGCACGCCTTTAGTGCCAGCACTCATGAGGCAGAGGCAGGTAGATCTGTGTGGGTTCGGGGCCAGCCTGGTCTACAGAGCGAGTTCCAGGATAGGCTTCAAAGCTACACGGAGAAACCTTGCCTTGAAAAAAAAAAACTAAAAATAAATAAATAAATAAATGTAGAGTAAAGACAAGGACAAGAAAAAGGAGGGAAAGAGAGATGAAAAAGGAGGGTGAGAGAGAGGAGTGTTAGGATTCCAGCCCATACTGACTCTGTCCTGTCAAACAGCAGGGAGGGATCTCATCTACCAATAGACGAGGCAGTATCCAGAAGCACTGACAACACAGGAACCAGCAAGATCCATCGCGATCATTATTCTGAGCCAAAGAGGGTGTAGCTGTTGATTCTGTCTGTATCGGACCTTTGAGAAATAGGAGTCCCATCTGTAGTGATGGAAGGCGGAGCAAGGATTGCTTGGGTCAGCTGCACAGGGCCAGAGAAGCTTCCCTGGGCTGTGGGGCTCTCGGTATCTGTGCTTCAGCTGAGGTCATGGTCACGTGGCTGGGGAGCCACCCAAACTCAACCTGCTCTTTCAAAGTAGTGTGGTTTATCGCATGTCAAATTATGCTTCAAGGGCTGAGGGTGTGAACCCCTGGGCTTGAGCCATGGAGCCAAGAGCAAAACAAGCAAAGCCCTTCAGTAGCATCACATCTACTTTTCTACTCTTTTAATTTTATTTTTAATTATGTGTGTGAGTGCGTGTGTGTGCGTGCGTGTATGTGCAAGTGCACATGAGTGCAGGTGCCCTCAGAGATCAGAGGCATTCAGATCCCCTTGGAGCTGGAGTTGAAGACAGTTGTGGGTCGCTGATGTGCGCTCTGGAATTTGAACTCAGGTCTTCTGCAAAAGTAGCACCAGCTCTTGACCCCTGAGCCATCTCTCCAGCCCCTCTATTTTCCATTGTATTCATTCCTTTTTGGGGGGAATACAATCTCTCTACAAAGCATAGACTAGCTTTGTACCTGAAACTCCCCCACCTCAGCCTCCGAAGGGTTGGGATTATAGGTATGTGCCACCAAGCCTGACTGAAAAACATGGATTGAAAAGAAGCACACAACACCCTGTAGCTGACCATACTGTCACATTCCTGTAATCCCAACACGGAGGAGGCTGAGGGAGGAGTATTAGTGTTACTTTGAGGACATTCTAAGATTCATAGTTCAAGGGCAGCCTTGGTTATATTCAGAGGCCTTATCTCAAGCCAATAAACACAGGCACCAAATAAATACCAAGATGTATTTTTATGTGTATGTGTGTGTGTGAACCAGTCTATCTATTGATTGTGCGAAATGTAAATTCCAAAGCCACACTCAATCCTCTGTCATACTTTTTTTTCCTTTAAGTCCACAGACGTCAGTGTATGGTGCAACGAGAGAGAAAGGGGATGGATGGTACTTTGTGTTCTCTCCTTGGCCTCTTGGTCCCCTGAAACCTGAGAAGGTGCGGAGGGACACAGTAGAGTCAACATTCAGTTCACAGTCACGGTCACAGGTCGATACATATGAAATCATGTTCCCACCCCTTCCTGTCTTCGCTGCCCACTAATGTCGCCTTGAAAATGACAGGAGCCTTCCACAGCAGCCCAGAAGAAGGTGGGGGAGGGGGAGGAGGAGATCCAGGCTCCAGGAAGCAAATGGACCTCCTCTATACTGCGAGAGTAAATAGGTGCATTTTATTATCTGATTAAATTAAAATGCCACAGGCACAGAGTGTATGTTCTGTTAAGTGGGAGTCTGATGCCTGTGAGAAGTGAGGTTCTGGAATGCTCTGCAGGCTGATGCAATTTCAACGAGAAAGCTGAGCTTTCAGAGAATTCTACCAAACCCAGAGCACTGTGGATAGTGAGGAAATTGGAACCCGCTTTGAGACACACATTTCATTGCTTACTTACATTCAACCTCTGATCTTTGTTGTGCACATGGCTTGTTGCTATTAAACAGGGACCCAAACCATGACGACATTCATACTGCACATTATAGCATCCTATGGGTTCCCGCATTCATTGATAGGCAGATAAATTTGACGGTGAAGCCCTCTGCTCCCAGTTCCTCTGTGTGGCTTCTTCAGTGTGAGCGTGAGTCCTCCATCCTGTGACCCACAAAATGGCTGAACAGAAGTTTGGCACGGGGCAGGTGGCCACCATGGACTGAGAGGAAAGGGAAAACTTCCCTTTAACCTTAGGAGCAATCTCCACCCCGACCCCCATCAGGTGACATTTAGAAATATCTGGAGATCTTCTTCTTTGTCATGACTTGGGGGTGCTGGTAGTATTCAAGAGGTGGAGGCCATGGGTACAGTGGAACAGGGCAGTGGCCTGCCTGTCACAAAGAAAGATCTGTCCCAAATGTTCAGAATGGTCAGAATCTGCATTAGCCCCATGGAGACACTATGTCTAGAAGGTGCACACCCCAGGTAGAGGAAGAAATCCAGATAGATTGATTTAATTAATTGGGCTAGGTGACAAGGACATTCTAAGAACTGTGTCAATATGACTTCTAAGACAAAAACAGGGATGAGGAGGGTTTGAAAATGACACACTGAGTAAAGACACTTGCCACCAAGTTTAATGACCTGAGTTTGAGCTCCAGAAACTGCATGGTAGCATGCATGTGTCCATATACACATGTAAGCAAAATGTAAAAAATAAAACAAAACAGTCCCTGCAGAGATGGCTGCTCTTCCAGAGGTCCTGGGTTCAATTCCCAGCAACCACGGGATGGCTCACAGCCATCTGTAATGAGATCTGGTGCCCTCTTCTGGCCTGCAGGGATACATGCAGGCAGAACAATGTATACATTAATAAGTAAATCTTAAAGAAAAAAAAAGACAAAACAATGAAGAGGAATGAGAAACAGGTAGTTCTTATTGAAAATGCCATGAACTTGACCTGGGGTCCCATGGAGTTTCTGTAACCCTGGAGGAAGGTGCTGTGACCACCCCACTTCCCACTTTATGCCACTTTATGGTCCATCAACCAAGGACACTCAGAGCAGGATTCAGGAAGAGCAAGGATTTGTTTTCCTTTTGGAAGAACTCTCTCTCTCTGTCTCTCTCTGTGTCTCTCTCTCACCTTGAATTCACAGAGATCCACCTGTCTCTGCCTTCTGAGTGCTGGGATTAAAGGTGTGCGCCACCACTGCCCAGCGGAAGACTCCTTTCAAAGGATGGCCCTTTGGGTCTGGTTTCTCTGCATAACTGTGGACTTGATGGGGCAGCATGCTGAGTTACAATTATGACACCTGACAAAGTTCCTGGCACTCAAGTGAGCTGTAAGAAATGAGTGTCTAGGGATAGGCATCCAGCTCAGCCTTCATGTAGTCCCAGGTTTGATTCCCAGCATCATGGGAGCTGGCATGGTGACACACAGCTGCAGTCCCAGCACTTGGGAGATGGAGAAAGGACCAGGAGTTCAAAACCACCCTCCGCTACTCAGTGAGTTTGAGGCCAGACTAGGATGTGAGACCTTGTCTCAAAAAGGAAAACCCAGCTAAAATAGGAATCTAATGAGATCAAATGAATGAATGAATGAATGAAAGAGGCCAGCCTAACATAGTGACTAGAAGATGGATGAAGCAGTGAGAGACCCGTCTGTCTTATAGATAACTCCTGGACACTGGCTTTAGGCCAGGCCCTAAAGAGGCAGGCAGCCATGTGCTAGGCTGACCTCAACTAACTCATGTCACTCTGCAGGAACTTTACAAGCTGGTTGTCAAACAGCTATTTAAGAGGATTATGTAGGGGACTGGAGCAAGGGATCAGCAGTTAAAACACTTTTCTTCCAGAAGACCTGAGTTTGATTCCCAGCATTCACACGGTGTCTCACAACTGTCTGTAGCTACTGTCTAAAGGGATCACACACCCTCTTCTGGCCGTCATCGGTACTGCATACATGTGGTGTACAGACACACATGCCTGAGAAACACCCATGCAAATACTAAAGGGTTACCAAGATGGATCAGCGCTTGCCACTGAGTCTGATGACCTGAGTTCATCCCCCAGAGTCCACATAATGAAAGGAGAAAAATGTCTCACACAAATGCCTCTGACCTCTCTACAGTGCACCATGGCACACACGCAGCCACGATACACGCACCCCCCCCACGCAAAATACACGTAATAAAAGATTATGTTCTATAAATCAAAAATGTCATTTTCTTTTTATATGTATTCTTATTTTTTTTTAAATTATGTGTTTGCATGTGTTGGGGATATGTGCATATTGGTACGGGTAACCTTAGAGACCAAAGGCATCAGATATCTTTGAAACTGGAGTTATCAGTGCTTGTAAACTTTCTGATGTGGGTGCTGGGGAAGGAAGTCTCATCCTGAGCGAGAACACTATGTGCTCTTAACTGCCAAGCCATTCCTGAAGCCCCAAATGGCTATATTCATTTTGTTTGCTCCTATTAGCTGAGATTCCAGCCCCGTACCATCGTACCTGGCTCTGGAGTGCATCTCTACTGAACTTCCTGTTCAGCAATGAACTCAATAGCTCCTAATGAGTCTCAGTGGGAGTATTTACACCAGGGGAGTTGGCAAGCTGTGAACCAGGGCTTTCTTTTATTTCAGCAAGCTGACTTGTTTTAAGCACGTAGCACTGGGTGCAAAGGCAAGTCTTTCCAGAAGGAACCCTGCTTGCCTGGTCTGTATCTGGATTTACATGTCATTTCATGAGCGACCCAAAGGCCAAGCAGAGATTTGACACTGGACCTGACTCTGAGATTCATCAAAGTCTTCAGCAGAGTGGATGATGCACATACGTCTTTTCCTTCTCTTATCTGTACAGTTCTCAAATTCAGTGCTGGAAGGGAGACTCTCAGGGTGTCTGTCCCGCCTGAGGAGAGTCTGGACAGCTTGGGTCTATCTTCTTCAGGGCCAAGTCAATGGGTCCATGTCTCCTACTGAGGCCTAGACTTCCTGGGATGAGGCTTTTGATGCCATCTAATGGCTGAACTCAGATTCAATTCTAGGTCAGGAACTTGGGAGAGAGTGAGGCAGGGACTCAACTGTGCCTTTCCTGTCCCAATCTAGCAGTCTGGGGACTCCATCCTTATAGACTGGATACCAAATGCCACCTCATATAGCAATTTCTGAGCCAGCCCCACGTCTGACACTTTCCCCACAGCCAGGGAATAGGTGACCTGGAAGCAGTCATTGTCCTTCCATCCTTCCTTCCATCTCCTCTTCCTTATTTATTTATTTTTTTAAATTATTTTTGAGACAGAGTCTCATGTAAGTCAAGTCATGCTGGAATTCACTATATAGCCAAGGATGACCTTGAAGCCAAGAAGGTCCTCCTGCTTCTACCTCCCCAGAGCTAGGATTACAGGCATGTGCTCCCACCTTCAGTTTTGCTACGATGCTCTAGCCTCTGTTTCACTGATTTTAACCTAAAGCCAAGGCGTCGTATTACCAAAAGATGGTAGTGATAAGTGTGGGGGTCCGATGTCCCAACATAAACTACTTTTCCTTCTCTGGACCTGCGTGGAGGTGCAGGAATGATTGAGACACAGTTCACACAGCAATATCGGAAGGGAGTCTCAGGCTTCCTTCATTCCTGAGGATCACCCATATTTATTACCCAAACACCTTTTATCCCCAAAGGTAAACTAAGGTAGAAGTTCATTAACATTCTATTTTGGGGGGTAGCAGGACTGCAGTCACTTCTGCAACTCAGACACTAACTTGGAATTCATGCCTCTTCTCAGGCGATCTACGTCATTACAAAAGAGAAGGAGCTTTTGTTAGGTAGCGACAGCCTGTCTAGAGGGTACCTGATCGCTTTGAATACCAATGATGGCCCAAGAACTTGGTTGTCAAACCATGTAGAAATATGGGCCTACAATCCACTCTCTATTATTAATTTTAATAAAACCCATGCTTCTGCAACAGGACAGGATGATCGCGCCTGGCTTGGGCAAAGACCTCTTCAATTATCCAAATTTTCCCGTCTTTGGAACAGGCATTCACATATGCGAGCTCCTGTCTTAGGTATCTGGGGAGAAGAAGTTTCAAACCTGTCATTGACTGCTGATCTCTGTGAAGAAAAGAGATTAGTGGAGGGAGATACTTTTGAGCCCTGTGTCTCGGGGCCATACCTTCTTGTTAGGATAAATTATAATGTTTTATGAATAATCATGTTTCTAAAGGCTATAGTCTCCTATTTAAAGGAGAAGAGAATCGCCTGAGTTGAAAATGTTTTTTTTTCCCCGCTATATTAGAGCACCTCTTAAATCTAAAATTCTCTAACACATGCATTAACTCTCAACATTTACAGGGTGTGTCAAACTTTTCTCAGCAGTTGCCAAAGACAACAGGTCAAAATCATAATTCTTAGCATTGTTGGTCAATACCAACTTTTCAAATATCTCTGTCAGTACCATAATTCTTAGCATTGTCGGTCAATATCAACTTTTTAAAATCTCTTTTGGTCAGTACCATGATTTTTAGCATTATTGGTCAATACCGATTTTTCTCATCATCTTATCTGTAGTTACAAATATCAGGTCACTACCTGTAAGAGTACAATAACATTGCTGTTATTAAATACCAGTTTCGGTCTCTGAGCAGCAATGACAGAAGGGGACATGATTTGTTTCCAAGCTTTCCCACTGGCTCATTTGATGTGAGTCTCCTCTAGGCAGGTGGGGGAACTGAAGACCAGTGTTGTCCAGGCTCAGGGTGCCACGCTGGAGCTGCCTGAGTTGTGGGCGGAACACAGGGAGGCTGGATCACTTTAGGGGGGTTTTGTTCCCTGAGATCCTAGAAGGGGGTCCTGTGTTCAGGATGCCAAGGGTTTGTGCTGTCTCCAAAGGACCCCAAAGCAAGGGTTGGGAGGCATCAAAGACTAAAGGAGAGGCCTTCAGTAGGGACTATTCTCAGGAGAGGGAGGGGGATATTTCCTTTTTACAGAAATGTGTTTGTTTTAGATATACACTACAGGTTGGCCTTGAACTCACAGCCAAAGATGACCTTGAGTTTAAATTCTCTTGCCTCTACTTCCCTATTGCTGGGTTTACAGGCCCGTGACACCTTGTGGGTTTCCATAGCACTGGGATTTTACGCACGCTAGGTAACAGTCTATTGACAACTGAGATACATCTCCCAGTCCTACTTAATTTTTTTATTTTTTATTTTTGAGACAGGGCCTGCTGTCTTGACTGACATGGAAATTCACTCTGTAGCTCAAATTGGCTTCAAGCTCACAGCAATTCTCCTGCCTCAGTCTCCTGAGGGGTTGTAATGGTGAGCCATCATGCATAGCTTTGTGTGTGTGTGTGTGTGTGTGTAACCAATTTCAATTCCAACTGGCCATCCTTGGGAAAGCAGCCTGAATTGGGGAGGCGGTGTCAAGGGTGTAGCAGGCAGCACCCTAGCTTTCAGTCCAGCCTTGGACTGGGAAGGGGAAATACTGGTTTGCATCCTTTTGGTCATGGGGCAGACTTTATTTCTCAAGCCCAGCCCAGGATGGCGGGGTGGCTAGGGGCGCAGGGCTCGTCTGTGCACCCTCGGGGGCGCGGTCCGCGTGACGTCCCCCTGCACACTGCCCACATTCCGGGGCGCGGCGCGGGGACTGTCGAGGCTCGCCCAACCCTGGCCCCCTCCCCAGAGGCCGCCGCTCCCGTCGGGCGGCGCCCGCCTCCAAGTCCCCGCCCGGGGCCCGGCCCATCCCGGACTCCGCCCGCCTCGGGGAGGCCGAAGCCGCTGTTGCCGCCATTGACGTCAGAGGGCGGGCACATGACCCCGCGGGGACCAATCGCGCGCGCCAGCCTCCCGCAATCTCCCCGGCAGCCGGCGCGGCCCCCGCCCGCAGCACACACTAGCGGACGGACGCGGACACACGCACCGCACAGCGCGCCCGCGCGAGGCCGAGACACGCCCGCGCCCGCCGTTCCCGGCGCTGCCCCCACCCCCCGAGGACCCGATCCTCTCTGCGCCCCACGATCGCCCGCCGCCCGCGCCGCAGTCGCCAACCCGTTCGCGCCGGCATGCGCCCCAGCAGCTAGAAGGAAGCAGCCCAGGAAGCGCCCCGCGCGCACCCGCCCGCCCCCGCGCGCTCCCGTTCGTCCCCGCGGGGCGCCCCCAGCCCACGCCCCCCCACCTTCCCGGCGGTGGGGGGGTGCGGGCCCTCCGCGGGGGCCCTGCCGGCCCGGCCCCACGCCAGCCGCGATCGCGCGCGCGGCCCCCGCCCCGGCGCGGCCATGGATGTGACGAGCAGCTCGGGCGGCGGCGACCCCCGGCAGATTGAGGAGACCAAGCCGCTGCTGGGGAGCGACGTGTCGGGCCCCGAGGGCACCAAGGTGATGGGCGCCGTGCCTTGCCGCCGGGCCCTGCTGCTGTGCAACGGGATGAGGTACAAGCTGCTGCAGGAGGGCGACATTCAGGTCTGTGTCATCCGGCACCCTCGGACCTTTCTCAGCAAGATCCTCACATCCAAATTTCTGAGGCGCTGGGAGCCGCACCACCTAACACTGGCCGACAACAGCTTGGCATCCGCCACGGTGAGTGACCCTGCGTGGCCGTGGAGCTCCCCAAGCCGGGGTCCCCCGGGACCGAGGCGCCCCCGCTGGCTGTCCCCGGGCGCGCGGCCCCCGAGCGCGGAGCTGGGCTGGAACCTCTAGACCTGACCCTCCAAGGCAGGCTGGGGAGCCCTTCTTCGTGTCCTGGACACTTAGCCCACTCGGGCTGAGTGTTTGAGGACTTTTGCCTGAGTGCCTGCGTTTCCGATGGCTAGGACCCCGGGGTGAATCTTAGGGCCCTGAGGGTCGTGATGTGTTCTTCCTTTTCCCAACCCGTTGCCCATCTGGATCTGAGCTTACAGGGAAAACAAAACGCAACCCTCTCCTCCATAAAAACCGTAACCCCCCAGCGCCAACAATTTCCAGAAAGCAACTCCTATGCTTGCTTTAGCCTTCCTTTATTCTTTTTTTTTCCTGCCGGGCCTGGCAGGGCAAAACCGGGTGCCTGCCCTTTCTGAAAACCTCTTTCGCACATTGAGAGGTTGGAGGGGGGAAGGGGTCGAGGTTCAGGACCCACTCAGGCCCTGGGCTAGTCGTGTTCCCTGGGTAGAAGAAGCTGGGCTGCCCAGCCTGCCCTTGCGTTGTCTGTGGAGCGTGTGTAAGCATGTTTTGTGGCTGCGTCCTGTTTTGTTAGTTTTCTGCTGTGTGGCCAGGGCCGGGTCAGCTGGATGAGATGGAGAAAGGAGGATCTTACTAGTTGCTTTCGGAAATCGAATCTGCAAATGGTGGCCTTCTTCCTCCTGGGGACAGACAGCTGTGGTGGGGTCGAGGAGGGGGAGTGGGGGCGGTGGGCAGGGCCTAAACAGGATGCTTTGTGTTTTCCAACAAGGGCAGTTTCAAATACAGGCTCTGGCTGGGCCTTAGCTTGGCGGTTGGAGACCCATCTTTGTAGGGGCCCCCTTCTTGTCTAGAATGTACTGTCCCCCCATGGCAGGCTCCATGGTGTTTACTAAACACCATGGGGAAGGGTAGAATCCACTGCCTGCTCACACCTGTGCCAAGAAAGCCCAGCCAGGAAACAGGGTGTTGCTAACATGCATGCTACAAATGTGTAGCGTGTGTAGACATTTCCTCGGCATCCATGTTCCCTGAGTGGTGTGTCACAGGCAGTGACACATGCTCCTAAGAGTGGGGAGGGGGAGAAAGTTAGCCTAGACACCCTACACCTCGTGTCTACTTCCCCTACTCCTGAGAGCGCTGTGGCACATGAGGGCTTTTATTCTGAATTTCGGGTCTGATGTGCCTAACGTACCTATTTTTTCTATGCTCTGGGCATGTTGGTGCAGTAACTGCAGACTTTGTCCCCAAGAGGATTGAGGGTTGCCGGAGGCGGCCCAGCCTTCTCCCAGATAGGTGTGTGTGTTTGTGTGTGTGTGTGTTCTTAAACCTTTTTTGAGTCATAGGCCTCGGCCTTGATTTTCCTTTGATTGGCCAGGACTGAGGCTTTCAGGTCCCAGAGGTGGTTAGTAACCTTCCCTGGGCTCTGGAGCCCCCAGGTCTGGCTTTAGCATTATTACCTGGCTGAGTTGGGGTACGAGGGGGGGGGCACTTTCTTAGGCTGTGTTCTTTTTCCTGCCATCCTTCCGAATGCAGAGGAGTTGTCAGGAGAGGACAGTAGTTGAGAAGGACAGTAACCTGCTGTAGGAAGGACAGGACATTTCCCTGGTTCTCCAGGGCAGGATCATGGTGTGGCTAGTTGATCTTCCGGCTTTGGGAGAGGTTAGCTCTAGAGACTAGAGGCTCCCTACTTTCCCTGACTGTTCAAGAGGTCTGTCTGTTTGGGAGAGTCAGGAAGGAATCAGGCTGGAGAATCTCCAGCAGCCAGGGCCCCCTCATCTACCTTTGGCCAGCTGAGATATGGGGGCTACCTCTAAGGAACATCTGAGTTCTGTGTGTGGCCCTAGGTTATTTGAGGAGCGAGGTAGGTCTTGGCAGAGCCTTGTTTTCTGTTAGAAAACGGGGAAAAAGGAACAGAGGAAGAGTCTCACAGCCTGGCATAATCCTGTCCTTTCCTTTCTTCACCTGGCATGAGGGAATTCCTTCAGTGTAGCTTTTGCTTTGTGGAGGCCTCTAGTGGAGGTGTGTGGCTCCCCTACCCCCAGGGCCTGTGTGGAAGAAGGTGTGGCCACCAGGGCTTGGAGCGGTGGCCTCCAGGCCAGGGGTGAGGTTAGGGTTTGCTGCTAGGGACCTTGTTGAGATACCTGCTTGGTGCCCATTCCCTGGGAAGTGAAGGAGCCTCCTTGGGGTTCCCTTAGGCCTGGGCATTATGTAATCTGTCTGCATTTTATAGTGCGGCCCAACCACTCTATTGAGAAATATTTGCTCAAATGAAACAAAGGTGAATTTGAGTGCAGTTCATTTCCAGAAAACCCTTCGTAGCCGCTAGCCCAGCCTTGAGTTGCCCATGTAGAAGTGTGTCTCACAGAGGGGTGGAGTGTATTTTGCTCATATGAAGCCCGGTTCAGAACTGTCTGGGGATTATCCAGTTAATTGTGTGGACTTCAGGAACGGGACCCAGAATGATCGATCTGGCTTCAAACCAGCCAACAAACTATTCCTTTGCCCAAACCATCCACTGAGTCGGCTCTCTACAGTGGTTCAGTTACCCGCCTGTATCATGAGGGGTATGAGAAGCTTGAACCCCCAGCTGCAGGCTTCTGGGGTCTCCTAGTCCCTCCTAGCATGGGTCTCCAGCTGGTGACACACTTAGTGTGGAAATCTCTTGGTTCCCTGGGGAGGGAGACCCAAACAGGAATCTGGTGCCACAGGACCTGACACCCCTCCCCTGACCTGGCTGTAAACTTTGTCCTCAGTGGGGTCAGGTCAGAGCTTGCCCTGTGCTGTCTGCTAGGCCGGTTACTGATTAAACCTTTGCAGAAGCAACAGCACGCCTGACATTGGCCAGGTTTGATGTGCCTAGGAGACTTTGGATCCTCTGGAACCAGAATGCTTGTCAACAAAGAGGAAGCTCTGTAGCTTCCGTGGGAGGGGTAATAGGGAGGGGGGGGCATCCTGGGAGACAGAAGCCGCACCTTCCTCATTTACACTTCCCCATTTCTACGATCTTTCTGGACTCAGGGTGGCCGCCCACGCCGTGTTTTAGGTTGGACTCTACAGCTAGGCCAGGTCTTTGTAGAAGTGTCCCCGTTGTGGGAGGACAGGAATCCATCTTGCCTTTCCGTTGCTTGGCTAAATTTGATCACCTGCTAGACGTGTTTGTCTTTTGTCTGTAGCCTTTGTTTCCACTGCGCCAAAGAAGTACAAAAATGCACCCTACCTTTCTTTTCTTCTCACCGTCGAAAACAAAACAGAACAAAACAAAAACCAAACCAATGGAGACCCACAGTTTCAGAACGGTGGGTCTAAGCGGCAGAGTCCTCTTGGTTTGCCGAGCAGGGCTTTGGATATGAGGGAAGGGGTAGCCTTCTTTATTCTCCAGCCTGGTTTCCTCCAGGGCTGCCGTTTTTCGCATTGTCTCCACTGCTGCTGACTGCAATGTCTCTGGGAATCTGGTTGAGTGAACAGAAGCTGCCTTCGTTTCTGTCTGTGGCTTTCCCCTTCCTCTGGAGTGTCTGAGCATCCGTCCTGGGAACTTGGAATTTGTTTCAGCAGAAATGCTCCTGAGATCTACGGTGTGGTCATTTCCTAGCTAAGTGTCCCCCTCCAGGTGCTGGGCTCTTTCCCTTGAGAATTAAAGTCTCCGGTCCCAAGGGACCCCATCCATGTGCACAAATGCTTGAGTATTAAGGTTTTTTTTTTCTGTTTTGTCAGTAGGTCCTTGTTCTAGGTGCCCATTCTCCCCTCCTTTTATGATTCTGGCATTTAGTAAGCACTTTTTTTTTTTTTAATGTCACAAGTAGATTTTGGAGTGCATCAAATTTGTTTCGTCAATCCTTATGTGTTCAGAGGTGGGGGCGGGGATGGCGCAGGCAGGAGCAAGCGTGCAGCGTTCTCACAGACTATAGGAAGTTGGTGCATTTTGAGGAGAGATGCTCTGTCTGGCCACTCGGGTGCCCTTCCAGGTAATAGGTGTTTTGCTGGGTGGCGGTGTGCTGCCTACCAGGCCACAAGGGGGAGGGAGCCTTGTGCTAAGAGTCTGGTTTTGGGGACCCAAAGTGGCTTGTGTGTGATCCTGTTTGCTCACTTGGTAGTGGGAAAGGACTACACCCTGGGGCGTTTTGTGGGGCGCACAGGAACTGGATCATCCTAAAGGCAGAGTGCCCCAGGGTACCCCACCACTGGCCACCTCCCCTTCACCTCTCTCCAAAGGGACCAGCCTGCTATTTCATTGGGATAGATATTTGAGATGGACTAGTTACGCCTTTGATTAAAGGATTACATGAGACAGAGCGGGGCAGCCTGGCCTTATGTGTCCCCACCGTGGGGCTGAAAAACTTGGGTTTTATTGTAGTCACGTGGAGCAGGGCTGGAGCCGGAGGTGGCAACTTCCTGACTATGTAACTTTGGGCACCTTGCTTTCCCTGAGGGGCCTTGTTTGTCTCCACTTATTATGGTGACGGTTCAGATGTTGACACTGGCTCTGGTGAACACCTGGTAGCAGGACGGCCAGCACACAGTCAGAAACAGTTTTTATGGTGAGAGTCCCCTGAGCTCTTAAAGATGCTTGCCTGCAAGCCCCACTCCGAGCTCCGAATACAGTCCTTGGGACCACATGGTGAAAGGAGAGACTCTCACAAGCTATCCTGACCTCCACACACATGAGCACATCCCCTACTCCCCTATACCAAAACGAATCCTTCCCCGTCCCAGACAGGGTTTCTCTGTGTAGCCTTTGTGGGCTATCCTCAAACTCACAGAGATCCGTCCGCCTCTGCCTCGGGAGTACTGGGATTAAAGGCGTGTGTTACCACCACCTGACTAAAATAAATTTTTTTTTAAAGGAAAGATCTTTGCTTTTTAAAAAGAGGGGCAGTCACCTGAGGTACACAGAGCACTTGGGAAAGTTAGGGGTGTGTTCAGAGCCATGGAGTATAAGACTGTAAGACTGTTGCATACATTTTAAAAGAATTTCTCAAGGGGTACTTAAAGAAAAAAAAAAAAACCAATATAGCTGGACAGTGGTGGCGCATGCCTTTAATCCCAGTACTCGGGAGGCATGAGGCAGGCGGATCTCTGTGAGTTCGAGGCCAACCTGGTCTACAGAGTGAGTTCCAGGACAGCTAGGGCTGTTACACAGAGAAACCCCTGTCTCAAAACCAAAAACCAAACCAAAACAAAAAAACCCCCGATGTGTGTGTGTGTGAGTGTGAGTGATTGAATCATTGTGCACTTCACCAGATATACCCAAAGTGGAGGGAAAGGCTGCAGCCCTACCACGTACCCCTACAGCCCTCAGTGGTCATCTTTCAAAGCAAATCCTGTAACCTGTTTTCTTGGGTATCCTTGCTGAGTCCTCTGGGCGCTAACCCACGCTTCTGCCGGTCTGCCTTGTTACCTGTCACCGGAGGCTGCATTTGGAGCTCACTTCATAGCCACACACATGTGACTGCCTCCTCCATCTCTCACCGCTCTGTAGTTCCCCCGGCTCCTTCAGTGTACCTTACTAATGTGGCAGGCCGACCAGTTGCCCTGTGCTTGGACATTGAGCTCCTGTCTCCGTTGTTGGCTGTCACAAACAAGGCACTTCCCGTTTTTTATCATCTGCGCTGTGTCAGTTTTTTTTTTTTTTTTTTTCCGAGACAGGGTTTCTCTGTAGCTTTGGTGCCTGTCCCGGAACTAGCTCTTGTAGACCAGGCTGGCCTCGAACTCCCAGAGATCTGCCTGCCTCTGCCTCCCGAGTGCTGGGATTAAAGGCGTGCGCCACCACCGCCCGGCTTTGCTGTGTCAGTTTTAACAGTTTAAATGTTTGCCTGCTTTCTTGGGGGTCGGGGGCGTGCCTCAGCCTGGCAGACTGTCACCAGGAAGTGGGTTCCCACAGGGTCTGCCTGCCAGCCCTACCACCGACTGCCAGCCACATTCGTCTCCACTCTCAGGACAGGGGTCTGGGATGCTCCAACCGAGAGCCTCATCTTCTTTTGCCTTCAGACTTCCTGTTTGCTTCAGGATGGAAGCCAGGTGGCTAAACCCCATCATAGGGAAAGGCGGAGTGAGAATTTCTCTTCCTCTCTCCGGTGTCCCAAGGGAGTAGAGGGGCCGGTATACTTTTGAAAAGGACACTTTATTCCCTGCCAGCGGTGTCCTAACCAGAGGTGCCGAGTGGCAGAGGTGTCTGCTGTATATTATGTATGATATATTCTATAGATCATCTCCAGACTGAGGGGGGTGGCAAAGCAGACATTTCTGGGGTTGAAATGCTTCCTGTCTTAAGGATCCACCTCCTCACCTCTGCCATGGGGGAAGTGCGGTGTACGGTGGGGAAACGAGGAGGAGATAGTGTCATCTCCCGTGTGTGTGACACAGACTTGACATCAGACAGGTGATCTGGAATCCTGCCTCGGCAGCTTCCCAGATGACTCGCCCTCGCCGTAGAGGGAGGATTGTGAGAACTTCCTTCTTGATGTCAGGGGTTACGGGAGGCAGGTATTCACTTAACAGAGAAATCCCACTCTTCCGGGTACTTGGAAGACAGTAACCAGCAGCAGGCTAGTAAGGCCGGTAAGCAGGTGGTTTAGGTATGGAGTCTGCATGGCAGGGAAGGTGTGGCATTCTGTCTCTGGGAAGGGCTCTTCAGGTGGAGGGGCAGGATAAATGCGAAGGCCCTGAGGCCAGAGGGAATTTAGAAGTCACCTGGCTGCCGTCTAATCAACGCTCAGTGTTCACTTTCCTCTCCCTTCCTCTCCAGGGCACCGGTTTATTTATTTATTGCTTATTTTTTTAAACCCTGTAATCTTAGCACTCAGGAAGTTGAGGCAGGAGGATTGACTCTTTCTTTCTTTCTTTCTTTCTTTCTTTCTTTCTTTCTTTCTTTCTTTCTTTCTTTCTTTTTTTTTTTTTTTGAGACAGGGTTTCTCTGTAGCTTTGAAGACTGTCCTGGAACCAGCTCTTGTAGACCAGGCTGGCCTCGAACTCACAGAGATCCGCCTGCCTCTGCCTCCCGAGTGCTGGGATTAAAGGCGTGCGCCACCATGGCTCGGCTGACATTGGTTTTGAAGCTAGCCTGGGCTACATAGTGAGACACTGTCTCAAAAAATTTTTTTTTTTCAGCAAGCATCTAGAGTGTTCTAAATGTTAGGCATGCAGGCCCAGGAAGCTCCATTCGCGTCCCCCTTTCCTTCCCTCCCCTCCACCTCTCTCTTTTTCTTTTCTTTTGTAAACCAGCTTCTTCCGAATGGAGAGTGAAGAAAAGCTTTGTTGTAATGCTCTAAGAGGGTCTTAAATTACCCAGCCTGGCAGAATGTTTTTAAAGCCAACTCCCTTGGTGAATAACCAGGTTCCAAGGATCCCAGGTTTTCAAATCATCTGAGTCACCACCGGCTTTGCAGGAGGGAATGGGCTCACGGGAAGCGTGGTGGCCCTAAGACCCTTGAGGTGACTCAGCTGTGGGGGTGCCCTACAGTTGCCTCCCATCCTGGCCTTTGGTCCGGTTGTTCTCCCTGGCTGTTATCAGCAGTGAGAATTAGGTTGTGGACCTAGGCGGGTGAGCTGGCTCCTCCAGTCTGCAGGTGGGCGGGCCTATAGGAATCAGTCTGGGAAGCAGGTGCTGGCTGGGGCTGGGCTCACCGGGTCCAGCTCAGGAGAGGTCACCTGCGGGGAATAAACACCTGGACTTCTGTTGGCTTTCCTGCGTATCCTGAGGTGGTCCTGGACTCTTGAGATGTCAAGAATGGCTTCTGTGCTTCCCACTCTAGCTCCCTGACCAGGTTGGGTGAATAAATTTGTTTCAGGCCCAACCATAGGATGTGTCAGCCAGGGCAGACTAGCTGTGTAACAAACAGCCCCATCACCAAGAGGCCTGCTGGCTTCAGGCAATGGTTTCTTCTTGCTCATCACAGTCCCAGGGGACTCTTTGGTGGCACCGTCTCATTTATCTCTTGGGTACCTGGCTTCCTTGGTCCTTTGTTCCAGCTTGGGCCTCCTTTAGGTCCTCTGTGGGAATGGTGAGGCAGGAGGGCCAGGACCACACTTGAACCCAGGTGACCAGGAGATGTGCTTTAGAGGTGTGCCTTGGTCCTGCCGTGGTGGAGTACATCTGTAGTCTCAGTGCTTGGGCGTCTGAGGCAGGAGGATCACTAGTTTGAGGCCAGCCTAGGCTACATGGGAAGTTTTAGCCAGCCTGAGCTACGGAGAGATCCTATCTCAAACAAACAAATGAAAAACAAGCAAACAAAACACGCACGCGCTTACCACCCTTGCCTGGTTGTCAGAGTGATCCTCTGGAGGTGGTTATTACAAAACGGGAGGACGAAGGCTCAAGAGGCAGATTCAGGTGTGAGTCTGTGTGAACTGAGTGCCAGGTACTGTGTAGTCAGTGTGAGTACGTGTGCCGTGCCCATAGTGGGTACCTAAGACATGAAGAGGGTGAGTGCTCCAGGTGATGTGCTCACAGAGCGGAAGTCCCCCAGGTACTGTGCTGACAGGGAGCACTCCGGAGAAGGCCACCATAGTCTTCTCTCCGAAAGGTCTGAATGCGCCTGGGTGTACAGTGCAGGCGAGAGGTGTACAAGGCCTCGGAGGTTTGTGCCTCTTCTTGTTAGGAAGACCCTTTGTTTATTTAATTAAATCTTTTTTTTTTCTCTTTAAGTATTTTATTGGTAATGATTATTGTGGCTGCCTGTGCATGTGTGCATATGTGAATATGGGTGCACATGGTGCCACGGCACGTGTGTGGTCAGGGGCATGACTTTTTTGGGATTCGGCTTGCTTCTTCACCTTGTTCCTGAGGCAGGATCTGTACGCTCCTGGTCGCTGGCCTACAAGCTTCCAGGAGTTTCTCCTGTCCCCCATTTGAGTGTTGGAGTTACAGATGCACACTGTCTCATCCAGAGTATTTTTTTAACGTGTCTTCCGGGAATCAAACTCAGGTTGCCAGGCTTCTGAGGCTAGCACTTTCCCCCACCTTGCTGCCTCCCAGCCCTCAGGAGGTCTGTGTGGTGGGATTGAAAGAGGGAGGCTCATGGGTGAGAGTGGAATGAAGGACGAGTGAGCCAAGGGCAAAGGTTGGAGGGGCAGTGGCACATTGTAGGAGGCCGTGTGGTTGTGGGTAGCACTGTAGCATCCTGAATGCCAGTGAGAGAGATGGAGAGATGGATGTCGTGCAGTCTGGGCCAAGTCTGCCAATGCAGGTAGCTGCTGCGAGTGTTGGAGTCGGGAAGCCCTGGTGGTGGCTTTACAGGGCATGTAGAGTATTGAGTATGAGGACTCCAGACCGTGTCTGAGTCACCAGGCTGAGGGAGTTAGTTACAGTAGTGACAGGCAGAGACCACTCTCCATGGGCAGTTGATAATGACTCCCGCAGCTCTTGTCGGTTAGTTACCCTCCCTATTTTACAGCTGGGGAGACTGAGGCAGTGCCTCCCAGCCGACTTCCTCCTTATGGATAGATGAATGGATGAATTGGTGGGTGGGTGGATCAATGCATGAAGCTGTTTACTCCCTAGCGGGGAGCCCTCTCCTGTTGAAAGGGGATGGCCATGCAACCGAAGAAGGTGTTTGTGCCTCCAGCTCTCCTTGCATTGCCGCCCTTGTGCCTTTTCTCGGGCCACTGGGGCAGCAGCTGGGGAGCCGTGGAGAGTTCTCACCACAGGGTGAGGCACCCTGTGGCTCCCAAGCACCCCTTCCTGTCCCCCTCTGAGGCCTGGGAGGAGGTGCAGTCCAGGCCAGCCCTGTTGGGCTGCATCCGAAACCAGAGGATGGGTGGGCACTTTGCAGGTGACCAAGGGCGTCTCTGCTTTGTATCTGCAGTGAAGGAAGTTCAAGGGGTGGCTGGTCATGGGGGCGGGGGCGGCCTATTGCAAAGGGGAACAAGGACTTGTTTTGCTCTGGCTGGTTCTGGGGTCATCAGGGTTCACCCAGGCTGCACCCGAGGCTCTCTTCAGGGCCAGGCAAATGGTAACCGGCTGCTGGGCTGCGGGAGCCAGTCAGCCGGGCAGATCCCAGAGCCCGGGAGCACACCCAAGATGGCAGATCCAGGTGGTAGTGGTACTTCTTCTCTAGTGAAGCTGGGTGTCTTGGTCCTTCCTATTTGAACACTTAATTTTGCATTGGCACCCTAAGGCAGTAGGGGAAACTTCTGTGAGCGTCTCAGGCACTGTGCTCACAGAGTGAATGTCTCTGGAGAGATTAAGTTTATAATCAGGCCACAGGGCTTCAAAACCAGTGGCCTCCAAATGCTACCATGACTCCATTGGAGCCTGACAGCGAGGGTCGAGTCACCGACAAGCTACCGATAACAGCAGCTTCTCTTACACCCTGCTTACCGTGTGGCTCATCGCTCCAAGCCCTTCCAATAAAAGAGCTCCCTAATCTTCGTGACCCCTGTGATAATGATGCCTGTTTTACGGCTGACCATCTCCGGAGCATCACTGTGTGTAGTTGGTGAGCAAGACTCTAGAGTAGCGGTTCTCAACCTGCGAGTCCTCTTTGGGGGTTGCAAATCAGATGGCCCGCATTCCAGACATTTACATTACGATTCAAAGCAGTCGAGAAATTACAGTTATGAAGTAGCAACGGAATAATTTTATGGTTGGGGTTCACCACAACACAAGGGACTGTATTGAAGGGTTGCAGCGTTAGGAAGGTTGAGAACCACTGAGGTAGAGTTTACGATCGGAGGGGCAAGTGGATCTCGTATGGAGCCGGGTACTGGAGACCCCAGAGACTGTGTTTGTCACCCAGACATCTTTCTGAAGACCTACCTGTCTGAGTAGAGTCATGCAGGAAGCTTGCCTCTTAGCTGCCCCTTGTTCTTAGAACAGTTGGTCGCCTGAGTTGGCCTTAAGGGCTGTCCCTTTCCAGCTGACCCAGATGTATTAGCCACTATCAGCATGAAGTCCAGTGCCCATGGAGTGGTACCCCACCCACCTACCTGCTGCCTTTACCCTCAGTGATCCCATGAACTCTGGCACTTCTCACTGCTGAGAGCTTCTGCCAGTCACTCGGATCTGATAGCCTTTAATGGTCACCTTGCCCGCTTGTAGTGGGGCTTGCTTCCTTGTGTGTGAGCCTTACCTTGTGGGTGATCTGGGGAGCCCTCTCTCCATCCCCCTCTTTACCAGCTGCCCACTTTCCTACTTAGGATAACAACACATAGTTGAGGACAGTCTTACAAAATAAAGGAAGAAAAACCCTATGCTTAATCCTACCACCCTGCAAGGAGCCATGACTCCATGTTGGCGGCACCACCTCTGCTCTGTGTAGCAAGGAATCACATTTTCTCCTTTCCACACGAGTTCACACGACGGCAAAGACACAGAGCACAGCGTTGGCCTCCATGTATCTTGGTGTCTTGTCTCTAAGCCCCTTGAGTGTTTATTATATGCTAAGCAGTGGTCACACGCCAACTCAAGGGGTCTCATTTGACCACTTGGTCATGGGACGCAGTCAGTTGTGGTATAAGACCCATCCTGTGTACTCTACTGTGTTGAGCAGCCTCTCTGGCCTTGACCTACTAGTGGTCACCACGCTGCTCACACTAGGAGTTGCCTCATGTTCCCTTCCCTGTGGAGCATAGCACCCATGATTGATTGAGAACCATTTAGACTCCTCACAAATCATCACCACTCCCACCCATGAATTTCCGTATTCTGGAGAAGCAGCTACCCATGGCAGAGCTGGGCCTTCTTACCCTCACCACCGTCACCTTGTTTCTTCAGTACTGTCTCCAGGGAGTCATGGGAACTGTGGATGCACGAGAGACAGCACTCTTTCCCACGGAGTATGGCGCCAAGAGCCTCGGAGGGAATCCAGGCTGGCTAGAGTGTTATCAAGCAACCCCACCTTTGATTCTTCCCAGGGACCTGCTGTTGTCCCTGCCTTGGCTGATGACTCAGGACTTTTTAGAGCTGGGTGGTTGAGAGAGTTGCATCCTTGCCAATAAAAAGATGATCAAGAAGAGTGAGCATTAGAGGGGCTGGAGAGATGGGTCAAGGGTTAGGGTCACTCGCTGCTCTTCCAGAGGACCTGGGTTTGATTCTGGACATCATCTACACAGTGGTTCACAACCATCTGTAACTCCAGTTGTGCGGGAATCTGGCACTCTCTTTTGGGCTTCATAGGCACCAGGTACACATGTGATGCGCAGACATATATGTAGGCAAAACACCCATAGACATAAAAAAAAGCATTAGAAAGTTTACTATGAGGAAAATGTCTTGATCTGCTTCTTGCATTCTGAATCAAAGTGTGTGTGTGTGTGTGTGTGTGTGTGTGTGTATACACTGCTTGTGTGTAACAGTGGGCGCTGGAGGGGAGTAAAGGAGTAGGAAAGAGAGGGAAAAGCTGTTTAGGGCAGGTGTCCTGGCTTCTCTGCTTTGAACTAAAGAGATTTGCCTGCCTCCACCTCAAGTGCTAGGATTAAAGGCGAGCGCCACCACTGCTGGCAGCCTCTGTTCTTTTAAAAAGACCTTAAGGTGGAATCTGGTAGTGTAGGCTACTCATTCTAGTTGCTCCAGAGGCTGAGTCAGGAGAGTGGAAACATCAAGGCTAGCCTTGTCAGCTTATTGAGACCCTGTCTTCAGAAGACCAGAATAAAAAGGCTACCACGATAGCGTAGTTGGAAGACTTGTTACCCATGCACGAGGCCCTGGTTGGGCTCATCCCCTGCATCATGTAAAAAATCAATTCTGTGGTGTATATTTTATAATCCCAGAACTTGGGAGGCAGAGGTATGAGGATCAGGAGTTAAGGTCGTTGATTCTCTGCTACGTAGTGAGTTGGAGATCAACACTGGCTATAGGAGATCTCGTTTCAAGAAAAACAAAACAAACCAAGCAGGGGTCAGGGAGGCTCAGTGGTGGAACACTTGCCTGCCGTGTTCGAGGCCCTGGATTGTATCCCCAGTACTGTTTGATCTAAGCCCCACCGGGGTGGCAGAGAGTCCTGTGTCTCTGAAGGGTAATTGAACCACATGGAGAAAAGACAGCAAAGGGAAGATTGGGGAGTTGTGGGTGCATCCTGCCAGCAGGCTTCATACAGGGTGGGGTGTCTTAGTCTAGGGAGCCATGCAAGTATCTTCCGGCTTAGTCCTCTGGGCTGTAGCTACTCTCAGGAGCCCCGCCACTGGAGTACTTCAGCCCCTGCTTATTGCTCCTGGGTAGGACCCTTCCTGCCTAGTCAGAGAGAGCAGGCTTGCATTAAAATGTCTCTGGACCTCTGTCCTTTGGACATGGCATGGCCCTTCCCATCTTATCAGGGAAGGTGTGGTTACCTGAGGGAGACTCCCGGAAGATCTGAATATTGGCATTTCCTTACGGAAGAGTGGGGTGACTCACCGACCCCCATCATTCCTCCTGTGCCCTAACTGCCAGGGTCTCTGGAGGTGCTGGAATGTCAGACATGTGGGACTCCATCCACACAGCCTTGGGGAAGTTACCCACACTGGAGTGGGACTTTTTGGTTGATGCGGCTGTTTCAGGGTCACCTGTCACCTTTAATGAAGAACAAAAAACTCATTGCCTTATCAAGCTGGACTTGGGATTTGTTACTCTGGTCTCTCTGTTGGTACCCTACCTGGCACCTCTTCTAGGTGTGTGACCCGGGAGCCCAGAATGCCCTGTGAAGCATTGGATACCCTGCCCAGTCTAGCCAGGGCCGCCCTGAAAGGCCAGCTTCTCAATGAGGTGTGTGGGGGGATCACAAGCGCTTGCATTATCTTCGATTCCTACCGGTTTGCATTAGCGCAACTCACTGTGGAGGACCTAGCTCTGCTGATTCCCTCACCCCTGCTGCTAGAGGAAGGTGGAGCCACCACCCAGGGTTCAGAGAGTAACCCCTCCCCCCTGTGGTCAGTGCTGCCTGAGGGTGTACCATTGTCACTCAAGTCCACCAGCGCCATGGCAACTCCCTTCTGACACACCAGAACCACATACTGTTCTGTGGGTTGGTGAACTTTAAGGCAGTTTTGCGATCCTCTCATCCATGGGTGCCAGGGTCAGCCCAGGCCTTTGAGTGAATGTAGTCACTTGTTGGGGCTCAGATTGCGAAGAGATGGAAAGAAAAATTCCGAGCCAGCGGTGCTGGTGCACGCCTTTAATCCCGGCACTTGGGAGGCAGAGGCAGGTGTTTTCTTGGAGGGTCCTGTCCTGTCTGGTGGCCTGGGGGCCAAAAGACTCCTGTGGGGTGTGCACAAGAGACCATGCTGGGCCCTCGTTCCAGGTTTGATCCCCAGCACCAAGTCTCTGGCTTGAACAGTGTGGAGTCCGGAGTAGTAAGACATCTCCATGGGTTGTACCATTAGCTTTCAGCAGCAGTATTGGCAAATAAGATTTTGATCTCAGAAAATACGATTTCCAAACAGAATTGAAAGTTGTTTTTATTTTCTAAACGGTATTGCTTGTGACACGTGTGTTGCCTCAGTCAGAGCCTATGAGCGAGAGAAAGCTGCTCGCCGTCCCTTCATGCACCTGGGTCTACCTGATGGGCTGACCACCCTGCTCTGAATGCCCTAACCAGGGGCTGCTGTGTCCACACCACCTGCTTCCAACAGGGGCCACTGGGAAGCTGCTGCTCTGTTTTCCCTTTCTGTGCGTGTGTGTGCACGTGCGTGCAAGCTCACTGGGTCACCTTAGCCTTGCTCAGTGTTGGGTCATGGCCAGGTGCAGGGGGCTGCTTCCTTAACCTGTCAACCCTGTAACCCAAGCTCAGTGGCCTTGGTGGAGTCCTAGAACTCTTGAGTCTAGCACAGCACTTAAATTCAGTGGCCTTTTCCTTCGGGGAGGGACGATCCTCCTCTTCCTGTTGGATGCATGATGGGAACTGAGAAGTCTTCTCACAGGTGAGACCCTGGCCGTCCTGAGGGAACTCAGATTCCTGTCCCCACTTTCCCTTGCCTGTCTGTGATATCACATCCTCCACTCTCCCTGTACTTCCTCCCAGGAGCTGCTTCGAGGTCCTCCATGATCAGCTTCTAGATCCTGGGACCACCCTGGATTTTCCCACTGGGTGTCTTTGTGTCTCAGGAAATCCTGTCGTTGACAGACAGCGAGGACTGCTCTTCCTAGGCAGAAGTCGTCTCTGCTTTAGGCCTCTAGTCCCCCCGCCCCCCATTCATGTCTCTTGTGCTTCGTTTAAAAGTCTTCAAATTCACACCGTTTGATGTCTACCCTCTGTCTCCTCCCAGGAACTTGTAGAACGCTGAAGCTGTTTCGGGTCCCTTCTTGATAGGGTGGTGGTCGCTGAACAGGCACAGTGCTGAGTGTGTCCTGGGCTCACAGAACATTTATCCCTCTAAAGAAAGATGATAGTGTTGATGCCAGTGCTGGGAACAGTAGCCCTTGTTTGGTGAGGCCATCCATGTTCTCTTGCATTGATGACTGTGATCCTCCCAGGCTGTGGGAAGCAGAGATTCAGGTTGGGGACGATGTCTGCCCATGGTTAACCCAGAAGGTCTTTCCGGATAGCGCTGTGTGCTTACAAGTGAGGTGCCGGAGAGCCAAGACCACACCGGGCAAACCCCACACACACTTGCCACTTCCGGTTGTCTTGCTGGGTACCAGGACAGCCGATGCCTCTTCCGCTTCCTGATCCGCAGCTTAGGTTCTGCTGGAAAGGGCGGACATCCTGTGTTGGAAAATGTTCGTCTGTTTTCTGTTCTTCCTCTCTCCCCCTTTTTATTTAGCTGATTTGAATCAGAGCTGGTCAGAGCTAGAAGAGAACCTGCAGGTCACCCAGCTCCGGAGTGACACATATATGACACAGGCTGCTACTTGTCCCTTGGCCTGCAGTAGACATTACTAGTCAATTCCTGTGTGTCTGGTCTTCCCAGTGAGCCCAGACAGAGCTGCTGTTAATCAGTATCTGGCTCAGTGCTCAGCTTCTCACAGTGTGAACGAAGAACCCACTGCCCAGAGTAGCTAAATGACCCCAGGGCTGCACAAACTTCTTCCTGCCAGGGTGATGGTTGCTAAGAGATGACTGCAAGTTTGATGTCATGGGGCTGGAGAGGTCGCTTCAGTTGGCAAGGCACTTGCTGTGCAAGCGTGAGGACCTGAGTTCGAGCCCCAGCACCCCTGTAAAAAAAACTGGACACAGTGGCTTGCGCCTGTCATCCCAGCACTGGGAAGGAGACAGGATCCTTGAGGCTCACTCAGCCAGCCAGACTAGCAGAATTAGTTCAATGAAAGACCTTACCTCCAAAAATGAGGTGGGGAAAGGATTGAGGAATGTATCTGGCATTGACTTCTGACCTCCACAGGCACATAGATAGACATACACACATGCACTTGTATGCATGCACACCCACACATATCTGAATATCTGTATACACAAATGCTTTTTTTTTTTTTTTTTTTGAGACAGGGTTTTTCCTAGAACTAGCTCTGTAGACCAGGCTAGTCTTGAATTCACAGAGATCTGCCTGTCTCTGACTCCCGAGTGTTGGGATTAAAGGCGTGTGCCACCACCGCCTAACCACACAAATGCCCTTAAAGCTGATGTCTAAGAGAGAGTGGTGGAGGTCAGGATTCAGACTTGCACAGCAATACTGCACAGATCAGGATTCAAATCCTAGTTATATTATTTTCTGGTTATAAGTAGGATCAGATGGCATGACTTCCCTGAGCCCTGTCTGCCCAACTGGGAATGATCATCCGCCATGCCAGGCTTGTGAGGGATAAATGAGGCTCATCAGATCATTTCCTGCCAGGTACCACATATGCCCTCAAACAAAGCAGTGGGTGAAGACGAGGCTGGTACAGACTGCCACCCCTGTGCCTTCCTGGATATCGGGAAGCTGGCTGTCCTTTAGCGTCTTCTGTCCTGACCCACCCGCTTAGGGCTTGTACCCCGCCTCCCCCAGCTCACCTTTCACGTAACTGTCAGCGGAAAATGGCGTAGCATGATCTTCATTCCCGTCCTCATTCCTCCTTCCTCGAGAGCCCACGGACCGGGAATCTGTTTCAGTCACAGCCTATGGCAGGGCACAGCCTGCCCGACTGGAAGGGGTTCTGGGATGTTCCGAGTGTAGATGTCTGAATTCGTAGACTGGCCCAATGGTGAGATGACAGGCATGCAGATGAGGCAACGGCTGCATTTCCCTGGTGTGTGTAATTTAGACAGCGTTGCTTCAGGCAACAACTGTGAGTGGAGAAAACATGTAAACGACAGGGCATTTCATTAAGAGCGAAAGCTCAAGGCTTCCCTTTGGAGTTCTGCAGCCCAGGGAAGCCACGATTTATCTGTGCAGCTTTCTGGGCATGCAGAGCCCTGTTTAGTCTTCTGGGCTGTGGCGAAATATTTCTTCTTTTATCCGAGTCTGGAGTTTCAAGGTTGGTGCTCCTTACCCCTTAATTTTTTTTCCCCCTGAGGTATCTTGACACTGTCTGATAAGCAGAGAACATCAAGGAAGATGCCCGTGGCTTCTGTCGACAGGGGGCCATCTGCATTCAGGCAGGTGAGGCCCCTGGCTAAGTCTGCTCCACACCCCGTGACCTTCCCAATAAATACGGTGACCTTGTGGTGCCTCGCATCTGTAACCTGGAAAGCAGAGTTACAGAAGGTTCACAAACCCTGCTGGCTAAGGATTATAATCCACTAAGCAATGAAAAGTCACAGCCAAGCTGTGTCCGTAGTGCTCACCTTTAAACCCAGCACTTGGGGGGCAGAGGCAGGTGGATCTCTGTGAGTTCAAGGCCAGCCTGCTCTACTGAGAGAATTCTAGGACAGCCAGGACTACACAGAGAAGCTCTGCCTTGAAAAGCCAGAAAACTAAAAACTAAATACCAAACCAGAAACAGCAAGCAAGCAAACAAATAGATCAGATCACGCTCAGGAAACTCAATAGGCCACAGCTTTTGCCTTTGAGTCCTTTGGCTTTGACTCTGGAGGGTGGGTCCCATGTGCTGGGAAAGGTTGGCGGCTTTATTGAATCGCTTCCAGCCTGGCAGAATCAGCGGAAAGCCAGGGAGCTCCCTGCACGTTCTGTTGTAACGCACCTCTTCCTCCAGTGTCTTCCCAAACACTTCAGTCAAACTAGCAAGCTAGCAGGGAGGTCTAGGCAGGGCCTTCACGGCTTGTTAGAATGTACAGAGACCCAGCAGGTGAGTTCTCCATCAACTCTGCCTTTTCTGACTCAGTTGGGCACAGAACTTTAACGACGACAGGGAGTGACTCTAAATGACTAGAGGGGCAGAGGTTGCAGGGGGCTGTCACAGGTGCAGGCCCGAAGCTTGGGTGGTGGTGGCTGCTGCTGCCTCCTCCTCCTTCTCCATTTACTGTGTGTGTGTTTTTGTTTGTGTGGGTATGTGTATGCCACAGTGTGCGTATGAAGATCAGAGAACTATCACTGTCGAGAGTCTGTTAGCTTCCATCATGTGGGTCCTGGGGATTGAACTCAGGTCCCCAGGCTTAGCGGCAATGACTTTTCCCTTCTGAACCATCCAGCAGGCTCCTGGGTGCCTTTCTCCAGGTAGCATGATCTTGTCTCTGCTTGGCGGCCTTGCAGGGGTGTGGGGGTGGGGGTCTGGGGTGTAGAAAGGAGGCTGTGGAGTCAGCACCCTCTCTTGTAAGCAGGGCCTGGGTGTGTTGCACAAGTGGAGTCTAGCCTGGGCTGTTCTTGAAGTTGGTTTCTGACCTCTTGACCTGGAGGTTTGTTTTGCTCTATAGGTCTTCAGAGATGGCATAGGCAGGTCCTTCTGGTTTATAGTTAGAGATTGTCTCAAGTACCGACCCCTCTCCAACCTTCCTGACTTTATCAAAACACACGGACCTGACCAGGAAGGAGGGAGGCTCTCAATCATTCACTCACTTATGCCTGCATTTACTTTAGCATTTAAAGATCCGACTCAACATCTATATATAAGGCAGGGTCTTATTA
This sequence comes from Chionomys nivalis, assembly GCF_950005125.1. Taxonomy (NCBI): domain Eukaryota; kingdom Metazoa; phylum Chordata; class Mammalia; order Rodentia; family Cricetidae; genus Chionomys; species Chionomys nivalis. Next base: position 12,116,458 of record NC_080106.1, on the reverse strand, counting down.
TGTAGCCCTGGCTGGCCTGGAACTTGATATGTACACTAGGGTAGCCTTGAACGCCCAGAGATCTAGGGTTGAGATTAGCCAGGCAGTGGTGGCGCAAGCCTTTAATCCCAGCACTCAGGAGGCAAAGGCAGGTGGATCTCTGTGAGTTTGAGGCCAGTCTGCTCTATAAGAGCTAGTTCCAGGACAGGCTCCAAAGCTACAGAGAAGCCCTGTCCCGAAAAACCAAAGAGAGGGAGAGGGAGAGAGAGAGAGAGAGAGAGAGAGAGAGAGAGAGAGAGAGAGAGAGAGATAAAGGTGTGTGCCCTTTCATTTGCTTCTCATTGTGGTAACATAGACACACCATAAAGCTGATCAAAGCCATAAGCGTCCAGTTGAGAGCATTGGCCACAGTCAGGCTTGGCGCTGGACTCTGTTGTGTCTTTTCTTCTTCTCTGGTGTATTGTGATTGCCTCTGGTCCCCACACCCTACATCCCTCATACCACACCCCACACTTTATCCTTCACAGCACCACACATCCTACACACTCCCATCCTCCCTACTGCTTACCTTGGAGAACCCTTTCTGGCTCTCTGAACTGTTGAGTGTTGGTACCTCGGCCAGACCAGGAGAGCCTGTCCTGCCCTATATATGCCACTTAGCATGATGTTCCAAGTTCCCTCCTTAGTATGTTGTATGTATTGGATGTCCTTTTTAACCTACATCGAATATATGATTGTGTGTATGTAGGTACGTGTGTGCCATGGTACATATGAAGGTCAGAGGGTGATTTGTCGGGTTCAAGTCCCTTGGCTTCTTGGGGTCGTACTCCGGTCCTTGATAAACATTCTTCTCACTGAGCTAACCTCATCGGCTACCCCAGATTTCTTTTAAAATCAGTTAGATGGTGGTGTGCTGTTCCTGGACTAAAGTACCAGTCCACCTACCAGCACTGATCTTGGCAATGACCCTGAACTTTGGAAGCCTGACTTGACCTGTCTGTGTAGTGTATGTGGCTTTTGTCCACTCTGTGGGTCACTGGGAAGCCTGGCCGAGACTTCACTCATGTCTGCCTGCCTCCCTACGCCTTGTGTTCCCAGTTCTCAGCAAGGTGGGTGGGACTGTCATCAGGTTGACAGAGAGTGAATAGTTTTGAGATTCCCCCACACCCTGCCTGCCCCTTGTCAGTGGCTTGATGGTCCTCAGGTTCATTTAGGTTTGGGAGAGCGACATCTTGCTCCAGGATGTGTTGGCTGAACTGAAGCTGCGCAACCACGCTGCCCTTGGGTCAGAGGCTGTCTCCTCCCTGGAAACCAGAACAAAAGGGCCCCTCTTGAAAGAGGCCGTTGTTCTTCTGTTAGGGAAGGCTCAGTTGGGTTTGTGGTAACTGGCCAGGCCTTTTCCTTTTTCCTGGCCTCATTTTGGGCCAAATTTTCTGGATAGAGGGGCTGAAATGAACAGAGCATGGCAGGCATTAAATGGAAGGAGAAAGACATCATTTGACACGACCTGACCCGGGCTTGGCAGGGACTGGGGTCTCCTAGGACTCTGAGAGGTTTTGTTTTATGGTTTTTTATTTTACTTTTAAAGGTATTCTCATATAGCCCTGGCCTTGAACTCGCTGTATAGCCAAGAATGACTGAGAACTTCTGATCCTCCGGCCTCTACCTCCTGAGTGCTGGGCTTACCAGAGTGTGCCACCATGTCCAGTTTCTGTCATGGTGGGAATGGAACCCGGGGCTCCAGGTATGCCAGGAAAGGTCTTTACTACTTGAGCTACAGCTCTCGAGGGGTGTATTTATTAAGTTTCTGTGTGCCACATGGGGCTGGGGGGCAGAATGGTGGCAGTATGGGCTTGACCTTGGAACCCAGGCAGGTTTTTTTGTAACCTGAGCTCTCTGGCCTTGCTGGCCCATACATGAGGTTCTTGATGAGACAGGATGTGTCAGGGAGGTTGGATGAAGCCAGGTGCCCTGGGTGTGGGCTCATTAGAAAGCACCCTTCACTTTGGTCTCTCCCTTTGGGGGAGATGGGAGAATTGGGATGTCCCCACCTCCAGTTAAGGTAGAAACTTGTTGTGGAGAGCTCACGGTTCTGTGCATCTTGAAATGTCAAAGTTGGCAACACAGAGCTAGGATGCAGTAGGGAGGCCCAATGTCACCCTTCTTCAGGCATGGCAAGGCTCTGTCTTTCTCAGAATATATCATAACTCTCTCTCTCTCATGATCTTTCCAGTGTAATAGTTCTGGCTGTCCTGGAACTCGCTTTGTAGACCAGGCTGGCCTCGAACTCGCGGAGTTCCACCTGCCTCTGCCTCTGGACCACTGGGCTTAAAGGTGTGTGCTACTGCCGTCCGGCTGTGAGGCTGTCTCAGTTACTTTTGCCTCACTGTGACAAACTACCTAACAGAAACAACGTCAGGCACAAGAAGGCTATTTTGGCTCACTGTTTTAGAGGCTTTTTAGCTCGTATCTGCAGCGGAGGCTTGTTAGGATGGCTTTGTGTGTGGCTGTAGGAGTGTGTGGTCGGCGCTGTACAGAGCAGGCGGCCGGGAAGCAGAGGAGTGATATGGCCCGACTATATCACTCCAGAGCCCTAGTGACCTACTTCTGATAGAAGGCCTTGCCTCTTGAAGGCCCCACTGCTTCCTAAATTAGTGCCACCCGCTGGGAACTAAGCATTGGGAACACAAGGGTGTGTGCGTGTGTGCATGTGCGTGCGTGCGTGCGTGTGTGTGTGTGTGTGTGTGTGTGTGTGTATTTCAGATCCAAACCACAACAGGTGGGCTTACCCACTCCCACCCACCCCATCTTCTGCCTGCCTGGCAGTGTGTCTAGGTCCCTCAGTCATAGCCTAGCTCCTCTCCTCAGCATAACCTTGGCTGTTTCCTGCGGGCATTATAGAGGTCAAGGGTGGAGCCCTCCTGCTAGCTGGGGGTGGGGGTGGGGAGGGGGAGGGACAACAACGACAGTCGACTAACAGGCCCTCAGGCCCCCTGGGAAGTGCCTACTCACACTTTATCTTCCTGCCTACCTGTGTGTGTTTTCTGGGTTGGCACTGAGTCATGGGCTTAAGGGGCACCTGTTGGATACAGGCATGGGAGTCTGGAGTGAGCAGCCTGGGAGGAGAGTGCAGGGGAGAGAGTAGATTCTAGTGCCTTCTGTGCCTCCAACACAAACAAGGATGACTCAGAATGGGAGCTTGCAGGAAGCACCAAGGTCCCCGTGGGGAAGTCTGCCCATCAAAGCAGGCCAGCTTGGCCAGACCAAGAAGGCAGGCCCAGGAGATGTGAGGCTCGTGGTGTTGGAGGAGGGCAGCACCCCCACAGCCCTGGTGTATTGAGTGGGGTGGCATGTCGTGGGCCACCCTCCCCCCCCGCCCCCCGGAGCTGTCTTTTGGGCTGCCTTTGGGACTTTGGATGTCAACGGAGAAGCAGACTCCTGGGAACAGCACCGGGGAAGGAAGAATGCAGGAAAAAGTTGGACTCTAGGGACTAGAGGCCAGCCGAGGCTTTCCAAGGCTTCCCAAGGCGGATGCATCCACCCGGCTCTGGAGCTAGGTGTTCTGAGTTCAGGCTCTGCCAGTTTCTGACTGTGCTGACCCTGGACAGGGAGTCGGCATAGAGCTGAGTGTGACATTTACTTAGTGTTACTCTGCCTGGATGGTGTGGGGCCCAGAGTTGTGGGTCAGGCTCTCTATGTGAATGGGAAGGGGCAGAGAGGACTTCTCTGGGCACCCTTGACCAGTAAAATGAGTACAAGTGCCAAGTCAAGAGCAGAGCGGTGGATGGTAGGTGAGTGATATTTGCTCAGCACACACAGCACGGGGCGTTACCTTTTGTTTCTTTTTGAAAATAATTTTTTAGACTTATTATTATTTTTTGCGTATGAGTGATTTGCACCACGCACATGCCTGGTGCCCGAGGAGGTGTGCACCACCATATGGGTATTGGGACTCAAACCTGGGTCCTGTGCGAGGCCAGCAGCCACCAAGCCAACCCTCCGGGCCTGGGTGTTAGCTTTTGCGGGGACTGGGTGTGGAAGGTCAGGCCACTTCCTCTGTAGCCTTGACATCAATCAGGCAGAACTCTGTTGGTTTCAGTTTAAAGGAACAAAAGAAAGATGCTGAAAGTGCCAGATAGTGAGGCGGTCTCTGCCCCCTGGTTTCCTTCTCTGCACGTCGGCCATTTTGTGCCTGGGCACCCAGTGTGCTCAGGGTGGGTTCTCACACACTCTGGACTCCTAGCCTGGTGGCCTGGGTTCCCACCTGGCTAGCTGGGGAGGTTTCAGAAGCCCCACTCAGCATGGTTTTATGTTTCCTCCCATGGCCTGCACAAAAGACAAAAGCAGGCTTCGAGGAGTGTACAGGGATCCCAGGCCACCTAGTGGTCAGGTAGACCCCAACTCTCTCTCGTTGGCCTGCCACAGTGGGTGGATATTGGCTGGAGCAGATAGATGATAATTTTTGCGAGTCACAAAAGACTTTGCCCTTTAATAGTCTGTCCTGGTGGTTTGTAAGTAAACACAGTTCCTGACTTCCGGGTGTCAGTTCTGCCCCGAGTCAAGTTGTCTGACTCAGCTCAGATGGGAACCAAGGAACATAGCCGTCAGTATGGGCATGCACCCCTGTGCACACATGTATGCCCCTTTACACAAATAGACACACTCAGATATATGAGTGTGTACACACACTTACATATAAAGGTGTATACAGATGTGCATGCACATGGTGTGCACCTGACACATACACATTTAATATATATATATGTATATATATATATATACACACACACACACACACACACACACACATACACACCCCTGTACATCCAGACTCACGCACTAGTATGTGCTTATACATAGTGATACAGTTATGTTTTGTATGAAGACACATGCATGATCAGGCACATGTGCACACATAACACAGCCTGTACATGTACTACTTGTGTACACATGTGGGTACACATCCATACAGATACACACGTGTACATAGTTATGTACACTTATACCCGTGTTCATACATGTGACATGCACACACGTGCATCTTCCAAGGCCATCCTTGATAATTCTCTGTATTCATTCTTGTTGGTTAGGCGTATGTGTGGCTTGGCAAGTTTTGACCCCTCTGTGCCTCAGTTTTCTCATCTGGAGATGAGGAGCAGTATTGCTGACTTGGAGTTTGATTGGATTGGTGAGACTGTGCTGCCTGAGTCCCAGCACCCAGCACTTTTCAAAGTGTCCCTCTGGGTCCCCACTCTCTATGCATCGGAGAGATGGCAGGCCCTCTGAGTCCCCTTGGCCTGCCCCATGGTGCTTGTCCCCCACCCCCGAAGTTCTGCTGGGAGTGCCTTTGGTCTAGCTGAACGTGCCTGTCTGGGTCTCGGCAGGACAGACATGGCCATCCGGGCACTGACTGGCCTCTTGCTCGGGCTGGAGGTAATTGCATTCCTGAGGAGTGAATGGCAGGTGGGATGGGATAGGGATGCGGGCCACGCTGCTCTGTAATTTTGGAGTCTGGGCCGGCTTCAGTGGTGGCCACTTTTCCTCTGTAACTAGCAGAGCCTGCCGCCCAAGTCTATAGCCATGTTTGTGAGCGTGTCACCTCTGACTGGCTTTCTCCTTTCTTCTTTTTGAAATAGCTACCCCCCCTTCCTATGAAGTTAAAATAACAGCTTGGGTGTGGTGGTTCCCGGCTTCAGAGTAGGAATCAAAAGTAGGCTGACTGAAACATTTATTTCTTATTGGGATACCTGGGTTTGGAGGCTGGTGCTGAGGTGACCTGACTCCTGGTCCTTCAGGACTTGGTCTATGGAGGGATCAGCCTGTCTCAGAGAGAGACTGGGACTTGGTGAGCTAGTGACCTGTTGGCTAGGTCCAGCCTGTGATGTATTACACTTGGCCTATTCAATAGTTCCCTCCCTCCCTCTGCTCCTCCTTCCTCTCCTCCCTCCCTTCCCTCCCCTTCTTCCTTCCTCGGCCCACCTTTTGAAAAAGTCTCAGTAAGTTTCTGCATGTCAAATCTGGGAGAGTGCCCTTAAAATAATTCTAGGTTTCCATTTTTGAATAGTAGTGATAAAAGCTAGAATTTGCGTTCCACCTTCAAGACTGGTACGACTCCTGGCACTTTGTGTGTCTCTTTGTTTCTCGAACTGAGCAGCTCTGGGTAGCAGTGGGTATCGTTTACCCCGTCTGTATATACCACAAAGGGGATGCGGATGAACTCGAGACCTGCCCGTCTGCCCTCCTCCTCACCACGGCCTCAGTGCTGGGTCTCTCTACACTGGCCTCAGTCTCCAGGGTGTGGACTTTTACTCTGAGAGTATACTGTGGCCTCACCCCTGCGTTTTTGCCCTCTTCTTCTGTGTCTTCTCCCCCTGTCCATCCAGATGATGCCGAAGGAACCCACCTGGAATTTTGAGGTTGCTCTCTGCATTTAGACAGAGTCTTGGAGTCAGCTGTAGGAGTCAGGGTCCTGGACTGATCTAAGGGTCCTGATCTAAGACACCTGTCCTTGTCCTGTGCTAGCCCGTGCGGACAGAGGGCGATTTGAGAGACAGACTTCCGTGCCTACCCATGAAGGGTCTCATGGGAAGCTGGGCAACCTCTTCTTGGGACTTGTGTCATCTGTTCCCCAGTCCAGCCAGCACATCCTCTCTGCTGCTGTTCTGGGTGTTAGGGGACCCACCAGGCTCCCCGTCCCTAGTGGCAGTGCAGGCGAGGAGAGTGACTGCTGCCTGTGTCTGTTTCTGTGGCACTGAGGTGGGTGGTTGTGCATCTGGGGGGTGGCCCAGCTTCAGCTTCAGGGTGAGTCATTTTAGGATCTCATACGTCATTTCACCTAAGGAGGCTTTGGCTACGTTGAAGAGGAGGTCCCGCCTCCCTCCTGGAGGGCAAGTGGCTTCCTGGATGCAGCTGCTGTGGCTGACAGGGTCATGAATCCTGGAGGATCGGCCAAGGTCAGGGGAGCTAGGTTGGAGGACTGAGCCCACCCCCAGTCTCCCTCCACACTTTCTGACTCTCATCTCTCTCTCTTTCTGGGTATGTTAGAGTCACTTTGCTGGGGTGTGGTTGTCATTAGTAAACCTTGGTCTCTAGTTCCTTCTTAAGAGAGTGATGAGCTCTTCAGCCACTCAGAACAGTATATGAAGCGCACATAAGTTGCCTGTGGTGCCTTAAGCCTGTCTTCCTGCCACTGGCAGGGGACAGAGACACTACACTGTCACCCCCGGCAGTCTGAGGAGTCCCTCTTAATCTTTTAGGGATCTTATCTCAGGCCAAAATGGGATTTAAGGCTTCGATGCAGTAAACAATTTCAGGATAGGCAGGTAGGAAGCATGGTTAAGATCATTAAAGATGTTTTGTTGTTGTTTTTTGGTCTTGTTTGTTTCTTTTTCCAGATTGGGGGGGGGGTTCTTTGTGTAGCCTTGGTTGTCCTGGAACTTGCTCAGTAGACCAGGCTGGCCTTGAACTCAGAGATTCACCTGCCTCTGTCTTCCAAGTGCTGGGATTAAAGGCATGCGCCACCATTGCCCGGCTATTAAAGACATTTCAATGTATTTAATTTAGACTTTAAGCACAAGGATTAGGAGAAAGAGAGGTTTTCCAGAAAGAAGACACACCCAAGATCATGGGTACAGGTTCCTTAAGGGAAAGTCAGAGTTGTCTCAGTATTACCTATATAGATGCCCCTTTGATATAAATATCTAATTATACCTCAAAGGATATTGTTAAATCTTTTTTTCTTATTTTTCTATTAATTTTTTGTTTTTTTAAAATGATTTGTTTATATATATATATATATATATATATATGGGTATTTTATTTTTTTTATATGTGTACCACAGTGTGCAGTGCCCACAGAAACCAGAAAAGGTTATTGGATGAGCTGGAGTTACAGATGGTTGTGAGCTGTCTGGTGTGGGTGCTGGGAATCAAACCTGGGTCTTCTGCGAGAGCAACAGCTGTTCTTAATTGCCGCTATACCGTCTCTGCAGCCCTTGTTTTAAATTGTGTGTTTCTGGGTGTGTGCACTCCTGAGCGCAGGTGCCCTGTGGAGTCCAAAAGTGTAGGGATCAGATCCTCTGGAGCTGAAGTTCCAGGCAGTTGTGAGCCACCCAGTATGGTGCTAACAAGCAAACTGGAGTCCTGTCGAGCGGTACTCCCTCTTCACCATGCAGCCTATTCTCCAGCCCCCCCCCCCCCCCCCCCCCCCCCCGCGCTTTCTGTCCTTTGACAAGTGAGATTTATGGTGTGGCTCCGGAGATGTGCGGTATGGGATTATAATCTGATAAGGTAAAACTGGAAACCGTTAATGTTACATCAGACGTTTAGGACAAGTCCTTTCCTGGCGCAATTTCGGGTCGTTTCCTAGAAAAATGACAGGCTTATAAGCTGGGAAGGGAGAAAAGCCTTAATCAGTTGCTAATTGTGTTGGAATTCTTGCTTCTCTGCTGGAGGGAAGCTTCCACTGGATTCCAGGGCAGGAGTTTGCTGGCCTTTCCTCGGAGTGCCGGGCTGATGTGATGGAAGGGAGCCTGGAGGAGAAGCGGCTGGAGGTTTGGTACATGAACTCGTCTTGGACTGGGTAGTCTAGGGTCTTTTGGGACCCCACACGTCTAGGCTGGGGGGGGAGACTATCCTCAATTGGCTCCTCCAGCTCAGATCCTTGGGTCCCTCTATGACCCTTGCTGCTGATTGGCTACAGTGGTTTACGAATGGCTTCTAGACTTTTCCAGCCTTGTTCACTTTTCCTGTGAGTGGAGACGGTGATGCAACTCGAGGGCCATCGAGAGAATTGTTGGCATGGCTCTTTCCGTCCAGGTGTCCCTCCTTATACTGACAGCTTCCTGATTTCTGTTAAGGTATCGCGTCTGGTTCCGACTGGTGCCTCCAGTCTATATTTAGCCATTGCAAGGAGAATGGATCAATCAATATTTGTTGAGTAGCTACTGCTTGCTGGTTTTTCGCCTAGCCATGGGATGTTGTGGCAGCCAGAACAGACACCCTGTGCCTCAAGTCAGTGGATTGACAAGGTATGCCAGGCTTCTACCTTCTTCTACCCTGATCCCCGGGTAACCTGGAGACTCACCAACAGGCTGTCCTTCCAGGACCCCCTCATTTGTCTTTTCCTGGTCAAGCTCTTCTGGCAAAATTGGTTTTGGTTTTGCTGGTCAACCCCAGGGCCAGTTCAGAGAGTTCAGGAAGCAGAAACTACCTGTGTTGGCTCCTTGGGGGCACCCAACAAGCCCTGACTTGGAGAAAGGTGTTAGACTGTGGTTGTTACAGCAACTCATTATCTCTCTCCCCCACCCACCTCACCTCCGGGCATGAACTGAATTGCGAGTTGAACTCCATCTTGTTTCTGATGGCGAGGGGGGGTCCCAGCTTGGGAATACCTAAAGTGGAAGCAGGCTCCCTACACTTTGAACCATGGAAACAGGGACCAGGTGGTGACAGTAGACTCCAGGTCTCTGTTGTGGTCTGTGAATTAAAAGCTCTGATGGGATATTGATAGATGGGCAAGTGATGGAGACGGTGGAAACACTGGGCAGATTCTGTGCTAAGGAGTCTCTGAAAAGGACTGGAAGATACCAGAGTTCATTCTTTAGCCTTCTGAAGGTGACTCTGGGTTTCCTGTTCCATGTTCTCATGTCTTTTTTAGGGTGTTCACTCAGGCACCCTCTTCTATCCACACACCCTTCCTCATTTACCTTCTGGTAACCAGAAGACCTTTGTGTTCTGTTCTCGACTTTCTTGGGGAGCTTCCAACAGCAGCAACCCTTTGGGCTGTACATCAGAATGACCTGGGAGCTAACAAATCGCGTGCCGAGGCTCTACCTGAGACGAGGAATCTTGCCTTGTATTCTGATGTCATCATTGTTGAGCCGCTAAGTTCCACTTGATGGTGGGCTTTAATCCGCTGCTTCCCTCCTGAGGGTCATCAAAGTCATTTCTTAGTTTCAAGTCTGAACTACGTTCTGTGTACATCAAGTCACAGGCGATTGAACAGGGAGGGAGGTGACTGGGTGTCAGGTGATTTCTGTGTGTCCGGCTTCCTGTTGTCCCTCTGGACTGAGCAGGGACCCATACTGGTTTCTTTTGCTCGTTTGGAACCTAGCCAGTGTGAAGAAAGTGGGAAAGTTTACTGTACGTGTAGGGTGTGCCATGCACCTTGTTGAGAACCTTAGGTGTCGTTCCTTTAAGCCATGTGGACACTTTTGGCACAGACAAGTTTCAGATGATGAAAGAGACTCTTTTTGGGGGTGGCGGTTCTTGCTTTTGTCTTTTTTTTTTTTGAGACCGGGTTGGTCTCTAAGACCCAGGCTGGCCTTGAACTTGGATGCAGCCATTCTTCTGCCTCAGCTTCCACAATGCTGCAAATGCAAAGACATGCCCCCATTGGTGGTACGTTTTCACCCCCTCAGTATTGCTAGAGGTGGAACACATAGGACCTTGGCATGCTGGGAAAGTGCCTTGCCACTGATCTACTTCCCCAGCCCTGAAATGTGCTCCCGGCTTCTCCCCCAGTGTGGATGGGGGAGTGGAGGCAGGAGGCATTGCTAATGACTCAGTCAGCTGTGACTGATCTGTGTCACCACATTGTGGGCTCCATAAATCTCTCTGGGGTTTGCCCCCTCCCGGAGCCTGTTCCTCAGCTGCCTATACTGAGTTTTTGCCGGGGGCTGGTGACTGTGGCTCCCAGATATGCTGTTCAGGTCTGGGAGCCTGCCATTGTGCCTGGGCAGCCGAGAGGGGCTTGGGAAGGCCATGGTCATAGCCACCATTCATATTCTTGGTGTGTTGGTTTGCACGTGCCTTGCCTGTGTGGTATGGTCAGGCCATGCCAGTATAGAGGGCTGAGGGAGAAATCTCTGTTACTGTTCTTCCTCAGATGGGCGCTTTCCTTGGACCAGCATTTGGGGTAGGTGGACTTCGAACTCGTGTGTATATATGTGTGTGTGTGTGTGTGCGTGTGTGTGTGTTATGTGGTGAAGGTCAGGGGATAACCTTAGGTGTTATTCCTCAGACACCTTCCACACTCCCCCTCACCCCCTTTTTTTTTTGAGACAGCATTTCTTACTACTGGCTTGGAGCTCATCAAGTAGGCTAGTTCTGCCAACTCCAGGAATCTTCCTGTTTCTGCTTCCCCAGCATTGGGATTATAAGCACACCCCACCATGCCTACCTTTTTTTTTTATTATTAGGAAAAAAAAAGCATTTTCTTAATGTGGGTTCTAGAGATTGAACTCAGGTCGTCATGCCTGTGCAGAAGTACCAACTGAACCATCTGCCCGGCCTGTGGGAGGGTTTTAGATTTGCCTGTGACGTAATGTATGCAAGTGTCAATCCCACTACACCCCATTCCTATGTACAGTTACTGGACGTTGCTAGCAAAGTGATTAGAAATCAAATCGAAGTGGACTAGAGACACACACTCTGCCAGGGCCTCTGAGTTGCATCAGCCACCCTCAGAGCAATCCTAGAAACAGACAAATGCACCCCCATCCAGCAGATGGATTAACTGGGGATATCCGTTTGTCCGTGGGTGCCCGTGGGTGCCGTGTTACATCCCATGCGGATCTAGACAGAGGCAGGACCAGGATGTTGCACTTTCAGTTCTCAAGTTCACGCTCAAGGGCTGCGGGAGCCGTGCAGCTAGGAAGTGCTTTCCGTGTGTGCTGCCCTGCCTGGGTATCCTCCCAAGCCCTCTTGCATGGGAATATACACACTGACTCTCCACGAAGATCACAAAGTGCTTTTCTCCCAGGCAGACAGTTTCTGGGTGTCCTTAGCCCAAGGGGTTGCGACTGGAGCAGATCAGCCCCTCTCCCAATCCCCAGAGAGGTACAGGCTCCCCAGGAACTAATTTCTTAAGAGAACTTTATGGCGCTTAACTCCCTAAGCGAATCCAGATGCGCCTTGTGGCCGGCGCAGCTGCAGATGTCCTGGCCAAAGCCAACTCGGTTTGGAAGCCCGGCTCCGGCAGCAGCAGCAGAGTCTGGAAATGAAGCAAATGAGGGAGTTGTTCTTGGCCATCTTCCCTCCGCTGGGCTCGCATCAACCGAGCTCTGACCTCAGGCATCACACATTCCGTATCCCCATCCTCCTTGGGTTCAGAGGTGCTGGGCGCTGAGCAGGACAGGGGATGCGCTGCACGTGGGGCGTGGGATCTGGGGTGGGGGTAGCCCAGGTGATGACATTCCTCTGGCCACCAGTCCGTGGAGGAGCAGAGAGAACTTTCTGCCTGTTGGATCAGGGTCTGGGGTCCTAAGAGTGGGCCCTGGTATGGTTGTGAGTAGTTGAGAGGGTCAGGGCCTGGCTCTAGCCACCCCTATCCCCACAGAACCTCTCTGAACTGCCAGGGAGCTAAGATATGACTTCTTAGACATGACAACCTCCTACAAAGGAGGTGGCCTCAGCTAGTCGGCTTCCACAATCTGGCACCAGAATTCCTGAGGAAACCCAATACAAACCTGGGTGGTCAGGGGCAAGCACTTCCCTCTTCCAGCACCGCCCAAGGCCTCAGCCCCAACCACACAGCCCTGCCCGGTGAATCACTTTGAAGTGAGGGGTTCCGGACCTGTGGTGGGCTCAGGGAGCCGGCTTGGCGGGAATGGGCAGGCTGGGCAGTTTGTCCTGCTGGGTTTCCAGGCAGCTCCTCCTCTCTGAAGAGGATGCCAGAGCCGCAGCACCAGGGTCTGGAACTTGGATCCGAGGCCGAGTTCTAATGACACTTCCTAGTTCAGTGACATTGGACACGTCACTTTACTTCTCAGAGCCCCAGCCTGATTTACCGGTGAACTTGAGGCATCCTTGTGCCACTTTCAAGGGGTCTGTGTGAGTGTCGAAGGAGGAAGTCATGGGGAGTGTTCAGCTTGGCGCCTGACACAAGATGGGTCTCAAAGCAGCTTTGGGACGTTTGCCCCAGAACCCCTCAGAGTTCACTCAGGATGGGGAGCTGGCCTTGACAGCACCATGCATCCTGCATGGAATTTCTGCCTATCATATTTTGTCATGTGACCTTTACGTACTAAGCTGAGAGTATTGCTGTCTCTCCCTTACCTTCTGAGCATGTGCGTGTGCGCGTGCATGCCTGCCTATACCGAAGGTCAACTTCAGTTGTCTTTTTCATTTGCTTTGCAACTTACTGTTTTGCATAGGGTCTCTTACTTAACCTGGAGTTTCCAGTTTAGCCAGACAGGCACATGAGCCCTAGAGAGCATCATCTCTCTACTAAGCCCCAGCATTGGGATCATAGCTGTGTGGTTCTGTGCCCAGTGTTTTTATAGATGCTATGGATTTGAAATCAGGTTCTCGTGTCTATTCCACAAGCACTTTACCTAGTAAGCCATCTCCACAGTCCTGTTCCTACTTTGACTGACTGACGTTAGCATCATAACCATGGACGTATTATATCATAATTGTTGCTGTGGCTTCCCACTAAAGCCGAGAGGCAGTGACTGTAGTTAGCAAGAACTCAGGCCCTGGAAGGAGTCTGCCTGAGTTTAGGTTCTGTTTCCCCCACCCTAGCTGTGTGACTTTTGGTTTTTAATGAGGGTCCTATTTATTCAGGAAGGCAGATGAGGCCAGTTATAGAATGAATACGCTTAGAATGAGGCTGCCCAGGAGTGTGATGTTGTCATGGTTACTGCCATCTGTCCTTTATCCCGGCCAGGACTCTTTGTAGCCTCCGCCATGTTTGAGCAATTCTGGCTTTCTGGTACTGTCATGAGCGTGACGTGCTAGTGCCTGCTGGGGTGGGCCTCAGTTTCTCTTGCTTCCCTCCCGCTGCAGTGACGCTGTTGGCTGGGTCCTTCATCTTGTCCTGAATATCTCATGGTGGGATAAGAGCATCACCAGGATAGAGAAGAAGTTGGGACTGAAGTCCTAGGCTGTCATTGCTGTTGACACTTGACCTAGGCAGAGTGATGGATAGCCTTGTGATCTTTTCCATATAGGCCTCTTTATGCTTCGTTTTGTTTTTTTTTTTTTTTTTAAAGCTTTTATGTGATATGTGTGGTGCATGTCTATATATGTGTGCATGCATGTGCATGTGGAGGCCAGAGGTTGATATCAGTGTTGCTTTTGGTGGCTTTCCACCTTTGTTTTAGAGACGGAGCCCCTCACTGGAACTAGCTCTCATATAGGTTGGCTTGCCAGTGAGTTCCAGGGACTTGCCGCTTCCTCTGCCACTGGGATGTCAGATGGTGGCCGCCATACCTGCTTTGTAGGTGGGTGCTGGGGATCTGAACTCAGGTCTTTTTTTTTTAATTTTAATTAATATTTATTGATCTATACATTTTTCTCTGCTCCCCTCTCTTCCTATCCTCTCTCCTTCAACCTGCTCCTGTGGTCCCCATGCTCCCAATTTACTCAGGAGAGCTTGTCTTTTTCTACTTCCTATGTAGATTAGATCCATATGTGTCTCTCTTAGGGTCCTCATTGTTGTCTAGGTTCTCTGGGATTGTGATTTGTAGGTTGGTTTTCTTTGCTTTATGTTTAAAAAATACTTATGAGCGAGTACATGTGATAATTGTCTTTCTGGGTCTATGTTACATTCAATATGATGTTTTCTAGCTCCATCCATTTGCCTGCAAATTTCAAGATGTCATTATTTTTTTCTGCTGTGTAGTACTCCATTGTGTAAATGTGCCACATTTTCCTTATCCATTCTTTGGTCGAGGGGCATTATGTTGTTTCCAGGTTCTGGCTATGACAAACAGTGCTGCTATGAACATAGCGGAGCACATGTCCTTGTGGTACGATTGAGCATCCTTTGGGTAAATACCTAAAAGTGGTATTGCTGGTTCTTGAGGAAGGTTGTTTCCTGATTTTCTGAGAAATCGCCATACTGACATCCAAAGGGGCCGTACCAGCTTGCACTCCCACCAGCAATGCAGGCGTGTTCCCTTTTCCCCACAACTTCTCCAGCATAAGTTGTCATCAGTGGAACTCAGGTCTTCATACTTGCGCAGCGACACTTTCCTGGCTGTGCCTTCTCCCCGTCCTTCTCTTCTTTGCTCTGCTTATTTGCGTCCTTTTTGCTATTTTCCTTTTACTTGTTCATGTATTCATCCTTTTTTTTTTTTTCCAGTTTCTAGAGCCTCTGCTGTGTCTGGACCACACTCACGGTGGTGTGGAGTTTGGGGTTGGTACAGTGACCAGGAAATTAAGGTCCATCTGGCCCAGGAAGAGCTACCAAATTGCATGAGCCCCCTGCAGAGGAGGGCAGGCTCTCGAGTTGACCCGAGGGGTCAAGGAAGCCCCTCTCTGTTCCTTCTGGCCACATCTTCTTGGACTCCCAGGGCAGAGGTTGGAATGGATCAGAGAGGAGGGGAGGTAGTGTCTATCCTCCAGTCCCTACAGGGGTCTTTATCATGGAGACTAGCCTCCGTGCCTGCAGAGACGAAATTAAAGCCAATAATGCGGAGCTAAGGATGCAGTCAGCATACTTGCTGAACATGAAGGAAGTTCTGGGTTCAGTCCCCAGTAATGCGTAAACTGAGTGTCTTGTGAATATATGTAATCTCATCAGGTACACGCACCGGGTAGAGGCAAGGGAAATCAGAAATTCAAGGTATCTTTGGACAGGGGCTCATGTAGCTCAGGCTGGCCCTTTTTGAACTACTCAGTGGAGCCTAGAGTGACCTTGAGGTCCTTTCGGACCCCTAGCTTCCACCTGCCAACCACTGAGGTTACTGGCCCGTGCCCCCACGCCCAGTTTAGGCTGTCCTTGGGGTGGGGCTCAGTGCTTTGTGACTGCTTGGCCTTCTAACTGAGCTACATTCCGAACCACTCACTTTTCTTCTTGGTGGGAAAATGTGGGCCACATTCCCTGCCCTGCCCTTGCCTCCCTCCCTCTCTCCCTTCCATGGCTTTTGAGAGGATCAAGTAAAATTACACATGGGAAAGTCCTGTGTCGGCTCCAAAGCCCAGTGCACGAGAATTCTCAATTACTTTCCCTTTATTTAGTTGGAGCACGGTATGAGGAACCTTAAAGGGAGTTTAAAAGAAGAGAATATCACTGGGTGGTGGCGGCATATGCCTTTAATCCCAGTCCTCGGGAGGCAGAGGCAGGCGGATCTCTGTGAGTTCGAGGCCAGCCTGGTCTACAAGAGCTAGTTCCAGGACAGGCACCAAAGCGACACAGAGAAATCCCTATCTCAAAAACAAAAACAAAACAAAACAAAACAAAATAATGGGAATATCAGAATATCTACAACTCCACCTCCTTAGCGCAGCAAGGCCACATCCCGTAGTCAGCGGCTGGGCAGATGGGGATGCTCTCAGGTGAATTCTTCTTGCTGACCCCAAAGCCTAGAAGCAAGCAGCAGATCCTGGTCTCTTGGCCTTCTTCCTTGTTGGAGCCCTCGTGCTGAGTGACTCTGGCTGAGGACACAATCTGTGGACTTCTCAGTCCGCTGGGGCTCTGCCCATCTGTGTGCCTATCTCGGTGTCATTTCGAGCATTTGCGGCCTCCACCACTTCTTTCTCGCTGTCTCCCTGCTGCCGCCCCAGAAACTGCTCCTTTGTAGTTTTCCTGGCCTTCGCTCCCTGTGACCTGTTCCAGAGTCCCACTGTGCTCTAGGAAGCTGCCTCCTGCTAAGCCTTGTTTCCTGCCTTTTTTTTTCCTTCTGAAGAAAGTACACTGTGAATGTCTGGTATGCTGCTTGCTTTTCTTTCTCAATGAAGAGGAGTGATTGCTTGGGAAGTTTCCAGGAGGGAGACTAGCTGAACCTGGGGTCTGAGAAGTGCATTGCTATGGGTAAGGATGAGGTAGAGTTTCTCCTCAGAGGAGCCGGCCCATCTGTGACAGGTGCTGGTCCCTGACTTCGCATTGGTTCACTCTTTCTTCTCTCTCTCTCTCTCTCTCTCTCTCTCTCTCTCTCTCTCTCTCTCTCTCATTTTCAAGACAGGGCTTCTTTGTGTAGCCTTGGCTGTCCTGGAACTAGCTCTGTAGACCAGGCTGGCTTCAAACCCACAGAGATCCGCCTGCCTCTGCCTCCCGAATGCCGCGATCAAAGGCGTGTGCCACCACTGCCCGGCTGGTATCACTCTATCTTTTCCCCCTTAATTCACCTCTCCAGTTGAAAATGCCCCTGCTTTAGTGTGACCAGCCAACAATTGACCCAGAGACATGAGTGTCTTCAGCTCCTGGTGTGGCTTCTGCCCTGGGTCCCCATCACTCAGTCAGTCATTAGGACTCCTGTTAGCAACAGAGATGTGATGGGTCCCCCTCCGACTGACTGCAGTTCTTGGAGGGTAAAGAGGAGGCAAGAAGGCAACAGGGGCCAGGGCAGGGAGCTGGGGCCTCACAGCCACCTTTGTTGGGTTTGGGGACAAACATGTCTGAGCTGTCCCCAAGAGGGTATGGTCAGACATGATGAAGAGAGCAGGGGGAAGTGACTGGAGCCAGGCAGATATTACAGGATGAGCTGGAGCAGCGGGGTGTGGGTGTGTGTGTGTGTGTGAGAGAGAGAGAGAGAGAGAGAGAGAGAGAGGAGAGGAGCCGAGAGACTGAATGAAAAAGACTTGGGAGGGGAGTCACACCCTGCCTTGTGCGCTCGCGCTCTTCCTTGGAAACTTGAATGGGAAGGTTGTGTTAGTTCCTTCCCTAGCTGCTGTGGCGAAATGCTTGACTGGAGCAGCCGAAGGGAGTTAGGGCACCGCGGCGGGGCAGGAAAGGTGGCGGGAGCACGAGGCAGTTGGTCTCATTCAGTCTGCAGTCAGGAAGCAGGGAGATGAACGTTAGCGCTAGTTAGTGCTCGAGTGGATGCAAGCTCACAGGGGGCCTCCACTCCCACTCAGGGTGGGTCTTTTCCTTCTCCACAAGAGCCGTCCAGATAATCCCTCGTCTACACGCCCATTTGTTTCCATGGTGATTCTAAAGCTCATCAAGTTGACATTCAAGAGTAATTACCACCAAGTAGAGCCACAGTTGAATCTGGGCAGCCTGGGCTCCTACCTGGCAACATCCTTCTTCCCAGCTGCCCCTTGCACAGTCATGAGCACAGTTCTAGCTCACAGATGTCCCCGGCCTGTCAGCATTATGGAGCTGCCCTGCCCACTCTTCCCCATGGCTGCAGCAGCTTTAGAAGCAGCTTGGAGAGGCTCCTGTCCTCTCCTTAGGTACCTTCTGCTTGTACAGTGTTGGTAGGCATCCATGTGGCGTGCCACCTCGGCTTGCTGAGAGCCGGGTGGAATGAGATCACTTGGAGCAGGGCTGGTACTTGGTGTGAATTATGTGTGGTGTGACCTGAAGGTGGTGACCTTGGATGTTGGTGATGTGAATCCCTGTAGGTGAGATTTTATTATTATTATTATTATTTTTTTGCACATTGGGAAACTGAGGCGGGGTTAGTGTAATAGTGGTAATGTTTCTGTGAGAGGCACACGCCAAAAGCATGCATTGTGACCCTCCTCATGGGACAACCAACAGGAAATCAAACTTCAGGAGACCAAGTCTCCTACCGCTGTTCTTCTGCCTGATGGTCCCAGGGATGACCAGAGCCAGCCTAGTTCAGTTTCAGGTCTAGCCTGTGCTTAGCCTGGTTCGAGTCTAGCCTATAGACTGGTGGTTACTCTTAGAAAGTCTTAGGAAAGATGACTTATTTATTAGCTGATATTTATCTCTCAAACAAGGGACATGAGTGGGGGAGAAAAAGATTGCCCTGGCTGGTTTTATTGTCAACTTGATACAAGCTAGAGCCATCAGAGATAATGCCTCTGTAAGATCAGACTGCAGGCAAACGTGTAGGCCATTCTCTTAATTAGTAGTAATTGATGTGGTTGCCTGGCCTGGTAGTCCTGGGTGCTATCATAAAGCAGGCTGAGCAAGCTGTGGAGAGAAAACCAATGAGCAGCACTCCTCCATGGCCTCTGCATCAGTTCCTGCCTTCAGGTTCTTGCCCTGTTTGAATTCCTGTCCTGTCTTCCTTCAGTGATGTGGAAATATAAGCCAAGTACACCCTTTCCTGCCCAAGTTGCTTTTGGTGATGGTGTTTTATCATAGCAATAGTAACCCTAACTAAGGGAATGATTTAGCATATAATAGGAGCTACCAAGGTCAGAAGTGTACCAGTCTCATCTAGCTGACTGAAGAATGTTCTAGAAGCTTCTATTCCAAGTGCCTTCCAGGCTCTCTGAAGAGTTTCCTGGCTGAAGGAATGGGGCTAGGATGTTGGAGCTGCCCCCTTTGTAGCCCAGGTCAGGTTTGATTTCAGATATGTCTTTATCATTCCTGTGTGCCCTGAGCCTAGTGCTGGGGACTCAGATCAGTGCCCGTCAATGCTTTCCACGCATGTGCTGAGAACTGAGCAGATGTGGGAACCGGGATCCCGTCCCGGAATTAGCCTATGTTGACCCAGCAGGTGAGAAAGCAGCCACGTGGCTGCTCTGGCTACACATGGGCAGAGTGAGGGCCTCTTCCTCCCCTCCCACAGCTGTTGGACCTTCCTGGGGAGTCTGGGTGGCTCCTTACTTCTGGGAGGAAGGGACTCACTGTCTCTAGGAGGTTGGGTGTCAGGTAGAGGATTTAAGAGGAACTGAGTTTGGAGGCTGTGTGTAGTGTATTACTTGTCTAGGGGAGTCATTGTGTCCCCTTACTACTGACATGGTGCCTAGCCACATGCCTAGGGCCACCCAAATGCCCAGGACAGATACCCAGGACGACATTGATGCTCAGAGACTGTACTTGAGGCGAGCCAGGTTTCCTGTCTGAACTTGGAGTTCCTCTTCTGTGGAACAGGTCCATTTAAGCTGTCTCCCTGGGTTTGAAGGATGTGAACTCATGGCTAGTGCCTGGCCCTTGCACATGGCGGAGGCTCACCAAGTGTCACCTGTAGATGTCATCACCCGGGTTACTGTCATCACAAAGGGAATGGGCTTCCATGGTCCAGAGGGCTTGTGGGAAGGCAACCCCCTGGGAGGGTGGGCATTGTGGTCAGTGGGAGCGAGGAGGCCACGGGGTGCGGCAGCTCGGATGTATCCTGACGTGCCCAGAGTGGATGTGTAGAGAAAAACCAAACAACCCCGCCATTCCATTTCCCGTGAAGGAGGAAGTTGCAGATTTCCTCCCTGGCGTCCAGGGAAGGATGGGACAGACTGTGTAGGGTGTGACCCACGTGGGAAGGATGGTGGGTCTGGCTGGAGTGGGCTCTGTGCCCAGAGCTCAGTCTTTTTGCTGCTGTCAGCCCCTGACTAGAATCTCTGAGCTACTTCCTCGAGTAGGCAGGTGTCCCTGCATCTGGAACGACTCGGATCCATCTCCTCTCTTGTGCTGGATAAGAAGCAAAGGGTCTAGAGGCCTAAGGCACCTTGATATCTGTCACCTCATCTTGGGAGCCACTGTCCTCCCTTTTGGAGTCCCCTTGTTCCTTGTCATACCCCTGGCAGTCAGTTTTCTTTCTACCCCCTGTCCTAAGGAGACTGGAAGCTGTTATTCTTCAACCTCCTTTCTTCCAACTATACACCTTTGGTAACTATCCTGCCCGCCCAGAAGTGAGGGAACTGGTCTATCGATGTGTGTGTGTATGTGTGCGTGTGTGTGCGCGAAGGAAGTGGGTAAAATCATGCACTGGAGGACCCACTAAGCCTTTGGCCGAGAGTGGGGCCTTGGTGACCCTACCAGAGTCGTGAGCTCGTTGCTGCCTCAGTATTGTCACCTGTACTATGGGGTCTAATGAGCCCACTTTAGGATTGCCGTGAGTGGCCAGAGCAGGGCGTGCGCTGTATAGTTGGTTATGACTTTTTGGGTCTGCTCACCTAAAGTAAGCATATTTAAAACATTTTCTTACATTTATTTTAAGATGCTTCTGTACATGGACATACATCTGTGTCAGGGTGTGCATGGACAGGTCAGGAGACAACTCATGGGAGATGGTACTTCCTACCATGTGAATCTGGAGACTCGAATTCAGGGCGTTAGGCTCGGTGGCAAGCTCCTTGACCCGCTGCCCCATCTTACAGGCCTTAAAATAAACATTAAACCGATGTTTGCTGTATGCTGAGTATCAAGCTTCAGGCTTGTAATCATATCGCTGCTTTTCCTTCATGAAGCTTTTGTGCATCGGGGTGGTGGCTCCCCAGCAGCTGAGGCACCAGCGTGGGCGGAGTCTCGGCTTGCAATTGGGTGAACTTTGCCCGTTAGTTTCCAGTGAACTTGGATGGAGATAAGACTCAGCAGGGTACACCATCCGGGGCATTGGGCGCCAGAGACTCCAGAGCACACTTGGGGCCCCCCAGAGCTGAGGGCTTGAAAGCTATCCGTCTACCTTGGAGCTACTTCTTGGAGAAGTGTCCTCTGATTCTGAAAAGGGTATTTTGCTAAATAGAATAGGAGAGGAGGGGCAAAGGGCAAGTTCAAGAGTGGGAGAGCATCTGGTGATGCCCGGAACACCTCCCGTGGCCTGGCACATGGACCCGTGCTAGCCTCTGCTGACCAGTGAATTCAACCCTTGAAAAAGGGTTGCAGAGCTGGCCTTGGTGTCTGGGCCCCTTAGAGTGGACTCTGAGAGATCTCATTAAGGAAAAAGCTGAGTTTTCTGGCTCCCCAGAGAAGGCCTGGGGGGCAGTGGAAGTACTGGTTTCTTTTGGAAGTCCCATCCAGCCGTGGTGGAGCTAGCAAGGTCTGGTAGCATCTGCCACCTAAGCTAGGTTCTAGGACTATCCTTTTAAGAACAGCCTTCCTCTGGGAGGCTCTAGGTCTTTAGTGTGTTTCTTAGGTCTTGGCCTGGCCTAGCTTCCCTAGTTACACCGTAGCCTTCAGCAGGTGACATCCACCCCAGGC
Source organism: Chionomys nivalis (assembly GCF_950005125.1). Classification (NCBI taxonomy): domain Eukaryota; kingdom Metazoa; phylum Chordata; class Mammalia; order Rodentia; family Cricetidae; genus Chionomys; species Chionomys nivalis. The sequence goes on along the minus strand of NC_080106.1, from coordinate 12,094,695 downwards.
TGCCTGACTCCAGGCTGGGCTGCTACTCTAGGCCTCCCGGAGCTGTGAGCTGACATCCGCTACTGCTTGGCTTGGCCAGGTGGGCTCTTGGAACCCTTTCCAGAGGCCCCTGAACTCACCCGGTAGCTTCCAGAAGGGACTGTGGGACTCTTCTCATTGCTCCTTCAGGACCTGATGGCATAGCCCTCTCTGAGAAGTCCTTGCCATACGTCACCATGCTGCTGACATCCTAGCTAGGCAGGCTGGCCCTCTGAGGGCATCTGGGCCTTGCCACCCGAGAGCTTGTTAATCTACAACTGTATTAGACTTGGGAGGTCAGGATGTCAGCCTTTTGATTTTCCACAGAAGGCTCCCTGGTACTTGGGCTGTATGAAGCCACCACTTGGGCCCTGGAAACTCCTTCCATGTAGGGCCTCATTGGTCCTTCAGCGTCTGTAGCCCGACAGCCATATGGATGGCCTCCTTCGTTTGCCTGGCCTCCTGCTATGCTCCCGAGGGTAGAGAGGGGAGCTCCCTTCCCACATGCTCTGCCCATGGTAGCTTCTGTGCCTATCTGTTACTTCCCATGTTTCATGTCTAGGTGGGCACCGGGTTTCAGTTTCCTTTACACTGCTTGGCTCCCTCATTCCCACACTCTGCTCCTTTGTTCTCAGAGCGTCGGCTTGGCAAGAGGGCAGATTCCAGGGTCACGTATGGGCCTGGAAACCCCTGGCCACTGCTGCGGGCCTCTGACTGGACTTGACTCCCTCAGAACTTGGTCTTGTGATAGCAGGCGGCAGGAGTTGATAAAATCATGTACAGACGCTGGTGCAGAATGTGTCCCCCATGCACGATAGTCACATGGTGTCTGTCCCTTGTCACGGCATTTCCTCCTTTCCTGTTCAGCTCCTATGAGAGAAGTGTCTGAGGACTATGGTACCCTTTCCCTGGAGTGTGGACACAAGCATCTCCTATGCCCACAAGTGGGCAGGCGTTTGTTTTTGCACAGTCTCGAACTTTGAGCTCCCGGATGTGCTCACTCTCCCCATTACTGTGGGCCACATACCTCTTGGAGTGTACCAAGCCACGTGTCCAATAGTATAAGTGTCCACACACACTGTTACTTATTTTGAACCAGGAGTCTTTAGCACAGTCTCACTTCAACCCCCCGAATGTATCCAAGACATAACTTTTTGTTTCTCAGCTTTTTTTGGGGGGAGGGGCACTGGACACCAAACTTGGGGTCTCACATGTTTGCCATGCAGCCCCAGCATGGTATTTATTCTTTCAGCACATGTACGTGCAGCGTGTGTAGGGCCCTGCCCAATGACACCAGGAGGTCGATACTTTTATCAGCCTTATTTTCCAGATAAAGAAACTGAGGCCAGAGAAATTAGGTTACCTGCTTGCAGTGGGAGCAAGGCCAAGATTCCATTCCAGTTTGGCTCCGGGACAGGGTCTTAGCGCACGCACGCGCACACACGTATACATATGTTTCAAAGCCAGTACGTTGTAACGCCTGCAAGCAAGCACAGCTGTCCATATTTACCAGGGTGCATACACGATGGTGGAGCCTTCCTTTTCCGGGTCGTGTGTGTCTCACACCCATGCATCAGACGACTGTGCATGAACCTGGTGCACACCTGTCTCCGTGTGTTTGTACTTCCAGCACACCTCCCCCTTCCCCCGATCTCCAGGGCCCTGGCGAGATTGCCCTTCGCCCTCTGGCTCAGAGGTTGGGAAGTGACTACAGTAGGCCCGGCCTCTCCCATCCCAGTCCCACATCACACACCCTCTCCCAGGCTTGTAACCTCACTTTCAGAGGCAGGTCCTGGCCCAGTGTCCTCATCTCCTATTTGTCTGTCCAGCTCTTGCGTCTCTTCCCCCTGTGAGGCCCTTGTTTGACTTTGTAGATGGCCCATGTCCTTGTCATCTGGAGTCCAGTAATATCTCCATTGAATGGGACAGGGGTCTGAAGAGACCCCTAGAAGGCTTCCCACACACCGCGGCAAGACATGGATGACTATTATCCTTTCCAGCTCTAGATGCCCCGCTGCCCCCAGCAGAGTTTGTAACTAGAACAATGTGTGGAAGTCTGGCCTGGCCTGCCCCTGCCCAGCCCAGGACCTGCAGTTGTTGCTCTGGACTGTCTGATTCAAGCCTGGGCTTGTCAACTGCCGAGGCACTCCTAGTTTGGCCCCGTGGTGAAAGCATCTACAGTCTTCTGCCCTGGCCTTGCTGAAACCCCAGCATCCTCTGGGCCATACCTGTCCCTGTGTCTTTGGGATAGGGTGAGGGTTTCTTTTGCCTCTAGGGAGGGTTTGACTCTTCAGCCTTGTTTTGGGTTACTCTCTGCATCCCTTACTCTCCCTGTACCTGGGTCATGCCAGCTCTACCTTGGATTTCCTATAGAATCAATTCTCAGCTTGGCTTTCTTTGACAGGAGGCCACAGTTGTGGTTTAACATGACTTTTGGTGAATTTGAGCTTTTTGTTGTCAGTTTTTTTTCATTGATTATTTTATATGTAATGTATTTTGGTCATATTTAGTCCTTATTACCCTCTTCTCCCCTCTGTCCTACCATATTTTCCTTCTGCTTTCATGGTGAGAGAGAGAGAGAGAGAGAGAGAGAGAGAGAGAGAGAGAGAGAGAGAGAGAGAGAGAGAAGACAACTTCCCAGTGGCTGCATTGCTGAAGAAAATGACTCCCCTCTCTTCCAGAGGAGTTCAACCGGGGAGATGGTATCTCATGAACACCTCTCCCATTGATGACGGAATGTTGACAGGCTCAGTCTTGCTCAGGGCCCGATCTTGTGCCAGTTGCATATAGGTGACCAGATTTGCTGTGAGTTAATGGGAGCAAGTGTTTGAGCCGTCCATAACCTCCCCCATCTCTCTCTTTCTCCCCCCTTCCTCCTGCCTTCCCTGTGCCAAGGCCCAAACACCTGCTGCTTTTTGAAGGGCCGGTGAACCAAACGGGCGGAAAAACGAAAACCCCAAGGAGATTGGATATTGCCGACTTGTGTAGGTGCTCTCTGCCAAAAAATGTTTAAAAAGTTAAAGGGCTTTTCTGAGCAAATCTGGTGGTTATCCTTTGAAAAACAAGCAAAGGCCGATCACTTCCTGCGGCTTCCTGGAGCCCCGCGCCTAGGCCTACTGAGAGCTCTAGACTCTAGGCAGGCACCCCCAGTTTTCCTGGAGAACTTGGACATTTGTGTTGGTAGACTTCCACCGGCCTGATGGGTGGACTTGGGGGGTTTCATTTCAGTCTCATTTTGCAAAGGACTCCCTGAGATCAAGTAATTTGGCAGGAAGCAAGACGGAGAACTTGCGGTTGTGACGCACAGGCAGGCAATGCCCTTCCTATTTTGGGGCCGGTTTTTCTGAATTTGCTTGCACTACGAAGCCTCAGGGGACACGAGCCCTCCTTTGAGCCAGCTGCTCTTGGCCCCAGGGGGAACGCCAGCAGTGCCCTGGCCACATGTTGCTCTGGCCTCCTTGCTCTTCCTGCTTGACATGTGTCCCACATTCCTGAAGGGGACAGAGAACGTTGGAGTTGGCTGATGGCTGCCATTCCGAAAGGGGTGTGTGTACGTGGGGGCAGCTGTGCAGGGGGTGTGAGACCCCGGTTCTAGGTGGAGTCCGGTTCTATCATCAAGGTTAACATTTCCTTACCTGTGAAGATGACTGCGGGGCCTGTCCTTACTGAACAAACACACCCAAGGGGCACGTCCTTCCTGATGGGGCTCGTTCTGAGCTGCAGGCCCATGAGGCAGCTGCAGCCTAGCTTCACGGTGCAGATGGGGAAGTTGAGGTCCAGAGGCGTGAGTCACCCAGCTTGTTCGCAGGTGGCCAGGCTGGAGTTTAAACCAAGGAAGCTGCCCCATCGTCTGGGCTGGGTTCATCGGGTCTCACTGCCTCTTTAGATGGTGTCGCAAGAGGCCCATCTGGGAGATAGCCACTGGTTCTGCTTTGCCTGGGGCCAGTCCCACTTTCTGATTGCCAAATCTTGATAAAATGGTCATCTGGGTCATACCCCATGTCATCTTCAGGGGGGGTCCCAGCTTCGGTTTATGGATCTGGTGTTTAGAATGATCCGTGGAGGGGAGGTTCACGTGGTCTCAGAACATCAGACGGGTGCCTCAGTCACTCCTGTCATGGAGATGTCGTCTTTCTTTTCATCTATTCTCGGGAGGTTCTTGGACATCTCCCCCACACCAGACGTTTGTGGGGAGACAGCAGACCGAGCCAGCAACTCTGTGAAGAGAAGTCGCACCCGAGACCCGCCCTTCTAAGAAATTCAAAGTATGATTCCCCTTGCTTTGTTTGGCAAATCACCACAGTGTGGCCATTGATGACTTCTCGCTTGAAGAGGGGGTGGGCAAGCAAGAAAAATTCTCTGGTGTGTGAGAATCTTTTTTTTTTTTAACTGTGTTTATTTTTGAACAGGCCTCCAGGCAGGGCTGTCTCCAGGCTGTGGAGCCATTTCAGTTCCCAGGTGCCTGTTCGTTGACTTATCTCGATTGGATGGTCACCACGTTGTGTCTCTGGTCTTGCATGTTTGTCACTGGCTGCAAGGTAGAGTTCCTCTTAGCTCCTGTTCGGTCCAGTCTACAGACCTAAGTACAGAAGGTGACTGAGACGTCCCCTTTGTTAATGCCTGCCTGTCCCTTTTACAAAATTGCCAACCCATACCCTACAAAGTCTTGAAGTTTCAAGAAAGTTGGGATAGTTGGACACTGTTCTGGGAAGAACCCACTCCTGGGTGACCAGATGGCTCTAAGTATCTTCCTTCACCAGACCAAATTTGACTTTCTTCTTTTGCTAAGCTGTTTCAATGACATCTCATGGTGAAGCAGTGTTAATTTATGAAAAGGGTCTAGCCTCAGGCATCTTGCAAGAGGCAGGGAGCTTGGCTTTGCAATGATGTTAGAAATGGGACCTTCATTCCTGGGATCTGTATCCTGTATTTGGACAAGACAGGCGTTACTCTTGACCAAGAGGGGAAGCGCAAACACACGGAGACAGGAAGTGCATTTGGTTTTTCTCCTAGCTCAGGTGGTGGCAGTGTCTTTTCCCCATTGGCTGTGGTCTGACCTCACAATCTTATTCAATTGGCTGGTCTGTAAAGAGTCAGTGCACAGGAAATGGTGGAAAAGGAGAGAGGTCCCTGCTCCAGGGAAAGGGTGCAGGAAAGGGTCAGTGCTATGGGCCACCAGATTCCTAAAATAGAGCAGGGGTTTTTTGGGGTAAGCGAGCAAATTTTACCAACTGGGGAGAATTAAAGTATTTGTAATAAAAACCTTACAAGGTGCCGGGTGGTGGTGGCGCACGCCTTTAATCCCAGCACTCGGGAGGCAGAGGCAGGCAGATCTCTGTGAGTTCGAGGCCAGCCTGGTCTACAAGAGCTAGTTCCAGGACAGACAGGCATCAAAGCTACAGAGAAACCCTGTCTCGAAAAACCAAAAAAAAAGAAAAGAAAACCTTACAAGGTGAGGGAGATAAAAGAGCTTAATTCTCCCCCCCCCCACACTAAACAAAATCTGTTTTGTGTTTGTTTGTTTTTGTGGGTTTTGTTTTGTTTTGGGGAGATAGCAATGTAGCTCCTGCTGTCCCAGAATTCACTATGTAACCAAACTGGCCTCATATTCCCTGAGATTCACCTGCCTCTGCCTGCCAAGTGCTGGGATTAAACCACCACGCCTGACTCTAAACATAAGCTTTGCACTCTGTGGTAGAAAAGATTGGGATTTCTTATAATGGTGATACATTGTCTTGAGGATTTTCCTCCGTGTTACTAGGCAATAGATGTTATCCTTCCGGTCTCAGTGGGCCGCCAGATGACTGCCCTGTCATGCATCGCTCCTCTTTAGATGTGGCTCTGGCCATCCTATCTCTAAGTGGGTGTGTGGAAATGAATTCTCTAATTTCCGTCTTCTGTCTTGTTCTCCGAGGTTGCCTGAAGTTTGTAGTCATAGCCCGGGTGCCCAAGCCAGGCACTGGGCCTGCCTATGACATGGATGTCACCTGGACAGGATGAGCAACTGACATTTACCGAGCGTGTCTCTAGACCCTGGCATCAAGTGCTGTACACTCTGTATTTAAATCCTCACTGGAAAACCCTCCTTTTACACACTGGTAGTGGAGGTGGGGAAGGAACTCCATTATTTCCCCAGTGTCATCAGATATGTCCTGGAGCCTGAGCCTGCCTCGGTTGCCCTCCTGACCTGGACACGCCTGGTCTGTGTCCCCAGTGGACTTGCAGATTACATGTTACAGTCTGTGAAGAAGCAAGTAGAGGAGGCAGGAGGAAGGGTAGAGAGCCTTCTAGCAACTTGACATTACAGTATTGTTTTCTTTTCTTTTTTTTGAGACAGGGTTTCTCTGTGGCCTTGGAGCCTGTCCTGGAACTAGTTCTTGTAGACCAGGCTGGTCTCCAACTCACAGAGATCCGCCTGCCTCTGCCTCCCGAGTGCTGGGATTAAAGGTGTGCACCTCCACCGCCTGGCTACAGTGTTTTTTTTTTTTTTTTTTTTTTTTTTTGCGATGTAGCAGAAGCATCAGAAAATCTGGGTTTCCCGGTCAAGAGTTCTGAGAAGCGATCAGACCCTTGAACATCTTGGTACCAGCTAGTCACGCTGGGTCCTGCTGCCGTGACAGACAGACATGCCTGTCAGTATGCCAGGTGTCCGGGGCACACAGCAGAGGGCTTTGTTCATCTGCCCCCCCCCCCCCGCCAGGAGCACATTGTTAGGTTTCTTTTGAGCATGCCTGAGCACATCCTGGGCCACCGGACCCAGCCTGCTAGCTCGGCTCTCCACTCCTCCCCTGCTCTGGCCAGGCAGGGCATGTGACTGCACCTGTAATTCAGAGGGTGCCTAGGGAAGCAGGAGGAGGAGACGGCTGGGCCTTCTGAAGGAGGGCAGTAGAAGTGTTGTAATTCTGCCCTCAGATCCCTGGGCGTCTGGGCCAGGATGGCCTTCCTATGGACAGCTACTGGTTCCATTTGCCGTTCATCTCCCTTCTGGTTTCAGAAGGCTGCAGGACTCAGGTTGCAGGCGTCCTCGACTGGGCTTCTGGGGCTGGGTTGTTGCTCCCTGTTAGAGGAATTAATGCTTTCTGAATTGCTTTCCCATCAGGCCCTGGGAATAGTGTCAGAAAGTTGTGAGATTTTTTTTTAAAACTAAGACCCCCTTTCCCCTCCTACACTTCTTGTTTCTCTTCGCTGGTTTGAGTCAGGGGTACAGCTGTCATTGATAGTGCTTAGTAGGTGCTGATCACCCCTTGGTCTCCGTCTCCTCCAACAACTTGAGCTCTTTTTAGCCCCATTTATGGAAGAAACTCAAAACAGCATTCGTTTGTGTGAGGTTCAGAACAAGGCTCAGAGAGGCGAAGGGGCTCTTCGAGGCTGCGCAATTACGAGCTGGCCCACGTGGGATTCAGTAGAGTGCAGCTTGTGGCATTCTGGGTTTGCATGTGGAACTGGTCCCCAGCACTCACGGAATCGGGTTCTGAGACAGTCATTACCAAAAAGGGAGTTGAGAAACATTTTCCACCCTTCAGAGAAGGCCTAGGGAGAGCTTGACCTCTGCTTCTTGAGAAGTGCAGCCTGGCTCAGTTTCATTCGGCCATTTCATGATATAGCGAGATCTGATCCTTTCACTGCAATTTATTGGTCTTTTTAAAAAAATTTTTTTTTAAATAAAGGAGCACAACAGAATTGACCTTGTATCATGGAATGTTCGTTGGAAACTGGAAGTCCCCACCAGGAATAGCTTAGGAGGCTTGGTTGGAGGTGTGAGCAAAGGTCTTCCTTAGGGAAAGAGCATAATAAAGTCGGTCCCCAAAGTTGAAGTGGATTGGTGTTGTTTCTGAATGTCCCTGAAAAAAGGACATTTGTCCCTCCCCAGATTTCTGGGGGTTCTGCACACTCTTCCCCTGCAGATATCAAAGAGGGCCCCCAAAACTCCTTACACTGGTATGGTTGCTGCCTGTGAGGAGACAGGTGTCGGAGAAACCCAGTCTGCTGTGCATCCTTCATGTGTGTATCTGACCTGCCCACTCACAGGAGAAAGTTTGAGTGATTTAACTAATGTGTAATTTAAGACGTGGTCCAGAGACCTGGCAGGAGTAGGCTTTGGTTCCCGGGAGGTGGAAAGGTGACTGAGTTTAACTGGTGCGCAATTGAGAACACGAAGCCCTTTTCTGGCCGTCTTTACTTGAGAAGATTTGGCCGAAGGGGCAAAGGTTAAACCATTTAAACCAGGGAACCGTTTAAAATATTATTTTGCTATTAAAGTAGGCACAGATTTGGGAGTGGAATGCGAAATTCACAAGGCTTATAAGATTAAACATGAGGCCTGAATGGAATTCTTGGTTGGGTGGCTGTGTGGTACTCTTGTCTGCTCTGTGTTGGGGTTTTGGGCCTGGGCGCACTTTTTGGCTACACTGGCCCAGACTATGGAGATTGGACCCTTCTGTTGATTGTGTATGTGTGTATGCACATATGTGTATGCATGTGTGTGCATGTTCATGTGTAGGCTAGAGGTCAATGTTGTTTTGTTTTGTTTTGTTTTTTTCTTTTGGTTTTATGAGACAGGGTTTCTCTCTGTAGCCCTGGGTGTCCTGAAACTTGCTCTTTAGATCAGGCTGTCCTCAAACTCAGAGATCCACCTGCCTGTGGAATAAAAGCGTGCTCCACGATGGCTTGGCTTATATTAGGGTATCTTTATGTCTTTGCACCTTAACTTTTTGAGGCAGGGTCTGTCCGAGAACATGGAGCTTACTGCCTCTGGTCTTGGAAACAAGCATACCCCTGTTGTAGCTGGCTTTTTATGTGGGCCCTGGGCTTCTGAACCCAGGTTCTTCTGTCTGCACAGCATGCTCTTCAGTAACTAAAGGATACTCAGCCTGTGGTTGAACCACCTATCCTCTGCTCACAGAGGACAGAAGTGCTCGTCCTTGGGTCTCTCCTTCCAAGATAGTCCCGTCTTAGTCCACGGAAGCAAATACATGCAATTCTCTTTCTTTTTCACGCTTGTTTAAACAAATGACGGAATCCTATATACACGTCCCAGGCTGTTTTTAGTCTAAACAGTAACGGGGTTGTTGTGGGTTGTGATCCTTCTCTGTGGCTGTGGACTCTTCCTTCGTAGGAATTTATCTAAACATTTTCCTGGGGGTGGATGGGTTTTCAGCCTTTGGCTCTTTCAAGTGACTGTCCTCGGTCCGTCTTTGAGACAGTTGCATGACCGTTCCTGGAGTTAAGTGGGACAGCCTGACCAAGGAGAAGCTGTGCCCATGAGAGTAGCGATAGGTGCTTCCAAGCCCCTGTGACCTTCGGCTCCAATTGACTGCCCTGGCTGGATCCTGGAAATGATGCAGAAGGGCCTGAGCAGGTGCCAGCGTGGGGATCTATCTCCCATCCCAGGGCCCTTTCTGGAATGTGCTTACTCAAACCTAGGACCTTGGGATATGCTGAGCAGGGCAGGTTGAGCCAAAGCCACCTTACTCAGGAGCTGGACTTGGTGACTGGGTATATGGAATGTGGATTCCCCTTTGTCCCTGGTGGCAAATTCCTGAGTATATAATCCAGGCCCCCTTTCACTCTGCCTCCAAAGTGGTGACTTGTATGACTGGCCTCTTCTTCAGGGAGGAAGTGCCCAGAATGAAGTGCCACCAATCCCTCCTGCTCTTTTGCAGTGAAGCTACTCCTACATCCGTGGCCAGTCTTCCTTCTTCATTCTTGATGGACGTCACCCTACCTGCTTTTTTACCATAGGTGAGCAGGTGGGTGACGAGAAGTTTTTGGACAAGGCACTCTGCCGTAGTTCCCCACACCTACCTCAAGCCCCAAGGAGTGATTAGGCTTGTGCCATCCAGGTAGGGTGCCCATGGTTTTGGACATGACATGGGTACTTTAACTTGGACTCCACATAGAGTTGGTTCCTTGGTCCTTTCCGTATCACCCTACCTCTAGCGTTCCTGAATTTAGGATTCTTCAGTTGAAAAACGAGAATGACCTTCTCACCCACATGCGCCTGGCAGTGAGTAGGCGTCCACAGAGCCATGCTCTGGGTGCTCCCTTGTCTGCCCGTCTTTCTGTATCTTCCATTCATCCTGAGAGGTTGGGGCAGTGAGGCCATGTAAGCAGAGCCGAGGTCCACAGATGGCCTAGGGATGCAGAATCCTGCCTGGGGCTCAGGAAGCCTGCCTAGACCACCCAAGGCTTGGCCCCACGTCTCTTGGGAAATCTCTGCTCCAGCTGCACATGTCTGGCCCCGTCACCCTGCTGTCTTCCTGTCTTTCCTGAGCAGTTGGGAGGTGGCAGCTGGCTGTCCTAGAGGGTTGGAGCAGGAAGTAGGAGGGATAGGGCTTCCAGCCCAAATCAGTTGGATTGCCAAATGGAGCCTCATTTGCAGATCAATTGGCATTATAGTTGGAGATGAAGGTGCTTTTCTTCTATCTCGGATGGGGCATTTGGCAATACTGACTTTGGCTTTACGGACCCTAATGGGCATTCCTTCACCACAGTGCCACTCCTTCCAGTTACGGCTTCCCGACTTCCGGTTCTTAAGGTCTGATGAAGATGGAAGGTATTGGGCCCTTACCTCTGTCCAAGGGCTCCGCAGAGGGACTCTGTATACTTGGATGGGAAACCACAGCTCATCAGAATGACATTTCCCAGGTGGGGCTCATGATTGACATATTTTCACTGAAAGTAGTAATGCCAATAACATCACTTGATGGTGGGTGTCCGCAACTCAGCTCCATCCAGTCTGCCTGGAGGGTTTTATTTAACCCTTGGGACAGTCTCTGGGCGGGGGAGGACTTCTTGACTTCAGTTCCCCTTTGTAGTAAACTGAGGCTTAGAAACCTGCAGGGCATCCTTGAAGTCACATAAGCTACAGAAGGAGCCAGGACTTAACCTTTGAAGGGGCCAATCCAAAATCCCACTACCACCCTTTTCAGGTGCCTTGTCAGAGAGACTGTACATGGGCTTCTCCTCAGTTAAAAGAAGCACAACTCGTTGTTTGGGGAAAGCGTATGCTGAAGCCTAGTAGAATGAAATAGCCCCCTTACCCACACATCTGCACCAGCACTGTAACCCGCTCCTGACCTGGTTACAGCAGAACTAAGGTGGGAATACCTCTCCATCCCAGCCACTGAATTATTTTGATGCAAATTTCCAGTGTTGTTATTTCTTTAGTGGTCATTTAAATGATCTCTGAAAAAGTAGTTCTCGGTTCTCTCTCTCTCTCTCTCTCTCTCTCTCTCTCTCTCTCTCTCCCTCTCCCCCCCTCTCTCCACATTTGTGTGTGCTTTTGTATGTGTGTATCCATCTGGAGGTCAGACAACAATTTAGAGGATTCTTTTCTCCTCCCACTGTGTGAGTTCTGGGTGTTGAACTCAGGTCATCAGTTTTGGTGGTAAATGCTATTTGATCAACCCCCTCCGCTTTAGTTTTTGGGACAGGATCTTACCGACTCTGCGACTAACCAATTCACCTAGAGCCGCTGGCCAGTGAGCCCAAGGCACCTTCCTGTCTACGTCTTGGTGATGGGGAATACCAGCACCCAGCGCCACATCTGGCTTTTTTATTTGAGTGCTGCGGATCTGAACTCAGTTCCTTATGCTTGTGTGGCCAACACTTTACTGAATGAGCCTTCTCCCAGCCCCTGGTTTTCAAAATTTATTTTTGGTTTTTGAGATGGGGTCTCATATGTTGTCCTGGCTGTCTTGGAACTCATTATATAGACCAGGCGAGTCTTTATAATAAGCTCCATATAAAACTCACAGAGATCCTCCTGCCTCTGCCTCCCTATTGCTGGGATTAAAGGCGTGCGCCACCACACACTTTCTGTTATCAAACGTCCAGGCGTTACTCTTAATTGTCTCCTAAGTTATTTTCACCATGGATTTGTTCAGTTATAAATTATTATTAAGTTATTTGTTCAGATATAAATTGGTGGTGGTGGCAGACACCATTAATCCCAGCACTCTGGAAACAGAGGCAGGTGGATCTCTGAATTCGAGGTCAGCCTGGTCTACAGAACAAGTTCCAGGACAGCCAAGGCTACATAGAGAAACTCTGCCTGGTGGGTGGCGGGGATCCACATATGGTTGTCACTGCATGTCTGCCTATTAAGTCTCTCGAGGACTCTAAAATACCTTTCTAGTCAGGCATATGGAGGCCTCGCTGAGCCTTTCCTCATGGTTGTCCTTTAACAGTTCCTCTGAGCCTTATATTTCCTGTGAATTTCTGGCTCTCAACCTATGCTGTACAGTTCCACAATCCCCAGCCTCAAGTGACCTGTGAACTCTGGAGATGCGGGTGGTCCTAACGGCAGTGTGTTAACACAACAACTAGACGTCAGATTTAAGAGAGTTTTTCATAGAAAAAAAATAGCCTTATCAATCTATCTTATTTTTTGTATCAGTTGCATATAGTGATGATAACATGTTTTCTATATTGGGGTAAAAAAAATTGTGTTATAACTCGCTTCACTTTGTTCAAAATGAAACTACTAGGGGTTGAGGAGATGGTAGTCAGTCACGCACCTGCTGTGTTAGCATGAGGACCTGACTTCGAATCCTCAGCATGCACACTGGGTGTGGAGATATGGGGGTGGACTCTTTGGAGCTTATTGGCCATTTCCTTTTATTAAATGAGTGAACTGGTTCAGTGAGAGACCTTGTCTCAAAAACGTGGATAGCAATAGAGGAAGACACCAGTTATTTGCCTCTGGCCTCTTCATATGTGTACACATGTTAAAATATGAACATGCACCCCCCACGTACCCACACACTAAAAAGAATGTGACTTTCTCACACATCTTAAACTCACCTCTTATGACTCAAATTTTATCACCTTTGAGATTGTTCATATAAAGCACTGGTCAATTTGTGTTAAAATGCTAGGCTCGAACCTTGGCAGGAATCACTCTGGGGTTCCTTGTGTCTGTCGGCCCTCTGAATGTGGTTAGCAACCCATCTGTTAGCAGCTTTACCATCAGTTTCTCCGCTGGTGTTTTCGCAGTCATTACCAGTGCATTGGTGTGCCTCTTTAGCAATTACAGAACCTGGCAGATACCGTAAGGCCGCTTTAGGGTTACATTTGGGGTAACATCTCAACCTAAACATTAGGTTTAGATGGGTTATCCTGACATGGGCTTTCCCTGGCTGGATCCTTGGCTGTCCTGATGCTCATCATGAGCAGAAAAGGTATCAAGGAGGCCTTTCTTCTCTCATACATCAAGTTTTAGCCTCAGCAGCCAAGTTGGTAAGGCCTTCCAGAGGTCTGCTCACGTTCTTATGTTTCTGCTACCGGAACGATTTCAGGGATTTGCATATAGTAAGTTCCAGTCTGTTCCAGGTGAACTACTTTGGGATCTCTGGTTGTTTTTTGGCCAGTGGAGCCTTACACTTTGATTCTGTTTCTTTGTCCTTTTCTCTGCTTAGGCGGTTGGAATTCTCTGGAGATGGGAGTTCTGTTTACTTTGTTTTCAGGTGGTGCATAATAACTGCATACTTACAGAGTACACTGTAAGGTGTTCATGCATATATATATATGTGTAATCTTCAAGCCAGGGTAATGAACACACCCCTTCCCTTTACCATTTACATTTCTTAGGGGTAAGTAAGGGCCTGTGTGTAGGGTTGATCTGCCCGCACCATTGTCTAGGGGACCCTGGATGTGGGGGCTCCCCTCCACCAGGATTTTTGTAGGCACCCCGTCCCCTCCAGCTTCATTTCCAGTTCCTAGGGAGAGGCCCCTGGAGAGGAGGCAGGCTGGATCAGCTGGCCTGAGCCCCACAACTAGTAGGTGTTCCGGAAACAGCTGTCGGCTGAAAGATGATCCATCCCACCACCTGGCCGGATTGGATGCCTCTCCAACCCGAGACTCTCCAGGGAGGCTGGCTTCACATGAGGCTGGTCTTTGATCCTTTGCTGCAGCAACTGGGACGCCTCCATGGGGTCACACACAGCCCACTGATCAGGGAACAGAGCTTCCCACCTGATCGCTATTACAGTGGCTCGAAGGATCCTACTGGCTCTTCCCCAGAGAGGAGCGGCCCCATTTCTAGGCTAGCTGTTTTACAGGGCTCTAGCTGTGTCCTGGCTGGTGCGACTTTGTGGTGTTTGTCTAGCATTCTAAACCTTTGGGGGTCGGCATGTGCTGCCCCGTTCTACATCCTTTGCACTGCTTTGCTGGCCACAGCATTTACTTTGCAATCTCTCAAACTGACTGGCCATTTTTGGCTCCACTGGCCAGCGCCACTGTGGGGCTGGAGGAAGATTGACTCTGTCTTCTGGTCCCCAAACAGATGACGATGCTTCTGTTGTAGCGACTGCTGCTAGTTTAAAAACAGCGACAAACAAACACCCAAGCCCCTGCAGGCAGGCCTGCTCAGTCCACCTCCAAAATAACTGTGTTTATGGAGACTGACTTCACTCGCTTACTAGAGACGAGGCTAGAAGCCGGCGACACTTCCGCTCTATTTGAGGAATGGATTTATGCTTGGTGCTGTGGGGAGGCCAGCAGGTGTTCTGCCTTGTGCACTTGGGGCTGAGGCAAGCACGGAGGAATGAGGCCTGGGAAACTTGCTTTGAGGGATCCACATGCTCAGTCCCAGAGGACAAGGGTGCAGTGAGCTTCTAGGGTGTCTTAGAGGGAGAAAGGTCCACTCAGCTTGAGTGGCAAGGCTGACTTGGGGGAGGACCCGTGAGTTCTGGACAGATGACTTGGCCTGGGTAAAGAAGGCTCATTTCTTTAAGCGTAGAGTGGGACTGTCGAGAGGACAACATGGGAAGGTCTCTGTGGGGCTCTGACATGGCTCTGCACACAACCTGCATGCGTGAGAAGTGGCTGCATGGTTGCAGCAACCAGGTAGGCTCTGCAGGCTGAGTCTTAGGGATGAGCTTATGGTACTATTGTATACAACCTTCCTGCGGGTCATTTAGTCTGAAATCAGGCCTCTTGAAGACAGTCTTAGGAGATGGTGTGTGTGTGTCTTACCTGTGTTGTTTATTCTCCTAATTTCCATCGCATGCGTCTCTGTGTGTGTCTGAAGCAAAGCCCACTCGTGTCGTTCATTCTTTGTTCTCCATCACGTGTGTGTCTGTGTCTCTGTGTGCCTCTGAAGGGAAGCCTGCTCATGTCGCTCATCCTCCCGGTCTTCATCATGTGTGTGCTCCCCCGGGCACTGTTGTAGTCCCAGAGGTGCGTGTGCAGCTATCCTTGGGTTTGTTTCGTGTTCTTTCTCTGATTGCCGCCTGTAGCCCAGGCTGGCCTGTGCCGCCTGGGTCCAGACACCGGTGTTGCTGGGTTCAGCTTGAGCCAGCAGGAAGCTTGCAGAGTCTTAGCAGCAGCAGCAGCAGCAGCAGCAGCAGCAGCAGCAGCAGCAGCAGCAGCAGCTCAACTTTCCCGGGCTTCTTCACTGAGGCCTGTCTGCTGCTGGGTACCCCCAGTACCACCGACCCCCACTACCACCTACCCCCAGTACCACCTACCCCCAGTATCACCCACCACTTCTCTCAATCCTAACAGTACAGGAGTGTGAGCAGCCTCTGCCTGCTCCTCTCTGGGTTTCTCATTGTCCCCCTTTTCCATTCTGGTGACTTCATTCCCTCATGTAACCACTTCCCATAGTTAATGTCCAGTAGTTCCAATGTCTAAATGGATGGTTGGACCCTGGCTGACCCAGCCAGTGAAGATGCCATGGTTGGCTTTTACGTGGTTGGTTGTCACCTGAATCCAGCTGGACCATCTGTTCTTTTAACCTTTGCCATTTGCCATGCATGGGGACTCCTGAAAGTTCTTGCCGACCTGCTGACGTAGGCTTTCCTTGCGGCCTGTCTTTGCAGGCTGGGCTTGCAGCTCGGATGGGTAGTTCATTCTTGACTCTCAGGCTCCCTCAGAGATACAGATCAAGCTCATGTCTCCTCACCTTTCTACCCTCTGGCTGTGCAGCTCCCTCCCCAGGGTGCTGGACTTTCTGCTGGACTTGCTGTGCCCAGATGTTCCTCTCTCTTTACCTGTTGATCTCTGCAGGCATGTTGTATTCCAAGCCTGGAATCTCTCATTCTGCCGCTCTCTCCACCATGTTAACGCTCTTGGCTAGGGCCTTTGATCTGGGCCCTGGTTCCTCTTGGGTCCCCCCTGTGACTTTTCCCACTCTGACTTGATGGTGTCTTGAGCTGTCTTCAAGTAAGCTATGGGTTCCATGGGGTCAGAGGCAAGGCTGGCATGTTCACTGATGTAGCAGCTGTGACTGGGTGCCTGGCCTTAGGTATCTAAGCTTCTGAGCATCTTCCTAGAGGAATGCCCGCGAGGCCAGAGAGGCATGCCCAGGGATGCTAAAAGCACAATAAAGGAGCCTAGGTTTGGTTCCCAGCACCCACGTGGTGGCTCACCACCACCTGTAACTCCAGTTTCAGGGGATCTGATGCCTCTTCCCATGTCTGCGAGTTCTTACATGCTCACAGTGCACATGTATACACTCATGCAGTCATGCACACGGGGCGCATACATGCACTCAATCATGCACACAAGCTAAAAAACAATGTTCACTCATTTGTTTTATTTTAACGAACGCTTGGAACTCAATAGGAAAGAAAATGGCAGTCAAACTTGCTAATGACAGCCCGGGAGGGGACTCTGTAGTGTGTATGTACACGCAGTGGAACAGCATGCAGCCGTGGTAAATGATGAGGCATGGCTAACATGCCTTTCTGTGTGTAGGTCCCCAAGATCTGCCATTCTTCAAGATTTGTCACTATACAGAAGTGTTGAACAAAGATACCTGACAGGGGTATAAATGCCTAAAAAAGGCCTTGAGAGAACACCTGGTGCTGGTGAGAGGAGCGATCGCTGGGGAGAAAGTGGGGCTGAGAGAGGAGTTGGGGAGAGGCCAAGGTACTCTGGGCTTTTCCCCCCTTCCTGTTTCTGTACTACTTGAATTTTACCGATAGCGATCCCATTTGCTGTAATTGCCTAACAGATTACAAGCTGCTTGGGGAAGCAAAGCCCTTGGAGTCTCCCCTGTCTGCCCTAGGGAGTCGGAACGTTTTCTCCCGGAACTCCAGGGCAGTGGTGACTCTCTGGGGCATTGGTCGGAAATGATCCCATCCCCTGGGAATGCCAGTTTTGGAGCTCCAAGTCTCTCCACGGGCTTGGAAGAAAGACGTAGCTATGGCACAAAGTTGGCAGTGGCGTGAGACGAGACGTCTATTTCAGGACTGACCTCCCGCCCTGGCCACGGGAACCTTTTCTTGGTGGAGGATTTTCTAGGAAAACGAACGTGGGTGAAGGTGTGGAATTTCTTCGTAGGCAAAGCGAATGCCAGGGGTCCCATTGTGCCACTGTGGTTGACTGTGTGTGCACTTTGTGTGCGTTGGACGTAGAAGAGGTGTGTCACGTGGCTATTAGAAGGCTGGAGTCGGGAGTGTGCTATTTCTCGAGACTGCTTTGAAGTGTCTAAGGCCAAAGCCTGTGGATTACCTCATGCCAGTATTTCCTCCTTAGTTCTCTCTCAGATCCGAAGACAGCGAAGGACAGCAGGTCTCTCTGTCATTGTTTTGAAATCGTGACCCACCAAATGCTAAGGGTCACCTTACCTGTCCCAGGGGGGCTTGCTGATGCGCAGAGCTGAAAACTAGGAAGTGTCAGCATGGTGGGTGATGACTGTGGCCTTCCGGGGTGGGATCGTTTGATGTCCTGACTTGCACCCTGACCTTCCTGGCAACCAACCATAGGCTTGGGAGGAGCTGGCTTCCAAAGTCCCCATGGGATCCCGGCCGGCTGGACTACATCTTGGCGAAGGAATAGGGTAGGCACGGGAAGGATGGGTATGGAGTGACCACCTAGGTTGCTGAGTACAGGTGTGCTATATCTATACAGGTGTATCTATACAGGTGTGCTTGCTATGAACCCCACTTGCACAGTTTGTAAACATCCCTTACCCCATCCCCAGGGAGCTCTAGCCAGCCAGTGGGGCTAAAGCAGATTAGGAGATGGTCCATTTGTATGTAACTTGTGATTACCCCTTTCAGTCACCCTTCAGTTCAGGAGTAGAATTTGGGTGGCTCCCACACAGCCCTGACCCTCACTCATGTTCCAGCCAGCAGAGGTTTGTTCTCAGGTTTGTATTCCCAGGCATTTGTACCAGCGCTGATCTCCAGAGCCATCCAGAGGTGGGACTGCGTGGGCGGGGGGAAGGACAGGACCATGGGCCTAGAAGCCAGGGAAGTGAACTTGAGTCGTCTCTGTCTCCTGTTCTTCTCTCGGGCAATCTGAACTTCCCCAAGCCTCAAGTCTTGTTCATAAAGTTGGGGTCGTTGTGTAGCTTAGACATTGGGATAAATCAGAAGTGGCCACCATCTGACTGTGTGGTGCTGCCACCAACACCATCAATAACAACAACAACAACAACAATAACAACAACAAAACCAGCTTCAGGTGATTAGCCAAGATGTCTCAGTGGGCCAGGGCCCCTGCTACTAGCCCTTATGGCCTGAGTTAAATCTCCAAGACCATGTGGTGGAAGGGGAGAACCAACTCCTTTGTTGTACTTTGACCTCATGCTGTGGCTTTAACACACACACACACACATACACACACACAAACACAATAGTGTAAAAAAAAAAACCCAGCAAGTTTCACATGTGTGAAGTGCTGGAAGAAGCTTTCAGAGGTGCTCATGCCTTCTCAAGCCCTCAGAGGGATGAGGTGGGACCAGGAAGGTCCATCCATGACCAGAAGGCCATGACTTCTGGTGGCATGACTAAAGCTGACCTTAAGCTGGCCTTGTGACTGAGACTGCAGCAGTGGGGTGATACAGGTGTAGTTAGGGAGACTGTGCTCAGGTGCAGGGTATGTCGTGTGTGTGTGTGTGTGTGTGTGTGTGAGAGAGAGAGAGAGAGAGAGAGAGCGAGAGAGAGAGCGCGAGAAAGCGAGAGAGAGAGCGCTAGAGAGAGAGAGCGAGAGCGCTTGTGTGTGTATAGCATGTGAGCTTGTGTATGTAGTGCGTGTGTGAGAGTGAGCTTGTGAGTGTGAATAGCATGTGAGTTTGTGTGTGTGAGAGAGCTTGTGTGAGTGTGTGTATAGCAAGTGAGTTTGTGTGTGTAGTGTCTGTGTGAGTTTGTATACATGCATGCTACTTCTTGTTTCTGTTGCCAGATTTCTAGGAATAGTCTTGGCCACCTGGCCTCATCCCGAGTGGCCTCTGTGTTGTTGTTATCTGCGGAGCTCTACTGCCAGGCGTGTGTACCCCACATTTGTCTCTTACCTGCTGTGAGCCCTCCGACAGACTCATGTCTGTGAGCTGCCATTTTCCTACCCGTTATGGTCTCCACTGTGGGAGAAACAAACACAAAGCCTGACACACAGCGTCCTCTCAGTGGAGCAGCCATGAACATTTAATTAAAATTACACTTATTAAGAAGTCAGTGCTGGCTGTTTTAAATAAGCTTGGAGACTCTGTATCGAGTGTGACTGTGCTAGCTAGAAATTTTCAGGACCTGATAGTTGGAGAGAAAATTAGCCCAGCCCTTTATGCTGTGTGACACCCTCCTCCCTGCCCCATCCCCTGGGCAAATCATAGAGACTCTCTGAGCCCCCATTCACCTTTGAAATGAGGTTAGAAATCAGGCTCGTCAGGAGGGCTGGGAGGATAGAGCCTTCCTTCTGGAAGGGCCTAAGCCCCCAGTGTCTGACCCGGTAGAATGGTTGAAGCAAGTGTGCACCTTTACCGAGGTGAGCCCCTCCCACCCTCTCCTCCTAGTTGTTCCGTGCTCTTCACCTCAGCCACAGTCACACTCAGAAGAAGCCCGGTGTCCTGTCCCATCCCCCAGCCTCCTAACTGATGCTTCTGCCAGGGAACTGGGACGCATTTAATTCGGGGGGTGTTGGGGGTAAAGTCCTTAATGAGCAGGAAGTAAGCTTTTAAACTCTCAACTGCATCACTTGGAAGGTTCTTTGCTGTCACTTCCTGGCCCCATGACGGGGACCGCAGGACACTCAGCACCAAGGCCTTGCAGCAGCCTTCCTGAGTGGCCTCTGCATCATTGCTTGCGAAGAGGCTGGTACTGCATGGTTGCCATGGCAGCAGCAGGATGTGGTTTCTATGGTGATGGTCCGCAGTGGCAGGAAGACAACCGAGGTTTCAGTTATCTGGTGGCTTCTCATTCTCCTCCCCCAGCCACCTCCCGGCAAGAAACTGGAGCTGCCCCCATGATTGCCATGTACCTGGGCGAGTGCAGAAGCCAGCTGCCTGTCAGAAATTTCACTGTTGATTAGTGGAGGGACAGACTGCACAGGACAGGGACAGCTTCCGCTTCCAGAGGGAAGAGGCTCCTGTCTGCCTGAACAGTTCACCTGGGATGGGCATGGGTAGCTCGTGTTTGAGCCTCATGGGCTGAGTCTGTGGCAGCCCTCTCAAAGAGTCCCTCTCTGGAAGGGAGGCTTCTCTGACCTCTGTATTGTTAGTGTGTACGAGGTAACTGAGTTAGCAGAGGACAAATGGCTTTTAAGCCCTGCACGTTTGCATCGGGATTTCAAAATGGCCAGAGTTAGGGGTGGGTAGGCCTTCCCAGAATCTTTTTCTTCCTCAGGAACTTACTGAGATCAAGACAAACAGCCGGGTGTAGTCAGTATCAATACACTTTTTCCTTAATGGCTTTATCAGTCGACAGATGGGCGTCTCTGTGGAAGGGTGTGGAGGGGTCTGTTACAGAGCAGGGCAAGGTCCAGGGAGATACGCCGCCTTGTATCTATGAGGGAGAAGGAGACAATGAATCTCTGGGGTTCTGTGAGTTCCAGGGTCAATTTATAGCAGAGGGGGTGGATTTAGACTACCATCTGGTCCCGGGTATCCCTGGGCTAGATGAGAAGTGCCCTGTGTCTCAGCCTCCAGCTGGAATCTTGTCCGTCCCACATGGCAACATACTTCTCTCTGGCCTATCAGCAGCTCCGACTGGTGATCGATGATGTCACTGGGCTCCTGGAGTGTGGCTGGTGGGTTGGACCCTGTCCTCAGCCCCTCTTCTAGATTGAATCTGAAAGGAGTGAAAGCTGACTGGATGCTGTTGTTCTTGTCCCCTCCCTTGAAGGGACTTGGACCTCAGGTGCCCGTTGTGGAGAAGGCAGGTCTGGGTAGGGCACGCATAAGTTGCTGTGTCCCAGTGAGATCTCTCCTTGGCCAGGGGAAGCAGGGCCAGGGATGATGTTCTAGCAGGGCCAGGGTACCCTGGTTCTCAGCAGGAGGGTGCTGCCACTAGCCCTAGGGGCCGGATTAGACGACATCATCTTCACAAATTCTGAAAATTGAAGATACAAATGACCCCCGCCCTCCTTAACTTGTGCTGTGCAACTGTTGTTTTTGAGGCGTTTCCTTGTTAGCTAAAGATGCTAAAGCATCTCCACCTCCGGACCTGATTACCCGTAGCATTCCGCTATCTCTAATTCCTTTCAAACATAAGTAAGGTATCCATGGAAAAGGTATTGCTACCTCAGTGATCACTTCCAGTTCCCTGCCCCTCCAGGGTCCCTTGAAAATGTACTGTGGATTTTTACGTTAAATACACACACACCCTTCTCTCTCTCTGTGTCTCTGTCTCTGTCGTCTCTGTCTCTCTGTCTCTCTGTCTCTCTGTCTCTCTCTCTCTCTCTCTCTCTCTCTCTCACACACACACACACACACACAGAGTAGATCATAGTAGTCTCGATCTTAACCATTTGCCTGAGTATGTTAGCTATACTTTTCAGGTGTACCCCCAGTTTACCTCTGTGTGAGTGTTCAAGATCATCAGTTCTTAGGGATTTAGCTCCTTTCCGCACTGACCCCAGGGCCACATGAATGCTAGGCAGGACTCTACCATAGAGCTGTGCCCCTTACCCAGTAGCTCTTTTGCCATCTCAGTCCATTTCAGGGACAGCCCACCATAGACCCACTGCCACTGGGTGGCCTTGGCCACCTTCCTGCCTCCACTTGGGCTGGCTTCAAACGCAGGGCTCCCCTGCACCACCTCCAACTTCCCCGAGCTCTGGCCAGGTGGCTGACTAAGCCAGCCCGACAAATCCAAGTTCCCACAGCCACCGATCCAACTATGTTTGCTTTACATAGGCCACTGCTAAGCCCCTCCCTCAGAGGGCACAATTGGCCTCAAGGCTGAGCTGTCTGGAAAAGAATGGTGAGGACGAGCTTCTGGTTTGGGGACTGCTGTGGTGCCTCCCCCTGCCAGGGGAGTATGAGTGTGGCTGGAACCCCCACTGCATACAGCTTCTCTCCTCCCTCTGTCCATAGTCAGCATACCTCCTCCCATGCTGCGGTGAACCTCTCTTACCCAGTGTCCTTCAGGCATAGGTGTGTCCCCAGGTGTGTAAGCAAGTGCCCATGGGTAGCTTCTCTGCACAAACATCCTGGTGAGTTTGTCTGTCCGCCCTTTAGCTGTGGCTTCCTTGGTACCAGGAGAGCAATGGTCTGCCACAGGCCAGGTCTGGGGACCTGCAAGCAGCCCCTGGAGAAGCTGCAGTACCCCCTTGCCTACAAGATGCCAGTGTCAGCCCCATCTTGAGTTAGTTGCCCAGCACACATGTAGGGAGGTCCTATTCCATGGGGTCTCTGGGGAGACATGAAGCTAGAAACCCAGGCAATGACTGGCCTGCCATAGATTGGAGGGACAAACAGATTCAGAGAGAATGTGTTGTCTGCATTCCTTGGCCAGGTGGACTCCGCCATGCCCCAGATGGTGGTCTTAGGCAAGTTAGCCAAGCTGTGACATCTGTCATGCTAACTGCAGTCTTACCAGCTTCTTTGGGTTGCCAGGAAACCTTGAGTCAGTGCGCCGTGGCGGCCACAGCCACAACTCCTGTCATTTCACAGATGTGGAAGTGGAGGTCAGAGAGGTGAAGTGACTTGCTTAAGGTGGCTCAGCCTGGAAATGGTGCAACATTGCAGCTCTGAGTGGCCCTGTCTAACTGGGGTGCAGGGCCCGGTCCAGCCTCGGCTGGGCCCAGCTGTTTTAGCTGTTGTTATCATGCATAGCCCCTTAGGCTTCCACTCATTCACTGTCCGGCTCCAGCTGGGCCTGACGTCTTCCTCCTGAAACTCTTCCGTCCGTCGAGACAGTGTTTTAAAATGACAGTGACGTATTTTTAGGAGTGGCCTGAGTTTGACACAGAGCTCAGAGGTTGGAGGGCAGCTTGTGTGTGTCAGCATTCTGCTTTCACCTTGTGAGTTCTGGAGAGGATTTCAGCTGTCAGGCTTGGCACCCAGCACTCTTGGGGGTGGGGTGCGGGGATGGGATGAGGGAGGTTTCATGACCGGATTTCTCTGTGTAGCCCTGGCTGTCTTGGAACTCACTCCGTACAGGAGGCTGGTCTCCACTCAGCAATTCACCTGCTTCTGCCTCCTGAGTGCTGGGACTAAAGGCATGGGCCACCACCACCCAGCTGGCAGCAAGCGCTTTTACCCCGAGCCTTGTCTCTGTCCCATTAAACACCAGCTCTCATTTCCTTTCCCAGCAATGACCCTTCACTCGTCTACTTTTGGTTTCTGAATGTGAGACTTTTAAGCAAGATTTGGCTTCTCGGGACCGGCTTATTTCTCTCAACAAAACAGCCTCAAGGTTCATCTGTTGTACTGTGTGTGTGTTGATTTCCTTCCTTTGGTTTTTGAAAACAGGGTCTCACTGTGTAGCTTGGCCTTGAACTCTTAATAGTCCTGCGTTGGCTACTGGAGTGTCACCTTACCTGATTCCAATTTCCTTCTTTTTTAAGCCGGAGTGATACTCCATTGTGAATGAACGAACGTGTGCATTTGAGTTGTCCCTCAACAACCTTCTGTTGTTGGGACAGTGTTGATCAGAGCTGTGACACACACCTGTTGCTTAGGGTCCCTCTTTTCGGTGTCCTTGTCTTCCTGGATACAAAAGTACTTCATCACCAGGAGTAAAACAGAGCTCACAGAAGAAAAGCTCCGACTTCTGGGATTGGCAGCCTCGGGTTCTTGTATAGAATTCAAGGGCCTGTCAGCCGCTTACCTGTAAGTGGACTTAACGTGGAGGACGGCTGTAGGTGGTGTGACCTGATCACCTACAGAAATCAAAGGATGTCCTGATGTCATTATAGAAATCAGCCGAGGTCATGGAGAGATGGGGACGCCATTACCTTCACCGCTGCTCCAAAGTTACATAGTCATCTGAGCCATGGTTGGAGTTGGTCATTTGGTAGGTTCATAAGAAGGACATCTGGTACTCATCCACAGATGTAAAGATTAAATTCTGATAAGCACATTTCTACGTGGTCCACCTTCTGTGTAACTTCCTCTGAATGGCCTTTCTATTTTAAAACCCAAACCCAAACCATTGTTCTAGCCAGGTGTGGTACTGCATGCCTGTAATCCCAGCACCTGGGAGATGGAAGCAGGAGGCTTAGGAGATTGTGGTCGGCCTGGTGTATATGTGATACCCCTCCCCTCAAAAGAAAGCTTGCCCAGTTGCTAGGGAGCCCAGCACAAACAGGTGCTTCGAAGTCCCCTGGGAGGAGTACGGTACAACCCAGGTACAGGTAGTTAGTGCTGTATGCAGGTAGCGCCACTGGGTAGAGAAGGCTTCCTGTGTGCTGGCCTCAGCCCCTCCTCGTTGTTCCTGTATAATCACTGGGAATCTGCTCTTAGTTCTGGAATGGCTCTGGACATGTTGGGAGCTGTTGGGACTTCCCGCAGTGAGCAAGCAGGGTGTGTGAGCCCCTGCCATTGGCTTCCCCGGGGAAGCAACAAGGTGCAGGTAGAGCCCAGACAGCACGTGCAGCCGGGCAGGTCTGGACCTGAAGAGGAATGTGTTTGCCTGGTTCTGTTGTCATCAGAGTGCTCTTGTCCCCAGCTGGCCTGCTCACCTGAGTGCGCCTGGGAAAGGGAGTCAGAGGGTAGTCCGGGGCGCAGGAGGGGAGCAGGCTGAGCCCTGAGAACTCCCAACTTTGTGTCAGAAGTGGCCTTTATCAGTAGTAGTAAAGGAGTGGGCGATACAGGGCCGAGTAGAACGAGAATCTAATGTGTTCATTGTGGAACCCAGGAGCGGGCATGGGTATCCATCCTCTGGTGGAATCTCTCGAACTTTTTCCTACTCTCTCTCTCTTTTTTTTTTTTTTTTTTTTTTTTTTTATTTTCGAGACAGGGTTTCTCCGTAGCTTTTGGTTCCTGTCCTGGAACTAGCTCTTGCAGACCAGGCTGGCCTCGAACTCACAGAGATCCTCCTGCCTCTGCCTCCCGAGTGCTGGGATTAAAGGCGTGCGCCACCACTGCCTGGCTTCCTACTCTCCTTGTAGCAGTATTAATTATGTTCCTCCCCCCCCCCCCGGTGCTGGGTTCAAAGCCAGAGCCCCACTCATGCTAATTTTCTACCATCGAGCTGTATCCCCAGCTGTTATTCTAATTTTTTTTGGTGTGTGCTTGTGGATTATATATGTGGGTGGAGGTCAGAGGTCAGCTGCAGGTATTACTCCCCAGGTGCCACCCACCTTGTTGTTGTTGTTATTATTATTTAAGAGAGTGTCTCACTGACTTGGAACTCCCTGAGTGGGCCACACTGGCAGGCCAGTGAACTCCAGGGGTCCTCTTGTCTCTGCCTGCCCAGCACTGGGGTTATAGGTGTGCACTGCCATGCTTGGCTTTATTTTTGCTTCTTCCCCCTGTAGATTGTGGAAATTGAACTCAGGTCCTCAGTGCTCACCCAGACCCTCATTGCTGCTCACACAGGTCCTCAATGCTCTCGCAGGTCCCCATTGCTGCTCACACAGGTCCCCATTGCTGCTCACACAGGTCCCCAATGCTCACACACCTGGCACTTTGCTGACCGAGCACCGTCTATCTCCTCAGCCCCTATTATTTATTTTAAAAAGGACACAATTGAAATCAACTATCCTAGTGAATTCTCACACTCCATGTACCCGCCACCGAGGCCCGCAACCCCGAAGCCCTCTGGCGTCCCCTTCCCCACTTCTTATTCTCCCCTAATTTTCCTGACCATTGCCTATGTCTGTGTGGTTCCCTTTAAGAGTCAGTTTCACGAACAAATCGCCGCGAATTATTTCCTAGTGGTCTCTTTGGTTCGACATGATGTTTATGAGGCTCATCCGTGTTCTGTTCAGAGCTGAAGGTGTTCTTTTATATATATATCTTTGTTGCTATGTAACTCTGAAGAATTCACCATTTGGGCAATTAGTGAGATGACTCAGCAGATTAAGGTGCTTGCTGCCAAGCCTGATAGGCTGAGCTTGAACCCTGGGATCTACATGGTGGAAGGAGAGACCCGACCACACATAAATACCTGCGTCAGCACCCGAGCTGTCTCCTTTCTTAGGCTTTTAGGGAGCAGTATTTCTAGGGACCTAGTTGCATACAGCCTTCAAGGAGCACATGTGGGGTTTTGGTGACACAGGCTTAGGAATGAACCCCACTGGCCTCTGGCTCCATACACGTGCCGCTTGTGCCGTGAGCTAATGCCCAGCAATTATTCACATTGGTTGTACCCATTCATCCTCCCCCCTCCCCCGCCTACCGAACAAGTGATGATGATGCCTTGCTGCTTCACATCTGTGTCAACATTTGTTATTGTCAACTTTCAACTTTAGCCATTTTGGTGGTTGTGTAAATGTTCAACATTCCTTGGTGCTTGAAGTCTTTTACAATAAGATGCTCTGAAACTATCATTCATACCCGGGGGATTGCGTTGTTATTGCTGCTTTTCTGGTCTTGGGAGAGAAGACTCTTCCCTCTCTACAGTGCCAAGGAGGCTCTGCCTGCTGCAGGACTACCCAGATGCGAGGAATCTCGGAGAGCCCTTATAACGCCCGCCGGTTGTATATAGAAACTGGGGCTTTGCAAAGCTGGGAATTCCTTAACCCATGCTTAGCTCTGGTCAACAAGACACAAGCTGGAGAGGTGCCACTGCTGGTGTATCTGGCCAGAAGCAGTGCTGGCGTTTATTTCCTGCTTGTTCACGGAGAGAATGTCTCATTACTAGCCCAGGCTGGTCTCAAACCCTGGTCGTCTCGCTGCCTTGACTGCTGGGGTTATGGTGGCACGCACAGAGATGTGCTTTCTAGTTGATCTAGGCAATTGAAAGAGTTGCGCTTATTTTACTTCTTGATAATTCTGGTTGGTTGTGACCCATTCCTGGAAACCTGGTTCTTAGCCTCGCTCGGGTCACAGCTGCGTGGCGGCTGGGGTTTTCCTCTTGGGCCTTCTTTGAGCTCCTTTCCCACTGGTTGTCTGTTTAGCTGATTTCTCTGAACACAGTCGGTGGCCTTAATTCACAGTCTCCCTGCCACTCACTTCTTAGACTCAACGTTATGTTTAGAGAGCTTGAAAGTTGGGTTAGGCACTCAGCCATATTCTCTCCCTTGTCCCTTCTGTTTTGCTTGTCCGTCTGTCCATCTGTCCATCCATCTACCCGTCCATCCTTCTCCATCCACCCATCCTCTTCCCCACTTCTGAATACTCAGTATGAATCAAACCTTGGGTTAGACACGGATGAGAGTGGTCCTCACCTTTGAGGTTTCCCTTGGGAGAAGACAAATGAGTGAGGAGATAGATGTACCAGTCCTGTCCATGTGACAGTATCTGAACAACTTAAGGTAGGCAGGAAGGGTTTATACAGGGTCATGGTTTGAGGATGTAGATCCAGATGGGAGGGTAGCCACGACAGCAGGAGTGGGAGATGGCTGCATCTGCGGGGAGGTGGATGCTGGTGCCTGGCTCACTTTCTCCTTCTCCCTGCAGTCCCTAGCTCCCAGTTCCCTCAAAGCATGTCCAGAGGGTTGTTTTCTTGATGGTTCTAGAGCCGGTCACGCTGGCAGCTGATATCAGCCATCACAGTAGATGTCTATGATATGGCATGGAACGGGTTAGGGACAAGGGAGAGAGAGATGTAGGGGCCAGGTGAGGGAAACAAGGAAGAGAGGGAGGCCACAATAGGTGCCGCATCTGGATCTTGTCTTGGATGGATCCTTGTGGGAGGCTAGTGGAGTGCAGGTATATGATGGTTCAGGAGAGGGAGACCGGGAGGTAGGCATTGCCTGGGACACTCAGTGATCCTTGGTCACTATGCGTGATGGCGGGGTATCAGGGGCCAGGTGGACGATGTGTCTGTGGGGTTCGGCAGGTCTGCTTAGCCATAGTCCAAGGAGTGTGGTGTGGGAATGTGGGGGACAGCCAGGCAGGGTGGCAGTTGGAATGACGCCCCTGAAGATGTTCTCGTTCTAGTCTCTAGAGCGGGAGCATTAACCCCATGTTACACAAGGGTTTTGTGGATCAGCTGTGTCCAGAGTCTTGAGATACAGAGGCCGGTGCGGAGAATTGGGGCTGGGACAGTGTGACCGTGGTGGCAGGAGAGTCCAAGCAGAGGAACTCGTGACAAAGCAGAGAGAGGAAACGTGAAATTTCTCTTGTCAGGAGAGATGCACCACACACCTAAAGGTGCTAGGACCTCTGGAAGGCCCTTTAAAAAGTCCCCATTGGACCCCCAGGGGTAGCTGGCCCCACCCTGTCCATTACCCTTGGTACAGCCCATTGGGGCCACCCTGAGCCTCTGAGAGGACGAGGACAAGTCACCAGGTCTGTGTAGCTGTGAGAACCTGTTAAGTGGGTAGGTGTGGGGCTTTCTAGAAACCGGTGCTAGGGTCTGTCTGTCTGACCTGAGAACCTCTACAGGGCACACCTTGTCATCAGCCTGGGTTCTTTGAAGAAGGCCACCAGTCAAGGCTTCTTTTAGGCTCAAGGGAAATCACAGATTCAGCCCCGTCCTCGCTGGGGTTCTGCGTGCCGTGAGGTTTGAACCTTCTTCCCAAGACTTCTGATTCTCCCTATCGCCGAGTGGGATAGGAATAGGAGCCCGCTTTGGGGGGAAGTCCTAGGAATGGTGCTGGGTCCCTTGGGACTCATCTCCCACCCCCTGCGTGGAGCAGGAAGGTGGGGTGTGTCGGGAGTATCATGTAACCCGTACTTTGCTGAAGTCAAACACATCTCTCGGGTGGGAGGATCTGTATTTTGTGGGATCGGCGCGTGGCCCGTCTGCCTGGGTGACTCACCCACACCCTCCGCTGCCGCTCCTGACAGCGCCTGTGATGCGTCGCCTCCCGCTCCCGCTCACGACAGCCTGCTCCTTTACTCAGCCCCCACCCCAGCCTCCCGCCCCCCTCCCACAGCTCTCCTCACGGGGCCTCCAAGGCTCCTGTGTCTCCTGGAAGGGGAAATACCATCTGAACTGGAAGCCTCCACATGTTAGCCATGGCAGCATTGGTGCACACCACGCTACAGGCACCCTGCTTTTGTAAGCACTTCCTGCTGGGGCAGCAGGGTCCTTCTGCTGCTGGGGCAGCAGGCTATCCTCCCCATTGCTGCAGCTTTGCCACTGGGCACTGACCGGTGGCAGCTTGTTCATCCATAATCAGCGTGAGTCAGCAGCTATCTGCTACTGTAACAACCAGCCCGAGATGAGTCGGCTTTAAAGGAACACGGGTTATCTTGGCTCACAGATTTGGAGGTTTCTATCTCTGACCTAGGGCTCCATTGCTTTGGGCTTCTGACAACCCAGTAAGGAATAGGGGCTTGAGAAAACTCCTTTATGTCATGGCCAGATGGAATTGGGAGGAAGAAGATGCACGGGGGGCTCCATTATCCCCTTCAGTGACCCAAGACCTTCCATGAGACATACCTTATCAAGGTTCTACCACCGTTGGGGTGGGGGGACGGGACAGTCTTTCTAAGCGCATGGGCCTTTTGGAGGACAATCATGATCTTGATTATTTGTCACTGAACAAGGCGAATGGTATCTCCCAAAAGGTATGTGTAAGCGTGATCTTGTGTGCCTGGGAGACAACCTTGGTGGAGTATAGGGTCTGGGCAGTGTCGTGGTTTAAGATGAACCTGTGAGGCAGAGGACACTCTGAGTGCAGCCATGAGGGCTGGAGAAGCACAGAGACAGGGGTTCTGAGAACTCCCCGAAGGGAGCCAGCCTTGCTGACACATTGATTAGGTTCTGCTTGACCTTAGGAGAGAAAAGACTGTTTTATTGTTTTCTTCAGTGCTGAGCATAGAACCCAGGGCCTCACTTCCTTAGACTTGGCAAGTACTGTGCTGCCGAGCTATAGTCCTATTGTCTTTTTACTTTTCATTTTGAATGGAGGCCCACTAAGTTTCACAGGCCAGTCTTGAACTTGTGATCCTCCTGTGTGGCCAGTCTTGACCTTTTGATCTTCCCACCTGTGTCTTCCGAGGAGCCAGGTCGACAGGCCTGTGTCTCAGGTTCAGCTTCTCCTGTTTTAAGCTACCTAGCCTGTGAGCTTTTTCTGTGGTGGCTCTGGGACTTGACTCTTCAGTGCCTACCGTGATCAGTCTTACCTGCATAGGGCGATGCCTGCCCGATTGGTTATGGCTCATGGGGGTTCGGAGGCAGCGTCTACCTCAGTCTGCTGTCTGACCTCTGCCTAGGAACCTGGTTCACTGGGTTCAGAATCTCTCGATCTGCCTCCCAGGTTCCAAGGTCAGCCTGCAGGGTGGCTTCTCAGACTGGCTGATTCCAACCGGGCTTGCTTGGAAAGCAAAAAAGGCCTGCCTGGCTAGGCAACGCCATTGTTGGTTGCAAATTACTACTTGGGGGCCAGTTGTTGATCTCACCTGTGCCGCCTTTTGCATTTAGAAACGGCTCGTAAATTTGCTTACGTGGGTCTGGCCCACCCTCCACAGTGAAGCCTCGGCACTGTGGGTGGCTCTGGCGTGTGTCAGGTTTGAAGTTAGTCTGGCTTCCTGTCCGTTCTTTTGGAGTGTTCACGGTAATCTGAAGACAAGGAAACCGAGGCCCGGGAGGTGAAGGAAGCTTAGACACGCCCGAGGTCACAGCTCACACCTGTGGGAGCAGGGCTTCAAAGAGGAGGCTTGGAGCTCAGTCAGAGTTCTGTGCTTCCCCCCCTTATCTTTAAGCTGACTGTGAAAGCTTCCTAATTATTAGATTGCCAGTAAAACAAACAGCTCACCTTTGGACTTCTGTGGAAAGCTATGCTCAGTGCGTGCACCTTTGTCCATAGAAGGCGCGCTCGTGCTCTCTCTCTCTCTCTCTCTCTCTCTCTCTCTCTCTCTCTCTCTCTCTCTCTCTCTCTCACACACACACACACACACACACACACAAAACTGTCTTCTAGAATGCTGGTCATCACTGATTTGAAAATATTCCTGCCAAGCCAATAAATCAAGTCCAACCAATAGGTGCCTAACTTGTTTGTAGCGTCTTAAGTCTCTTTTAAGTCCCGTAAAAAGCCGTGAACCTCCTGCTGCCCTCCCCTCTGTTCTGCTGGCTGCAGAGACTCTCTGAGAAACTTCTGTGGAGCTAAGGGAGGGGAAGCCAGGGATGGGGGCCTGATGCTGAGCAGTGTGTCAGTGGGGACGTCCAGCCAGGTATCTTGGGGTTCAGGGGTTAGCTACCAGCACCAGACGGGTTCGAGGCATCCCACAGTGGCTCTGGGGATGAGGATGGGTATGTATGTCTCCCTGGGCGCTTTTCTCATTCTGCACTGCCTACCTAGTCTCTCAGTGATTAATCACGAGACCTTGGTGCCCGGCGCTGCCTCCCGTGACAGGCAGAGCTCACCTCTCGCTTGCAGTAATGAGTCACACCTCCTTGTTGGACTTGCCCCTTCTGAGCCTCTTTTGCTCCCAACCATCTCCTTCTTAGCAGTCAGCTTCTTAGGCCTTCCATTTCTCAACCATCTACAACGTTGGCCCTTCCCCTGCTCCATTTATTTCTTGCTTTCCGTCTCAGCACTTATCGGAAGGGAACAGGCCTGGTGTTTTTATTTTGTCCTTGTCTCCGCCCACTGGGAAAGCTGGGGTTTGCTTGTCATCCCTGTCCTCCCCGCCCCCACCCTCAGCTGACACGTGTTAGGTGCTCATTGAATAGCTGTGCCGTGAACAACCGAATTCGCGGAGCCCTGCAGGCCTTACTGTGCTCATTAAAGTCCGCTTGCTTAAGTACAGGCGGCTTCTGGCCGCCTGACTGTTTTTTACTGATGTCATCAGGAGCTTTTGGTGTGGAGCGCTGGCACCAGAAGGCTTCAGAGCCCATCTAGGGGGCAGGTCCATGCAGGATGGCAGGGGTGCTAGTCTGAAGGAGACTTGGAGCGAGCAGAGACCCCCCCCCCCCCGCCTGTCGCTGGGAGACTGCTACCTGGGTTGGGGTGGGGCCGCATCTTCTTCCTTTGCCTCCTGCTGCTCAGCAGCACAGGAGAGGCGCCCCATGGCAGCTAACTGCCCCTGTCCGCTTTGTGGATGAGAAGGGGCGTCGCTGCAGTCTGCGGCCACAAGTCTGAGTCTGGCTTCCTGCACCTGGGCACGTCCCAGGCTGTCTGTGGCCAGGCTGTGTCTCCTGGCCAGGTCTTTCAGGAATGTACCCTTGGCAGGTTGACCGTGGGAACGAGGCTGTGCTTGCTTGGTCACCCTGACAGTGTGGGAAGGTCCTTGGTGGTCCTCACCAGGGTCTGTCCTGTCATCTTCCTGCAATTCTCTATTTTCTATTCGTTTTGCTGTTGTTATGTTTTTACTTTTTAATTGTGAGGGAGCCTTTGTTGAAAAACCGTTTGTGAGCCTGTCTTTTTTAAAAAATACAGAAAACCTGTTGATGCCGTGTATGTGTGGTGTGTGTGTGTGTGTGTGTGTGTGTGTGTGTACACCTGAGGATTCCCAAGGTTGACTGAGGGTATCCTCCTTAGCTTCTGCCCACCTTGTTTATTGAACCTGGAGTTCACCAATTTGGCGGGCTGGCTGTTCAGGAATCCCCCAAAGCTTCCATCACCCCCTTCAGCTCTGGGATACAGGCATTCACGACCTGCCCAGCTTTTAATGTGGGTGTTGGGATCTGACGCTTTCAAGTGTTCTGTCCTTTAAAAGGGGGCATAGCTGCTACTAGTCTAGAGTTGGCTTTTAGTGTAAGGGGAGAGGGATCCCCCAGTTAACTGAGTTCCTGCTTCTCTGTCACTTTGAGCTCTCACTCCTGGCCAGGCACTGGGTTCTTTTGGACTCCCACATACTGTCTGTGAGTTGCCTGGGATTCACCAGCCTTGCTTTGCCACCATGCTGTTTTACTTATTCTGGTTCACGGTGTTTGTACTCGGAACTCTTTCATAGGAAAGATGAAGGAACAGAGAGGTCAAGCCACTTGCCCAAAGTACCACAGCTAGGTGGAGAATCACTGTTTCATGGTTCTTCCTGTGGCTGTACCTCTTGACTAAGTCTCTGGGCTCCTTCTTAGAATATTAAGTTCTGTCTCTAAGAGCTAGGTACAAGTAAGAGCTGTGTTCAGCTACCACCAAGGAGAGATTAAACACACACCTCAGAATACCATACCTGCCATATTCTTAAACCAAAAACTCACAACCGCCCGATGCTAATGTAGTTGTTTTTCTTCAGTGTTGATTTTTCCAACTCCAGTCCCCTGTCACAGGGTCTCACTGTGTAGCCCTGACTGTCCTGGAACTCACTGTGTAGACCAGGCTGGTCTTGAACTCACAGAGATCCTCCTGCCTCTGTGTCCCGAGTGCTGGGATTAAAGGTTTGAACCACTGGCAAGTCCGGCTCAACGCTGATTTTCAGTAAGCTTGTCGTCACTTCAGACTGTCAGTCATTATGATTATTTTTAACAAATGCCCCACTGTCACCTATCTTATCTCCCCTGTATACTGAGATCCACATGAAACAGGCTGACGAGCTCTTAGAGCTACAAGACATTTCACGCATTTGCTCCCCTGAACTGTGAGGCTTCAGGGGAGTTGAGGCAAGACCACCAGAGGCCCCCTCCCAGAGAGTTACCCTATCAAGGACCTCAGAGATAAGGATTTATTGACTCCTGGGTCCCAACATGCAGGATGAGTTTGTAAAGTGAGGACCCCAAGCAGTGTGGCCCCAGTCTGCAAAGCAGCTGAACACAGCCAACATTAGGCAGAATCTCCCTGCAAAACCCTGGGAACCAGAGGCGTTTTAATTGCCTGAAAATTAGACAAAGAAAGGTCTGGGTGGATGCTGGAAAACGTGTCCTTGAACCTTCATGGAGGGTGAGCGGAGGACCGGGGGCAGGCTTCTCACTCACTGGAGGTTACGCGTTTCTCCCGCCTGTCCCGTCCTGGAGCAGGCACCTCCGCGGTCCCCTGGCGGCCCTTGGTGCCTCCTTCCTTCCTCCTTTCTTGCCTGTAGTTTGTGTTTGTGCACTTGGCTCCCAGAGTCGAACACTCCTTCAGGTTTTGTGTTTATTTTATGAAATTGTGGTAAAATACATGTCCTATAGAACTGATCCTTCCCTCAGCATTTCTGAAACAGCTTTGCTGTGCAGGCTGGCTTTGAACTCACGATCCTCCTGCCTCAGTGCCGAGGTCATAGGTGTGCTCCACCACACCCGTCTAGGATTTCTCTCCTCAGTCAGCCACTAGTTCTGTATGTGTTGTTGCACTCCTGACCTGCGGCTGACCTGCAGCTTCAAGTTGTCCTAAGTGCAGCTCAGGGCAGCTGCCCGGGATGGGCTCTGCGTTCATGACCTTTGGCTGAAGTGGATGGAACCTTCCAGAGGCAGAAGCCATGGGATGTGGCATGAGCCCTTTTCAGCAGGCTACCTACCTCCCAGTATACACATAAGAAAACCTAGACAGACCGGCACTTCACAGAAAACAGATGTTGCAGATGTGGACGTATCCAGCAGCGTGCATTTGGCACAAGCAATAATCCATACAGGTAGAGTGTAACCTGTACTTCTCCCCACACACCAGGCTGCAATCGCTGCCCCCATTTTCCCTCCTAGTGCCAGGGTCACACAGTTCCGCCCTTTTGTACCTGCCCTGGAGGTGTGGTCACACAGCATATGGGTTCTCTTTGGATTCTCTGTGTGATGTGGTTCTTGAGTGACTAAGGCTTTTAAAGGATCTTGCCAGAGACCCCAGAGCAGATGGGGTGGGACTGGGTGGAACTTACCTGCCGTCTTAGTTCTGCTCTGAGAGCAGGAGCCTAAAGCTGAGCCTGGAGCTTCATGTCCAGTGACTGTTTAGCTTTGGCAAGGACCTAGGTGCAATCCGCAATGCTGAGAGAGAGAGAGAGAGAGAGAGAGAGAGAGAGAGAGAGAGAGAGAGAGAGAGAAGAGTGGGGTTTGGGAAGGGAGATGATTAGATAACAGTTTTGTAAGATTTTTTTCCAGGCCAGTATGGTCCTGTAAGTTTCTTTCAGCTTTCCAGTGGCGATCTCTTTTTCTCCGACAGTTCATCCAGGTCACGCTGATGTTCTGTCCACTCCAAAGAACTCAGGAGAGTGGCCTCATTCCAAGAAACCGCAAGACGGCATTAAGGTCACAGCCCACACGTGACGTTCAAAACCCAGACTGCAGTGATCTTGGGCAATAATACCGTTATCTTGATTCTTCTCACAGTCAAGTTGATTCCTTCGAAGGCCATTAATTTTTATGTCTACCCCGTGGAAATTGAGTCTATCTTCAATGGAAGTAAAAGTAACAGTGTTCTTCTGCTCTTGGGAACCCCATCTATTAAGGCTGATATCATCAGGCTGTTTACAAGTTCATTGTGGGTCAGACAACAGTGTTTATATTCATACACACAGGAAATTGGATTAGACAGCCGGGAAAGAGCACACACTGGTGGGACGTGACTGCCCTGGGTTCAGACAGCCCAGAACCTCCGCCTTGTCCAAATGCTTCTTCAGGCGGGGATCCCCGCGCGAGTGACAGTGACGCCTCCGAGTCTTGCTCAGAGCAGCGCAGTTGGGGGCAGCCACCAGGGAGACGTCCTGGCCGCAAGGATTTTATAGGCAGGCGCTGCAGGGTCAGAGAAACCATGTGGGATCATTTCCTCATGCCCAGCAGGGTCTGTGTCCTATGGTAAGAAGGCTTTCCAATGGTTAGCCTTGGGGGTTAGTGACGTTTTCAGGGCCTTTGGGGAGGGGTGTTGCTCTCAAGGGTAGTTTTGGAAACCCAGGTTGCTGAGTCGTCACTAGAAATGTAATGAGTCAAAAAAGATGAAGTTGCCCTCTGCTCAGGAATGGTTATATATAGTCTTCTTGCTTTTGGGAAACCTTGCTAATTCTGACTTTGAACCTCAGGGCAGGGATGGATGGATGGTTCTGTGTGGGCCGGCTTCTCTGAGCTTTTCCGGCATCACCTGAGTGTGTGCACAGCCCCTTCCCATTCCTCCATTTCCCACAGTGAATGACTTTCTCCAATCTGGAGCAGCAAGCCGTTCTCGCTAATGTCAACCTCTGTATTCCTCATTCGTATCCCATCACCCCCCACTCCCACCCCTTTCTTAGCTTTATGGCCAGTTCTGTGTCAAACAGTGAGAGCTGTCACCAGCGGTGGTGGGATAGACAGCTGTCCTCATGGGGGTGTTTCATTTGACATGAAAGGATCATGTCTTTGTCACCCGTCTCTTGAGTAGTGCAAGGTCCGGAGCCACGTGTTCACAAGTCAGTCCTTAGCTCTAAGCATAGAGTAAGAAGCGACCACCCATCAGCATGTCTCTTACTGGCTTTCTTATGGACAAGCACCTGACTAGAAGCAACTTACAGAGAAAAGAATTGGTTTTGGTTTGTACCCTGAGGACCTACAGTCTACACGGGTAGGGAAAGGGAGACTGCTGTTCACATTGTTCCTGTAGCCAGGAAGCAGAGATGAGTATCGATTCTCAGCTGGTTTCCTCCTCTCTGTTGTGGCCATGATCCCAGCATAGGGGATGGTTGTGCCCACAGTGGGCAAGTCTTGTCACCTATATTTACGGTAATAAAGATGATCTTATAAGTCATGCTCAGAGGTTCATCTCCTGGTGATTCTAGAGGTTCATCTCCGGTTGATGGTTGAGATGAATCTGGGTTTGGCCTAGGGGAGCTGCTATCTCATAGTTGTAGGAAGGAGCCTTTATCTAACCTCTCTCTAGTGGAATTCACAAGGTAGGAAACCATGGACCTAGTGTCCTGGCACCTGACAGCAGTTTTGGCTCTGCTAGAGACATTCCTTCAGGTCTGCAGGCGAAACCTGGCCTTGAGAACCTGAGGACCAGTTCTAAGCTGACATAGGCACTCAGGCCTGGTTCTATGGCTGTCCTTGCCCTGAGCAGAGCAATGCCATTTCTACCCTGGTCACATCCAATGTCAGATGACCGATAGAGATCCCTCCTCAGAGGCCTTGGAAGAACATTAAGAAACAGTTGTGCATATGCCTTCCTGCTAGATATCACATTGGTCCTCATTTGACACTGATGTTCAGGGCTACCCAGGACTTTGACCCTGGCCTCCCAGGCCCTGGGAAGCAAGCAAGCCTCACTGCAACAAGGCTGGACATACGGAGACGGCAGTAGGTCAGAGTCGTGGAGTGACCTGCAGTTCTGATTCTGTGACTTCAGACAAGTGACTTCCTCCCTCAGGGTCTCAGGTTCTCCTCTTAGAGTTAGGGTGAGGATAAAATAATTCTGTGTCAAGTCAAGATGTTTGGACTTTTCTGTGACAAGAGAACTTCCCGGTTTGCTCACGTCTTTCCTTCCAAGGAAATAAGGAAACGTGACTCATTGTTTAAGAAATTGACTTGCCTGGGTGATAGATAGGGGCACACGCCTTTAATTTAAGCACCTGGGTGGTAGAGGCAGAGGAATCTGTGTGAGTTCAAGGCCAGCGTGTTCTACACAGCAGAGCTGTGTAGAGAAGATGGGTGTGTGTGTGTGTGTGTACACGCGCATGTGCGTGCGTGCTGATTTTGACTCCTGCCACCTTGCTGTGGCCCTTCAAGTCCCTTCAGTATCCTTCTGTTTTCCTCCTGGAGAGGAGGCATAGTGGGTTCCCACCACTGGGGTAGCCACACTGAGGGAAAACACTTTACATCCTAGCAAAATACAACGACTCCAAGGAGCTTTTTAATGCACCCACCCGGCACGAGAACCCGTCAACGTGAGCAGGCTTTGTCAGGAAACCAGTTCCTTTTTAATACAGTCCCTCGGTTCCCTCGAGTGGTCCTGAGCAGAATAAAGCTCCGGCCTTGGGCAGGGTCAGGCTGCCCTTGCTCGGCCATCTTCTCTTTCTTCGGAATCTGCTCTGACCTGCGTAAGTCAGTCCAAATTCACAGACAGGCCCCCGCGCCTGTGTGAGTGTCTTTCACACGAGGGAAGGAAGGTAGCCCTGAAATGACACCAGGGATGGGAGGTCGCAGGCATGAAAAAGAAGGGGCTCTTACTGCTGAGTCTTCAGCACTGCGTGAGGTGGTGCTGGCTAGCAGACGTGACATGGTGCTGCTTGAGCTCAGGGAGTGAGCTTCAAATGTGTAAAACCCACTTGTTTGTGAGCATAACATCTCCAGGCAGCCTGTTGCTGGCCTCTAGGCTCTGTGTGTATACTTTTTGCTGTGGCTTGGGTCCTGGAAGTCCCTGTTTCAGCACTAGGTGCAGTATAAGCTGCCAAGAAATACCAGCCGTGTTTGCTCACATATAAATGTGAGCTCAGGTGTATGAA
Source organism: Chionomys nivalis (assembly GCF_950005125.1). NCBI lineage: Eukaryota > Metazoa > Chordata > Mammalia > Rodentia > Cricetidae > Chionomys > Chionomys nivalis. The sequence continues at coordinate 12,056,189 of NC_080106.1, read as the reverse complement.
GCTGTGTATTGTGTGTGTGTGTGTGTATGTTCAGTATTGTGTGTGCATGTAAGTATGCGTTATATATGTGTATTAAGATGTGGGACATTGTATATATGCACAGTGGTCATGCATGCAAGTGCACATGTATTGATGTTTAAAGGTGTGTGTACAGGCACACACAACATGTGCATATTGTATGTTTATAGGGGTGTGGTGCTGTGTGTACATATGCACTGATACAGGTAAACTGCATATTGGTGTGTATATGTGTAGAGTATTCTGTGTATGTGTGTGAAATGTGTACTAGTCAGTAGATGTGTGTGATGGGGTCTTGTAAACTCATGTGTTAATGTTTATGTAGCTAGGGTATGTGTGAATGTGCGTGAAGGAACATGTATGAATGTGTGTGCTGTATGTATGTGTTGTGGTGATTCTGTATGCCATTACATGTCATTGTGTGTGCTGCATATCTGTGTGAATGTATGTGTGCCGTGCATGAATGTGTGCATGCTAGGTGGGTCTATACACACATGTTTGTGAACATTGTGTGTTCTTTGCATGGATGTGCATGCTGTGTGTGCGGGGCTGTGCTCCTGACCCCTGAAGTAGGTAATGTTCATGTGCTACTTAGCTCTTTAGACGCTTTGCAAGACAAAGTTCAACTCCTCATTTTTCAGGCAGCAAATCCAAGTTTGGCTCAAACTTTTCATTCTCCATGCCTGCCAATTCCCCTTGGCTCCCCAGGCCTTAGGCAACCCCTTGCTGGCACCCAGAGAGCACTTGTTCTTACGCACTCCTAGGCCTCTGCAGGAGCAGGCCACAACCAACAATTTCTTCTTTTCCTTTGTCCAGCCTGAGGCCTCCCCCGCCCAGTGCCTTGCCTGTCCTATCCTTGGAAAATAGTGGGCTCCCGCTGTGTTTGACTTCGAACACCCACCATTCTCCCTAGCAGCGAGGGCACACCTGCCTGACGTGAAAGTGGAGGGTCCACCGGCAGGACAGAGGGTGGGAAGATACGGCCCTGTCTTACACTTGGCGGATCTGTTTAGCCCTCCTGTCCTTGGCATTGTTTTTCTGGGAAGGTGACTTTTGAGCCCACAAGGGGCATGATTGTATATAGGAACCACCCCGTTACCCCGGCGTGGACAGATTTCCAAGTGTGGTTACAGTCTGGGTCTCAGCTGAATGAGAGTGCACAGGGTCCCTACATGCCAGGAGAGAACTTCCAAATTTGTCTTAGAGTCACCCCCTCACTGGAGGCAGAGCTAGTGAACGCAGGAGAATCCAGCGTGACCTACATTGGCAGGAAATGGGATGAGGCGGTGGGTGGGTGGGTGGGACGTGGTGATGCTCACTGTGAGTAAAGGCCTCAGGAGCATCGCCGCCAACTGCCAGGGATGAAAGACATTTGGTAATATAGCAGACTCCAAGTTCATCCTTGTAAGTTATATATAATATATTTTGTAAACTCTTCAGGGGACCCCATCACCCGAGCAGAAGGCAGGGAGCCAAAGCTTAGGGGAAGAGGAAGAGGGAGCCGAAGTCTGGTTCTCTGAGTCAAGGGAAGGCAGGCATACCTTACTTCTTCCTCCATGGCGGGGTTGGGGGGCGGGTATGGTGGTGGTGTGTCTGGGGTGGGAGAGGACCACAGGAAAGGGTGCTTGGCTCACAGCGGTGCAGGTGGGAAGAGCTGTCTGCTCAGCCAGGGGAGGAGAGGATGTGGCTGTGTTCTGAGGCTTGGCGAGGAAGAGACAATGTCTGAGTCACAAGCCGCTCATTGGTTCCCGACTTCCTTTCTTCAGCTGGTATTTACTAAGAATTCAATACATACGGGAAGAAAAGCCTTTGTGTATCCAGTCCTCAGAGTGTGATGGAGACCTTGACTGTAGCCCGGTGATCACGGAGGGTCAGTCGGTTGTCAAACACGGGTTCTATTGGTTGTCATTTATGTACCCACCTGCCTTTCTACCGTGCCCGGTCCAGTAGACGTGGGCGAGGTGGGGCTGGGTCACACAACAGGTCTGTCCGTGCAATTAAAGCACGGTGCAGTTCAGATGTAACAAGCCTCTTTCCCGGGGCCCGAGCTTGTTATAGCGCTGAAAGTCAGATTGTAGCATGTGGAGCTAAGCAGTCCACCATGACAGAGTTCTGCTTCTCTGACCTGGTCCCGGGCTACAGCGGCCCTGCTGGCAGGGCACTTCTGGTCATATGGAGTTGGATCGAGATCAGTACATGTCGCTTCATGATGTGGGAATACCACAGCCAGTGCTGAACCTTGAGAGGCAGAGAGGATGCAGTGTGACTGGGTCAGGAAGAGGACAGAGACCTGGGCCCCGGGAACAGTTGTGATAAGGCATGCCTGTGGAAGGATCTGGAGAGGCAGGGAGGTGGTTATGGTCGGAGTGCACAGATCCTGTATATAGTATGGGCTATAAATGCAGCTTGGTGTGTGGTAGAAGAAACTGAAGAGAGACACTTACCTCCCCAGCTTCTGCTACCTCTGGCCAAATGGTCTTTGGGGACGGTCTATAAGCCCTGGTGTGCTAGGTGGACGATCCCACAGCCAGAGGCAGTAATTGGAGGGTAGGACTAGACATCACAGTAAGAGGGAAAACTGGGCCTTGGGAGCACCTCATTTGGAGCAGAAGGTAGAGCAAAAGGAGAAAGAGGAAGGGAGTGGTCTACAGGGCCTAGCACCTCTATTCTGTCCATTTGATGTCCAAGAAAACAACTCAGGATGCATCATCTTCCTGAAATGGTTGGCAGACAGAAACAGCTCACAAAAGCTGAGGCTCCTATGTAGTGGCTACATGGGACGTTAGGCCCCAGGCTCTCTTCTGCATCAAGGTCCAGGTGTCCTGGGAGAAAGGGACAGACCTAGAGCTGTGCTGTGCCCTCACTGTCACCTGAGGGTTGTGACTCTAATCCCAGCCTCCTCTTTAGCACGGACACAGAGCACGTGACAACAGCAACATTCTCTTGCCAAGGGGTTTACCCTGACCTGTGCCTTCTGTGGCACTATGAGGTCTTATTCATAGTAAGAGGTCAATGCTACGATACTGATATTGAAGGCTGTACCCATCTTCCATCCTGCGCATTGTAGCGTGTTCAGCCATGTGCCGACCTTTCACACTCTTGATCCCGGCCCCGTTTTTTCCTTCCCATGGTGTGACAACCAAAGATGTCACCAGATGCCCCCTTCGAGAGTTCATTTTCATACACAGCGATCCAATTATTTTCTTGGTCACCTGTCCCCTTGTGTTTGTGTGTTTATGTGTGCATATGTTGATTTGTGTGTGAAGACATGGGTGTGTGTGTGTGTGTGTGTGGAGTTGAGTGAACCTGTGTGTGTATGCATGTGGAGGCTATAGGTCAACCTTATTTTGTGTTTTGGTCCTGGAACTCGCTGGGTAGGCCAGCCTGACTGACCCTCTAAGCCCTAGGGACCTTGCCTGTCTCTGCTTCCCCAGGGCTGGATTATAAGTGCACACTACCACAGCTGGCTTTTTATTTGAGTGCGAGTTTGAACTTGGATCCTGATGTTTGCATAAACAGCCCTTTCCTCAATGAACCCTCAAGGATCACACTGGTATCTGAGCACACCTGTCTTTGCTGGGATTTGAACCCAGGCCTTGTTGCTTGGGCCCAGACGCTCAGCTGCAACTGTTTTACCATTGGCTGGAATGGGAAGGTCAGGGTCTACCAGCACTTGGGAGACAGAGAAGGGCAGATCTCTGTGAGTTCAAGGTCAGCAAGGGCTACACAGCAAGACCCTGTCTCAATTTAAAAGAAAAAAAAAAGATGCCTAGAAAACGTGGTCGGAGAAGAGGCTTCTTTGACCTCATTAGAGTCACCTGACAGACCCTAAAGTGCAGGGCTTTGAGGGGTACAAGGGAACGGTCCCCAACCCTAAGTTGGTCCCTGCTTCCCTGGGCCCTGTGGAGCACTGGGTGACCTGCCTCAGCCTTGGTGGGGGGACATTGGCTCCCACAAGGCAATAACTAACCCTGCTGAGCTGGCGAAGCTCTCTGCAGGCAGACCTTTACCCTGGAGAACGCCAGCCCCGCCAATGAGGGTGTCTGTTTCCCATCTGTTCTTTCTTCATCTCACTTTTATTACCAGGCCAGGAGCCGGTGGCGCGGAGAGCTGTTAGGAAATACTAAGCCCTACATCTCCCACTTTTCCTTGCCAGCATCAGTCAGCCATGTGACCCCCCAGGAGACTGTCCTGTATAGAGGATCCTGCAGAGATGAATTTAGTGGCGTGCTTGAGGGGTGTTATAGAGGCACCTTCAAGTGACATCCCACTGGTCCCACTGCTGAGACCTCTTGTCTATTTCTATGGACAAAGGCCAGCAGCCACGGGGATGGCCTTTGCTAAACCTGGGGAGTGAGAAGTGGAGTAGGGTGGGGTGGGGTGGCAGAGCCAGGGCAGGGCCTGGCTCCCTAGAAAAATATGGGGTACTACCAACTTCTTTGGAAGTTCATAGATATCCCCTTTTATGTTGGTTTTGTTTGTTTGTTTGTTTGTTTTGTTTTGTTTTATTTTTCAAGACAGGGTTTCTCCTTAGCTTTTGGTTCCTGTCCTGGAAATAGCTCTTGTAGACCAGGCTGGCCTCGAACTCACAGAAATCCGCCTGTCTCTGCCTCCCGAGTGCTGGGATTAAAGGCATGCGCCACCACCGCCCGGCCCCCTTTTATGTTGGGAAGCTGTGTGTGTATGTGTGTGCTTGTGCATATGTACACGCTTGTCCTACACATGTGTTCTGTGTGCGTTTGTACATATTTGTTGTCCCTGTTCTCAGATGCACATTTATGCTCATAGGTATACATGCACACATATCTGTTACAAGGGTGTGCGTACGAGTGTGCGAGTCTGTCGTTCCTCCTAGGACTGAGTTGTCACGTATAAGTGTCAGCGCTCCCTTTGCCTCGTCCCTCCATCTTGGTTAAATTGCCACCGTCTCCAGCCATGTGCCGTGTGACTTGAAGCCACTCGTGCATGCACAGTGCCCAAGCTTTAGTGTCCTACCCTGTGAAGTGGGGGCTTCCACTCAGCTACAGTGTACAGTTTTCGTGAGAACTGAGGGTGGCTGGGGGCCTGGCTCAGGTGTGTGTGTGTGTGTGTATGTGTGTATGTGTGTCTGTCTGTATGTATGCCTGCCTGCCTGCCTGTCTGTCTGTCTTGTTCCCTGCAGTATGAGAGGGCAGCAGGGGACTTAGTACCCCCCTCTTTTGCTTCTCTGTCAGTGCTTTGGTTCTGGAGAGGACAAGGTTGAGGGTCTTATTGTGTCCCTGAATGTCTACCTGGCCTCTGCCCACAGCAATGTCACGTGGCTGCCGTTGCCAGGAGAAGAGCTCTTCATGCTTCCGCAGCTCAGCTTGCGAGCTAGCGATGACTAGAAAACCGCAGTGAGGGGCCTTGAGGACCCCCGACTTTTGTCCACACACTGTCCTGACTTGAAGCAGGTGCCCCAGCACCTTTCCCTGGGGACAGCCCTAAGGCTCGCCACATTTGCCCAGAACAGGACAAAGAAAACCTGAGCCTTATTTTGTTCCCCTCCCCCATCTCCACCCGTGACATCCAGAGGGTTCTTGGGTAACCATGGGCAACAGAAAGCCAAGAACACAGGAGTGTTTGCTCTGCACCACTGTTTTCTGATTAGTCACTCCCGGCTAATTAGCCAGTGACAAATGGGACCATAAAGCTCTGAAAAAATACCCATCAGCCTTCGAGAGTTGTGGCCATACATGTGGCAGATTGGGCCTGGCTGTAAAGTAAAGAGACGAAGACCTTTGGTCCTTGAGGGCAGACGCCCAGAGGTACAACTCGCCCAGGGCATGTAGAGTAGCAGCCGCGGGTATGTGCCTCTGAGACGCAAGTGGGACAAGTGTCTGGCAGGCCGCTTTACGGTCCTTTCCCTCCACCGTGTATGGGAAAAGCGATGTTACCATGGCTATTCCGTGACTCGGGCAAAGTCCTCGGTCTGTGGTAGAATCCCCCAGAAAATTCTAGGGATGTCTGCTTCTTTAGCCCATGTCTTTGTCTTCACCTCAGTCCCGATTCTTCTCTCTGCCTGTTTCTCTCAGGGGCCCTGAGCTCACCCTGATAACCCAGGCGACCTCCTTTGTTTCATGCCGACAGGGACCCCTTTGCCACATGAGATGTCATTTCATAGGTTTTGGGGATTAGTGGAAGAACATATTTGGATGGTAGGTCTTTTACCCAGTTCCATAGGCCACTGGTGCTCAGGAAGAGGAGCCAAGCAAGCCGTTCTCCCACTTCGTGCCACACATCTCCTTTGCGGGTGTCCTGACCTGCTGGAGTTTACAGAGGCAGGCGTCTTTCCTTATTATGTGTCCTCTGGCCCAGAGCAGGAGACGGAACTACTTGGAGGGACAGGAAAGGTCCGTCTTAGACAGTGACCCATCTGCTGCTGACTGGGGGATAAGGAGTTGTTGGTATGTAAGGTAGGCTGGGGAGTAGAAGTTGCCATGGGCAACTTGTTTGGCTTCTGGCAACCTGGACCTCGCCCTGATAATGGGAGCTGTACTGTGTTTGTGTTTTTTCTTAATTGTAGCCTACCCACCACCCCACTGCATTTGTGGAAGGTGGGAGTTTGGCGACCTCCTCATGTCCTGTTGGGTCCAAGCACCAGAGCGGGCTAGGACTCTGGGAGAATCATTGGCCTTGGCCACAGTGATGTGGGAAACAGGCCTCTGGCTACTGGGTAGCCATTTGCACCGAGGAAGTGCTGGTTCATGATGTCTTCCTCCTGCCCAGCCAGAAAGGGCGATTTGTTTTAGACTTTTCTGACAAACGCTATGCATTTCAAGTAGACTCTACTGCCCAGGCTGGTGCCAGCCTCAAACAGGGCTCCCTCTAGCCCAGTGCTATGTGAGGTTGCTTGGGCCGGCAGGGAGACAGGTAACTACAGCCTAGAGAACAGTTTGTGTGTGCACTCCCGCCTTAGACAGACACGCCACCCTTCCTAGTCTTGTGCAGGCTTGCTGGCTTTGCTCTCCCCCAGGTCCACACTCCTGGCCAAGAGCTATAGGCAAAATGGCCAGAGATGATTCTTTGGAGTGGAAAAATCAAAGAACGGGACATGAGCTTCTAATCAGTAAGCAGACCACTGGAGGGAGTACCACCCTTAGCTTCGCGTGCTGGAGTAGCAGGGCTTCCTGCGGCCTGTTTGTATCATGTGCCCACATTCCTTAGCTGTTTAACACCCTTCTAGGCATCAGGACCAGTGTGCAAGCATCTCCAGTGGGCTGTGAGTAGAAAAGTCATTTTCCACACCAGAGTTTAATTCAGTCTCCGTTAGGGAGGCCAAGGAAGAGCGTATTGCATTGGCTACATCATGGCCCCTGTTCTCTTATTTTAAGACGTTTATAATAACGCTTAACTGGTAGGTTATCTTCATTTGTCTCTTCTAAGGTGAATAAGAGCTGTGACCCTTGCACACAGTCAGTGCTCAAGAAGTGGACATCAGGGGTGGGAGAGGCGGCTCGGTTGGTGAGGTTCTTGTCCTGTAAGTGTGAGGGCCTGAGCTCAGAGTCCACGTAAAGCAAATTGGGTTTGGTGGCATGTGGTTGTCATCTCAGTGCTGAGGGAGCAGGGATGGGAGGATCCCAGCCAGGCCAGTGAGAGACACTGTCTTAGAAAGCATGTGGTTGGCTGGCTCCTGAGGAAAGACAACTGAGGTCGACCACTGGCCTCCAAACTCACATGCATGTACACACACATGAACATGTAGGCATAATCTTCTGTCTGAGTCTTTCTCTGTCTCTCTCTCTCTCTGGGTCTCTGTCTCTGTCTCTCTCTCTCTCACACACACACACACACAAAGTGTTTATCAAGTGGGAGAATTAAGTTTTATCTTTGGATAACAAGTACCAGTTATATGATTTAGCATCAGGGAAAATATTCCCTTCAAAAGACATTGCTGCTGGTTATCTTGCATTGAGTAAGTCTGAGTCTAATTGAATGCAAGGGGGAAACTAACAAATATTCAGAGAGGTGCCCCCAAGTCATAAGAGTGCACAACAAATGAATGACAAAAGATGGTAAGTGCATACAGTGGGTACCACCACATTTTCCACTGTTGTGCCCAACGCAGACATCAATAATCACTCGCCGCTCTTTTCCATCGAGCCCAGATGCAACTGTGGAGTCCTTCATAGCACACCTCTAGGAAGCTACTGCTAGCTATGTCAGAATTCCCACGTGGATGAATCTGTCTGCTTGCATTCATCTCAATTTCCCAAATTTTGGCCCAGGACTGACACTTTGCTTTTCCTTTTCCTTAGCCATCTACTTCAAGGAGATATTTTCTTTCTGTGGTTACTTTCTTTGCCATGGGAGTCTGGGTGAGCTGCTTTAGTTTTCTGTGGGCCTGGGATCCTGTCTGTAGGGTGGATATTATCTGACTGTTTGGGCAAAGCTGATAATGGCTTGCCAACCCAGCCAGAACTGGGAGTGTCAGGTCTGGCACCTGCTGTGACCAGCAGTCCCTGGTGGTGGTGGAGTCATGGTGGCTGGAGCACGAGGCAGCTGCTCATTCTGTTTCCCCCATCAGGGAACTGAGAGCGATTGATGCTTGTCCTGAGTTCACTTCTTCCTTTTTATTTAGCCCAGGACCCCAGTTCATGGAATCCATCCACATTTAAGTTAGACCTTCCCACTCCAATGAACTTAACCTAAAACCTCACAGACATGCCCAGAGATTTGCTTCCATTGTGATTCTAAATCTTGTCAAGTTGCCAGTCACGAGAGACCACCACACCTCCACATGGGGTGAGCACCCCTTCTGGTCTTGGCTTCTCACATTTGCATCGGTGTTCCCAGCCATGGAACTGTGACACCACAAGACTTCCTCTCGGGTCTTTAGCATCTGATGAAAAGCCAGGGGGAGAGGGAAGCGGGCCTGTCATTTTCCTCTGTGCAGAGTCACAAGATGGCGTTACTCTAGTAACTAGCGAAAGGGAACAGAATCAGCACTAGGTGCTTTGCTCCCAGGGGTCATTGAGGTTCTGGGAATGCAGGCTTCTCCTAGCCCAGGTAAGGGGATTTCCTTCCTTCTGTGTGTGTGTATGCACGCGTGCTTTTTTGGGGGTGATAGGCAGTGATGCTATATGGTGACTAGTTACTTGGTACATGGCCCCACAGACTTGGACAGTAAACCCCAGCCAGATCCCAGAGACACCGTGTGATCAGGTTGCTGAATGGTAGCTAAGTAAGGGCCTGCTTTGTAGGCTGTAGATGGAGTGGAATCTGAGTTATACGGTCTTCCTTGGCTCGTGGAAGGCTGGGTTGTCTTCTGGTCAGGTGGGTTTTTATTGTTCCCTGTGCTCTGTCCGTGGATTCTGTGTGTGACTAAACCTGTCACATAAGCTCCCGGTCATGATTTTAAAAGCAGCCAGCATGGGTGTCATTGACTTCATCCCATATTGTGGAGACTTGATGCTCTGGGTGCATCTTCATCTGCCCAGTGCCACACAGCTTCCTAGTGCGTAGTCAGAAGCGCAGCCAGCCACTCTGGTTCCAGCTCGAGGACCGTGCCACGTCTCTTTTGGACACATGTTAGATGTTCGCTAGAACCTTCCATGGATGAACAAATACCATTAGCGGTAGGGGGAGAAACTGTAAACTAAGGCTAGACATGTAAAATCTAGGATGTGGTTTGTGCCGTGGCTTCCCTGGGGGGAGGGCCTTCCAGCCTTGTGGCCCTATGGCGGGGTTGTGGTTTGGAGATGAAATGTCCCTACAGGTATATTGGAATCCTTGTTCCCTGGCTGGTTGCACTATTTTGAGAGGCTGTGGAACCCTTAAGGGTATGAGGCCTCACCGGTGGAAAGTAGGTCAGAGGAGCAGGCCCTTGAAGCGGATTGCTCATCTCTGGTTCTGGCCCCATTCTCTCCTTCCTAGTCTGTCATGATGTGTGAATCTTCCAACAACACCCTCCCGCCCCCCAGTCATAGTGAACTCTGCCTTGGCTCTCCTACCATGGTGGACCATGTCTTTTAAAACTTCAGACTCAGGTGTCTCTGTCAGATATTTCTAGCAAAGGACTCAGTGACCATGGCGCCCCTCTGGCTTGACCATTACCATGCCGGAGTGTTCCTGTCTCAGTCCACTGAGTCTTCCTGCACCTCGGCCTTCTCAGTTCTGCAAGTCAGTGGTGACACCTCCCCATGGGACAAGCGTGACAGTGACAGCCAGGAGGTAAATGTGGTGTCCACTGAGCAGCTAGTGAGTATGTGTTTGCGGCTGCCACTGTCCCTTTTCTCCTAACTGCAGCCACCTTGTTCCTGAGGAACACAGAGAGAACTGATCCAGAGGACACTTCAGAAAGCGGGTGCACCCCTGTGGCCACCATCTCCTCATGGGAGTGTTAAAGGACCTGTCCTGTCTCCCATGCCATGAGTACCAGTACAGAGATGGTTATCAGTCTGATGCTTGCTGTGATGTGAACCGGTAGATGCTCATGTGCTTTGACCTCTTGGGGTTTGTGAATAGCACCTCTTTGAACACAGGCATTCAAATCTGAGTCCCTGTTTTCTTGTGTATTATAGGGGCCTCATGGGGTTATGGGTATCTCCGTTGACTGTAAGAGACCACCACTGTTTGCCACCCCCATCAGCAGTCCCCAGATGCTCCATGGCTTTGCCAACACTTACTAGTGTCTGGTTTGTGGATGGTGGCCACCTTAATGGTGTGAGATAATACCTCATTGGGTTTTACATGAGCATTGGTGATGGAAGGAAGCCAGGTAGGTGCGGGGTGGGAGGAGGAGTGAGCACTAAATGGCAACGATGTATCTGTTTCAGAAGACAAGTAATCCTCCAAAGGGACAGTGATGGTTGCTCAATGGGGGGGGGGTGTGTGTGCTTAAAGCCACTGAACTTGGCACTGAAAAGGTTGGAAATGAAGGTCTGGGGATGTGGGTCAGCTGGTAGCATGATCACTTGACATGCGTGAGGCCATCGGTTCCAGTCTTTAGCACCGTGTAAACCAGGCGTCCTGTCATGAGCCTATTAATCCAGTGGGGTGGGGGTGGAGGCAGTAGAAGCGGGAGTTCAAGGTTATCCTTAGCAGTGCCGTGAGTTAAGGAGTACCTGAACTACACCTCTCTCATTCATGCGCACGCGCGCGCGCTCACACACACACACACACACACACACGTTTGTTGTGTGTGTGTTTTTATCACGCTTGTAGAAGGAAGCTTCGTAGAGGGTTGATCTCCAGAACTTTGGCTGCTGTTCCCTTAAACTGGCGAGTCTCTGGAAGGGGAGGATGATGTGAGCAGATGTCCTAGCCTAGAGGCCAGCAAGCATGGATCTCAATGAGTTGCAGTGTCCTGGAATCAGAGCTCAAAGAGGCAACTGTGAACGCCCAAGAGTCTGTTGTTCCTGATTTTCCCCATCTTCACAGCCACCAGAAGGTTCTCTTCTTTTTCTTGAAAGGTTTCCTTGCACTGAAATCCAGAGAGCTTTTTATGGAGGTAGGGAAGTGGGCGCCTCTCCCTGCTACACTAAGAACCTCCCTGATAAGTGACTGCAAGAGGCCAGTGTTCTATAGGGGAGAGACACGTGATATAGAAAGGGGCCCCGTGCTTGGGTGGCAGGCGTAGAGCCTTGGGCCCCCACTAGGCCTGACTTACCCTCCGCCAGGAGACATTTTCTAAGGACCAGAGTCATTTTTAAAGTTGTGGGAAAAGACACTGTATCAAAGTTGTTTAAGTCCTAACCATTTCTAAGGGCCCATGGCTCTGTGGCCTGGCCGAGAGCCTCTGCCACTAAACATGAACGCCCTGTTTCCAGCCCTGGTAGTTCTTTTACTTTCTGTCTCTGTGACCTTGACCCACTCCAGATCCTCTGTGGCGAATCAAAGGCTGTTTGTCCTTCCTGATTGGTTGGTCTCACTAAGCACAATGTCCTTGGTGTCTAACCGTTTTAGAGCATGTACCACACTCTTGGGTCTCGTGGCTCTTGCATGTATGGGCCACATGGCGGTGTCCATTTCATTGTCAGTGGACATTTGAGTTGCTTCCATGTGTTGGCTTTTAATATGGGACGCTGTAGGGAACATGGATGTCACGTTGAGATCTGCCCTCCATCCCCCCCACCCCCACCCCGTGCACTTGGAATGGGTTTGCGGGATCACGTGGTAATTGTTTTGCCCACCTCTTGAGGCACCACGACCGTGGTATAGGTTGCCACTTTGCCATCTTACATTCCACCCACCTGATGATGCCCTGCAGGGCCGGGCCAGCTCCCACTGCCAGGAAGTCCCCATGTCCATAGTGCCAGCACATGCGGCGGTCCCCTGGGTTAGAATGTGTGAAGCCCAGAGTGGGGGAGGATGTGGGCAGATGCTACGGGTAGAACTGCCCATAGCCCACAGCATGTCGTGTTTGCTCGTGGCTTGGCACACGGGCACCCCCAAAGAGCCTTTCTTGTTACCGTAGTAACATTGCGGAGGACTTATGGTAGGGAGCCCTAAAGAGCCTGAGCTGCTGCTGCCGCCGCTGATGGCGACGGTGATAGTGATGACCTCGATGACAATCTGCTATCCTTTTCTCTGAGCTTTGCCTTTCTTTGAAACCTACCATACTTCAAGACTGGCAGAAGAGGATGACGGGAGGCCGCACACAGTAGGCCTGTTGCTTCCTGCCTTTGATGCCCTCTAGTGCTTGTCCCCGAAGGTCCTTTACCCTTTTGAAAGTGAGCCCCTCCAAACACAGGCCCCTGAGCCCAGCAGATAAGGAGCCCAGGTCTCTCCCTGTGTTGGTCAAGGACAGGGAAGCAATTACCTAGCAACCTTACTCCAGAACCATTCCTGCTGCCCAGGGATACCAGGACTTCCTTCTTGTGTGCTGATCTTCTGGCTTTCTGGCATGCCTGGGTAAAGGCTGCTGGGCTGCTAGAGAGTATTTGCCTTCCTTGCATTTGGTGTGAAGGAGGCCTGGCTGAGATGCTCAACTCTAGACCCTCACTGCTAGGTGGGCAGCTCAGAGAGGAGAACAAGGGCAAATCATTGTCGTCATCATCATTATCGCTATCATCACCAGCAGCAGCCACCGCCGCCACTGCCGCCGCTGCCTGGGCTCTTTAAGAGCTCCCTACCGTATGTACTTGGTGAAGTTACTACTGGTTTTCAGCTCTGCTGGCTGTGTCAGAGTCCATGAGCGCTAAACACAAACACACGTCAGCAAGGCCCATCGTTTCCATGACTACCACCTTTTGGAAACGCCAGAGAAACATGGAAGCAGATGCCTCCCAGAGGTTTTGACGGGATTAACTCCTGCTTAGACTGCAAAGCCAAGATGCGCTGCTTGAAGTTGAAACTCGTGAGTCCCATGCTGTTTCTGTCAGCTCCACAAGAGGTCCACAGGAGTGCCTGCAGGCAGAGACTGATACCTCACCCCATCTGTGTACCTGCATCTTCCCCTGCTCTGTCCCATCCATAGAACTCTGGCTTCAGCATCCTTAGCAACGACCTCATAGCCCAGAAGGGGGGCTAGGGCAGAGACAGACCCCTGGACCATCTACCATGAAGACCAAGGCAGACTTTGGAGTCTACCATGGTGACAGGCAGCCTTAAGCCAGTGGTCGTGGTGGGTGACCCACTCAGGAAGTAGTGGTTCATCTGCCTCATTCAGAAAGAACTAGGTTCCCTGTTTGATCCACTCCCAGGCCCCTCCCCACCCCCATTCATCTCTTCCCATCTAGGTCCTGCCTGGAACACAGAGTGACCTCCTTCAGGGACACATTGGCCCTCACCCATCTTCTGACAGGGAGTGGGTACTCAGGTCACAAGGGTGGACATGTCACTTGTCCCACAGGTTTTAGGACCAGGGCCAGAGAGCCATCCCTGGCCTCACACAACCAGCCATGAAAACGTCAGTGAGAAACTCAGGAGACCCAGGCAAATAGGTGGTTCTTTGAGCCGAAGCAATCAGCGGGGGACCAGGGAGACCGTGGCCTGTCATTTGTTTGCACAAGCTAGTCCTCTGCCACCCTGTCTCGTACCATCCGGGGAGAGACAAAGGCGCTTCTGAGCAGAGGCCGCCTTCGCCTTGAGGAGGAGGGTGCGCCGGGATGGCTGGGCTCACTGTCTTCCAGATAAAATTACGTGCTTGGGATTCAGTGGACTTAGGCCTCATTCATGCACTTCTGTTTGCTCAGCCAGCCAGCTCTGTACCTGGTCTCCAGCCTCCTGGGACAGGTTGGGGCCTTGCTGTTCTTCCAAGGAGTGATGGCACACTGTCATCTCCCCCGCTGGGCGCTTCTGTCTCCTCCCGTCCACAGTGCCCACTCACGTGAAGCTGGAGCCATGCTTGCACGCAGTCGTTCGATGGCTCGGCCTTGCTGTGCGCTCTGAGCACGTCACCAGACCTCTCTGTTTCTTTGGATACCATGAGTTTTCGATCGTCTGCCTCTTAAGCCCGGGTCTAATATTTTCCCCTTATACAATCAGGACCCATGATTCTGTTTCTGGTTATATTTTCTAGGAGACTGACTGCTTTGGTCCACCAAAAGACATAAATAAGCATGGACAGAGAAGAGCCCCATGGGCCTATTCTCAGGAGAGCCCAGGAGCAAATTAAATAGGAGTCCCCGAGTGGAATACTGCTGGGTCATGAACAACGGCATAGCTTGCCGAGTGACGTTAGACCAATAGCACGAGCCCATCGTGTGAAATTCAAGGGCAGGCAAAGCTCCTTGCTGTGATACAGGATGGAATGAATGATGGTTACTTTGCGAGGGAGACACCAGGCTGGGGAACCGTCTGGAGTGCTGGCTGGTGTTGTACATACGATGCATGGGAGCCTCACAGATGGCTCTGCAGCCTTGTGTCTCGCCATCATCGACTGTTCACAGGGTCCTTAGAGGTGGGCACCACGCTGGGAGAGTCTGAAATGAAGTTCCAGGCATCTGCGGTCAGGGTAGGCCCTGCCTTGGGAAGCCTGTGGTCACCAGGCCTCAGCTCCCTTGCTACGTGGCTGAAGGACCCATGTGGGGGAGAAGGAGCCGGGAGTGTGAGGCGGTTACGCCTGCCTGAGAAGCGCCCTTGCCGTGGACACACCAGTCTCTTGCTAGGTAGAATGTGTGTGCGGGTGGTGAACCTGGGCCCCGGAAGTGAGGGTCAGGCAGTGCCATCGTGCCTCCCTTCCTGTGCAGCTTTGGGCAGGATACCATGTGGGCCTCAGTTTACCACTCCTGGGCGGGATGTGTGTGTGCGCAGGCTCCCAGAGGCCTAGCCAAGAGCAAAGTTGTGACACCCCTTCCTACCGCCTCTTGCTCCTGGATTTCACTCCCACAAGCCTCTCCTTCTTGATCACTCTGTGCCTGACTCTCTTCTCATCTTGTTTTCATCAAATCATGTCTCTTGGGCAGGACAGGGACCGGCATGTTTCTCTACTTAACCCGGGATGCTGGGAACTGGTCTCTGTGCAGCTGTGATTTATTCGGTCCTTGGTGACTTTCAACGCTGGAAGTAACAAAGAGACCCATTTTGCAGACCTGATGACTGACGTCCAGAGAGGCCAAGGCTTTGCTTCTGATGGCAGAGTTCCTGCAGAATCTGGGAAGTTGCTTGGGCTACTGCAGAGAGAATGAGAGGAGGGAATTCTACCTCACCTCAGCTCTGACTGTGGGCCCCCTGCTGTGCTTGCTCGGTGGAGTTTTCTTCCCCTCACACTCATGCCTCTGGCTGCATGCCTGCCCTCTGCAGGGGCACTGGGAGCTAGCTTGATCTCCCATCCTATGCAAGGGACTCTCCAGCAGGGGCCCTGCCATCTACTTGTGGACTGTATCCTTCACCATGTGGCAAGGGCCCAGGGCAAGGGCCCCGTGCCTCAGCAGTGAGTCACTCTCCCTGTGTGCCAGGCAGGAGCTCCAGGGGAGGGGGTGATCCCACAGAGTGAAGGCCTAGAGGAAGGCACGGCCCTTGGCTGGCCAGGGGGAAAGGGAGGAGAGCGGAAACTTTTATATTCGGTCCTGGCTTTTCAGTCAGTTGGTGGTGATCAGCCTCCCAGGTCAACAACTGCCCAAACCATGGCTCTCTCTGTGAGGAGACAGAAGCCGCCAAGTAAGGCAAGGCCGGACTTGGCTATGTTAACAAAGCAACCTTTGCACACAGGAAAGCCAACAAACAAACCGGCCTCTCCGTCAGCCAGACCAGAAGGCACACGATGCTACCACTGAGTTGCAGCATAGCTGGCGAGGAAAGGGTTAAGTGGCTTTCATACGGAAAGAGCAAGGGGGAATCAATAAGTCGTAGCTGCCACCTCAGGGGGAGACCCACACGGAGCAGGAAGAAAAGGATCTACAGGCCTTGGCAGTGTGAAAGACCATTCTACATCCCAATAGCAGAGGCACAGGTGAGAGAAACAGGAGGCACAGTTCCCTAGGAAACGGGCACAGACTTTGTGTGACAGTCAGCTTTGCCAGGAAGGGTCTCCCACAGTGCCACTACAGACACTTTCCTCCTCTTAATTGTCTCCTGTTCTGCTTGTCATTTGTGGCTTTGATAAAACACACTGACCGAAAGCAATATAGGGGAAGGGGATCTGGATCTTAAAATTCCAGATACAGCCAATCATGGAGGGGAAATCAAGTCAGGAGCCCAAGCAGCTGATCACGTCACATTGATGGGGCCACATTGCCTGCTTGTCGGCGCTTTGGTTGTTTCCTGTCTCCTATAGCTCTACCTAGGCAATGCTGCCACCCACAGTGAGCTGAGTCTTTCTACATCAGTTAATAATGAAGGTAACCCTCCATCAACCAGCCCGAGCTAGGTGGTCCTCAGCTGAGTATTCTCAGGTAGTTTTGGTTCTTAGCAAGTTGACATTCAGAACTAGTCCGCACAGCCTTTGGGCCCCTCCTGTTATCTCTCCTCCTTGTACTCAGGCCCCCGAGAACGTAGCAGGTGCAGCTCATAAGCACCCACTATTTGGTAAACAGGAATAGTATTGGCCACCCCTAACTCCAGGCTCTTCTATGAAGCTTGCCTTCCAAGAATACGGGAGGAAGCAGAGGAACTCCATAGTCAAAATTCCTGTCGGGTATGACCTTGGCCAGGCCAGGAGCTTGTGCCCTTGAGAGGATATGGTGAGAGACCAACTGCCCTTTGGGATCTCCCACCCAGTGACCCCTGACCCCAGTCAGAGCCCAATGCCAGTCAGTCTAGAGCGGGTGTGACCAGCACTGCCAAACCCAGTCAGGGAGCCTGAGAAAAACAGCCTTGGCTCCGAGGAGCCTGCAGGAGAAACCTGATACCTAGAACAGAGAAAGCACTCCAGAGAAAAAACAGGGGGTTAGAACCAAGTAGTAGCTGTAGTCAGGAAACAGAGAACCTGGACGTGGGGGCCATGGACGGGAACTTTGTAAAGCCTGCCGTTTGGCTCTCTGCCTTCCATTGGTCTTGAAGAATCCAAGGTTGTGATTGGAGGCTGGCTTCGCATTTGCTGCGTAATGCCCCAAGACCAGTGGTGTGGCTTCCCGGGAAAGCACAAACATCCCAGTGAGAGGACCCCAGTTCATCCCAGTTAGGGCACAGGCCACAGACTAAAGAAAAAATTCTTCACGTGCCTAGCTTAGTGAAGCAGTGAGTATTCCAGGGTCACTTAGAGAAGCGTGGGTGACTCAAAGGCAGCTCGGTCACAGGAAAGTCCACCCCAGCATTTATGACGGACGACTTGTGACCGCTTTGTCCCTGGAGTTCCCTACAGAGCTTGGAGACAGCTTGGCTGGTCGGGTAGTCTGCTCTTCCCAGGAATTATTACTTGCAAACCTCATGGCTTTCAGGAACTTCCTGAGCCTTGTAAGTTTGGATACTTCCTGGGCCTGTGAGCTAACTGTTCTCCTCCCTTTAGGAGGGAGGTGAGGTGTTCAGGCAGGTCAATAATGACACAGCCACCCTATGGTCCATTTGCCTCACGTAAGCTTACCTCATACACTGGGGTATCCCATGTGTGTGTATGTCCTCTTCAGAGACCTGGCCAGCTGTGTCTTGGCATCCTGGACTGTCAAGCCAGGAGCCTCTGCATACATGGTAAGGAAACCCCAGGCTCTTATTCTAGCGTGTGGACCTGTTTGTAACTAACCCTTTAGGGTTGCTGGGTCCTGGTCCAACTCCCGCCATCTCTACCTGCTGCCCTGGCTTCTAGTCTTCCCCTGGGCCCCTGTACAGTCGGTCACACACATCCTTGACTCTTCCCCTAGCTGCTTCTCAGTCATTTTGAGGTTCATCCTACCTAGCCTTGGGCAGGTTTCCTTTCTCTTTCTGGATTCTCTGACACACCATTTCCATGACTCCAGGGACCCAAGTGCATCTCTCCACACAGGTAGAGGCTGTCTCCTTGGATCGCCAGAGCTGGGGTTGCTGGCAGCTACCACCTTGGGCTCTGTCCCTAGGTCTCGCCTGGAGTAATAAGATCTCCATGTTGTGTACGGATGGAGTCTGCCTTGATAAAAGCTCCTTTTCCCAGAGAGTCTCTCTGGGCTGATCAGTTGCAATGCTTAGGGTCTCAAAAAACTCCATTTGCTGGCTTCTAGCCTCTGACAGAGCAAAGTGGGTGGGAGCCAGTGGTCTTTGAACATGACTGCACATCCTCTCTTCCTTGTCAGCAACATTCCTGGGCAGTGGGACTTCTCTCAAGTGCAAGAGCTGAGAGTGAATTGCCCTCTGGCTCAGGGCGCCCCACCTGCCTGGGCCACGTGGAATTTGCCCCTTGTTGTCTTCCTCCTTTTCCTAGAGCTACTTGCCTCGTGGGAGCAGGATTCCCGAGTCAGTAGGGGCCAAGGTCCCTGGCCGTGGTTGTGAAATGGGCAGCAGTTCTCACAGAAGGGAGCAGCTCTTATAAAAAGTGAGCAGCCGGCCCAACCCAGTGTGCCTGCGACTTCCCTGTGTTAGCGCAGAGTCCCCTCATGGGGAAAGCCCTCTATCCCCTACATATTGACGCATCGGTCCCTCTCCCTCGTGCCAGATGGGAGGGGGATATAAATGCAAACATACAATCAAATGGCCCCTGGTTCTTGTAGTCAGACTGCAATGGTGAAGTGGAAAACACGTTTAAAAGATGATTAAATTGGAACTCCTTGGTTTTGAAATGAAGCCACAAGGTCAGAGGGGTCTTCTCTGAGATAGGGTCTCCTGCAGCCCAGGCTGGCCTTCAAACTGTTCTGTAGCCTTGAACTACTGATCTTCCTGAACTACTGATCTTCCTGATTACAGGTGTGCTCCAACCCTCCGGAGACGGAGAGGAACTTGACCTTCGTTTGGGTCTGATTGAGGGCATCTGAACTCCAGATTTCTTCCTTGGAAAGAGGGCGTGGCTTGTAGTTTTGAAAGGAGTGCAAAGCTACCTGTTAATTTTCCTGGTGACGGTTTTGGGGATTGACTGGGGCGGGGGTGGGGCAGGTACTAGGCAGGTGTGGCAGTGCCCACCCACCATGGCATAGGCACAGATTGAGAAAAGCAGACCCACAGCCTGCACCAATGGAAGGTCATGTTTCTTTTGGGGGAGGCCCTGTGGGGAGAAGCTGGAAATGCACTTTAATTGGTAGAACCGCACTGATTGAATTCTAAATTCCAGTACTGTTTGGGCAAGCTGCCCACTGGGTCCTCAAGCCAGCCCACAGTCTTCTTCAGAAGCTCCTTTCTGTCTGTTCTCCATGCAGGGGGTAACCCTGCCCTCCTGCTGGGAACAGAGTGAATGCACCCCGTCAGAGGTGGCTCTGACAGGGAGGGAAGGGTAGGTGGTGCAGGCCGGCAGCTGTTACATGACTCCGAGCGCTCAGACCAGAGCTCAGTCCCCTGTCCCTATGGCAAGTGACTGTGACTCCAGCTTTCCCAACCCCAGCCTTGTGGTTTGTAAGATAGGTGTCGCCTCCAGTTTGTTCCTGGTGGCTTTGACAGTGAAGGTGTTGATGTCTGTCAAGCATTTCATGACACACCTGGCCTGGGCTTCAGGTTGAACACCTTCTCAGACAGCGGGGCCCCTGATGTTGGTGCTGTGCTTCCTCCTGTTCCCTCTCTATTCTCTGTCAACTTCTTAGGGTACAGTATAGGAACCCCAAACCCTGGTCTTGGTGTGAGACAATGGCCCAGCTGCCGAGGATAGTTAAGATCGCTAAAGGGAGGAATTCAGTTCTCCAGTCACGATGACCACATTCTAAGTGCTCAGGAAAGGACTGGGAATATGACGACTAGTGAGTGTTCTCCTGGCATGCTGAATCCCTGGGCTCCATCCCGGGACTGCATAAACGGGGTGTGGTGGTGGACACCTGCAATCCTAGCCCTTGAGAGGTGGGGGCAGGAGAATGGTCACGAGGATTCATGCTCATCCTCAACTACATGAATTATGGGTAACAGTATGTCTTAAGTTACAGTGGGTAACACATACGGCACTTTCCCATTATTCTAGAAAGTCTTGGGCGGTGCTGGTCTGTAGGATCCACGCTGCTGGAGCACCAGCCTGACCTTTATTATCTTGGGATGGCTGTGTATTCTCCTTGGTCATCAGGTCTGCTGTTGACTGTGTGGCCTCCTCGTCCAGGCTACCAGACCGTCCTGGGACTGCCCTCGCCTGGCACCAACAGGCTTCACAGCCCCAGGAGTCCCGCTAGCTGGCAAGAGGATGTGGCACGGATTCCAGGCCTGGCACCTGGCACGTCACTCAGCGGGACCGGCAAAGCCTGAGATTGTTCTGGGGCCCCGCCCTGACAGCTCAGGATGTCGGCTAGTACACCAGAGAAAGGCAGTGGCTTAGCGGGAGCTAGGAAGCTGGCAGAGGCTTTACTGGGCAGCTGGAAAACTCTAGTGGTGCATCAAGAGAAAGAGGGAGTAGAGATGGTGGAGATTCTCTAAGAACATGGCACTGACGTTGACTGAGGCCCCTCTGGCTGCTTGGTGGCTGCACACACCCACCTCTCATATGCCTGACTATAGTGCCATAGTGATTCTAAGCCAAGTCCTGTCCCTGCCCTTCAGGACTCACAGATGGATGCACAAAGGGTCCATGGTCTAACTGGTAACACTGAGTGCTAGGACCAGCCACACTGCTCCACAAGAGAGGGACCATGTCACCCCTTGGTACCTATACACTGGTGCCCGTAAATTGCTTCCTGGGGACATCTGCAGGGCATCATCGTACAGTGGGGTCCTGCTCTTTCCTGTTTCCCTTAGTCCTTTGAGAAGGGTACTGATTGTTCCTTTTGATAGAGGAAATCAATGGTAGGAATGCCTCCTGGTTCTGGAGTGTTCTCAGAGTTACCTGATTGAGAGCGAAGATTAACTGAGCCCTTACTTTGAGTTAGACACATCCCTGACTCCCCCGCTGAGCCTTCCCTACTGTGACTATCCCTGTTCTTTAGAAGAGGGAAACTGAGGCAAGCCATCAAGCTGGCACCACATAGCAGCAGTCTAGGAAGCTGAAGGCTTTCTTGGGAGCTCTGCCAGGCTCAGAGCCTTATGAGTAGGTGAGATCGAGTGACTTTCATCAAACTCTATTGCCGTTCCTGACCACTGTGCAGGTACAGTTTGCAACACGAGGGTTAGTAGCATCTTGAGGGAGAGAGATATTTCCTAGTGGAGCCTCTGGGTCTCTTGAGCGGTGACGTCAGCCCTGGAGGGATGGTCCCCCAAGACTGACTTCATCAGAGCCACAGTAAACAAGTGAGGCCCTTGGGGCTGCAGCCAGGGTCAGCTGCTCATTGTGCCTCACTGACTTGCACGCTGACACACTGCCCCGTGGATGTACGTACTGTCTGACGCACTGGCAGATGACAAGCCCCTCTGTCTGTCATGTGCTGTGCAGGAAAGGGTCTGGGGTCAAGTTGTGTGATTGGTCCCGTCCATAGTGTGGCCTTCAGGTCTGGTGGGGCTGTAGGGGATGGGGCAAATAAATTGCTGGTCTCTCAGGCTGGGTTGGTAGGGAGGTGCCCGCCCACAGTTGTTCCATCACACGCACTCAGCTTGATGGCGCAGGCTGCTGGTCAGCTGCTAAGATGGCAAAGGACGCATTCCCCGCCAAGCCAGTTCCCCAGGGTGCTGTGCTGAGGGCCGGCACTTAGCATCCCGTCTAACCTATAGCACTATCGTATGTGCTGATATTTGCCGTCAGCCCGCGATTGCTGGGAAGACGCCTATTCTCAAGGGAAGTTCAGCTGCGTCTTCAGACTGATAAAATGCATTGCTGTGTACTGGACATTGCTCAAGACAGTGAGTTGCTCAAGGGCATGCAGCTGCTGAGAGGCTAAGCCAGGATTTGAACGTGAGTGTGCGTGCCCTGTTGTCAGAGCCTAGCATCTTTTTACGTTTCTGTGTGTTGTGTGCCCCCCCCCGTTTTATTTAGTTTGTGTGACGTCAGAAGACAGTTTTCTTTCCCCACCATGCGGATCCCAGGAATTGAACACTCAGGTCATCAGGCTTGGTGGCAGGAGCCTTTTGCCCACGGAACCATCTTACTGCGCTGGAACCAACGGCTCCTGCCTGACTCCTGAGGAGAGTAGGCGGGGCCTGGGTGCACCGTTACAGGTGTTGCTCACCCTGAGCTCAGCACAGTGGGTTCTGACTCCTCCTCTGTGGACCACTTCCCTTCCCCATCCCTAAACTGAGAGTTCAGATGAGACCCGAAGCATGCCTATGATCCAGGAGGCGGAGACAGGATGATTGGTTACCGTCAAGTTTGGGGCCATCCTTGACTGCGTGAGACCTTGTCTCCAAAGGCAGACTATTCAGGTTTCCACAGCAGGGAACAAGGGAGGCACTGCTGCCCCCCACAGGAAGGTCTCTGAAGGGTGGGTCTGATCTGCCCACAGCTGTGCAGATAAAGAGTGG
This sequence comes from Chionomys nivalis, assembly GCF_950005125.1. Classification (NCBI taxonomy): domain Eukaryota; kingdom Metazoa; phylum Chordata; class Mammalia; order Rodentia; family Cricetidae; genus Chionomys; species Chionomys nivalis. The sequence continues at coordinate 12,033,356 of NC_080106.1, read as the reverse complement.
TGGGGGTCAGTGGTAAGTGACTTTTAGGGACTCCAAATCCATATCTACCCATTTGACGTCTATGGTAGACCCTGATGGGGAAACTGAGGCACTGAAGGATGGAACCACCTCACATCCAGAGTTGAGACTAGAACCCGGGAAATCTGGTCCCAGAGCCCTTCTGATCCTGCTATTTTTCTCCTCAGGGGTGCCTTCCATGTTAGTGTCCCAGCCCCAGCGCCGACTCCATCTCCTCATTGTAATTCCTCCTGGGATGTTTGCTTGTAGGTGGCCAGGCCCTCCCAAAAGAGGCCAGGCTTGACCAGTGGGGCGAAGGCCATGCTGTAAAGGCCTCTAAGTCAGTCGGGCTGGAGGGGTGGGTATCCAGAAGCTTCCTCTGCATTCAAGGCCTGCTGTAAGAGCATCTGTTACCTGCTCGCTGTGTCTCAGCTGTAGGGACTTAGAGACACCATGGGGCCTTGTTTATGAGCAGAAACACCAGCTCACTCCAAGGCCACTCTCCAGCAAGCATGCTACTCCTAAACATGGCCCAGAGGTGCAGAAAGCAGTGTCCCCAGTGGGCATCAGCCCCATGCTGGGTGGCCCCACGGAGGGTGGTCATCCTCTAGAAGCCCCTTTTCCAATGCTGAGCACTGCCTAGTATGGTTTGAGTGCCAGAGACAGTGGAGTTAAGACAGGCGTGGGACTCCAATGCTGTCCTCAGGACACTGGAGTGCCTCACAGTTGGAAAGTGACAGACTGAAAGCCCAGAGTGTGCTGCCGGTGGCACTGCGTTGCTGGGGACAGCATCTCTTCACTGCTTGGGAGCTCCTGACGGTGGCAGTGTGCAGCAAGTGATGCTCCAGTGAGAGCTAGAAAAGAACCAAGACTCTTCTTCCTGCGTCTCCTGAGTGCTCACTGGGAAAATGTGTTTGGATCGGAATCGATCTGAAAATCTCTCATGTGCCCTACCCCCTGGGTGGAGTGGGGTGCTAAGTACTGGATGCCATAGCCTCCCGCAACCTTGGCTATCTGGTCGGGCATTGGATCAACGGCTTCCTTTATCTTCACATTGATGGTGGCAGTGCTGGGAAGACCTCAGGCCTGTGTGACAGCTCCCTGATCCCTCAGGGCCAGTCTTTCAGCTATGGACCCTATGGAATGAAGCAAGTCCTGTTCTTACGCTCTTAGTCGGTTTTGGATTGATGAGCTGCCGGTCTATTCTTGCGGCTCCCTTGCACCCGTCCTGGGCTGCATCTGAGTTCTCAATCAGCTTCCAGTTTTGCTTTTTAGTTTGAAGCCACGGATGGGGTGAAGGTCAGGCTGGGAGATGGCTCCATTGGTAGAGTTTACTGTGCAAGCGTGGAGACCTGGGTTCAATCACAGTCAAGTAGCCCTAATCCTGGCAATCAGCAGGACCATGACAGTGGGGCAGCGTATTCAAGTGGGGAGATTTGGGTTTCGGCTCATGTGTTGGAGGTCAAGAGCTCTGTGTCATGTGTGGATGTGTCTCCAGTGCCTGGGCCACACCAGCTAGACCCCACAGGAAGTACTCATAAATCTCTGGTGATCTAGCTATCTGCACGAAACAAGGGAAGCAAACTCCAGGTCACTGGGTGACTGTCGTCAAGCCAAGAGTGGAGCAGCCCTTGCAAACCCTTCACCTATCGGACTCTGGCTAGGTGGCCTTGGAGGTCCCCGTGGACACCATGAGGCCATGGGTAGTGAAAACAGTCACTGTGGACCGATGGCACAGGCCTCCTGGAGCCCACATCTTAGAAACCAATCTTCCATCACGCTCCACCCCAGCCACCTGTCAGCTAATGACCCGCTGGAAGTAGTCTCTGAAGACGTCTTGAGGCCTTGGGTCTCTCCTTCTGTCACTCAAGAGAGATTGGCAGCTGTTTGCAGGGCCTGCTAGGTTTGTGATCCGTCTGTTGTTGTCGTCTGTGATCTTACAAGTCCCGGAAGGGCGCTCTTGTAAGGGCGGGCAAAGGACGCTCGGATGTGGAGGACACAGGAGAGGTGGCTGGATTAGAATTCCTGGTGTCCTGGAATTCTCTGTGTTCACTTTGCAAACTGTGCAGGGCAGGTCACGTGAGATAGCATCTGTGGGGCCGCTTGGGTGTTGCCTTTTGATGTCTTCCATTAGACTGAATCACACCAGTTAACCTGGTCTGGATCCCAGACAACTGGGCTGGGATGAGGGTGTTGGACATGAAAAGGGAACTGTGTGATTTCACACGTGGGCTGTGCGCATGCCCTGCACGTGGCCGTGGTTCTGATTGGTCCCTCTTGTCCTTTCAGTCCCTGGGTAGTTTGGGCGTGGCTTCTACCTGTGCATGTGCTAGGCTGAGTTCTCACAGATAGAATGCATGCAGGTAGATGGATGGGGTGACTAAAACTGAGTCTTGATCACAGAGGTACACACGGGAGTCTCCCTCTCGGTGCCTGGCCCTAGGTCCCCTGAGCTGCCAACCTTCAAAGACCTTTCTCTTTCGAGCTGTGATAATTTCTAGATTGTAGAGGCCCCTTGATGTGGACACCGCTCTTATCCCCATTTCCCCAGTGACAAAACTCAGAGTTTAGAAGTCAGGGAGAGCTGTCAAGTGTCTAAGTAGTGTGCACCGACATTCTAGAATTTTCCTCCAGCCCATCTGGCTTTGTAACATATGCCCCAGCATGTATCTACGTGCCCTGCCATGAGCCTTCTTGGAGATAATCCCAGGGTCTGTGCAGGAGCGCCTGTGTGTACACGGGCTCGGTTCCCTCGGCACCCATTGTCACCCATCCTGGAAGCCTGGCTGGAAGCCTGCAGCTCGAGGAAAGACCCGCCAGGGACTTCCCATGCATGAAACACACACGGGCCCCTGAGTCCAGCTAGGCTTTGCCAAGAACCGAAGAGAAACATTGAGTTTATTTGTCTAAGAGTCTGCCCTGCTGGCCTCGGCTTCCGGAGAACCCGACTTTGTAGAGCGAAGGTCCTGGGAGACAGAAGGCCGCCGGGGTCAGACAGAGGGAGACCCATGGGACATGAGAAGGGACTGGTGGCGCTTGTGGGCTGTGAGAGCTAACACCCCCTCCCCAAGGCTGATGTTCAGGTGGCAGAAAAGGAAATGGCCATATTGTTTTGTTCTTCTAGGCTCAGTAGCCTAGGCTGACCTTGAACTTTTGATCTTACTGCCTCTACCTCCTGAGAGCTGGGGTTACAGCCAGGCTCTGTAGTATACCATGCACGGTTTATGTGGTTCTTAGGATGGAACCCAGGGCTCTGTGTATGCCACTTGAGCACTCTGCCAGCTGAGTCTTAGCTGCAGACCTGTTTCTTTTGTTTTAGCCAGCAAAAGCCCACTTCTGGATGTCTCTACTGTGGAGCAGACATGGGGGTTTGCAAGTGCCTCTCTGAAGCTGAAGGCTTCCCTTTAAAATCTTTCCATCCCTGTAACCTTAACACCCCAGAAGTGGAGGCAGGAGGATCAGAAGTTGTTCAGGGTCTTCCTTGGTGACATAGTGAGTTCAAGACTAGACGGGGCTACCTGAGACTCTGTCTTAATGAAACAAATCCAGTGTAAGCTCTTGCTGTAAAGTGGTGTGTGAGGTTCTTCTTGGTTCTAACCCATAGGGGTTGTATTGTCCTGGGCTGATGCCTGGATGGGCCTGCATCAGGGTTACTTGGCCAGGCTCTGTTGTCATGATGAAACACCGTGACCCAGAAGCAGGTGGGGGCGGGGGGTTCTGCTTGCTAGCCTGCTTTCTTATAGAACCCAGGACCACCTGCTTAGGAATGGCACCACCTACGGAATGCTAGTCCCTCCCTCATCAGTCACTAATCAAGAAAATGCCCCACAGACTTGCCTATAGGCTAATCTGATGGCGGCAATTCCTTAATTGAAGTCGCCTCATCCCAGATGACTCTAACTTGTGTCAAGTGGACAGAAAATTAACCAGTACACAACGTTCCTGGTCTCCTCCAACCCTCCTGGTGGAGCCCCTGGCTCCCTCCTTTCCTAGTAACTCGAGTTCCTTCTTTAACCTGCCTGCCCTGTTCCTGCCTCCACCTTTTATCCACCTTAGGAATTTTCTTGTTCATATCTTTCCATTACTGAGTGTCCCACACGCTTTGCATAGTTATCTCACTGTCGCCACCATTCTCTGGGGAATTCCACGGGAGCAGGGCTGTGAACTATCACACACACAATAGATTGACGTGGATGAGCTCCCACTGTGTGCCAGGCGTGGGTTTGGCCCTCAGTCCTCTTGCGCCTCATGGCGGCCATTCTCTCCATCCTCTCGTGCCATTCCCGGTCCCCAGATGGTCTAGCCCAGGCCCCAGCCAGAGAGAGGCAGAGCTAAGGTGACATATTGGACTTTGGCCTTGCAAGTGTATGTCTCTTACCATTACAGTTCGAGCAGATGCAAAAACGGTCAGAAAGGGCTGCTGCTGTTCAGAATGTTGGCTTGTGTCGCAGCAGACATGCCTGCACAAGCGACCAGCGGTTACTGTGTTTTGAGAGCAACCGAAGCAGTCCTAAACACCCGTGTCTTTGCAGTCTACATGTACTTCCTGTGGACGGGGTCAGTTCTCAATCACCGGTGCATCCACCAGCCTGGTGCACCTGTGCTTGGTACACGTGGGCTCTGTGTAAAGGGGTCCTGGCACACACACAAGGGAAAACCACAAAGCAAAGCTGAGACACTCCCTTTTCTGCTCTAGTCCGGGTCCAGATTTACGGGCCTTCATCCAGAGCAGGGTAACAGCTTGATAAACCCAGGAAAAGCAAGCATCTGTGGGTATCAACCAGAGTAGCCCAGGGCCCTTCTTCTGCTTGCATCAAATCCCAGTAGAGGATCAGAGAGATGACTCAGTAGGCAAATTGAGGACCTGAGTTCAATTCCCCAGCGCCCATGTAAACAGCCAGGCATGGTAGAAGGGAGAGACTCTGAAAGTCATTGGTCAGCCGGCCTTGTCGCTTACTTCTAGCTGGTGGGGGATCCTGTCTCAGTAAACAAGGTGGGTAACTCCAGAAGAGTAACGTCTGAGATTTTCCTGTAGTAGCCACATATATCCACATACATCTACATGTCCTACATCCCCGCCTTCCCCCCAGACACACACACTGAAAGAATTCAAAGTGAAAGACAGTTCTGCCATGATGACCTACGTGACCATAGGCTGACTGCTGCCCTGGGTCTTCCATGGGAGTTACTACCTGGTGAGAGCAAACTGTAGACACTGAGGGTTAGCAGAGGGTGCAGGGCAAAACGCTTGTCTGCTCGGTCCCCAGGTTGAACTGCAGGACTGCTGAATGGTGGTCCCAGATCTACTGCTCTTGGGGAACCCTGGCATCCCCTCACCTCCCAGAGCCTCAGCCTGGACTAGAATGTCATTTGGTATTCTCCTCATTCCCCTCACCCCCCATTTTCTATTGGCTGTCTTTCTGGAAGGTACTGCCCCACCTCTACCTCTTCTGTGACAGAGGACCTGTGGACAGGTTACAAATCACACTTGCTAGGGAGAGTGACGGTGGTGGGCTAGCCCCTCAGAAGCTCTCACGTCTCTGTCACCCCAGCGGATCTGCTTGCCCAAGTGGATGAGGATAGCTCTGGGAGGAAACGTCCCATCTCCTGGAGGTCAGTGGGTCTGGGGAACTTTCCCCTAAACTGGTCCTCTGGGAAATTTCTGCAGAATTTACATGATGCTTCCATTGAATTTAGGGTTATGGCCAAGGGTGGGGCTTAGACCTTAGAAGGGACATTGTTGGCTGGAGATAGGGTTGTGGGCCTTAGCTTATCCAGCCAGACCTGGTGCTGATGGATATACAGGGAACAGCTTCATGATTATGAACCCAGAGAAACTCTTGTTCCTGTCAGCATTCTTTTGCTGGGACAGTGTTGTGAGGAAAGCCGCTTGTTGGTTTCCTGGCTGCCCAGACTCCTGAAATAATCACACAGAAACGATATTATTGAAAACACTGCTTGGCCAATTAGCTCTAGCTTCTTATTGACTAACTCTTACATCTTAATTTAACCCATTTCTAGTAATATGTGTGTTGCCACATGGCTGTGGCTTACCCAGGTAAAGTTCCCAGTGTCTGTTTCCGGTGGGGCTACACGACTTCTCTTTGACTCCGCCCTTCTTTCTCTCAGCATTCAGTTTAGTTTTCCCCACCAACTAAGTTCTGCCTTGCTATAGGCTCAAGCCAGCTTTCTTTATTCGTTAAAGGTAATCACAGCATATACAGGGGAATCCCACATTAGGACAGTCAGCTTATGAGAGAAAGGGCTCATGTTTTGGGAGACTTTAGTTTATGGTTACGTACCCATGTTGCTTTGGGCCTGTAATGGGGTAGAATCGTGCAGGAGTTTCTATCAGCAGAGCAAATCTGCTCACTTCACGGTGGCCAGGACATAGGGGGAAGGGGAATGAGGGCACACCCCCAGTGACCACTACCTCCCCCCCTTCATAGGTTCTGCTGCCTGTATTAGTATTATTAATAGTGCATAGGACCTAACAGGGTCCTGCTATGGAGAAAGGGTTTAAGGTCAAGATCATCCCCAGGTTCTTGAGCCTCCAGAGCAGTCTTCCATTTTACCATACCGTTCCGTTGATGGCCATCATCAAGTATATGTTTCACCATCATCAAGTATATGTTTCTGAATCTCATGTTCTGCAAATTCACCAGCTAACTTCAGTATCTTTGCATCTGGGGTATTAATGGATGCTGGGTGGACAACCTGGTGTTGGTGTGGGACTTGGCTGCCCTCGGGCCTGCCACTCTAGGCTCTCAGCCCTAGAGCAGATGGGCCTTTGCTCCTGGCCTGTGTCTCGAGTGTGGAGAAGAACGGCCACCTTTCTGCCACATGAGCAAGTGCCAAGGTCCCTGGAGACGTCTCTGATCGTTACTGCCTCCTCTGAGGCTCTCAGGACAGCTTGCAGAGCAGTGTCCACCTGTCAGTGATCCCAGAAGAGCCCTCCCCCATATAAAGGGCACACTTCATGTGTGGAGATAGTCAAGTCCCTTGTTACCTAGTCCTGTCTCCCAAACTTAGAAATCTCTGGCTACCCGAGGCCCATTTTCCCAGGAAAGGGCAGCCCAGTCGTTTTATAGACTTCCCTGAAATTCCCCTATAACTTAGGTGCATTACCCTGAAACCCAGGGTTTTTATATTCCTAGGTATTTACCCAACAGAGTGCTAATGCCATCCATGAAACCTGTGCGGGAATGCTGACAGGCCCCCTTCCCCAAGCCACGGCTATAGACACATCCATGAACAGACCATATACATATAGCCTAACATGGGGACCTTGCTCAACCTCAATGGGACATGGCGAACTATGCTCAAGGCTAGCAGCAGATGTGCCCCTAAGACCCTGCAAGGACCCACTTGGCCATCGTGAATGCACACTACTGTGGGGCCCTACTTGCAGGAAAGCCAAGAAGATGCTGTGCTGGCCTACAGTGATTAGATGCCAGACTTCCTGACACCCCTAGACAGTTGGTTCAGGGCCTCTGGGATGATGGGGACGCTCTTAAGCTGGTCTGGGCCGTGGCTGCCACAAGAGTGTGTATGTGCAAGAAGAGTCCAGTGTGCTTAAGATAGGCTCACCTGATGTTCCTACTGCATGCCCTGGGCTGTTCCTACTGTATGCCCTGGGCTCCAAATCTTCCTCCTACCATAGAGGTCCCTGAGGAGGGAGGCTCTCTCCTGTAGGCAGCCCACATCCTACCTGCCTGGCTGTTACGGTTTTTAGACATATCTGTGGACTGTCGGGAAAACGGTGCTGACTTGGGGACGCTTTTGAGTTATTCAAACCGTTCCGGTGGCAAAGGCACATGGTGGGAGAGGTGCCAAGTGCCAGGCCTGGGGACCAGATTCCCACCCTTCCCATGCCTGCAGAGAAGACGGGGCTTAGAAGGTTCTGGATGTGGAAATAGCTGGCCTTGGCTCTGTTGCTAAACTTCTTGAGGCATTTGGCCATAAAAGGGGGCAGCTGCCGCGACTGCTTTCTTGATTAATGAGCCCCCTGTATGCCTCCTAATTGTCCCCATGGAGCCCTGGGATGGCCTTGTCCTCTGGCCCCAGCTGTAGGAGATTTTTTTTTTTTTAAGGAACTGGGGCCCAACTCCAGCATAGCCACTGTTATAGGTGTGCAAGGACCCCACACTCTTTCCAGCAGGGGGGAGGCCAGACCTCTGAACCTACTGACCTTAGACTCATTCTGCATGCTGCACACTTGAGGTTGTTGGTACTGCACATGACGGACGGAATCGTCTAGGTCTCTATATTGGTGGTTGCAAAATTGGATCATGGTGGCAAGCAGGAAGCCTGTGACCTGTCATCGCCTCTCTCTTACTCAATTTCCTCAGGGTGACTACAGCTCTCTTGCCACAGCATCACCGTGTGGCTGAGTGAGGCAGGAGTGGTCACGTGGGCGCTTATGCTTAGTGAGGGTGGGACTTTGGGCACAGTGCTTAAGAGAGTAGAATAGGCCTGGTGGAGACTGTGAGGTAGGTATCTCCCTGTCACTCCATTGGAAAGATAATTGGACAGAGATGTTTCACAATCATGGAAAGATAGGAGGTTCAAGTGCCTATCGTAGATAGAACATGTAGGCTCCACATAGTGAGGTAGTTCAGCCACAAACAGGGCTAAGGTGGGTCCTCAGCTGTATACCAGTGTACAGTATCCCCAGTAGGCAGATTCATACTGGCAGAATGTGATGGGTGGTAATGGGGGCTGGGGCAGCAAGTGGCAGGCAGCATTAATGGTTGTGAGGTTCCCTACAAGGTGTTGGCTTCTTGGCATCATAGGTGCCCCTGCGTCCCAGAGGCTCATGGTTAACTGAACACCGTGTGCTTCCCTCCAGTTTTGGTGGAGACTGAGGCCCGGTCTTCTATACTTAGCCAGTTGACAAAACCACCATTGAGGACACAGATGCAATACTGTCCTTGATCTTATCAGTGTTGCCTGGCCACCTGGGCTGGAAGGGGCTACCTGTCATGCCACATGACATTGCTTCTAGGGACCAGAGCAAAGCTTCCTGCTGCCAGTATGGTGGCGCCATTGGACCCTGCTCCACATCTTGGCCTCCCCCGAGTGATGACTCAGATAGCTTCCACTCAGCCGCCTGCCAGAGTGACAGCCAGTCCTCCGCTCACAACTCAGACCAGGATGAGACTTCTCCAGCATTTAGCGGCTCCAGTCTGGAGTGGCTGAATAGAGGGAGTTTCCAGATAGGCTTTTCCTTTTGGGGTGCGGGAGCCCCCACCCCATTAGGATTTATGTCTTGAGTCAGCCTGGAGCCTCGTCCTGGGGGCTGGAAACTCATGAGTCACGCTCTTTTAATCACCATGGAAACCAGCAATAGGCTGGGGTTGGCAGAACTGATCTCTGAAAGGCAGGATGGTGAAGGCTGTTAGGTGGTCACCCCATTTCTGAGCACCCCACTAGGTGAGAAGTCTGAGGAAACAGCTGATGTAAACATTAGTTCTGAAGGTTTGGGGGAGTGGACAGGGAACCCCGGTGAGGCGGCTCCAGCTAACTTGGGAGGCTTTTGAGCCAGGCTTATCCCAGAATCCTACAGGGCAGTTTTCTTCATTGTCTGGGAAGCAAAGGGCCCTCTCAAACTAGCCATATTTGTCCCATAGCAGAGGAAAACAGCTCAGCTACAACTCAAGAGATTTGTCTCCACCTCCCATGAGAGGGCAGTGTCCCTAATGCCCAACTCGCAGTGTCCCGGAAGGCTACACCCCAAGAACCAGGACCCTGGGTGATGAATGTCCGTGCCCTCAGCACCCAGCACGTGATGACCCAGCATGGTGTTCAGTTCAGAAACTCTAGTGCCAAACCCACCTGGTTAGAATGTGACCGAGAGTAGCAGCGAGACAGCCAGCAGTCAAGGTCATGGGTCCCTCATCCCTGACCAGGGCTCCCAAGACTCCTTAATATCTCTCTAATGAGAGTAATTTGGCAACAGTGGAAAACATGCGCTCACCCTTTGTCCCAGTAATTCCATTTCTGGGAATCCGGCCTAAAGAAATAATCCTAAATATAGGCTAGAAAAACAGGCTTCGCAGGGATGTTCACTTCAGAGTTGTTTATTGCTCATGTAAAACAGAATGGCGGCGGTTCTGTCCATGGCAGAAAGGGCGGGAGCGGAGAGAAACTCGAAGCAGATGCCCATAGGTACAGCACAAGCGAAATCTTTGTTCGGGTCTCAGCGAAAAGTTGTTTGGGGCCGGCAAAATGACTCAGTGGGCAAAGGTGGCAAGCGTGACGTAAAGGCGGCAAGCTTGATGACCTGAGGTTGATCCCTGGGTGGAAGGAGAGAAGTGACTCCCACAAGTTGTCCTCTGATTGCCACATATAAACTGTGGTGTCTCTGTGTGTGTACATTTGTGCACAGTAGATAAACAAAGAGCAATACAAATTATGTTTACTAATAATCGGGAGAAGCTGCAGGGTGGTTCAGTGGGTAAGAGCCCTTGTTTCTCGAGCACGAGGACCTGAGCTTGGAATCCCAGCATCATGGTAAAGCCAAGCATGGCAATGCACACCTGTGACTCTAGTGTCTCAGAATTGACAGAGGGATCCCCATAGGAGCCAAATGAGTCTAGGCCAAAGCAGGCCAGCTTCAGGTTGAGTGAGGACCCCCCCACCCCCGCCCCATGTAGTAAGAATGGCGGGCTGCGTCCCACCGCTCAGCTCCCAGCTACTGGCTAGCTTTACCAGAAATAATTACACAGAAACTGTATTCTTTTAAACACTGCCTGGCCCATTAGTTCTAGCCTCTTTTGGCTAATTCTCTCATCTTGCTTTAACCCATTTCTAATAATGTATGTAGCACCACGAGCTGGCTTACCAGGAAAGATCTTAACCTGCGTCTGTCTGGAGTGGGAGAATCATGGCGACTGCCTGACTCGGCGGCTTTCTTTCTCCCAGAATTCTGTTCTGTCTACTCCACCCACCTAAGGGCTGGCCTATCAAAGGCCAAGCGGTTTTCTTTATTAATTAACCAATGAAACAACAGATAGAAAGATGACCCTCCTCCATCACCCCCACCCGGTTCAAGGCGGTAAGCAGAAAGTAATAGCTTTATTGCAGGACACCTGGTGTCTTCTGGCCTTTGTATACGTACACATGGCACACACCACACATACATAGATACAGAATTATATACACGTAGTAAAAATTAAAGTGAAAGAAATATACTGAAATATTAGTAAATGTGTGTGTGTGTGAGAGAGAGAGGGAGGGAGGGAGGGAGAGGGAGGGAGAGGGAGGGAGGGAGGGGGAGAGAGAGAGAGAGAGAGATTGGGAATTGAACCTAGTGCCTCACACATGCTAGTCAAGCATTCTCCACTGAACTGCATCCTGGGCCCTTTTTATTTTCTGACCATCTCATCTGCCTCGGCTAGCCCTGAGCTCTCTCTGTAGTCCTAGCCACCCTTGAATTTTGTGATCTTTTTGCCTATGTCTCCAGACTCAACTGGTTTTATGGGCTTGTGCCTTCAGGCTCCGTTCCCGAGTGCTCTTGATTTAATTTTATCCAGATGCTTAGATTCCGTCCCTCACCTTCCCACGCTGCATTTGTTAGTCAAGTGTGAGTTGTCACTTCCAAAGAGTGACATCTACCCATTAGCGCACAGATCCTGAGTGCTGGTGGATGAAACCAGCAGGAGGAACAGCCTCTTGGGGAGAGCTGGTGTCAGTCACTCCAGCAAGTGTACCCTGCCTCCCATCAGCCCTGCCCACCCCTGCAGCCTGGAGGTTCCCATCTGCTTCCGTACAGTCCCAGGATGTGATAGCCACCCATCTGATTCCATCCCTGGAGTTCTGGGGATTCTAGGGTACCCTGCGACAGGAACATTGCCCTGTGGGCTTGACTCTGGAAAGCCTGTGATCTCTGTGCCTAGGGCTGCCTTTCCTGGTTTCCCTTGGAAGACTCAGCTCTCCTTTCTGGTTCACCTCCTGTGTGCTGTTGACTCTGGCCACCGTGTCACCATTGCTGTGGGTAACGTTGTCTCAGCGGTGTGGCACATCTCCCGCGTGTCCTGTTTGCACTGCAAACCTCAAATTTCCTGCCTCAGTGAGGACCCCCTGGGCAGAGACTGTCATCAGTGTAGCTTGACATACAGTGACCACAGAGAAACCCTGGATGTAGAGGAAAGTAGAGATGAAAACACTGTCCCTTGTGCCACCTCTGCCTCTCCTTAGTGATCCACACCCATGGACAAGTGGGGCCCTGACTCGAGGACCCAATACTTCTGTGTTAATGTTGAGGTCCAGGACCTGTTCAGTCATCTTAGGTTTCGCCCAGTGACCCCTTTGTGTTCCCAGATTCCGTGACAGTGTCTTTCATCCTGCCTTCTGGCTGGGACACTTGCTTAGGTATTCCTTGTCTTCCTTCAGCGAGTGCCGGGCACCCAAGTTTACTAGATAGCCCATGCTAGCCTCACGTTCTCAGTCTCCCTGCTGCCACCTTTTGAATGTTGGGGTGACAGGTGAGCCCCAGCATGTCCGGCTTAGGCAAGCATCTTGAGGAACGGTCTTCAGTTGCATTTGGGGATTTAGGGACGGGTATGCCAGAGGTAAAGTATAGCTATCTTATTGATCTCTCCAGTAGGTTCCAGACGCTGAGCTAAGTAAGTCCTTGGCAAATTAGGTCCCCTGAAATAGTCTCTGCCATCCTATTTATTAAATTACCACCAGAGGAGCCAGGTTCAGAGAGGTGCAGTAACTGTCTTAATGACACACTGTAAGGAACTCAAAAAACGTAGGGCTTAATGTCTCTGAAGACGGCTTGGGGCCAAGCGCTGAGGCAGTCCATGGAAGAGTGATCAATCTGGTTTTTTTCAAAACAACGGGTGCTTATTTATACCCAGCCTTTTCCCAGAAAACTTCGCTCGCGGCTTCTGCTCCAAGCTGCTTTTGGACAGCCTGGCCAGGTCGCCAAGTGGAAGTGGCCCTGCAGCAGCCTCCAGGTACGGAGGTGGTCTGCACAGGGGGAACGCCGGCTGTGTCCGTCTGAAGGCGCTAGGGCCATAGCTTGGCGGAGGCTTTTGGAGAGCAAAGCCTGTAGGGTTTTTCTGCTGCTGTGAGTCTGGGTGGTCCAGGTCCTTTGTGATCCTGCCATGCCCTTTGACACAGTGGCAGATCTCCCATGGTGAACTGAGGGACAGGCATCTTGGACTCTGCGTCTTTGTGGCCAGCCCTGCAGCCCTGCTCCTCTGGCTTCTGTGGATACCGAGGGCAGTTGGGCTCACTAGCCTTTTGGAAGGGAAAGGGCTGGACGGCTGCCAGTGTTTCCTAAAGAGGGCCTTTAACTTAATAATGAAGGCCCACTTTCCCAGGTGTGTTGTGGGCTGGCACCTCATTTGTTAAAGTGACAGCCGTCCCGAGAATTAGGCTTGCTGAACAGAATGGCAAAGGCTCATGTCCCTGTTGTACATAACAGCCGGCTGGGAGATGGGACTGTCATCAGTAAACACAGTAAATATTTGAAATTAAATGTCTCCCCCAGCGAGGGGCAGGGCTGAGCTGTGTTATTGAAACACTGGGCCATGTCGCTGGGCCAGTGCCAAGGGGGACAGGAAGTGATTCTGATGTACAGGGCAAGAAAGGGTACTTACTCCACACACTGGCAAGACGTACCGTGGTCTGCAGGCCTTGCTGAAGGGCAGTGCACTGGCCTGAAAGGCTGGGGCGAGCTACCTCCCACCTCCGTATTCCTGTTGGCTTTAGGGATACTATCAGATTTTCCTGTAGCACCTTCCCCTTGGGGATGTGGTCCCAAGACCCCGGATGGACCTATAAGCTCCTCTCGAAGTGGACCGTTGCCACCTGAGCCATGCCTAGCCCTCTACCTCAGTCCTCTTGCTTTTCCTGCCCCTGGGCCTTTGTGTTGGCCTCGAGTTTATGCAGTGACCTCTCCTCTCTGCCCCTATCACTAAGCCCCACTTTGGTTCCCCCATTCAACTCTCCCCAGTCCCAGGTTACTCTTGGATGTCTTTCGTTTGTTGTCTGTCCACCCCGCTGAACTCCAGGCTTGTGCTACCTACCTAGCACGACCCTCAGAATATACTAGAAGCTTGGTGGGTATCTGTTGACCAACCTAAGCTCGTCAGTTATTTCAAAACCGTTGACCACCCGTACCAGGAAAACTGAGGCAATTTAGCCATCAGCTCTTCCCATGTCCACTATGCGTCAATGGGAAGAGAAGCAATGATCAGAGATCTAAAGTGTCTGTGGTAAAATACTCAACTGGGACATGGACTTGAAATCGCACCTTCCTGTTTCAGTGTATTACAGTGGCCATGGGAAGGTCACAAGTCCTTTGTGCTCTACGGATGGCCCTGATACCTCCTCCCTAAAACTACTCATGGGGTTCCTACAGCACTGTGTGCATAGGCAAGGGTATGGGGGAGGCTGCTATTAGTCTTTGCTTGGTTTTCTTCTGATTCTCCTGAGCTCTGACATCTTGGAGGTGGAAGACCCTGTGTTGTTGTCTCGGGCCAGCCCACACCCCATGCTTCTCTGAGAGAGTGGGACTCTCTTAGAGAGCATTGTGAATAACTTTAGGCTTCTGTTGCCTTCTCCCAACCCTTGGCCGTGGCTGCCTTTTTTAACATTTTCCCAACATGTGCTATTGAACCAGATCCCGAGAAAGACAGCATACTCTCTGTGGACTTTGGAGGTGTGAGGAAGGAGCAGGATGGGTTAGAGGTCCCTTCCGTGGGCTGCAGTGGGGAGTGACCCATGGTCATAGGAGCCATTGGAGGATGCTGTGCTGGGGAGGGATGTTGAGAGTCTAGCTGGGCCGTGTGGTCACCAGGGGATGACCCTTCACCCTTGCCCTCAGGGTTCCCTTGCCTCTTTATTTTGCACCCTAGATGTAGAATGAGTTTCTGTTACAGCCCTTTTGCACAATAGGATGCTGACAGCCGAGAACTTTGCCCTTCCTTTGGTCCTAGATTAGCTGCATTTCTGTGCTCACATCGTCTGTTCAATGCTCACAGCAGCATTGGCTTCTGAGATGGAGGCTGTGCCAGCTCTTGTAACCCGGGCATGTTTCTCTCTTCTCTCTTTGCTCCAGCCGTCCGGGTACATGGAAAACTCGGTCTCCTACAGCGCCATTGAAGATGTTCAGCCGCTGTCCTGGGAGAACGCCCCGAAGTACTGTTTACAGCTCACGATCCCTGGGGGGACCGTCCTGCTGCAGGTAAGATGCGTAAACATGAGCGAGCATATTCCCCCCCACCCGCTCCCTCTGTAGATGGTCGCTTTTGTCAAAACAGACCATCAGGAAGGTATAAAGAAGGGCTCTCAGGAGGGCAGGAGGAGGGCTGTACATGGATGAAGCACCTGCTACATGCCCACTGTCTAGGAGCTTGCTAGTTTTTCTGAGCCCGGGAAATGAATTCTCTTGTTTCCATTTCGCAGTTGTCAGGCCTTAAAAGTTGTGAGGAGCACCTTGTTATGAATCTTCTCTTTGCTGGACTCAAGTGAGGGTGTGGCCTGTATATGATTTTGTTGGTTTAGGTTTTTTGTTATGGTGGCGGTTTGTTTGTTTGTTTGTTTTTGTTTTTTGTTTTTTTACAATGGGCATACTGATTCTTTTGTGTCCGTGAGGACATCGGTTGGAAATGACACAAGCTTTATAGGACTGTCATGCTACTAAGTAGATCGCTGAGAGGTCCAGGAGAGAACTGCAAGAACAGCTGCATCCAGTGGATGGGTGACGTCATCAGCACTTAGGCTTTGCCCCCCCTCTCTGTTGGCATCATGGTGAGGTACATTGTTAGTGTGTGGTGAGAAAGGGTGACCACGCTAAGGCACTGCTTACACTATCTAATTCCTTGTGAGTGCACTCTGCTCTGGCTCCCTGTCCACTTTCGGCCATGGCAGCTGATGGCCCTTCTGGTATCGCCAAGAGGCAGGAGAGGTAGGCACCCTGGAAAGGAGAAGTAGCAACTAGAAGCCAGTTGCCACAGCAGAGCGCAAGGGACATTGTGTGACATGTCCTTATCCTTGCTGCTTTCTCTTGGACGATGTCAGAAGCCATGCCTACCGTAGCCCATTTTCAAATTTAGCCCCCCATTCCTTGTCATTTTCCCTCTGGCCAGCAGAGCTCCCCAATGCCCCCTTTGACCCCTTTTTTTAGTGGGGGGGGGAGACGACACATACTCAGCCACTTCCATGCCTCCTTTGGCCTCTTCTGTTTCTCTTGTCCATTGCCCAGCTGATGTCTGTAGTACTGGGTCCATGCGAGGTTGGGCAATGCTGGGCCCAGTAGGGGTGGGTGACCCCATGAGCAGAAAAGGAGACTGAGACAGGGAGGACCCTGAAGGACAGCAGGACAGTCTTCTGGAATGTTTTTACTGCTGAATTATGCAGCTTCAAGCCTGGGCCCTGCAAGCCCCATCCTCACCCTCACTGTCAGCCTCTGGGGAGACCAAGCCATAAACACATGATTACTGAAATGCGACTCAGACACAGGCATGTCCCAGAGGACCGGGGGGTGGGGATGGTGACTCACTGAGTCCCCGGGAGACAGATGGGCCCCCAGGGATGCATTGCGTGGGGTACAGGGGTATATGAGTAGGGTGCCCCTTGGGGGGCACATCTAGTATTAAGTGTGGGGAGGTAGCTCTCTGTTGCAGCGGAGAGTGGAGCTGATACCTGTGACCGTGTCTAGATGTTACGGTCTTGTCAAATTCCCACTATATATCCTGAGGGCACGAGGGAGCAGTAAGAAGCTCTTACAGGACAGAGGAGACACTAGACAGATTAGAAGCTAAGGGGCTGTGTGAAAGAAGGCTGGGTGTGTGAAATAGTCAGGAAGCTCTGGTTTCTCTGTTGATGGTGGTCCCTACTCACGGGGAGGAGAGCCTTTTGTTTCTGAGACTAGAGAGGGCAGCCTTTTCCCCGCCCCCAAGGAAGGCTAGAACATCACCCTGGGTCGGAGGAGCAAGGCTGTGGGCATGTCCCTTTAACCTGGACATGGCCCTGGCTGGCAGCAGTGATGACTCTATCCCAGGCTGCAGTGGGCTGAGCTACACGTCAGAGCTCCCCCTGTGGCTGACAAACCAGGCTGCCCCAGCGTCCTCCACGCTTGCCGCCCCTGCTTGGTGGCTGTTCAGTCAGAGGCAGGAGCAGCAGAGGAGGGAAGAAGGAGAAGAGAGGCGAGGAGGCCGCAGCAGCTACCAACTCAGGGAAGCAGTGCAGTCTCCCTTCAGAGAGCTAGGTGGGTGTAGCCCTGCCCCTGCCCACCCGTGGGTCTCTTTCCTGCTTGCATCTCTGTCAGGCCAAGGGAGGCAGACTAGCGTGGCCAACTTGTGCCTAGGGGGATGACTGAGGTGCCGGTTAGGGCCTTTGCTGGGCATTTTGGTCCACATGCTGTGTGTGACTGATGTTGGGGCCTTGGCTTAGTCTTCATTCTTGAATGATATGCTGTATTAGGACCCAGAGCCCAGGTGTTGTCACCAAGAGCAACCTCAAGTGATTGAGTACTATGTCTTCTTTACCCCAGGGTGGGAAGGGACCTGGGAAGCAGCCAGGTATGCTGAAGGGTCTGTCTGTGTGATGGCCCTGGAGGGTTTTGAGCTGATCATGAACACTGCAGCCACCAGCCCCTGCGGTGGCGTGATCTTGGGTTTAGTTGATGCTATTGATTGGGAATTGCTCTTTCTCGGTGCCGAGCCATGCCAAGTGCCAGGGCTCTGCTGTATCTGTGCTGTCTAGCCCTCCGTCTCCCTCCCCCATCATCTTCTGTCTCTGTGTCTGTCTTTCTGTCTCTCCACCCTTGTCTCCCTTCTGTTTCTTTGTCTGCCTTTCTCTCTGCTCTTCTCTTCCTCCCTCCCTCTCCAGCTTTCTCTGTTTCTTTTTCTCTAAAGTCTCCTCAGCCTCAGGGCATCTCTCTCTTCCTCTTTATCACCCTCCCATCCCAGTGTCCTCATGGGGATCTCCTTTCCCATTTGGCTTTCTTAGATCGATAGTCTGTCTTCCTGGAAGTCCAGCCCCTGGGACCTGAGCTGGGGGTTCCAGGAAGGCTGAGTAAGCCTTTCCACACATCGCTTAGGTGTATCACCGTGCAGTCCTCCTGCAGGTGCAGTCGACAAGGCACCAGTGGCCAGCATGGGGGCCAGTCAGTGCTCCTGGACTCTTGGTGATTTCTGTGTGAGCTTCCTAAGTCTGTGTTAGAGGCTCCGGCAACAGCAGAAGCTTGCTAATCTTATTTCTCTCTTACCACCCTCTTGTCAACACCATTGTGAGGAGGCCAACTCCTAAGCACCTACACTGTGTATGTCCTATGTGGGCCACATTGCTGGTGGCTTCTGGTACAGTCTGAGCTCCAAGGAACCACGAAGTGCTGATATCCTTGAAGCAGAGGGTCCGCCTGTAGGAAGAGTAGACCGCGCCCAAGGTGGCTTGTGTCAGGAGGGCAAGTGGACCCCTCTTTCCAGCGGTGACCCCCCCCCATTGCCAATCTCAAAAACCCCATGGGAGATGGACAGCTGTTTACCATACACACCAGTAGCTGGCAGGAATTGGGACAGAATGGGTTCCTCTGTTACTGCAAGTGACGGAGAGAGAGGGAGAGAGAGGGAGAGAGCCTTCCCGGCTGCTCTTTGCTGGTTTTCCTGGAGATTGGGCCAGGAAACTGAACTTGGGAACAGTCCCTGCAGGCTCCGGACTGTTTTTCTCACCTCGCGGACAATGCAACAATGAACTAGAACTTGGCAGCCTCTGCGGAGGAAGTTGGGCAGGCTTCCCTGGAGCCAGCCCTGTGGGAAGGTTATCACCAGTCACCGGCAGAGAGCCACCAGAGCAAGCCTGGGGCCATGGGGGCAAGGTGGGCTGTGAGCTCCCTCTGGGGTTCCTGAGGCTTCTCCTCCCAAGTCACCCTCCAGGCCCTCCCTCGCTGTGCCCAGTGTTCCCTGGGATATGGCTTGTCCTGACCCTCTTCTGCTGCCACCCTGGCTACAAGGGAACTTCATAGACAGACACTCCTTCTGGCTGCAGCGCAGCCAGGCCAAGTTGCCACTGCCAGAAGCTTCTTGTGTGCCTCCAGAATGTCTCCTGGAATCCTCTACTGAAAGAAAGCTCACCTTTTTCATACACTGCCTGGCCCACTCTGCTTTCCATGGTAGCTACTTGGTACTGGGCATAGGTGCCATGTTTTTCATTGACTATCAAGCATCTCCCAGAGCCACAGCCCACACCCACAAGAGCCAGGTACATACAGTTTGCCTGTTCCCTAGGGGGTATTGGGGCAAGCAGGCTAGGAGGGAGATGGGCCTGAGATGTGATCCAAGTCTGCTCCACTGGCCAAGTGCCCTGAGCAGTGGGAAACTTCAGAACCTCATTTCTTTACCTGTAACTGGACCATAGTACTTGTCTCCTTGGTTACCACGGAGTCGAGATAGTCCAAACCTGATACACAGGTGTCCAGGGACATACCACCATGCTTGTTTTGGGAGACCCGGCAAAAGCATGGTGGTGAAGAGGGTGTCAGAGCAGAAGGGTTCTTTGAAGTTCCGTGAAATGGGTATATGGATGCTTCACCAATCCTAAGGTTTGCCTCTCTCTTTTTTCCTCTCCTATGCCTGTGCATCCATCCATCTGTGAATGTACCTGTCTGCTTACATCTGTCAACAAAGCTACCTCATCTATCCATCCATCCATCCATCCATCCATCCATCCATCCATCCATCCACATACACATCCATCTGTCCATCCGTCCATCCATCCTTTCACATACACATCCATCCATCCGTCCATCTGTCCATCCATCCGTCCACATACACATCCGTCCGTCCGTCCATCCATCCATCCGTTCGTCTGCCCATTCGTCCATCCACCCACCCACCCACCCACCCATCCACCCATCCACCCATCCACCCATCCACCCATCCACCCATCCACCCATCCACCCATCCACCCATCCACCCATCCACCCATCCACCCATCCACCCATCCACCCATCCACCCATCCATCCATCCATCCATCCATCCATCCATCCATCCATCCATCCATCCACTTACCCATCTGTCTACTTACCTACCTCATCTGGGCCTCTGTTCTGGAGCAGACATTTGAGATACTTCGGCTGCTACTGCATGGGAGGAAACAGGGCCAAGCCACGCACTGGCTCTTAAGAGCAAAGCTTGTGCCCTTTCACATCACACCAGCTCACACTCACGGCCAAGTCCCTCAGCTGTGTGCACTTGTCCTGTGTGTGGGAAGGAAAGGAGCTAGGAACGAGACTGTGGGCCGCATGTGACATCTCGGCCCCAGGTCCATATCAGAAAGGTAACAGTGGAGCTCAGAGTAGGTTGGGCTTGACTCTCATCCCAAGATCAGTTGGATCTTCCGAAGTTGCCTGTTGGGATCCCAGGTGCCACATGCCAGCATCAGGGTGTGGCCAGGGCTCTGCTTCTGAGGTCCAGGAGAGAGTCTGTCTCCTCTCCTTTCCTAGCTTCTGGGTGCTCCTTGGAGTCTGTGACCTTGATCGTCTCCCTGCTTCACTGTGATAGGCCCTTCTGCCTCCCTCCCACGGAGCCACTACACAGTCCAGGGTGATCTCCCTGTCACGAGAGCCTTGATGTACCATCTGTGGACTCTCTACCCCCACAGGATAGCAGCACCACAGGTGATTAGTGTGTATGTGTTTTTTGGAGGGTGCCCTTCCCACATCATTTTTCTTCTCCACTGTGATATGTTGAAAGCATAGACAAGGCTGTGGACCGGGGCTGTGCTGGAGCTGGCCCATCCTGGTTTACACTTGTTCATGAGAGCGGCGAGTCTCCTTGGTAGAGCTAACTGTGGACATTATTAACACCAGAGAAATCAACACACACAGTGGCCAGGGCTAAAGGGAGAACCTTTGTGGAGCCTCTGCAAGGTGCTTGCTCCATTCTGCTGTTGTACACCCCGTGGCCCATTGTCAGGAGACCAGATACTGAGCCAGTGCTGACCAGAGCTGGGGATGCAGGTGAGCTCCAGGCTGTGAGTGGGGGTGCTTCTCTTCACAGGCCTCTGGAGGCCCTGTGTCATCATTGGATGTCTTGCTCACACCTAGGATGTGATCAGAGTTGCGACCTGGACCTGGGTCTTTCCGAGGCTCAGCTCTGGTACATACGTGCAAGGTGTTGGAAGCCCATTGTGGGGAATGTTGAGAGAATCCCAGGTGTGACAGGCCAGGTTCCTGGACAGTCCTGGCAGAACAGAGGCAACCAATCACTCAGCTCCCTCGCCTTTGGCCAGTTCTCGCCATCCAAGGTCCAATATGTATAAGCACAGGGAAAGTGTTCCAGCCAGCAGGGTGGAGACTATTGTACCCAGCCAAACTATGCCATACTGGCAGCCATGTCTTCTGTTCTGATTTTACTCTTGAGGGTCAGTACACAATTTTTCAGGAGGCAAGCCACAGCCTCATGGCAAATGGCAGTGGTTAGGGGCTTATGTGGGGGCCAGTAAGATGGTCTGAGACATTCTAGAAAATGACCTATCATTCTTCCGTCCTTGTTGTTACAGGCTGCCAACAGCTACCTGCGAGATCAGTGGTTCCATTCTCTGCAGTGGAAGGTAAGTCGGGGCACTGCTTCCGATTTGCAGAGGCTCCTTGGGGCTTAGAGAGTGATGGCTGAGAGCCGGGCAGGACACAGGCCTGAAGGGGGGGAACATTGCCTCGTGGGTGGCTCAGTGAGGGGTCTCTGCTGCTGCTGGGAGTTTCTGCGGCCTCCCCAAGTTCTGTGTGTCTTGTGATAGAAGCAGGTCCTTGGTGGTGGCTGCTCAGCTTAGAACCTTCTAGCTGGTCCCTTGTTTCAAGGAGGGTCCTAGATCTGCTTTCATCAGAGGGAGGGCAAACCTGGGGTTCAGGGAGGTTGCACTCTGGGTTCCAGAATGTTCTTTGAGCAAGAAGTTTTGGAAGCTGCATGGAGCGGGAGTTCAGCAGAGGTTGAAAAACCCCGTCTCTTGTTCACCATCTTTGCTCCTTTTGGTGGGCTGGCTTCCCAGCTTCACTTACTCCCTTCTCACTCTGTGAAGTTTCAAGCTTCTGACACTTGGAGAGGACAGGCACCTGCTGTCACTTCTTAGGCCTGGACCACCACCATCATCCCCGCCAGGATCCAGTTCTGTTGTGTTCAGTGGCCCAGGTGATGGAGTCGGGTCACAGGGCATGGGTAGTGCATTCTCGAATGTCTCTTGTCTCCCTCCCCTGCCTTCTAAGCTGTGGTTCAGAACCCACCATTGTAGGTGTGGATCATGTCACGGGGTGTCTTCATAGTGGCGTAGAGGATCTTGGAAGCTGGCAGCATGCACTAAGCTGAAGGAGTGCCCAGAAAATCACGTGACTGTCCCTGAGAGATCTTCATCTCCTCCCCTGTTAACCTGTCCATCTTCTTGCTCTACGCTCCTGGTGCCAAGTCTGAGCTAAGCATGAATCGTTAGTGTGAGGCTGCACTTATTGAGCTCCTACTGTGTACTGACAGCTGGGCAAGGTTCCTGCTCTCCATATCACTGGTGGCATGCCCCTGTGACGTTCATTCCTGTCTGTGCCAGACTTAGTTGTGGAAAGGGGGGCTCAGTCTGCAAGGGATAAGGAGGGTGAAGGGTCCTGACTCATTGCCAGCCTGTTGAGGTGAATGTTTCCTCTACCTGCATGCCAGGTACGCCTCTTTGGCTGTGCTTCTGAAGTTTCAAGAGGAAACCAAGATAAGAGGCGTACAGTGGAATTTCACGCTTAGTGACACATGTCTATGTTTCTAGGACTTTGGAGTCTGAGGCAGGAGGATTGCCTCCAGGTTGAGGCTTACAAGGAAATGAAAGTTTAAGAGGTTTTGGCGGAAAGATTATCTCAGCATTCTAACCTAGGATTATGTGTGGGGTTTACAAAGCGAATCCAGAGAACTGGGGAGGATGCCCTTGGGTTTTCAGCAGTTCTCGAAGGACCTGAACCTCCATTCTCATGGTGTCTAGCATTTTTATAATCCCTAAATTCAGTCAAGGAAAACTTTCTTTAAGGCTGGAGAGATGACTCAGAGGTTAAGAGCACTGACTGCTCTTTCGGAGGTCCTGAGTTCAATTCCCAGCAACCACATGATGGCTCACAACCATCTGTAATGAAATCTGGTGCCCTCTTCTGGCCTGGAGGCATGGAGGCTGAACACTGTGTACAAAATAAATAAATAAATCTTTTTTTCTTTTTTTAAAAAAAGAACTTTCTTTAAAAATACCTGGGGAAACCAAGCCAGAGTTACTAGAGGATGGCACTGGGCTCACTGGGCTCTGTCACCCAGGAGGTGGGTGACCCTCCTTCCCACCGTATAAGCTTGTGTGAGATGCTACCTGGGTTAGGTGACCCCCATGATTCGGGTATGAGGTCACCAGGTATGGCAGCTTGATTTAATGATGGCTCCTGGAGGTCTGGTTTGAGTTTAAGACTTGCTGTCCGTCCCTGCAGAGTGACAGAGAATCATAAGCTGTTTGGGGGAATGCTTCCACCTAGCAATGCCTGCTGGAAGGCCTGGATTCGAACCCTTACCTTTCCTTGTCCCAATCCAAACAGATCTGGGTGTTTGTTCGCATAAAGGCCGTAACATGTCGGGCCTGGCTTCTGCTGTCATTCAGCCAGTACGGGAACTAGAGCTCAGAGTGGCCAGACAGCTTGCCCATGGTTACATGGCAACTTTAATCCAGTCCCGTGGGTCCATTCTGCCCCCTCTCTGTCAAACAGCCTGAGGTTTGGACTCATCAGCCCGTTCAGGATGTGACCCCCTCTCTGCTCCTGAGACAGCCCAGCCGCTCTTTTCCTCCGTGGGTAAAGGCAGCCACTGTGGAGTTAGTTCTCCTCTGCTTTATTTACTTGTTTCTTTTTTCCTTTTTAACACAGAGAGCAAGGAAAAGCTGACAACAGAACATCAGAATTTAGGACATTTAGCGATTCCACAGCTACGGTTTGAATTTGTGAGTTTCCTGCCTGTGGCCTACAACAGGGAGTATATATAGATAGAGTGTGCTGTTTTCGTACCGTGACGCACTCCGCTCAGATACTGTGTCTCCCAGTTTAACTTGCCTAGACTTGCCCAGGGCAACGTGTTTCCTTGGGAGGGCAAAATTGGGTCTTTAGAAGACTTAGCTGCAACGGCAGCGTATGGCCCTCAGAAGGGCAGGGCTCCTCAGCCAAGGGATGCTGCGGTCCCCTTGTAGGAGTTTTGCCTTTTTTTTTTTTTTTTTTTTATAGTCAGGAGGTCTCTACTGGGATCTCCTTGTGTGTTTCCTGCTGCCATCATGGCCCTCTTGGCTGAGAGGTTCCTTCACTACTGTTTTCTCTACCTGGATAGATTCTCGCAAGCCAGCAGTTGCTCTGAGGAGACATGAGGCCATGAGCCCTGAGTCCTTTCTTTCTCCCTTCTGCTTCCCTCTTCCTGGAAAGAGCTTTGCTCTTGCCCACAGCTGCCTTGGTCAGGGGAGCCTAGGGAAGCCTGGAGTCTCATGATGGGGTAGGGGACATGCACCTCCTGTCCTAGGAATGGGATGGGAAAGAGCTCTTCTGCCCTACCCAAATCCCCAGGAGCCCAGCCTGCGGTCCTGAGGGCTCCCTGGGGAGGCTGTCCTGTTTGGTTTAAGCGGTAGGCTCTTGGGGCCAATTCCCTTGGGTTTGAAACATCAACAGTCACACAAAGTTAATGAGGCCTCAGTTCTGACTCAGATCCTCCTCCTTGCTCCTGCCCAGGCCCTCAGAGGCCAGGGTCTGCAGAGATAGCTTACGTGTGCATGAGGCTTCGAGGGAACAACCTGTCACGTGTACAGAGACAAGCCTGTTATGTATACAAAGACTGAGAGGATAGATAAGATTCTATGTGTGTACAAAGCTCTGGGAGTCAGGCCAATCCATGTGTAAGGCTGTAAGGAGACAGGCCTGTTGTTCAACCCTATGAGGGAACAGGCCTGTTGTATTGTACAGGGCCATAAGAAGAAAGGCCTAAGGTGTGTTCAAGGCCCAAAAGAAAATGACCCATCCTAATATATGTTACTGTGCAAGGACAGGCCCACTGTGTGCACCAGGGCATGTGTGTAACACTATGAGGGGCCAGCCTAGGTTGTGTGGCATCCGCTGTGTTCCAGGCTGGAAGGGCACAGCCTGTA
Organism: Chionomys nivalis; assembly: GCF_950005125.1. Classification (NCBI taxonomy): domain Eukaryota; kingdom Metazoa; phylum Chordata; class Mammalia; order Rodentia; family Cricetidae; genus Chionomys; species Chionomys nivalis. The sequence goes on along the minus strand of NC_080106.1, from coordinate 12,008,221 downwards.
CTTACAAAACTGAGAAACTGGCCTGTTTTTCTCCCTGGGCTCTGGAGAGGAGAGGCCCCAATACACACACCCGTGAGGGGCAAGCCTGCCTGGATACCTTGAGGAGTAGCTACGGCTGGTGGTGAACCCCTAGCTGGGTACCTTACCCTCATCTACGCCACTGGTACTCTGCAGCCCAGCCTTCACCTCCTAATGCGGTTCAGAAGCCGCTGCACGGCAGTCGTGAAACCCACAATGATCGTATCCTCAAGGGAAAGTGGGTCACAGTGAAACACAACAGGCCGGGAGCAGGGGCCAGGCCGGGTGTGTGACATGAGTGTATACGCATGGTCATGGCTATCTACTTCTCCCTGGCAGGCTTTCCCAAGTCCCCGGAAGGTATGGCCTCCCAGCCACCGCTGGGTAGACCTCTGTCCCTCCTCTGTGCTTTGGAGGATGAGAAAGAGAAAGTGCTTTAGTGTGTGAGGGCAGCCACTGTATTCATTTATTGTCAATGGAGACTGACTGATGCCTTGATTGTCTTCTCTGTGAAATGGGGTGTCAGGAGCCCCTCACCTGCTGGATCTTTGTGAAGATTATAGACCCTGTTGTTTGTGAGGGAAGTGGAGTGGGCCTGTAGAAACCAGTTCCCCTGACACACCCGCCCCCCAGACCTCTTCTAACTCCTTGGCAGTCCAGTAAATCCTCACGAAGACTTCTTCCCAGTGTGGGCCACCAGTGCTCCTCAGCACCCTGTGTGTTCACACACGTTTGTTGTTGTGAGCCTCAGGGTAGTTCCTTGAAGCCTTTGTCACTCTTGTCCTACAGAAGAGGGGCTGGAGCCCAGGAGAGTGAAGACATTGCTGAGGACAAATGGCTTCTTAGAAGTACATTGGGCGGTTGCTATGCAGTAAGGATTGGCCTGTGTGTGTGTGTTTGGAGCTCCTGGTCAGGGACAGTCACCATCAGGATCCCAACATAGGCTCTTTGCTACTCACCCTATCAGGAGTTCAGGGGGCCCACCCTATACTCCACACAAGGAGGAGGCCTGGCCTGTGCCACCATTGCTGGGGGACCGGGTCAGGATGACAGAAAGCCCTGTCTTGACACCTATCTTGAACCCCTTGCTGAAGGCCAAGCCAGAGCATCCCTGGCACGGGAAGCTTGGGGATCTGCACAGGGGTGGCACTATCACCCTGGCTCTGTCTCTTCTTGGCTAGGATGTCACACTGGGAAGGGCCAGTTCTGGGACCCTATGTTGTAGCGTGGACTTCTCCTTCCTCTCTGATCTGTGGGTCTTCTGCTGGGGTATCCAGACAGACGCCCCCTACCTAACACAAATGATCTCACTGCACGGAGCCCATGCAGGCCTCTTGGGGCTCAGCATCATAGCTGCTTCTCCCGTGTTCCTGTTTCAGATGTGGGGCTGAGAAATCACACCTGAGTTCTTCCAGTCACGTAGCCTTCGGACAAAGCCTGACTTGATTTCAGAACCCAGGCTTCTCTGGCCTGGAACATAGCTCCAGACACCACATACAGAACACACATGTGGGCATGCATTCATGCCCTCATACACATATGTGCCCCATAGGTGTTACTGGAATTATTAGGGTCAGATCCTGGGCCCTGGCAGCCTAACAATCTAAGGTTAGCCACCGCTGTCTGTACTCCATTTAAACAGACACAGAATAGTGAGAAACGGAAAGGAGTCCCAGTAACCCCATCCCCCGAAGTCCATCTTCAAGATAGCAATATGAGATTCAGCGATAGAGGCACACAACTAAGCAGCCCTTGTTGAGGGGTAGCCCCATCAGTCCTCGACCCCTCATTGTCTCTGCTCCAGACTCGCCTGTGAGGTGGTCGGAGGAGCTGTCGTAACTGTGTGCATTCTCTTGGAGAGATCCATGTTCCTCCTCTGACTGCCCCCCACCCCCCCGCCCACTCCAGCCTTTTCTTTCTCTCAGCGTGAATTCTAGGAGAAATTCTAATTGCTTGGGGCCCCTTTTTTTCAGTAATCTAATAGCCAGGGGGAGGGACGTGAGAATATCTCCCTCCTTCCCCAGAAAGTTAGCTCCCACAGACCCTGATCCGTCCTCGGTACCGTGTGTGTAGAGCTTCGCCTGTCCTTCCAGGCCTTACAGATGTGTGGAGGGCTATGGGTGAAGGCTGGTTGGTCACCTGTCCCTGGCCATCTGCCTAGCTCCCACACCTGCCTATATATACCACACCACTCCCATTTACTTAGTGTCTGGACCTGGCCCCGCCCCTCACTTCCCAGTTGCTGGATCAGCCCTCTGGTGTGACTCGCATGTGTCCTGCCCGCTAAGAAGGAAGGAGAAGCCGGACAGGGCCTTGGTCCTTTTATAACCCGGCTACGTGCCTGCCTCACCTATCCACGTTAACTCTTGGCATTCGTTCCCAGAAGGGTCAGAGCGGCTCCTGGACCCTTGTAAAAGTTGAACTGTAAGAATCGCCAGACTCCAGCGTTGCTGGAAGGCCCTGTGGTGTCTCAGAGAACAAAGGTGGCTGGCTTAGGAGGACCCAAGTGTGGAGGCTTTCGGCGGCCAGGGCTACTAGTCTGTGGTGTCTTCCAGCCTCAGTGCGGCCCCTCAAAGAGTCACTGGGGTCCCCGTAACTAACAACAAGAGGAGCTCCTGGGATTGAAACTAACAAGTGGCAGAGGTTGGGTGGCCTTGGGGAGGAGAGTCAATGCTCTCAGGCTTCCTGTATGGTAGAGAAAAGAAAAACAATTACTTAGCCACTGTCTGATGTTGGGAACCGTGCTGGGGGGATGCCATGGGACCCCAAGGTTTAATGAGGCCCATCGCAAAGAAGGAGCTGAAGAGCACAGATTCAGTGCCCCCCTAACACAGGCGGGACAGGGACGCAAACCTAGGCAGGTGGCCTCTGAGTTAGCTTTGTCCCTTCCTTCCAGCTTCTTCCGTCAGAATTTGGCAGGGTTATGTGGAAGGCATGGAGGTGAGGGACAGCACCCCACCCTGAGCCTACAGTCTCCCCACTTCCCCACCCTCTCACCTCTCCCCAGAGCTGGGGATTCTGTGCTAGGTAAGTCAGTACTCAACCCCAGATGAGGCTTGGTACAGGCACTTCTGTCCTTTAGAATGGCTTTTCCCGGGAGCCTCGAGAGAAGCATACAGATCAAAAGAGGTGACCCAGAGAACTCTCCCCAGGGAACATGAAGTGTGAGGACCCGACCTACCGTGGGTCTCCAATGCCCAGACACCTAGAGGCATCTATTATTAGTCTGGCCTGCTTGAACTCACTATTATGAATGGACTCATTTGTGCCTTGGGCTTGTAGGCTGAAAATTGGGTTTGTGAGACTTAGACGTGTTCTTGGTCGTGTGGTGACACTGTATTCTGTTTGTCCTGGGTGACGTTTGTTCTGCTGTGGGTGTGGCTCAGCTTGTTAATCCTCTGATGACAGGACACGTCCAGTTAGGCCTGGTACAGGCAGGAACACTCTGGTGTTTGTGCCCACATTCCCACTGCGGGTGCGTGGGAGTTAGTTGCCAGGCTGTGGGGCAATGGTCACCAGATAGTCGCTGTGAATGGAACCTGACCACTCTTTCTCCTGAGTAGTTGATACCCACTGCTTCTGGGAGGAGGGGATGAGAGTCCCCGTTTGTTTTTGAATATTGAAAAAAGATAAAGAACTTCAAAAGAATATCTGCTTGCTGTGGACCTGCTCACACTTTTTATGATTTTAAGACTTGAACTATGATCATATGTAACAAAGCACACAGATCTTAACTGTTGAGTGTACAGAGTTGATTGTCATCTTCACTAGACTTAGGAAACATTTTGGTAGAGGGGACAGATTGTAAGAGCCAGAGGACCAGGACCATGTGTTAGATAGCATATATCTAGATACGACAGGGACGTTGGACTCACGAAAATTCAACAGTATAGTTGCCTAAACAAGACCTGCATAATGGTACTGAAATCTTACAAGGCCCCACCTTTAGATGAAGAACTACAGGCAATTGGTGGCTACTGAAAGAGGGACAAACTCCCTGATAGATTATCCAATTCCCAGTGGTCACCTAAACACATCTACATAGGACCAGTAGAGTCAATAGGTTATGTTACGTATATGAAGTTTATTCTTATAATAGGTTATATATGTATGTGTAACAGTATTAACTAAAGTTATGGTTTTGAGGGGATAAAGGTAGAGATGGTAGCAGTTGGTGGGGGGTGATGTAAATGCAATACTCATGTATGAAATTCTCGAATAAAAAAATTAGGAAAAAATAAAACAAACTGAACCCTGCCTAGGTCTGTGGCGGTCCTTTAAAATTGGAGAAAACTATGAATGAAAATCGAGTATCCCTTCTTGAGCCTGCATCTTTGCCACAAGCTATTCATGCTGGCAGCCTAGCGGCCTGCTCCTTTGAAAACATCTCACAGACATCATTCTCCTCACCTCACTGTTTGGGTCCTCGGACTTTTCTGTATGGTAGGGTGTCTCTGTAGATGCAGGAAGAGATCCACTGTCTCCCTCGCTTCAACCCTCGCAAAGGTCCCGAGCTCTGTGTCTGTGTGATGCCTTGCCTGCGTTTTGCCAAGGTCCAGAATGTCCGGTACCAGAGGCCGTATCTGTGCTTCTTTGATGTCCTGAAGCTGTTCTTTGCATCAGTCACAGCGTGTGCACCCAGGAGCCATTGTTAAGTCAAAGGAGGGTGTGCTGAGTGCAAACGCTGGCACCACACCAGCTCTGGTTAAGGAAATAACCACTGACGGGCTAGTGGCCTATACAGTGTGGGTGCACTGCACCTGACCAGAAGAGAGAGAGTGGCTCCTATCCATTAGACTGCTCAAAACAGTGCTGGACGATAAACTTATGAACAATGCAGTTCTGGAGACTTCCATTTGTTTGCTCGTTGGTTTTTCTGAGACAGGATTTCTCTGTGTAACCCTGGTTGTCCTAGAACTCACTCTGTAGCCCAGACTGGTCTCAAACTCAGAGACCTGCCTACCTCTGCCTCCCAAGTGCTGCGGTTAAAGGCGGGCGCCACCACCAACCGGTTCCCTATAATTAATGTTTTTATACCACAGCGCTAAGGTTTGCATGGGAGATGTCATTCAAAGACTGATCTGTGCAGCGGGTTTGCCAGCTGATGGGCTCTTCGGAAGTGATTGCCCATCCACGCAGGATTTGATACCATTATTGAGATTTGATGGACACTTTAGGAGGTGGGGCTTCACCAGAGGAAGTAAGCCCCTAGCGGTGTGGCTAGCACTTTTCTCCTCTCCCTTTCTCTGTACTTTTCTCTGCTTCTTGGCTGCTTTGAGTTGAGCAGGCACCTAGGCCATAAGACATTCCTCCTTGGTCACCCTGCCATACCTTAAGTCCAGAAACAATGGAGCCAGACGGCTCTGGGTTGCAACCTTTGAAGATGTGAGCCAAACAAGGACTTTCTCCCTGCGGCTGTTTCTCTCGGCATCTGATGCGAAGCCACTGACTGGCCGGCCCTATGAAGCGGAGATCAGGCCACAGGTGAAGAAAAAAGACTGCTAGATTCTGCTCAGCAGCTAGATAGGGCTTCAGGTCTTTAGTAATTCACTGGCATCCATATTGGGAAATGGGGTTCTGCAGAGGACCAGGGGAGAGAATTTGAATGTCTACTGTCTACAAACAGCACACGGGCTTTGATACCTAGTCCTCACCCTGGGGACCTGGTGTGTCTCCCTATTCCAGACGGATACAGTGACCAGCCCCAAACAGCAAGGTTAGAGAGTGGGGGAGGGAGGGGAAAGATAGCTGAGCATGAGGACCTGAGTTTCACCCTCAGGAGCCCCCTCCCCCTTTATTTAAACATACTTGTAGCCTCAGCACCAGGGGGCAGAGACAGACAGATCCCCAGGGCTTACTGACCGGTCAGCCTCACCTAGTCAGCAAGCCCCAGGTCCTAGTGAGAGACCTGGTCTTAGAAGAGAGCAAGGAAGGAAGTCCAGGTGACAATTCCTGAGCCCCCACACATGTACACGCATGACACACATGTACACACATGACAGAGAAAATGGAGGAGCTGGGTTTTCACTATGTTCTCGGACAACCAAGCCTGCCCTCGAACCTTCGTCCTTCCCCAGCCCTCCTAGAGACCTGACAGCGCCGAGATTCCTTCCCCTTCGATATGAAAGCCCGCCTGGGTCCCTGGAACAGCATGGTGGCTCTCTCTCCCAGCGTTCAGGAAAGAAGTGGCATCTGTGGGTTGTTTTTTCTTCCAAGCAAGGAGAGGACTGGAGCTTCCATGTGTCATCAGCACACACTTTGATGGGGACCGATGAGTCACCGAGCCGCACAGGGAGGGTTTTCACATACATGGTTTGTGGGTAAGCCCGCTTTCTGCCCTTTAAGGCAGAATTTTATTTGATTTCCCCCCCCTCCTTGTCTTTGTGGATGAGTTTTCCAGACATAACCAGAAGACAGCGTCATCGTTTGACCTGACCTCTGTTCCTCAGGAGGCTGTGGTGACAGTGGGGTGCTCTGATCTGGGGATGTTGTCTTGCTTTCAGGGTGGCATGGTGGTTGAGTGCCCCAGTGGAGGAGATGACGGTGGCCTGCAGTTTTGTATTGGCCTCAGTGGCTCCTGCCCGCCCATTGGCTTGGAAACGAGGCTAGGCAGAGACTTTAAAGAGCAGCCACAGCTGTCCCCACAGAGGAATTCACCCTCACCCTTCCAGAGGTGACGCATGCCCAGTGGGGCGGTGGCGCAGGTCGGGGAAGGGGAGACTCGGGGAGAAGCTGACGGGCTAGTGTTAGTGTCACAACTCTGTCACCGAGGCCCTGAATCATTGGTGTTTCGAACCTTCACGGTAGCCCTAGCACATCCCGAGCCCCATCGACAAACAGAGATACCCACTCGTGGAGATGCAAGTCCACTCCTAACAGAGCTGCTGCGTGGTGGCGACATTGTGCTAGGGGACTGTGTTCTGAGAGTGGTAGAAAAACCAAGGCAGATCTACAGAGGCTCAAGCCAGGCTCTCTGCAACGGCTGTGTGGCTGTGTCTGTCCTTAGATGGGATAGGCTTTTAGGACCATGACAGTAAAGGACACCCAGAAGGTCAGGGTCCCTTGACACTGCCAGGATGGCAGCGGGCACCCCTCGGTGCTAGCTCTTAAGGCTCTTATTGAAGTCTGAGTTGAATTCTTTACACAGGTCTCCTCTTTCCCATCCTCCTGACCAGATCAAAGAACTTGACTTCATGTCTCATTGCCTCTCAAAGAGTAGTTCACAGGCTTGCTTAGAGAGTCTGATTGTGAGGCAGGGGGGTAGCTCAATTGGTAGAGTGTGTGCCGAGCATACACAAAGCCTTGAGTTCAATTCCCAGCACTCCATAAACCAGGTAAAGTGACGTACACCTTATAATCTGGGATTTTGAGAAGTGTAGCCAGGAGGGTCACTCTTGGTTATGAAGTGAATTCAAGGCCAGTCTGGCCACATGTGACCCTGTCTCAAATAAATAAAAGAAATTCAAATCTAAGTCATGAACTGGGGTAGGACCGCTTAACTATGTCGAACCAACACTCTCTCTGGATGACTAGTGCAACCCAGGCTTCAACAGCCAGAGAAAACGGAAAGCACAGTGTTTGTTGAGTGACTACTAGAGTCTATTCATTCCATCTGTCATCTTGTCTAAGCCACACAGTGTCCCTGGACAGTGACATTTTACAGAGAATAGAACCAGCCCTCATGGAATAATTTTCTCATACAGCCAGTCCTGAATTCCACCTCAGAATCTGACGCCTCCCTCTGTCCTCATTGCTGTGTTCCTCAGAGCCTTAGGTCAAGTGCCAGTGCCTGACTGTGTTCTCTGGATCCTCTGTTGTGTCCCCTCCCCTCATATTGGTGACTTAGAATTCACCATGATGAGCTACCTGGAGCCCACACTCTTGGAAAACATTCAGGTTTTCCTGGGGTTCTCAGTTACTGTCTGAACCCTATTTCCCTCCCGGAAAGTACAGTTGCCTAGCACGAGGTCAGGAGAAGGTACAAGGATCACTCCTCATTCTAACCCAGCTCTAACATCACAGGCTGTCACAAATGCGCACAGAGGCCAACTGTACATTCGAGACCCTGGTCCTTCTCCAAGTCCTGTCATCCAGGCCCAGTGACAGGATGTCATGCCTGCAGCTTGGCAGAGGTTGCCCAACACCCATGCGGTGCCTCATAGCTCTGTAACTCCAGCTCCAGGAATCCACACTCTTCTGACCCTGGAAGGCACTAGACATACATACGGTGCATATACATGCTGGCGGGCAAAATACTCATACACATAAAATAAGTAAATCTTTAAAATATTTTTTAAAGCAACTTAAAGAAGGATTTCTGTTGGCTCATAGCTTGTGCATACAGCCCACAGTGGCAAGGGAGATGTGGCAGCCGAGGAAGCTGGTCACGGGTACATCCACAATCAGGAAGCAGAGGGAGACGTGAATGCTGGTGCTAAGCGCAGTCTGGGACCCCAGCCCTTGAAATGGTGTAGCTACAGTGAAAGTGGGTCTTCCCATCCCAGTCAGGTCTCTTGGAAACACCTTCACAAGACATGCCTGCGGTGTGTCTCCCAGGTGATTCCAAGTCCTGCCACGCTGACAGTGAAGATGAACCATCACAAGTATTTGTGCTGAGCAACTCCACCTGGCTTTAATGTCGAGCAAGAGGCCCCGCTCCAGCCTATCAGAACGCAAGGGTTTGTCATGGGTCGGGTCCTGGTCAGTCAAGAATGCCTGCAATTGAGGTCACCAAGTCAGAGGTACTGCGAGTGACCCCCAAGTTCAGGTTGGGTGGCAAGACCTCAGCGGGCCTCATTTTGGCGTCTTCTAGAATGTCCTGCCTCTGGTACTGTGTGTGAGGTAGCTTGCAGAAGTGGGTAGGAGGGAGAGCAGTAGGCACTGGTATGAAGTAGTTCCCAGCATGTTGAGAAGGGAGAGCCAGGTGCTCGAACCTACACATGCTGGAGCACTGGTTCTGTAGCTGACATGAGGAGCCCAGACTTCCTTGGCATGCTTGTGTGATGGCTCAGTCGTGTGAAGAAGGTGGGAAGCGGCACAGACAAGGCTTCTAGAAAATGCCCAGCCCGCCTGCCACCTGCATACATATGAGTACGTTCTCACTGTCATGATGCCGTCACCACCAGCTTTGTCATCCCAATCGGGGGCTCTATCCCCATTCAAAAACAATGCCCCATTTCCCTGACCCAACCCCCAACAACTGTCATTCAACATGCTGTCCCCGAAAGCTGGCTACGCTCAGCACCTTAACATGAGTGGAATCCCATGAGACTTGGCCGTATGTCATTCAGCAGAATGTCTTTCAGGTCATGTATGCTATAGCATGTGCCAGCATTTCCGTCCTTTTGAAGGCTAAGTAATGCTCCAATGTATGTCCATGTGCCACGGTTGGTTCATGACCTTGTGAACTTGTGTTGCTTCTGCCTGTTGGCTGTTGTGAACAATTTTATTGAACAAGGATAAACTCATTCAATATGCTGATACACACCTAATGTCCGGGTACCACCCATCTACAGTGTACCAGACTGGCATGGAGTCTCTTAAGCCTTAAGATGTTTCTTATGTGTAGGCAGAACTGAGGGTCTCAGCAGGGTTTTTCAGGGTGGGCATTAGCGCTGGGGAAGCTTATGGGAAGGAGCCTTGACTTGGTGGTGGTTTGATGGTCTCCGCTGTTGTGGAAGGAAGATGTAGAATCTTCCCCCGTGGCTTCTCATTGCCAAGGACCGTACGTCAGCTGAGGCTGACGTCCCTGTCCGAATTCTCCTGGAAATTCTTCTTGTACCCTGCCAGGTCCCCAGGTAGCTCCTTCTGACATCACAGATGATGCAGGTGTGGAGGGTTCCGGATGGCTGGGCTCCGCCCATTTGAGGCCACATAGGACTAGGGCTTGTGCATTGCAGCAAGGGCCAGGGCAGACTTTGGGGTGATAATGCAGATTCCACAGCCCCCTGAGGAGTCAGAGGGAGCGGACTACCAGGACGACTAAGGAAAGGAAGACCTGGCACCTAGCAAATGGAGGATGAGCTGAGGGTCTCTCACTGTGACCTCTTGATGACGTGATAGGGTTAGATGGATCAGCCTGGCTCAAGGAACAGCTAGACGTGAGGGGCTAGGGCCCTGGACTGCAGGGCAGCCCCCACCTGCTGCTCCCCAGGAATATGGGTTTCCCAGGACCTCCAGCTCCAGCTGTCTAAAAATATATATTAGAACTCACTCTCTCATAGTTCTAGGGCAGAGTCCAGAGTCGAGGTGTGAGCAGGGCCTTGCTCCCTTGGAGTCTCTGGGAGCATCCTTGCCTGAATTTGTACAGCCTCTGGGGGCTGCAAGCAACCCTTGGACCTCCCCTCCTTCCTTCTGGCCACACAGCTCCATTCTTTGCTTATGTCTGCTTATACATGTAGTAGTGTGTGTGTGTGTGTGTGTGTGTGTGTGAGAGAGAGAGAGAGAGAGAGAGAGAGAGAGAGAGAGAGAGAGAGAGAGAGAGGAGGGGGGAGGGGAGAGAAGGAGGAGAGAGGGAGAGAGAGTTACCATGTGGATTATTTTAAGGGCACCAGTTAAGGACCCAGCATAATCAAGCATGACCTCATCTTATTTGATCCCATCCACAAATACTCCGTTTCTACTAAGGTCACAGTCAGATGCATGGAGTCAGATAACTGGGGTAAAACTCCTGGGGAGACACAGGTCAACCCACCCTGCCAGCAGGTCACCCTGGAAAAGGGAGGGGTTCCTTCCATCACCACCTGATATCTATATCAACAGGTTGGGATGTGTCTACCTCACAGCCAGCCAACAGGCGTGCGGGTTGGATCTTGTTTTTTACAGGGCTCTAGAGTCTCCAGGGTTTCCTGACAGCCCTTGCCCAGATCTGTAAGGCCAAGTCTGCATTTGGCCCAGACCCCCAGGGTTCCCGGTCCATGGCAGTTGTTTGAAGGCTGTACCTCTGGTGCTGATGCTGAGGTTTAGGATTCTCCTCCCTGCCTTGAACAGACCATCACCAGCGATTTCATTGCATCAAGTGGCTCAGCTATCCTTTGCAATATTGCAGAGAAAGTGGAAGCCTCGTCCCTGCCTCCAAGCAACATGAACTCAGTGGAAAGCATCGCACATCTGTGTGATGATCAGTTTGTGCCTGGGATGCAGTGTGCGTGGGATTTGGTACCCAGCCGGGAGCCTGACACCTAGGTGGGTCATCCTCACCAGCCAGACTCATGGTTACCCAGGCAACCAGCTGATGCCCAGAGCCAGTAGAACAGGACACCCACCTGGGTCCTGCTGTTTCCTTGGCAGCCGTAATAGCGACAGGGAAGCTGCCTATGGTGGTCACTTAGGCTGAGGGCTGAAGCTGAGACCTTTTCCAGACAAAGTACCCATCTCCCCAGGAGCTGGCTTCTCGGGCACACATCAACTAGGCTCTCCAACTGACAGGAAGGCATAGGTTTCTAAAGTTGTTATTGTATTTATTTTATGTGTGTAGGTGTTTACTGCATATATGTCTGTACCTGGTGCCCATAGAGTCAGTCAAACCCCCTGGTACTTTAGGTACAGATGGTTGTGAAAAACCCTGTAGGTGCTGGGATTCAGGTCCTCAAGAAGAGGAGTCAGTGCTCTTAATTGCTGAGCCATCTCTCCAGCCCTGGGTACATCCTCCTTGATTGATGGCATGAGGTCAGACACTCAGGCTACAAACGTGGCTACCCTAGTTCTCTTGCTACAACTGGCTGTGTGGCTTAACCTCTCCGCCTCAGTTTTCTCATCTGTAAAGTGGGGCTCACCTCCCCGAGATGCTGTTGAGATTACGGAAGTTGATGTGAGGGCCTGAGGGGATAGCTTAGTAAGTAAGGCTTGTCTTACAAGCTTGGAGACCGACGTGAGTTCAGTCACCGGAACCCATGTGAAAAAACAGGCATGATGGTGTGCTCTGGAGGTCCCAGTGCCAACAGGTGGATTCCTACTTGCTCACTTAGCAAGTTCCAGGCCAGTGAGAGACCCTGTCTCAAAAACCAAGATGATCAGCTCCTGAAGAATGGCACCCAAGGCTGAGCTCTGGCTTCCACTTGTACCCTCACACCTGAGTCCCTGCACACACACACACACACACACACACACACATATGTGCACACGCGAAGCTAACATGTTAGGTGTTAAGTGCAGACCCTTCAGAAGGAAGAGTGAAGGCATTCTAGTGACACTCATCACAGCCCATCATGCACCGCAGCTTCTCTTGACTAAGGAGTAGCCATTGTTATCTAATTGGTAGCATTGCTGGAGTGCTTTCTGTCTCCTCCCTACCACCTACATCTGAAAAAAAATGGATGAAGTCCTCTGACTTCGAGCCAAATCTAGGTTCCCTGAATGACCCATACAGTTCAGCGGAGGTCACAGGATGGGGTGGTAGCCATCCAGATGGTCGCAGAGAACAGAGGCAGGAGATGGGAACAGCCCAGTACTTACCAGTAGTCAAGCAGCTCAGCAACAGTCGACCTGGCCACACGATGAACTCCACATCATGAGAGGGAATGGCTATTGATAGTCACTAGGTTGCCTGTCAACTGTGAGTCCATCTTGCAGAGTGGGAAAGGTCTGTCTCAAAGGGTCACATGCTTGTCTGACTCCAGTTCCGTGGCCTCTTCAGAAACCTGGAGACTAGATGTTGAAGGGGAAGAGGCATTGACTGTTGGGCGTCCTCAGTTTCCTTTGGGATGACAGCTGTACAGGATGTGGTCAGGGCCACTGAACTGTATGCATAGGAATGGTTGGTGGTTCATTGGGGGTCAGACTTTCACCTTAAAAATGGACAGGCACGTACAACAAAAGACAGCAGGGCTGACTCCCAGCCTTGGAGTCCCCAGTCAGCCAGGGTCACAGGCTTTCTCAGGTATCCATTTCCTCTCTGCTGCTGTGATAAACACCACAACCAAAAGCAACTTGAGAAGGAAAGGTTTTGTTTCATCTTTCAAGCCTGAGGCAAGGGAAGGATCTTCATCAGAGGGAAACAGATTCACCATGATCTGTGAATGTTTCTAGATCAGTAGGGCCCACCTTGTGATAAAATCAACTTGCGTTTCCAGCATTTTGATGCTTTTATTAGCTTGTTAATTTAGTTGTAATGATGGGCTTCATTATGATGATTTTATACATGTATATGATAGGTCTAGAAGGCCGTTTGTCTGCCCGCACCAACATCCACAGCCCATAGCAAATATAGAGCCAGGACAGGGGTGTAATCAGCCTTCCTGTCTTACTGGGTGTGCAAGGGACTCTGGGGCCACCATGTAAATTAGTAACTTATCCTATCACCATGATAGAGTCCCTGACAGACAGCTTCAGGGAGGGAAGAGGTTCATCTGTTTGGGCCCACAGCCCATCACAGGGAAGCAGACATGACAGCGGACAGGTGGTAGCTGCTTGTTACATGATTGCCAACTGGGGAGTAGAGCGATGGAGCCGGAAGCAGAGCCCACCTGCAGCCTTCATGCCCCTACTCTTCCAGCCTGCTTCCAACAACGAGGCCCCACACCCAGAAGGTCTCACCAACTCCCAGAACAGCACCAACGGCTGGAGCCAAGTATTCAAACACATGAGTCTGTAGGGGACAATTCACTGTGAAACCACACTTTGGAGGAAAAGCCTGAGGTAGGGTACCTACCTGTTTAGGTCTGTCCAGTCTGCACCCCATAGCTCATATATAAGAGGATTGTTTCAAATGTGGCCCAACACAAAAGTATTAAATCTCTCAACATTATAAGGGGCAGGCGTGCGTGTGTGCATGTGTGTGTGTGTGTGTGTGTGTGTGTTCATTCGTTCGTTCTGTGAACTTTATAGGTGTCAAAAGTTTGGACACACCTAGTAGCTGGAGGCTTAGAGTACTCATGTCCCCTATGGGAGGAAGCAGATAGAGGCTTGTCTCCTTGTGCTGAGCACAGTGCTGCCTGCAGATGAATTGGACCTTGGGCATGGTGACAGGGTCATGGCACTGCCTCATAGTTCTTTCTGTGGTGACAACAGTGTCCTTCATCTGTGCCCGCCTCTTGTAGCGGCCACTAGCAGCTGCAGAGTGATTGTGTAGCTGAGGAGCTGGACTTCATTCTAATTAAGTTGACTGTCAGAAGCCCCCTGGGGCCAGTAGCTTTCAGACAGGCTGGGCAACTCCGTGCGGGACCTGGAAATAAAGTGTCAAAGCCAGTCCACATCCTCCTCCCTAGCTTGCTAAGCTCCATCTCCGTAGGGACGTCCTCCCCTCTGCAGCTCCTCAGAGTACCCGTGACAAGTGACGAGGAGCATGCGTACTTGTGTGCACGCGAGCCTCGGGCTGCAGCAAGCAGCAGAGCTGTGGCCCCCATCCTTGGGAAGAGCATTTCCAGTACATTCTGAGCCACACCTCTCCCAGTGAGGGGAGGGACACCCACCTGATGACAGCTTGTCTCCTGTGGAAGAGCTAAGAGACTCCACTCTTCTCAGACGTGAGAACCCCAGTGTCTTGTGCCTGCTTCTGCCACAGGAGCAGTTTCCAGAGAGATGGCTGGTGTTGCCCAGGTAACGTCCCTTCTTGACAAGCAGAGAGGATGAGGACAGCCATGGAGTGACTGGCTCTGCCAGAAGGGAAACAGGAGGCTCTGCCTGCTGGTTCTGTTTATTGTTGGCTGGGGGGCGGGTGGGGGGTGTTTTGCCACAAATGCTGAGGGCCTTTCTTAGTCTTGCCTGCTCTGGACCACTCCCTCCTATGACTTGGTAGGTAATGTTATCTCTCTCTAGCTGTGTAGCCAGGAAGTAGATGAAGTGCTTCATGTGTGTTCTTTCGTGGGGAATCACAGCCAGCCTTACACGTAGATATCATTTTACTGCTTTGCAGATGAGGGACTGCAGTCAAACAATCGACTGTAAATCCCAGGGCCTGTCTGCTCCCCTTACCAATCTCCGAAGGACTTACCACAATACTTGGCACATCATAATAGAAGGCTTCATGTAGTCTTTGTTGGCTGGGTAGTAAGTCGGTGGGTGAGTGGGCGGACGGATGGGCGCAGGATGGATACATGAGTAAGTGGATGGTGGAGATGGCTAGATGAGTGCGGAAACTGAGAGGAAGGATGGCTAGGTAAATGGGTGATGGGTAGATGAGTGGGTAGGTGAATAGATGGGTACGGATGGGTAAGCCGATGAATGGGTAGATAGATGAAGGCTGAATGGACAAGTAGATGGTAGAAAGGTGAATGGGTGGGTTGTGGATGAATGGGTGAGTGGGTGGGTGAAGGGTAGGCAGATAAATAATTGAGGGATGGATGAATGGGTAGATGGTAGAAAGAGAGTTTAGATTTGAACTGAAGTCTGCTTATTGCAACAAACCCCATACTCTTAACAAGCCATGCTGCCTTTGGCTTTGTCTACTCGCTTCTGTCCTCCTAGATGGCGTTATATACAGTTTAAAAATAGCTTATTTGAGGTGTAAGTTACGTGACATTAAGATCAGTCATCATGAGCATGCAACTTAATTGTTTTAGTAAATTTATGGCTTGGCCAACTGTATGTCTTAGGTCTGCCTTCTGTCACTAGACACAGTGACCCTGAGGTAACCTAGGCTGTCGTAGGGTGCACTCCTTCTTTTTCCATTACGTGGCTCTACCCCATTGTGTTGAGTTATACATTCGCTGAAGGACATTGATTTTGTTCATGGACACTCATGTGCTTATCTGTGTGGGACTAGGATTTTCTTTTTTTTCGGGCAGATTTCTAGAAACAGAGCCACTGAGCTGTGTGGTCAGTGTGTGCTTGGCATCTTCAGACTGTCAAACAGGCAAGGGCATAGCTCAGTGGTGAGAACACATGCAGCATCCTAGGCTTTGACCCCCAGCACAAGAGGGCGGGAGGCGGGGACTGTTGAATGATGTCGCTGTGGGCCTGTACATTTTTACTTCACAAGAGCAATGCACAAGGATTGGTTTGACCCCATTCCTCGTCCACACTTGGTACTGTTTTTCCCGTCACAGTCATCTCAGGGGATGTAAAATGGTACCTCTGTACCGGTGTAATGTATATTTCCCCAGTAGCTTATTATGGTAGCCTCTTTCCTTCCCCCACGCTTTCTGTTTGCTTTGCTTTGCTTTGCCTTTTGTTGTTTGTTTTCCTTTGACACACCACCTCAAGTAGTCTGGGCTGGGCTTGAACTCTCACAGAGCCGAAGTCCTTGAGTTCCCGCTCCTCCTGCCTCCACTCCCCACAGTGCTGGTGTGACAGGTGTGGTTGCCACCACGGCCAGCTGTGAGCATCTTTTTTACTCCTAGTCTGGGATCTGACTCATGAGCCAGGGCTTGGCAAAGCTCTGCTGAGGAAGGGCCAGATGGCAGCTCTTTGGGCTCTGAGGGCCACACTCAATTTCTGCTGCATATTCTATTTGCTTTGGTTTTACAACTCTTAGAGAACCCACTTTTTTTTTTTTTTTTTTTTTTTTTTTGCGTCCTTGTATACAAGCTGTCAAGGCTGGGTTTGAACACGGGCTTCAGGTTGTCAGCCCCGCACTGAGTCAAGCCTTATAACATCACTCATGTGCCCAGCCATAAGACAGCTTCAAGACACCTGTTCCCCCCCTCCCCAGCTCCTGGCTTGTGACAGAGCAGACTCAGTGGGAAGACCGCATTGCCTCTAGGGAGCTAGGATTCCAGAAGTGGCCTCATCCTAGCCCCACCATGACTCATCGCCTGCTGAGCTCATCAGAAGGATGCTTCTAACACGTCACCTGGGGTGTGGCTAAGGACCCAGAACCCTGGATGGTCTGCCCCACCCACTCCCTGTCTGTCTGCAGCATCGTGACCCTCCTACCTGCTGCTCCTGCTGTCCCTTCTCATACTTCCCACCCACTGGTCTCCTGTGTCCAGCTCGTGGGTTTATTCCTGGCTCTTACCCTACCACCAAGCATCGATGACACCTTCTTTAGTGTCTCTTGGCTGACCCATCCTGTCTCTCCCTTTGACACCACTGGTCCCAAGGCCTGTGATGGAAAGCACGAGACCTTTAGAGGCTCGACAACCAGTTTTGACTCACGTACTGATTTGACTCTTTATGGATGCTTGGCTTCAGGCTGGTTCCTTCTCCCTCCTGGCTGTGACAGTCTTATGAATCAAGATTCCAGCTGTCCTCCAGCAGATGCTATGGCCACTCTGTCCCATTCCTGCCGCCATTTGCTTTTGCACTGCTCACCATGGATACCATGACCTTGCCTGGATATTTTTGGCCCTGAGAGCATCTTGGCTTAGGCTCCAGAAAGACACGTGTGTTAGACTAAAAGGAACATGCTCCCTGAATTGCAGGCAATTCTGCCTGTGTTTGAGGATTGAATTCCTGCTACCCACATAGATGACATTGCTAGGTGCCCATATCATCAGGGTAGAAGGTACCCTATGTATTGGTTACATGCCTCCCCACCAAGATCTTAAAGTTTTGGGGCTTTTAATTAATTAATTAATTTATTTATTTATTTATTTATTTATTAAAGATTTCTGCCTCCTCCCCGCCACCGCCTCACATTTCCCTCCCCCAATCAACTCCCTCTCCCTCATCAGCCCGAAGAGCAGTCAGGGTTCCCTGCCCTCTGGGAAGTCCAAGGACCTCCCACCTCCTTCCAGGTCTAGTAAGGTGAGCATCCAAACTGCCTAGGCTCCCACAAAGCCAGTACGTGCAGTAGGATCAAAACCCAGTGCCATTGTTCTTGAGTTCTCAGTAGTCCTCATTGTCCGTTATGTTCAGCAAGTCCGGTTTTATCCCATGCTTTTTCAGACCCAGTCCAGCTGGCCTTGGTGAGTTCCCGATAGATCATCCCCATTGCATGATCTGTTTCACTGGGTAGAAGGCCTGGAATGATCCATTCAAGGTCACTTAAGTCCATCTTAGCGAAGTCCCTGTCCTTCTAGATCAGACTGGCAGGTAGAGCAGGTAGAGCTGTAGTGAGAACCCTGGATGAGCTTCCATGGATGGCTCCGTCTTGCCTTGAGATGGCCAACGAGGAGAAAGGCCTCTCCCCGCCTCTGCCTCACTCTGGATATCAACGTTTCCTTTTTTTGCCGTGCCAATCCTAAGTTATTTGAACTCAGTCCTTTGACTGAGAGTCTGTTTGTAGGATGCTCTAACCTGGGCCAGGAATCCTGTTCCTTGGGTCTCATAACTGAACCAGACAGTACTCATCAGGACCTCGCTAGCACTGTGCCTACTCCCATCATGTGCTAACTGAATGCTAGCCCTTGTCACGGCCTTGGCGCCTCGTCTGAATGCTGTCTCTAAGGGAGGTGTCTTGATTACACAACAAACTTATCCCTTAGCTCTAAGGAGGGCCTGTCAGTCAGGACCACGGCCAGGTCACTGAAGGTAAGGGTTAGTCCTTATTCCTCAGTCACTGAAGATAGTCAGTCCTGCTTGCCTCTGACTTCCTTCCTCTGTCTCTGTGGGCGGTGGTTTTCAACACTCCCAGTGCTGTGGCCCTTTTAATACAGTTCCTTGTGTGGTGGCGAGTCGTGGTGATGCCCCCTCCACCATCAAAATTATTTCTGTTGTTACTTTGTAACTGCATATTTGCTGCTGTTGCGAATTGTAATGTAAATATCTGATCTGTGGCCCTATGGGAGTCTCACTGCTCAGGTTGAGAACCACTACTCTATGCTCTCTGTTCTGAAAGCTGTCTGTGGCTGCCCCCTTCATAGGCTGCTTATATTTTTGCAGAGTTCTTGTTTGAAATGGGGTCTCTTTTTGTAGCCCAAGGGCCTCAAACTCTGTGTGTGTGTGTGTGTGTGTGTGAGAGAGAGAGAGAGAGAGAGAGAGAGAGAGAGAGAGAGAGCCTTACTGACTCTCACACTGAGGCTAGAGTGCACTGACTCAGCTAGAATTGGCTGGCCAGCAAGCCCTAAGTACCCTGCTGTCTTCACCTCCAGCGTTGAGATGATAGGCACATACCACTGTGCATGCTTGCCCTGCAAGCGTTTTACTGGACGAGCCATCTCACGGCAAACCCATGGTCTCTGGTTTCCAAATGAGCGCTTGGATTACAGACATGTGGCACCACAGCCAACCCTGGTTTGCGGAGTTTATATGAGGGTTGGCCATTGCTGTGCTGGCCACATATATTAATGACAGCTATTTCTGGCCTGTAGGACTTTTTTTCCCCTCCTCTTTGCGCTTTTCAGTATGGTTTCAATTTTTTTTTAATGAGTGAACATCATTTCTACAGAAATCATTAAGTAATTCCTCTTTGAAACATAATAACTTGCAACTGGCCAACAAAAGAATTAGGGGAGCTTCCACCGTGCGCACGTTGAGTCTGTGGGATGACCTGAGGATGGATTGTCTTGATGATTCTCATTGTGTGGTGAAACTTTCAAAAAATAATTTATTGGCCTTTTGACAAGGACATGGTTTTCTAGTACACATTGAAACCCCAGAGCCCAGAGCTCAGGGGACAATCAGTCAACAGCATCAAGGAAAGCGCTAGTGACAGATCCGGAGGAGTCTGGTGTAGACCTGGCTGTAACATCGTGTCATTAAAATAATGGAGTTAGGGACACACTCGTGGCCACCCTCTTCACCAGCACAAGCGATTTACTTGTCACAGGGGTGCCTGGCACCAGCAGAACTTGCCACGCCTCTTCCATCCTCCGAATGTGGAAGCCCATGGGCATTCCTGCTTCTCTTCCACCCCCTGTGCTGTGCACAATGCTGCTTTCACTTCTGTAGCCCAGTGTAACCCAGTCCAACGAGAACTTTGGAGAACCGAGGGCTCCAACACAGAGCCATGGGGTCAAGGAGGTGGGAAAAGAGAGAGAGGTAAGGCAGGTTGGTGAATGAGAGGACTAGTGTGAAGAAAGAAGGGACGAAGGGAGAGGGGGCATTTTAAAAAAAAATACCACAGGGAGATGGGCGTAGTGGCACACACCTGTAATCCCAATACCCAGAAGGCCGAGGCAGGAAGATGAGCAGTTGGAGGTTAACCTGAACCAAATAGCGAGTTTCAGGCCACCCTGAGTTGCTTGATGTCCTTCCTCAGCAAAACAAAAAACACCCCATAGATACAAGTTTCTGTGTGTGATGTAGGTAGCAGGCAGCAGGGAATCAGCCAGCAAGTAGGTAGCCCTACGAAAGCACCGAGTACGTGAGAAAGGATGGACGATACCGTTTGTGCTCCTGCAGGTTGTACATGTTTGAGAGAGACAAGTATCGAGTTTCATTTGTGTTGGATGTTTTGTCTGGAGTAGGTGCGCATGTGCGTAACTGCGTAAAGGAAATTAACTATGTGGTCCAAAGATGGATGTGGGTCCCACTGAGTCTGGGAGGCAGTTCTCTAACACCTCCCATATCCTAATTTATGAACGTGGGACCTAGGGCCCTTCAGGTGAAATAACAGCTAAAAGGAGCCATTGTCCTCCTGTTTCCATCCCCATCCTGTTGCATTGGGATATGCCTCCCCCTCTTCCATTTCAGCCCAGGTCCTAAAATCATTTTGTAATTCTTAATTCAGAAACAGCACAGGAAGACCTCAAGGGACTGCAGATTGAGCTTCAGTCATCAGTAAGGGCCCCTCCCCTTCTCTTTTCCCCTTTCCTCATTAGTCTTGGGCTCAGAGGTTGTGGCATGTCGCCCCACCTGGCTGCTGGCACGAGGTGCGCTGACTCTGAGATTACACTTTCCCCGCGGAGCAAGGAGTTTAGCACTAAGTGATGAAGCTCGTTCGTTTGAGAGTCCCAGCAAGCAAGGCAGCGCAGGGCCAGGCAGGCAGCCACGGGGAAGGGAGCACTTGACTTGGACCTCCGCCCTTCAAGGCCTCTGTTTCCATGATGTCAGAGAGGCGGAACTAACGGGGCCTCAAATCCAGGAGGCAGCAGCCCCTGCTCTGCATTTGGGTTTGGAGGCTGTGCCGCAGATGGAGGTGAGCATGCCTCTGTCTTCCTCGCCTGGCTTCCTTGGGCCATCCTGGACTCAGTCTCCACCAGGCTGAAGCTAAGTTCTGGCCTTCATCCTGACCATCCTATTCTTTGTCTGAATGCCACTTGCCAAAAGACCTCATAGGATCTGCTCATAGAAAGCTTTCTGTGGGCCGGGAACACTCCCACCCTTACTGTGCTTGGCGACTTGGGGACTAAGTTTGGCAGAAGACACGACCTAAAAGAGCAGTCTCCTAATTCTTTTTCATGTGTCATCGGGAGCAGGGTGGGAAATTGCTGTCCTGGCATTCAGAGCCTGCTTGTCTGCAGACGCACCCTTGACCTTGGACGGAGCCTGTTGCTTTCTTCATGCATCCATTTCCTTTTGGGGAAGAGCTCAATCCAGGTTGACAGCTTCCCAGGACCTTTTCACCCCAGCCAGGGAGGTTCTTTGATCATCTTGAGTCTTTTGCTAAATCGGTGATGTATTCCCATCTCTCTCTCCACCCAGAAAAAGATATATAAATACAAGAAAGTCCTGAGTAACCCGAGCCGCTGGGAGGTTGTCTTGAAGGAGATACGGACGCTGGTGGACATGGCCCTCACGTCCCCACTGCAGGATGATTCCATCAACCAGGCCCCACTGGAAATCGTCTCAAAACTGCTCTCTGAGGTAAGGTATCCCCCCCTCCCCCGTTTTACGTGGCTCTCTCCCCTTTAAGTTGTCTATCTTTTCTTCTGTTTCGTTCCCAGCCCCATCTGAGTGAGCAGGAGAGATCTACCCGTGGTGTGCCTTCTTCCTGTGGTTACTAAGGAAGTCTTGAGGGCATTGAGAGTGAGCCTTGCTGGCTCCTGTTGCCTCCAGCTTGTCTGGAGGTATAGGGTGACTGTTGCCTTTGCTAAGTCCTACCTAGGTCAGACCCAAGATTTGAGTGGTGGTTCTGACAGCAGCCGCTGCAGCTACCATGGTCAAATGCCAACTTTGGTCCTCTAAGGCCCTAGATCAGAGGTTCTCAACCTTCCTAACGCTGCGACACTGTAATACAGTTCCTCTTGTTGTGGTGGCCCTCAACACAATTATTTTCATTGCTACTTCATAACTTACTTTGGTACTGTTATGAATTGGAATGCAAATATCTGTGAAAGGGTCATTTGCTCCTCCGAAGGGGTCACCCGCAGGTTGAGAGCCACTGCCCTAGATGAACCCCTCCATCCTGCTCTGTCCAGCTGAGGCAGCATCTCATTCTGGTTTCATTCAGCCCTTCTTAGCGTTCTGTCCCATTCACCCCCAGATATCCACAAATAGGCATTGTTTGCCTCGCTCGAGGTTTTAAAACCAGACTGGGGGGGGGGGGGCAGGAAATTGCCATACATATACGAAATTGTCAAACAATAAAACAAGGCCGAAAAGTAAAAAAGAATCGGACTTCAGCACAATGGCCATTTCCAGGTTCTCTTTAAAGACGGAAAATCTGGCTACATTGGGCAGCTACCGCTACTCAGCATCCTGTTCTGGGCTGGCTAGCGCCACCCACCATGCCAGACAGCCCTCTGCTAGAGCTTGTGTCAACTACCAGGCACGAATATGGACAGGGGAGAGTAGTACCAAGACCCTGGCCTCCCAGCCCACGTTCATTGGGGGCTGCAGCAGTCATGGAGAGGCGCATCCTCAGTCAGCCCCAAATGAGTTGGAGGAGTATTCCCAGACCCCACTGCAACCCCCTGGGATCTGTGCCCTGCCCCCAGCGCTGTTTCCTGCACTCTACAAATAGCCACGCTGCTCCCGTGTATGTGCCTGCCTGACCCCTGGGGATGCAAGGGTTGCTGACTCCCTATTTAAAATAGCCACCACCTGAGTGATGTTCCCACCCCCCTCTCTCTCTGGAGAGTGTCATCCCTCGTGTCCCAGTTCACTCCCGTGCATGCTCCCTTCAAACTTCTGAATGCTCATTCCATCGGCGTTTCTCGGCTGTCCTAGGCTGGCCACCACCTTGTAGCCCAGGGACTCGGGTCCTCTTTGATACAGAATGTTGGGGGTCCCTCCCCTGGAGGGGTGAGCTTAGAAAATGGTGGCAGTGGCAGATGGACCAGGGGGGTGGGATACACGCGTGGGAGAGAGCTTTGTTCTAAGGAGGGCCATGTGCTGGTGTGAACTGGTGTGAATTACAGTCACGGTTCCAAATCTCAGGGGCTCCTGCCTGCCCAGTGTCCAGGGCTGAGTTCAGGCTACTAACCCAGCGTGAGGGAAAGAGGCTCAGGCAGATGGATCTCCAGTTGTGTGTTAGTGAGTTTGTAGTTGATCTGATAAGAGCGGCGTAAGGAAGGTGGAGTTAGAGGCCAAAGATCCAGAGTTTAGTTTCATCCTTGGTGATTTAGTGAGTTCCAGGCCAATCTGGGCTACATGAGATCCTGCCTCAGAAATAAATAAATAAATAAAAATAAATAAATAAATAAATAAATAAATGTGAATAAACAAATGATGCCTGGAGTGGTGGCTCAGTGGTTAAGATTCCTTGCTGCCCTTGCAGAGGACCCAGGCTCAGTTCCCAGGCACTACATGGAAACTAACAACTGTGCATATACCTACATGCAGTTAAAACACTGATACACATAAAATAAATTTATCTTTTAAAAAAAATCTGCCAGGCCGTGTGACGCACGCCTTTAATCCCAGCACTCAGGAGGCAGAGGCAGGTGGATCTCTGTGAGTTCGAGGCCAGCCTGGTCTACAGAGTGAGTTCCAGAACTGACTCCGTAGCCGCTGGAAAAGCATCTCCTGGGAGCTGTCCTCTGGCCCGCACTTTACTTGGTGCCGTGACGTGCGTGCACTCCCACCCATGAAATAAATGGAATAGAGTAGGTTTTCAAAGTAAAAGTGAAACAGACTCTGGACCAAGCAGAACGCTCATTGCCTCCGTCAGGGAAGGGCAGAGCTGACTTTTATCTACCACGACTCGGGGTGACTCGTGTTTTTTAACCGTCCACTAGACACAGGCCTCCCAGAAGGATTAAAGTATTACAGTCAGAGAAACACCCCTCTGCTTGTCCCGTACACTGAGGATGGTGGCCCTTGTCTCAGCTTCCTGTACCCCAGATTGCTGGGCAGAGGCTTGGTGCCTTTCCTTTAACCTCAGCTGGTACTGGTCTTCTGGATGCCCCTACTCCCATCGGTCTGTTGTAACGGCAGGGGCAAGGGCCCTGCGTCATGCCAACCCTAAGCTCCAAGTATGGCTGTTGAGAAATGCAAGTGGACACTGGTGACAGCCCGTGCCTTCCAGAAGAGACACGGTAGAGTGACGTAAAAGAGAACGCAGCAGGTGCTTTGAGTTTTCCCAGGATTCCTGCCATTTCTTCACATACGCGCAGGAAGCCAACAACATGGGCAGTTTAACGAATTCCAGATCCAGAATAGGGAAAACCCCGACAGCAACATAAACCAAAACAGGGTTATTAACCTAGTTTTGTTTTAGACGTGCATTGCTCAAATGTGTGTTTAGCTGGAACATCTTGGGGGCGCTCGTGGCTTAAGAGCCTACTTTGAGAACCACTGGAATAATCTATTATTGATCTAAAATAAAAGGTTTACCCAGCGCCTGGTGGAGACTCGCAGAAGGTCTTTTTTCTTCCTTATGTGTTATGAACCCGCCTTCTGGTGCTAAGCAGTGTTCTAACTAAGTCTAATCCATCCTCAGATCATAGCCCCATGAGGTGCAGGTATCAGGACCCCCAGAGACCTGAGTCACCCCAGGCCTCGGAGCTGTGAGACATGGGCAGGGAAGCTCAGTTTACCTTTGTCTACTGTGGTTTCCTTTCTGTAACTCTGATAAAAACACCTTGACCCGAAGTGACTTAGGGAACGGAAGGCTATACTTCAGTTTACAGGTTGCAGTCAGTCATTGAGGGAAGTCAGGGCGGGAACTCAAGAACTTGAAGCGGGGACCGCAGAGGAACTCCGCTGCTGGCTGGCTCGCTTGAACTTGTGCTCAGAGAGCTTTCTTATACAGCCCAGGACGGTCTGGGTAGGGCGTGGTGCTTCCCACAGTGGGCTGTGCCCTGCTACATCAATCAGCAATCAAATCGAGACAGTCCCCTGCAGACATTCCCACAGGTCAATCTGGCTGTGTTCAGTGGACAATTTAAGCTAGCTAGAATGTTCCCATTGTCCTGCCCTGTCCCAGAGTTAGCCTGCTGTGTTGAGTGAAGAAGTGATTGGGGGTGGGGGCTGAGGACCGCTGAAGGCCGAAGACATTTTGCCGTGCTGTGGATCCTTGCGGTCCAATGCCCGGTTTTGTTGATTGTGCTTTCCTTCTTTCTCTGTCCTTTAGAACACAAACCTGACCACTCAGGAGCATGAGAACATCATTGTGGTAAGTTGCCAATCTCCCTCCCATTCCCTCTCCCTCTAAAGCCCCGGTCTGGTGCCCAGGCCGAGATTGTCCCTAAACCGCTAGGCTGCGCCATGGCCCTGGCCATTGAGATCACTTTGCTGCCCACCCCCCATCCTGCCTCAGTGTATAGCACAGAGCTGACTGGAGATGGTCGTGATGCCCAGCCTTTGGGGTTCACTGCAAGCGGGTCTCTGTCACCTTTTGATTCCCAAGTCTCCAGGGAGGTGTGGCTTTCACTTAGAGACATCACCCTGCCACTCACCGGACAGGTAAACCCTCTCTTGTGCCAGTTATGTCCCCTAATTAATCCGTGACTGAAAACCCCTCTAGTACACACAGTAAGGTCATCTTTCTCAGAATTCAACAGTGTTCTAAGCACCTTTGGGTAAAATATTTTTCTGGGCCGTTCTGAGCTCTGAGACACTGTAATGACGAGAGAAGAGGGATTGCACCGACGGCATCTGTGTCCTGCTCTGTTACCCGAGTCCGTAAGTGGTAGGGACAACCCTGCTGTCACAGATTCACCTGCTGTAGGATGACAGATGTTATCGCTGCAAAGTAGAGGTAGATAGCATGGGTGGATAGTGGAGTGACAGAATCCTGGTGGAGAGAGCCAGCAA
Organism: Chionomys nivalis; assembly: GCF_950005125.1. Taxonomy (NCBI): domain Eukaryota; kingdom Metazoa; phylum Chordata; class Mammalia; order Rodentia; family Cricetidae; genus Chionomys; species Chionomys nivalis. The sequence continues at coordinate 11,982,301 of NC_080106.1, read as the reverse complement.
GTTTCCCAGGGCAGTGACATTTGAGCTGGGCTTTGAAGCATCAGTAGGAGTTTGTTAGATGCGGAAAGGCATCCTGGGAAGAGCAAACAACGTATTCAATGGTGCAGAGGTTAAAGCAACACGGTGTCCTGTGGGAACTTCGGCGTTGCTAGAACATAAAGCCTGAGGGAGCAGGAAGCTGGGGAACAGAACTAGAATTGGAAGCCAAGCGGGACACTGTTCTGGAGATCAGAGGGTGAGCCTGTGAGGAGGGGCTGCAGTTTGGGGGTGACATGCCATCCCCCGGTGCCCTTTGAGCTTCTCCAGCAGAGCCAGGCCCTGTGTCCCATCAGGAGGCGAGCTTGCTCGCTTTTCATGTCTCAGTGGGGTTGGTGGCACTTCTTTTACTGGTCTGGCACCTGGCTCATAACTGGTGCACCCGCCTCAGCTCCCATTGACTGCTCTTGACAGCTCCGTCTCCTGGTATCCTGTCAGTGAACCAGCTTGTGTGGCAGGCTTTCACTGCCTGTGGGAATGGGTGTGCCAAACCCCAGCTCTGCCCCCTCTAGAGGCCAGCCCTGCCATGGGAGACCTGCGTTGTGGATTTCAGGGCCCCGGCAGCCTCAGCCAAGGGCGGGGGTGGTTCTGGGTGACGGAGGAGCCCACGGGAGGAACAGCTGGTCTACTTGACCAGTCGGGGTGCTTCAGAACCGGGTTGTCTTGAAGGATGGGAGTGTCACCCCAGGGAAAGGCGGTAAGAGAGAGGACCTGTGTGCACAAAGACAGCGGTACAGCCAGCTGGGTCAGTGGCAGTCTGAGTGAGTGCCGCAGAGGAGGTTGTGTCCCCAGGTCCTGCTGGACACCATGGCCAGGAGGGAGCATGAAAGTCCCCACTTATAGAAGATTTCAGGAGAAGCTTATTCTGAGGAACCTAGCTGAAATGGCCACATTGAGCCCTCCAGATCCCTTCCCCTCCCGTCTCTAGACTATACATGTGTTATGCGCGCATGCGTGCGCACACATACACACACCTACCCCTGTCCTCTTCACTGTCACAGCTACCATCTTTAGGGCTTAGCATCCTTACCACGTCTCCTGGAGCCTCCTTCCCGCCCAGAGTTCTGTCCTCAGATTTGACCTGTTGATAGTCAGTCCCCTGTAGCAGCACTTGGTCATTCTCTGTGTACCTACTTTTTTCCAGCAGAATTTGAGTTAGCTCTTCTCATTTCTCCAGCCAGATCCCCAGGCTGTAAAAGCCTTCAGTGGCTACCATTGGCTGTCAGTAGAGACACACAAGCAGGCACACACATCCTGCACTGACCCCACTGTCCGTGATGGTGAAGAAAGCAGACTTAATGTTAACATGGGTTCAAGCTCAGAGATTCTAGACCTGGCTGTGATCATTACTTAAAGAACTTTAAAACTTTATTATTATTTTATGTGTGTGGTGGTTTTGCCTGTGTGTACTTATGTGTCTGGGTGTTTTACCTGCCTGTATGTCTGTGTACCATGTGCCAGCCGTGCCAATGGAAGTCAGAAGAGCCCTTTGGATCTTATTTTGAATCTTAATCATATTGTTCTTGGGAACTGACCCGGTCCTCTGCAAGAGCAACCATTTCTTCAACCTGCATGAAAAAATTTTATTGTTAAGCCGGGCGATGGTGGCGCACCCCTTTAATCCCAACACTCGGGAGGCAGAGGCAGGCGGATCTCTGGGAGTTCGAGGCCAGCCTGGTCTACAAGAGCTAGTTCCGGGACAGGAACCAAAAGCTACAGAGAAACCCTGTCTCAAAAAACCAAAAAAAGAAAAGATTTAGTGTTATTAAAACAGTTTTCCTTGGACTCGACTCTAGTGGTTCTCAACCTTTGGGTCACGACCTTTGACCAACCCTTTCACAGGGGTTGCATATCAGATATTGCATTATGATTCATGAAAAAATGAAATTTATGCCCTGGCAATGCTGAAGCATGCACGGGCAGCCCATATATGGCGGTTCTATTGAACTTGTTCATATTGAGTTTTGTGGTCTAAATTGATAAGGACGACTGACCAGGTCTCTTCCTCAAGAGGGCACCAGATCTTCCTAAAGATGGTTGTGAGCCACCATATGGTATCTGGGAATTGACTCAGAACCTTTGGAAGAGCAGGCAGTATTCTTAACTTCTGAGCCATCTTTCATAACAGTAGCAAAATTACAGTTATGAAGTAGCAACGAGATAATGTTATGGCTGGGGGGTGGTCCCCACAACATGAGATACTGTATTAACGGGTCACAGCGTTAGGAAGGTTGAGAACCACTGGGCTAGAGCGACGGCTCAGCGGTTGAAAGCACTCGTTACTTTTTCAGAGAACCCAGTTTCGATTCCCAGCACCCATGGTGGCTCACAGCCCTCCGTAGCTCCAGGCACTCACATGTTGCACATTCATACACACCTAGGATGCTTAGCTCACATGTGCAAGGTCCTAGGTTCAATTCCCAGCACCACCAAAAATCAGAAAGGGGGAAAAATGTTTAAGACAGGAAAAAATAGTCACTCTCAGGATTTGTGGGTGATTTGAGGACCCCTGAGGATGTCAGACTCTACAAGTGTCTGAACCTCTAGTGGGAGATGGCGTGGCATTGGCACATAGTCTCTGCACAGCCTCCTGTGCGTGTTGCCTCATCTCTTAGTTTACACCATCTGGTACAGTGTTTGCAGGTGCTAGCTGCCCCGTGGTAGTACCTCATGAACAGAAGTCTCTACTTTCTGTCCAGACACAGTTTTTTTTTTCCCCTCTAACTAATTTGTGCCGTGGTTGTTGAATGCACAGGTGAGGAGCCCACAGACAGAGGACTGACTTAACTTTGATATTGCTAGTATTTCTCTGTACCTTCGTCATCGTTGTTATTGTTGTTAAGTAGGTTTTGAGCTAAGCCTGGTGGCGCAGGTGTATTTTCCTAGCTACTAAGGAGACTAAGGCAGAAGGATCGCAAGTTCGAAACCTGCTTGGGCTACATGATGAGTTCAAGACCAGTCTGTCCAACTTAATGAGACTTCTCTGGAAAGAAAAAAAAAATTCAAAGGGCAACATTGGCTCAGGGGTAGAGTCCCAGCCTAGAGTGCCCCGGTCTGGGGTGGGGCATGTGGTGAAGCACTTCCCTCCCACTGCCATCTTCAGAGGCTGTTTACCCACGGTAACAGCTTTGGGCATGGGTCTGGTTCTTCTTGAGAGCAGTGTGACAAGGGACGTGTTCCACATCTGTCACCCCACCTGTCAGTGTGGCCCGGAGATCCTTTCAGGCCTTTCTTGTAAATTTCATGCTCAGATGCCTCTCCCTCTGCATAGTGACATCCGCAGAGGGAAATCCCTCATCTTGAAGGTGCCCTGGGCATTGTCAGAGTGTGACAATCCTTCACTCTCAAGAGGCCTTTGGGACGGAAATATCTCAAAGTGTACCAGGTACCCCTTAGGCCCAGTTCACCCTCATGAGACCTACTTCATAAAGATGCCTCTCACAGGCACGTCCAACCTTTTGACATCGTGACACGGTGTTGTCATCTGCAAAATTCATGCTCAGGAACCTTGTGTTGAGTTTCCAGAATAATTACCAAAATACCTCAGTGTTTTAAATTTAATTACCGTGTGTGTTTGGGGGGGGGGGGGCATGTGTGTCGTGGATATGTGTGGAGATCAGCAGGAAACTCTGTGGAGCCGGTTCACTCGTCCTTTCTGTGTGGGTTCCTGGGACCAAACTCAGGCCATGAAGCTTGCACAGCAATCCCTTAACCCTCCAAGCGTCTCACCAGCAGCTCTCGTCATGTTTTTAAGTTCGCGATTTTGTGGACTGCATTCATGGCGATCCAAGGGCTACAAGCTGGACATGCTTGTTATTTTTATTTCGCTGCTGTCCTTTTCAGCCCAGTGACCTCAGTACCCAGACTCCATAAGATGCCAGTTTGGTGCCTTTCTCACTGGCTGCTCAGGATCCTCTGAGCCATCATACCTAACATGCCAAGCAAAGGACCTGGCTTCTAGAAAGACTCCACCAAAACAAGAGCTTGCTTATTGATTATATCAATATATTTAAATAAACTCATCACCTTATGCTCTGCCAGAGACCTCGCTAAACCCCCTGACCCACTGTCTCTTTACCTGTACCTGTGGGTGTAAGGATCAGGTGAGGGCGTGGCTTGAACGTGGCCCTTGACAACTGTTGTCCTTGCTAAACAAGCTCCCTAACCCCGCACTGTAATTCACTTCCATTAGGAAAACCTGGCACTAAGGGACTAGAATGACCCAATCCAAGGGGACCACACCCTGTCCTGCACTGGTACCCAAGTAGAATATGGGCAGTGCCTCATGGGCAGAGGAGGGACCTCCCATCCTGTTGTTACCACCGTGACCTGAAGCCTTCCTTTGTTTAACGAACAGGGCCATGCTCGGTCATCTGGCCCTGGGCTGGAGAGTGGGACATGTCTGCTTCCAGGAGACAGAAAAAGGCAGCAGATAACGGAGGCAGTGTCCAGACTGATCAGGTCACAGGGAAGCCTACCGCTGTCACGCTGTCCCTCGTTGCCCAGTTTCTCCTTCAACGTAGTCATTGTCCCTATACTCTGGTCTGTTCCATGATGATGTGAAGAGTGGAGCTGTATACCTAGAGCAAACAGCAACCCACGCGTGAGGTCACAAGAGTGGGCTCTGAGTCCTGGCTCCGCTGCTTGCCACCCTGGGCCTGTGCCTTCGCCTCTCCTAACTCAATCCTCCATTCTCAGTGGATTGGTACTCGTCACACAGAGGCTGGCGTGTGGGGTGCTGAAGACCCATTGCAAACACTGTCATTCTGTCATCTGCATGGGGTGGGATGGTGACAAGTGTCGCTAGCCCTGCACTGAGCTGGGAACCTCTGACCAGAGTTCTCTGGGACTGCCCAGCAGCAGAAATGGAGCCAGAATGACAAGATGATAATCTTTTTTATTCCTTCCAAAAATCGTTGGTATTGTGTCAGTTGAAATGGGAGGTGTCACCTGTGGCTGGTGGCCACCATGCTGGATAGTCTAGGAGTAGATAAAAGAGGGGAGGTCTGAGCATGGCTCTGCTTATTGGTCTGAGTGGTGGCAGCTTCATCTCAAAGGACTGCCCATCTGAGTTCCTGGTTGCCAGCAATCTCAATCTCTTGATCTCTCCTCCCTCCTCCCTGGTGCCTGGCATTGAACCCAGGGCCTCACACAGACTAGGTAAGCACCCCGTCACCGAGCAGCATCTAGGCACTTTTTTGTTGGGACTTATTTTAGTGTAAGGTCTTGATATCTAGGCTGTCCTTGAACTCACTTAGTAGCGCAGGCCGACCTCCAATTCCAGGCGCCTACCTCAGCCTCCCAGGCAGCCGGAATGACTCCTGGACCTGGCTTACCTACTTTATGCAGCCTTTTCCATGGCTCGCCTAGAACCAGCCAGGTCCTCGTGACACCGCAAGCCCCAAGGAGACTTGCTAAGCAGTTCCTTGGCGTGGGGGTGGGGGCACCCGTCCTTGATGTGAACTGAGATGTGCTTAGATACAGTGTGTGTTGTCACATTCAACAAGGTGAGGCCACAGGTTCTGCTGGGACTGCCATAGTACACCGGACTGGCACCCCACAAAGCGCATTCAGCCTGATGGCTGAGGAACCCCGCTCTCTGATGACTGCAGAGACTTTTTGGACTGTACTTGAGACAAAGCCACTGGCTCCAGTGAATCCCCTCCCCCTTAGGAACATAGAAGGTGCCCGGATCCCTTGTTTATTTTTTTTTTAATGATTTATTTTTATTTCATGTACATTGGTTTGCTGGTATGAAGGTGTTGGATCCCTTGGAACTGGAGTTACAAACAGTTGTGAGCTACCACGTGGGTGCTGGGAATTGAACTTGGGTCCTCTGGGAGAGCAGCCAGTGTTCTTAACCACTGAGCATCTCTCCAATGCCCCAAAAAGGCATTGTTCAAAAAGGCATCATGTTCACCCAATAAGTTGTCCTGCTGCTTAGTCAGGAGTTGTGGACTTGCAGGCAATATGGATAAATGCCAGCTAGGCATAAGCCCCTGAAGCCAGATGTGCCACTGTGGGTCTAGGTTGCAGCCTTCCTGCACTCTGGAGTCTGGTCTGTACAGTAGAAAAGGATCTCTACCCAGCGGGAGGGTAAAGGGATGTTTTCATTTCATTGCTAGCAGCTCTGTTCTGCAGGCCACGCCCCTCACTCCCACCCCACCCCCACCCCCACCTCCACCAAGTCCTGCAGACTGATGGCTGTTCATTTTCTTGTAGGCAATTGCGCCTCTGCTGGAAAACAACCACCCACCACCAGATCTCTGTGAATTCTTCTGCAAGGTATGGTGTCATCGCAGTGGGCCACTAAAGGCCACCGTCACCACGGTGTGCAAACCAGAGTGGGTCTGAATGCACAGCCTAGTCAGGGTCCCAGGTGCAAGCAGGAGGCTTTGTGGGTACCCATCTGGGGGGCTGCTGTCCTCTGACAGACAGGCTAAGGAAGAACCCGGTGTCTGGCTTTTCTGTGGACTATTCCTGGCTGTCTTGGGAGGCAGCTTGCAGCCAGTCTTCTGGATTCCTGACGTCAGAGCTGGGTTATTCTTAGCTGAGGCTCCTCTGAGCACTGGCTGGCCCAGGGTAGGGGCCTGACTGCAGGGCTTTCCCTGGACAAGGGAAACTGGCAACATGTGCCAGGTCAGCTTGGAGGAGCCACAGAGCAGGGCAACATGCCCAGGGACCTGATGCCAACCTCACAGCAGTTTGTATGCAACATAGCCAGCCACACCAGGGGACAGGGCCTTTCCAGAACAACAGCGGAGCAGCCTGGGGGGGCTGGGCTGACCCACAAACCTGTCTGTCCTTTGTTCTCTCTCTCTCTCTCTCTCCCTCCCTCCCTCCCTCCCTCCCTCCCTCCCTCCCTCCCTCCCTCTCTCTCTCTCTCTCTCTCTCCCCTCTGTGTGTGTGTGTCCTATAATAACTTGATATCCTTAGAAAGACAGATGCTTATATCTTTCACCCCTCCAGCACTACCAGGTCTGTGCCTGCAGACAAACTTCCTTATCCCTACTGTGTGGTTTTCTTAAGCACTATGTGGGGCCCCTGCCCCCTTCTACAGCCCCGTGCTGCCCATTGGGAACATGTAGGCTATGCTTATCATGAAATAAGCATATAAAACAGGAACAGGTGTCTTGACAGAAACCCTAGTTTTTCTGGCCCCTCGATGGCTGGCAGCAGAGTGCTGGGGGGGCGGAGGGGGGCTTGGAAAACAGGGCAAGACTGTGTTCTCTTTGGCTCTGCTTCTCCTATAAGGAGACCCTTTTCCCAGTGACTCATACATTGGCCAGCCCATGGCATCCAGGGGAAGTTCTTCAGGACCGAGCACAGAAGCCCCTTTTTCATGCAGTATAGGCAGTGGGCCCTCGGGTCCAAGCGAGCGAACATCCATCAGCATGGTGAGCCCACACAGCAGAGAGGCTTCCACCACCACCACCATCCAGAGTCAGCTCCTAGGCAGGTGGAGTAAGAAAGGCCGAGCCTTAGGCTCCTGTTGGATCAGTTAGCTTCTTCACAGCCTGCTGCTGAGTTTTATTCATGCAAGCCCCCAAGCAGGCCTCTCAAGCTTGTGGTTTTTCCGATCGTATAGTTACAAATGTTTATTCCAGAAAATTGACCTGTGTTCAAAGTCTTTTTAAAAATGTATTACCTATTCTATGTGTTTGTGCATACCTGTGCTGTGATGAGTGTGTTGGGGGTCACAGGATAACTTGTTGGAGTTGGTGCTTTCTTCCCACCTTGTAGATTTGGGGGATCAGACTCAGGTTGTCAGGCTTGGTGGCCTTACCTGCTGTGCTTCACCAGACCCCCAAAGTAAGTCTTTCCCTGGGGTCCCTGCTAGCAGGAAGTAAAGTAGAAGAAAACAGACCTTGCCAGGCAATCCCTACTGGAACCTAACTGGAAGAGGTGAGGATCTGCCCACTGCCTAGGGCTTCAGGCTGTCTTCCCCCTGGAGGCTAAGTCCAGAGAGAGGAGTTTTATAGCTTGAATGGCCTCCCCACCAGCGCCCAGGGCCTCTCTGAGGAGGCTCTAGACAGTCCTTGATGGTGGACTTCCAGGCCCCCCCCCCCCCCCCCCCCGCAACACAAAGGCCTGAGGAAATTTTGCTGTTCTCATTTCCCAGAAAAGCCCTGGGCTCTTTCTCCCAGGTCCGTTGGTCTCACTAAGAGCTGCAGATAGAATTCCTCTGGGGCTATGGGGCTCATATGTACAATCAGGTCAGTGGGGTAAGGTCAGTGGGGCAAGCAAGCTTGTCTGCTCAGCTTCTTCAAGACAAGGCACCAGGGGACGGAGGGTGTAGCTTCCCTAGCACAGATGCACCGAACCTCACGTTGATTCCTACTGCTGCATAAAACTGGGGTGACCGCTCACATCTGTAATTCCCGGCACTCGAGAGATGAAGACGGGAGAATCAGAGTGTCAGAGTCATCCGTGGCTACACAGTAAATTCCAGGCTAACCTGGGCTATGTGAGCCGCTGTCTTAAATGCTAGTGTGAGGGACTCCATGATGGTGAGGAAGGAAGAGCCAAGCTTGGCCTGCGGACTTCTGCAAGATACTGACAGCAGCCACTGGAAAGTCAGAGGCTGCCCCACATCCAGAATGTTCTTCAGCTTCTCAGACAGCCCTGCTGGATCTTACATAAGGAATGCAATTCGAGGAAGAAAAGACCCATCTGAAATGGTCCAGAACATTCGAGGTCAAACCAAAAGCAACAAAAGATCCTATCCCATCTAGTTTTTTTTTTTTCTTATTTTTTTCCTTACTTAGTAAAAGAAAAGCAGGATGCCCCGTGGTTTTTACCCAGTCGAGTTAGAAACCTAAGTCCACCCACAGATGTGTATAGCGGCTTTAGTCAGTTTCCAGAACTCTGAAGTAGCCGAGGTGTTCCTCCATGAGTGGATGAATTAACTCTGGTCCGCCTGTAATATGGGATCTGTGGATGCGTGTGCCTGAGTACATGCACATGTATACACGTGTATGTAGAAGTCAGAGGACAGCCTCAAGTGCCTTTCCTCGGGCAGATTTTGTGTTTTAACAACGGGATTTCTTCACTGAGGTGGGGCTTGCCAATTGGCTAGGCTTGCTGACCAGCGAGCCCCTTCGTGTCTCTTCCTCTCCGATGCTGGAATTACAAGCATTTTGGTTTTCATTTTTATTTATGTGTAAATGTAGGTCACATGTTTTATTTCTGTGGGTTCCCATGGAGGCCAGAAGAGGGCACCAGCTTCCCTGGAGCTGGACTTTACTGGTGGCTGGGAACTGCCAGGGGTGGGTGCTGGGAACCAAACTCGTATCTTTTGCAGCTTTAGCCTTTCTGACTTAATTCCCTCATAACCATGGAACCGTTCCTCCTGCCTCGTGCCTGGGGTCTGAGGATGGCACCCAGCACGTGTTTTACTGAGTCTTTTCCCCGGGCCCCATCAGGGCACTCTTCCTCAGCATTACCAAGAAATGAGGAGCCAGGTGTGATGGTGCACATCTGTAATCCCAGCGGTGGGAAGACTGAGGCAGGAGGATAGCCTGAACTACCTAGTGAGACACTGTCTCAAAAGAGGAAGGGGGCAAAGAGTGGGGCTGCAGCCAGCCAGCAGGGAACACTAGCCTCACACCCTGGGAGTGTTAGCACTCGGGAACACCATGCTGCGCAGCATGCGTGTCTTTGTGATTTCTGCTATGAGTTAAGAATCTATAGTCCCCAAATCTGAAATCCATGATGCTCTAAAACCCAAAACTTCAAGAGCTGGCATGACGCCAGGACCAGGAAGCTGTCAAAATCGGTACACTGAAAACCTTGCATGAAAACATTGAAAAAGAAAAAGAATCGACTACTCTTCCGTCTCCTCGTTTCAGACATGCCCTGTTCACCTCTGCATACAGCTCTGGTGGGGCAGGCTGCTAGGGAGGTTCGGAGTTCAGTGGTTGCAAAGGCTGGAGGAAGGGCAAGGCGCTAGGCAAACGGAGTTCAAGGCAGAACTGCTATATACTACTGTCATGGTGATGTGTATTCTTGGCCATGGATCCAGACCCTTAGAATGTATACCCAGAGACCACCCTGGTGTAGACTGGGCCCTGTGACATGCCTGTATAGGCTAATCACTTGCAACAAGTGTACTGTGAGCGGTTGGCAGATGGGGAAACCGTGACACGTCTCCACTTGGTGATTTTGCTGTGAGCCTCAGCCTGCTCTAAAGCATACGGTTTTCCTAAGTAAGCTGTGGCCACATTCATAAGGGAATCTACGTCCTTGTTGGGCTTGGTGACTTCCCCTGGCCTCTAGGAGCAGCGGGCTGTGGGTGGGGCTCCCCCAGCCTGCACTGACTATGTCCCTCTCCCCCCAGCACTGCAGAGAGCGGCCCCGGTCTATGGTGGTCATCGAGGTGTTCACTCCGGTGGTTCAGAGGATCCTTAAGCATAACATGGTGAGTGACTGGACAGCCTCAGGCGGGCGGGTGTGGCCGGTGCTTATTTCAGGAGCTGCGGCTGTGTGTAGCCTGCTCTCCAGGGCTGTTGTTTTCCTTCACGAAAGCAGGCAGGAAAATCTTTCTCCAGTAGGTGAGAAAAGATGTTGTGGCTGGGGGCGTGGCTTCCATACAGAGTGGTCCCCACTATTGGGGCATAGGCTGTACTCAGCTCTCCAGGATGTGGAGTGGGACTCTTCACTCTCGAAGGATGGGCAAGCGCAGTGGCTTCCTTCTGGAGGGCAGGGTGTGGAGAGGGGTGAGAGCAGCTTCAGTGGGAAAAGCCTAGAAAATGTGGCCTTTGCATAAGTATCAACATCACAGTGGTGACCGCTGGACCCTTACCCCGAGGATCTTTCCCCTTGTAGCCTGTCGCCCCGGTCCAATCTTAGGAAACAAAATATCTGCCCAGGTCACTAAAATAAGGAAAGTGTGAGCTTTTGCCCAGGCCAGAGGAAGGACATAGGACAACTGTCACGTGCCATCCCAGAACAGACAGAGGGCATTGAAAGGGCTGGAGATGTCGTTAAGCATGCATGAGGCCCTAGGGTCTGTCTCCAGCGCCTCATAAACCAGGTGTGGTAATGTACCCCTCCAATCCTAGCCCTGGGGAGGCGAAGGCAGGCCAGTGAATTCTCAACTACATGATGAATTTAAGGCTAGTGCATTCTGCATGAGGCCCTGTCTTTTGCTAAGGTGGCGAGGCACTCATGTTAGGGGGAAGTGATGGAAATCAAAAGGGAATATAGTTTAGTTCGTTTTTGAAAACATACAAGACGGAACTTAATTTTCCCCTTCAAGGACCCAGCAATCAACATCTGTATGGCACTTATTTTCTCAGTACTACACGGAGGGCAAGTGAGACTCAACGGCCAAGACCTGCTGGCTGACCACAGGCCTGCAACGCAGACAAGGCCTAAGAATAACAAACATGTTCCTGGAGATTTAATTTGCACCTTTTTGGAGCCAAACAACATGGTGTCATTAACTCAGTGACAGCTCTCTGACATGGTATACATAGAAGTCTGAGACCCGAAAGACTAGGCAGGGTCACAGGGTCTGTGTCGCCGCGAGTGTGTATGATACGGAGAGTGGACATCTAAGGTCAGTCACCTCAAGTGGTCCTGTGCCAGCCATTGGCTGGCTGGATTTTTTTAAGGTTGCCTGGGTACATGAAAAGACTGAGAAAAGGCAACCTGGAAAATCAGTCCATGTGCCGCACACTATCCTGTGCTCTCAGCAAACCCCTGGTGGTAGTGGGAGGTGTGCATAGTGCAACCCCTCCCCTAGTCAGGAGTGGAAGTGCTTGGCAGTCGCACTACCCCGCTGGCTGTATTTGTGACAGACATCATTAATCGAGTGTGGCAGACCTGCAGCCTCAGGGAGAGTTTTGCTACTTAGTGCTCTAGGCAGTAGGAACAACTGGGAATCGTGTGGGTACCATGAATAGATCCTGCTACTCGAGGGCATAAGCAATTCTGCATTTTCGTTGGTAGTCAATAAACATCTCATAAGGGTTCTTTGGGGAAGCGGCCTTAAAGGGAAAAGTCAACAGTCTGGCCCCCAAGGGCTCAGCCACGCACTGTTAGCCTTGTGCTTGGTTCATTTCATGGGCTTCCAGGAGTGACCGTGGGGTAATATTTTCAATACAAATAAGAAATACCTCCAGGGCAAATGCATAATTTACGTTGTCTGCTGGCCTGGCCTTTAAATGATGTCCCCTCAACCCCCACAGGCATCAGGGACATTAACTATCTGGGCCACGTTTGACTCTTGGAGGATCTTGGCCATACTCAGGTTGACAGGAAGCACAGAAAGGAACCAGGGAAGAGCGGGAAACGTAAAGCCGCGGCTTAGAGTCTCATGACCACACATCCTTAACAGGGCTCAGGGAAGCAGTGTCTGCAGACTCATGCGGCCCTAGAGGCGAAGGGGGTAGAGATGGGTTCACCGTCCTTCATCCCACAGGGCCCTTCAGAGCAGCCCAGGTTGGCTTGACAGGCTGAGGCCACACAGCTTTTCCGTCACCTCTTGTCAGAGAATGGAGAACTGAGGGCATCTCCCTAGACAGGAAGGCCAGATGACCTGCCTCAGAGTCTGTCTGCTGGACTCCATTCCTAGCTCAGTGTCGTATGTGTGCACGCCCTCCGTCTGCTCGCGTGCCTGTGTGTGAATGTGTGTGCACACTGCTTAGGCTCCTCCCTGGGTTCTGTTCTTCCCCTGTGTAAACAAACGACCTTAGAGAGCACGCTGTAAGTAAAGCAACACCCCGACTCCTGTGCTGGGGATTGAACCCAGGGCTCTGCCACTGAGCCGCAAGGTGATTTTTCAATAGGTCCCTGTTGAGCCGGGGAGGATGAGTTGGGTAACACCAACTGTCACCCTCTTGCTGGCCAAATGCATCATTTTTCCAGAGCTGAAGCAAGAGTGTGTCCTTCCTCCCACTGACAAGACTGTACACCTATGGCAGGGCACTGCGGGCTGGTACCTGTCGATGTTCGCCATCCCACCCCTCAGTGAGCGTGAGAGTGAGCACAGATGGACAGTAAGACCTGAAAGGCCTTTTCTAAGAGTGCTTCCCTCTTCCTTCATCGCCCATTTCTCTAGACAAGTCCAGGACTCACCAAGCCCCTGCTCCACTCTAGGTACTTGGCTTCTCCCTCCTGGTCGGGCTTGCTCTGCCCACACCTGCTGATGTCACTCTCATATTATGCCACCCGGCTAGAGCAGGAAGAATCCCTTTGTCCTTGGCCAGGGCCCATAATTAAGCCTCAAGTGCAGTCACAGATGGGCGCCTGTGGCTCTCGATGCGGCTGTCCCCCAGGTTAGGAGTGTTGCCTTTTTAAGTGCCCATCTTCCTCCTCATTGCTGCTGCCTCCTCCCTGACCCACCTTCAGTGACGCAGCCACACTGCCCTTCCCTCGCTGTGTTCTTACACACTGCCTGCCTTCCTGCACTCCCACGCCTAACACCCACATCTCCTTCCAGCTCCCAGTCACCACTAGCATCCTTGTTTGCACATGGGTCTCACTGTGGAACCCAGACGGTCTCAGACTCACAAACTTCCTGCCTCAGCCGCTCAAGAGCTAGGATCGCACGCCATCATTCCTAGCGTCCCCCGTGTCTTTGAAGGTAGTTGTGGTCTTCAGACACTCTTTGCTCTGGAGACCAGGGGTGTCTGAGGTCTACCAAACCAAAGGAAACCCCTGAGGGACTATGCCTCGTCCATTGCCACTCCAAAGCCAGCTTCCCCTCTCACTCCTTCACTAGGGAGAAAGTTAGTGTCTCATCTCTGCCTGTAGCAGGGTACGTGGAACTACACTTGCCCGGAACCAAGTTATCTACTCCCAACCCCAGGAATGAATGACCCCCCTCACTGTAACTACACTGGAGTCTCTCTGATGGCTGAGTGCCTCAGACACCAGCTCGGAGATGCAGGTGGCTACCTCCAAAGAACTTATAGTTTCCCAGGGTGACCAGGGACCAGGCGGGACATCTGCCACTCAAGGTCCAGCGGAGGACCTGAACTTGACCTCTGCCTGCCCGGCAGAGCTGTGGGGTGGGAACGTGCAGCCTGCACCAGGACCCCTCCTCACCATGGGGGTCATTAGAGGTGTGAGTGCAGGTGTGTGCTGTCTGCCTTCCGCAGCTCCTGCTAGTCAGGCCTCCATAACTCTGCCTTTGTTGTCCCTGCAGGACTTCGGGAAGTGCCCAAGGCTGAGGCTCTTCACCCAGGAGTACATTCTCGCCCTGAATGAGCTCAATGCAGGCATGGAAGTGGTCAAGAAGTTCATTCAAAGGTGTGTCCTACCTACCCGCCCACCCCCTCCTCTCCCTGACCCACACTACCTGGTTTGTGATACACAGGGACGATCAGTGTCTCACCTTGTAGGAGGCACACTCCACTGGATTCTCCCAGCCCTGCATGGTCCCAGCTACTTGCTTGTTGCATGACACTGAGCCTGTCATTGTTCCTCTGTGATCCCAGGATATGGTTGTGCAAATAAATAACTCAGGAGGAAGCCCTTAGCCTCCTGGAGGGGATCTCCTGGATCATGTGCTTGTCTCTGTACCCCCGTTCCCTGGGACTGTGGGTGTTTAACATGGACCAGGGACAAAAACAGCGCTCACTGCCTTCTAACCTTGACCTATTTTCTGTGAGGTTTCCTTCTCAAATGTTCTCGTGAACTGAGGAGGGCCTGTCTCTTTCCACACAGCTCAGGGTGTAGGGGTTGCTGGCCAGGCTGCTCAGCTAGCCCCCAGCTGTGCCCATTCTTAGCCAGGACTGTAGGCCTAAGTCATCAGCCACATGGCACAGGCTTGCCACCTGGCCTCCACAGGGCTGGCAGAGCAGGCGGTCTCACACCTGGGCAGTACCTTAGCACCTCAGCCCTACCTCAGGCCAACGGTTACTCCACAGCCTCCTCACCGTCCCTCTGCTCTCTTCCAGCATGCATGGCCCCACAGGGCACTGCCCACATCCCCGGGTCCTGCCCAACCTTGTGGCTGTGTGCCTGGCTGCCATCTACTCCTGCTATGAAGAGTTCATCAACAGGTCAGTGTTACTGTGCTGCGCTGGTCTGGGTGGGGGCGCAGTGCCACCTTGTCCTGGGAGTGTGTTGCTGAAGAGGGTGGCTGGTCACCCCTCTCCTGTGGGAAGGTGGAGCGGCTGTTGCCGCCTTGACTTTATGTTGTTTGCCCAATGCCTCGGCCCATTGGTGTGGGCCCAGC
The DNA here is from genome assembly GCF_950005125.1 of Chionomys nivalis. Taxonomy (NCBI): domain Eukaryota; kingdom Metazoa; phylum Chordata; class Mammalia; order Rodentia; family Cricetidae; genus Chionomys; species Chionomys nivalis. Next base: position 11,967,075 of record NC_080106.1, on the reverse strand, counting down.
CCTGGTGTAGGGCTGAGAAGGCAACGTGACATCCGGTATCAGTCACTGCAAGGCCACAAGGCACCTGGGCTCTAGTTACGAGTATTTTATGCTAAAGGTTTCTCACTCTGGGCACTTGTCATTCCAGCACCCTGGAGGCTGAGGCAGGAGGATTGCAGGTTTAGGGCTACATAGTGAGAACCTGTCTCACAAAAAAAGAGAAACAGATGCGTGTATGCACGTGTGTACTTGTGTGTGCATAGGGGAGGGGGCATTAGGCGTGTCCCCAGCCCTGCCATTTTGGAACATGGGTCTTGGTGTTTCTCAAGAGCCTGCTGCAGAAGAGTACCATGTTCAGTGACCCTAGGAAGTGACTGCCTTGTGCCTGAGAGCATTTCCCCTCCTGGGGTGACTGTTCTTGGGGGACACGTATGGATCTCTGACTACACCAGAACCTGTCAGGTGGGGAGACAGGCATGCACATGGTGAATCGGAGTAGTGAGGGAGCCAGAAGCGGCTTACTATGGGTGCTTGCCTGGGAGAGGAGCCCCAGGAAGACTTAAGTGCCTAGGATGTAGGTGGCACCTGCGGCTACTGGGGGCAGTTGCTGTGTCCCTCACCTGGGACCCCTGATGCAGGAGACTAGGCGTGGCACACTTGTTATAGGCTTTGTCACCCCCACCCCCCACCCAGTTTCGATACTGACCCCGTTTGTCCTGGTTGAGGCTGTTTAGGGGCACACAGGTACCAATGATCTGTAGGCAGCTTTCTATGGTAGTCTCTTAGGTCCTCAGAGGCCGATGCAGGACATGGTGGAGTCTGCTGCAGTTACCTGGTTGTTCAGTTGAAACGCTACACAATTCCAAGGGACCCCCACTGTCTAGACTCCATCAGAGTGGGGCGGTGTCCGGGGGGGGGAGGGGGGGGAAAGACGTACTGAGGTATTCTCTCAACAAAAGGGCCCGAGTGCCTTTGGGGTTATTGGCCTTGAGCAAATAGCGCTACTAAAACCAGCAGGCAAAGAAGGACAGGAAAGGGGTGGTGACAGATGGGGGTGTTCCTAGGTAGCAGAGTGCGAGAGGGGAGGATTGTTGTTCTTGGTCCTGGTCCTGACATCGCGAGGAGACCTCAGGCAATAATAAACTATTTCTTTGTTTTGGAAAGGGTGGCCACATCCCAGGGGTCAGCTCAAAGGCTGTGGCGCTCCGTCCCATAGGAATACCAGCTCCTGTCTGTCTCAGGATGTCCCACAGTTGGTGGTGACATCACCTCAGCAGCATGGGGTCATGTGAGGTGGGATTTACACCAAAGCAATTGGCTGATGCTGCTATAGACGGGGAGGGGGGCACTTTTGTCCTAGAGAAGTGGCTGTTGGCTTTTTGCCAGCACAAGACAGGGGCTCTACAGCTTAGAAAAAAGAAGGAAAGGATACCCTGGCCCTGCTGCCTTTCCTGACTAATTGGTGTGTTCTTGGAGGTGTTTGTTTGGACCCCTAGCCACAGAAGAGAACTCTTGCCAGAAGAAAGTTAGAAGGGTCCTTCAGGGAGGCGCTATGAAGACAAGACCGCCAGACAAGTAGGGAGGCAAGAAGGAGGAAGAGGAGTATCGGGCAGAGGGAACAGCATATGCAAAGGCCCAGGGGTGGCTCTTGATGGCCATCACAGCATTTTCCTATCTGTGGTCCTGAACACCTGCCGCAGAGGTAGCTGCCCGGCCTGCTGAAGTTACACGCAGACTTTATTGGCGGGAGATTTGGGAGTCTGTTTGCTACTCACAGGCAGAGGGTCCCTGCAGAGGAGGAGCCAAGGTAATTAGTGTGGCTAAGACCAGAGACAGAGAAGCCAAAGATGAAGAAGAAGGAACCTCCCCTGGGATGGTGTCTGTCGGCAGCAGGTAGCGCTCGACAGGTCAAGTACTTGCTGTCCAAGTGTGAGGACTAGAGTTCAGATCTCTAGAGCCCCTGTAAAAGCTGGGCTTTTATGAGTGGGCATGGAGCCACTTGTAACCCCGAGCGATGTGATGGGTCCCCCCAGAGCAAACTGGCTAGCTGGGCCAGGGAAATCGGCAGGTTCTGGGTTCGAATGAGAGACTCTCCTTCAGTAGATAAGGTGGGGAGTGATAAAGGAAGACACCCAGCATTGGCACCTGGCCACTACGTGTACCCACACATACAGGCACCCACACACATGCAAACAGGCATACTCACACGACACCACGTTCACTCATATGCACACTAATGACACGAATAAAAATTAGGTTTAGGTTCAGTGTGTGGGTGTGGGGCGCAAGGTTTGCAGACTGACCCGTGGCAGATGCTGAGCCAGAGGACACGCTTAAGAGGAAGGTGGCCTAGGTTACATTTTCTGAGAACATGGGTGAGTCAACAGTAAGTTTAGGTAGCGGAGGATTGTTATGGGGATTTCCCTTCCAGCTCTACCCCTCTCCTGCTGCTGGGTGAGAGACGGGCTGCAGAGCCTCCATCATGAGGGACCGTCATGATGAAGGCGTGAGGCAGATACAATAGGTTGCTGTTCCTCCCACGCAGGCTGGCCTTGGCTCCCAACGGAGCGCAGCTGAGCCTTTGGAAGTCCTCGAGAGTTGGGGGTCCCAGCTGATGGCACGACTCCCCCCCTCCTCCAGGCCTGGTTCTGCCGAGTTGTTTCCTTTTGGCCCATTGGTCAGTCCCTCCCAGTGTCCTCCAGGCCTCCGCACCACTCCCCGTGAGCACACGATGTTCTGCACTCAAAGAACAGACAGCCTGACCCAGGTTAGCATGGCTGTCTGGAAAATCACCGAGCAGAGCCAAGAGGCCTTGAAAATCCACTCCTCGACCCCAGCAGAGGCAAACAGAGGGAGCTGGAGTGCCGAGCACGGGGGAGCAGATGAGGTCTGAGCCCACGGAGATGCACAGGCCCCACCTCACAGACCACATGCGGCTTCCGCCCACTGTGGAGTTCACAGGTTTCCAGAAGCCAGTGATTGCTTTCCCCCAGCAAAGCCAAAATGTGTTTATTGAGCGCCCTCAGTGGGCTGCACTCAGCCCTAGCTCACAGCAGGTGCAAAATGAATTCAGGCCTTCCCCGAATTTGTTCTGCACATGGCCCTGGGGCTGCCATGTGGAACGCCAGTGCGAGGCCCAGCCCTCTACACCAAAGCATGCTTGTGCTTGCTTCTCTTTGGGGACGTGGCGCACGTGTGACAGGTATGAGAGGGACCTAAGCAAGTAGCTCTTTCTTTTTTCTTTATTTCCTTTTTTCTTTTTGTAAGCACTAATTTTTTCTTTTTTGCGTTTGATTGTTTATTTGTTGCCGGAAGGCTCATGTGGCCAGAGAATGACTTAAAAGAGTCGTTCTAAACTGTCACCATGCAGCGTCTAAGTAAGGATTGAACTAGGTTGCTATGCTTAGTCCTGTGGAAGCCCAGACATTTGTTTGTGTCCGCCTCCCTAGGGCTGAGCTCCTTGAGTCGGGATGTTTCAGAAGTTCCCTGGTTGAGGAAAAGGTAGTGTCCACTAGAAAAAAGATAAGCTTTTGGAGTTCAGGCGAGGAACATGTCCGTGGCAGGAAGAGGAAATCAAAGGGGACTTCCTGGAGGAGAAACCTGCAGTCTTGGAAACTTAACTTTTTGGTGGTACCTTAGCTCCTAGAGCAAAGGGCAAGTTCCAGATCCAGCTGCTCAGACTCAGAGGCTGTGACGTTGAGAGAAGTCACTTAGCCCCATGGAGTCTGACTCCCATGCCCCTGGGAGATTGTATCTGTGAGAGCCTGTGTAAAACCTGGTGCCCGGCAGCATGGACACCAGCCCCAGAACCTGTTGTTGCTGTCGCCATGCCTGAGGATGCTGTCCCGGGAATTGAGGGGAGCTTTGGAAGGAGCTTTATCAGGTCAGGGCTCCGACAGGTCCTGCTGCAAAGAAGTTCCAGACAGCAGTATTTGATCTCATGTTTTCTAAGCAACTGTGGCCCAAAAGCCCAATTCCTCAGTTACCACCCTATGACACCTGGCACAAGCATTAGAAACCTCCAGGCAGTTGGAGGTGCCAGAATGTAGAGGTGGTGGGGGGGTCTCCAAAAGGACCCATGGAGAGTCCAGGCTCACCAGAATGTGGGTCTTAGGAGCCATGGACATGGACTGTTAGCTCCTAGGAGAAGGGTGGATGCTGTGTTTTCTCACCTGGCTGGGCAGGCAATGAAATGGGCCCTGAAGGGCATGGTGGCATCAAGGTGGGAGGGGCAGCTTCACCTCAGAGAACAAGTGGAGCAGGACTGGATTGCTCAAGTCTCACAGGTGTATCAGGAAAGATCCAAGGGTAGTGTTGGTATGGGTGTACCGGTGATAGGTGACTGTCACAGTGGGGGGTGGCTTTGGTCTGGGTGCACTAGGTACTAGGTGGCTGTCACAGTGGGGAGTAGCATTGGTCTGGGTTGCACCAGTGCTAGGTGGCTGTCACAGCATGGGGTGGTGTTGGTCTCGTTGCACCATTGTGACGTGGCTGTCAAGAGCATGGGGTGGCATTGGTACACTTGTACCAGAGCTAAGTGGCTGTCATAGCGTGGGGTGACATTGTCTGGCTGCACCAGCACTAGGTGGCTGTCACAGCATGGAGTGGCGCTGGTACAGCCGCACCAGAGCTAGGTGCCTGTCACAGGTGAATGCCCATTTGTTGATCAGGTGTATGTTGAGTGCCCACTATGCTAAGCTGTGATGGGTTATGGAGATGGCAGACAGGTCTGGACTCCAGATTCAGTGCTCCTCTTCCAGAGCTGTGCACACCCGTTCCACTTCTTCAGTCCTAATGGACTTCATGACAGCTCTACATTTGTGGTCCTTTTTCAGGGCTTTTAGAGGAACCTGAAGCTCCCCTGAGCTGATGTGTGAACACTCAGGAAATCTGGGCTTGTGTCACCAGTGGCCTCTGGTTTTCAGTTTCCTTTGCTGAGATGGGGACTGACTATGTAGTCTAGACTAGCCTTAAACTTGCAGACATCCTCCTGCCTCAGCATCCCAAGTATAGACATTCATTCATCTCTGCTCAGTGCTGGGTTTTCTGATTGCCAAGGCTGACCCCTGCCCACACTTGACGTTTCTCTTCTCCCTCTCCAGCCGTGACAACTCCCCCAGTCTGAAGGAGATCCGGAACGGCTGCCAGCAACCATGCGACCGGAAGCCCACCTTACCTCTGCGCCTGCTGCACCCCAGCCCCGACCTGGTGTCTCAGGAAGCCACACTGTCGGAGCCACGGCTCAAGTCGGTGGTTGTGGCCTCCAGCGAGGTCCACGTGGAGGTGGAGCGCACCAGCACTGCCAAGCCGGCGCTGACGGCCAGCACGGGCAACGACAGTGAGCCCAACCTCATCGACTGCCTCATGGTGAGCCCAGCATGTGGCACCATGAGCATCGAGCTGGGCCCCCAGGCCGGCCGCACACTCGGCTGCCACGTGGAGATCCTTAAGCTGCTGTGAGTACCCCGGAACCCGCTCCACTGCTGTGGGGATGGCAGTGCTGGGAGGCTGGTCCTGCTGCCAGCCTGAGTCCTGTAGGGGTGGCTGTGGCCGAGGAGCCTGTGTGTGCACACTCAAGTTAGATGTGCATAGAGGCAAGTGTATTAGAGGCAAGAGTGTTCCGATACTAAGGCAGGAAGATGGCAACAAGTTCAAGGGCTACCTGGGTTTTATATAGTGGTTACCAGGTCAACATGTGCTACTGAGTGAGCCCTTATTTCAAAAACAAAGCAAAAAGTCAAGTGTATCTGCGAATGGGGGGGGGGCGCGGTCCTCCAGCATCTCCAGCATCCTGTAGTCTTTTAGCTTCTGTTTATTCTCAGTCCTAGTCACACTGCCTCCTGGGTAGAGGTGTGTTTCCAGCCACCTGACTCATAAACCAGAACGGGAGAGGTGGGAGGTGAGAGCCCATTGGGGCATTCTGCCCACCTGACTTGTAAACCAGAATGTGGGATGCAGGAGGGCACAACAGGGTATTTTGTGCTCCCAGATAAGGACTGTGGTGTCTAAAGCTGATGGTGTGCACATGTGTATACATGGTTAGTTAGACCAAGGATTCCTGTAATTGAGGGAGAATGTGGTGGTAGCATTCACCTGTCTGTACTTCCTGTTGTCCTCAAGAGGACGAGGGGGCTCTTCAAAATCAGTGCCAGCCTCTTTGTGTCCCCTCGGCTAAGGCCGAGGGAGGGTACAACCCAGTTTATTGATTCTACAGCCAAAGGAAGAAACTTCCAAAATCCCTTCAGAGCACCAAGAACCGAGCTCAGATCCAGGTTTCCATAAGGCAGAGAGGAATCTCATTTCTTTCCTGGCCAAATCACAGCACTCTGAGCCTCCCCAGGCTCTTGGCTGTGGGCTCCTCTCTGAGCTACACTCGTGGCAGCAGCCTTCCAGGTCAGAGCTGGCTGCCTTGGGCTGTCTCCCGTGGGCCCCAGGCACCTTGCCATGTGGGTAACCCCCGCCCCCCCCGGAGCGTGCATGCCTGAAAGGCCTCTCACCGCTGACAGATGTTACCTCCTTTACAAACGTTCATGAATGAGTGTTCTGCTCCACCTGCTTGACCAGAACTTCTGCTCTGCTGCAAGTCCAGGGCATGGGCGGGGGGTCAGGGGCCATGTCCAGGCCTAGAACAGTCTGATAAAGCCAAGAAGGGTCACACTAGAATGAGACCAAGTTTCTAAACTTTGTCAAGCCAGGCTGGCTCCTAGATCTGTGGTCCGCAGGCCCTCAGACTTGCTGGATCTCAATAATCCTGTGTGGTTCAGAGGGCTCCAGTAAGTTTTGTGTCAAGGAAAGCAGGCTTAGGTCATCTGGAGCTGGGTGCGTGTTCCCCAAGTGCCACTTTCTAATTTGTGACACAAACTCATCATCTGACCTCCCTGAGTTTAGTCCTTCAGCCAGGCCTTGGTGATGTAGCGTGAGCATGGGAGGTGATAGTTGTAGCCCCAGTCCACCACACGTAGAGGTTCACCCAGTGTAGGGGAGTCACTGCAACTGGTGATTGTAGCGTAGTGGTGTTTCCTGTCCTAGGATAGAGTCAGGATAAGGCACAGTTATAATTTCTTGACAGTTTAGGAAACGAACACTGTGGCACTCAGCACACTTGTGGGTGGCCAGAAGCCCATGTCTAATAGACAGGGCTTTATCTGTTGAGTAACCTGAGATGGTGCTCCTGGCTCCTCTGGGCCTCAGGTTGCTTGTCTTGCCCTCTCCGTGAAGGGCTGCTGTGAGGTTTCAGTAATGAGACGTTTTCTCCATTGTCCCATGGTTCTTGGTGAGAGTGAACATTTGGCTCAATCCAGATGAGAGCTGAAGAAGAGAAGATAGAACCAGGTGTGGTGGTGCAGGCCTTTAGTCCTGGTGCTCAGGAGGCAGAGGCAGGCTGATCTCTGAGTTCAAGGCCAGCCTGGTCTACATAGTGAATAAAAAAAAAAAAAAAACAAGAAGGGAAGGTGATATGGTGTGGAATGGAAGTGGCCCTTTGGACATTGTGAGGGTGAGGAAAGCCACATTCAGAACCCTAGGCATACCATTGGCCACGGGGAAAATGATAGTATGTTCTTACCTGTTACCACAAGCTCTCCAAGGTATGCTCTGGCATCACTGGAATGTGACCCCTCTGAAAAACCACCACAAGCCTCCCCTGGCGACCCTTGAAGAAAGGACCATACTGCAAAGGCACATCAGGATTGATCTGCTTTGGGCCAGCCTGGAGTAGGTTGAGTTGGCCAAGACCAGGCCTGGGGTCTTCAGTAAAGAGAACTCAGAGCTTTTTTAGGGTCCTCATCCATCCGTCCGTATAAGCACTAATCAGTCAGTCCATCCATCCATCCATCCATCCATCCATCCATCCATCCATCCATCCATCCATCCAAGCACTAATCCACATATTCTTGAAGCATTTGTTGCCTGTCTATGGTAAGCCAGTGTCTGTGCTTGAAGACAGAGGTTCCAGCTGTCTATCTCTCAGAATATGAGGAGCACCACGTGCCCAAAGCAGTGACCTGAAGAGCAGGGTGGGTGGGTGCAGTATAGAAACCACGGACTCTTGTGGGACCATGGCAGTGAGACACACTTCCATCCAGGCAGAAAGAGCAGCCGAGGTGAAGGGAGGTGAAGGGAGGTGATGGCCCCGATTCTGAGGCTCCCAGGAGCCCCACGTCCACTCCCTCAACCCCATTCTGACTTAAGTGTTTAAATCTCCTTAGGGTTCTCTGATAGCCTTTTTACACAGAGCAAATCTTAACTGTTTCTATGTGGGTGTAGTATACGTGTGTGTGGTGTGCACATGCATCTCACGTGTACGTGTGAAGGCAAGAAGACAACATTCGGCCTCCTACTCTGTCACTCTCTGTCTTGTTCCCTGAGACAGGGTCTCACTAGATCTGGAGCTAGGCGGGCAGGTAGCAAGCCCCCGTGATCCCGCCCACCTCAGCACTAGGGTGACAGGCGTGTGCTTTTGACACAGGGGCTGCGTTTCGAACTCGAGACCTCTTGTTTACACAGCAAGCACTCTTCCCTACTAAGCCATTCCCCCCCCCAAGCTCCCAAATTTTATTTTGTAAAACTTTTTTTTTTTTTAAATTAATGTGCTTTTAGTATTTTGCCTGCATGTATGTCTGTGGGAGGGTGTCAGATTTTGGAGTCATACACAGTTGTGAACTGCAATGTGGGTTCAGAAATTGAACCCAGGTCCTCTAGAAGAGCAGTCAGTGCTCTTAACCACTGAGTCATCTCTCCGGCCCCTGTAAAACTTTTTTTTTTTTTTTAAATAGAAAAAAGACCCAACAAGTGTAGCTTTCTCCCACAGGTATGACCTGGTCACCTTCTAGTGAGGCGCTGGACTGCCTAGTAGGCAGAACATAGACAGGAGCCAGGATCCTGGGTTCAAAGCTCAGTTCTGACCTGAGACCAAGGCTAAGATGCCTACGTTCCAGCATTTGTGTTTCTAAAGCGATGATAGTGACACCCGCCTGACCAGGAAGATTCTAGGAGGGCCTCAGAAGAAAGCATGTGGCACACAGTGGACGCGACATAGGAAGTCACATTTTGATGTGCTGACCATGGGTCAGTTAAGGGTGGCGGGGATCTCATCATAAGAAGGCAAGCTCATTGCATAAACAAGTGACCCCGCCCCCCCCGCCCGCAACACACACACACACAGAAAGGAACCAGGGAGAGCAGGCATTCCAGCATGCATCCCTGGGGCCTCTGAGCTCTGAGACCGTCGATTGGCGCAGTCCACAGGCCTAGGAGCCTCCAGCACACAGTGCAACAGGCTATCATGCCCCTCACCTCCTACTGCCGAACCCAGACATCCCTTTCCCCCACCTCTTGTGGGTGTCGCAGAGATGAAGTGATCAAATATGAGCCCTGTGCGGGGGCACAGTTCGTGCGTAGGTGTCAGCCATATCACTGTTATGACTTTATCTAACACCACCAGACCCTTCTGGCAATTCTTTTCCATGTTGTCCATCTGGGCCTTTCCTTAGAGCCTTCCAGGGTGTGATCTGGGTCCTGAAGGCATTTCTCGTGAGTTCATTCAGAGGCCGGTAGGGCGGGAATAGTCCAGAGCCAAGGGTTATCTGAGCTGTACTTTGTTAGAAGGAAGCATTTGTTCTGGGGCTGAAAAACAGCAGGCTGTATTTCTATGGGAAGCCCAGACAGAGGGACAGAGTATATATACAAGTGGGTAGGTTATCGACAGTGTTAAAAATCAAGGGTGGACCAGACGTGACTAAGTTGGTAGTGAGTGTGCTTGCCTCGCTTTCAGTGTCCTGTTGTCCACTCTTAACACTGCAGAAAACAACACGTGGTACAGCATGCCTGAATTCCTAGGTGGAGACAGGAGGACCAGGTCATCCTCAGCTACAGAGCAAGCCCAGAGCTAGCCTGGGCTACATGAGATACCTATCTCAAAATCAAAAACAAATAGATTGAATGGGATTGGAAGATCAAGAAGGAGTGTGTGTGGGGGGGGCGGGTGGACCATGTCGGAAGCTCATTAGTGGATGTGATGGCAGGAAACCTGAATTCTGAATGTCAAAGAAGACCGAGAATAAGACTCTAAGCCCGACTTGGGAGGCAGAGGCAGGCGGATCTCTGTGAGTTCGAGACCAGCCTGGTCTACAAGAGCTAGTTCCAGGACAGGCTCCAAAACCACAGAGAAACCCTGTCTCGAAAAAAACCAAAAAAAAAAAAAAAAAAAAAAAGACTCTAAGCCCGGGGCCAGCTATCCACCCAGCCACTGAAAAGATGAGATTCATGCCATGAAAACAGACTACCTTGAGGTTCACTCTTCAGCTGCTGAATGCGTGTGTGCGTTCAATTCAAATACCACAGCATACCCGTGGAGGTCAGGGGACAGTGTGCAGGGGTTAGTTCTCTTCAAACACCTGAATTTTGGGGCTCGAATTTGAACTTGGTTTTTCAGACTTGGGGACAAAGCACATTTACCCACAGAGCTGTCTCACGGGCCTTGAGACCCTGTCTAAAAAGAAAGAAGTTTCTGGTAGATGAGGACAGTGCCTCAAACTGTGGTTGGTTGGTTGGTTGGTTGGTTGGTTGGTTGGTTGGTTGGTTGGTTTTCTCGAATCCGTCTGTAAGCTTTCCTTTGGGTCTGTCAGCCAGCGATAGGAGACACACTTGAACTACTGTGACCCCATCACAGGCCGTGTGGCTATAACTACAGTGTCTTCTTAGTTCCGAGGAGACAGGTGAAGGTGTGGCAGACTATCCTGCCCTGGTTCCCTTTCTCTGAGTTCTTGGGGGGCTTTTCTCTGTACATACTTCTCATGTCAATCAGATTGGGTCAGGGTCCAACCTAGAGGCCCTCTGTCTCTCCAGATGTCACATTCTGAGGTCTTAAGGGTCTGGAGCATCAACATGGATTTAGGGATTAGAGACCTAGACTAGTCCCTCACTCTTGATGATAGCTCAAAAGGGCGATGAACCGAGACAGGAACAAGGGGGTTATGCGATCCTGAGGAACTAGGTAGTTGCCCCTTGGTTCTTGTGTGAAAGTCAGCAATGTTCTTTATTGATTCATGCTGTGCAGTGGACATTGTCCAGGAAGTAGGTGGGGCAGCATCCACGTTGTGTGATAACACCAGACACTTGCTGTCTTAAGGTCATGCAGGGTTGCTTGTGGAAAACCTCCCTGAGGCCACTCCTCACTGACTTCCTCTCTCCTCCTAGGTCTGACTATGATGATTGGAGGCCATCTCTGGCCAGCTTGCTTCAGCCCATTCCATTCCCCAAAGAGTAAGTCCCACCACGCCCTGTCTGAATGGGAGGGGGTGGTGTCGGTTCCAGAGGCTCACTTTGTTACAGAGCGGGGCTGGGACCCACAGCCAAGACATGGAGATGTGGCCTGACTTTGTGGGCCTCTGAAACACTGAGAATGTGGTCGGAATAGTCTCAGCCTTCGTGGTTGCGACATAGGGGACCCTTAGACTCAGAGGAGGTCTCTACCATGCCTAATCTATGGTCAGTATAACAGGTTTTAATTATGCACCAGGTGCGAACAATAATACCCTCCCTCCCTGGGGGACAGTAAAACTCCACAGTTGATATATTACCACGTCAGGCATGGTAGCACATGTCTGTAAATCAGTGGTTCTCAACCTTCCTAACGCTGCAACCCTTTAATACAGTTCCTCATTTTGCGGTGACTCCCAACCATAAAATTCAATCTTGTATTAACCGTAGTTTTGCTACTGTTATAATTGTAATATAAATATCTGATATGCAGGATGTCTGCTATTCGATATCTGTCATTCGCTCCCAATGGGGTTGCGACCCATAGGTTGGGAACCATTGCTATAGTTACAGTTCCAGGCTAGTGTGAGCTACCCAGCAAAACCCTGTCTGCCAAAGAAGGGAGGAAAGGCTGGAGAGCACCTAGCACGTGAGGTGCTCGGGGGTCAATCTCTAGCACCAACAAAGAAAAGAAAATGCACACCTAAGAGCCATTTCCCGACTGTGCAGGGAAAGGCTAGCTACACTCACTGCGCCTTAATGCCCACCATTAGCTCACAGCACACTCTGAATGTGGCCAGAAATGGATGCACCCTCTGCCTCTCTTTCACCCACCCTCCTCCTAACAGGAAGTGCATCATGGGAAACAGTTGGGTGGTGGTGGGTCACAGCCTGCCCAGAGCTTCAGCTGAGCCACGGGCTTCACATGCCAGCGGGCCTGTTTTGACAGGATTGGAAGCTGCTGGGCTTTGGGAGGCACTTGGGTCTCTCTGCAGAGCCCATTAGCGAGCCTGTGTTTGTGAATGCAGCTCCTCGGAGGGGGACATTACATCCAGTAATTGCCCCATTTGCTGGCCCCGCTAGCTCCCTCAGGGCCCCCAAGAATGGAGACCGGAGAAATCCGACTCCTTAGAGCCTCCTCTCTCTGTGGCATCATTGGCTGCAGCAGCTGTCCCCACAGGCCCTAGGACCCACTTGACAGTGGCCCATGATGCAATTCACTTGGAAGAATGGTCCCTGATTGCCTGGCAATGTGCGCTGGTAATTAGTGCAGCCTTGCCTTAATTGTGGAACAATTAACAAACACACCTGGGTCCCTGGAGCCCGCATGTGCCTTCACGTTCGTGCACCCCCGCACCCGGTTAGCGCCTCTGCAGTGGACCTGGTGTTTGTTGGCTTTGGGGACATTGGGGGCTCAGCCTATTCACATAATTGTGATCCTCACCTTGTCAGGGGGAGGGACAAGATAGCCACATTTCTTTGTCAATGTCCTCTACGTTCTTCTAATCAGAGCTACAGTCTCGATGTCCCTGGAGGGTGTGTTGAGCATTGTGCATCAAATGCCTAACTGTCTTGTCTCTTTGGTTTTGGTACAGAGCTCTCGCGCATGAGAAGTTCACCAAGTGAGTATGCCAGAGCAGCCACCCTGCCTTCTCCTGCTTCGAGTGCCCCCTGCTCTGGGTCATTGTCACACCCCTGCCACCACCAGCCTCCCTCTGCCCATTCTTGGGGTCACATGCACTTTGGGAGGCTGCAGAGGGACCTCCTGCACAGTCTCCTGTGACTCACATCCAGTCCCTGCTAGGAAATGTCCCATGCGCCTTGCCTCTTCCACCCTTCCCCAACCCCACGTCCACACGTCCACTTAGGCCTGCAAATGACCCATCCTCTTCCTTCCAGGGAACTGAAGTATGTGATTCAGAGGTTTGCAGAGGATCCAAGACAGGAAGTAAGCCTTTTTTTTTCTTCCTTTTTTCTGCAGTAGAAAAAAAGTTTGGGGGCCTGGTCTTGTGTGGAATCATCCAGGTGTGGCCTTAGACAGTCACTTTGGCTGTTCAGATGGTAGCAAGCAGTATCTCCATGGAGACTCACTGTCTTTGCTGTCTGTTTTTGGGACAGTGACAGACCTATCTGCGCACAAATGACCCGGTAGCCTTGGGTCTCACCCTTGAGTTGACAATCAGTCCCGACTTAAAATCTGTTCTGAGGAGTTGGAGGGAGGGTATAAAGAGCAGAGGTAGGTGTGTGTGTGTGTGCACGTACCATGGGTATAGGTGTGACGTCCTTCCCAAACATGAACGCACGTGTGCCCATGCACTTGTACCTACGCACAGCTCTGGGAAGGGACAGGAGGGCTGTTCTTATGCCTCCAACATTGTCCCCAGTCTAGACAGAGACCCTTCAGTAGAGAAAGACAGACGGGCAGATAAGGGGGTGAGGATGAGACCTCACAGAAGAGAATCTCAGGGCTGGAGAGAGCTTGAGATTCCTAGGACAGGCCGAGAGGGAAGACTGTCCATGGAAGAAAGGTGGGAAGTGGGGCAGAAGAAGGCAAACCCCCCAAGCCTAAGGTTAGTTGATAAACCCCAGGCAGGGAGGGGCAGAGAGCAAGAGAGAGCCCTGGGCACAGAGACGGCAGAGACCAAAGCAGAAGAGAGAGGAAGTGGCCCACCCAGAGGGAAACACAGAAAAAAATATGGAGACAGGGCCTGTTCGGGGCTGCTCCGCCCTGGGAGACCCCAGCCCTGTCTCCCTCAGCTTTCCTCAGCTAAATCGGCCTCATGGCTGTTCTAAGAAGCTGAGGACACATGGCTGGACTTCCCCGAAGGTCTGTGGAACTTAGTAGGAGGCCAGTGGTTGTGGGACTAAAGGAAGTTCGTGTCCTTCCTGACTGCCTGGCTTGTCGATGCCATTCACGTTTCCTTTGTACCTGTTTCAATCTGACAGCGCGTCTGTCCTCTGCCCACAGGTCCACTCGTGCCTGCTGAGCGTGCGGGCCGGCAAGGATGGCTGGTTCCAGCTCTACAGCCCCGGAGGGGTGGCCTGCGACGATGATGGGGAGCTGTTTGCCAGCATGGTACATGGGGTCCCCCAGGAAGCTGCTGGTGGGCATTGGGCTTCTTCCATCCTGAGTTGCACAGCAGCCCACTGTGTGGCCTGCCTGCAAGTCTTCTGGCCAGCACAATGCCAGCCATGAAGAGGGAGGGGGCCGAAGGGAGAGTGTCACTCATTCCTGCTTACCTGAGCTAAGAGCCTGATGCACCCAGCCTGTCACCTGCTCTGGGAAGTGAGGACCTTCATTGTCCCTCCATTTTACAATACAGGCAGCTGAGGGTCCAAGATCACTCTTGGTTGTCATGGTGATTTTCTATGCAAGGGACAGATGCAGCTTGTCACGAGGTACTGACTGCAGTGCCACCTGCTCAGCCAGTCCTCACAATGGGGGACTTGGGAGCCAGACTCAGGGTGTTCATCCCCACCCTAGATGAAGGGATTGAGGTCAGTGAATCAGCCGCTGCATTCACAGTGGCTTCTGGTACTTTCTTACTATAGCATAATGGTTCTCAACCTTCCTAATGCTGTGACCCTTTAATATAGTTCCTCATGTTGTGGTGACCCCCAACCATAGTTATTTTGTTCCTACTTCATAACTGTGATTTTACGAATCTTAATGTAAATATCTGATATGTGTCGTCCCCCCGCCCATGAAAAGGTCATTCGCATCCCCCAAAGGGGTCACAACCCACAATTAAGAACCAATGTCACAGAATCACCCTTGGGCAGCAACAGAGGTCCAGAGAGGTCCAGTGGCTTGCTTGACAGGACTTGTTGGCACGCCCTTTTGTAGGCCAAGCTACTGTCTAGAGGTAGTGGCTTCTTCTGTAGCAAAGGGACGCAGGCTACTCTTTCCCCAGGATAGAAGGTCTGCCAAAGTGGCCAGTGACCTCAGTCACTCTGGTCCCTGACACACCCAACTCCATTCACAGATCCCACAGTTTTCTGGGGTCATGTGACGTGCAGAAAATGCAGGCGTCAGCTAGACCTGGGCCTTAGGTCACTGCCCAGTTTTCCACTAGCTGACCTTGTGTGCTGACTCGCCTGTCTGGGCTCCAGCTTCCTCATATGTAAAAACAAGACAAAGAGACATCCTGGAGCATCAGAGCAATTATGTGCTGTGGCAGGCGTGAGATACTTACTGAGCCACCAGGACACCAAGACCCCTGAGCCTGCTCAGGTTATTCCCATCTTTACTAGAGACCGATAGAGACTAATTTGCAGGGTAAACAGTCACCACAGTGAATTTGGACAAGATCTGTGCAATGACGATAAATAATCATATCCTCTGAGACACCACTTCAAGGGGTCTGTTTTTAAGTGCTAGCACACGCCTTTAATCCCAACACTCGGGAGGCAGGGGCAGGCAGATCTCTGTGAGTTCGAGACCAGCCTGGTCTACAGAGCAAGTTCCAGGACAGGCTCCAAAGCTACAGAGAAACCCCCGTCTCTAAAAACAAAAAAAGGGAGGGGGTCTAATTTAGGTCTTTTTCCTTACGAATCTGCTCCAAACCCCTCCCTATTGCCCTGGACCTACCTGCTTTCTAAGCGTGTCCCATGTACCTATAAACAAGCCCAACTGCCTGCTTGTCACGCCTGGCTTCCTCGGATATCACAACTTCACTGTGGCAGTGCTGGGTGTCTTCCCCCACCCCTTCCTGCGGAGATTCAGTGTGAGAGAGGACATGGGGAGTCAGCTCCCGCAAAAGTGATTTCATGTGTACGCCAGAGTTGTTAACGATGGGCCAGAAGAATATATAGACAGGGAAAGAAGCAGGCAGCCGTGGGGATATAAATGTTTCCATGGAGACACATAGCGAGAAGTGGTCCCTGGGTTAGGCTGCCGTTTCCAGAAGGCCCTTGCTATTGTATGAAGTTGCAGGATGTTTGGTCTCTCAGTGGACAGCTCAGGGAGTCCCTGACCTCTTGTGACCTCACCTGTAACTAAATACAAGCAACACCCCCTCCAACGTATCTCAGGAGAGAGCAGGCTTTGCTGGGTGGGTGATCTCTCAAAGCATCTTTTAGTAGCGCAGAGAAAGCAGGGCACAGGACAGACCAGCTGCTACATGAGTCCGGCCTGTTGTTCTCTCATCTAGCAAGAACTGCCTAGAAATTTCTGCCTGGTACCCTCAATGCTAAGAATTCACAGGACCCAATACAGCAGCCCCCAGCAGGAGCTGGAGGGGAGGGGCTCCTTTTTTTTCCTGTGGTAAAATAGATAGAATGTGAGTGTTACCATCCTATGCAGAAACATTCCAACATTCGGGTTCGCGGCTCTGCTACCACCAGCACCACCCGCCTCTGGAACACGTGGCCTGCAGCTTCACCTCTGCCCTTTCATGCTAGCTCTGCACCCCTGGACAGCTCCAGTGACCACTGTCTCATCTGTCTGGGTGACTGCACCTGCTGCCTGCACCCCGTTCCAATGTGGTCTCATATGTGTCCAGTGTTGAACATGTCCTCAGTCACTATTCACCTTGAGAAAAGGTTTCCGTCCATAGGGATGACGTGACAGTCACGGGAGACCAGGATGTTGGCACAAGCAGGGAGGTTCCTCACCTGTCCCTGCCCACAGAGGCTGGCACTGAGGGTCACGGACGGCACTGGTGGTACCCTAGTTGCTTCACCTCGGTCTTCTTGCCTCCCAGGTGCACATCCTCATGGGCTCCTGTTACAAGACCAAAAAGTTTCTGCTCTCTCTGGCGGAAAACAAGCTGGGCCCCTGCATGCTCCTGGCACTGAGAGGGAACCAGACCATGGCGGAGGTGAGGTCCTGGCCCAGGCGTTCTCATACGGTGTCTGAGCAGGCAGGGTGGGCAAGGCAGGTGTGGTTGCAGCCTCTTGAGCGTGTGGCTGCCCTTCTCAGGCTGCTGCTGGTTCATTCACCGTGTCGATCACAGCGATCTCGAGGTTTCTCTTCTGATTACTGCATAGCAACTGTCTCCTCTTGAAGCACAGAATTGTTAACAGCCCAAGGGGTAGCTAGGCTTGCCTGAGTTGTTCTTCTTTGGAGTCTCCAGAGGTTGCCATGGGGGTTAAAGTCCGTGGCATCCTTTGCAAGACTTTTTTTCTCAGACCCTTAGAAGCTGGCAGCCCCAGCTTCTATCTGCTTTGTGTGGCTTTAGGGTCACTGCTCAGTTTTCAAGAGGACAAGCCCGGGGCCTAACTGTTCGTCCTCGGTCTCCTCTTCCCCACTACTCCACGAGGTCCCACAAAGCCAGACACTCCCAGAACGTCTGTCCCATGGGCAACAGTTTATAAGAGCTGTCAGAATCGGGGAGCACCACCTTGCCACATTCTAACCTCTAGAAAGCAGTCACCAAGCTGCCCATCAGTCAAGGGGGTGCGAACAGAAAAGAATTTACTGGCCCATGGAGGAAAGCCCACATTTCCCTGGAGGTAGGGTTGAAACGTTAACCTGGGGGCAAAGGCAGAGTACTCCAAAAATGGGGAGTAGCATACGCCAAGGTCCTGTGGCAGGCCACTCCCTGACACAGCCTCCTGACTCCTGGCAGATCCTGTGCCTGATGCTGGAATACAACATCATCGACAACAATGACACCCAGCTGCAGATCATCTCCACGCTGGAGAGCACAGATGTGGGCAAGCGCATGTACGAACAGCTGTGCGACCGGCAGCGGGAGCTGAAGGAGCTGGTAAGTCCTCGCCGCCGCCCGCTGTTCCCAGAACACGAGGTGGCCCCCTGTGACTGCTTCTCCACACTCAGAGCGTTTGGGTTTGTTCCCTGTCCTTCGCATAGGGTTCTAGACGGGCGCAGAAGAGGCAAAGCCCGTGGGCCGAAGTCACACAACCCACTTACGCTTCATTGCAGAGGCCCCAGTGTCGTCATACCCCGTCCTAACTGAGAGACTGTCTCTGCATGGGCGCACACAGGCCCGTGAGGGCTGGCTGTCCTTTCCCCTGGAGCCACCCTCCTCTCCCCACTGTGTGGCTCTTGGCAAAAGGTGTGCACAGCCCAGGTCTTTACTGTGAGACATCTGGTGTAAAACTTGTCTGTCATTTGGGACTGAAGTGGGTGCCACTTCCCCCAACAAGAATTGGATGGGTTGGCACACGCCTTTAATCCCAGCACTTGGGAGGCAGAGGCAGGCGGATCTCTGTGAGTTCAAGACCAGCCTGGTCTACAAGAGCTAGTTCCAGGACAGGCTCCAAAACCACAGAGAAACCCTGTCTCGAAAAAACCAAAAAAAAAAAAAAAAAGAATTGAATGGGTGATGTCCCTTCCAGTCAGAGCACCCGCACTTCCACCTCTGCCAGTGTTTTCTGGTGTCACCTATGCCATAAGCTGTGACCGTCACAGTGTCTTCTGCCCAAGGGGCTGGTGGCAGAGGGGACATAAGACTCAACTGGTCTCATTTCTGTTGCAGCAAAGGAAAGGCGGGCCCACCAGGCTAACACTGCCCTCCAAGTCCACAGTAAGTCAGTTTTAGTCTCTGTGGGGGTGGGGTGGGGTGGGGCGGAGCAAGGTGGGTGGAGCAGGGAAGTGAACTGTCCAGATGCCGGGGTGAGAGATGACCAGGAGGGGAGAGAAGGTATGACCATGGGACCGGGAGACGGGAGGTAAATGGACCGAAGAGGAAGAGATGGAAACCAAGCAGAATGAAGATATTATGCCGAAGCTTGTCTTTGATGTTGAGGCTGGGGTTGCAGCTCATGGGTGGAGCCCCGGTTTAGCATGTGTGGAGGCTCTGGGTTCAGTCTTCAGCCCCTCAAAAAAGACAAAAGATTGCTGGTGACATCGGCAGTATTACCGAGGGGTTGCTAGTAACCATGGTAACAATAGCTACTAAGCACTGGACTGTTAGTCTGTTTGACTTTTACAACCCTATGAGATCTGCACACTGTTTTCCCATTTTCCAAGGTCTTTTGGGGTTCTAATTTCCTGCTACCTCGCTGTCCTCAAGGCATGGCTTCCTGCTCATGGACCAAGAAGCCTGCCCAGGCTCCAGCCACTGTAGCTCCTTCCCAGCCAGCAAGGAAGGAGGAAGTGACAGGGAACAGTCCGCCCTTTCCTTAGAGATTCTTCTTAGAAGTTCCATGTGCATCTCATTGTCCATATTCAGCACCTGGCCATAATTAGCTGCAGAGGAGGCTGGGAAGTTAGCTGTAACTCAGGGCACAGCTAAAGGTCAAAGACCTTCAGTCCAGGGTCTGCAGCACGGGTGTCTCTCTGCTGACTTGGGACTGAAGACAGCAACCAGCTCTTCACATGGAAACTCCACAGGAGCTGCCTGCCACGGGGTGTGCATGCCTCTGCATTTGCACACGCTCGCACACACGGACGTGCGCACACACGCAGGCACACCACGCATGTGAACGTGCACGCTCTGCTTGGGAGGGTGCTGGCCTTGGTTGCAGCCCAGCCGTGACTCAAGCTATGAGTCACACCACAAGGCCTAGCCACCACCTTTCAGCTCCTGGGGACACAAAGACCTCGGTGTGGTCAGAGACCCGTGTCGGCTGCAGACGAGGCTGGGGGGAGTGGGCGTGAGGCCTCCCTGGCAAATGCCCCAGCCTGCCCTGAGCATCATGCCCACCCACTGCAGGACGCGGACCTGGCCCGCCTGCTGAGCTCTGGCTCCTTTGGAAACCTGGAGAACCTCAGCTTGGCCTTCACCAACGTCACCAGTGCCTGCGCCGAGCACCTCATCAAACTGCCTTCCCTCAAGCAGCTCAATCTGTGGTCCACGCAGGTGCCGCTCCGCCCACACCCTGCGCCCTGTCCTCCCCCTCACCTCCCGTGCCCAGAGCTCATGGGCCTAGCCACTTGCTCTGCATGCATAACCCTAACCCATTCCCCCAGACAGGAGGAAGTTGGGGTTCCCATGCCACTTGGCAGCCCATTTCCCATTGGGAACACTGCACAGGCTCCTGAGTTGGAAGATACGGGGCTGAGAGTTCACCTTAGGCCTCTCCAGCCTAACAGGGAGGAGGAATATATGGGTATTCTCTTGGAGCCTGCTGGATTCCCAGCATGGTACCACTGGCCTAGCCCTATGGGATACACAGGCTCCTCCATCTCTTGATGGGCCACCTGAGCACTGCTTTCAGGTTTCAGAGCCTAAGTTCAGACTCTGATAGAGGCCCTTGCCTGGCCTATGTCCTGGTGAGAAACTAGATGTGAACTCAGGACGGAGGACTGTGTGCTGAAAAGAGGGCGTGGCCTCATAGATAGATCCCACCCTCTCCCACTCCTGCCCAGCCTTAGGGTCCCCTCCCCTGGGCCTGCAAAGGCTAAGAACCCATGTGCCCCACAGTTTGGAGACGCCGGCCTGCGGCTCCTGTCGGAACACCTCACTATGCTCCAGGTGCTGAACCTGTGTGAGACCCCAGTCACCGACGCCGGCCTGCTGGCTCTCAGCTGTGAGTACCTGGTCTGCGGCAGGTGGGCTGCCCCCTAGCTGCACACCCTGAGAAGGAAGCAGGTGGTTCATTATTAACCAGTTTGTAGCAGACCTGTTGCACCTTGGCACAGGCAAGGTACTGGGAACAAGCAGAGGGGTGTACCTGCCCTCGGGGAACTAGCCATCTACAGGAAACAGGGAAGCTTGTGAGATTAGCCTGTGCCTTCCGTCCAGCCACCGGATACCACCATTGTCACTGCTGTTCCAGCCTTCCTAGCTGCTCAGAAACGCACCCCTGTGCCCCTGGGTCCTCAGGCATTCCTGGGCCTGTCCAGCTTGAGAAGCCTGGGACAGGGTCTAGGATACTGGTTCCACACAGCTCTGCTCAAGGGGGTAGTGAGCCTGGGAATCCACTTGTGCTGTTTTCTAACTTGCTTCCTTAGACAAGAGGCCTCGTGACTCAGCGGTAGAATGGCCAAGCAGGCCTCTGGGAGGTGGGAGAGGGAGTGCAACAGTAGATCACAGAAGTGGCTTTGACAGTCCTACAGTTCTGGATGGTGGGAGCTCTGATATGGGGAACATGAGTGACATTTGAGCTGTTTCCTGCAGGATATTCCTACAGGAAACACATGGGGGGTGCGCACGCACAAAAGGGGGGGGGGTTCTAGGTCTACTTAACAGTGCAGAACCTCCATTGGTCTGTTGTGTCATGCCCCCATCCCGCCCCCAGCATCTCAATATAAGCCTTTGGATGTGTCTCCAACAAGCACCTGTATGGTCCACCATGAACCCCAACTTGATATTGGCTCTTGAGACCAACAATGAGAGACGTGGGCCAGCAGTGCCAGGCAGGAAGCATTCAGGATCCCCAGGGCAAGGCTAGCGCTGAAGGGGAGAGAAGGTCAGAGGTCAGAGACCAAGAAAAGACCCAGCTCTGACCCCCAGAGCTTGAAATGGACTACCTGGTGGACAACCGTCGCAGCTCCCTTACCCATCCACACTGAGAACAGCCTGCAGCTTGAGTGTCCCCGTCTTGCCGTAGCTTTTTCATGTGGGTTCATTGTCTGTCTCTCTTTACCCAGCCATGAAGAGTCTTTGCAGTTTAAATATGAACAGCACCAAGCTCTCGGCTGACACCTACGAGGATCTGAAGGTAAGTCCTCCCTGCTGGGTCCCTCTTTTCACCTCTGGTCATCCATCCCCTCCCTCTCTGGCTATCTCTTTTCCCCTTCTGGCCACCTTCCCCCACTGGTCACCCTTAAAGAAGCTTCTCCATCACAAGGACTGGTGCACCAGAAACAGATAAAGATGGGTAGGGGTGAGGGCAGAGTGAAAAAGGAAGCCAGCCAGGGCTCTGTATGGCATGGGGAAACCAAGGAGCATCCCTTCCAAGAAGAGGCCACAGATGTTGAATCCGAAGGATAAGAAGCCTGGGGTGTCCAGGGTGACGGGGAGGCCCTGGCCATAGCGAGCACAACTGGAGTGTGACAGACAAGGAGGGCCATAGAAATCCTCATTGGGTCACAGAAAGACTGGATCTCCCCCCGCCCCCCCCCCCCGCCGCCCCAGAATACCACTGGGGTTCTCAGTGAGGTGCCAAGTCCTACTTTTAAAAACCTAGCAGTTGTTTGGGAGATGACCTGTGGGAACAGCAGCCAGGGCAGACATAGGTCATGTGTTCTCTAGGCTGTTGCAGTCCGCCAGGGCTGGGCCTGGCAACCAAGTAGGGAGAGGAGGAGGCCCTGCGTGTGGCAGCTGGGACATTTCATCCACCGGAACACGTGCTTCTTAGGGAGGTGGAGGCAGGGCCTTTGGCACATCCAGCTTTGGGTCCCAGAGACACCCCCACGTCCTGGAAGCCACTGCCAGAGAGTCCTCTGGAACCCTTGGTCAGGACCTTCCTTCGCCAGGGTCTCCTGATGGCCCTCTAACCGCTATCAATCACTCTCTTTGACCTTCCCAGCTGGGCTTGCTCTTTGATGCAGGCATGTATGTAGTAACACCCACCACGCCCAGGCAAGGAACGGAGGCCAGACAGCGGCTGCCATGATGTGTGATCAGAGAGGTCACGATTCCCAGGAGGCACAGTCACGGGGAGGGCAGTCAGTGGGAGTTGTAAGGGTGAAACTGTGGAGCCAGACACAACTCAAGGTGCCTCTGTCGGCCAGTGTTCTCAGCACTGGGTCAGACTTGAAAGAAGTGTGGCCACCAGGACTTGCACCTGCTAGTTCCATCTGTGCGTTTACACACGTGCACACACAATGAGGGGCACCCGTGCATGTAGCGGCATGAGAAGTATGGCTCTCGCAGCATCCTGTGCTCTAGTTCCCCAGAGCCACAGCGACAGTGAAATCAAGTGGAAGAGGGAAGTGGGAGCCAGTGCTTAGGAGGACAAATCACTTACTTGTCTTTTCATTTTGAGAGGGAAGGGAAGGAAGGGAGAGAGACAGACAGAGAGAGAGTATGTGTGTGTGGCACATGTGTGGGTGCATTCAGAAGGCATCAAATCCCCTGGAGCTGGAGTTGCCGGTGGTTGCGAACGACCTGACATGGATGCTAAGAACCTAACTCTGGTCTCTGGAGGAGCAGTCACTGCGTCATCTCTCTGGCCCCTACTATCTTTTATAAAATATTATTCGTGTGTGTATGTGTGTGTGTGTGTGCGCGCGCATGCACTGCCCGTGACATAGGCACAGCAGTCAGAGGACAGCTATGTGCAGTCAGTTCTCTCCTTCCACCTTTACATGAGCTCCAGGGATCAAATTCAGTCTCTAGATTTGTCCAACAAGCACCTTTACCTGCTGAGCCCTCTGCCCAGCACCTTACCTATTTTTTACACTCCAGAGTGTCATGGTTCCAACTCAGTGATACCAGTTTTTGACCAACCTCCCTCTTTCCTCTGCTGGGGCATCTGGGAACTGCCTGACTTTTGAAGAAAGATGTTCGTGCTAAGTGACAGGCAAACCCACATGGTTTAGTAAGCAGTCTGGCCCAGCCCTCCTGTGTTTGGTTTTTTTTTTTTTTTTTTTTTTGGTGTTTTTGTTTTGTTTTCTAAAAGAACCTAGACATCTGTATTTTTCTGCGCAGCCTCCTAGACTGGCAAGCGTGACTTGAAGATGTTTCCCAGCTTTGTGCTGGTGACCACAGGCCCCAGCTTGCAGCTTCTGTCTGGGCAGGCGAAACCATTGAAGATTGTTGGGCATAGGACAGGGCAATAAGCAGGCCACCTTTGTCTCTGAGTGTCCTGGCGTGCATGAAAGTGTGTGTGTGTGTTATTGAATAGGGCTGGTGGGTGTAAGGGATGTTGGGAAGGCAGGAAGTAAAGGCAGGAGACCATTAATGAGACAGATTCCTCTGGAAGTGAAGGAAAAGCCAGCTGTTGAGAGACTAGTCTCCCAGCAGGAACAGAGGGCAGGGACTGAGAAGAATCTCGCAAGTGAATTGGACTGCGGATGGGCTCAGTGGCTAGAGCGCTTGTCTGGTGAGCACTGTGTGCCCCATGCCCAGGTCCATATAGACCGGATGAGGTAGTCCATGCTTGTAATTGCATCACTCGGAGCTGAAGGCAGAAGAATTAGAAGTAGGAGGTCATTCGCTTCGTAGCTGTTTGAGGCCAGCCTGGACTGCGTGAGGCTCTGTCTCAAATAAATAAATGTAATAAAAGTGTCAGGTGGGACCATATTTTTGTTTAAGAACAGAGGATCCCAAGACGAAGAGTCTGAGGGAAATGGCTGGTATTTGACGAGGTGCCTTCTTATCACCCACAGGCCAAACTTCCTAATCTGAAGGAGGTGGATGTCCGCTACACCGAAGCCTGGTGAAGCCCCTGTGTGCCCGGGATGGTGTCGCACAAAAACAAAACAAAACAAAACAAAAAAAAACGACTCTTGACTAATAGCTGTAGAGCAGTGGGTCCTGGGATGGCCCCAGCAACTGGCTGTGGGTTAGATGGGGGAGTCTTGGGGGGCGGAGGGGGGGAGGGGTGGGGAATCCTCAGCACGCCCAAGCCCCCGCCTAATTCTTAGAGCTTCATGTCGGAACCTTAGACCTTGATCAAAAGCAGCCTTGGTGGCAACAAGAAGAGGAACAGCGGGTAGGGAGGGCAGGGGAGGGGCGGGCGGGGATCCCTGTGTGGGTTTTCTCTGCCTTTGTTGTGTGATGCCATGTGTGGGGGCATTCATCCAGCCTGATGCCATCAACTCGGGCCAGAAGGAGGATGCTTGTTTCTTCCGGGAGGTGCACCGAGCCGAGATCTCGCCCCTGACTTTGGGACAGGAATTCTCAGTCATTGTCACCCCATCGTCCTGTGTCCCCACCATCGCTATGCAAAGTGGTTCTTGTTGTACATAAGATTTAAATAACGCACCTATTTAAGAAATGTTGACAAATTGCGGGTCTGGGACCCGCTCTTATTTATGAAGTCTTTGCCCAGCCCTCCCTCCTCACCTGCCCCCTGGCGTGTAGTACTGTCTGGACCAGTCAGCTGTCGGGTTAGTGCTAGTGGTGTTTTGGTTTTGTTTTTTAAAGGAAACAAACAGACAAACAAAAAGCAACAGAGAGAGAGGAAAAAAAAAAGACCTTTGGAAAATTAATTGCTTTTTTTCTTAATGGACTCTGTATGCCAGTGCTCTCCCCGTCAGTCAGTCAGTCTGCCCACTTGCTACTCTGTATTATTTCCAGATGTTTCCAGCTTCCTTGTGGGTGGGGGGTTCAACCTGGGGGAGGAGGAGGAAGGAGATAGGGTCTCCATATTGTAGCTCACTCCTCCCCTCCGCTGCTTCTGTAAATCTGGAAGGGTCTTGGCCTTTCCTCCCTTTATATCCATAGAAGTGTTGGTCCTCCAAGGTCCTGCTGCCGTCCCCACCCCTCTTTAGCTGTCCCTGTCCCCTACTGAGATTCGCGACCTGTGGCCTCCCCACCCTGTGGCTCCCTCACGCATGCCCCACGCCCACCTCTTTGCATGGTCTCTTGGGAGAGAAGAGCCCGACCCGACTGTCCACGCCTCTCCACTAGCGCGCGATCCACTGCGGCACCCCCTCACCAATGCGCCCTGAGGCAGACCAACCTCATTTCTTTTTCAAACAGTTGGCTTTTCTTACCAAGCCCTCACTGTACAGAACAGCCCCCTTTGACAATTCTTTTGGGGTCCCCTCTCTTCCCTTTTTCTGTTCGTTTAGCACAAGTATTTCCCCTCCCTGGCACCTCCAAACCAAACCCACCAGTCGATGTTAATTGTTTTATATCTATTTAATCTTATTCGATGGAAACCATGCTTCGGTTGTTTTATACTTTGCCAGGTAGACTTTATTACCCCCCCCCCAACAATGCCCTCATTTTTTTAAAAAAGGAAAAAAAAACCACACACAAAAAAAAAGAAAAACAGAGACTTTGGGTTTCAGTCTCAGTCTTAATTCCCTTTCCGTGGCAGGTTTTCTTTTGTGCGTGTGCCTGTGTGTGCGTGGAGTGAGTTCTGTTTTGTGTTTGTTTCTCTGTTGGTTTCTGTTGTTGCTTTCTTCCCCAACTCCAACCCTGGTTCCGTACTTCACAGCACCCTGGTGCAGAGAGAAACAGAAGCAGTAAAATAAAAATTAAAAAAAAAGAAAAAACCAAAAGGGAAAAAAAAAGGAAAAAAATTTCAAAAAGTTTAAAAAAAAAAAAAGAAGAAGAAGAACTAAGACATCCCACCCCACCCCATCCCCTGCACTGTTGCTTTTCTTGATGGTTAATAATAAATACTGTCACGTAGCTGTGTACAAAGAGATGTGAAATACTTTCAGGCAAAAATAAACTGTAAGTGACTCATCAAAGGCTGTCCTTGCTCTATAGTTGGGGGAGGGGAGGGAGACGGAAATGGGGAAAAGCCCCATTCAAGGACCTGGACACGCCTGAAGACTAGCTTCTCACTCTGGGGGCTTGACCATAGGGCCTGAGTCTGTCACCCATTGTGAGGTCTGACAAACAGAGTCCCTGGCCATTGCCTCCCAGTAGCACTCTGAGCCATTGTGACAACCAGCCAGGGCAACATCACTACCTTCTGTAAAATTCTATTTGAAACACCCAAGCCCCTGCCACTCTCCAGAGGGTCCTAGTAGGCTGGAGTCCAGCCCTTGGCCATCTCTTGCTTCTTCCCAGGGGTGTCTCTAAGAAGCAAATTCAGTTTGTCTGAAAAGAGACGAGATTGCCAAGCATGGTGGCACACACCCGTAATCCCGGTGCTTGAAGCAAAAGCAGGAAGATACCTGGAGTTCAAGGCTAGTGCAGGTCACTTAGATCCAGGCCAGTCTAAGCTCTGTGGTGAAAACTTGTGTACAAACTAAAAAGAGCGAGGTGGGGGAAGGGGAGAAAGCTTAGCAGGTAACAGGCTTGGTACATAAACATGTGGACCTGAGCCCGGATCCCCAGCACCTACATACAGAGCCACGCACAGGAGCATGCTTGCACTTAAAACCCCTGTACTTGGCATAGCTGAGCCAGTAAATTCCGGATTCAGCGGAAGATTCTGTATCAAAACTCTAAAATGGGGAATGAGTGAGGAAGACAGGATGTTGGCCTCCCGTCCCTATTGCACCATAGAGAGTTTCCACCATCTCTCAAGCTGTGTGGATGTCCGCCACTGCCCTGAGTTAGTCCGATGTGTGCTATGTCTGTGTCCCCGTCCCTCTGGCCACCCAGACATCCTGATCCTCCACCTGACAGCCCTAGTCACCCGAGGCCTGACTCTAAGACTGCCCCGCACACCCTTTCCTCTCCTGGGTTTTTCCACTGGCCTGTGTGTAGAAAGGCCAGGGACCAGTTCCCCGGCTGAGGCCACACCAGTCAGTATGGTGTGAAGCCGAAGTTTGGGCTTCCATGGAGCAGGACAGGCCTCTCTAAGGGGACACGATCCAAAGGGGTACTCTCAAAAACTGGATTGCCTCATCGTCCCCATAGCCAACCTTGGGCACACTGGATGCTGGTGTGTGACATTTCACGTGATCTCAAGTGGGTGAGAGGAGCCCTTTGAGGTGCTAAAGAACTTAGTGGCACAGGTGGGTGACAGTCACAGCATATACTGTTCCGCTCCACTAAGAGAGTGGCCAGTCATGTTAGGATTGGGACCAGGTGAGGTGGAGAGCGCCCTCCAGGGCAGTCTAAGAAACGCCTCCCAAGAGAGCTATGTTGTCACCAGGTTCCTGTGCTGCCTGGCTATGCTGGAAGGGCTGTCAGTTAGCTAATTCTCAGAGTCGGAGGGAGGGGCTGCTAAGAAAGCATGGCCTCAGCAGGTGGAAGCAGAATGGACCAGCTGCTTTTGCAGGCCTGTCTGCACAAACTAAACAGATAGGCACTCTGTAGCCAGCAACTGTGTCCCCAGACATCTTTAGAACTGACCTCACACATCCAGCCCACCAGCAAGGTTTTATAGTGCATGACTTAAAGGAAAACAGGCCCACCAATGGTAAACACTGTGGGGCAGATATACGACTGGACCGCCCAAATGTGTGGGTCACTCCAGAAATACACACAATAGCATATTCATATACACAGCAAGAAATAGCACCCGATGCAATGACAGATAACGGGGGAGGGGTGATCAAGTGAAAGGAGCCAGGCGCACAGGAATGGCTCGCCTCTAGAAAGTTCTTGAGCAGGTGCAAACCCTCAGCAATGACAGAGATCTCCATGGTGCTATCTGGGAGTGGCTTGTTACTGATGTGGATAGGGCGGGAAGGGATCTGAGTGCTCTGCAGATTGGTCTGTGGTGATCCGGTAGCTAGACACTCGTGATGCTCTCCTCGGCAAATGAGGACCATGTGACACATCACACAACAACTCTTGAATATTTGCATCAAAGGGAAGCAGCCCACATAGCTACAAACGAGGGCTAGGGGTGTTGCTCGATAATAAAGCACTTGCCAAGGGTGTAAGAGGCCCATATAGACAGTGGAATATTATTTGCTCATAAAAAGGAAAGAAGGGGGCCAGCAAGGTGGCTTAGCAGGCATGGTGGATAGAGAGAACCAACTCCCACAAATTGTCCTTTGACCCTACCCATGTGCCTTGGCATATGCACACACACACACACACACACACACACAAATAAATTGTTTACAGAAAAGAAATCATGATATATCCTATAATATGAATATACCTCAAAACATGGCACTGAGGGAAAGCGGCCAGACATGAAAGCCCAGGCGTGCTTCTCGGCACGTCCAGACTACTGGAGAATCAACTGATATTTGTCAGGGCTGGGGTGGGTGGACTGGCTACCCATGGGTATAGGGGGTTCCTCTTGGTGATAACAGGGTGAGAGAGAGAGAGAGAGAGAGAGAGAGAGAGAGAGAGAGAGAGAGAGAGAGAGCAGTTCCATGGCATGGTGCCGGCTCCATATGCCACTAGGAAGTGCACTTTGAGGGTTACTAAGTGGCTGGAGAGACCTCAGCAAATTAGTGCACTTGCTGTTCTTGCAGAAGACCAGAATTTGGTTCCCAGCATCCCATTGGTTGACTTGCAGTACCTAGTAACTCCATTTTGGGGTGGGGTGGGATGGACACCCTCTTCTGGACGCCAAGGGCTTTGTGTTCATTTGCATATGCATACACCCACACCCATAATTAAAAATAACCTTTAAAGTTTTATTAATGTTACAGGTGTTTGCAGCTCAGTTAAAAGAAAAATTGTGTGCAGCAAGCATGTGAGCTCATACCTGCAACCGCAACTGAGCCAAGAGTGCCATGCCATGCTGACAGCCTTCTGAGTGTCGGGGTGTCGACATCTCTGTAACCCCAAACAAAAAACAATGCAGCTGATTGAGGCCCGGGGTTAGGGTCAATATTTTCTGCAGTTTTACTTTTCGGGGTTTTCCTGGTTGCTATTGTTGTTTGAGACAGAGTCTAACAGGGGAGTCCTGGCTGACCTAGAAGTCACTATGCATACTGGGCTTGCCTCGAATTCGTAGCTATCCTCCTGCCTCCATTTCCTGAGTGCTGAGATTAGAGCTGTTCAACACCATGCCCCTGCAGCTGATTGAGGCCAGGGGCCTGGGGGCAATATTTTCTGCAGTTTGTTTTACTTTGTTTGCAGTTTTGGGAGTTTTTATTGTTACTGCTATTGCCCTAACTGACCTGGAAATCACCACGCAGACTTGGCTGACCTCGAATTCGCAGCGATCCTCCTGCTTCAGTTTCCTGAGTGCTTGAAATTACAGGTGTCCACCACTATGCCTGCCTCCCCTGCCAAAAAAAAAAAAAAGAGAATGTTTTAAGGGTACACAATCTTCTCACCTATGGAAGGAAGTCCTTGCAAAACCACCTCTGAATAGGTAGGCTTAGACTCTCTACTGCCACCTGCTGGGAATAGTAATAAAGATTAAAATCTGTACTATAAAAGAACTCCCTGTGCGCTGCACAGGTGTTTATGTTGGGGTATGTGTGTCCTAGAGAAAAGAAGGAAGGAGAAAGGGATGGAGGTGGGAGACATCTATTGTACACAAGGCTCTCTGGGGACTCAAGAGTGGATGAAACACGTGCCATCTGTGACCTCACGCCACACAGTCTGAGGGAGGAGGCAGCCATTGTCATCACACATACCATTTTTCAGGATGGCCATGAGGAAAGTGGATCAGAAACAGGCCACCATGAGAGCCTCTGAGAGGAACCTGGGCTCAGGGGCAGGCCCCGAGGAGAGCCAGGAATGACTCCCCAAAGTGTTGATGAAGAGTCTTCCAGGTAGGAAAGAGCATGAGCGGACACTTTAAGTGGGGCCAGGCACTTTGGAGGGACAGGAGAAGCAGGAGGGAAGACCTCTGGATCGACCAGAGAGAGGGTTAAGGCCTCTTGAGTCTTTATCCTAGAACAGTGAACTGGGGTCGAATGTAGAACAGAGGGCTAAATGATAAACTGGAATTGTTTGCCTTCCCGGCCCCTTCCCCCTTCCCCTCATTCTCATTACGTGCACGTGCTCTCTGGGAGGGGCCCCTGATGGTAGAAGGAGCAGGAAGCAGGGCCTGTTAAGCAAGCAGTCAGCTGAGGGCACTTTGAGGACAAAGTGGGGGCCGGCAAATGAGGAAGGACCACCAAGTTGCTCACACCTGATGAGAGCCTCTGGCATCCCCGCATCCCGAAACGGGTCAGATCAGAGGGCAAGGACAGTGACTCCAACACTCTGGGGTCCCAGCTGCTGCAGATCAGGGCTGAGGCTGGGCCAAACTGGCCACTGGGGGCGGGAAGCCGCATTCCCAACCTGGGGCCCTGACGTCAATGTTACCATGGAGACCCAGCTTCCCTTGCAGGAGGCAGCTGCTGCAGCCCCCCCTCCCCTCCCACCAGGCTGGGAAGGCTGAGCAAAGCTGAGGCGAGCAGAAAGAGTGGGCTGAGGTCCACAGGCTTCAGCTCAGCGGGGAACACGGTCCTGCAAGGAGTCAGGGTGCCAGACCAGACACCCTGCCTGTCCCGGGCCTCAGATGAGGCTGCTTTCTTGCATTGGCTTCTGAGGTTGAAGGATGGGAAATCCTTGAGCTAGATCCCTGGCTTTCCTCCTTTGGGGTCCATCTGGGGATTATCATCTGAGTCTACAAGCTGGAAACTCTCCAGGGGTCTCCTTCCAGCCTTCCTTTTCTGGAGCGGCCAAGAAGGGACAAAGAAAACACTTCTGGGCCAGGGCTGTAGCTCAGTTCGTAGAGTGCTCGCCTTAGCAGCCCCAAAGCCCTGGATTCGTTCCCAGGCACCTGCTAGAACTGGGTGAGGTGGTGAACACCTGTACTGCAGCCCTTGGAAGATGGAGGCAGAAGGATCAGAAGTTTCGGGTTGTTCTCCACTACGTAGTGAGTTAGAGGCTAGCCTGGGCTACAGAGACTTTGTCTTAAAGAGGGAAGGAAAAGAGGGAGGGAGCGTGTAGGAGAAAGGGTTTCTGAACTTTGCCGAGGCTTCTTAACCAGTGAAGCACTGGGGTATTGCCATGCCCAAGAGGTCTCTACAGATGTTTCTGGGGGGCGGTGCTTACATTAGAAAACAGAGCAGTCAGGGGATGGGAGAGTGTGGGAGGCCAGCAGAAGGGCTCAGCTGCCCTTGTCGGTGGCTCCTGAAGGGAAAGGCTGCCAGGAGACCCCTAGAGTTTCTAGGCTGTAGACTCTGAGAAGGGGCTGAGGCCCGCAGGCTGTGGCTCTGCTGTCACCTTATGCGGCTCTGCCATATCCTTCTTTCTGGTTTAATGGTGCTGTTATTAATCCGCCTGGAGAAGGCTTCTACCTCGGGCCAGTTCCCCACTCCTTCCATGCCCCTGCATGTTCTCCCCCCAACAACATGGGTGTGAGGATGGATAAAGGATGCTCTCCCATCCCTTGACACTGGTTGGTCAGTGCAGCTTCTCTGGTTGCTGTTTCAGTGCTGGTCCAGGTGTGAGCTTTGACGATCTCTGTGGGACAGAGATGCAGTAAGGGTTTGGTCCCCAACCCTAACCCCCACCTATGAGCATCCTCCAAACTCCTGTGTTGTCTCTCTGGTCTCCTCTTTTGAGTGAGAAGCAACCTTGAGGTCTGCTTCCTCCCTGAAATCAATGTGACTCCCCACAGCTACCAGCTCTCTAACGCCCTGAATGTGAGCAGTTGGCCATGGCCCCTCTCCCCACCCAGGCCCCTCTTGTCACATTTTTTCTTTATGGTCATGCCAGGGCAGCATGGCAGTAGTTCACCTCTGCCTCTTGAAGGCACAGTATCTACCAGTTTGTGCACATCTTTAAAACCTCTAGATGAGGGGCTGGAGAGATGGCTCAGCGGTTAAGAGCATTGCCTGCTCTTCCAAAGGTCCTGAGTTCAATTCCCGGCAACCACATGGTGGCTCACAACCATCTGGATTGAGGTCTGGTGCCCTCTTCTGGCCTGCAGACATACACACAGACAGAATATCGTATACATAATAAATAAATAAATATTTAAAAAAAAAAAAAAAAAACCTCTAGATGAAGCCGGGCGATGGTGGCGCACGCCTTTAATCCCAGCACTCGGGAGGCAGAGGCAGGCGGATCTCTGTGAGTTCGAAACCAGCCTGGTCTACAAGAGCTAGTTCCAGGACAGGCTCCAAAGCCACAGAGAAACCCTGTCTCGAAAAACAAAAAAAAAACAAAAAAACAAAAACAACAACAACAACAACAAAAACCTCTGGATGAACAGATAAACATCTGGAGGCACCAGCTGTTTCCCCAGGGTACCAAGAATGACAAGACCTGAGACTAGCCCTGAATTCATTTTCTCTCTCCCTCTCTCCCTTCCTCTCTCCCTCCCCTCCCCCCCTCTCTCCTGCATGGAAGAGCCCCAAAACATTTAAAATTACCTGGCTAAGAGATTTGGAACACTTTTGTTTCTGGTGCACTTGGCTAACAAGCACTGGGCAATGAGATGGCTCACTGGATTGGATGAGGGCGCTTGCCACTAAGCCAAATGATCTGAGTTTAATACCCAGGACCTTCATGGTGGAAGGAAAGAACCAGCTCTCGTAAGCTGTCCTCTGACCTCCACGTGTGTGCTATGGAATGTGTGTGTTCCCCCCACCACGCACTAAATAAATGTAATAAAAACATACATATCCTAAATGAGTGTGATACGGTGCTGGAAACAGAGTCTGGGACCTAAGTACACACTCTGAGCACGGTCACTAACTCCTCACTTCTGCCACCTCTCTCAGTGCCTGACAGTTCTTTCTGCTGCGGGTCCCTGTCTTCTCCATTTAGCTAGTCTGTGGACCTTGCAGTCCTTCATGTGATGTTCTAATCCACGCAGAACAGGATTATATTCCTGAAATACTTCCATCTCCTTAATCAAAAGCCTGCTTCTCTTGTCTCGGCAGCATTAGACACGTGACTAAACCAAGAGGAAGGTAGTGAGCCCTGCCCCCATGCGTATATCGTGCACCACGCATCAGAACGTTCTTGCTTTCACTACTTTTATAGACCACACGTGTGTGGCCTTCACATTGGTAGTTTTTCAGCTACCCTTGGGTCGCTGCTATACAATCGGTGCCAGAAATCAGGGCCTTGGACCCGTGGTTCTTAATCCTGTCTGGGAAATAGAATCCCCTGAGAGCTTCCAAGACCACCACCTCTGCCTGGCGTCCACTTTAGACCTGGAGTTGGGGCGAGCAGAATCTTCGGGCACTTTCCAGTCTCTGCTGTCCCCTGGTGGCACCGTGAGTAACAGCCTGGCATGTCACCACCACCTGTGTGAACAGACCTACTCAGCCCCAAGGGTTCTCAGAATGCCCAGTGGTGGTGGCCGGGAGAGGGGCTGGGACCTGGGGACACTGGAGGCTCCCTCCCTTCCTGCTTCCTCCTTTCCTGGATGTCTCTGCGCAGCCTTGAGTGTAGCAGAGAGAAACCACAGCTCAATACGGCAACAGACGGAGGGATGGTGCTTTGGTTTCCCTGACCATAGGACGACCAGTGTGGCTTCAGGTGTGGTCCTGGGAATTCTGTGGTGTGTGGACACGGGTATGGGTGTCAGTACTCCTGGCACCTGGGGCTGGATGGCTGTCTGCCACGGGACCACCCTGCACCCTTGCCTTGATGGCATTGCTCTCCGAGAGCATTCATTACCAGGTGGGACAGACAGCATGTCTCCAGGCAGGCAGATGTCCCCTAGGCATGGCGCTGGAATGTAAGACACGCCCATTCCCTTTAACTGCCGATAAAGAGTTCACGTCTTTTTGTGCCACCATGTCCCAAGTAGGTTTTTACTTGCTCAGTCTAGACGACCTGCCTTGGGGTCACAGTCACCCTGATTGACAGCTGCTGCCCCGGTGAATTTTGGGTACCTATTAGATGAGAACGTGCACCAGACCGATGCAGAGACCACAGACAGGGAAGTGACAGCTGGGGAAGAACATGGTGAAGGCTGGAGGGGGTGGGTGCTGTGTTTAGCTGCCCGGCAATGAAGAAAACCGGACCACAGAGTCTGTGCGTTCTGGGGTGATAGCTTTTTAGGGTCATGCTGGGAAAGGGAGCCCTCCCATTGTTTTAGCTCTCAGAGGTGCTGGTGGGGCCCAGACAGTTTGGGGCTCCCCACAACCTAGGCTGTAGGTCCCCTCTGCTTTTCCCTAGAGAGAACCCAGGGATGGAGAATTCAAACACGGCTAGATCATCTTCAAGAAGAAAGAGGCCCAGAGAGGGGCAGTAACTGACCCGGAGTCACACAGCTGACAGGGTAGTGAGGCAAAGCTGAGCTTCAGTTTTTCCGGCTATGGCTTTTCCCTGGGGTGGAACCTCAAAGCTCCATTTCTGGAAAGTTCTCTAAGAGTCTTCAGAGGATACTGAAAGCAGACTGCACTCTAAACTGGAGGGGCCCACCCCCCAAAGTCTTGATGCTTCTAGTACTACTCTGTGGAGTGGCCATGACACCCTTCCTCTCAGCTTCCCCTGGAGTAACGGTGTTGTTCTCTGATGGAGAGAGGCAGTGTGGGGTGGAATGGGGACTTGGAATCATGGTGTTCCCATTCTATCTTTTCAGTTCCTAGTCCCTGGTTAGCAGATTCTTTATGTATTTCACTGCCCAGTACCCACCCTGACATAGATGAGGGCCCAGCAGAAAGACCTGTGTAGTCAAAGACCTGGAGGCTGAAGGAGTGAGGCCCCTCCAAACCGGCAGAGCCCCGAAGGGTTGATGGGGTGTGTGGGGTGGTGGAAAAGCTGGAACAAAGCCTCTCAGTGACCAGGCTGAGCAGGCAGGTACTGGATGCCGTGGGAAGGTTCAAGATGATGGGATGACCACCGTGTCAGGGAGCTCACTACCCACCCAGATTGGTCCCTCTGGCAGTAAGGAGCGGCTGCACACCTCCGTAACTTTCATTACAGGGCTCCAGAGTCCACTTCAAATGATCTTCAGGTGACTAAGAGTGGCTCTGATGTCCCTCTTGGTGTTGGCTCTGATCAGAGCCTGCCTATCTCTTGGGTGGGTTCAGTTAGGAGACCTGGGCTTTCTCTGCACAGGGGATCTGAGCCATCTTCTCTAAAGAACATTCTCAATACATGGGGACCCATTTCCCTCAACAGGTACACAAATCCTTGGATGCTGGGTCCCGTATACGAAGGCACATGTTTGCATGTGACTGTCACACTCCCTCGTGTGCAGTACCCCATCTCTAGCTTCTGTGGAAGAGCCAGTGTAGTAGAAGTGCTATGTAAATAAGAGCTTCTTATATACTCTGTGCGTGTGCAACGTGTGCACATGCACGTGCACGCAGATTCGCACAGAGGCCAGAGAAGGCTATCATCTGTTCTGTTTGCTCGCTCTGTTATTCCCTTGAGAAAGGGTCTCCCACTGAACCTGGAGTTAGGCTGACAACTCTTAGGTATCCTCCTGTTTCCAACACCTGTAGTGCTGGGTCTCCAGGGACATATGCAGTCACACCTGCCCTTTTTCTTTCTAAAAAAAAAAAAAAAAAAACACAGGCACTGGGGATTTGAACTCAGATCCTCATGCTTGCTTAGCGAGCACTCCTACCCACTGAGACATCCCCTTAGCGCCAATCATTCATACCCTCTATGGAACAATGACCAGAAGGAGTGGTTTTCCTTACTCGTAACCTGAATTTCCAAAATGGTTTGGTATTCTATAAGTAGGACAGGTGGTCCTGAGGGTAGGGAGGTATGCGTGGGAAGAAAGCCAGACAGATGCGAGCTGTCCCAAATATCACAACCAGAATGGGGTTGTGACACTGCTTACTTTGAGGACAGCAGCTCATGTAGCCCAGGCTGGCTTAGAACTTGATCGGTAGTGGAGGCTGGCCTTGAAGCTGTGGTCTTCTTTAGTGTTGGGATTGTAAGCATTCTCCCTCATGCCTGGCTAGGAACTATACTTTTCGAAAGACGAGAGGAAGGAAGAAAGAGGAGAAAACAAGGGGTTCTCACTGGGTGTAGTGGCGCAAAACTGTAATCCTAGTGCTAGGCAGGTTGAGGCAGGAGGATGGTGGGCTACAAGTCAGCCTGAATTGCATAGTGTCTCAACAGCAGTGGACCCTGGGTGCTTAGGAGTTAATGGTAAAGGAAAAGGAGAAAAATGCTGGGTTCTCTCAAGCAATACTTTAACCTCAGTATTGGTATGCTTTTTTCAAAGAATGCTCTAGAACGTTTTTGTTATTTTGCTATCCTTCTGGAGAGTGTAAGAACCATCGAGTGCTTGCCGTAATGAACCTGGGCACATGGCTGGTTTCACACCCTGGTCACTTCAGGCGTGTGAGAGGAAAAGCATTCTGGTCAGCGTGCCAAAGGGTCCTCTCCTCTTGGCAGAGCCCAGGTCAGGAGCTTCTACCCCAGCATCTGGATCTTGACTAGTCTAAACCAGTAAATGGTCTTCCTCCAACTCCCACTCACTGGACAGGACAGGCACATGACCCAGCCTAGCTGCCCAATGACTAGGAAGGAGGGTAGCCTTCTTGGATGACCTGTGACCACCAGAAATCTCTATATATTTGATTTATTGTTGTTTATGTATTTCAGGTATGAGTGTGGACATGCATGCTACTACATCGGTGGAGGTCAAAGGACAATTTGTGGGAGTCAGTCATTCCACTGGAGATCAAACTCAGGTCTCCAGGCTTGCAGGGCAAATGCCTTACCCACTAAGCCATTTCGTTGGCCCCAGGCAGCCTCGTAAGACTGAAAACCCTCCTGATCATTTGGTCTTCCCAACTTTGAACTCTGTTCAGGTCCATCTTGGATGACGAGGGCAGCTCAGAGCTGTGTTCCAAATAACACTGGCCAGGGACTGGACCACTGGCCACTGATACCTGGTCATGTGGTGGATACTCCAAGGGCATCCTGGTGGAGGCTGGCATGTGGCTAGGTTCTAGGGAAAGAGATAAAAATGCATATTGTCTGCCCTCAAGTGGGTCGATTCTATAGCCCCATGAGTCTCAGGAGTGGCCTCAAGTAAAATCAGTCGGGGCTGAAGTGAGATGCAAGGTGCCTCAGGGTCTCTCAGAGTCTCTGGCTTTACAAACACAAATATTTGTCCATGTGAGTCTCCTGCTTTTACATATTTATTTATTTATTTATTTATTTATTTATTTATTTATTATGTATACAATATTCAGTCTACGTGTATGCCTGAAGGCCAGAAGAGGGCACCAGACCTCATTACAGATGGTTGTGAACCATCATGTAGTTGTTGGGAATTGAACTCAGGACCCCTGGAAGAGCAGGCAATGCTCTTAACCTTTGAGCCATCTCTCCAGCCCGAGGCTCCTGCTTTTTTTTTCTTTGTTTGTTTGTTTTGTTTTTTTCCATACAGGTTTCTCTGTGTAACAGCCCTGGCTGTCTTGGAACTCACTCTGTAGACCAGGCTGTCCTGGAAGTCACAGAGATCCACCTACCTCTGCCTCCTGAGTGCTGGGATTAAAGGCGTGCGCCACCACTGCCCGGCTGAGGCTTTAGTTGAGACAACCATGGGTTTCTTTGGCCCATGGGTTTCAGTCTCTAGTTCAGGTGGAGACCACAACTCCCAGAAGTCACCAGGGTCAGAGATAAGGCCGCAACAAGACCTCTCTACAGTCCAGGAAATGTAGTCCAGAATGGTGCATTCTGGGGAAGGTAGTTTATGTGGCTTTCATGGCTGGATTTGGAGTTTCTGGGTAGGATTTGTTTTTGTGACTCCTAAATCCCCACATCCAAAGAGACGTAACAGCTGTACACAGCTGTGCGATGGCACCTGTCTAGACCCGTTCTGTCTCACTCACACTTGAATAAACTGACTCCATCCTGGAAGGCAGCGAGGCTCTGTTGCCCCTGAGGCCCTGTAAGTATTTGGTGATTAGGCTGTGTAATGTCTGCAAATAGAGGGGGTCCTTAAGAATTTCTGGGAGGCGGGGGCGGGGTGGGCCTGGAGAGATAAAAGTTAAGTGCTTGCCGCCCAAGAATTAGGATCCCAGCTTGGATCTCCCAAAGCCAAACATGGTGCTGAGTGTGGTGGAAGACGCCTTTATTTCAAGCCAGCACTGGGAAGGAAGAGGCAGGTGGATCTCTGTGAGTTCAAGGCTGGGTTACACAGCAAGTTCCAGGACAGCCAAGATTACATAGTGAGACCCTGAGACTCTGTCTCCAATCAAAAGAAAAAGGAAACAATATCAAACATGGTGGCACACGCAGGTAATCCCAGTACTGAAGGGGCAGAGTCAGGAGAATTCCTAGGTCTCCCTGGAGAACTATCTAGTTGAATTGGTGATCTCCAGATTCCTTGAGAGACCCTGTCTCAAAAATGAAGGTGGAGGCCGGGTGGTGGTGGTGCACGCCTTTAATCTCAGTACTTGAGAGGCAGAGGCGGGTGGATCTCTGTGAGTTTGAGACCAGTCTGGTCTACAAAGCAAGTTCCAGGACAGGCTTCAATGATACACAGATACACAGAGAAAACTTGTCTCAAAAAAAACAAAAAAGAAGGCGAATGTGAGGACAAGAGGCAACTTTGACCCCGGCTTCCATTTTAACATGAGCACTTACACACCTGGACACGCACGTACATCCAACACACGCAGAGTTTCATAAGTCTTACCCTTCTCCCTGTTGGTTTTCTCTGACAATGCCCTAAACCAAGCCC
This sequence comes from Chionomys nivalis, assembly GCF_950005125.1. Taxonomy (NCBI): domain Eukaryota; kingdom Metazoa; phylum Chordata; class Mammalia; order Rodentia; family Cricetidae; genus Chionomys; species Chionomys nivalis. The sequence continues at coordinate 11,927,862 of NC_080106.1, read as the reverse complement.
GCGTTCCAGAGACGCCCCTGGTATGTAACAGCGCTGGCATCTCTTTAACTCTGACTGCTCATGCTGACAACACCTTGAACTTGTTGTGCTGCACCTCATGGATTCTCACCTTGGCTGTCAGCAGGACTCTGCCACTAAGTCCGGTAGCCAGGATTCAAACACTCGACCCCAGAGACACATTCCTTAGTGTTCTGTGGTGCTTCATCCTCTCTGAGCCTAAAGAGGACTGGGTGTTGGTTTGGGGGTTTCCATGTGCCTCCCCTGCACTGGGACCTGGAGGCCTGTGCATCAGGGTTGGAGTTCAGCAGAGTGGGGAAACTCTGGACACCCCGACTCAAGTCCACTCTTCCGCAGAGGGGAGGGGGTGGCCGGGGTTGGGACATGTCCTCTTTCAGGCTCTCCTTTGCTGGCCTCTGACCACTTCCTCTTCCCCTGGGTGGAGGGAGGGAGGGAGACGGCTGTGGCTGTGTGTAGCAGAACAATGGCCTTGGTCAAGAAAAAAAGGGGCCTCAGGAACGCTCCCAGGAGTGGCTCCCAATGTCTTCATGGACTTTTATCATGAAGAGTTGTTGGAATTTGTCAAAAGACCTTTCTTCATTTCATGAGATAATAATGGGGTGTTTGTCCTTTAATCTATCATATGATAGATTCTGCGTATTGGTTTATTATGTCTGTTGAACCATCCCCCATCTCTGAGATGAAGCTGAGTTGATCAGGATGGATAATATTTTGATGTGTTTTTGAACTGTTTGTCTCATTGAGAATTTTTACCTCCATACTCAACAGAAATGCCAGCTTATAATTTTCTTTTGTTGTTGAGTCGATCAGGGTAACAGCGCCTTCAGAGAGATAGAGAAAATTGGAAACGTTCTTTCAGTCTCTCTTGTCTGGAACGTTTTAAGAGGTACGGGTGTCAGGTCTCTTTTAGGGTTTGGTAAAATTCTGATCTCAGTCCATCTGCCCCTGGGCTTGTTTGAGGGTATTTAAATGATTGTTGTTATCTCATTAAATGCTGTGGTTCCATTAGAATTGTTTACTTCCTCTGGACGCTCATCGGCCATGTAGCAGATACGAAAACTGCCCTCCTTTTCCTGGCTGAATACTGTTCTCCCTCGCAGACATACCACATTTTGTTTGCCTGTCCATGTCAGGGGATTGCTGTCCTGCTTCTGACACTTGACCAGCATGGATGGTGCACCTCTCTGAGTACTGAAGTGTGAGTCCCTGTTGGGGTACTTGTTTGTAGTGTTTTGGGGGGCTGTCCCAAAATAGGTGCGGTTGCTGGATCATTTGTGATGACCTGGGGTCTTCAGCAGGGCAGGCATCGGGAAGTCTCACTCCTGCCATACTGGGAACAGGGCTGTGGGAAACAAGAGCCGCATATAAAGGGGTCAGACCCTGGCTCCGCCCACTTCCCCCACCCCCCGTGGTGGGATTTATTTAGTTTCACAGGGGTGCAGTCCCTACAATTTTTAGATCCCTGCTCAGAGAGAAGGGGAGGCTAATTCCTGGGCTCCGGGGAGGGGCATACCTACAGTCCAGTTCTCACTGTCTTGGTGGCAGCGCATGGGTCCCACCCCTCCAGGGAACGTCCTTTGGAGGCTGGCCTCTCCCTCCAAGGACTCAAGATTTCTTCTTTGACTTCATTATTATTATTTTTTTTTAATCTCACCTTGCACGGCTTGAGCCACTGAAGATCAAAGCTAGGGAATAATCATGAGGAACCCTGAGGTTCAGTCTGTGGGTGCCAGCAAGACTCAGGCCCAGAGGAGTCTCTCTCACATTTGACCATACTCATTCTCTATGACTGAACCATTCTGGAAGCCCAGTTTGCAAGGGAAAAAGTGAGGCCAGGAGATGAGCAGCCCAGGTCAGGATGAAGTGTGTGGGGGGGATGCTGGAGGAGCAATGAGCACAGGTAAAGGAAGCTATGGAGGAGTGAGGAGCACAGGTGGAGGGATGATGGAGGAGTGAGGAGCACAGGTGGAGGGATGATGGAGGAGTGAGGAGCACAAGTGAAGGGATGATGGAGGAGTGAGGAGCACAGTGAAGGGATGATGGAGGAGTGAGGAGCACAGTGAAGGGATGATGGAGGATTGAGGAGCACAGTGAAGGGGGATGGAGGAGTGAGGAGCACAGGTGAAGGGGGATGGAGGAGTGAGGAGCACAGGTTAAGGAATGATGGAGGAATGAGGAGCACAGGCGGAGGGCTGATGGAGGATTGAGGAGCACAGGTGGAGGGATGATGGAGGAGTGAGGAGCACAGGCGAAGGGATGATAGAGGAGTGAGGAGCACAGGCGAAGGGATGATGGAGGAGTGAGGAGCACAGGTGAAGGGATGACAGAGGAGTGAGGAGCACAGGTGAAGGAATGATGGAGGAGTGAGGAGCACAGGCGAAGGGACGATGGAGGAGTGAGGAGCACAGGTGGAGGGATGATGGAGGAGTCAGGAGCACAGGTGAAGGGGTGAGTGTGCTCTCACCCTTTCAGAGGCAAAGAGGTGAAGCCTGTGTCTTAGTTAGGGTTTCTATTGCTATGAAGAGACACCATGACCACAGCAACTCTTACAAAGAAAAACATTTAATTGAAGTGAAGGCATACAGTACAGAGATTCAGTTCATTATCTTCATTACTGGGAGCATGGTGGCATTCATGCCAACATGGTGCTGGCTACGTCTTTATCAGAAGACAAAAGGAAGTGAACTGTAGCACTGGGCGTGGCTCGAGCATATATGAGACCTCAAAGCCTACCCCTGCTGGGAATACTTCCTCCCTGTAGGGGTAGGCTTTGAGGTCTCATATACGCCACACCTACTCCAACAAGGCCACGCCTCCTAATAATGCCACTCCCTATGAGCTTATGAGGGTCAGTTACTTTCAAACCACCACAGGGTGTAAGTGGAACCTGGGGAAGGGGTTGTTGGCGATGGACTTGTCTCTGAGCTTGGTTCCTGCTGTCCTGGGCCTGGACAGTTCCTCCTAGGTAGCATTAAGTGTGTATGATATCCCCACATATCTTTCTCCTTCTGAAAAGGGGGAAGTCAAGGCCCCATGGAGCAGGATTTTGTTTCTTGGGAACAGTCTAAGGACTTCAGGCTGGGTTTCCTATGGCACCTGCCATGGAGACAATGGAGTATGTGCCCCGACCCATTGTCTTTCTGATTTCATCCAGCCTTCCTGCTTCAGGCTCTTCCTTCTGCATCCATGGCTTCTCTGCTTCTTTCATCTCACACCAAGCTTGCAGTGGTCCCTTTGGACATTCACAAAGCAGTGTACTTCATTTTTCAGTATTTTAGCATCAGGACCTGGGAAGCAGGCGCCATCGCTGCTCCAGCGGAGGGCTGACAGCTCCTGAGGTGGACCCCTGACCCACCCAGTGCTTCCCACAAAAGGGGCAAGAACAGTTGTGCCCAGTGCTGCTGTTGCCTATGGTAGGGTACTAAGTAGAATCGGGTAGAGTGAGTTAGAAGGGTCTGCATGACTCAGTCTCCCGTCTTGTCATTACTGGGTTTTTTTTTTTTTTTTTTTTTGTGACATAGTCTCATTGTGCAGCCCTGGCTGTCCTGGAACTTGCTATGTAGAACAGGCTGGCCTTGAACTCCCGGAGATCTTCCTGCTTCTGCTTCCTGGAGTCAGAGGGGTTAAAAATGGGTGCCACTATGCCCAATGGTTTCTGAACCCAAGACCTCATGCTTGCAAGGCAAGCACTTTATTACTGAGCCATCTCTCCACGCTCCAGTTTTAGTTCTTTTCCAGTCAGGTTCTCCTGTAGCCCGGGCTGCTCTCAGATTCACCGTGTAGGTAAGAATGACCCCAACTTCTGGTCCTCCTGCCCCTTTCTCTCAAGTGCTGGGGTTACATGTCTGCACCAGCATGCCTAGTTTTGGGGTGTGTTGGGGATCAAACCCAGGGCTTTATGCATGTTAGGGAAGCCCTCGTCTTATTTTTGCTCCTGGTTACATTCCCAGCCCCAAATTTTAAAACATTCATGTATTTAGTGTGTATAGGTGTAGGCATGCATGTTCATATGTGTTGGCGGCTGTATATGTGTGGCACATAGGCACGTGTGCAGAAGGCAGAGAGAAACCTTAAGTGTTGTTCCCGAGGACACCATCCACTTTTTTTTGTGACATGGGGTCTCTCACTAGCCTGGAACTTTCCCAGCAGGCGAGGCTGGCTGGCTGGTGAGCCCTAGGGATCCTCCAGTGTCCATCCCTACTGAAGTGTTGGGGTTACAAGAATGCACCAGCATGTACCACCATGGCCAGCTCTTCTTTTTCCTTTAATGCTGGCTCCAGGGATCAAACAGGTCCTCATGCTTGTGTGGTAAGCATTTTATAGACTGAGCTATCTCCCTAGTCCTAGTTTGGTTTTGAGACAGTGTCTCCGGTAGGGTTAACTTCAAATTTGACATATATCTGAGGGTGGCCTTGGACTCCTGATTCTTCTGCCTTGACCTTCCGAATGCTAGAATTACAGACATGGGCCAGTACTTACATTTCTATTTGTACGTGCTTGTTGTTCTATGGAGCTATGAGTCCCCTTCCATGCAGTGCACACACAAGAGGTAACTCTACAGTGTTTAGTGTGTTCCCAAGGTCACGGTGACCTCTGTCACAACCTTTGAACCTGTCACCAGCCAGAGCACCCTTCCTGTCAAGCAAAATAACTCCCATGTCATCTCCTGCCTCCCTTCAAATCCCAGCCCTCATTTCTCTCCGAAAGTGGGCTTATTCTGGGTATTTCATGTAAAGCGGAATCCCCTTGTGTGTGTTTTTTCTTGACTAATTTCTTTAACTTTCTGTTGTCAAGATCAGCTCATGAAGTAGTATGGAACTACACTTCCTCTCTTTTTATGGCTGAGTAATATTCCATTGTGTGAAAAGATCACTTTTTATTGACCTGTTGATCACTGAACAGGCATCTGGGTTCTTTCCAGCCTTGGAGACTGTAAATAACTCAACTATTCATACACAGGTCTCTGTGTGGACAAGCCTTCATTTCTCTGGTATTTACCTAGGGGTAGGAGGGCTGAATCACACACGAGTCTGGGATTACAGGTGTGTGCTGCTACTGAGTTTATTTGATGCCAGAGATCTAAGTCAGGGCATTTTGCATGCCAGATAAGCACTCTACCAACTGAGTTGCATCCCAACACCCCCTTTTACTATTTTATCATTTATGTGTGTGATTGTTTGGCCTGCATGGATGTCTGTGTACCGTGTGAATACTTAGTGCCCATGGAGGTTAGAGAGGGTGTCAGATTCCTTGGGACTGCAATTACAGACAGTTGCAAACCACCATGTGAGTGCTGGGAATCGAACCCAGATCCTCAGGAAGAGCAGCCAGTGCTCATAACTGACATCTCTCCAGCCCCCAGTCCCCGCTTTGTTTTTTGGAGGTTTTGTTATGAGGCCCAGGCTGACCTCTAATTTACGATATTTCTGCTTCAGCTCCTACGGGTTTAGATTGCAGGCCTGAGCCACCACCTCTGCTGGTAGCTACAGGTATGCATTTTAAAATTAAATTTACCTTTTTTGACAATGTCATCCATGTATACAGTCCATTCTGTTACTCTCACTTCACCCTCTTCTATCCCCCTCTCACTCCTGTCACCTCCCCTCTTCTCTATGTGTCCCTTTCCCAACGAGGACCCGCCTTCTAATCCTTCCCCAGATAATTCTACCGGGGCCAAGCCTTCAAACATAAGAGCCAAGGGGGTCATTCTCATTCAATCCACCAACCACCTCAGCAGTTAAGAGCATTGGCTGCTCTTCCGGAGGACTTGGGTTTCTTTCTCAGCATCCAAGCGATAGCTCACTAACCTGGTCTCAGGGGATCCAATGTCCTTGTCTGTCCTCTTCTGGCACCAGGCATGCGTGTGGTACCTAGACATACATGCAGGTAAACTCCATACTGATAAAAAAATATTCACTTACTTTGTGTGTGCATGGATGTGCAAGCCAAATATTCGCTTACTGTGGGTGTGCTGTGTAAGCCAAGTCTCAGCACCTTTGCTCCTGAGCCACCTCCTCCGCCATCTCTCCTTTCTTGATGGCCTTCCTCAGGTAATCCTATTACCACCGTGTGGTTTACCCTCAGCAACGTTGTGTCTGTTATGCTCGGTGTTTATCTTGAGGCAGCCCCTTCCTGTTTTTCGATTTGCAAGGGGCTTCTTTTAGGAAGAATCATTTTGAAATACAACTAGCCATCAGTTGGAAGAAAACAGAGCAAGAGGGTTCTTGAAGTGTAACCAAAAATAAGGTATAAAAAGTTATAAAAACATATTAAAAAGCTGTAGCTGAGTTGGTAGAGTGATTGTTTTAGCATGTGCAAAGCTCTGGGTTCAAATCCAGAACCTCATTAAAAAAAAGTTGTGGTGGTGGTGGTTGATGCTGTGATCCCAGCACTTGGGAGGGTGGAGGCAGAGGTCATCTTGGGCTGCAGATGGGGATCAGCCTGGGATATAAGATACACTATCTCAAAAAAATAAATAAATAAAAAAGGATGCTAGGCAGGTAGGCAGGTTCTGGAGGTCTAAGGATGCTGTTACCTTTGGTCTTGCTGTCCTCTGCAGGTACCAGGTGCTTCTGTCCTACTTCTCCAGATGTGTGCCTTTTAATACTTGCTTTTCTTGCTGCCTTCTAAATGGGTGTCTAGTGCTAGTGCCTCAGTGACGGAGCAGAAGCGAGCATCGCTATCACAGCTGCTAGGGAGCTGGGAAAGCAGGATTCCAGCTTCCGCTTTGGACAGGTGCGTCCTTGTACGAAAGGCTGCCCCAAACACAGAAAGATGGCTTGACTGATATCTAAAGTGGCATAGCCCATGCATACTAACAAGTCAGTGTTTCAGAAGCGTGTATCTATCATTCTTCTGGTGACATGAGTTACATGAGTGCAAGGTGATGTGTGGACATGGTTATGCATGTACAGTCTCAGAGCCGACAGCCTACCTTCAAGCCACATCCCTTTCCCTCACCAACCTGGTGACCTTATTCCTGACTTTAATTTCATCATGCCCCAGTAGGTATGGTGGATGGACTGGCAATCCCATCAGACCTGATTTAGCGGCTCAATTCGTAATGGAACGTCTCCCAGGGACACTGGTGGTGACTCCTCAGGAGGGTCCAGACCGAAGAACCTGGGAGGAAGGTTGTCTGACCAGCAAAGAGGCTGCGGGGAGAGTTGCTTTCCCTGATTACCTCCGGTTTTGGGGTGTGTGGTTTAAATCTCAATGTCAGATTTGCTTTTCCAGGTGCGTCCTGGAGTCCTGTGTGATTGTATCAACACAGGCACTGTTTATAATGGCAACAGCCACGACCTTCAGTGCCAAAAGAAAACTTTCCCACTCTGACTCAAGCAGTTCCTCTGCATTGAGACATTGTCGTTAGTCACCCAGCCAGGAGTCTGGAGGCCTGGAGAGATGCAAGACTCCACACTGGTCTTCCAGACCATGGGTCAGCTGCCTCTTCCTGCTGTTTGGTGCTGGCCAAATGCCATCTTGTCCAGGAACCTCGGCACTGTGCCCTGATTCCTCCCTCTTCATCTACCTTATTCACTTGAAATGATAATCTCATATATGAGCTTCCTGTTTATGGCCCGTCTACCCTGGTGGAATGGAAGAGCTACAGAACTAATCCCCCCACCCCTTCCCCTGCCCCCGTGTGTGTCTGGCTCTCTATCTCTCGTGGGTGTCTGTAGTGGTAGTGTTGTGTGTATAGTGATTATACCTCTGTGCGTGCGTGTGTGTAATCGTGAAGGCCAGAGGCCCAGGTTGACAATCTTCCTTCCTCAATTCCTTTCCACCTTACTTTTTGAGACAGGGTCTCTCACTGAACCTGGAGCTCAACAATTCTGCTAGACCAGCTGGCCAGCAAGCTGCTAAGGGTCTTTTATCTCACCTTCCTCAGCACTGGGATTACAGAAGCAGGTTGCCATATGTAGCCTTACACAGTGCTGAGGATTCAAACTCACATTCTCATCCTTACATAGCATGCGCTTTACCGAGCCATCTCCCCGACCTCTTTCTTCTGTCTTCCCTATCTAAGACAGGGTTTCCCTAGATGACCCAGGCTGTCTCTGAGCTCTCAGCCTATGGTCTTCCTGACTCAGCATCAAAAACCTATGCCACCACACCTTGTTCTTTGTCTGTTTTCCGATCTCTGCTTCTAGAACGGTGCCCTGTGCACTGCTGGTATTAGGTTCATGTTCGCTGCTTAAATCATCCTGCTTTCTCTTTACAGAATAGCTTTTTTCTTAAGTTGAGTTCTGTTCAGTGCACTGATCTGCTTTGAAACCTTCTGTAGCTCCTATTGCCCCCCAGATGCCTCAGCCAGGTTCCACAGACACTGCCTGAACCAATCTCTGGTTTGTTGAATGGCGTTTCTTGGGACCAGACACCATTCATTCCAGCCCAGCTGAGTCCTTTCCCAGGGTGTGCCTGCCGTTCCTGCTGTTCCTGCTTCGTGGAACTCTCTCGTCATCCCTTCACTCCATCCAACCCACTTACTCTGCCCTTTGCCAGGCTCAGCTTAAGGTCATGACCTCCAGGGAGGCTTCCTCCCTCTTCCCAGCTGCTTTGACCCTGCCCTTTCCCCTTTCCTTAATGGATCACTTTATTTTTTTTAAATCTTTACAAACCTTTTCTCTTTCTTTCTTTCTTTCTTTCTTTTTTTTTTTTTTTTTTTTTTTTTTTTTTTGAGGCAGTCTTGCTGTGTAGCTCTGGCCAGGTTGACACTTACTGCATAACCTAGGCTGGCCTTGAACTCCTGCTTCCTGAGATTAAAGTTGTGGGCTATTATGCCCGGTTTAATCATTTCCCATCTTAGATTAGAAAGCATGATTTTAGGCAGTAAAATCCATCCTTTTGGGTATCACCCTCTGAGTTTGGGCAGGTATAAAGTCAGAGGGTCAGGTCTGCAGGGATGCTCAGTGGTTAAGCGTGTGCATGCCGCTCTTGCAGAGGACCCGAGTTTAGTTCTCGGTGCTCAGGTCAGGCGCTCACTACCATCGGCAGCTCCAGCTGCAGGGGGTCCTGTGCTCTCTTCTGGCCTTCACTGGCACCTGCACACATGTGGCACGTATGCACACACATACACATAATATATGCATAATCAAAAATAATAAAATCCACATAAAACAATTCCATCTCTCCCCTGGAAGTGTCTTATACTGTTTTATTAGCCTTCTTCCTGTCCCAGCCCCAGTTCATCATAGACTTGTCTTCTGTCTCTGTGGTTTTGCCTGTTCCTGAATGTCCTAAGAACAGGATTAGAACCGGGCAATGTGGCTTAGCAGTAAGGTCCCTGTCTAGAACCCCTCTCACTCACTCCCCCCTGAGGGCCTGGGAGCGTGGCTCAATGGTAGAGTTCTTGCCTAATGCACTTAAGACTCTGCGTTCCATTCCCAGCACTGAAAAAAGAAAAGAAAAGAAAAAATAAAACATAAAAACCAACCAAACAAAAAACCAGAGTTTGTGGCCCCTTGATCATGGCATCTTTGACTTAGGATGATACACTGCAGAACCAGGCTCAGTGGGCTTTGGGAATAAGTCTCCTTGCTGCTAGCTGTGGATCCTTGTTTGCCATCTATGAGTTGAGAGGCATGTGGGCTCATCCTATGATTGCCAGCAACTATATATGGAATTTCTGCCAACATCACTGTTCAGATCATTTCGTGGATGTATTTTTTTAAAAAAAATTTCCCTTGCATAAACACAGGTGAGGTTGCTGGAACCTTTGATTTTTTTATCCATATAATCTTTCTATAAGTGGCTTGGCTTTTTCCCAAAGAGACCACAGGCTCTGTGCTTTCTGGCCAGTCACTGCACATCTTCCCTGGCGTGAGTACTCTCGACTCTGCTTGCTCTTCTCCCTTTTCTCACTCTCCCTTCCTCCCTCATATTGAGGTGCATGTGTGTGCTATATGTATATGTACATGAGATGTAGATGCATGCACAGGCCGGAGGACAACCTCAGGTATCCTTGCTCAGAATCTATCCATCTTGTTTTTTTGAGATAGTCTCTCACTGGCCTGGGGCTTGCAGATTTACCTAGGCTGACTAGGTAGTGAGTCCCAAGGATTGTTTTTTTTTTTAATATTTATTTATTTATTATATATAATATTCTGTCTGTGTGTATGCCTGAAGGCCAGAAGAGGGCACCAGACCTCATTACAAATGGTTGTGAGCCACCATGTGGTTGCTGGGAATTGAACTCAGGACCTTTGGAAGAGCAGGCAATGCTCTTAACCGCTGAGCCATCTCTCCAGCCCCCCAAGGATTCTTTTGTCTCTAGCTCCCCCACGCTGGAATTACAATCACACATTGTGACATCTGGCTTCTTTGTGGGTTCTGGGTATTGCACTTAGATCCTTATGCTAGCCCTGTAAACACTTTACTGACTGAGCCATCTTCCCTGGCTTATTGATGGTCTCTGTTTTTCTTTAACTTTTTAAAATTTATTTTTATTTCAGGTGCATTGGTGGTTTTGCCTGCATGTTTAGCAGTCTGTGCTCTTAACCACTGAGCCATCTCCCCAGCCCTAATTTTTTTAAACATTAAAACATTAAAAAAAAAATAAAAGTATATGTGCATGTGTGTATCTGTATATGGGTACATGAATGCCATCTGGAGATCAGAGGACAACTTGCAGGGGCCGGTTCTCTCTTTTTACCATATAGGTCCCAGGTGATGAAGCCGGGCAGCAAGTATTCTCCTGCTGTGGCATCTTGCCAACCATCAGACACTATTGGAAACATTGCGTGTAGGTGGTGTCTCTGGCTATCTGTCTTGTGTTGTTTCAGGGGCATCTTGATTGGGAAGGTTAACTCAGATAGAAAGGACTCTTGCTAAACTAAGAATAGCATGCACTTCTACATTCTTTTCTATAATATGGAATTCAAACTTGTCTTCAAAATGTAGGTTATAAAAATGCTCTGTTCATTTCTTTTCTCCCTTATGATTAGTATAGGGCTCACTAGTTGAATTGGTCAAAGATCTGAGCTTTAGCTTCCTGAACTGTGGTGGGAACGAAAGGGATGGCCTCCAAGCCGGTTGTGTGGTGCCTGTAATCCCAGCACGTGGGAGGTAGAGGTAGGAATATTGAGCATTCAAGGTCTTTCTCAGCTATGTAAAGAGTTCTAGGCCAGCTTGGGCTATTTGAAACCTTCTCAAAAACCAAAACAGGGCTGGGCTGGAGCGATGGATCAGCAGTTAAGAGCATGGCTGTTCTTCCTGAGCCCCAGAGTTCGGTTCCAAGTACCCATGTGTTCCTCATCTAAACCATCCCCCATCGAGACTTCCCAAGTGATTTTAGGTTTCGCCATGTTTACAGTTAAAATTAATCATGGCAACACTGCAAAATGAAAGAAAAGGCAGGGAGAGGGAAGAGGTGCTTAGTTGACTTCCTCTCAGCCACTTCATGGTCCCTCATGAGACCTGAGGACACTGAGGATTGTCCCTGTGATGTCATTTCCCAAGTCCTCCCAACAGCAGCTTCCTGTCCCCTTGTTGGGTCACATATACACAGGAACACTTGCGTGAAATAGGGGAGGGACGTTGTGGATAATCTTTTTGTACAGGTAAAGATGTGTCTCTGCCTAAGGTGCCTTCTGATTGGTTTAATAAAGAGTTATATGGCCAATAACTAGACGGGAGAGAATAGGCAGGATTTCTGAGGGGAGAACGGAACTCTGGGAAGAAGAGAGGCAGGAGATGCCAGATAGATGAGATGCAGAGCAAGTTGGACAAACAGAAGGGGAAAGAGGTTAAAGCCACATGGCAGAACGTAGATGAATAGAAATAGGTTACTTTAATTTATAAGAGCTAGTTGGGAACAAGCCCAGGCTAAAGACCAAGCTTTCATAATTAATTATGTCTCTGTGTCATTATTTGTAGGCTGGTGGCCCCAAAAACGTCTAACTACAGAGGGGGCCTCATCTCAAGTGCCCAGACAAAGGAATCTCATTGGAGAAAGTTAAAGCAACTGGCACTTGAGATCCAGTTATGGCCAAGAATGAGGTTTCCAGAACTGCATCTGTGGGACTTTTAAAAAACTCTATGGGGGGGCCGGGCGGTGGTGGCGCACGCCGTTAATCCCAGCACTCAGGCGTATCTTTGTGAGTTCGAGGCCAGCCTGGTCTACAAGAGCTAGTTCCAGGACAGGCTCCATAGCTACAGAGAAACCCTATCTCGAAAAACCACAAAAAAAAAAAAAAAAAAAAAAAAAAAAATCTATGGGGTCCAGTGGCCAAAGACAGCAGGTAAGGACAGTCTTCAATGCTTGACAGAAACAGCTCCAGGGAACAGGCCAGCCTGTAACTCTCAAAGGCCAGCCCTTAGTGACCCACTTCCTCTAGCCAGGTCCCACCTTTTAAAGGTTCCATGGACTCCCCAAATAGTGCCTGGGGACCAAGGATCAAAACAGGGACCTCTAGGAGTTGTTTCAGATTCGAATGGGAAAACCACTCCAAGGTCTTTATTTTTTTTAAAAATAGCTTATTTACTTTATGTGTATGAATGTGTTGCTTACATGTATCTACATGCACTATATACATGTAGAACCTAAAGAGGCCAGAGAGGCCATTAGATCCCCTGGAACTGGAGTTACAGCTGGTCATGAGCCGTCATGTGGGGGCTGGGAACTGAACGTGGGTTCTCTGTAAGAACGGCAAGTGCTCTTAACTACTGAGCCATCTCTGCAGCCCCTGGAACTTCGTTATGTTTGTTTCTCTCCTGGCACTGGTGTATGGTACTGTGAGCTCTGCTCATGCTAGGCCAGCACTCTATCCCTGAGCTACACCCCAAGTTTTTGAGATTCTGATTCTGCCATGTCCATCTCCATTCCATCCTTGGCTTCACTCACCCTATCGGTGCACAGGGTTTGTAGAAACCCAGCCCTTAGGGAGTCTGTAGTGCTGTCTTCCATACAACCTGGAAGACTGAGACTCAGAGAGACGAAGTCACATTCTGGGGACACAGACAAACATGTGACAGAGCCAGGAGTCACATCCCTGTCTACTTGTTTTCAGGACTGGTGTTCTTAACCTCTCTTTCTCTGGTTTGTATTTTTTGAAGCAGAGTTTCGTTGTGTCCCTGATGAACCTCCAACCCATTATATAGTTCAATTGAGGATCACCTTGACCTTCCGGTCCTTTCTCTTTCACCTCCCAAGTGCTGGGATTACAGAGACAGACAGGCCACCGAACCCAGTGTGCTAGCTAGTTTTAATTGTCAACTTGATACAGTCTAAAATCACTGTGAAGAGACTCTCAGGGCATTTTCTAGATCAGGTTGACTTGAGGGCTTGTCTGTTGGGGGTTGTCTTATTTACTTACTTATTTACTTAGAAGCAGGGTCTCACAATGATACCTTGGCTGGCTGGGAACTTGCTATGTCAACTAGACTGGCCATGAACTCACAGAGATCCACCTACGTCTGCCTCCAGAGTCACTGGGCCGAGCTTTTATAGTTATTGAGCTGGGAAGACCTTTCCCTAGCAAGGAATCCTGAAAAATCAAACTGGGCACTGGCATGCATGAATTAATCCACTGCTTTCCATTCCTGATTATGGATGGCACGTGACCATCTCTCTCAAACTTCTGTCGCTGTGACATCCCCGCTGGCATGGACTGTGACCTGAGAGCCAAAATAAGCCCTTTCTCTCCTAAGTTGCTTTTGTCAAGGTATTTTTATGCCAGCAACTAGAGAAGAAAATAAGACATTGAGTTTATGAGCTGCTGGGAATGGAACCCAGGGCTTCTTGTATGTCAGAAAGGACTCTACCAACTGAGCTGCATCCCCAGCCCCTCTCTTGGATTTTTAGACAACACTGATTGTATGTGTGTGCATGGGCATACGTATGTCATGGTTCATGTGTACAAGTCAAAGGACAACTTGTGCGAGTTATTCTTGCCTTCCATCACGTGGATCCCAGGAACTGAATTTAAGTCAGGTTAGAGCCAAGTAATTTTTATCTGCCAAGTGCCCTCTCTTTGATTTTTTTAAAGGAAGGATCTCAACACCGTTAGTTCCCAGCATTCTGGAGGCAGAGGCAGGTGGATCTCTGCGTTTGAGGCCAGCCTGGTCTACAGAGTGAGTTCCAGGACAGCCAGGGCTACATAGTGAGACCCCCTTTCTTTCTTTCTTTCTTTCTTTCTTTCTTTCTTTCTTTCTTTCTTTCTTTCCTTTCTTTCTTTCTTTCTTTCTTTCTTTCTTATTCCTTCCTTTCTTCCTTCCTTCCTTCCTTTTAATATTTATTTATTTATTTTGTATACGGTATTCTGTCTGCATGTATGCCTGTAGGCCAGAAGAGGGTGCCAGGTCTCATTATGGATGGTTGTGAGTCACCATATGGTTACTGGGAATTGAACTCAGGACCTCTGGAAGAGTAGCTAGTGCTCTTAACATTTGAGCCATCTCTCCAGCCCTGAGACCCCATTTCTAACAAAATAAAATAAAATAAAATAAAAAAATATAAAAAAGCCAAAGCAAACAAGATAAGAATATTTTTATATACCCCAGATTGGCTTTGAACTCATCCTTCTCCAGCCTCAGCTCTTGAGTGCCAGCATCACAGGCATGTGCCACCATGACTGGCTAACTATATAGTTTTTCTTGATTTTGAATCATTAATCTTGATGTCACATGCAACAGCTTGCATCTCAGCAGAGCAGTGCAGAGTGCTGAACACCCTCCCTCACGTGGGGACTGCAGTGTCAACCCTAGAGTCCTATCTGACCAGTAATGGTTCTTAGGAAGTCCCCAGTCCAGGACCTGCTCACCTGACGCATCGCCTGACAGCAACCCTCTTCCCCGAGCTGGAAGATGAATGAGGAATTCTGTACAGGGCCATGTCAGGTCCAAAGGAGACTCCAGTTCCTCAGACTCCAAAAGGCAGTCCTGGACTACTGGAGGATTTCTGGTGGTAAGACAAAAGCCAGCATTCCTCAGGAACTTGTGCAGCCGGTTCCCCTTGGCAAAAAGGACTCCTTATCACTGGTAGAAAGGACAGTCAACTGTTTGTGGTGCCTGTTAGCATTACTCAAGCACTGCTGCCTCCAGGACCCCTAAGAAAAGCACCTGCTACACATTTCAGAGTTCATGCTGTGCCCCAACTCTTCTCTTCTCACCCTAAACTCCCTCTAGTATAGGCATTAACCTTATAACCCTGTTATTTTCAATATACTCTCTGTCTCCCTCACCCCCATCTTCCCCCTTCATCTCACTTTCTCTCTCTCTCTGCTCTGTTTCTGCTTCTCTAAGGGATGGGGGCCAGTCTGTTGGTCACGTTTAGTCTACTTCTTTCTCTTTCTGCTCTGGACTCTTTCAAACGCCTATGGCTGTTCTTTCTGGTGTATCTACAATAAAAACCCTTTGCCTTAACCACACCATGGAGTAATCATGACGTCGGTCTATACAGACCACACAGATGTGAGTACTAAAACTGGGATTGTGACCTGACTCAGAAGTACCTTTTTTGCCTAGCCCGCCAACCCACTCTAGGCTCACTGGATTGGGCTGCGATGATTTTGGCAGCAGCCCTGGAGCCAAGCAGTGGCTGGCTCCTTGCTAGGTACTTGGTTTGTGTTGGTTGAATGGCCAAACCAGTCTCAGCAGGATTCCAGGTTTGAGAAGTCGAAGATCTGCAATGACAGCAGTAAAGTCCCAGGTCCTCCCTAGTCAGTCTCCATGGAAGTGTCAGAGGGGTTGGGCCTGCCTGCTGTGGAAGCTGCCAGGTTTGCCAACCAGTTCTGGGTGGTACTTCCTCTCCCAGAGCCCAGTTTGCAGCAGCTGGGACTTAGCCTGTCCCCAGGGGCTACGTACTTTGAACAATGCCAGGAAAGGGAACCAGACTCAAAGGCACTTGGGCTTTTTCTTGTCGCTATTGATGCCAGGGCTGGGGGTTCAGAATGGTAAGGCCCAGCCAGGGGCAGGGTAGTTGTTTGGACTTGACCACTTCAGGGGTGAGGAGGCCCAGGTCTGAGAGCTCCTTCAGATCTGGAATAAGCAACTGCGGCTCACTGGTGTGTTTGTGCTGTGGCATGTTGTTGCCTTCAAGTCTGCGAGACCAGCAGCCTTGTGTGATAGGCTTGCTGCCTGGTTTGTCAACTAAAGTGTGATGTTCTGTGGTTCTAGCATGTTCTACTCCAGTGGTTCTCAGCCTCTGGGCTGTGACCCCTTTGCCAAACCTCTCTCTCCGAGAATATTTACACTATGATTTGTAACAGTAGCAAAATTATAGTTATGAAGTAGCAATGAAATAATCTCTTGGTTGGGGGTCTGCACAGCATGAAGAGTTGTTTTAAAGGGTGGCAGTCTTTAGGAAGGTTGAGATCCCCTGCTCTGCTCCAAAGAGAGAGCCCTGACTTGTTAGCTGTGACTTGTCATGTCCCACACCCTGTTGTCTTTAGTGACCTTGAGTCTCTTTTGCATTAATTAATTAATTCGTTTCATAAGAAAGCCTGGGAGTGCCACAGCACAGCTATGGAGGTCAGAGGAGAGCTACCGGGAGTCGGTTTCCTCCTGACATCATGTGGGTCCCTGGACCAGAACACAGGTTGGCAGGCTTGGTGGCAAGTGCCTTCCCCCTCGGGTCCATCTCACTGTGCATGGATGGAAGGCGAGTGACCCGGAATCAAGGCTGGAAACACGCCATTAGGAAGCTTCTGTCCCATTTCAAAGGCAAGTGGAAGAGGCCCCAGTGGCCATCTACTCCTTGAAGTCCAGGATGGCACAGCATGGCGTCTCTTTGGCATTCACGATTTCCCAGGAAGCCACTGTGGTGAAGCTGTAGCCATGCTTGCTCGTGATGTTCATAAGGTTGTCTGTCCGGCACTAGCCAGTCAAGTCCAAGTGTAGGGTAGCGTGAGAGAGCAAGGCTCCCCAAACCACACACACATACACACACACCAAAACAAAAATCCATCACCACTATCAATAACAACAACAATAACAAAACCCCCAAAACAAAACAAAACTAGGTATGGTAGCTCACACCTGTAATTCCAATATTTAGGAGGCAGAAGATGGAAGGTAACTGTGAATTTGAGGACAGCCTGGGCTACATGGCAAGTTTCAGGCTGGTCAGGGATACATAGTGAGACTTTGTCTCAAACGAAATAAAATCCCCTAATGATAATACAAGTTGAAGTTCTTTAAAAACATACTAAAGTGCCCCCCCCCTCCAAGTTTAGTCATTATTTCTGAGGATGGGCCCATGAGTCAGGTGGTTGATGTTATCATGGTCTCTTTGATGAGAGATTTAGTGTGAGCCGGGCAGTGGTAGCACACGCCTTTCATGCCAATACTCGGAAGGCAGAAGCAGGTAGATCTCTGTGAGTTCGAGGCCAGTCTGGTCTAGGTATCAGGACTAAGATAGCCAGGACTACACAGAGAGACCATATCTAAACAAACAAACAAACAATAAATTAAAAAGAAAGAAATAAAAGAGTAAGACAAGAAAAAAGAAGATTTAAAAATGTAAGACAGATGGCGGTGGCACAGGTCTTTAATCCCAGTACTAGGGAGACAGAGGCAAGAGGATTTCTATGAGTTTGAGGCCAGCCTGATCTACAGAGTGAGTTCTGGGACAGCCAGGGCTCTGTTACACTGAGAAATCCTGTCTAGAAAAACCAAACCAAACCAAACCAAACCAAACCAAAAAAACCAAAAACCGAAAAAAAAAAAAAACCAACAAAACCAAACAACCCTCCCCAAACAAACAAACAAGAACAACAAAAAACCCCAAACCAAGGTCCAATTCTCTAGTGTCCAGTTACTCTTTGTAACAAATATTGGGCCTGGCATTGTTTTTATCTGTTTTGCTGAGAGGGAAACTGAGGCTGGTTTACTTATGGCGTCTAAGGTGGGAAGAAATGCATTGACTTCAACTCTGTCAGCTCCGAGTGGAGGAAGATAGTAAATGCATGTAGGATATCTGTATGCAGAGGTGTCCCCAACACGCTGATGTTCCTGGAAAATTTTTGTTCATTTGGCTAAGTGATTGCAGCTAGGTAGGTTATCCCCGGGGCTGCCTCAGTTTCCCCCTAGGCGGGAAGAGGCTTGGGTTCTTGGGGTGCTCTGGCGGGTCGGGACCCGCCTTGGGACGGGGCGGCGCGTTGAGGGGGGCGGCCCCGAGGAGTCACGTGGCGCGACCGCTGCCAAAGCAGAAGTAGAAGCCCGGCTGAACAAGACGTGTGCTACCGGACAGTCCCGGCCCCAGGCGGCTGCTGCACGCGGGGACCCCTGTGCGCCCCCCGCCCCCACCCGTGGCTGGCAGGCCCAGGGATCGGGCGGGTGGCTGTGCTCCGGTGGCACGACCAGGTGAGTGGTCTTGAGGGACTGGGCACCCGGGTACCTGCGTGCGCTCGGGAGGGACCCGCGAGCTGGCACCGCGCATCGGGTGGGGACTGCGACAGAGCGCGAGGCAGAGGGCGAGGGCAGGGCTCGGGTGCGCGATCCAAGCAGGTGGCCGGGTGTGCCCTGGGGAACCCTGCTTGGGGACAACTCGGCCCAGCCGCCGGCCACTTCCTCCCCCGGGCTGGCGCCACCTCTCCAAGACGTATGGTGGCCAACCAGGGTTTGAATGAGAGACGCGGCTCCGGGTGCTGGGGTGACTGGAGCGTTGGCCTTCAAGGCTCCTGCGGCTGAGGGTCCTGCTCTGGAGGCACGTCCCTGCTTGTGGGACAGCCCGGACCCTTAATTTTGAACTCGGGACAGTACTTCCTAGTAGTACACAGGTGGTTCAAGGGTCTGGGCGGAGCAACCCTTTCTCCACACGCGATTCCCAAGACCCGCCCCTCCCGCACCTGTACTCAGAAATGCGCTTTTCTGTTCGGTTTGGGGATCTCCAAGGGGTCGTTTGCCCCGCAGGGAACCAGAATTCGAGGGAAAGGTGGGTTGCATATGGACCCCGGAGGTTGATGTCTGTAGAGGCTGGGGCGGGCCCTTTCGGTACCCTGATCTCAAATTAGAGAGAGGCTGTAAGGGTGTGGGGGCGACACTCCCGAAAAACAGGTGGCCTCCTCTCTGAGACCTACATTTGACTTTCAGTTCCATTTTTGTGACACAGCAGACAGCGCGGAGCCCCTCCGAGTCCAGTTTTCTCTCCTGGCGCTGTACTGGCCCAGAGTTTGTTTGCTGGGGCATTGAAAAAGGCGCCCTGGAGTTCCTGACCTTGGCGGCAAAAGGTCCTTTCTGGTGGGCGCAGGTCATGCATGGCCTCTGCTTTTGCTTCTGCGGGACACTTACAGGATGTTAGGGTCCGGGCTGCCCCTAGGCTGTTAGCCATTTTGCACGGTTGTGAGCCTCAGCCTAGCAGCCCCAGGGGATTTTGGTTGTGGATCTTACTGATGCTTAAAATTGCTGGGTGCTGCAGCCTCTCAGGCGAGGCGGGGTGTGTGAGGTCCTTTGGAGGAGCCTGAGCGGGAGTGACCAGTGGAGCACCCCTTCGCGCCTCCTGGGTGGAGTTGGTGGGAAGTTACTGGTAGGAAAATTTCTGCAAACATATCAATTAACATAAAGTGGACGGATCCACATGGTTCCTTCCAGTCGTTCCCAGTGATCCTTCCTGTGGATTTACAATCAACCTTTGTGAAATTTTTAATTTTTTAATGTATTGCAATAACAACATTTATAACTCACTGGCTTGTAAGTTTCTTTTTATCAAAATAATTTACAAATCTCCCGAGATCAAATTGCTTATAAATTCTTTTGTTTTCTTTTGGTCTTTCAAGACAGGGTTTCTCTGTGTAATCATCGCCCTGGCTGTCCTGGAACTAGCTCTATAGACCAGACTGGCCTCAACCTTACAGAGATCTGCCTGCCTCCGCCTCCCAAATGCTGGGATTAAAGGGTGAATCACCACCACCCGGCTAGAAGTTCATTCTTTTCTATAGCTCCTATACATTTTAAGATTTTTATTATTTTTAAGACAGGGTCTCATTGTATAGTTTATTTTGGCCTTGAACTTTCTGATCTTCTTGCCTCCACCTCCCAAGCGCTGGGACAACTGATGTGTACCAATACCCTTGGCCTGAGCATTTCCATTATTTATACAAGGGTTCTTTCTCCCTCTCACCCCCAGAGATGAGGAGTCAGTGTTTCCTGGTTTTATGGTCCTATGAGCTTCTTCACGGATGTCTTTATGCACATGCGTTGAGCATCTTCACGGATTTCTCTCTGCACATGCGTGCTTGCTGAATCAAAAATTTGCATAGTTATACTTTAGAAGATGCTTACAGGTGCCCTTAAAAATGTCAAACCTGTTTTCACTTCCACCTTTAGTGGTGGACATTGTTTGGTTCTTGGGTTGGAACTTGGCTTCCTTGGATGCTTTAGGATGAATGAATGGAGATGAACTCCAGCCATCCTCCTGCAGTAGGAGGGACAGGCAATATGCAAGGGTTCATCTGAGCCAAAGTCTAGGAGAATTCTTTTTGGGGTTTTGACTGAAAACCAGCACTGACCCAAATGTGCAGAGAGTGTTCAAGAGAAGGACGCTCCCTGTTTCCTGTTTTGGGGTTCTTGTGTATGAGAAGTTGGTTTCAAAGTGTGAAGGCCATGGAAGTGTGAAAATGAAGTCTCTTCTTATCCCTTCCTGCTGGCCATGCTTGTGTTGACCAGGTTACCCACTGAGGGGATGGTGGATCTCCAGGCTATTTCATTAGAACAGAAGCAAAGAGGGAGTTGTCCTATGGCTGGGGTCCTGCTCTGGGGTCACAGTGGCCTGGAGACCTTCTTGCCTTGGGTGCTAAGGCTTGGAATTCTACCTGAGCTGGACACAACCTCGTGCTCCATCCAGAATCTGTTCGCAGTGTGGTGTTGCTTCAGGGTTTGAGAGCCAGGCTTTTGTCTCACTGTGGAACCTTTCCTGGGTTCCTGGCACTGGGAACCTGAGAAGATGTCTGGAACATTCTGTACAGTTCCGAGCTGTGTTTTGGGGACCAGCTTCAAGGCCTGGTTCTTCACTTGTAAGTTGTGTGACCTTGGACAAACCAGTTCCCGACCCACTCTTTAAAGGGGTAGCCAGTTTTGTTAGGATTTGGTTAAATTCTGCCAGAATGCTGAGTTCCAGAAAGCAGGCATTGAAGGATTAGCCTCAAACGACTGTCTTCATGTTTTGTGTCAACCTGCATGTGTGACCTCATTAGTGTGATTTTCTCCTCTCTGGATGAACTTTTTGAGTTTTCAAACCTCAGGCTTTCCTTCCCTTCCCTCAGTGGCGGTGGGAGTTGAACTCAGGGCTTTGCTCTTGGTGGGCAAGTGCTCTACCCCTGAGCCATATCCTCAGCCCTGTTCCCCAGACATTTGTCAGTGAAGTACCCAGGGTGACCCGGTGTGATGTCTGGGGGAGCATGGATTAACAGCTCTTTTCCAGGGAGCCTAGCAGCTTCCATGTTGCTTCTGGCTTTTCTTTCCAAAACAACGAAATAGCCCGGGAATCCTCCTTTAACATCCCCAGTGGCTAACCTGATCGTGTCAGCGTAGCAGCGTGTGAGGTAGCTCCTGAAGGGACAGGAGAGCTCAGGGTGTCCTTTCTGAGCTTGTATCCTGGCCTGTATCAGAGCCTGTTCCCTTGGATTAAAAGGCTGTTCCTCCAACAGGGTCTCTCTCACTCTGTAGCCCAGGCTGGGCTTGAACTCATAACAACCCTCCTGCTTCTGCCTCCCAAGTTCTGGGGTTACAGGTGTGTGCCACCACGCCCAGTTTTATTTTGATAAGGGTCTGGTATAGGTCAAGCTGGCCTTAACTGTGGCTGACCTTGACCTTCTGATCTTGCTCCCACCTCCCTAGCGACGGGCTTACAGACCTCACCATGCCCTATTTATGTGATGCTAAGGACTAAATCTGGGCTCATCTTACTGTGCCTAAGGGGTGGTACTGTGCTGGACTCTGCCTTGGTGTGTTTAGGCAATAGACAGGGAACAGTGGCAAGAATGACTTCCCATGCCTAGCACTCCCACATAAACAGATATGTATGTGAAGTGTAGATGAAGGGGCAAAGAGCAAGGCCTGGGCCTCTCCCTGCTCCCTGGCATTTGCATCCTAGTTCCCAGGCCAAGTGGAGTCGATACCGAGAGTACTGGCTACCTGGCCTGTACACTGTGGAGTCTATCAACATGCCCTGCCGCGCCTAAACACTCATCCGTCAGCTCTCAGTCCCTAAAACCACACCAGTGGTCCATACCCCAGAGTAATTCAGCTCCATTTTGCACGTGAGAAGATTAAGACTCAGAGCAGGTTGTCTAGTGATTGATCAGGTTAGAGGCCCTAACAGCCCTAGTCCAGTGCCTGCCTCTCACTTCCAGTTCTTTGGCTTGGAAGAGCTCTTTAGTGCTGCTTGGTAACCTCGGTGGATACGGAGTAGCAGCCGTAGGACCTGGCAGGAGGAGCTGAGGTTACAGACCCATAGTGCACCCTCTAAGTTGATTTTTTTTTTTAGAATGTATTTGAGTATTTTCATGCATGTCTGTTTATGTGTCATATGAGTGCCTGGTGCCTGTGGAGGTCAGAAGAGGGCATCAGGCCCCCTCTGGAGCTGGGGTTATGGGTGGTTGTGAGGTGCCTGACATGGATGCTGGGAACTGAACCCAGGGTCCTCTGCAAGAGCAGCAGGTGTTCTTAACTGCTGAGCCCTCTCTCCATCCAACTCTTTCTCCCCACTGTTTTGAGATACTGTCTTGTGAAGCCTAGGGTAACCTCTAACTCACTGTGTAGCTGAGGTTGACCCTGAGTTGATACTCCTGCTCCCTGCTTCCAAGTGCTAGGGCATGCATCATCACAAGTGTCTTTTGTCCTTGTGTTGAGGGCCTGAGGTGACAGGTAATCTTGTTGAGTGCTCACAGCTCCATGAGGGAGGTAATGTTACCTTCCTTTGCATGGCTGGAAATGAGGCCCAAAGGGCGTGGTGCCCCTGGTACAGGTACAATGCCCCATCTAGCAAGCTCAAGGGCTGTAGGGCTTTGGGCTGAGGAGTGATGGAACTGGATTTGTATTCTAAAATATCGCCAGCCACTGGGCTGAGAATCTCAGAGACCCAGGGCAAGAAGCAGGGCTCAGGGTCCAGTAGAGAGCTCCCTGGAGAAGGTAAGTGTACCGTCCGTACTATGATATTACGCCTGTAGTGGCTTTGGGAGAATGAGAAAGTCCGGATAATGATCAGAGCACTCTCTTAAGTACCAGCTACCTGCTGGACTGCCCTGCTCCCAAGACCTCTGGATAAGATGTGTTGTTGGAGGCAGCAGGTTCCCCTTGGGACTTAGAAATGGCCATAACTTTACCCTAAAGAAGGGATGGGACGAGCTGGTGGTGGCATGCACCTTTAATCCCAGCACTCAGGAGGCAGAGGCAGGCGGATCTCTGAGTTTAAAACCAGCCTGGTCTACATAGTGAGTTCTGGGACTACCTAGAGAAACCCTGTCTCAAAAGAGCAATGACCACAACAACGATTGAAAAACCGTGAATAAAAACAAGAAGGGATGGAATGGGACTGGAGGAGTGGAGAAACAGGACTCTACCCCTGAGTTTGTTGGGGGGTGCCAGGCCTGGGCATTTTCTGCCCTTTCGGCTTCATTGTTATACAGAGGAACCAGTTTCTCTAATTTTGTTGTAAATGGATAGCGAGGAGTCTTCTTGCAGGTGAGATGCACCGTTGGAGAGCGGAGGTTACCTAACTGAACTGCTTTGGTTATTCAAATTTGGACAAGAAGAGAGGAGGGTCACCTGTGAAGCTGTGGTGATTTGGTTATTCAAAGTTTGTCTAGCAGTGGTGGGGTCGGTGGGTCGCTGAGGCTAGCCAGGGACCTGCTCTTTGCCAGACTTCACTTAAACCTCTGCCTTCCGGCTCCACTCTCTGAGTGACTAAGGGCTCTCAGCACTAGAACCTTCAACCGCCACTCAGTTCGATGGGAATGAGACAGGCTCTTGCCTCCTGATACTGACACCTCATTCACTCACCCACCTCAGTTAATTAAACTCAGTCCTTTTTTTTTTTTTTTTTTTTCTCCTGCTTCTTTCCCTCGCAGCCTCTGTATTTCATCTGCTGCTTCTCTCTCTCTGGAGTGGCTGACAATGACCACCATGATCAACGTGGACACCCTCCCAGAATATGAGAAGAGTCAGATCAAGCGAGCCCTGGAGCTCGGGACGGTGATGACTGTATTCAGCGCCCGCAAGTGCACCTCAGAGCGTAGGACGGTGCAGGTGATCATGGAGACTCGGCAGGTGGCATGGAGCAAGACGGCGGACAAGATCGAGGGCTTCTGTGAGTACTTGCTGGACCGGGAGGTGAGGGCCATCGGCCCTGCCCTCCAGAGAAGCGCCTGTGTATCCTCTGGCCTTTATCTGCCTCATTTTGTCAGGATGAATGCTGGTTTGGTCCCTACTTTTAAAGACAAATGTGTTTCTACTTTATGTGGGTGGGGGTGGGGTAGGGTTGAGAGCCGGTGGGGGAAGTTGATCCAGGGAAGTTCTTGTGAAATGACAGCAACCCTAGTTGGTCAACTCGGCCATGGTATCGAAACAGCAGCAGGGTTCATGTGGTTCCCATAGCTGTCTGGCTGTCTGGCTTCCGAAGGCCTCACAGGGGAGGCTGGGAGCTTGGTAGCCAAAAGGCTAATGATTTATTTATTTATTTTATTGCAAACTGCAGCAGCAAGAGGTTTTTACTCTGGTGTTTAAAGGCACAGGGGGAAAATTATTGAATGTTTTGCGGCTTTCAGATGATGCTCTGGTCCTGGCTGTGTCCTCCTTCATGCCCGTCCCCTTACACTGGGCTGTTGGCTCAGTTCCTGGGCTCTCTGAGGAGATTTCCTGTAGCAAACAGAGTCATGGCACTTAAGCAGTTTTCAGTTGCAGACGTGTGCTTTAATTTTATTTATTAAGATGTGTTTTGTTTATTTCTGGTCTGCATGCGTGGATGTGTCTGTGCTCACAGCATTTGTAGAGATGTCGAAGGACCACATGTGGGAGTCATTCTCTCCTACGTGTCGGTTCTGGGGACAGAACTCAGGTTAGCAGGTTTGGGGGCAAATACCTTTTGCCACTGGGTGATCCTGCCAGTCATGCTTGCTTTAGAAGGACCTCATGTAGCCCAAGCTAGCCCGGAACGTAGCTAAGGATGACTTTCAGTTTATGATCTTCCTGCCATTAGCTCTCAGGGCTGGGATAAGAGGTGTGTACCACAATGCTGTTCTGCTGTTGTTTTTTGTTTTTTGTTTTTTTAAATTCAGTGCCAAGGATGGAACCCAGGGCTTTATACACATGAGGCAAGCAGAACAGTTACCAAGATTTTTTTATAGTAATCTCTTTGCATATATGTGTGTTTTGGCATGCATGTGAAGGCCAGAGGACAACTTACATAGGACTTGATCCTCTCTTTTTACCACGTGGGTCCCAGGGATCAAATTTAAGTCATCAGGCTTGGTGGCAAGAGTCTTTATCCACAGAACCATCTTAGCAGCCCCCTGAGTAGCTTTTCATTGAAAAACTATAAATGTACCTTTCAAATAGTAGCTCCCAGAAGGCTGAGACAGGAGGATTGTAAGTGAGATCTTGTTTCACCTCTGACCCTTCACCCATACCCTATATAAGCTCTGTTGTCATACACACTGTGAACAATAGTAAGTAGGGTAGGAAAAGATCAATTTCAGCTTACTGGTACAGCTCATCACTGAGGAAAGCCAGACCAGGAACTCAAAGCAGAAATGAAGAGATGCATTGGAAGAACACAGCTCATTAACCATCTCTTACCATCTCTGGCTTGTCAGCCAGCTACCCTAGGGATGCCACCTCCCACAGTGGGCTGGGTCCTCCTACATCCATTGCAATGGAGAAAATGCCCTGCAGACAGGGCCACAGGACAATCTGATGGAGGTGGTTACTTTTTCAAGGTGACTCTGTTGGAGGAAGGTTGACAAATGAGGCTAATGATGTCTCACAAGCAGCGTATTCTGTCTTCTGCTAATGTTCTACATTCATGGAATGGGTATTTAACTATTTATCTCAAATGGCAACTGCTGCCTTCTGCTCCTTGGTTTCTTTTCGCCTGGGGCTGGCTCCTTATCAGCACACAGATCTGTCTCTTGCTTTCTGGGACCGCTTTGCTTTGTAATAGTTTAACCCCGGTAGGACCTGTTGTGTAGTTCACTAGCCGAAACAAAGTTTTTTTCTTTTTTGCAGTCTTCTTAAAAAGTCCTTATTTTATTGAAGCAAAAATCAACTTAATGTACTTACAGTTCATGATTTAAAGAGACAAATGCAAGCCCAGGTGTGGTGGCTCAAACCAGTAATCCCAGCCCTTTAGAGGCAGGAGGATTATGGGTTCAAGAGAATGCTGGGTCAAGTAAAGTGGCATGCACCTTTTCTTTTTATTTGTTTTGTTTGTTTTGGAGTTTTTTTGAGACAGAGTTTCTCTGTAGACCAGGCTGGCCTCAAAAGCACAGGAATCCTCCTGCCTCTGCCTCCCGAATGCGGGAAGAAAGGCGTGTGCCACCACCGCCCAACCATATTTTTAAAGATTTAGAATATATATATATATATATATATATATATATATATATATATTTAAAGATTTAAAATCAGGTTTTTTATTTTTAAAAATTTATTTATTGATTTTTAAATTTAAATTCATCTGTATAGGTGTGTACCTGCGTGAGTTTATGTGCACGTGTGTGCAGGTGTCTATGGACATCAGACGGTCCTCTGATGTGGGTGCTGGGAACTAAACCCAGGTTCTCTACCAGAGCAGTGAGTGCTCTTAGCCATGGAGTCTTCTCTCTCTGCTGGGTGTAGAGGTTTTTATGTGGACCTCATATCCTTGGTGTGAAATTCATGGGTCACGTACAGAGGGAGGAGATGCAGCCCTTGCTTCGTTTCCGCGTGCACAGGTGTGGGTGCCTGAGGTCAAGGGTACAGTGTATCTTAACCTTCTAGGGCAGTTTGGTATCGCGCCACAAAAGCAGCAGCTTCCTTTGCACTTGAGCCCTGAGGTTTGTCCCCACATCTTCACCTACACTGCCATAGATTTCTATACCTGTCCATTCGCTACCAGAGTTGAGTAATTTCTTAATAAGTTTTTTTTTTTTGTTTTTGTTTTTGTTTTTCGAGATAGGGTTTCTCTGTGGTTTTGGAGCTTGTCCTGGAACTAGCTCTTGTAGACCAGGCTGGTCTCGAACTCACAGAGATCCGCCTGCCTCTGCCTCCCAAGTGCTGGGATTAAAGGCGTGCGCCACCACTACCCGGCTCTTAATAAGATTTTTAAAGACACAATTTATTATGTTTGTGTGTGTGTGTGACAACATGCATGCCTCTTTCCCTCCCAACCTACCCTAGTTGGGAGATAGCTCTGCCAGGTACCTGGTAGGGCTGAGGCAGTTGCTAAATTAGATGCAAATGCTCAGGAGCCCACAGTGTCCTGCTGGGAACCGGTAGGTGTCTTGACTTCCTGTTTGCTGGCTTGACCTTTCTGTGTTTGCATTTCTTTCTCTGTAGATAGGACAGTGTTGCCACTACACACACTGTGGCTGGGAGTGAGCGATGAGGCGCCTCGTCAGAGGGGTCTCCCCTGCTCTACAGCACTTGAGAACCCCTACGTTATACTCCTTTGATTTCTGCAGCCGTTATTGCTGCTTCTGCTTCCCTATGCATTTGAAGTATCTACCCTCCTTGCCTGCGTTCTCTGGTGGACAGAGGAGCCAGATCTAAAAGAGAAACTGGCATTGCGACTTTGAGCAGGCTGTGATAGGTGTTCCTGGGGGTCAGGGTATCTGTGGAGAGGCAGAAAAGCCATCGAGAAGAAGAGCTTTGACGAGAAGCTCCACTGGACCCTTTGGAAGGAGCAGGCCTTAGGACTGACTGGGGACAGTCAGTGCCCCTTCTGGTCTCCTGCTGCAAAGAGTGAGGACAGGGTTCATTTAAGGGCTCCTAGGCATCAGGGATCTGCTGACCACTGTGGGATCTGGAGAGAATGGGCATATGTGAGGGTTATATGGGCATGCAATTTTTGGGTCCCTAGCAAGTGCGGTGTGACTTTTGGATAAATGTATTAGTTATTGTCTTAGTCGCTGTTCTATTGCTGTGAAGAGACGCCATGACCAAGGCAACTCACACACTTAATTGGGGACTTGCTCAAAGTTTTAGAGGTTTCATGGCAGTCATGATACTGGGGAAGTATTGGGAACTTTATCGAGAGAGAGAGAGAGAGAGAGAGAGAGAGAGAGAGAGAGAGAGAGAGAGAGTTAGAAATAGTGGAAATAGTGGGCTGGGTATGGGATTTTGAAAACCTTAAGGCCCACCCCAGTGACATACTTTCTCCAACAAGGCCACACCTTCTAATTCTGCTAATCTACTAAAGATTGCTACTCCCTGGTGACTAAGCATTCAGCTATATCATCCTATGGGGGCCATTCTTTTGTGGGGGTGCGGGATGGGGGTGTATTCCAGTTTTTCTGTGTAGCCCTGGTTGTCCAGGAACTCACTTTGTGGACCAGGCTAATCTGGAATGCTCAGATCCACTTGCCTCTGCCTCCCCAGTGCTAAGATTAAAGGCGGGTGCCCCATCCCTCCCTCCCCACCCTACAGGGGCCAGTCTTATTCAGATCACCTGTTGTTATTCTTATTACTGAGACAAAATACTTGACAAGAAGCAATTTTAAAAAGAGAGTATTCATCCTGGCACAGACAGTGATGGAGAAAGAATGGCAGCAGGACTCTGAGGCAGCGGGTCACGCTGCATCCTGAATCGGGAAGTGGAGAGAGATGAGAGCTGGCGCTCAGTTCTCAGTCTTCTCCTTTGTATTTAGTCTGGGACCCTAGAGCATGGGATGGTGCCGCCCACAGTTCCCATGCGTCTTCCCACTAAGTTAACTCGGTCTAGAAACCCCCTCACAGATAGGTCAGGAGGTCTCTTTCCGGAGTGATTCGAATCTTGTCAAGTTAACAGTGAAGATTAACCATTGCAGTAGATGCCCGCTTGTAGGCCTGCTGAGGTACCGAGTCCTGCCACCTAGGGCAGAGACTGCATTACAGTCACAGTGGTTTGCCACCCCTTCACCCCAAGAGCATGTGACAATGTCTAGAGCCATGCTTGTTTGGCACAGCTGAAATCGGGGTACCACTGACATCCCATGCATCGATATCAGGGTACAGGATAGCCTCTCCACAAAGAACTGTCTGGTACAGTGTGTTAGTGGGGCTTCAATGACCAGCTGTCTAAATACATGATGGCTTTACTTCGAGCTGTGGAGTGTCGTGGGTATCAGCAGTTTTCTCTGGAAACGTCTGTGGGAGTTATCTCCTGTTCCTATTTGACATCAGATTGAGTATAGATTCTGCTGAAGAGAAAGGGGAAGAAGAGAGGAGAGGAGGGGAATGGGGGGGTGAGAAAGAGGAGAGATGGAGTACCTGCCCACGCGAGAAGGTGAGGCAGAGACTGACGTGTCAAGACTGTGTGGTTAGCGTCATTGCTGTGTTTTGTATGTTGGAGGAGGTCGCTTGTTCTTCCTGGCTACCTGGTTAGCTTAGACTCGTAATAATCACATAGAAACCACATTGTTTAAATCACTGCTTGGCCCATTAGCTCTAGCTTCTTATTGACTAACCCATTTCTATTAATCTGTATATCTCCACGTGACTGTGGTTTACTGGGTAAAGTTCCCAGCGTCAGTCTCCTGCAGCTCCATGGCTTCTCTCTGACTCTGCCCTCTTTCTCCCAGCATTCAGCCTAGCTTTTCCTACCTAGTTCTGTTCTGCCCTTGCCATAGGCTCAAAGCAGTTCTTTATCCATTAACCAATAAAAGCAACACATAGATAGAAGGACCTCCCACACCATTTGTATTTGATGACAGCAGAAAAGGTACTGTCTACCTGAGTGTGGGGACCCAGTGGGAATCCAGTGGTGACAAGGGAAGGCCTTGAGCTATGGCAGAAGAGCTACCCCTGTGGAGCGTGAGGGGCAGGATTTGCAGCTGGCCGACAAGGATGGCATATCGAAGCAGGAACTGTGGGAGCCATAAATACAAATGAGCAGCTGGTGGGGCAGATCTAGAGAGGACTCAGTCGGCCTTCTCCTTGTGGCCCGGCCCGAGGCGCTGGTGGTGGTCCTTAGCTGGTGTGTTTCTGGGTCTGGTGATGAGGATTATGGTGACAGTGATGCTGCTGGTGCTGATGGTGGTGGGGGGAGGTGGTGGAAGAGACTGTGTTATGGTAATAAGGATGATTGTGTCAGTTGTGACCGTGTTGGTGACAATGATGATGGTGATGATGTTGGTGAGAGCATTCTAATAATGTTCGTTGTGTGCTGGCCCCCGAGTAAACATACCCTGCACACAAATTTTTCAGTCGTCATGGTGACTAAATGGTAGGGATTACACTCATTTTATGTATGGGGAGATTAAGTCCTGGGGACCAGTGCAAGGGTGACTGGTGGTCTCAAATCTTCTGGATCAAATTTGCCACTGTCCCCTCACGGTGCTTTCACTCTGTATGCGGCTCAAGAGTTCTCAGCTTGGCTCCAGTATGGAGACCTCAATCACAACGCACTACAGCAAAAGGGAAAAGCCACAATCCCCATGTGCAAAGGTCACATTCTGTGGAGTGCTGGATGCTCCAAGTGGGAGGAGACTCCAGACTGTCCTCTGGGTGTGTGGGGAGACTGAATGGCTGAGGGGGAACCTGGATGAAGCGTACAGATTGATTGCTGGACGAGGGAAGAAAGGAAGGTTTTCGTGTCTCCTGCTTCTCTCTGAAGGCCATCCTTGGATGTTGTACTGGCTAGTTTTATGTCAATTTGACAAAACCTAGGGTCGTTGAAGGAGGGAACCCCCATTGAGAAAATACTTCCATTAGATTGGTTGTAACAAAGCAATGGATTGTTTCCTACAAACTGATGGCTAGTCCCAGTTGCTAAAGACAACACCTATATAACCCACTGAACATCAAGAAATTGAACCCCTCCCGACTAGTCCATGCTCCCATTACTGGAAGGTACTCTGCATGCTATCAGTGAGGGAAGACAAACATCAACCCAGCTACAAATCCTTTTATATACAGTGGTGACCTTCCTACAAGATACACCGGTGCAATCGTGGCACCAAAGTTGTAGGAGTAACCAACCATCATCTGATTGGATTTAGGGTTCACTCCATCAGATGGAATCCTTGCTTGATACTGCTTGGGTGGCTAAGAACCTGAGACTAGACAGGCCACAGGCCTAGGATGAAACAAAAATACTGTTCTGCTAAAGGAATGTAGCCAAAAAGACTCCCAATAACATTCTGCTTACTCAGAGATAAGTGTCTCGCTCATTCATCATCAGAGAATCTTCCCCCTGCCTCCTGCAATGGATGGGAACAAATACAGACCCACAGCTGGGCAGTGTGCAAAGAGTGAGGACCTTGGAACACTCAGTCCTAAAAGGGATGTCTCCATCAGATGTCTCCCCTAGGGGCTCAGGCAACTCTGTGGAAGAGGAGGGAGATTGTTAAGAGTCATAGGGGATGGAGGATACCAAGGAACCAAGGCCTTCTAGATGCAAAAGAACTGACATGCACACAAACTCACAGAGACTGGCAGCATGCACAGGGCCTGCATAGGTCTAAGTCATAGGGGGTTCCAGGGCTGAGAGGGGAAGTGCACGCAAACCCTCATCCCTAACCGAGAAGCTACCTCCAATTGGTAAACACTCATAAAGGAAAAATTAGTTTTTTTTTTTTTTAACAGAATCTCACTGGGTATAAAAACCACAGGTCAGGGCGGGCCCCATACCCGTCAGAAGATGGTTAACACAAAATGAACTAATCGGTATTGTGGGTTTTTGTTTGTTTTGCCCTATTCTGGTTTGTTTGTTTTTATTTTATGCTAATTAATTACTTAAAAAAAGATGCCTGTTTGTTTTCTAATGAAAGGAAGTGTGAATTGCGGTGGGTGGATAGGATCTGGGAGGAGTTAGGGGAGGGAAAACTGCAATCAGAATGTATTATATGGAAAATAATGTATTTTCAGCTTATTTTTCAAATAACTTTTCAATAATATATTTTTCAAATAAATTTTCAATTTAAAAAAGCTAATAAAATTGAAAAAAAATAAAATATCAGGGACTGGAGAGATGGTTCAGTGGTTAGGAGCACTGGTTTCTTCCAAAGGACCCAGGTTCAATTCCCAGCTTCCACAAGGGAGCTCACAACTGTCTAGATCTCCAGTTCCAGGGCTTCTGATAACTTCACACACTCATCCATGCAGGCAAAATACCAGTGAATATAAAATAAAAAATAAATTATATATATATATATATATTTTAAAAGATCAGATTTTTTTTTTTTTCTGTGAAGAGACACCATGGCTGTGGCAATCCTTACAAAGAAAACATTTAATCTGGGTTAGTCTGATATCATCACGGTGGGGAGCATGGAGGCGTGGAGGCAGATGTGATGCTGGAGCTGAGAGCTCTACATCTTGACCAGAAGGCAGCAGGAAGTCAACTGTTACACTGAGGGAAGCTTGAGCAAAAGAGAACTCAAAGCCCACCCTCACAGTGACACACTTCCTCCAACAAGGCCACACCTCCTAATAGTGCCACTCCCTTTGGGGGCCATTTTCTTTGAAACCACCACAGGCTAAAAGCAAACACTTTCTTCGTCAGTGATTGTTGTGGGAGGGCCCAGTCCATTATGGGTGGGGCCGCCCCATGGGCTGGTGGACCCTGGTACTGTAAAAAAGCAGGCTGAGGAAAGCCACAAGGAGCAAGCCAGGCAGAAGCACTCCTCCATGGCCCCAGCATCAATTCCTGCGTCCAGCTTCCTGCCCTGTTTGAGTTTCTGCTTTGGTTTTCCTCAATAGACTGTGATTCAGGATATGGAAACCAAATAAACCCTTTCCACCCCAGGTTGCTTTCCTTTGCTATTGTTTCAGGCGGACAGCCCTGCAGAGAGGACCTGGGAGGCATTATCAGAAGCTCTGGCTCTAGAAGAATCCCTATTTATTTATTTATTTATTTATTTATTTATTTATTTATTTATTTTGCACCTGCTGGTCCCCCTCTGGCATACCTCTTCTGGCTGGAGCAGCTGCACTAGAGGCCATTGGTACTTGGTTCTTGGTGGTGCTGCCCCGCATCGTGCTGGCGCTGGGAACTTGGTTTGCCTTGTTATCCTATAACTGTCCTATCCCGGTCTCTGCTATTGTTCAGCCAACACTCAGAGGACCTAATCTAGGTCATACCGCCTGCTGCTTGTTTGTACATAGAGGTACAGAAGAAACAGGACAGTAATGATCCCTACAGACCCAAAGAACTCTCAACAGGGCTTGGGCTTGCCAAATAGGCCAGGCTGACTGGTCAGTGAGCTCCAGGGGATCTTCATTGACTTCTCCCCCCAGTGCTGGGATTGCAAGTGCACACCAGCACATGAGGCATTTTTATGTAGATACCAGGGATTGAGTTTGGGCCCTCATGCTTATGCAACGAGCATGTTATTACAGAGCCATCTCCCCAGCTCCAAAGGGTGTCCTTTGGTGAAACCTTTTGGAGAGAATTTGTCCCCACCACCTGTCTATCTTGGATGTAACTACAGACTGCAGCCCAGAAACAACAGAGCACTGTGTCACTGTGGACAAAGGTAGATGCTCTGGTGCCAACTGCCCTGTTTGTGGGCAGTCCTGGGCATCAGGACTAGACCTCACCCTGGACTGTGGGCTTGGGAAGAAGGAGACTGGCTGCTTAGAGGGGAGAGTCCAACCCCCACTAGTTATCTGCTCGATAGACTAATCAGGAAAGGGACCTACATGTACCCTTGGTTCTCCAGGTTTGACCCTGATTATGTCAGTGTCCGGGTCTCAGAGACGGCACCTCTGAGCTATCCCACTCTTCATCCACACAATGTGATTGTGTTGTGTCCTTTTTTGCCTGTCTTCTCTCCCTCCTTTTTTCCTTTTCCCTTTTCTCCTTTCCTTGTTCTAGGGTCTTGTTCTCCAGTTCATGGTGTCCTTAAACTTGTAGAGAGTCTCCTGCTTCCACCTCCCCGATGCTGGGATTACAGGCGTGCACCACCTGTCATCTGTAAAACTGGGACTTCAGTTTTCTCATGGGTAAGACAGAGGGACAGTAGAGCATATTCGTCCCTAAGGTGTCACAGGGGACTGAACTTGTGAATGCCTGTAAGAGGAGATGGAAGGTTCTTAACAGGGCACCTCTCAGATGGTGGCTGAAACACCAGGTCACCAGCAGGTGCCAGTGCAAGAGATGTGGAGGGAACCTCAGGTGTAGCCTGCGCTCATTGGTGGGGCATGCCTCCTGCTGTTCTGTGGCCAAGTTGGGGGTCCTGCCAGAGTAGACCCAGGATGTGAGGCTGTGTGCTGGGCAGCCTGGCTCCTTGCCTTCTTCCTTTCACAGGCTGAGGAGGCCTGGACTGTTGTGGGCTTGCAGAAGTGGCACGCACCTGTGGTGTATGGTTCTGCAAGCAGCTCCAGTGCTGTCGGTTCCGCACGTGGCTCTGCAGTGGTGAGAAGAAGCTGCAGCTTGCACCTCTAAGTTGTTCTAGTGGTCACGGGTGGGTGTACATTGGGGGGGTGACAGGCTCATATGAGGGATTCTGTGCAGAGACCAAAGAAAATGAAGCTTAGTAATCTGTAGAAAAGAAAGTAGCAACGTTACCTTAGCAGCAGGAGGAGGGGCTAGCATACACTCCAACTACAAGGTGGGGGAGGCGGGGTGGGTGTCTTTTCTCTAGCCTCAGGAGCTGAGGTTTCTCTGGTCTCAGCAGCATCCGCAGCCTGTCCTTCTGCCAGCCTTATCCCCTGTAGAGTCATGCAGATGCAGTGGAGGGGATTCCTGTCCCTAAGGTAGCAAGAAGTACCGGCTATGTGTCCTGAGAGTTTGCTGTGGAAGTGAGCTCAGAGTCATCCCTAAGTGAACCCTCCTTCACCCCCCACCACGAGCTCCCCACCCCCACTGTAGACAAGTTTTATGAACTCATCAGTAGAAGCATTTAAAACTACAACAGGGTGAGAACATCCACTTAGTCCTTCCACCCGGGAGGAAGTGTGTCGAGATGCCTAAACTCTTCTTTTTTAATAATGTGAGATCTAGTGTTTTTGTAAAACGCTGTCCTTTATATTATACTTGAATTTGCCTGTTTTCATCCTTGCCATTTGATGACAGTTACATAGTGATAAACTGATTTAAATACCGAGGCTGAGATCGAAGATCGTGTGGCAGGTGTTCCATGCTGTAGAACAAGGACTTGGCTGGGTCTCAGGGCACAGGCCTCTCTCTCTAGTCCGTTGCCCCAACTGTTCAGGAGCCAGAGGCAGGAGGATACCAGGTTCTAGGCCTGCCTGAACTACAAAGTGAGCTCAGAGTTGGGTGGGGTAGCACATACCTGTAATTCTAGCACTTGGGAGATGGGGACAGGAGAACCAGGAGTTCCTGATCAGTTGGTTACATAGGGAGCTCTTGAGACAGCCTGGGCTACATGAGACCCTTCTGTCTCTCCCTTCAAAACAAAACAAGAAAAAAGGAAAGACACAATAAATGCAAGGCCAGCCTGGGCAGCATAGCAGGGCCATATCTCAAAATAAAAAGTTTAAAAGAGTGTGTGATGGAGCAGAGGCACAGCTGGGGCTGGCAAGATGGCTCAGTGAATAAAGGGCCTGACTGCATGAGTTCGATTCCTGGGACCCACATGGTGGGAGGAGAGAGCAAGCTTCCTCAGGCTGCCTTCTGACCTCCCCTTGTGTGCCATGGCATACCCACAAAATAAATGAAAGGGGTGGGGGCAGAGAGTGGCTGGGATAGAGAGAGGTCACTGGTCGAGCATTTGCTGTGCACACGTGGGGTCCTAGATCTAATCCCTAGTGTGCAGGAAGAAACGGAGAGATTGTCAGGATCGGATGGCCTGCCTTTAAAGCTCAGCTTTTCAGTTTAGGAGGTTTGTTTCCCATCTGCAGAATAGGCTGTTAGGGTGCCCACCTGCAGAATGTCAGGAGTCTAAGGGGAGTTAGCCATGTCCCACATTACGGGGTTGTGCTAGATGTGTGACCCCAGGCACGCAAAGTGAATAAGATGCTGTTCAGTTCATAGCCGTGAATCTGTTATGCCCTCTCCCAGAAGACATTCATGTGTTAAGCCCCGGAATCTTTGAGTGTGCCGCCCTATCTGTCGAAAGGCTCTTGGCAGAGGTCTTGAGATGCTACAATGATCCTGGATGATGGAGCTAGGTCTAATGTAATCACAGAGATTCTCACAGGTGTGAAGGTCAAAGTTCGACAGAGAGAAGCAGATGGTATTTTGTTGGCTTTGAAGAAAGGAGCCATAGGCCGAGGGATGCAGGCAGTTTCTAGAAACAAACTGTCAAGGGAGCTAGTTTTGAAGCCTTCACAAAGAACAGGTCCTGCTCAGATCTGGAGATGATGAATTAGAGTTATCTTAAGCTATGTGTTACAGCAGAATGGAAACTAATATGTTCGCCGAGTCTTTTCTATCTTTATAAAGTTTATTTTTATAAAAATACAGCTAAGTCTTGTGCACACCCCTCCCTCCTTAGAGAAATTATTATGGCATTGAGTAGTGGTCATTTTGCACATCTGTAATCCCAGCTCTTGGGCAGCAGAGGCAAGAGGATCACTATAAGTTTAAGGTCAGCCTGGTTGGCATATGAAGTACCAGGCCAGCCTGGTCTACATAGTATCAGCTCAGCCAGTGCTACATGGTAGCATCCTGTCTCAACAAAACAAAGATTTAATCCACAATAGACATATATTTTGTTTGTCTTGCTACAAAAGACAAAAACAAAACCCACAAACCCCCTGGATAATATGTAGCTCTCAAACAACTTGCATTTTGTCCTGTGTCTGATGACCATTTTTGTTGATTTTAGAAACTTTTGTAGTAAATCTTTTCTATTCTGTGTGTGCACAGGCGTGGAGGTCCGAGGACTCCAGGTGGCTTCTCTAATTACCCTCTCCTTTGTTTTTTGAGAGAGGGTCTCTCACTGAATCTTTCTAACTCAGCTAGACTGGCTTCCTGTGAGCCCAAGGGATCCTCAGGTCTCCATCTCCCTGGCAGGGAGTATTACAGGTGTGCCCTCCAAACCACCTCTCCATCCATCCATCCATCCATCCATCCATCCATCCATCCATCCATCCATCCTTCCTTCCTTCCATCCATCCATCATCCATCCACCATCCATCCATCATCCATCCATCCATCCATCCATCCATCCATCCATCATCCATCCATCCATCCATCCATCCATCCATCCATCCATCCATCCATCATCCATCCATCATCCATCCATCCATCCATCCATCCATCCATCCCAGTTCCCCAGTCCTTTATTTAAACATATTTCACTCAACAAATTCGTGTGCTAGATGGGCCTTTCAGTGTCCGGTGGTGAAAATCTGCTCCGCGCCCGTCTCTCTTCCATGTTGTTTGAAATGAGTCTAGTGTTTAGGTTTGTTTTTTAAACCAGTGCCCTACTTTTAGGATATTACGTAGTCTTGTGTTTTCTTGTGCCAAATGTTGATTCTGGAACTTTTTTTTAAAATAGCTAAACTTAGGCAAACTTTCTGTTTTTCATAGGATAGATTTCTAAACACAGCTGTGTGGTGGGCTTGGGCACAGTGTGGTCAGTTTTCCCCAGGAGGCTTGTACCTTCTCTACCCGTCACCCACCCTCGCCAGGGCAGACTTCAACTTTTAGAGACTGAAAGTCGAACAGGAGAAACCGGGTGTGCTTCAGTCAAGTGTGGCAGTGTTGCGGAGGCGATTCCTTCCCGCCCTCGGGGTGTTTGTTCTGGCCCAGGCCTCCAAACCTCTGGACTGAGCCGGCAAGCTCCTCTTGGCTGGAGGGTTGTGTGTGGAGCCTGCCTCAGTATCGGCTTGATGGTATGAGGGTGGGGAAGCTCTGGAGCCTTTCTTGTGGCTGAGGCGGTCAACCCACTCTTTCTTTTAATCCACATGGGAAGTAGATGCCGTTTTCCAGTCTCCTCACCATGAGAGATCTGATGTGGAGGGAAGTCAGGCAGTCCTGGGTGGGTGCAGGCAGGCAGACCGGATTTCAGTCCCCAGCTGGATGTAGTTCGTACATGTTTGTAATCCTGTGGTCGGGGAGTGGAGCAGGAATGCATTCCTGGGGCTTCCTGACCAGCCTCCTATCTCTCCAGGTGAGAGAGCATGGCTTAAAGAAACCAGGTGGCTGGCTCTTGAGACCTGAGTTTCACATCTGGTTTCTACATGCACACCTTCGCATGCGTAACTGTACATACATGGACATGTGTGATGGCTAGTTTCACAAGATCCTTTTTTTAGTACACTTTTGTAAATTTGTGTGTGTGTACGTGCAAACATGCATGGCACTTGTGAAGAGGTCAGAGGATGACTTGGGAATCTGTTTTCTCCTTCCACTGGGGTCAAACTTGGGTCCTCAGGCTTGGTGGCAGGCACCCTTACCTGCTGAGCCATATCACTGGCCCCTGGCAGTAGTTTCAGTTGTCAACCTGACTAATCTAGGACTACCTGGGAAGGGTTCTCCATGAGGAGTGGGGTTGTAGTAGGCTGGCCTGAGGTGGTTTCTTAATTGGGCTAATTAAGGGGAAAGGTCCTCTTAATTGAAGGTGGATTCATAGGCTGGGCCCAGCATTGAATGAATAGGGGAGTGAGCTGAGTGCAATGTGACCATCTGTCTGGAGCACCTGCCACTGAGATGTCCTCACGTGGAGGGGTCACATGGAGGGGCTGTGACCGGGATCTTTGAGCTAAAATAAACCTGTCCTCCCGTGAGGTGCCTTTCACCCCAGCAGCAAAACGGAGACTGTGACAGGATTATAGGTGTGAGCACACACACAGAGAATACCATAGGTGTGAGCACTCACACAGAGAATACCATAGATGTGAGCACACACACAGAGTGAGGATACCATAGGTGTGAGCACACACACAGTGAGGATACCATAGGTGTGAGCACACACACAGAGTGAGGCTAGCGTGACTTTCAGATGGGAATGTGGTTGCAATATTAGGGCCTATAAGAGTTGCCAAGCAGAGCTGACTAGAGTGGATGGTGGCTTGTTGTTTCTTATAGCTTTGGCTTCAGTGGCTCCCAGGAGAAGTTTAATAGCTGTATGCTGTTGGACCTGCCCCTTCCTGCCTCCTACTCAGGCTCAGTGTCCTCTCTGTTCCTCAAACTACCACGGAAATTCTATTTGTTTATTTATTGTTATTTTTTGAGACAGGGTTTCTCTGTGTAGCTTTGGAG
Organism: Chionomys nivalis; assembly: GCF_950005125.1. Lineage (NCBI taxonomy): Eukaryota > Metazoa > Chordata > Mammalia > Rodentia > Cricetidae > Chionomys > Chionomys nivalis. The sequence continues at coordinate 11,888,615 of NC_080106.1, read as the reverse complement.
CCTGTCCTGGAACTTGCTCTGTAGACCAGGCTGGCCTTGAACTCACAGAGATCCACTTGTGTCTGCCTCTTGAGTGCTGGGATTAAAGGCGTGTGACACCTCCCAACTGAAATTTTATTTTTTTTAACATTTACTTATTATCTCTCTCTCTCTGTGTCTCTCTCTGTCTCTCTGTCTCTGTGTGTGTGTGTGTGTGTCACTAGGGATGGAACTGGGGGTCTTTTGGTTGGCGGCTGCTTTACTGTTGAGCTATACCCTCAGCCCCAAAGGTGCCGTGTTCACAGGCAGCGGCTTACCACTGTTTGCTTGGTACTTGTTCAACTTTGGATGTCTCAGGGGAGGTGTGGCATAGACCCTCCTCATGTCACATTTGATGCTTCAGCCCAGGGTGTCTGTGTTTAGTGACCATAGGCACCTCATATCTATATGACCAAAGATGTCTCCCCATTTTCTAACTGCGCCCCAAGCTCCTCTGTCTGCCATTTGACCAGCGGTCTGTGAGAAGAACATGGAAGGGCTGTGTCAACTCACACCAGCCCTGGGGCGTGTTGAAGGAGTTGCTGGAGTGACCACTACGTGTCAGCCTCCCTCTGGGGACCTGTGACCAGGTGGTGCATTTGGACAGTCTCAATAGTATTTAGGCATTACTACCAGCTTGTGACTCTTGAGGGGCCAGACCACGTCACCAGGCTCTTTGGGGAGCTGCATCAGACAGTTGTCCCCAGTCACCTTGTGCCCCAAACCTTTAGATTAAGAGATAGAGAAGATAAGCTCCAGGCTGGGAGAGGATGTTGGCAAAACAGGGCTGACAAAGGACCTGTATCCAAAACAAGAAGTTTCAGAACTCAACAGAGGACAGGCAACCCAGTTAAAAGTGGGCCAAAGATCTGAACCCCTTCCCTGCCTCCACCCACCTCCCTGTCTTCCATCCTGTTGAAGCCACATGCAGCTGCTTCTGGACCAGCCATATTCAGATGACCTCAGTGCAGACTATGTGTGCAGTTTAAAGTTTGCTAGCTAACACGTTAAAAAAGGGTAAGAAGTGATGGATGAAACTAAACATTGTTATATTGAATTCAGTATAGCTGGTGCTGTTTTAACATAGATACTATAATTAATGAGGCATTTAATAAAAATTATTTTATTGTTTTGTATGTATGTTTCTCCTGCCTGTATGCCTGGTGCCTGCTGAGGTCAGAAGAGGACATCAAATACCCCGAGACTGTAGTTACAGATGGTTATGAGTCATTATGTGGGTGCTGGGAATTGAACCCGTGACTCTGCGAGAGCAACAAGTTATTAATCATTGTGCCAACTCTTCAGCCCTGAGACATTTAAAAGTTTTGTCTGCCTGTGTGCCTGTGTACCACATGCATGCCTGGCGTCCATGGAGGTCAGAAGAAGGTGTCAGATCTCCTGGAACTAGAGTTATAAATGGTTGGGAACCACCATGTGGGTGCTGGGAACCAAGCCTGGGTCCTCTGCAAGAGTAGCAAGTGCTCTTAACCGCTGAGCCATCTCTCCAGCTCCGTTAACGAGACATTTTACATTATTGTTTTTGGTCTGGTCTGACTCTTCAAAATCCACTGATTTTTGTTTGTTTTTGAGACAAGGGTCTAATTTTTTAACCCATGATGCATGAAACCCAGTATCCTTCTTTTGTCTTCATAGTGCTGGGATTACAGATGTTATCACACTTAGCCCGAGTGTGTGTATGTGTGTGTGTGTGTATGTATGTGTGTGTGTCCCAGGAGCCAAGTCAGGAGACTTCCTCAGTTGCTCTCCACCTTAATTTTTTTTAAAAAAATATTTGTTTGGGTTTTCAAGACAGGGTTTCTCTGTTAGCCGTGGCTGTCCTGGGACTCATTCTGTAGACCAGGCTTAAACTTAGGATCCTGAACTCAGAGATCCACCTGCCTCTGCCTCCTGAGTGCTGGGATTAAAAAATGTGTCATCACCACCCCACACCACCTTATTTATTTTTTAAAATAAATATAAATAAATTTTATTAGCAAAACCTTTTTGCATTTTATTACATGTGGAATTTTATATCTAAGTAAAATGATGACACTTTCAAAGCTTACCATTTATACAAATTGTTACAGAATAATAACTAGTGGGCTAAATAAGTAAAATTAACCACAATGTTTTTTTTTAAAGTTAGCTTTAAAAGGTTTGACTTATTTCTCTGAACACATAAAAATAAGTTAATTGTAATTTTCAGTCAAATCTCCCAATTAGAAATGTTTCTACTTATTTTTTTTTCCTTTGTCCTGAGACAGGGTCTCTCACTGAATGTGGAGCTCACTTGATTAGCTAGGCTGGCCAGCCAGCAATGCTCAAAGACCCTCCTGTGTCTGCCTCCCCAGCACTGGGATTACAAGCACTTGCCACCATGCCTGGTTTTGTTTTATTTATTACATGTACAGTATTCGGTCTGCATGTATGCTTGTACACCAGAAGAAGGTGCGAAATCTCATTACAGATGACTGTGAGCCACCATGTGGTTGCTGGGAGTTGAACTCGGGTCCTGCGAAAGGGCAACCAGTGTTCTTCACTGCAGAGCCATCTCGCCAGCTTACACCACGCCTTTGTATGTGCATTCTGAGAACCACGCTTAGGTTCTCATGCTTGTGTAGCTAGTATTTTACTAACTGAGCCTTCTCTCATGGTGTGCGCGTGTGTGGGTGTGTGGAGACTCGGGACTGTCAGGTATCAGTCAGCCTCCACTGGTGTGTGTGTGTGTGTGTGTGTGTGTGTGTGTGTAGGCAGGATCTCTCCCTGAACCCGGAGCTCACTATTTTGACTAGTCTGAGTAGCCAGCTTACTCCACTCTGGGATTATAGGGGGGCTGCCAAACCCACTGGGCTTCTTTATTGTCCTAGGGATCTGAACTCTGGGCTGCATACTCGTTTAGCAAGCACTTTACCCAGTGAGCCATCTCCCAGGCATCTCCCCAGACCCCGGTGAGTGTGTTATACCTATCACATATCGGTTGTCTCAATTCAGACCAATTCTCTGCAGCCTCCTGTGGTGGGTGAGATCCAGAGTGGGTGGCACAGGCCTAGCAGGTGGTCCCATTCTTGTTTGCCGTCGCCTGTCTCCTTGTTCGTCACGCTGTGCGGTGGTCTATGTAAGGTAGTTGCTATGGTGATTACACTCTGGACTCCACAAGGTCAGATGTGGATACACGTGACCACTAGCTTCTTCTCTGGGGGAAGAGGAACATGCGTCTGTCTGGAGGTTGTGACACCTGTGCAGGGTTACCTTAACCTTGCAGGGGTGGACCCCATGCTGCTTTGAGGTTAGAACTTGCAGAAGAAAGAGGTGGGGAGGGTACTGGATCCAGTGCCAGGAGGGCCTCATGTTCCTAAACCGAGACCTTGGCCTGTGGCTTACTGTTGTCCTCTGACGTCTACACATAGAGGGTAGGGCAGATAGAGAGAGGGAGGGACGGCTTTTCCGGTCAAAATGGCTCCAAGCACAGTGCCTTCCTCTGTCAATTCTTCTTTATGTTACTCAGTCACCCACTGAATAGCCATTGCTTCAGCACCCAGGAGCTAGGAACTGTTTGAATGGCCGGAAGGAGACACGGTGTTGATATTGCATCTTGCCCTTCATTGGTGATGAGCAAGCAGACGCTGGCTACCACTCAGTCAAGTGCATCATAGTGAAAATGAGGGTGATTTCTGCTGCTTTAGGGGGATCCTGGGAAGTTCTGTACCTTTCTCAGGGAAGCATCAGCAAAGGGCTGGCAAAGAGTGGTACCTACCCCGTGTGTCGGTAGGAAAACCAGAGGCCTGGTGTGTGAACCACTGGGCTCAGCACTTCAACTGTTCGCTTCCATTGTTGGGATCGTTGTTAGGGGATGGTTTTGCTTCTCTGGAAGCTAGGGCAAGGCCAGAATCCATGTTAGTCACCCCGGAAGAGAATGTATTCTTGTCTGGGAACAAATTGGGATGGCGAGCCAGGCGCACGCCTTTAATCCCAGCACTCGGGAGGCAGAGGCAAGTGGATCTCTGTGAGTTCAAGACCAGCCTGGTCTACAGAGCTAGTTCCAGGACAGGCTCCAAAGCCACAGAGAAACCCTGTCTCGAAAAACAAAACAAAACAAAAAAACAAATTGGGATGGCGTCAATTTTTTTTGGTAATGTGGCAAAACCCACCAAGTAACAGGCTCAGAAAACCCCCTCTGTGGGCGGGGATTTTAGGAGGGCTTGATGGACAGGTGTGTCTGTGCCCCAACTGGTGTTGATCAAAGACACAGTCTGCTGAAGGCTGGGGTGGATGATACGTGGCAATAGAAGGTAGGGGTCATTCTGCATGTCTTCTCAGCCAAAGCAAACCTCAAGGCTGGTTCTCACAGTGTAGACCCGTGGTAGCCAGGGTAGTCAGGAGCAGCTCACCAGGCCTTGACCTCGGAGTATTGGGCTGTCTAGGGCTCTTTGGGATGTGTCACCGGCGTCTTGTTCTTTATGTGGCCTCTCCCTCTGGGGCAATCCAGTGAGCTTTCCCCATGCTAGGCTCTTAGGGAGTAGCGAGAGGTCCCCAAGGTTTCTTGAGGTCTGGGCTCTGATGTACATGGTTTCACTTTTGTCTTGTCCTTTTGATGTCCAAAGTGGGTCACTAGACCGAGGAGCACAGTAGAGTGGTTTCAGTGGAAGGACCTAGGGAGGTACCAGCCTTCCTCTTGGGTTTCATTGTCTTGTGGTGGCCTCCTTGACCACCGCTGACCCGGGAGGGGCTGTCTACCCACTTCTTGTGGGGCTTTGAAGTGGTCCTGGGTCCCACGTCAGGTTTGTTGCTGCAGAGCCCCAGGAAACAAGCTGGTAATAGACATTTCCAGGCCTCACCTGTCCTTCAAGACGCGGATGGCGTATGTGGTGCATCAAAGAAGGCGGCGTGATTCTTTTGTTTCACAACTAGTTTGCTGTTACTTTTTTATTTTTATGTTTTTATATAATATATTTGGATCATATTTCTCCTTCCCCAAATTTCTCGCAAATCCTTCTCACCCCCTACCTACCCAACCTTTTCTCTCTCTTTGAAACAAAAAGATCAAAATGCTTTTTTGTGGTGGCGTGAATGAATGCAGACAGATTATATAGATATATACAGCTTTAATAAGGAAATAGACTTACAGGACCACAGGTTCCCGCGGCCGAGCAAAAGAAAAAGGGCTGCTGGGATCACGCCCGGCAGATTTATCTGTAAACATTAGCCTGAGGCGAACACGCCCCCAATGGGTGGGGCTATATCCCTACACTTTTTTTTATTTTGATTTTTTTTGGGGGGAACAGAGTTTCTCTGTAGCTTTGGTGCTTATCCTGGAACTAGCTCTTGTAGACCAGGTTAGCCTCGAAGTCACAGAGATCCGCCTGTCTCTGCCTTCCGAGCCTCGACCACTGCCCGGTCCCAGGTAAGCTTTGAAAACAGCCTGCAGTGAAGATCATGTTGGATTTCTGATTCTCTCGCCTCTTCCTCCCTAGTGCTGGGATTGCAGGCATGCACTACTATGTCCCATTTATGTGGTACTGGGGTTCGAATCCTGGACTGTGTGCATGCTACACAAGCCCCTCTGCCTACTGAACCATATCCACAGCCCCTTCGCATGTTGACTGAGAACACACTGTGTGTCTTGCCAAGGCAGGTCAGCCCTGTTTGATAGTTCATCTTGTGACTCTGTGACTTTGGGGGAGAGGGGGCCAACATGAGCCCTAGAAGCTGAGGGGAAAGGGAAGTCCCATGCAGGGAGCGAAGGAGCAAGATGGAGCTGGCTGTCATCTCATCTCTGGTCCTTCCTCTCTTGGGACCTAGGCTCCAACACTTCCTCTCTGCGGCTGGCATGCCTGGTCTGTTCATTGAGGGTTGCAACACCTGCTTCTTAGGGCTGTTGTGGGGACTGAGGGGTTTCTCTGCTCAGCTGTTGCCACAGTCCTCTGAGCCTCAGGGCTCCCCATCAGGGAGGCCCATTCTGCTTGGGAGGGCTCAAGGCTCAGTTGCTCCTTCCTTCCAGGCCTGGCTTCCCCGTTTTTCTCCTTCTTTTTGGGATTTGGTCATGCTATAATTATAATCTGTAAGGGTAGTTAGGGTTTCCCTCCTTCAGTCAGCCCTGGGAAGGGCTGTTTGTTGCTGCTGTTATTCCAAGGCCTGACGTGAAGACCAGCACAGTCCAGGCACATATTATACACTGAGTAGGTGGATGCCATATTCCTTGCCACCCCCCGACCCATGCCTCAGGGTCACCTATCTGCTAAAGTGAAGTGGAGTTCTATGTGTTCAGCAAGGGCTATGTTTCCAGAACCTTCTGTGGCCTGGACAAGAGCCAGGCCAGAGCCAACTATCCGGGAACACCCTTCCTCAGATGTGGCAGGCTTGGTTGGTGCTGTGGGTAGAGGAAATGTCTCTAATAGGTTGTGTGAGGATGCCCCTTGTCTTGAGTTTCCATGGAAACTATGGGCTGCCCAACCCATCTCTCTGACTCAGGATGAGGAGGAGAGGAAGGAACATCATGGGAGTTAGTGTGTAAGTGGCTTTTGTTTGTGAGACAGTTATTTTTTTTTCTGTTTTCTTGCCTGTGTTGTATGTGAGGATATGTGAGTTTGCATGTGTGTAGGCATGTGTACGTGTGTCAGTTCATGTGGAGGTCCGAAGCTTATGCTGAGAATCAACCTCAGCCACTTGTTCTTGAACTCTCAGATACAGACCAGTTAATAGAATTGAGGTGGGTTTCTCCAGTGCAGAACACCGCTCCACTGCCTGAATACACACTCCTGATGGGTAACCCTGGGCGTGCCACCATCCCCTTCTATAAAACAAGGGACGGTGTCAACCTCTTTACCACATTGCCGTGTGGATGAAGTGAGTTAAGAACTGAGGAACCAGGCTGTGCACAGCCACGCATGGTGCACATGCGAAATGAGTGGCCTCTATGGTTATCTATTGCTGTGTAGCAAACCGCTCCAAACCGTAATGCAGGTGTTCGAGAAGGTAGCTGGTCCTTTCAGGTAATCAGCAAAGGCTACAAACAGGGGAACAGCTTGCTCACTTCCATCGCTAGGGGTTCGAGACTGTCTGACTACTGTCATATTGTATGGGTTACGTGTTCTTTAACCGGGCCCCATTCCCTACCCTGTTACATAGCTCCACTCTCCTACCTTGATCATGTAGCATATGTTAGCTAAGCCTGCTTCCTGGTGGTGCAAGACCTCCCCTCCACTCAGAGACCTTTCCAAGTAGGCGCCCTACTCTGCCCCGAGAGGCAGAGATTCTCCTCTCCAGTTCTCCTTATTGACTGTTGTAGACACCTGAAATCTCTTGCCTGAGGGGTGTTTGAACCCAACTCAACCCCTCTTGGTCTTGAACCCCCTTTTTCTCCTTCCCTAAAACCCAACAGGAGGATGTTAGAGGGCAGTGTAGCTGAGCAGAACGACGTTGTGAACTTGGAGGTACGCAGCCTTTGGGGAGGGCTCAGCTGCCCTTCCTCTCGGTCACAGGTTCGTGGGCAGCTTCCGCCCCTTCTCAGATGGCTGCCTTTTGTTTGGAGCTGGGTCCTTGGCTCCTGACGGACTCCATGAGGCTTCACTAGTTGCTCTGCACCCTGCCCTTGCTGGGCTGGCCCTCCAGCCTCTCCTCTGGGCCTCAGGAAGTGGCTGTGTAGAAAAAGGCATGGCAGAGGGTGGGGAGCTTTGGGTCACTGGTGCACAAAACCCCAAAATAGATCATTTTCTAAGTTACCAAGCCAGTGGGGGCAGAGGCAAATGCTTTGCATAATTTCCTACCCAGAAGGAAAGGTTCTTCTGAAAATAAGTTTTTGGAGAAAAAAAAAAACCAAGAGACTTGTAAGGATTCAAGTGTTTGGTTCAGAGCATCACAAAATGAGAACCAGAGAGGCTCAGGTTCGAATCCCTGACCTGCCATTTTGCAAGCTGTGTGACTTGGGTCAGGCTCCTTAGCTTCTCTGAGCCACAATGATGAGGAAGATGAGAGTAGACCTTCCGGCACGTATGAAGCGCAGCCTACACTGTACTGGACACGTGGCAGAGACACCGCCTTGGTGCATCTCTGTCTCTCTTCTGTTTTTCTTTCCTCCTCTCTTCTTGATCCCCAACTTGTATCTGTTCCAAGGAGCTTCATCAGTGTGGTCAGCAGGGAGGGGATGGGACTAAGTCCTACATTTTTCTGAGAAGATACATCCAAAGCCTCCCCCTCCCCTGCGGGTCACTGGGAAGGAGAGTGCAGGCATGGGCAGTGACTTCCATAACCACCTCCTCTCAAAGCCCAGAAACCGGTGGACCTGGGATGCTCTTTGGCATGGGAGAGTATGGGTGCAGTCAAGTGGGGCAGGCTGAGCCAGGGGAGGGTCCTGGGGTATCCAGGTAGATCCGGTGTGTTCAAGAGGTCTGGTGACAAGCAGATCAGGTGAGCACAGGGCCGTGGCTGGAGACAGGAGCAGAGGTTAAAATGCTGAAGTGTTGCATGGGTGAGGACGGGGTTGTGTGCTAAGGTATCTGGATGGGGCTGGGGTTTTGCGGCTCAATTATCAGGATGTTTGTCTCACATACATGAAGAACATGCATGAAGAAGGAACCTGGACCCTCAGGGAATAGCAGGACTCAGAGCACCTCGATTTTAGCCCAATGAGACTGACTTCCACATGGCAACTGGTTAGTGTGTTGAGGCAGAAGCAGAGGCAGAGGCAGAGGCAGAAGCAGAGGCAGAGGCAGGATCTTAAGCTTGTCCAGTGCTTGCTAGGTAGCTTGATGGCTGGTCACTTCTTGGTGTTTCTGTCCCCAGCTTCCTCAGACGTGACCTCTAAGGCCAAGGCGTCTGGTGTTCTGAGGGTGACCTCCTAGACGGGCTTTTATGGCCATACGGGTTAAGCTAGTATCTGCTGAAGAACTGTCTCTTTCAGCTGGTGGCAGCCACCTCCCCATCTGGCCAGGCTCTGCACTGTTCTGCCTGCCAGGGTCAGCTGAGGGTTGGGGTGGGAACAGGGCGCTCTTATGGCAGTACCTCCCTTCCTTTGCCCTGTGGCATGGACTTCAAGTTGTAAAGCTCCTGTGGGGTGTGGCGGCAAATGCCTGTAATCCCAACACTGGGGACTCTGAGGTCAGTCTGGGCCCCACAGTGAGTTCAGGCTAGTCAGGGCTACAGAATGAGATCTGGTTTGTAAAAGAAGGGTTTGGGGCTGGGGAGATGGCTCAGTGGGCAAAGTGCTTGCCATGCAAGCATCAGGACCTGTGTTCGAATCCCTAGCACCTCCGCATATATGGGAGGGATGGGCATGGTGGCCTGCCTGTCATTCCAGTGCTCAGAAGGTGGGGCGGGGTCCTTAGAGTGAGCTGCTAGCTAGACTAGCTGTACTTGCGAGCTCTGTGTTCAACTCTAGCCTAGCCTGACCTCAGACTCACTAAGGCAGTCTACGATGACCTTGAACTTCTGATCTGCCTGCCTCTACCTCCAGACTGCCGGGATCACAGGTGTAAGCCACTACACCTGCTGTGTGCAGGGCTGGGGTGGGGCATGCTAAGTAGGCACACTACCAACTGAGATACAGCCCCAGGGCAGCCTTGTAGACACCCCCCCCCCACCCGCTCATCTTTCAGGCTCCATTCTGGGGCTGGAGTGGTGCTCAGTGGTAGAGCTTTTGCCTTTCGAGCTCAAAGCCGCCCCCACCCCAGCTGTACAGTGAAAAGGAGGGACATCTCAGCGGCAGACTTCTTTCTATCTACTCCCAGCTCTGCTTACCTGTGTTTGAGGTCTTGTTTCCTTGGGCATGGTGGGAATCATGACAGCATTTATCTTTTAGGTGGGTTTTGTTTTGTTTTGTGTTTTTTTTTTTGTTTTGTTTTTTTGTTTGTTTTTTTTTTAGCTTTTCGAGACAGGATTTCTCTGTCTAGTCCTGGCTATCCTGGAACTAGCTCTTGTAGACCAAGCTGGCCTCGAACTCACAGAGATCCACCTGCCTCTGCCTCCCGAGTGCTGGGATTAAAGACATGTGCCACCACGGTCCGGCTTTTAGGGGGGTTTTAGAACACATGCATTACCACATAAGAAGTGGTTGGAAGAAGGTACAACTGTTAACCTAGGTGGCATGGGGCAGGAATTGGGGTAAGACATGCTGTGTCCTGTTCAGTACCAAACACCATGATAGGTGAAATTGCGTATTAACCATGTCCTTGGTCCTTGAAGAATCCTGATATTCTTGAGGCATCTACCCATTTCACAGGTGGAATCGAGTGTCAAAAGGTAGTAGGTGCTTCCTGAAGTCACTCAGTGAGCTGGGCCTTGGCCGTGATTCTTTCGTGTAACTATGGGGGCAACCAGAAACAATTTGGAGCAACTGGGGTTTTCCCGAGTTCATCTCCTACCTTCTATTCAAGTATTGCCATTCTCCTGCCAGATCAGACTATTGTCCACAGGGCACTTGGTCCTGAACCTGACTGGATCTCCTCCCAGCTGTCCTGAGGAGAGTAGATTGTAGCCAGGGGACAGGTGAGTTCAAATAACCTTCCAGGAGGGACCTGCTGAGCCATGGCATGCCTGCTAGAGGGTGGACGTCATTCCTCCCCCTGCAGGTGCAGGCTCCACAGGTCCGTGGCTGGGGTGCCAGGTTGTTACGGTGAGATCTCACACTTAAAGTGTCAACTTAGTTAAACAAATAGACGAACACCTCTGTCTTGACCTAAGGGACACCCTGGCAGCCGCTGTGACTCACAAGCTGCAGGCTGCTCCAGGCAGCTGAGCACGTTCACAGCTCTAAGCAGCTGGGCAAGGACTCTTCCTCTGCTGTCATCAACCACAGTGCTGATTGGCATGTGGCCTGGTTTGGTGCAGCGGCGGCTGCAGCGGGGTCCTCGGAAGACATCAGAAGTTACAAAACTCACTTTCCTTCCAAAGGAGCCTTGTAGAGTTCAGCTGTGGAGGTTGACCAGCGGCTTCAGAGTGCCTGGTGAACATTCTAGAATGCTGAAGTCACTCCTCTTAGCATGCATTATTTCTTTTTATGAGTTGTTCAACTTCAGAAAATGAAAAAGGGTGCAGAAGGGGGAGAGAGAGAGAGAGAGACAGACAGACAGACAGACAGACAGACAGACAGAAGCTCCGGGCTCATCACCAGAGACCTGTTTGTAGGGTGGCATTGCAAGCTAGGCAAGCATCCTGACATCTATCCCACTGTTTTGGGCCCCTGTGTGTTTGCTTTGTTTAGGCACACCTGGCCACCTGGCTTCAGTCAGGAGATGCACTTTGACAGGTGTAGAGGGGACCTAAGAGAATAGCTTGTGTGTCCTAGAAGGTGGCAAGGCCCTATGGTCAGAGAGTGTTCACTGGCTTTTTCTAAAACAAAACAAGACAATAAAGGTAGAAAGAGCAGCGGGAAGAGTGGAGGAAGATGTGGTGGGGAAGCTGGGAGTATTTCATCAGCGTGGGCAAAAGGCTGTGTTCATCTTCCTGTCCATCTTAATCCATAAGAATATTTGAAGCATCGTATTTAAGTGTGCAGTATAATGATTAATTATAAAACAAACCACCTCAGGGCCATCAGTCAGATCTAGGCTGGGCCCTGGCCAGATGGCTTCTGCTCTTAGGACCCTCTCTCCCTAGCTGGTCCCATCTTCTCCTCTTCCCTCTCTTCTTTTCCCTCCTTCCCCTCCCTTCCTTCTCCCCTCATTGAGTTAGGGTCCTCTCACATACCCTACAGTGGCTTTGAACTTGTTAACACCACCAAGGATCCTGAACTTCTGACCCTCCTGAGTGCTGGGATGACAGGCATGGGCCAGCAGACCCAGTCCTATGAGTTCTGGGAATCAAATTCAGGGCTCTGTGGACACTGGGCAAAGCACGCTGATAGCTGAGCATCATCTGCAACCCCTGCCCTCTTAGCATACAAGGCTTCGCCTTTGCTTACATGCTGTTTGGGGCATTTTCCCAATCCTGCTAATCAATGCAGGTAATTTAATGTGTCCCCTTGGGCCACTGCAGAATGCCCCGTTGGTGGGGACTCCTCTCTACCACTCTACAGCTTTTGTTTATTTAGCCTCCGACACATCGGAGCCAAGGGTCCTGTTTTTGCTCTATTACTGCTTCCTATCACGTCCAGTATCAGTGGGAGGAGTGTTCTCTCTCCAAATCCTAGAGGTAAGAAGTATTTACTGTTTAGAGTGGGTTTGAAAACAGTGCAGTTTCTCTCCTAGGATTACACACACACACACACACACACACACTCATATACTTTCCTTTTTAAAATAATGTACTTATTTTTGTTCCATGAGCATTGATTGATGTTTTGTGTGCATGCATGTCTCTGTGAGGGTATCAGATCCTCTGGAATTGGAGTGACAGATGGTTGCAAGCTGCCATGTGGTTGCTGGGAACTGAATAGCAGCCAGTGTTCTAACCATGAGCCATCTCTCCAGCTCCAACACACTCACATACTTAAACAGGATTTTTTAAGGGGGTGATGGTGGTGGTAGTTTTATTTACTCATATTTAAAATATTATTATTATTATTATTGGTGGTGGTGTTGGTGCTAGTACTGGTGTGTGTGTGTGTGTGTATGTGTGTGTGATCACGCATTCCACAGCACATCTGGAGGTCAGAGGGCAACTTTTGGGAGCTAGTTGTCTTTCCACCGTGGGATCCCGATATTAAACTCAGGTTGTCAGCCTATGTGGCGAGGTCTTCCACTGACCCTTATTTTGTTTTTTTGAGTCACAGTTTTGTTGTGTAGCCTGGGCTTGCTTTGAACTTGATACGTAGTCCAGGCTGGTCTCAAACTCATGATCCTCCTGCCTCAGCCTCACTCCCAAGTGCCGGGATTGCTTTCTGCTACTTCTTTGTGATCGCTTGGCTGTTGTTAGTCTAAATGGTCAGTTCACCCTTCCTCCATGGCTGCCCAGTGTGTCTGGGACACCACTTCTCTGCTGAATTCTATCACAGACAGTGTTATGTAGACACCTATAGAATGAGAAACAGCAAGGAAGTCTGAGTTTTAATGATAACGGGTGTGCCTGGGTCTGCCTGCTGCCCCTTCACCCTTGTCTTTTTAAATTTATCTTATCAGGGTTTCTCTCTGTAGCCCTGGCTGCCCTAGAACTCACTCTGTAGACCAGGCTGTCCTTGAACTTACGGAGATCTCCCTGAGTGCTGGATTAAAGGGCGTGTGACACCACTGCCTGGCCTACTTTGTCTTCTTCTGCTTCTGTGGCTTTCATTCTGTTATGGAGATGGCTAGTATTTTATTTTGTTTTGTTTTGGAGACAGACTTTCCCTGTATAGCCTTGGCTGTCCTGGAACTCGACTCTGTAGATCCACCTGTCTTTGCCTCCTGAGTGCTGGAATTAAAGTCATGTGCCAACACTACCCGGGTGTTTATTTTAATTAATACATGTTCATCTTTTGCCATTATGAAATATTTTAAATGTAAATACCAACAAACAGAAAACACTATAAATAGTGTCATGCATTTACCTAGTTTGGCCATATCTTGGTATTTTTATCTCATATATATATATATTAGATCTGTCTGCCTATCTACTTCCCTCCCTCTTACCTTGGGTTCTTTTTGGTTTATTTGTTTGTTTTTTGTGCCAGGACCAAACTCAGGGTCTTGTACACAGTAGGGCAATAAAGTAACACTCAATAAAAATGATCTATGGATGGTGTGCAGCTCATACCTGTATGAGAGGCTGAGGCAGGAGGATCACCATGAGTTTGGGTCCAGCCTGGGCTACATCATCAGAACTTATAGAAAGGAGCACATTGCTCCCAGTTGCACCCCAGCTTTGCACCTCTCTCTGTTTATGTACTTCTGTTCCAGACTCCTGCTGGGCACTTACACCTCAGTGCTCAGTGCCCAGGTCTGTTCTGTTGTACTTGGCTGTGGTGCCCTCCTGAGGGCCGGATCACTCACTGTCTGAGAACCAGGTCTGTGTTTGAGCCCGTTGCTTCCCTGTGAGCAAGCATGTCATTTGCCAAGGTTGTAGGCCACAGCCAGCACAGGGTCCTAGAGGCAAGGCAATGCATGTCTAGCCCCACCAACATGTGCCCAATCCAGGTAGGTGTGGTGGTTGGAATGAGAATGGTTCCCATTGGCTCATATATTTGAATGCTTGGTCTCCAGTTGGTGCAACTTATCCGGAGGGATAAGGAGGCTTGGCCTTGTTGGAGGAGGTGCATCACCAGGGGTGGGAGGGGTAGGAGGGTGGGCTTTGAGGTTTCAAAAGATTTCTGCAGTTCCCAGGGCTCTCACTCTGCCTTGTGGTTGTGGATAAAGATGTGAACTCCCAGCTATTGTTTTGCCCCACTATCATGGGCTCTAACCCTCTGGAACTGTAAGCCAAATTGAACACCTTCTTTTATAAGTTGCCTGGGTCCATGATGTTCTATTACAGACATGAAAAAGTAACTAAGTCAGGGAGGGGGCTTGCTCTGCTTTTCCACCAAGTCCCTACTTGGTGGAAATCTGGCACGTTCGTGAATATCTTGGTTACAGACTAAAAGCTGGCAAGTCTTCCTTCCAGTGTCACGGAGGGAATAGCCAATTTGTAATTGGCAAAGCCACCTGCTGATGGTCAGAGAAAGCTCCAGGGGACCCTATGGGGATAATGGACCACACTGAGAAGTCCTGAGAAAGGGAGGGGCTAGTTTCTGGGTGCAAGAAGCTACCAGTGTATGGGGGGAGGTATGGAGCTGGTGTGAGCAGATGTCCAGGCTGCAGAGGATATGTTCAGGCAGAGGGTGACCCGAAGGCTCCAGGAAACAGTTGCAGTGTATCCCAGCAGGGGATGGCATTGTTTTCCCTAGAAGACACCTTCCTTTCCTCCGGCTTAACACCTTTGCTCCTACTGTTGCTCAGCCTAGAAGAATTCTTATTTTAAATTTGTTTTGTAAATGTGTATATGTGTGTGCCTATGTGAATTTATGAGTACCATGCTGTGCAGGCTTCCTTAGACACCAAAGGAGGGCATGCGATCTCCTGGAGCTGGATTCTGAGCCACCTGATGTAGGTGCTGGGAACTGAACCCAAGTCCTCAACAAGCGCAGTAAACGCTCTTAACCACTGAGCCACCTCTCAAGCCCCTATTGTGTGTGTGTGTGTGTGTGTGTGTGGCAGTGTAATGCATGTTTGCTTGCCCATGCATGTGCTTGTAGATGTCAGAGGGTTGACATTTGTCTGTCTCACCTGAATCCATACCTTGTTTTCCAAGATAGAGTTTCTCAGTAATCCTGGAGTTTGCTGTTCCGGCGAGGCTGGCTGGTCTGCAAATCCCATTTCCCTTTTCTCCCCCCGAGCTGTATGCAGACACTGCACACATCCTTGACCCGGGTGCTGAGGATGCACACTCAGGCCTTTAGGCTTGCGCAGCCAGTGCTTTGCCGACCGAGTTGAGAGCTGCAACTTTTTTCTTTTTGCCTGACTGATCTATTTTATTTTTATTTACTTTTTATTGCTTTTATTGAACTATACATTTTTTCTCCACTCCCCTCTCTTCTTCCCCTCTCCCCTTCTCCCCTCTCCCATGATCCCCACGCTCCCAGTTTACTCAGGAGATCTTGTCTTTTTCACCTGCCTATGAAGGAGATCTGTAACTTCTAGAATAATCTTTCTTAGATGTCAGCTTAGATGTCACCTTCTAAGGGTGACCTCCCTGATCACTCAGAGAGCCCTCCCCCCTTCCCATCATGCCTCACCCTGCTTTGGTTAAATTTTGCAGTATTTATCACTGTCAGATGCTATATATACTGATTTACCAATCTGCTTTGTCCCCTGCCTTCCAGAACAATGCCTGGCAGCTGGGTCTGGCACCATCATTGACCTGGAGAACCCTTGAATGACAGACAGCATTGACCGCTTGTGTCAGGCACTCCCTGATCTTTTGGACCTGAACTCATGGCTTTAAGCCCTCATGTCCCTGTTGTGTATGGTTTTCATCTTACCAACAGGAAGTGGAGACCGGAGGGGTGACAAGTGGCATGCATGACACAGCAGGGTTGTTAGGGACCCTGGCCATCGCTAGGAAGAGGGAAGACAGGTTGTGGATCAGGTCATGCAGCAAATTAAAGTCATTGTATTCGTGCAGCTCGTGGTCCGGACACCCAGGCTCCTCCCCTTGCCCTGGTCCTGCCTCTCTGAGAGGGAAGAGACTGCTCACCTCCCCACTGGCTGCAGCCGGAACTGCCGGGAGGCCACCCTGGCCTGCCTAGTCTTGGTTTGCAAAATGCTGAACCTGGTGGGGAAATGAAGGGTTGGCCTGCTAACCACAGTGGGGACTCATTTGCAAGAGTCAGGCTGGGGCTGGGCCCTGCCCTCCCCCTATCACAAGGGAGCCCTTTCTGCAGGCAGCTTCCCTGTAGGAACCCCACTGGGTCCCCAGTTCTGAGTGAGGGAGCTTGGAAGAAGTCAGGCTCTAGCCTCAGGCCTCTCCTCTGAGGAATGGGCTGATCATCAAAACATGAGATGCAAAGGAGGGGGTATTTCAGAACCCTTCACTCGCCATGAGTACTTGCCCAGGTATCGCTACTGTTACGGTGTGGAGTTGGTGGACATTTTCAGAGACCTTCCAGCCCCTCCCTCACATGGCTTCTACTTTTCAGGAATAATCCTCAGATTCAGTAGCAGCGTATCTTCTACATTTCTTTTTGAACATAATTTAAATTCATTTATTTATTTCTGAGACAGGGTCTGATATAGCCCAAGCTGTTCTAGGACCTGCTATCTACTTGAGGATGGTTTTGAACTTCAGATCTTTCTGCTCCCACCCCCGAGTGCCTGGATGACAGATCTGGGACACCATACCTAGGACCTTGTGCACGCTAGGCAAACATGCTCCCAGCTAAGCTACAGGCCTGGCCCTAACTTTAGTTAAACTTCTGGGAGTCTGATAGAAAGCTGACCCCATGCCTCGTCTTGACAAGACCTTCTTTCTGCAAAGCTAAGGATGAGGCAGAGGCCACTTGGTCCATGTGGGTGATAGTCAGCTGGAGACAACAAGATACGTGCCAGAAGTGGCTACTTGACTGCCCCTCGTGTGTGCAGCCTGACGCGGGGTCCCAATGGTCACCCAAGGACCTTGAGTGGTTATTGTAAATTGTGGCAAGAAGCATGAAAGAGGAAGTCTGGGGAGAGGAAGGGGAGGTTCAGAGAGGCGGCTCTCAGAGCCAGGCCTGCATGTGGTGCACTCGGTCCTGATTGAGCTGCCTTGCCGAGCTGCTGCCTTCAGAGCGGTCTCCTTCCCTCATCTCCGTCTTAAGGGAGTGCTCCCAACACAAGGGCTCTGCGCTTCCAGAAGGGCTCATGGACTGAGGAAAAAACCAGTCTTTTAAAGAAGGAGAGGACTGAGGAGATGGCTCAGTGGATAAAGTGCCTGCCATACAATCACCAAAACCTAAGTTCGGCTCCCCTGTACCCATTTAAAAAGCTGGTCATTGTGGTTTACTCCAGTGCTGAAGGGGCAGAGACCTCGGATCCTGAAGTTCACGGACCAGCCAGCCAAGCCAAACTGAAGAGTTTCAGGGTTAGTGAGCGACCCTGCCTCAAAACGGGCAATAGAGGAAGATACTTGATGTCAACCTTGGGCCTCCACACGTGTGCAAATGCACCTGCACCTGCACACACACACACACACACACACACACACACACGGCCACACTAGCTAGTGCATACAAGACATACATGCGCATACACCTGCACCCAGTAGTACATACAGCACACATTTGCACATACCCACACTAACTAATGCACGCAACACACACACATACACACCACTCCAAAAGATAAAACTAGTAAGATCCATGCCCCGTGCCCCACAAGGTTTCCCAGTCCCAGGGAGCTACATGGTATGCAGTGACTTGGGTGGGGGATCGGGTCACGAGGACTCCAGCCAATCCCCCAGAGATCACGCCTTCTTCTATACTCTTCCCACACCTCATTGGCGCCCTTTTCTTGTGGATGTATCTCGGCCTAAGGTTCCTGAGCCAGCGTGGCCTTTCCCAGTGAGCTGGAGACTTCTGAAGCAGCGGGGAGAGAGACATCCCGCTTGACTTATGAGATGACTGACTTTGGCCTTTGGAGTTCCTACTCACACGTAGAGTAGAGATTTCCTTGGCTTTAAGGAAAGGGCCTGGCTGTCTTCTAACACGCTCACCCCAAGGTGTTTGGAGAGGCCTTGTGGGGGTCCCTTTGAAAACAGGAAGGCTGAGGAAATGGCCTTGCTCATCCTGTCTTCGAACCTCTCACCTTGATTACTTTGGCATCCAAACCCAACCAGGTGGCCTGGACTTCATGGCTGCACCTTCTGAGGGTGGCTCTAGATAAAGGGACTTTCTTCTCAGGGGCTGGTGGGAAGATGAAGGGGCTGGGGAGGCTGGAGCTGGCATCTACCTCGAAGAAGCCCTGTCTATTCTCTGTCCAAGTCAGACGTTTCTGGCTGGCACTTGACCTTGGCAGCGCTCCGCATTCTCCAGGCTGCTGACGGAATGACCATCCATCTGTCCGTGGGTGTGCGTGTCGTGGCTCAGGAGCTGAGCTCTCTCTAGACCAGCGGGGATCAGGCAGAGCTTGTCCAACCTGCTCAAGCCTGTTTCCTCTTCTGCAAAATGGAAGAAGTGAAAAGTTTCACATCTCAGAGGGGCGGAGGGACTCTGGAAAGGCCTTTTCCTGGGACTGAGGGACCCTGAACCCTGAGTAAGCAGTCTTGTGTGAAGTCTGAGGATGGCAGGGAGTCTTTCTTGGAGGGGGAGCTCTTGGGGTTCAAGGTCCACCTGTCCTCTCCAAGAACCTTCCTTTTTATATTTTTTTAATAAATTTTTTATTTTTATTGGTCAGTATTAGTTATGCATTTTCATACATGAATTTAGTGTTTTCTTTTCTTTTTTTCCCCCTTACATTCACTCCCATATCTTCTCTCGTCCCCCATACTGGTCCTGTGCTCACCTGCTCCCTCCTGTATTCATGTCTTGTGTGTGTGTGTGTGTGTGTGTGTGTGTATGTGTGTGTGACCTAGTCAGTTTAATTAGGGTAACTTATAGAGGTCAGAGGTTGCACCCAGAAGCATAAGAACCTGCCTGACCAACAGCCACACCAGTAAAGAAAATGTCTCCCCACTGTGCTTGGTGGCACATGCTTATAATCCAGCACTCAGGAAATAGAGGCTGGTGAATCTCTGAGTTCAAGACCAGCCTGGTCTACAGAGTGAGTTCCAGGACAGCCAGGACTACACAGTGAAACCCTATCTTGGGAAAAAGATAAAGAAAAAAGAAAAGGTCTCTCTTTCCCCAGCAACCATTAGCTGCCTATAAACCCTCGGGGAGGCGTGTGACAATGTCAGTCCGCCCCCTCCATGATAGAATGTTGGGCGCAATCTTGTGCAAGTCTTGTGTAGGGATTCACAACTCTTATACAATGGCCGTCTTAGACTGAAAGACAGCAACGCTTCTCCCCCTCCTCTGGCTCTTCCTGCCTGCCCCCTCTCCCATGATCTGCCTGAGCCTTGGAGAGAATGATGTGGATGTCTCATGTAAGGTTAGGCACTCCGCAGCGACTTTTTCTCAGTCCCTTGACCTGCAGCTAAGAGTCTTTGCAGTGACCACTGCCCAGCACACAAGGAAGCAATGACCTAAGTAGTCAGTGCTAATCTGTGGGTGTACATGTAATTGTTTGCAAGGTGATTGGACAGGTATGCTTTGAAGGAGGCTGTCCTTTTACAGCCCCCGACAGCCCATAGCCTCCTAGGTGGTGAGCTGTGGTGTGTTTTGGTTGATTTGGTTGTTGCTTACTCTGATTTCTATTGGGTAGCGAGGAGGAAGTCTTTGCTTAGGACTTGGATGATTCTTCTCATGGAGTCTTTGCATCCCTTTGCTCTCTAGAGCCTGGATTTGACCCTGTGGGTACAGAGAGAAAGAGCCTTGCTCCCCTGGTCTCCAGGACACTGCGGTTCTTGGCAGAGAAAGGTAGAGGAAGCCCGGCCCCGTGGCGCCGCCTCCTTGTTTTGGGTGTTGGCTCTGTCTTGGAGTGTGTGACCTTGGGTAAACTTCTCACCTGCTCTGAAGTTTAGTTTTCACATCTGCAAACGAGCGTCCTAATGACTCTGTCATAGGGCTTCTGAGAGCACGGAGCGGGATGCTTTGGTTAGGGCCACCCCCAGAGAACTGAGTCACAGTTGTCAATGGCAGAAGTATCTAGAGCGTTCTGTGGGACCAAGGTGGTGTCCACACGTGCCGCTGGCTGGTTTAATATGGCGGAGGCTCATTCTCTCACTCTGGAGGGTAGGTGGCTGGCCCGGAGGTGCTGGCAGGGCTGTGGTCCCCTGAAGACCTGGGGAAGCTTGCTCACCTCTGGTGATGGCTGGCAGATCTTGGTATGACACATTCTCTCCCTTCTCTGCTTCTGTCAGTCGATGGTCCTCTTCCAGCTGTGTGTGACTTGGTTCAAATCCCCCCTCCCCCTTGTTTTTGGTCCCTTTAATATTGGCAATTGAAGCCAGGGAGGGCTTGGCATGATTTAGGCAAGCATTCTGTTCCGGAACTACACCCCAGCCCTTGCTTCTTTGAGATATGGCCTCTTGCTATGTCTCCCTCTATATCCTAGTCTGGTTTGGAACTTACCACTTACTTTGTAGCCCAAGCTGGCTTGAAACTATTGATCTTCCTGATCAGCCCTCCTGAGTGCTGGGATGACAGTCATGTGTCACCACACCTGTCTTCTTTCTCCTCACAAAGGTGCTAGGCATTAATTCTCATTCTGCCTACATTAACATGATTAAGTCTTAACTTGGCTACATCCTCAAGGGCCCTATTTCCAAAGAAAGTTGTATTGATAGGTCCCGGGGGGTTAGGACATAATGCAGTTTTTTCTTTTTTGGTGGGGAAGTGCAATACAAGCTTTAGTATTAGCCATTTATACTTTGTCTCCTGGGCCACAAAGGTCAAAGCTAGAGCCGTCTTTACTCCGAATCCGTGGTATTCAGGGTTTTCATGCCCTGGGGACTTTCAGTTGCTGGATCTCCCACTGTCCTCTCAGGATGTGGGCAGAGAGTTAGTGCCGCTTCTTCAAAGTTACATAGTGAGCAAGTGGAGGTGGGACTGGACCCTGGGTCCCCAGGTCCTAGAGCCACCCCTATCCTGCTGAACCATTTTCCCTGTGTTGGCATGTGTGCGCGAGTGCATGCGTGTGTGTGTGTGTGTGTGTGTGTGTGTGTGTGCGCACGTGCATGCGTGCACCTATATGTGTGTGTCTGTAGCAACCACAGGCCTGTTTCATTTCTGGTGCTAAGACTTTCTGGATGTGAGCAGCCGTGAGAAGCTTCAGGGGAGAGGATTTTGGGTCTTGTCTTCTAACGCCCTCTTTCCATGGCTAGCAGTTAAGGAAGAGTCCTGACTTGGGGGGGCTGGGGATGTGAGTCAGTGGTAGAGCACTGACCTACCTCGCCTGTGTGAAACCCCGAGTTCAACTCCTAGTATTGGAAAAACAAAAGTAATATGATTTGGAGTTAGGTCACGCAGGTTCAAATTCTGGCTTGATCAATGTGACCTAGAGTGGGTCCTTTCCTGTCTGCCTTAGTTTCCCCGCGTGTGATGCACTGAAGATAACGTAGCCTTACACATGGACACAAGTTACACAGAAACACGCTGTGCTGCCCAGACTTTTTTTTTTTTCTTTTTTGGATTTTCGAGACAGGGTTTCTCCGTAGCTTTTGGTTCCTGTCCTGGAACTAGCTCTTGTAGACCAGGCTGGCCTCGAACTCACAGAGATCCGCCTGCCTCTGCCTCCCGAGTGCTGGGATTAAAGGCGTGCGCCACCACCGCCCGGCTTGTGTTGCTCAGACTTGATGAGGGTTTTTCCCCTTTCTCCTCTTTGGTTTTCTCTGGTACCAAGAGGCAGGTCCTGGGAAGGAAGATGAGGAGCAACGCAGTCCGTGGGAGACAAAGCAGTAGAAAGTTCTCTGTATCTGTTGGTAGAAACAGAGATAACGGTCAGTGTTCTAAGAACCTTCCTTTTCCTGTAAAGACCACAGAGCCTCAAAGACTGTGTGCGTGCGTGCGTGCGTGCGTGCGTGCATGTGGTACATGGGGCCACTGGCTGACCGAGGTCAGTGGAGGGTGCCTTTGAGACGGGACCCCAACTTCCCACGTCTGTGATAGCTCAGCATGCCTGGCCATCCTGGTGCTCATCACGACCCTGTTCCCAGCTAATTTCCGAAACCATGCCCTTTCCCAAAGACCACCCAAGTGCCAGGCCAACTCTGGCCCTCCTGCAGGCACTTCCTCTGGGTTCCAGCATCCTCCTTATCAGGAGACCACAAGAGCATCTATTTCTGGCCTTGCTGGAAATAGTGTGGTCCTTAAAGGGTGGAGGGCGGAGTCAACTTCAGGAACAGAGAAGTAGCCGGTGAAGGGATGAGGACTTAATCCTCTGTGCCTAGAGGAGCAACTCAGGGGCAGGTGTCATAGCCAGGTGTGTGTGTGTGTCTGTTGTAGGTCAGAGGTCAATGTCAGGCAGTTGTCTTTATATAGCACTCTCTATCTTGTTTTCTTTTAAAGATTTATTATTATACATGTATATGGGTATTTTGCCTGCCTGCATTTGGAAGTGCTATGTGCATGTAGTACCTATGGAGGCCAGTAGAGGGCACTGGAGTCCCCCGGGAACCAGAGTTATAGATAGCTGGGAACCACCTTCTGGGTGCTAGGCACCAGACCCTGGTCCTCTACAGGAGTAACAAATGCTTTCAACCTCTCAGCAATGTCTCCATTTCCTGTACCTTAGTTTCTGAGCCTGGGTCCCCTAC
This sequence comes from Chionomys nivalis, assembly GCF_950005125.1. Classification (NCBI taxonomy): domain Eukaryota; kingdom Metazoa; phylum Chordata; class Mammalia; order Rodentia; family Cricetidae; genus Chionomys; species Chionomys nivalis. Next base: position 11,865,824 of record NC_080106.1, on the reverse strand, counting down.
TGGATCTGGTGCACCTGACTTAGCTTGCCTGGCTGGCAGGCTGCACCCGTCTCTGTATGCCAAGTGCCACGGCTACAGATCCACACCACCGTGCCGGGCTTTTACATGGTCACCAGGAATGGAACTCATGTCCCAGTGATGGTTTAGTTTTAAAGCATGCGGCATGCGTAGAAGTTTGTATCCACAGGAAGAGACTTAAGGAACTATATATATATATATATATATATATATATATATATATATATATAGCCTCAACTTCTGAAATGCTGGCTGATTCTTTTAAAGACCTCTTCTGCTGTGTGGACAACACAAATGGAGAGGATATAATCCCGTCTCTGTGGTACCTCCCAGCCTGGACCTAGACTGCTCTCTGAGTCTCCTAACCCAGCCCCTTCTCCAGATGACCTTGCTCTGACCTCTATTTCTATTGATGGGTCTTGTGCAGGGACTTTGGCTTCCTTCTCCTCTGTCCCCAGCACTCTTGGGTGCTCCCAGGTGGCCTGTAGCCTGCCCTCCCCGAGCGGCAGAAAGCAGAGCAAGGCAGGTGGCTGTGGAGGGGTCGGTAGAACCAGAAAAGGACAGGAGGCTCAGCATGGCTAGACTTAGCACAGGTTCACCATCAGAAAGTATCCCTGCCTCTGCCTAGACAGGGTGTGATTGGGGCAGAGGGTGGGGTGGTGGGAAGCTTCTGTCACCTCGGACTCACCCTGGGACTGACACCTCTGTGAACATAAGCATTCACCGCTATGTGGACGAGGTTCCTGTGGGCGTGGTTACCAGCAATCTCTACATAGAAGCAGGAGGCCTGGGTGATCTCTCACCTGGGCTCTTTGCACAGTTTCTGAAACAGGTGTCGCTGTTTTTAACTAAGAACTGCCTTTTCTCTCCATCCTTAGTGCTTGAGATTGTGTGTGTGTGTGCATGTGTGCATGCGTGCGTGTGTGTGTATGTGTGTACTTATGTGTCTCCATCTCCTCAGTTCTGGAATTATAAGCATGCATCACTACATTGAACTTTTTAAATGTGGATTCTGGGGGATTGAACTCGAGTCCTCATGCTTGTATACTGGAGCTATAGCCCCAGTTTCCAAGTAATTTTTAATATCTAAGACTTCATTCAGAAGGCTACATCTAGCTCTACATTTACTCATGGAGCAGTGGCAGCCAAACCAGAAGAAAGTGACCTACCCTGGGCCACACAACCAGGAGAGAAAGAGCTGAGCTTTAAACCTAGGTCTTCTAGATGCTTCCAAATTTCTAGGCTACTCTGACTGCTGTGGGCTAGATCGGTCTCCAGTGCATGGCAAGACACAACTATGTGTGGATCAGCCTGGCACCTTTGGTTTCTTTTTTTTTTTTTTTTGGTTTTTCGAGACAGGGTTTCTCTGTGGTTTTGGAGCCTGTCCTGGAACTAGCTCTTGTAGACCAGGCTGGTCTCGAACTCACAGAGATCCGCCTGCCTCTGCCTCCCGAGTGCTGGGATTAAAGGCGTGCGCCACCACCGCCCGGCACCTTTGGTTTCTTTAAGCAGGTCCCTGACTGCCATGTCACAGCCCTGGGTCTCCTTATACAAAGTGAAGCCAGTGGAGCGAGCTGTTGAGAGATGGTACGGAGCGTCTGCCCAGTAGCTGAAGAAACTTTGACAGACGTCTCCTGGGGCCATGGCTTGTTTCCTTTGGTTCACAGAGTAGTGGAACAAAGTCACCATCTGTGGAGAACTGAGATAGGGAGATGGCTAAGCTGGGTCCCTAGCCCCACAGAACGGTGGAAAGCGGAGCTGGGGTTTGAACTGGGGTCTTTGGACTCCCTCACGGGCTCTGTCCTCTCTTCCCAGCCTGAGACCATCTTCAAGGCTTGGGCCAGACAAACACATGTACACCCAACAGGCTTCCGGGGCAGAGCCTCGTCCATCACTTCATCCTGATGTCCCTTGTGCTGGCTCGTTGTAGAGCTGGGACCACATGGGCGGGCAAATGACGAGTTGGCAATGAAGAGTCACAGCACGTGTGTGCAGCTGTCTGGCTCTCCCTCTGTCTTCCCCCTCGACTGTGTCTTGAGACTCTGAAGATTCTGTCTGTTGGCAGACAGTGCCATTTAAGGTCAGGCATTGGAAAGAGGGCCACCTTCTGGGTGTGAGGGTTTGGATGATACCCCAAGGGTACCCTCCAGGAGGCTGGAGATCAGGAATGGGAGGAGCAAGGAGACAAGAAGGCTTTTTGTTGTCTTGTTTATGAGGCAGGCTCTCAGGGAGCACAGGCTGGTCTTGAACTCCTGATCCTCGTGTCTCAGCTTCCTGAGCCTCATGCTAATAGATGTGAGCCACCATGCTGGTGAGGAGGCTGATGTATGAGAACAGAGTGTCACATCTCAGACAGGGCAGCCAGAGGTGGATGATATAAGGCAAGGGACCGAAAAGAAGAGTGGTAGTGGGGACCCCCCCACAAAGGTGGGGAGGGCAGGAAGTGGGAGGCTGGTTAACTCTAGGAACCAGGGTTGGGAGGGTATCTGGACCTGGGGAAGACCCGAGATGATGCCAGGAAGGGGCGGGACATGCAAAGACCAGGCCTCGCTTGTGGCTGTTATCTCATTTCTTCAAGCAGGAAGCTCAGCCACGGAGCCAGACCACACAAGAACACACAGTCCGAGCTCAGCTGCCCTTAGCCTGCTTCGCAAAGGCAGGTGGTGGTTTTGCTAACTGTGCCCTAGGCAGAAATCCCCACCAGCACAGACAGTGACCCCTGACCATCCTGCCCCATATCCTTCCCATTATTGGTAACTGTTGTCAGGAAACGGGGCGGGGGGGGGGGTCACCTGCTGTGCCTTCTTGTGCTGTTGGAGACACATGTGCAAATATGGCTGTTTCTCCTTGGCTGGACTGAATATATTTCTTTGTGGTGTGTGTGTGTATGTGTGTGTGCGTGCGCATGCATGTGTATCTGTGCGAGCATGCCTGTGTGAGGCCAGAGATCAACATCAGTTGTTTGCCTCTGTTTGCTCTCCGTCTTTATTCTCTTTGAGACAGTTTCTCACTAAGCCCAGAGCCTCCCATTTTGTCTAAGCTGGTTGGCTGGCGAGCCCCAGGGACCTGCCCGTCTCTAACCCCCAGGGCCAATGTTACAGATGCATGTAGCCACACCCAGCTTTTATGTGGGTGCTGGGAATTTGAACTCAGGTCCTGATGCTTGCATAACAAGCGCATGGCCCACGGAGTCATCTCCCCAACCCCTAAATCTATTACATTTCTGAGAACATGAAGAATGGCAACTTTGTGGGGGTTAGCAACATATCCCATCATATTCATAATACAAAGGGAGCAGGACTGTCTCTCAGTTTGAGCACCCGACTCGTTTCCTCAGCATCGATTAGTGCTCAGAGTAGATGATCTAAGATGCTCCACTTCCTCTCCACAGTTAGAGAGTGTCTACTCAAAAGAATTCCAAATGATTTGATGCTGTAGTGACCTTTTTACTGGGCATGTGTTAAGATTTGGATAGTGAGTGCCCTTTCCCATAGGTTCTGTACTGAGGGCTTGCTTTCCCAGTTGGTGGTATTCTTTTGGAAGGCTCTAGAAACTTTAGGAGGTGGATCCTAGCCAGAATGTTACTGGGGTGTACCCTTGAGAATTTTATCTTGCCTGGGTTCTTGTCTGTCTGTCTGTCTGTCCATCGTGTGTCCCTCCCATCCCCACTCTGCTCTGACATGACATTCCCATCATGAGGGAGTAAAACCCGAGACTGGAAGCCGACATGACTGGAAGCCGAAATAACCCATTCTGTCCTAGGCTGTTTATGTGAGGTGTTTTATACCGACTACCACCACCCAACTTCGCACGTGCAGACACAATGTCGGAAGGGCTGAGAGATGGCTCGTTCGGGAGGTGTTTGCTGTGTAAGCATGAGGCCCCGAGTTTCATGTGGGATCTGGGCACAGGATGCATATCTGGAATTCCAATGCTGGGAGATCAGAGACTGATCCACGGGGCTCCCTGTCCCACCATCTAGCTGGACTGGTGAGCTCCAGATTCAGGAGAGATGGCTCCGTGGTTAAGAACACTGGCTGTTCTGGAAGAGGACCTGAGTTGGGCTCCTAGAACCCACAAGGTCACCCCCAACCACCTGTAACTACAGTTTCGGGACATCCAACACCCTCTTCCGGCCTCTACAGGCATTGCACACATGTGGTGAGCAGACATGCGTGTAAAATAAAAATAAATTTTGAAAATGAAGTGGAGGGCTAGAGAGATGGCTTAGAGGGTAAAGATGTTTGCCCCTAAGCCTGACACCCTGAATTCTATGCCTGGGACTCACATGGTAGAAGGAGAGAACTGGCTCTTAGAAGTGGTCCATTTGCTGTGACACACTTAAACAAACAAACAAATGTATGTTTAAGAAGATGGAGATCAATAGAGAAAGATGCCTTATGTTGACCTCTGACCTTTATGTGCACCATGTGCACACACACGGGCACCCCCCCACTATGTGTACACAGGATCATGTACATATCCATGTAACACACACTCTCTCTCTCTCTCTCTCTTTCTCTCTCTCTCTCTTTCTCACACACACACACACACACACACACACACACACACACACACAGTACATACAGTAGTGGTTCTGAGTTACCGTTTTCTTCTGTGCTTTCTCTATTTTGTGTTGTCATGGAGACAGTAATGAGACAATCTGTCAAAACACCAGCTGAATTTCAGCTCTGTTACTGTAATACCAGGCTATTAGATGCGAGCATGAAGAGTCAGAAGGGACCCAGAGAGTGGGCACCAGCTTTGCCGCAGGATCATCTTTAACAAGCAGAGCGGTGGGGGCGTGCCTCCCTTGCTGCCTGCAGATGTAAGCCCTCACTGTTTGCATTGGTGCCTGCACTTGAACCTCCTGCTGAACATCTGAGGTCTGGGGGATGCATTTTTGGGCGGATGGCAATGCTGATACCTAGGTAGTGAGAAGTGAGAGTGTCAGTTTGGAGGTCAGAGGACAACTCGCAGGAGTCACTTCTCCCCTGCCATTGTGTAGGTTCTCGGACTGAGCTCGGGTCGTTAGCCTTTACCTGCTGAGCCGTCTTGCTGGCCCTACACTCTATTATATTTATTTATTTAGTCATACAATCATTCATTCATTTAATGACTCCTGTCCATCCTTGCTCAATTGTCTTAATGATTTAAGAATGAGTAGGTAACACACACATACAAGTTTCTACACTTTCGTCAAATTTATTAGGTGCTGTTAGGTATAGACATATACCTGTAATCTCAGTATTTGGGAAGCTGAGGCAGGAGGTTTGTGAACTTGAGGCCGGTCTGGGTTACATATTGAGATCCTATCTGAACTCCCCTAGCCATCCCCCTGGCGATGGTTGGGTGCTGTCTTAGTTGGGAACACACACATACAGACACATTCATTCCATCCTCAGTAAAGTCCTGTGTCCGAGTAATGTTGTTGTGCCCGTACTTGACAGAAACAGAGGCTGGCAAAGCGACATCACTGCCTGAAGCCACTGCTCTGATGGGGAGGTTGTGTGACAATCTCAGGCTGGCTGGCTCAGAGTATCTCAGCCTGAGTGTCAGCTGTGTCATGTCTTGTGAATTGGATGGCCCCAGGAATGTGGGGTCTGTCTCCCCGACCTTAGGCTCTTATCCCAGTCTTAGGTCAAATTGGTTTCTGTGTTGCTCTGTGTCTGAGGTGGCCTGAGGTGGCAGGGTCACTCTGTGAGATGTGCCTGCCTGCCTGCTGCAGGGTTCCTGCTGGGCATGCCACTAAAGATGTCACACCAGTTTCTCAGCTTTGTAGATGAACATGTCTTAACAGCACACCCCACAGTTGATGTGGGGGGGTCTTCCATCTTCCTGGGGGTTCTGGGTCCCTGAAAGTGGGTGACCAGGCAGGAGAAACCCCTCAGCTACTCACAGACTTCATCTGCTGATTATCTATAGGCCTGGGAAGAGTCAGCTATGGATGTGAAGAGTTTGGTGATGTATAGCCATCACTGAGGCCTGGGAGGTGACCTCCAACCTCTGGGTGCTGGACTTGGTCTGGGCTTGAAGCCCTTTGTTATCCCAGTATCCCTAAGAGGTGATAGATGGGGAACTGGTTTCTAGCTTACAATCCCCCCTCCCCCCACGCAATAAAACAAACACAGGTGTCCCGCTGATCAATTGCCCAAGACTGTTCAAGGCATCCCCGTCACCAGAAACAAGTGTTCATCAGTGGCTACTGAGTGGGAAGAGAAAATGAGGTGTACAAGTGTGCCAGGAGTATCACCCATACTCACGACTGCAGTACCAACTCATGCTCTGGCACAAGCAGACTTTGAAAAGGTGGACTTTGAGAAGGTCGTACTAGAGACCCTGTCCTTGATTCCATTTCCATGAAATGCCCAGACTGGTGGCTCTCTGGCGATCATATGTAGATTAGTGATTGCTACTATTAGGGCTAGTGTGGACATGAAAGACGGTGGAGGGGACCAAGTTTCCCTCTGTGTCACAAAACGTCCTGAGATTGACTGTGTGGATGGCTGTGCATATCTGTGAGGACGCTGCACCAACTGGGGGGTCAAGGGAAATATCTTAGTTAGGATTTCTGCTGTTGTGAAGAGACACATAATTACGACAACTCTTATGAAGAAAAACATTTCATTGGGGCTGGCTTACAGTTTCAGAGCTTTAGTCTGTTTTTGTCATGGTGGGAAGCAGTGATGCTCGTCTCATGGTGACCAGGAAGAGGGTGGGGGAATGACTTACTTCCTCCAGCTAGGCCCTACCTCCTATCTAGCACCCCCAATAGACTACTAGGTTCACACCTGTCAATGGACTAGTTGTCACCTCCATGGCCCCGCTTCTGATCACTATTTCCTGTGTCAGGTCCAAGCTCTGACACACGAGTGTGGGGTACACTTAATGTTCACATTGTAGCACCTGTCTTAGTCATGGTTTTTATTGCTGTGAAGAGACACCATGACCGCAGCAACTCTTACAAAGGAAAACATTTAATTGGGGCTGATTGACAGTTTCAGAGGTTCAGTCCATTTTCACCATGGTGGGACAGGGTGGCACACGGGCAGACATAGTGCTGGAGAAGGAGCTGAGAGTTTCTACATCTTGATCTGCAGGCAGCAGAAGGAGACTGTGTGCCACACTGGGCGGTAGCTTGAGCATGTGAGACCTCAAAGGCTGCCCCCACAGTGTCACACTTCCTCCAATAAGGTCATACCTACTCCAACAAAGCCACCCTTCCTAGTAGTGCCACTCCGTGTGGGTCACACATTCAAACACTTGAGTCTAAGAGGGCCATTCCTATTCAGACCAGCACAGCACAGCACCCTTCCTCCCCCTGGGCTTGTTGGGGGTGGCAGATACCTGGTGGCTTTCAGTTTCCTGTTCACACTCCAGAGGATTGGGCCCAGAGCTCAGATGGGACTCAGGTGCAGAGATGGACTCACAGCTGTCTTCTAGGACAGAGGTGCTTGGGTGGCAGGATGTGTCTGGACCCTCTTCTGCTGTGATATGGGGATGGTGATGGGCTTGTGTTTGCTTCCTTTCAGTGGACATCATGGAGATAAAGGAAATCCGTCCGGGGAAGAACTCCAAGGATTTTGAGCGAGCCAAGGCCTCGGTCTCCCGCCACAAGGGAGAGTGCTGCTTCACCATCTTCTATGGCACCCAGTTCGTCCTCAGCACGCTCAGTTTGGCAAGTGGGTGCAGATTTGTCTGCTCAGCTCCCTCCCTGGGCCTCCTTTTCCTTCTGAGAGGTCTCTGGGAGAGGATATTCGTATCTGTATGCCCACTAGTACGTGTTCTCGACACTTCGTCTTGAGTTGTGTCTTGGGCACAGCATTTAACCTTTCCGAGCAGCAGTTTGCTTGGCTGTGAACTGGGGGGAATGACGTGGCTTTTTGCTTGGGACGTTGTGAGAAGTATGCTGTGTGCTGGCCTGGCTCAAGCTGAGGTTGAATAAGGTGGTTAGTGTGGTCACTGCAGGCTAGGCTCTGCTGGACAAAAATGTCACTTGCTTTCCTGTAGCAGCTGCTGCACAGCAAAGACTGATCTGGATGGAGTGTCTTGAGACCTTGGGTGCATATTCAGGCACAGAGAACCTACATATATGCATGTGCACACATGTACACAGCACACACGGATGCATGCACAGAGCACACACATTTATGCAGCACGTACACATGCCTTATAGAATAGAGTATGCATGCATGCATGCATACATACAGAACATGCATACACATAGTACACACATATATGCATGTGCAGACATGTACATAGCATGCATATACATTCAGGCACACAGTGCACATATGTATGCACACAGCACACTTATACACACAGAACACAAAACTACACACATGCATGTGCATAATCATACTTAGCATACATATACATGCATGTGCATTGCACAGCTATGTATGCATACACATGTATATGTGCGTGTATGCATGAACACAACACATACGCATGTTTACAGCACATACTTGTGAACACAACAAATATACACAATACATGCGCATGACACATACACAATACACACGTGCATGTACACACCGCACGTGTACAAACACACACACCTGATTCCACATAGCATATAAGCACATATACATGCATGTTCATATCACAGATGCCTATGTGTAGCACACACTTTGATGTATGCACATAACACACATGGAAATACACACACAGCACACACATGCATGCACTGCATTCACATGCATACAGCATACACATACTACACAATGCTTGTATACATGATGTAACACAATATGCACACAGCAATATGTACATATAACACATGTTTGAGAACATATAAACTCACATATGTGGAGATGAGATTTCTGGCCATCCTGTGGTGTGTCCATCAGAAAGCTGAAGAGTGAGCTGGGCTTATAGCCCAGTGGTAGAGATACCATTCACAAGGTCCCAGATTCCAGCCTCTAGTGGAAACAGAAGTCACCCAGGGGTTCACACACCCTCTCAAGCATGATTAATAAAAACTCAGAGACAGATATTGGGGTTCAACCTGAAGGTCAGAAAAACAAAACAGCCAGCCACTCACTCTTTGCCTCAGTCTGAAAATGGTGATCCTGCCTCCAGGAAACCTCTGAATGAGACTGAGCCTGAGAGCTGCCTCCTCCTGTCTTAACATCCTCTCTAGTTCTGGAATTAAGGGTGTGTACCGCTACTGCCTGGTTTCTGTGGCAAGATACTTGGGATTAAAGGTGTGTGTCATTATGGCTACCGGGATTAAAGGTGTGTGTCCTTGCTGCCTGGTCTGTAAGTCTGGCCAGTGTGGCTGTTTTACTTTTCTGATCTTCAGGCAAGCTCTATTTATTAAAATACAAATGAAATGCCACTACAGTCCTCTCTCTCTCCCATTCTGTCTACAGCTGACTCAAAGGAGGATGCAATGAAGTGGCTCTCTGGCTTGAAGATCCTTCATCAGGAAGCGATGAGCGCATCTACTCCCACCATGATTGAAAGGTACACACCTTCCTTGTTCTCTTCCTCCTTTCTTCTGGGGCCTTTGGGAATGTAGACCAAAGGGAGCAAATGGGATGGACATTCAGGCTTCACGCTCATCACACCCTGTATGGCAGTACTGGTTAGTGACTGAGGACTCTCCAATGTTCCAGATGAGAGTCTCTCTCCCCCTAGTGTTTAGCCCTGGCCTTTGGTGTGAGCAGGGTACCTCAGCCAAGTGGAAACACCCATTGGTGTATGTGCGTATGAATCTTTCTGTGTATATCTGCATGCATTTAAATATCTGTTCATGTCTGTGTTTCTATATGCCTTTTATGTGCATGTGCGTGTATGTGTGAGCATATTTGCATATGCATAGATAGTTGTATATCTGCATGTGTTCACAGTGTATGCGTGTATACATATACACACATACACATACAACGCAGAGATACATATACATGTGTGCTCATGTATATAGGTATGTAGGCATCTGTGTGTGGGTCTGTGCATACATGTATGTGTGAAGGGTAGGTCTTTCTCCTGCAAGGATTTAATGATGGATGAAGTGGACCGAAGCTGAGTCTGGGGACAGCCACCCCATGGTGGCAAGTTCAGCATGACATGTGTGCACAGGATTCCGGGCTGGGTCACGTTCTACTTCACTCTTTAGAGTGACATGTGTGCACAGGGTTCTGGGCTGGGTCACTTTCTTCTTTGCTTTTGGGAATTAGTGGCAGGGAGTTGTTCTGTGTGGACACCCCACTTTATCTCATGCGTGAACGGGCCCTCTGGTTTCAGAGAGAGGTCTCAAGCCATAGGGGAGGCTGGCTCCCAAACTGCCTTGTGGACGGGGTTGGGACCCTCTTCTCATTTTGGTGACTTTGTTCTTTGGTTCTCTTTGGACTTGCTGTGTTTTCTGACGTTTTTCTCCTTTTGACCCCAAATCTCTTTGCAGTTGGCTGAGAAAGCAGATTTATTCAGTAGATCAAACCAGAAGAAACAGGTAAGGACGATTCACAGTTCGGCAGTTTTCTTTGAACTCCGATACTTGCTTGTTTTAGGGGAGCACGTATGGTACATGTCCTGTGGTGGAAAGGGTCTCAGATCCTGGGATCTATGGTGAGCAAATCATCTGCGTGATGGAGAGCCCCAGTCCATGAAACATCGTGTGCCTGAGAGAGACTGGTCCTAGGGCAGCGAGCTTTGTTCAGTGATGCTGGGCTAGGCTGAGGGGAAAGAGATGTTATGACATGCCCTTCAGTGCATCTCACAGACCCTGGCAGATAGAACTGTGTCAGCACACAGGGCTCTGTGTCAGAGACTGGGTTTCATTTCTTCTGTCCCTTCCCTCTCTTTCTCCTTCTTCTCTTCCTCTTCCCTCCATCTCCTTCCCTCCCTCACTGTCTCCCTTTCTTCCTTCTTCCCTCCCTCTCTCCCTCCCCTACTTTCTCCCTCTCTTCTTCCCTTCTTTTCTCCCTCCCTCCTCTCCTCCCTTCCTCATTTTCTCCCTCCCTCCAGTCCTCTGTCTCTACCTTTCCCCCTTCCCTCTTTTTGCCCCCTCTTTCTGTACCTGGTATTGAACCTAAGGCCTACTGTATGCCAGGCTGTCATCTACCTCTGAGCCATGACCCCAGCCCCTCACTGATGGATTCTAGGCAGGCGCTCTACCACAAGGCAATGTCTCTAGCAGCCTTCTTCTTCCTTTTTCTTTTGAGACAGAATCTTACTGTATTGTCCAGGCTGGCTTCTAACTCTGTAGCCCTGGCTGGCTTTGAACTTTCAGTCTTCCTGCCTCAGTGCCCTGAGTAGCTGGTCTGAGAGACCTACACCTGCAGGCCTGGATTTTTTTTTAAACAGATTTCAGCTTGGGTTTTTCCTTAGATGAAGGCAGTGCTAACCTAGGAACTATTTCCCTATTGGCGGATGTGTAGTAGCTCCTGATTTCGTGTGAATTTCAGGAAAGAGGCTGCTAGGAAAACCTCGGGTTGAGTTCCAGTTGTGGTCTGGTGTGGTCTCCTTGCTCCACTCCCTCCGCTGCTCTGTCTTTGTTCTTTGTTAGTCTGAAGGATGGATAGCCATGGGATCTTTTGCATACATTTGCATTTCTTTCTGTGCTGGTGACTGACCATCTTTCTGTTTATTTCCTGGTTCTGATTAACGATGAAGCGATAAAAGCCACTCAGGGGCTGGAGAGATGGCTGAACAGTAAAGATCAATCTTCGCTCTTGCAGAGGACCAGGGTTTGATTCTCAGCACAACATGGTGCCTCATGACCATTCATAACTGCAGTTCTAAGGGATTCAACACCCTCTTCTGACCTTCCTAGGCACCAGGCACACATGTGGTACACATACATACACACAGGCAGAACACTCACACACATAAAATAAAATAACCGAACCCCCGAAACAAAGCAACAAAACAAAACACAACCCCAAAACACCCTTCACAGAGCTGTGGAGAACATAGCAGCCAGACAATGTTAACTCTATAATCCTTGTCTCATTTGATCTTTTGTTTTAAATTTAAAAAGCTTATTTTCAGACTGGAATGTGGCTTAGTTGGTGTAATGCTTGCCTAGCGTGCATGCAACCCGAGCTTCCATCCCAATGTGAGTGGACGTGAAGAGTGTATAGTGCCTGTCATTCTAGCGCTCAGGGGACCGAATGAAGCAGGAGGGTCAGAAGGTCACGGTCATCACCTGCTGCATAAAGTGTGAAGCCAGCTTGGGTCACGTGAGGCCCTGTTTCAAACAAACAAACAAGTTCCTTCTCTTTTATTTTTGGTTTCGTATTTGAGGCAGAACTAAAAGGACACCAGCTCTCCCGTTTTGTCCCTGTGTCGTGAAGGTGGCTTGCTCTCGTTGGGCATTGCCATCATCTCCTGTCCACTTCTCTCTCTTGTTTAGTGTACCCAGCTGGGGCATCTGTGACCTGTAACCCCGATGTCCATGTGTTCTTTCTTCTGCATCTTCCTCCCATCCATCATCTCATGTCCACCTGCACCTGACTGCCCTCTGGTGGTCCTAGGGTGGAGCTAGCGGGTACTATGAACTATTCCATACTGAGGCCTTAGGATGTTGTCTTCTCTGAGATTGTGCTGCTCTGAACACCACTATCTCCATGGTGATGGAGTTGTCTCCTTCTGTCTCTTCTTTGGGGCCAGAGATGGACGCCTGTCTCTTGTGGAGGTTGGATTCTCTAAATCCTGTCTAGAACCCCATCTTCCCATCAGCCAAGAGGGGACCTGTTTCTGGCAGTGGTCCCTGGCTGTGCCTCCCTCCCCCCCCCCCCCCCGGTTTTCTCCCCCAGCTCCATTCCAGCAGTCCCTGCTGCTTGTCAACACTGAGAATTGGAAAGCCCCACCCTCTCCAGGAGGCTCCAGGGATATTTCAAAAGGAACGTTGACCGAAGCGCTTCAGGAAGAGCAGAAAGGGCAGTCTGGCCAGTTTCCCTCCCTTTCCTGTCGCCTACAGTCGCTGACTAAGCCTGGTTTCCCGGCTGAAAACCCAGGAGCTGCCAAGGGCAAGAATGGACTGGCCTAGCTCGAACTCCAGGTGTTTTCCTTGGCCCAGGCCCTGTCCAGCTTCTCGGTTTCTCCCCGAGTAAAAAGGTAGCAGCTGGCTTTCGGGGAGAACTCGCTCGCCAACAGCCACTGTGCGGAGCAAATGCTCCCAGCCTATTCTTGAGCTAGGCCCCCATCTTACAATGAAGACACGGAGGCCTAGAGATGTCAAGTCACTTGCCTAAGGCAGCCCAGTGTGTTGAGGATGACGGCCTGTTTGTAGCCGCATCACGCATGCTTACCTTTTAAGTGGGGTTTAAGTGCACAGTTCTGTGGGGTTAATTGTGTTGTGCAACTGTTGCCACATTGCGTATCCAGTGCTGGCTGTGAGTTCCATCCCATTGTCACAGTTCTCCTTAAACTCCTACTCCCAGCCCCTCCCTCCCGGACTCCTGGGAGTCATTGCTCTGTACGATTCATCCCTTTCGGTGCCTCCTATAAATGCAGTTGTAATCCATTGCCCCTTGCGCTCTTGCTGATTTGAGTTCACTTGGAATAAGGTCTTCAGGGTTTATCCACACTGTGGGCAAAGCCCTCTCCCGTTGAGCTGTACCCCTATATCTGCGGCCTTCTTACTTTTTCTTTGAGACGAGGTCTCGCATGGCTGTCCAGGCAGCAGGTCTTGTCTTAAACTTGTGATCCTCCTGCCTCAGTCTCTGGAGGAGCAGAATTGCCTTCTTTTTTTGAGACTGAATACTATCCTGAAGCTTGTTCACTCTTGGGCTTTCTCTGCCGTAGTGACTCGTGGTGCACACATGGGGAACACCTGCTGGGGTACCCACTCTTCCTGCTGGTTAACATTCTGAGAAACTCCTTCCTGAGCCATTTTCCATGATGGTGGTGTCCTCACACAGTCCCTCACACACGTCTGTCTCTTCCTCATCCTTGCCAACTCTCTCTCTCCCTCCATCTTTGCCTCCCCCTCCCCCCTGATACCATTGAATTTGCATAAGCAGAACAGACTTCCTTCTTCAGCTCTGTTGGGACTGAGGGAAGACTGTTGGTCTGCAGGGATGTGGGGGAGGCGGAGCACTGCAGGTGGGAGCTCCTGGATGCAAATAGGTTTCGTGTGGTTAATAGTGGGGAGGCCACACCTGTGCCCATTCCATTGCCCTGGCCAGCGTTTTGGGTATGGGATTGTTTTTTTTTTTTTGTTTTAGAAAAAGAGGTTATTTTATGTGTATGAGTGTTTTGTTTGCATGTATGCATGCATGTGCAGTGTGTGTCTATCTGGTGCCCAAGCAGTCAAGGTAGAGTCCACTGGGACAGGAGTTACAGATGGTTGTGAACTGCCATGTGGGTGCAGGGAGCAGAACCCAGGTCCTCTCAAAGAGCAGCTATTTGTAACTTCTCCAGTTCCAGCGCCTCCTTTTGACATAGGGTTTCACTAGGTTTGTGTCCAGGAAGCGGATGCTGGGGACTGAGAAAAAACTGATAGCTGTAGGGAGTGCAGGCAGCAGGCTGGCTCACCCTCCAGGGGAAGGCAGGTACTGCCCACCAGCTCTCTCCTTTGTATGCTTGGACCTGTCACTGCATCCTGGGGGCCCCTGGCATGGGATGGGCCTGTGAGGAAGATACTCTCTCCATCTCTTGGGAGTGACAGAGGTGGATGCAGCTAAGAGCTGCTGCCTTCCCTCCTTCTAGCTGCTGGGAAGTGCTTGGACTGGATGTGTGTTGTTGGAGGTGGGGGGGGGGAGTTCTGGAAGGGGCCTCAGTTGTTCCTAGCATGAAGAATCTGAAGGAGCCCTTTAGCCAGTGCCTCTGTTGTCTGAAGTGGTGTCTTTGGACAGGTGTCGGGTTGGAGTGTTTGGGTTCAATGTCCCGGGTATTCACGGCCCCTGCACCTGCTCTATGAGTCAGACCCTAAGCGGCTGCCTTGACTCTTGGGTCCCCTCCTTATTCTTAGCTTCCAGATGTGGGCATTTCCTTTCCTGGGCTCCTCCTGGGGACGTCTGACTTCTTCCTCTTTCACCTGCATAGTCTCAGTCTTTCCTGTGTCTTGCCGTACGTCTGTCACCTGCTGCTTCCCCGTCTTCGTCCTGCCCTGGCCAAAGGGTGTGTCACTTACCCTGCGAGACATCTTCTGTAGTCCACTGGCTTCTATGCAGTCAGCCTTCTTGGCCCACTGGGGGTGTCCAGTGATGGGAGCCTGCGGGGGTCTCTGCAAACAGCATGGGCAGCAGCGTTGATCCACGTGAGGCAAGAAGGAAGTCTAGTTCTGCAGGAGTCAGTAGCTGGTGTCTGTTCAGACGTTGAGAGTCTAACACCAGGCAGTTTATTTTAGGCATATTTACATACAACACAATTTGGAAAAAGATTCCTTGTGATAAATAACTCAATCCCGTGTGTACGATACAGCTTAAGGCATGGCCACATTGAAACTTCTTTGTAAAGTACATGTGACCCCTTCCAGAGAGATGGATTTCATAAATTGAGGAACAATGCTTAAGATAAGGGTCTGAGGAGGTGACTGAGATAAACATCTGGGTCTGGGGAGCCAGGTGTGGCCTGTGGTACAGGTGGTGCAGAGGTCACCAGGCTGTTAGCCACTCCCAGCCTTCTGGGCAGAAAACAGGTTATGCATCTCTTCCCTTGAAGAGACAGCCCTATGTGTTAACATTCTTGGATCCCCGTGTGCTTCTCCGTGCCACAAGAGCCTTGAGCGCTGTTTGTGCTGGAGGGGAGGGCAGCACCGTGCAGGCAGGGCCTGACTGAAGTGGTGGGAAGAAGTCGGGCAGAGGCTGCAGCAGTAAAGTGAAATCACACACGTGGCTCTCTTTGGAATATTAGGACAAAGGCCAAGCTGACAGTATGGGGACACAGGTGGCAGGGTCCTTCTTTGAGAGTGCAGCCCTCTCTAGATCTGCTGGATGCTTGGGTCTCTGGCCAGAAGGACCCGTCTGTCACCCTCATCTCTGGTGTCCAGAAGGTCACTGACTGTGGCTGTCCTGGGTTGCAATGACTCTGGTCTGATACTACTCAGACAGCAGGCCTCTCTGAGCTTCAGTTTCCCCTGTGGAGATGGCCCTAAGGCTGCCTCATGAGGCCTTAGAAGCTGGAGAATACATAGCTGAACCTCAGGAAGCAGAGCCCCACCCCCAAGGGCCCCATTAGCATCAACTTCATCGTTCCCACTTCCTCTTTAACCCTTGCTCTCCTCTTTACTAGAAACTTCCAGAAGCTCAGGAGCATCTCCTGGAGATTCCACTCTCAGGTGTTCTGGCTTGATGACTGTTGTAGAATTTGGTTTGGATTTAGGCTGGCACTGTCTACCCCCATCCCCCTCTATCCTTTTGAGCCACGGCCCCCACCTACTCTGAAGCCTGGGTCCAGAATTTGGTGTTTTGTTTGTGTGTCTAGGAAGAGGTGAGTAGGGTAGGGAGGAGCCACGGCTTGGGTGAGGACAATGACGAACTTCCCGGCACATAGCAGTACTGTCTGTCTTTCCGTCGCCCCTTTCTGGTTTACTTTACTTTGAAACCCCATGAGCTTTGTTTCTGAGCTTCTTCGGGTGCCTGATGCTCATAGTGTTGTGCCCATATTGGGTCTCCTCCAGGACTTGCGTCCAGAGATGTCTTCTACCACGTGACTCTTGTCTACCACCTTCGCCAAGGGGTAGGGAGCAGCCTCACCAGGCTGTCCCTTCCTTCCGGCCCCCTTGTATCTTATTTCTTTTCCTTTTTCTTTTTGGTTTTTCGTGGCAGGGTTTCTCTGTAGCTTTGGAGCCTGTCCTGGAACTAGCTCTTGTAGACCAGGCTGACCTCGAACTCAGAGATCCTCCTGCCTCTGCCTCCCAAGTGCTGGGATTAAAGGCGTGCGCCACCACTACCCGGCATAGTATCTTATTTAATTCTCATGGAGGGGTATCAAGGTGGGTGTTGATGGGGTTGTGCCACCCTTCCCACCCAACCCCGAGGCTGATGAACCCGAGGTCTTCTCTTTGCAGCATCAGCCTCCGAGAGCTGAAAGCCATCTTGCCCCTGGTCAACTTCAAAGTGAGCAACGTCAAGTTCCTCAAGGACAAGCTGGTGGTAAGTCACAAAGAAGCTCAGCCGGGGAACTCGAACTCAGACCCGATTAGTGCCTCATTCAGAGATCCATGCTGGCCTGGGGCTCTGTGGATTGGCACCCAACCAAGTCCAGTGCCTCTGGAGCTCATCAACCCCGGCCCAGCCCGTGGAGCCCCGTGGCTGTCGGAGGGCCCTTCTGAGGACTTGCCGAGGACGGAGCGAGCGGAGCCTAGCTTGCTGGACTGTGGGACTTGGAACATCTGTGTGTTTCTGTCCCCACTACTCTGTCTGTCACCATTCCCAGGACCTTCCCACAGTCTCTTACCTTAGCAACAGAAACATACAGGCCCATTGTAAAATGCTGTGACAGATGCCTTCTAGCGGGTACCAGAGGTATCTGCCATCGTGTTTTGTATACTCATTAGGCCTGACTCTTGTTTTTGTCCTCTTTCTCTGACCACTCGTTCTTCTAACTTTCTGTCCTTCCTTCCCCCATCCCTGAAGTTTGCTGTGTTCTTCTGCACTGGAGCTGTGGGTGGGGCAGCCGGCGGAGTCTCTCTGCCCCTTGAATGTTGGGTGCAGTGGGGCAGGGCTGGATGGAGCTGGTGCATCTTTCTCACCACAGACAGATGCTGTCAGGGAATGCACACTGGATCCCAGGAGCCCCCTCAGGAGTCTCACTTAGCTGTGTTTGTGTCAGCTGCCATCCATGGGATTCCCCTTACAGGACAACTGCATTCCTTTGGGTACCAGTGAGCTCCCAGCACAGCAAACCTTGTTGATGTGGACTGTGCCATCCTCGGACCTGCTCTTTCACCCCGTTCTCCACTCATTACAGCAGAAAGCAGATCTGAGATATCGAGAGGGAGAAGAGATAAATGTCGTTAATCCCTATACGATTCTCAATCTTGCTTTCTTTTAAATCCAATTTTAAATTCTATGTATGTGTGGGTATGTACGTGTGTGGGTGCATGTGGAGGCAGAGGCTTTGGGGTCCCTTGGAGGTGCAGTTGCAGTAGTTGTGAAAACCACTTGATGTGGGTGCTGGGAACTGTACTGGGTCCTTTGCAAGAACAATTCATGCTGTTAACCACTGAGCAGAAACCTCGTCCATGCGGTCTTGCTTTCTCAAGCAGTTGAAGAGCCAGGCATTTTGAAGATACTGTCTTGGTTTCCGAGACATCCTATGAGGGCAGCGATAGTGCTGCCGTTTTACAAATAAAGAAACCAAGAGTCTAAAAGAGTCCAGTGAGTTGATTAAAGCCGTAAAACAGCTGATTAAGGTTGACCTCTGACTCTTGACTGAGTGAGTTAGGTTTTTTGAATACATTTTTCTTAGGGAGAAGATGATGGCTCAGCCAGTCAGTTCCTTGAGGACCTGAGTTCAAGTCTCAGAACTCATGTCAAAGGAGCTAGGTTTTGGGGGGGGGGCGATATGGCCCAGAGAATCAAAGTGCCCACCTTGTAAGCTTGGCAGCCTGAGTTCAATCCCTAGAGCCCCTGTAAAGGGGGAAGGAGAGAGCTGATTCTGTAACATTGTCCTCTGACCTCTACACACACTGTGGCATCCTGCCCGTACCATACATGTGTGCACGCACAGAACAGGCATGGTTGGCATGTTCTTGTCATTCCTATGCTGGAGGGACTGAGAAAGATGGATCTCTGGAACCTGCTGGCCGGGTGGCCTGTCATTCTTGGTGTGTTTCAGGCCAGTGAGAAGCCTTGGTTTTTTTTTTTTTTTTTTAGATACAAAAAGCCAAACTAAACAACAACACCCCCCCCCCCCCAACCAAAGCCACAAAATGGTAGATGCTGGTTGAGGAATGACAACTGAAGTTTTCCTTTAGGCTTCACACACACACACACACACACACACACACACACAGAGCTACATGCACAGATACGCACATGCACATGCATACACATGTCCACACACAGGCACACGCATGCATTTCCACTCCAACACAGACACACACACATAGACAGCCACATGCACAGATACACACATACACACACATACACATGTCCATACACAGGCACACACATACACTTCCACTCCAACACACACACACACACACACACACACACACACACACACACACACACACACACACATTTTCTTCCTTAACATGTACACGTTAGTCAGAAATGTGTACTTGATCAGTATATCTGAATTTGGCAATCTAAAAGAAAGTATCTCCTCCCCCCCCAAAAAAAAGGGAGTCATCCCCTGTGGCTCTTGAAAAACTGGCTAAGACTCTTCTCTCCGGGGGTTCCCTGCGACTCAAGGGTAGGCACCCTCTGTATTCTCACAGGCAGGAGACTGGGGAGTCACTGGCATTTGGGGTTCAGAGGATTGTGGGTTGACTCCAGCTGTTCTGTTTGTGTGTAGAGGGTGGAGGGCGGAGGGCAGAGGGCAGAGGTGTGATGGTGGACACCTAGCTGTATGCAATCACTTTTGCCTTTTATACTTACAGGAAATTGGTGCGCAGAAAGATGAGCTCAGTTTTGAACAGTTCCATCTCTTCTATAAAAAGCTCATGTTTGACCAGCAAAAATCGGTAAGAGGACTCTCGTCTTGTGTTTCTGAGTCGGGTGCAGAGCTGAGAAGCCCACAGGAAGGGTTCCGCTTCCCACTGAGTCAAAGAAGCACAGATGAGCGTGACGGTAGATGACTTTAGGAGCCTGGCAAATTGTCTTAACCGTGCAGAGCTGTGGGGACGGTATGGGGGTGGGTGGGGCTTGCTGACCTTCCTGGAGGGAATTCTATGGTCATAAATTTGATCAGAACTTTGAAGTGCATGAAAATAAAACAGTATAACTGAGACAACACCATCAAGCCATTCTGGAAGGGAATCCAGCAAGTTATTCATAACCATCTCTGGGTTTATATTTTCATTACTTTAGCTATTTTTGAGACAGGATCACTTATAGTCCAGGCTGGCCTCAAACTTGCCCTGCAAAGTTGGCTTTGAATTTCCAATCCTCCCGCCTCCAGCCCATGAGTGTTGGGATTATAGAGTGAGTTGCCGTGGTCAGGTTATAGAATCAGAGTGGTACCCAGGGCTTTGTACATGGTAGGCAGGCAGTCTAGCCCCAGAGCCGGCCTCCGACTTCTCCTTTTCTTATGTAGATGCATCAGGCTGTTTTAGAATTAAGATGCCCTTTCATTTTGATCCGAAGATGGCATTTGGCAACTCAGTTTGGCTGAAGCCACCAGATTGTTTATTAGACCTAACTAACACTGGCTAAATTCTAGGGCCCTGCTGAGTGACCTGCATGGAGGCTCCACCTAGGTGAGCTTTGTGTCTTTGAGACATGAAAGCCACATTCGTCTCTCCTCGTTTAGGAGGTTGTTAGTGGTGTTCTTTGGGCGAAACACAGGATTAAGTTTGCATGTTTGCATGTTGTGTCAGTCAGTTCTCTTTCCATCTTTGTGTGGCTTCTGGGGACTGAACTCGGTCTAGAGGCTTGCATGGCTTGCTAGTTTGGCTCTTCATTGGGTTTATTTAGCTTACCCATCCCAACTGTGATGGATCACTGAGAGAAGTCAGGGCAGGAACCTTGGAGGACAGCTGCTTACTGGCTAATTCCCCATGTTCAGCTCTCCATGGCACCTGGCATGGTGGATTGGGCACTCCAACATCAACTAGAGTCTTAGTCACTGTTCTGTTGCTGTGAAGAGACTCCATAGGCAAGACAACAACACTTATTTATTTATTTTGTTTTTCAAGACAGGGTTTCTCTGTAGCTTTGGAGTCTGCCCTGGAACTAGCTCTTGTAGACCAGGCTGGTCTCAAACTCACAGAGATTCACCTGCCTCTGCCTCCTGAGTTCTGGGATTAAAGGCGTGCGCCATCACCAACCGGCTTGACAATACTTATTTTAAAAACAAGCCTTTCATTGGGGTCTTGCTTAGAGTTTCAGACTATTAGTCCATTATAGTATGGTGGGGAGCATGGCAGCAGGAAGGAATGGGGGACTGGCAAAGCCCATGGCCAGTGACACACTTCCTCCAATGAAGCCACACCTGTTCTCACAAGGCCACACCTCCTAGTCCTTACGGTCAGTTATCCAACTGGGGACCAACATGCAAAAACATGAATCTCTAGGGGCATTTTTATTCAAACCAGCACATTCCACTCCCTGGCCACCATAGGCATGCAGCCATTTCATCATACAATGACAGTGTGTGTGTGTGAGCGTTGATGCTGACAGCTGCTGTCCTAGCTAATTGGCCTGGACTATGCAAAGCTCCATTCGTTCAAGCTGTGGGGGTGGTTATGAACGCCTGGGGCACTTGGAGAGGAGTTCAGTTTCCAGCACCCACAGAGGGGTGGTGTGCAACCACCTGGAACTCCAGCTCTGAGGGCTACAGTGCCCTCTCCTGGCCGCCAATGACACCTGCACTCATGTACATATACCCACACACAGACAAACACACATGAATAGAAAGAAAAATGAACAAATAACTAGTTGTAAGTTTTACCATAGTGTTTCTAGAAACTTCAGAATGCTGTCTGTTGGGCATATGGAGGCAAAACCTGAGAATAAGGTCTGCCCCACAGCTGCTTCACCTGCCAGTGGGGGTGGGAGTGGGTGGAATCGAATTACACATGAGCTATATTTATTTATTTTCTCTCTCATTGGTGCTGGGACCAAACCCAGGACCACATGTACGTAACACATGCCCTTTGCCACTGCCTCCCATGTTCCTACTAGGATGTCCCATTAAGGACACTTAAGGTCTTTTCTGTCTTAGTTATTGTTCTATTGCTGTGAAGAGACACCATGGCCAAGGCAATCTTGGTCTTATTCCCAGCCCAAGGTTTATTTCAATTTTAGACTTTTTCATGTTGAAATGACCTCACTATGTAGCCCAGGCTGTCTTAGAACTTGCTATGTGGCCCAGGTTGTCCTCAAATGAACTGTTCTCCTACTTTAGCTTCCTCAATGCCACTACACTTGGCCATAGCCTGAATTTTTTTTTATTATAATTCTTTTAATTTAAAGTGTGTGAGAGGAGAGAAGGGGGGAGAGAGAGAGACAGAGGGAGAGGACTGGGAGGAAGGGAGGGAGGGACGGAGGGAGGGATGGAGGGAGGGAGGAAGAGAGAAAGGTGTGGGGGAGGAAGGGGGAAGGAGATACTGTTTGCGCTGAGTGTTTTGCTCCCTCTCTCCCTGGGATGTGCTAAGTGGAACCCTGTGGAAACACCCGGGTCGAAGGCTGCCCTCTGGTGTTCAGAATACCACACTGATCCTGAGTCTGCCAGGGTTTAAGCATTTGAAAATTAACAGCCTTCATTTAAAACCCAGAGTTTTGGCTTCTCCTCCTCCTCCTCCTTCATTTTTGTTTTTTCAAGCCAGGATTTCTCTGTGTAGCCCAGGCTGTCCTAGAACTCATTCTATAGACCAGGTTGGCCTCCAGTCAGAGATCCGCCTGCCTCTGCCTCCCAGGTGTTGGGATTAAAGGTGTGCACCACCATTGCCCTGCAGAGTTTTGGCTTTTTAGAACCACCCACCCGTCCATATCGGGATCTGTCCATTCTTGGGTCCACAGTTCCCTGTAGCATCCCATGGAAGGGAATGGATGGCTGTCATCTCCTTCCCAGGCTGGCCCAGCGGTCTTTCTCAATTTATGTTCACGGACAGCTGTAATCACCCCCATCGGTAGGCTGATAGACCACAGTCCAGCTGCTGCATTTTGTAACTCCGTGGCTTTAGAATTTGAATGATGCCAGCTCAACCTACACTGGCAGTTTTCACTGACTTGCCGAACCATCCTGCTTCTGTACAGTCAGTGCCTCCTCCAACTGCTAGCAGATTGTTCTGGCTCCTGAGCTCCGGGGATGGGGTGGGGGAGTTGGATTTCCTGGAGTTGTTATGGAGACCTATGATCCTCACATCTGTATCTAGGGAGCAGGTACTTGATCATCTGTAGCCAAATGGTTTTTAGCTTTTAGTTGCCTGTTTTTCCTTGTGTCTAGCCACCTGCCTGCATTACAGCTCTTAGGGCTCAATGTGGGAAGGTTGGGCAGCAGCAGGAAGATACACTCATATAGCTAGGTGTTAGTAATGTGAGCAGAGCTGGCAGCTGACAGTTTCTTAGGTGGGTCACATGACAGCACAGTGCCGAGCCCGTTACGTTTTCATCCTTCTCGGGGCGCTGTGGAAGGTTAGATGTGGGGACCAAAGCTCAGAGCGGTTCTTTGCTGGAGGACGTGTGCCCCTGGCACATTTCCCCACTGACTCTGATGCCCAGCCACAGATGCTTCCTGTTAATTCTTAAAACATCAGTGGTGAAGCCGGGCGGTGGTGGCGCACGCCTTTAATCCCAGCACTTGGGAGGCAGAGGCAGGCGGATCTCTGTGAGTTCGAGACCAGCCTGGTCTACAAGAACTAGTTCCAGGACAGGCTCCAAAACCACAGAGAAACCCTGTCTCGAAAAACCAAAAAAAAAAAAAAAAAAAAAAAAAAAAAAAAAAAAAAAAAAAAAATCAGTGGTGAAAACGGCTTCACTGAGAGGGCTCCGTGGGTAGAGGGGCTTGCTGCCAAGCCTGACGACCTGAGTTTGATTCCTGGGACCCACACGGTAGAAGGCGTGAGCTGAGTCCTGCTCGATGTCCTCTGACCTCCACACGTGTGCACCATGGCTTTGTTACTTCATTTGTGTCCTTTCTTTCCCTCCATCTTCATTCTTCTTCTCCTCCCTCCTTCCCACTTCCTCTTTCTCTTCGTCTTTTGAGGTGTAGTCTTACGATGTAGCCCAGGCTGGCCTTAAAGTCAAGATCCTCTGTCTCATCCTCCCCAGACACATGCTCCACCCCCGCCACTCATTTCCTTCTTGTAATTTTTTAAAAATGTAACTTTTTCTTTATTATTATTTAGACTTATTGAATTTTATATGTTTGAGTCCTTTGTCTGCATGTGTGTGCCTGGTGCCTGTGGTGTTCAGAAGAAGGTGTTGGATCTTTTGGAACCGGAGTTACAGATGGCTGTGAGCTGCCATGTGGGTGCTGGGAACTGAACCCAGATCCTCTGCAGGAACAACAAATGCTCCAAACTGCTGAGCCATCTCTCCAGCCCGTTGATATCTTTGGAACAGTAGTCTTGATACCATGCGGAGCTCGGTGTGATACTCTTGTTTTCTCTGTTTCTCATTTCAGATACTTGATGAATTCAAAAAGGACTCCTCCGTGTTCATCCTTGGGTGAGATTCCTCTGACGCTTTGCTGCCCAGGGCTGTGTCCGTGTGCCAAGCTGGCCTCTGGTGGTGGTGGTGGTGGGTGGGTGCCGTGTGCGGTTACTGACCCTGGGTTTGTAGCACAGTGTGGGTGAGTGAACAGCATCCGTGGGATGTGGAGTGTTGTGAGGAAGGTCTACGAGTTTCTGAAGAAAGAACTGTGAGCCTCAGGCTTCCTTCCTGAAGCTTCAGGGAATGTGACAAGTCAATAGCGTTCTCCTTTCCCCTTGCCCTCTCCTCTGCTCCCCTCCCCTCCCCTCCCTTTCCTTCTCTCCCCTCTGCTCCCCTCCTCTCTACTGTGTTTCCTCTCTTCTTCCCTCCCTTTCCTTCTCTCCCCTCTCCTCCCCTCCCCTCCCTTCCTATCTCTTTCCAGTGTGTCACTTCCTTGGCTCTTGCTGCTCTGGTCTTCGGGTTCTATCCATCAGAGGGCTCCTCAGACCTTCTATAGCTCTTGAATGCTGTCCATGATCTCTAAGAATGTCCTGTTGGGGTCTCTTTTTGAGCCTTCTCTGTCTCTGTTTCTAGATTAGTGGTATGCTCAGAGCATGGGGCGGGGCCTCAGGATGGAGGTCGACCTTTTCTCGCAAATGTGCTTCTCTCTAACCAGCCTGTCACTTTCTCCGAGGGCAGGAACACAGACCGTCCTGATGCCTCTGCTGTCTACCTGCAGGACTTCCAGAGGTTTCTTTTACATGAACAACAGGTGAGAGGGTTGCAAGATGTGGCGTCAGGGACACAGTGCTCTCCAGACACTTGCTGTCACAGCATAGCGGTGGCCTCCCTGAGATGGGGTGGGGCCCCATCAAGTTCACCATCTCCTATGGCCACTTTCAGTGGCCGAGCAGTGCCAAGGGGACTCTGCCAGAGCAGGACAGGGGCTTGAGGGCTTGAACAAGACATCCTTCACCTGACTGGTGTCAGCTCTTCCCCTGAAGCCACCTCAGGAGCATCTTTCAGGGAGGCCATCTCTCCTGGGTGGGAGGACGTAACTAGACTGACCAAGCCTCGGGTCCTCTAGGGATGAGATGGAAGTCTCCACAGAGGATGCCGTCTATGACACGCTGGCTCCCAGCGTCGAGGCAGTCACAGGAGTTTCCTGTTGGGATGTAATAATCTGATGACGTGTGGTCACCCCCGTGTGTGTGGACATTCTTGGCTGCCAGGCTGGTGCCTGGTAGACAGATGCTGCTAGATGTTCCCCTGTGATACACAGGATGACCCTGTGAGCCCATCCAGAAGGCCCACACTTCCCACCAGCAACAATGAGGGGGAGAGGCTGTGACAGGGAAGAGAAAACATGCAGTGGCCAGCTGTGTGGCCTTGAGCTGGATTGCCCTGTGTGGCATTGAGCAGGTGGCTGGACTGTCCAGCCACAATAGCCCCAAGTTCTGTTAGCGAGTGCCTGTGCCTTTGGATAAAAGTGTGTGGCGTGCAGGGAAAGGAGAGAAGGGCCATCCAGCCTCTTTGAGGCACCTGGGTCAGCCAAAGTGTTTGCATCAAATATCCTGCACTTTGAGTTCCTTGCCGCAGTCCAGAAGCTGAGGATCGAACCAGGGCTAATGCTCTACCACTGAGCTGAACCCCCAACTCCACAGTTCATGCTTTTAACACCTCTCTATCGGGGGAACTCACGGCCTGCTGGTTGTTTTGGTGTGTGCGATTCAGAGAGATGTGTTAGTTCACCACGGGGCTGGCTGTGGTCTCTCCATCCTGTGCTGGTGAAGTATGACCTCATCACCCCTATCATTGGGCTTCTGTTTTTTTCTGACATTCCTCCCTGCCCCCCGCCCCCAACCCTTTCTACCCAACCGCACACTCCTCTCATTCACAAGGAGACGCGGTGTAGAATATCTGAAACCCAGAGGGCATCAGCAAGTATTGGGTCTGTGTGGCATCTTTCATCTTGTTGCTTGTGGATATTTGGAGTTTCAGAGAGTGGAGAGGAAAACAAACCACCAGATGCTACGGGCTCTTATTTATTTAAAAGAAAATGCTTCTGGAATGTCCAGCATTATGCAGAATCTGCTAGTGGAACTGTATTTGTCGATCTGGGTAGTACTACATGGCTGGCCCCAGGAGGACGGGATGTGTGGTGTCCATCTAGGTCCCTTTGCCCAAGGGACTAGCAGAGTGATTTGGAACTTGATCTTGCTACTTATAAGAGTTCTCGGGATCTGGGATCCTCTTGAGGTTGTCTTGAGACCGTGTACCCTCTCCTCTATGTGACAGTCACATGTGACTTGCAGGATGGTGCAGACGAGAGGACTGTACAGGGATGGGACTGTTTGGATAAACTATCATGAACTGGAGGTTTCCCACAGTAAAGAGCACACACTGACTCCATATGGTCCCAGCCCCAAACCTGTGCACGCCATGACTATTGTACCCTCCTTTCGTGGATGAGGAGGCACAATGAAGACAAGCAACTTGTCATCTTGACTGAGCCAGGGGACACACCCCAATGGGCTGCCTGTATGACGAGAAGAAGCAATTTCAGGGGGGACAGGATTCGTTCTGGCTTCGAGTTAGAGGACTCTAGTCCACCGTAGTTGGGAAGAGATGGCAGCAGGTGGGAACAGCATATCAGTGGGTGCAGGGTGTGGGTCACATTGCCTCAGAAGCCGGCAAATAGAGAACAGGAAGTGGGGCTGGACTATAAAACCCCAAGGCCCACCCCCAGTGACCTACCTCCTCTATCAAGACTCCCATATCCAGAAGGTTCTGTGACCTTTTCAAGAGAGCACCGCCACCTGAACACAAGCCATGCCTGTGCCTATGAGCCTGTAGGGGACATTTGCAATCAAACCACGACATGGGCCTAACTCACCATGCTCCCTGGGCTACTTCACGCTGACACCCAGAGGGAGTGACCTAGCCCAGAAAGTTCTTGGCAGACAATGGTCTTCCATTCACATTGTGTTGTTTCTGTCATCTTTAAGGAGCTATGGGCTCAGGATCTGAACAAAGTCCGGGAGCGGATGACCAAGTTCATTGATGACACCATGAGGGAAACCGCAGAGCCCTTCTTGTTCGTGGACGAGGTGAGTGGGCTGGGGCTAGTCACGTGAGCAGTACCTCTGTGTCTTTCTGTGTCCCCTCAGAAGGTGTCATTGTCAGGTGCTCTGAGACAGACTTCTGGGGAGTGGTTTTCACAGGGTGGGGACTATGCCCACCTTTCTCTTTCTTGAGTCTCTCCTGGGGGAATTTATTGATTTCACCGCTAGAGGGCGTTCGCCACCAGGGAGAAAACAACCAAAGAGCCCAAATGCTTACCTGGCTGGGCCTGGAAGTCATTTCTAAACAGCAGTTGATCTTGTACAGGTGGCAGAGGAGGGACAGAAGGGACACCTGCCCAGTGGGGCAGTCTGATTTATAGCAGTGAAATGTACTTCTGAGTCAGTCAGTGTTTCTGAGGTTTCTTTTTTAAATGTTAGGAGTGGGTAGATGGGAAGTTCCTGGGCCCCTTCTCCGCCTCTTTGTGTTGGCAGCAGTAGGACCCAGGGCCTTTGGCATGCTGGCAGGTGCTCTACCGCAGACCTATGCCCCAGGACCTGTTCATTTTGTCCCGTTCCCGCCCCCCCCCCACCTTATGTGTGTGTAGGCGTTGGTTTTTGTCTCCTACCTTGTTTGAAGCAGGGTCTCTATGGTTGTGGCATATGTCAGGTTCACTGGCCCTGGAGCTTCTGGGGGGGTCTCTTGTTTCCAGTTCACACCTCAGTGGAGGAACATGGAGGTTACAGCATGTACTGCCACAGCCAGCTTTCATGTGGGTTCTGGAGTTCAAACCCATGAAACATTCTTGACCCATGGT
The DNA here is from genome assembly GCF_950005125.1 of Chionomys nivalis. NCBI lineage: Eukaryota > Metazoa > Chordata > Mammalia > Rodentia > Cricetidae > Chionomys > Chionomys nivalis. The sequence goes on along the minus strand of NC_080106.1, from coordinate 11,837,726 downwards.
TTACTCAAGAAGTCATCTAGCCAGCCCCTCCCTCTCCCTCCCTCCTTCTCTCTCTCTCTCTCCCTCTCTCTCTCTTTCTCTTTCTTTCTAAGGCGCTAAGAGTTGGGATAGGAAATTCAGTCCCCTCTTCTCTGTTCAGTAGCCCTCATTTTTGAACCCAAGGCTTCAGAGTCATTAGCCAAGCAGTCTGCCACCAACTCATCCCCCAGGTCCCCTTCTACTTTTCATTTTGAGGCAGATTCTCAGTAAGTTGTTCAGGCTGGATTTGAACTCATGGTATCCCAGAGAAGCCTTGACTCTGTGATCCTCCTGCTTCATCCTTCTGAGTATCTGGACCAACAGACTTGAGCCCCTAGGCCTGGCATCTTTCCACCCCTTGACATTCTCATGTCTGTGATGCTGTGTCTCTGATGTCCAGTGTCAGACTCACCCATGGTTAGTCGCTGATATGACATGACCCTCCCTTGTGGGCAGCTGGTGTTTTGGCAGCAGTGGACGTTTTGGGATACACACGAAAAAGGGAAATGATGTGTAGGTCTGTGAAGGGTTTATGTTGAGAAGGAGGGATGCAGCCTGAGCCATCTGTACTGAAACCATGGGAACCTGAGGTCTGTGGACCAGCTATTGGTCACATATGTCCAAGTTGACCGATGCATGCACACTAGCCAGAAGCAGGTAGACTCTGAGTCTCCTGTCCCACCACACCTCCACTCTGATGTCTCTTTCAGTTCCTCACATACCTGTTTTCACGGGAGAACAGCATCTGGGATGAGAAGTATGACGTGGTGGACATGCAAGACATGAACAACCCCTTGTCGCATTACTGGATCTCCTCTTCCCACAACACGTGAGTTTCTGGGTGAGCCCAGGCTGGTCCCGTAGCACTGAGAGTGATCCAGTCAGCTGGTACCCCGTGCACAGCCCCAACAGAGCTGGCTGTGAAGGGATGGGGAGGGAGGACCACATTGTTCAGAGGGGGCAGGAGAGGAGTGGGAGAACACAGCTCTCTTTCCAGCAGTATTGGGATGATTATGCGTCCTCTATGGCCTTCTGAAGCAAGTTCGCAAAGCTGGCTTTCTATGATTCGATCATCCTGCCATGGAAGTGTTCATTCAGCCAGGGAGCCAGTGTTTGTAGAACATCTACCCTGGGCCAGGCTCTCTGCTTACCAGGAGTGAGAATTCCTCAGTGGAGGAGGCAGGGACAGTCACATTCTCAGGTGTACAGGGAGGAAGGCATTCACCGAGTGTCAGCTTTGAGCACAGGCTGGTGGCTGGACAGAGGTCCTGGTGAGAAGGAGAGTTTTATCCTGAGAGCTGCATGGGCTGAGGTCCTGGAGCAGGAGCAGAGGGGAGGCGTTTCTGAGGCTGGAGTGGAGAGGCTGGGAGGAGAGTGGCCGGATAGACGGCCAGCCTGAGCAGAAGCTTGTAAGTCACAGGGCAGCAGGGGCCCTCCGGCCACTTCAGCCAGACAGTGACACGTTCTCATTCACTTCTTCGGATAATTCTGCTGATTGGAAAAGAGGAAGGTGAATCGAGAGAGTGAAGGGACATTGCCTTCTGACGTCATTTCCGTATGAGGGTGGAGTCTTTGACTTTAGGTTAGAAAGCGCTATTGACGGGCACCTCCCTAAGTATCTTGTCAGGGGGCAGACGGGCATGAGCCAGACCCGTAGTGTGCCATCCCCTAGGTATTTGGGAAGGGGAACTCTTTTCCAGGGGAATGGGTAGTGGTACGTCTTGAGTTTATCTTAGGACAGCGAATTCTCCAAGCCTAGAGAGAGCTAAGGAACATCCTGAGAGGGAGGGCGGCATGGAGAGAAGGCAAGGATACAACAATTTGTATCTGTCAAAACCTCAAAAACAATCCTAAATAACCTAAGCAATAAATGGGCTAACAAAAGACTGGATAAGAAAATGTATGTTGTGTGTGTGTGTGTGTGTACCATGTATATCCAATAGAATTTTATGAAGCTGTAAAGGAAATGGAATCATTTATTACGTTTGTGAAAAAATGGATGGAACTATAAATCATTATGTTGAATGAAATCAGACTCAGAAACATTGACTACTGTTTGTTTAACAATAACAACAACAACCCTATTTTATGGCAGTTTTTGTTGACTAGGTTCATGGCACCATACATTCTACCAGGAGTTGTTGAGCCTCCTGCCCGTACTGGCCTTGAGCCTCAGAGATAGATGGAGCTAGGGTTCATTTCTTTGGCACCCAGAGCCCAGTGGGCAGCAACGGGGCCACAGTTTACTCTCTGCTTCCCCATTGCTCATGTCATGCTCAGCCCAGGTCTCCAAGAAGGAACACAGCGTCTTCATTGTGTATGGATCGCTTAGGAAGTCATTGTGCACATCTTATTGGTGTTCCCAAACCCAAGGCCTCAGGATGGCATGTACGTGGTTCAGACCTTACCCTGTGTGTTTCCAGATCAGAAGATCTCAGGCCCATGGGGCTTGGGTTCAGATGGTCTGTGTCTTAAGAGTTTCTATTGCTGCAAAGAGACATCATGGCTACAGCAACTCTTATAAAGGAAAACATTTATTTGGGGCTGGCTTACAGTTCAGAGGTTTAGTCCATCATCATCATGGCGGGAAGTATGGTAGAATGCAGGCAGACTTGGTGCTGGAGAGGAGCTGAGAGTTCCACATCTGCACCCTCAGGCAGCAGGAAGGAAGAATGAGACACTGGGCCTGGCTTGAGCATCTAAGACTTCAAAGCCCGCCCCCTATGACACACTTCCTCCAACAAACCCACACCCACTCCAACAAGGCCACATAGCCTAATAGCACCACTCCCTAATTGCTTGGGGGGGGGGATTTTTGTTTAAACGACCACAGTTTCCAAGCGTGAACTGTGTTCAGTACTGCCTCCCTGACATGGCTCATTCCGTCCTTCAGGTACCTCACCGGGGACCAGCTGCGTAGTGAGTCCTCCACAGAAGCATATATCCGCTGCCTGCGTGCTGGCTGTCGCTGCATAGAGTGTGAGTATTCTGTCCTGGCCAAGATGGCGTGATGAACAGAACCACAAAGCCCAGCATTTGTTTTTCAGTGTTAAAGACTTTAATATTGGTGGGAGAGTGGGGGAGGGAGACAGGCTGAGGGGTCCTCGTGCAGAGCAGTTCTAGGGAAGAAGATGATGAGGTTTTTCCCCTAGATGATAGTTGTCCCGAAGCAAGAAGTGACGTCTATCTGGGAAGGAGGTTGGGACATCTAGAAAGTGTCCTGATACACTGGGCAGCTGGGGGCCAGCAGCGGGGGTCACTCTCTGCTAAGAGGAACACAGATATACATCCCTGTTAGCATGACACACCCAGCAGCCACATGTCTACAGGTGAGGCCTTGAGAACCACCATGAAAGGGGCTGTCGCCAGGCTGTGGTGGCGCACGCCTTTAATCCCAGCACTCGGGAGGCAGAGGCAGGTAGCTCTCTGTGAGTTCGAGGCCAGCCTGGTCTACAAGAGCTAGTTCAGGACAGGCTCCAAAGCTACAGAGAAACCTTGTCTCAAAAAAATCAGAGAGAGAGAGAGAGAGAGAGAGCCAGGCAGGTAGCAGACCCTTGTTTCTGTCTGCCTTTCTTATTACCTCTATGGCTCTTTTGTATGTGTGTGTGTGTGTGTATACACAAGCATGTGTGTGTATCACCAAGTGCTTAAACATCAGAAGCTGACAATCGCTGTTCAGAAGAAAGGGTCTCTCAGTGAACCTGTAGCTCTAGTCTAGCTAACCAGCTTGCCCCATGGTTCCCTTGCCTCCACTTGTCGAGCATCTACATGGGTTCTGGGGAATTGAACTCTGGTCCTCATGCTGTACAGCAAATGCTTTTATCCTTGAACTATCTGTTCAGCCCATCTTTGGGGCTTTCTTTCCCAGCTTGGTTAGTATCCTATCACTGCAACAAAAACCCCTGCAATATGAACTTAGTGATGGTGGAAGGTTTATTGTTTTCTTCTGGTTTTGTATCTTGGGTTCAGAGCATTGTTTGGGGCTTCTGACGACAGGCCATGACAGGAAAATGTGGTAGGGCCAATGCTTCCACCAAACTAGGAGAGGAAGAAGAATAAGCTGGGCTCTCACCACCCCTGTCAAGGGTATCCCCCTCAGTGACCCAAGGACCTCCTCCTCGGCCGTATTGAGTGCTCCTTCAGGAACCAACCCTGGTAACATTTTCCTCAGTCATAACCATGTATGTGGCTGAGAAAACGATCCAGACCACAGACCATGCCTCCAGTGTTTCCAAACCTACTTATCTTGTGCCAAAGTGGCGTGGCAGTTACATATGGGCCTCCTGGGTTTCAGTTTTTATCTCTGGGAAAAAAACTGTGAGAAAATGAAGTCACAAGCCCCCAGCTCCTCTGTCCTGGGGGATGTTCAAGCCCCCACAGTCTTATTCCATTTGTATAATTTACTACAAACCTTTAAGAAACTGGCTCATTGCTCTATGCTGTTTCTACTGGTGAGAGGGGAGCCTCGAACAGCTGATAAGAGAAACTAGAACCTGTTGGGAACATCTTACAAAGAAAGATGCATGGGAAGGAGTGTTGTAGGGAAGCATGTTGTGTTCTGTGAGCTGGTAGATATGACCACGTGTGTGCGGATAAGCCTGGGTCAGCCCTGGGAATGGAGCTGGTGTGGGCACCTGGGTCTAGCCTCATGTTCTCAGCCCAGCCACATGTCCTGTCTGCCTGCTCCCTCTTGGTGGCTGTGCTGGCTGGTGCTGAGCCACCTGTGTTTTCTCCCCAGTGGATTGCTGGGACGGGCCTGACGGGAAGCCCATCATCTACCACGGCTGGACACGGACCACCAAGATCAAGTTCGATGATGTTGTTCAGGCCATCCGAGACCATGCCTTTGTTACCTCCAGGTCAGTGGCTGATTTTCCAGAGGCGTGTCTGTAAGGGGAAAGCTGATAGGGCTGGACACTGGACAGACAGACAGACACAGATACACACATACTCACATGCATATACACACTGCCCAGTTCTCCTAAACCCTGGGGAGCCTGGGTTCCATTTGACTAGTTATTGGCAGGTGGCCTTTGTAACTTTATGAAATGATAGTGGTCTTAAAAATTATGCTTATTATTTTAATTATATGTGTGCGTGAGTGTGTGTATGTGTGTTTGTATGGGTATGTGTGTGTGAGCTCAGATGCTAGAGTAGGCCAAAGGCCCTGGATCCTCACAGCTGGAGTCACAGGTGGCTGTGAGTGGCCAGATGTGGGTTCTGGGAGCTGAACTGGGGTTCTCTGGGAGAGTATTATGAACTCTCCACCCCTGAGCCGTCTCTTTAGACCCCATGAGACTGAGTTCTAGATGCTTTTTTCCCAGTTTGAGTCTGTGAATGGCTCGCCTTTGTGGTTCTTTGCCATGATTACCACATCGTACCAGTCATGGTGATGACTACATGGACCTCACAGGGCCGTAAGACTAAAATGGCGTGAGGCATGCTACGTGTTTAGTGTTGCGCGTGGTCAGCATTCAGTAAACAGGCTCGGATGTTTTTGAGGCAATTCCTGCCGGCGTTCCTTGAGTTGGGTAGGGGTGGGCCTGGACTGGGGCAGGGCTTCTGTGAACATCTTTTCCTGCACCAGGATGCCTTTTAGTTAGTCTGCAGGGCTCTCATGTTCCCTTCTCCACACAGCACTTTCTTGGGCGTCCCTCCCTCCATCAGCCACTGAAGCCCCGAGGGACCCTGTGTTCACAGAGATGGTATAGCATCTACTCCAACTCTGTCAGCTTCCTGTCATGATGAAAAGATGCCACTGTCATGGATTTATAAAGAGGGGGGCTCATTTGGGAACCATGTTTTGGAGGTCCTAATTACTGACCTATTACCCATCCTGCCCCAGTGCCTGAGACATGGGCATTTGCTCACCGGTGTGGGCAATTACAAGGTTCCTGCTTCCTGTCTCCTGGCCGACTCTGTCCTCTGCCCCTTGCAGCTTCCCCGTGATCTTGTCCATTGAGGAGCACTGCAGTGTGGAACAGCAGCGTTACATGGCCAAGGTGTTCAAGGAAGTGTTAGGAGACCTGCTGCTGACGAAGCCCACAGAGGCCAGTGCTGACCAGCTGCCCTCCCCCAGCCAGCTTCGCGAGAAGATCATCATCAAGGTAGGTATGCGTGTGGGGGCTGCTGTCTACTGGGGGGGGGGTATCCACAAGGACCCAGTGCCAGACTCAGGTCTCGCCTTCTTTACCTTGTCTCTGATCTTGGGCCAAACCTTGATCATGTAACCTCTCGGTGCTCCTGTGCCCTTCTGGTAATGATGTGTGTGTGTGTGTGTGTGTGTGTGTGTGTGTGATATTGAACCTAATTACCTTGTTACCTCGGTAACAAGGAACAGCTGTGAGCGGGTATGTGCAGCACGCTTGGCACCACGTTCATCCTCTCAATTCTAACCCGGGGGGGGGGGGGCGGGGGTGGGTTCCAGCCAGCCTGGGCTACCTAGTGAGACCCAACCTTAGAACAAAACAAATGGAACTCATCCGTTCTTGGGTAAACCTCACCAGGCCTGATGTGAGCCAGTCTTGTGTGAGTGTTGGAGGGGTTCCAGTGGCCCAGGTCCCATTCCTGCCCTTGGGAACTCTCAGACTATGTGGGGTATGGATAGCTGCTTAAAAAGCGTGTGAGTGGCAGTGGGATGCTGAGGCTGGCGTTTCTGTTCTGTGGAGGGGATGCGTGATTTTATCTGCCCTCGGGAATTTCAGCCTTTGCATATGTGTGTTCGTGTAAAGAGACCAGATAAATAGTGCAATAAAGCGTTATATTCCTCATTAAGAAGTAGAATATTCTAGGAGCTTGGGGCTTGGTTCCCAAAAGGCTTTGGGTACCAAGGATGCTAACTAACATCCTCCTGTCTCTACAGGGCAGAGGTTTTCAGTGGGGCTTCCATAGACCCCCCTAAGAAGTGAGAGTTAGAATTTAGCGAGGGGGAAGAGACATGGGAGTCTGGATGGGGAAATACTGCATCTTATTGACTGATGGAGGAAGGTCATTGGTTAAAAAATAAACTGCTTGGCCCTTATAGGTTAGAACATAGGTGGGTGAAGTAAACAGAACAGAATGCGGGGAGGAAGAGGAAGTGAACTTAGACGCGATGCCGCTCTTCCCCAGGGCAGACGCGATGAAGCTCCAACCCAGGATGGACGTAGGCTAGAATCTTTCCCGTAAGAGCACCTTGGGGTGCTACACAGATGATTAGAAATGGGCTAAATTAATACGTGAGAATTAGCCAAGAAGAGGCTAGATATAATGGGACAAGCAGTGTTTAAAAGAATACAGTTTGTGTGTTGTTATTTCGGGGCATAAGCTAGCCAGGCGACCAGGAGCTGGGGCGGCAGGAACACAGCCCGCAGCTCCTACTACAATTGACCTACAAGTGTCAGTAACATTTTTTTCCCCTTTCACTCAGTCCCCACCCTCCCTTCAAGCCCACTCTAAAGCATAAGAAAACAGAAGCGTGACTCCTGCTGGAAAAGAGGCAGGGATGGGAAGGGAGAAGGATGGGCTAATTTTAGACTGAGTGGCAAGCAGGGTACCCCTGAGGGAGGAGAGGTCTCCAATAATGGAGCTGAGATTACAGGGAATGCTGAGCCATCAACGGATCTGAGGTAGCGGAGAGAAGGTGCATGCTGGGTGGCTGAGGGTGGGTGAATTCTTGCGGCTCAAAGACTCTGAACTTGGGTCTTTAGCAAGGAGGGCTCTGTGAACTTTCTCCCTTTCAGCATAAGAAGCTGGGCCCCCGAGGTGATGTCGATGTCAATGTGGAGGACAAAAAAGATGAGCACAAGACCCAGGGAGAGCTGTACATGTGGGACTCCATCGACCAGGTGGGCCTGGGTCCTCCCCGTCCCCCAGAGCTGTGGGTGCTGACTCTCAGCTGTCTGGGGGTATCCCCCAGAGCTGTGGGTGCCGACTCTCAGCTGCCTGGGGGGTCCTCCCCAGAGCGGTGGGTGCTGATTTTCAGCTGCTGGGTCCCCCTCACACAGAGCTGTGGGTGCTAAGTCTCAGGTGTCCTAGGCTCTCGTCATAAAGTCTGGCACTATCCCTGCCTTTTCCCTGTGTGGAGCTGTGTGCCTTGTCTTTTTCCTGCATTATAATGCCTTCAAATAACTTCTTATTCAATTTAATATGTGCTTAAACACAGACCAACAAAGAAGACTGCCATACATCCTAGACTCATGACTCTCAGGACTCATCACTACTGAGTGTCCTTTACCCCTTGTTCTGCCTTGGTCTTGTAGGGACCTTTCCCAAACAGGAGCATCTGCTGTAACCACAGCAACCAGAACATCCGCAGTGCTGTGGCGCTGTCAGCTTGCTGTGGACCGTATTTCTGCTTCACCCCTTGCCCACTGTGTTCGTCACAGTGACCAAGTGCCCCTCTGAGAAAGCCGCTTGGGGAAAAGAGGGGTTCTTTTGGCTCTTGATCTTGGGCACTTTAGTCCGGGCCACTTGCTTCTGTGTCACTTCCGTGTTGGTTCATTGTGAGGCAGAGCATTCCGATGGGGAATGTGTGGAGGAGCCAAGTGGCTCGCCTCGTGGTGGATGGGAGCTGTAAGGGATAAGAGGTCAGCCCTTTAGAGGCACGGCCTCAGTGGCTCCTCCTTCAGCCAGCCCAAGCTTCCAACTGTCTATTCAGTTATGAGCTTATCAATGACTTGATTAACCCTTTCATGAAGTGGGTGCCCAAAGGCCCAGTCCTCCCCAAACCCTCTCACTTATAAGCAACCCTTTATTACAAAGTCCTTGTAGGAACAGGCTTTGGTTTGAACTATAACATTCACTAATAATGTCCTTTTCCCTGCATATATATATAGCAATCTTAACTTGCAGTTGCCTTCTGATCTGAAATTGTCTCACTGTAGATCATCATCATCTTTATTATTATTATTATTGTTATTATTATTTGTGGTGGAGTAAAATTTTCAAGCTTTAATGCTTCTCCCACACCGCCTGGCACCCAGATTAACTTGAATTTATCCCATGTCCATTCTAGTATCCTATAAATGAAACGAAATAGAAAATAAATATGAAATAGATAAAATTTAAGTAAATCAGAATTAAATGTCACATACACACACACAGTGGAGTCTAATTCAGCCTCTAAGAATGAAATTGTAGCATTTACATCTGGAGATTGGGATTTTAAGAGATAAATAAGAATATCGATGCTTTATCTCATTTATTTTTAAACTCGAGAGTTTTAAAAATACTTATATATCTGGCAGCTGGAGAGATGACTTGGGTGGTTAATAGCATTTGCTGCTCTTCCAGAGTACATGAGTTTGGTGCCCAACATCCATGTTGGGTGGCTCACAACCATCTGTAGTTCCAGCTCCAGGGGATCTGCTGCCCTCTTCTGGCCTCCATGGGCACTGCATTCATGTGGCACACACACACCCCAACCAACCAACCAACAAAAAACCCTTTCGAAATATATTTATTTATTATGTATTTATTACATATAACTTCATGTAAATATAAATATATCCAGATTTCATAAGTGTTTCCTGTGCGGGAGTGATGTAGAAGTAGACGAGATCCTATTTGAAACTTGCTATGTAGACCAGGCTGGTCTCTAACTCACAGAGATTCACCTGCCCCTGTGTGCTGGGATTAAAGATGTACACCACTGTGTCCAGCAAAACCCATTATTCTATACAATAATTTAAAACAATTGGTGAAATGTAAACATGTTGTTAGGTCAGTTGGCTGAAATGATCCAGAAAGGCTTACAGAGCAGGCTGTGGACACAGCTCAGTGGCAGAGCCCTTGCCTAACATGTACAAGGTCCTGGGTTCGATCCCCAGGACTGGGGAAAGTTAGGTGAATTGGGGAAAGCTATTCACAAGGTGGCATAGTCTCCTCTTCCCTGCAAACTGGCAGTGCAGCAGAGACTCCTGCTCCTAGATGCTTTTTTAAAAAGTCCTGAGAAATCCCTAGAATCCAGAAGTAGGTGTTTTAAAGAGCAGATCTCGTAAAATCATCATCAGTGTGAAAACTGGGGCAGGGCAGTCCCCAGTGAATGCTGGGGTGCTGTCCCGCAGGTCCCTAGAGTCAATAGGGCTGAAACCTTGGGGGAGACTAATGGCAGCCTGGCTCTCTAGAAATGGACTCGCCACTACTGTGCCATTGCTGACGCCAAGCTGTCCTTCAGTGACGACATTGAACAGACTGTGGAGGAGGAGCTGGTCCAGGTAGGTGGAGAATCCCCACCTGGAGACTTAGTGTATGTCTTATCATATCTCGGTTGGCCAAGCATCCTCATCCTGAAGGAGTGACTGCTTTGAGTAGCCATACTTAACTAGCTCTTCCTGATTGGCTAGCTGGCCCTAGGGCTTAACCAATAGGATTCAAGGTTCTTTCCTGCTCCCTAAAGGGCCTGACTGGCCAAAGATCTAGGACCAGCGTTCCCTGGGGAAGGTGATGGGCCCGCCCATCTTTGGGGTTTTCTCGAGTCCAGCCCAGTGTGAGCTCAGGCTTCTGGTTGTCAGGAGAGGGCAGTGGGTGCTGTCACAAGCTATAATGACTCCTTGTGGTTCAGGACACTCCTCCCACGGAGCTGCATTTTGGGGAGAAATGGTTCCACAAGAAAGTGGAGAGGAGGACCAGCGCAGAGAAGCTGCTGCAAGAATATTGTGCCGAGACAGGGGCCAAGGACGGCACCTTCCTGGTGCGGGAGAGTGAGACCTTCCCCAATGACTACACCCTCTCCTTCTGGTAATGCCCCCTTCCTCCAAGACTGGTGGGCAAGAGGTGGTGTGGTCAGGCTTGCTCTCCTGCCTGACTCTGATGAGGTCCCTGTCCTGTTCGCGACAGGCGGTCTGGTCGGGTGCAGCACTGTCGAATCCGGTCCACCATGGAGGGTGGCGTCATGAAGTACTACCTGACAGACAACCTCACGTTCAACAGCATCTACGCCCTCATCCAGCACTACCGTGAGGCACACCTACGCTGTGCAGAGTTCGAGCTGCGGCTTACCGACCCAGTGCCCAACCCCAACCCACACGAGTCCAAGCCGTAGGTTCTGGGATTGGGTGGGAGGTACCCCACCCACATGGGTCACACCCACCAGGTGCCTGTATGGGGTTTTCATTCCCAGGAGCCCATTCAGTTTGGCCCTTTGGGGACATTAGGATTCCTGAGGACCACCATGAGTCCTCTTCCTGCCAGTCAGACTTTTGTCCCATTCTCTTTCTTCTCTCACTTGCTCGCTCTTTAAAATATTTATTTTATTTATATGTATGTGTGTGGGGGTCTATGTGTGGGTATTTGCATGTGCAGTGCTCATGGAGGCCAGCAGAGGGAGCTGGAGCCCCTGGAGCTAGAGTTATACGAGGTTGTGAGCTGTCTGACATTCTGACATGGATCCTGGGTATTGAACTCAGGTCCTCTTGCAAGAGTAGTATGACTTTTTTTTTTAAGTTAAAAAGTTATGACTAGTTTTGCCTGCGTGTATTTATGTGTGTTGTGTGTACGATGCCCACAGAGGCCAGGAGAAGGTGTCAGATCCTGTAGACCTAGAATCACAGTTACCAGCCACTGTGTGGGTGGTGGGAATATACCTGGGTCCTCTGCAAGAGCCATTAGTGCTCTTAATTGCTGAGCCATCTCCCCAGGCCCCCTTTTGTCGCTGTTGTTTTTCAAGATAGTGCTTCTCTGTGTAGCCCCGACTCCCAGAACTCACTCTGTAGATCAGGCTGGTCTTGAACTCAAGGAGATCCACTTCCTCTGTCTCCTGAGTGCTGGGATTAAAGGTGTACGCCACCAGTGCCTGTTTTTTTTTTTTTTTCTCCAGCCCCCACTTTCTCATTTTTGTTCTCCTCCCCATGGCTTCCTCTCCCTTCCCTCTCTTTCAGCACCCCTAGGTCTGGAGCTCTGATTTCAGAGGCTGGATTGAGCCTTCTGTGTCTGTGCTTGTCAGGGCTCCTTCTTGTGGTCAAAGGGAACCGAAGAGCAATCACGAGGGCCTGTGCTTGTTTCTTTATCCACTAAGGAGCCTTGCAGGCCATGCCTGGCAAAGAGGTCAACACAGTCCAGAAATGCGAGGAAAATCTTTAGGCAGGTGTTTTGTTTTGGATGAAGCTGGATAATTTATATTATTGTTATTTCCTATTCATACCAGTTGCCTTTCAAAACCTGTCATTTAGTAGCTTTCGTAACCAAAGTCTTTCTGAACCTTCCCTGTGTTCCGTGCCCCGGATGACCCGAGACACACTGTTGTAGCTCTGCCAGCCTTTGGGGCTGGGCAGGTGGGCACAGATGAGAAGACTTACTCTCCTAAGTTTTGCATAGACCTCCTCATATTCTTGGGGGGGGGCAGTCTGACTTCCCTCCAGTCATGTTGGGTCAGTCCCGTAATCTCAGCTTGTTGGGAGGCTGAGCTGTAGGCAGATCGCAAGTTCAAGGCCAGCTAGGGTTATATAGCAGTGTCTGAAGAGAGCTTAACAAGATCCTGCCTCAAATGAAATGAAAGGGCATAAAGCTGAGGGTGTAGTCAGTGGGAGAATGCTTGCCTGGCATGCATGTGACCTTAGATTATTCCCCAGTGCTGCAATAAAATAAAACAGGAAAATCGAATAGGAATCGCTGTCTTTGGAGGTGCATATGGTTGGGGAAGTCCCAGCATAATTTCTATGTATGTTTCCTTGGTCAGGCCCTAGGTGTCCCTGCCTGTTGGTATTTTGTCTCCTGCTGGCTCTCAGCTAGGAGGGTTCTCACCAGCTTGTTGTCCTGTTCTGGGCACAGGTGGTACTACGACAGGCTGAGCAGGGGTGAAGCAGAGGACATGCTGATGCGGATTCCCCGAGATGGAGCCTTCCTCATCCGGAAGCGGGAGGGGACCGATTCCTATGCTATCACCTTCAGGTAGGTGTCATCTTTTTAGGTAGGCCGACACTGTTGTGCATGTGGGGGTTAGTGCTCCCCAGAGGACGTGTGAGAAGGATAGGTATGGGACCCAAGGAAGAGAGTTTCGGGTGGAGGCAGAGATGCCGCTCCGTGTCCTTGACCCAATTGCTAATGGTGAGGACAGCAACAAGAAGGATGTATATCCCAAGTACTAGGCACAGTCTGTCTGTCTGTCTGTCTGTCTGTCTGCCTGTTGAGATAGGGTCTCACTATGTAGCTCTTTCTAACCTGGAACTCACAGAGGCCTGCCTGTCTCTCTCTCCCTGTGAATGTGGGGATCAAAGGTGTGTGCGCCACATCTGTCCATATTTGTATGCACGAGTCATGACAACCTTGGGGTAATTAGTGTGTCCATTGCCTTAGAGTTCTGTCATTTCTTTATGGTATATACATGGGGAAGGTTCTTATTCTTTAAATCTATTTCTGTTTGTTTGCTTGTTTCTTTATTTCTGAGTGTATTTTGCCTGCATGTATATCTGTGTATCACATGTGTACCTGGTGCCCATGGAGGTCAGAAAGAGGGAGTCAGATCCCCTGGAACTGGTGTTAATAGACAGTTGTGAGCTGCCATGTAGGAGCTGGGAATCGAACCCAGGTCCTCTGGAAGAGCAGGACCTCCCCAGTCTGCACATTCTTTGCTGTGAAATTAGGATTGAGCTCAGTTTTTCTTACTCTTCTAAGACTGAGGAATCTGTTTGCCTGTTCTATTTTGAATCTTTTCTGCCTCATGTTTCAAACAGATGGGAAAAAAAACCCTTAACTCCTTTCGGAAATAGAGTCTTTGTAACTCTGGGCTACTGGGGGCAAGATTCAAGGACTTGGGAACTGATGGAGGTTTTAGAGCCAGGTTCAGAAAGCAGTTTGTGGAAGGACCATGAAGCAAACAGTTTAGGGTTCACAGGCTGCATGGACCCTGCTGCAGCTATATAAGACAAGATGACCACAGCATAGACTGAAATGAGCAGTGAACATGGTTCAATAAAACTTTATTAAAAAAAGACAAGGGAAGCCATGTTTAGCTTGTAGGGCACCTCAATCAAGATTGAAGAAGAGCTGGGTGCTGATCATCACATATGGATTCTTCCAGATCTGAACTGAAAACATCCCTGTTTTGTGTTCCATAGGAGGACTGAATTCTGTCTATTTCAGTCCCGTAAGGGTGAATAACAAGGTTGTGGCCAATAGGTGCTTCTTACGTGGTGATTGTGTAGCTGCTAGCATCCTTGGTTGCTAATCCTTTGTGGTCCTCCCTCTTAAGGGCCAAGGGCAAGGTGAAACACTGTCGCATCAACCGGGATGGCCGGCACTTTGTGCTGGGGACCTCCGCCTACTTTGAGAGCCTGGTGGAGCTTGTCGGCTACTATGAGAAGCATGCGCTCTATCGCAAGATGAGGCTGCGCTATCCCGTGACCCCTGAGCTCCTGGAGCGATATAATATGGTAGGTTGACTCCCTTGGGAACTGAGTTAGTTATTGCACAGACTAAATAGTATATATGCATTATGCACACTTTCATATATGTACCTTGTGTCTGGTACGAGATGTCCTGGGGATGCCGAATCGGCCACAGCATACCAAGACCCTGCCCTCATGCTACCCACAGTCACACGGCCAATGTCAGATGGGATTACATGCTAAAGAGGAAAGGCTGGGAGGGCACAGGAGTGTATAAAGAGATGGGCAATGGCTGCCGTTTTCAGAGGTTCTGAGGAGAAGATCTTAATGAGGAGTGAGCTATGCGGACATCTGGAGGAGGAAGGACTGCAGGGGCAAAAGCCTTGAGGGGTAGGGATGTGGGCATGAAATGAGTCTGACAGGCCATTGTATGTCCCTTCTCCTGCTTGTTGTAGCATTCTGAGTGCAGGAGAGACCCCATACGGTTGCTGTATCATCTCTCTTCTTGTCAGAAGGTTCTCTTGATTTCTTGAGAAGAGATTGACTCTGAGGGTTGATTAGTACCAACTGTCAACTTGACGCAGCCTACAATCAGCGGGAGGAAAGTCTTAAGTGAGAAACTTTCTAGGTCGGGTTGGCCTGAGGACATGTATGTGGGGGACTGTCTTGAATGTTAATTGATGTAGGAGGGTCCAGCCCGTTGTGGGCGGCACCATTCCCTAGGTAGTGAATCCAGAACAGGTATAAGAGAGGAGAAAACTGGCTGAAAAAGCAAGGATGTAGGTGTTTATTTTCTCTACGCTCTTGACTGTGGATGAGATGATTTGAGTCCCTGACGTCCCCATGATGATGGACTGTCCACCTAGAGTTACAAGGAAATCCTTTCTTCTCTAAGGTGGTTTTGGTCAGGATATTTTTATCACAGCAGCAGAAATCAGTCTAGGACATAGGCCCTAAGACCCTGTGTCCCTGCCATGGGCCAGGGTGTGTGTATAAAGTCTGCTTTGAGAAAAAGTGGGTTCTAGAGGAGAGAACACATTGTGCCAGAGTGAGGCGTTTTGGTTAGCATGGGCTCCCCTGGAGAGTCCAGACCTTGATAGCAAGAGGAGAAAACACGATGGTGGACAGCAGAGCGGTCAGGGGAGGCGCTCTAACAGGACAAAACTGTCAAAGGGTGGCAGCTGTGGCCCTGGGTAGGGGACCGGAAGGCGGGGGGAGGGGCCGGGGCAGGAAAGGGGCCTTGGCGGCTGCTGCTGCAAGCATTAGCATACCACTCCAGGAAAAAGGCCTCACTGGTCTGTTTGTCAACTCCCCTGGTGTAAGTCTCTCAAGCCTCAGATGTGCTGTCCTTGGGCAGGGTGTCATGAGGAGTTCCTAGCACCCTGTGGGACATGGAAGGGTGTCTACAACTTCAAGCTTGTTTCCAAATTTGGGGGAACTTCTTTGAAGCTTCTTGCTTTTTCTACCTCTGAGCCAAAGAAAATTCTATGAGGTTTCAACTCTTCTTTCCAAAGAACAGGATGTCCCGAGGAAGCCTGTAGCCTGGCTATGGACATGGGCCGTTTCAGGAACCTAGGATGCCACATTTCCTGTTTGGGTGGTCCTGGGAACTGAACCCAGGGCCTTGCATATGCCAGGCAAGGGCTTCTTCCGCTGAGCTACATTCCCTGAGCCATATCCATTGACTTTTCTTTGCTCTTTTTTTGTCTTTCAGGAAAGAGACATCAACTCTCTCTATGACGTCAGCAGGATGTATGTGGACCCAAGTGAAATCAACCCTTCCATGGTAGAGCACCAGTCCCACCCGTTAGACTGAGAGAGAGTCCCTGCCCCACCACTGGTCTCCATAGCAGCTATAGCAGGGAGCTTCTGGAACATCTGACCGTAACTAAAATTTCTCTTGACACATGATGATGGGCAGCCTGCCATGTGGTTCCGTTGAGGTTAATAGAATCTCATCCACATGCAGCCGTGCCTTGCTAGAATCCCGAGTTTCCGTGAACCACCTTTGGGCCAAACAGCTTCTAATTAAAAATCTTCCATAATTTTTTTTCCTGCTTACTGACTGAGCCTGAGGTGTTTATGAATTATGTCTGCTTCGCTGACCTCCTTGCAAGGCAAATGCTATCTCGGATTCCCACCCTGCCTCTGTCTCATAGATTCATGTAGGTAAAGGCAGATTTTGCTTTTTGCCCCCAGCTCCTCCTCGTTTTGGTTCTGTCTCAAATTTAGTGGGGCGGGCTGGGGCGGAGGAGAAAACTATAGTGGATTTTTTTGTCTGGTACACGATTAGGGTGCAGCTCTCGCTGGTGGGTTCTGTTGAGATCCAAGACTGCAGTTCCTTTTCTTTTTATAAAAGAAATTCCCAGTCCCTCGTGGAACTGAAGGCATCAGCAGGGATGTGCAGAGGTTAGCAACAGCTTCTCTGAGGGAAGGCTGCACTATGGCGAGACATGCTTGCCTATCTGTGTAGGCTTTGGACATTTATCCAGCGCACGCAGAGGAACGTTGATCTGACCTCCATCTTCCTTACAGGGTGATGGACTCCGTTTATGCTGAAGTGCTTGCGTTTCTTTCCTTTTAAACATTGCTTCACAAATCAGGGGCTACTGGCTCAAAGGAACTTCAGGCAGATGATAGGGGAGAGCAGGGGCCGTAAGAATGATGTCGCAGTCCCCACTTCCCAACCCTGAGCTGGAGATGGAACCCGAGGCCTCCTGTATGCTAGCGAGGCAGGTGACTTATCACCCAGATACGTTTCCAGTGGCACCCCCTCCTCCTGACAAGAAGGTCTAGATGAGTTGTCCTGGCTGACCTGGGTACGTTCTCAGAACTAGAAGGATAACATGCAAGATAGCATGTGGTAACATGTAAGGTGTGTTGAAGACGAGTGTCCAGCGTGGTTCTAAGCACTTAGCCTTGGTTAGGTCCTCATGCCAACTCCACAAAGCAGGTGCTTCTTTGGTACCTGTTTTATAGGTGAGGGCATTGAGGTTATTCAGTTATTGCTGAGTTCATTGCAGGCGGCTGGATTGGAAGCCAGCTCTCTTGGCTATGTTCCTAAATGGCCACGTAGTGGCTAACTCATTTCTCTATAGTCCGAGGTCCTTTCTTGCTGTCTCAGAAAAGCAGCCCTCTCTCTAATGCCATTCAGTAGCACCTCTCTCTGCCACGACTGTGCCACCCTGTCACCATGAGCCCGGCTCTGGCCCTCACACCCAGAATGCCCTGGGGCAGGAGAGCAAGACTAGTCTGGCCAGCGTCTGGTTGGAGTTCTCCGTGACAGAGCTTCTAGAAGCTGCATGGCCGTTTATGGAATTTGGTAGAGGATGGCAATAGCCCAAAGTCCTTGACCTAGGCTCAGCTATTCGTTAGTTGCTTGGCCTTCGACAGGCTCTGCATCTCTCTGAGCCCCAGCTTTCTCATCTGTAAAAAGGGCACCGTAGCAGCAGCTCCCGGTTGAGGTGGCTGTGATAATTATCGGAGCCAGTGGAGGGTAAACGGTTCACGACGACACTCCATAATGGCGGATGCCTAGGAAATGCAGGGTGTAGCCTTTTTTTTTTTTTTTTAACCATCACATGAACTATTTCATTGAATTTTCTCAGGGACCCTGTGGAATATATAAAACTTTGATTGCCGTTTCAAATGGGGAAATGGCGGCTTAGCGGGTTCCAGCTTGCACAGACTGGAATGGGCAGAGCAACGGTGCCAGCTTCCGGGTCTGATCAGCATCTAGTCTCCCGGAAGTAGTTTTCCTGAGTCCTGTTTCCTTTAGCAGGGAGGAGAGGGAAGCTGAGGATCTAAACGTACTTGACAATTTTAGAGCGTTCCCCATTAGTATATCCATGCTGTGTGGGCGTTCATTCTTTTCATGTGTTTACTAGTGTCAAGCAGCAGGCATCCAGAAAAGTCCTTGAAAACGTTGCCCCACATAAATCCTGTCTTTCTTGCTGCCCGTACTGATCCCAGCTTTTGTTGTTTTGTTGGGGGGAAGGGTGGAGTATGTTGAGACAGAGTCTCATTATTTAGTTCAGGCAGGTCTTGAACTTGTGATCCTCCTGCCTCAGCCTTTCAGATACTGGAGCTATGGGTAGCACCACTACACCTGGCATCTCAGCTACTCCTGACAACTGTCCATGCCATGTAGATGGTTAACTGGGGAACCATTCGCCGAAAGAGAAATAGTGATCGGGTTCCTAGCATGTCTAAGAAACAGTGTATGATCCTCTGTGAGGGTCATTGAGTACAGTAGCTCTTTGGCGACTTCTGAGGTGGTGGTTGTGGCTGAATCTAAGAGGTTGTGTTGAGAAATTAGCAGTGTTGCACCTTGTCCACGGACACTTTCTCCTTGTTAGGTTACCAGTCTCTCTCCCACTTCCTGGTAACTTTGCGTGACTTTGGCTCCTGTGCAATACCAACTCTTGCCAGCAGATGGCTCTGTAACCTTGGCCGCCAACATCTTTCGCTTCCTAATGAGGATATAATGGCACAGGTTCTGCTTCCCCGTGTCTACTCCTGTCTCCCAACTGCCCTTTTTCTTCCTGTTTTCCCCCCAAAGCCTCAGAGGACTGTGAAAGCGCTCTATGACTACAAAGCCAAGCGCAGCGATGAGTTGACCTTCTGCCGTGGTGCCCTTATCCACAATGTCTCCAAGGAACCAGGGGGATGGTAAGTCTGGGTGGGGATGGGAATCTTGGAGGCTAACTTGGCTGGTCTCTTGTGGTGACTCTAAGGAGCTGGGCGGAGCTATGAGCTCTCTTTTCTCACATTCCAAATGGCTTTGACCTGTTGTGCTAAGTCCCTGAGATGGTGTTTTTGTGCATGGGCCCTTTGGAAAAATAGATAAAGAACACTGTTGCAGCAGCCAGCTGCATATAATACAGTGGCCAGCGCATCATATAATACAGTCCATATCACCATAAACTCACTGTATTGTTGCAATGGCACCTGCTCTTTGTTGAGGTATTTTGTATGCCAAGCACTCTGCTAATTGCTATGTTGCCTAATCCAATCTTCCTGACAGTCCTGTGAAGTGAAGACTGCTTTGGGTCCCACTTGGCCGACACAGGCATCGAGGCTTCCCAAGGCAGTGTAGTCACTGTGCAGGCTCCAGTGATTACACAGCCTGTATGTGATTGAAAAAGAAAAGAAACCTAAAATGCTTATGTCTCTGTGTGTGTCTATTTGTCCGTATGTGCACTATGCAGATACTCAGTCCAGCCCAGGGCGTCGAAACCCCTGCAAATGGAATTACAGATGGTTCAGAACCACCGTGTGGGTGCTAGGAATTGAGCCTGGGTCCTCTATGTGAGTGCCTAGATTCATCCCCCTGAGTTCCTCTCTCTGCTCGGAGCCCCACCTCTTCCCTCCTGCCTAGCTAGTTGCCTTTCAGATCGTTATTAAACACAGGTGCCTTAGGCAGGTGGAACAAAACATAGACACATCTTCAGGCAGTGTAGGCAAATTCCCTGCAGCAAGACCCTCTTAATTCCCAACCAGTTCTTACCTGGCTCCCGACATCAAAGACAGACCAGCGGGCAAGGAGCTGCCTCCCTAGGTCTCTCTGCTGATGCCTCTGTCCCCCACAGAACCAGCTTGTCCACAGTGGTGCCCTCTGACCTCCTGTCCCCATGCAGGAGCTTGGCAGCACCCAAGACTCTCCCCTCTGGGTGGAACAGCCAGAAATCAGACTCTCAACTCTAGGTGCTCCTCCACCATTCTTTTGTCCCTGGATCTGGGGAGTCCCCAGGCACAGTTGGTGCCCAGGGGAGGGAGTATGGGTAAACCTTGGTGAGAACTCCCAAATTGCACTGTCCTTCAGCATGTGGGAGGCTTTGTCATGTCCCGTGCCTTCCCTCAGCTCCGATGTGAATTTTCCTAAAACGCCAAGGCTTTTGTCTGGGATATATTAAAAGACAGCACAAATTCATCTGGCAAGGGGCTGTGGGTAAATGCCAGCTGCCACTTAATTCTTTCTTGGATGTAAAGAGGGCCACCTAGTTGTCTGTTTGTATCAGATCAGTTGGGGATCGATCAACCAAACCAACTGGGGGGAACAAATAATTTTTGTTTAGGCAAAGATATTTTTGAGAGTAAAAGCAGTGTGAATATTAAAAATTATCTGTGGATAACAGTTATTAAGTTCTTGGTCCTAGAATCCAGGCAGCCCAAGCCGAAGATGGTCTGCAGAAAGGAAGGGGGTAATGGGGGCGCAGAAATGGCTAGCACTTGGCAGCCACTGTGTGGATGGTGCCACGTGGCCTTGCCTGGCTTGTTCAGGCTGGAGAGGTCAATTAAGTACTTCCCACTGCTGCAGTGTATAGATCTGGTTTCCGTGAGGAAGAGGGCAGAGATGTATGGTTCCACGTTAGGTTAAGGTGTGTCTGCTCAAACAGTGGCCGGCATAGGGGCCAGAGAAGACAGGGGCAGTCGCAGAGGGTCCGTAGAGGAGATACTGACGAGTCCTAGGAAGTTAGTAGGCTTGGTTGTCAGGTTAGTAGCCTCTTATCGGGCCCGGGAGCTGAGCCTTCTGGAGTACATGTCAAGTTTGAGTCACAGATAGTCCCTGGTCTCAGACCCAGCTAGGATGTGGTGCCAGGCTATGGAGGCTGGACTTTGGATGGAGAGCTGTTATGTGGTGTGGCTAGAAGTACTTTTGATAAGAGCCTCTGGCTGCAGAAAGCAGCCCAGTGGGTGGCCTGTTTGATAGGAGGCCTTGCTCTCAGGAATGGACTTGGTGGGGGAGCGTGGGGGTACCCAGTGTGGTAAGGTCACAGCACTTTCACAGATGGATCACATCTCATGCTGCTGGCACCGGGTGTGAGTGTGCCATCTTAGCTGAGTGATAATAAGAACACGGTTTATCTTGCTGGGCATGGGACCCAGTGCCAGCCTAACGCTTAGTGCCACCCCCAGCTTCTCATTGGCAGATTCTGGCTAAGTGTCTGTTTAATATTGAAATGTGAGCTGAGCCTAAGAATGAACACTGTCATAGTGCTGCTGTGTGCTGGACACTGTTCAAAGCATTTGGCATACAGAGACCAAAGACAGTTCTAATAAAATCTAAGCAGCTCCAGCATTGTCCCGTTTTACAGATGAGGAGCCTGCAATACAGAACACTGTGTAGTAACCAAAGAAACTGGGATTTCTTTTACAAAAGTATTTATTTTTATTACTTTTTACATATGAGTAAATATATGTGTCTCTGTGAGGTATGTGCCTGAGAGTGCAGTGCCCATGGAGGCCAGAAGAGGGCAGAAGATCCCATGGAGATGGAGTTATAGCTACCTGTTATGGGTGCTGAACCATCTCTCCAGCCCCAAGCAACAAGGGTTTCATTGCAGGCCATTTGGCCCCAGAACTTCCTCAGAACCTTCCCACAGATGGGGCAGCTGATCTCTGGGAGGGCCTTGGCCCCTGTTAAATCTCTGAAAGCTTCGACTTCACGTAGTGTTGCCAATACCAGAGTCCAGTCAGGAGTTTTCAGTCATCAGACCATAAGTGTTTTTAAAAGGCACAGACTCCCTTGGACATGCTGTTGTCGTACACAGATCATGACAGCCCTCTCTGGTCACTTGGCCACTCCAGAGGTGAGCCGGCTAAGCCCTCGGTGTCGGTGCTTCTCCACAGGTGGAAAGGGGACTACGGGACCCGGATCCAGCAGTACTTCCCATCCAACTACGTTGAGGATATCTCAGCAGGTGATGCTGAGGAGATGGAGAAGCAGGTATGTCTCCATCATCTGTTGCCGAGGCCTCTGGAGGAGTCCCTTGAGCTCTCTCGAGGGGTGTCTCTGCAGAGTTTGGCAGTGGAACAGGCAGAGTGATGCAGAAATTGGGACTGGCCCCAAGGTGCAGTGGGTGAAAGTCTCCATGACGAGCCGGTTGTGTTTTAATCAGGCGGTCCTGGGCTGAAAAGCACAGGAGAATTCCCACGGGAGTGGAAGTAGCCAGACGGGGAATTTGTCCTCTGCTCAAAGCAATGTGCAAATGAAACACGTTCGGTTTAGGAAGCCAGACATGCAGAACGTGCTTGGCATGAGGAAGAAACTGTGCCTTGCTGGAAGGTGAGATGGGCCTTCTGGTGAATTTATAAGCCAGGCTTCGGTACCTAGCCACCTGTGATCAGGATGCTCTTAGTAGAAGGAGGTGACCCCTTGACTCCACCAGCCTGCCACATCTGTATGTGACGTGGACATACAATCCTTTGGAGCCCATGGTGTTTATTCCCTAAGGGTGGCAAGGCAATCGGGAAGGACTTCCTGGAGGAAGGAACATTGGAGCTTTAAAAGTGAAGCTGGGGTTCATTCACAAGCGGTGGGCATAGGGAGGCACAACCTAAACCAGAATGTGGTGATGGGAAGCCAGTTGTATCCAGGATGCCAGGACTGGGCCAGGGCCAGGGCCAGGACCC
Organism: Chionomys nivalis; assembly: GCF_950005125.1. Taxonomy (NCBI): domain Eukaryota; kingdom Metazoa; phylum Chordata; class Mammalia; order Rodentia; family Cricetidae; genus Chionomys; species Chionomys nivalis. Next base: position 11,814,990 of record NC_080106.1, on the reverse strand, counting down.
CTCCCTGCAGCTCTGTGTCATCACAAGGCTGGCGGAGGAGGCTGGGATAGTACAACAGTGGCAACAGCTTCTCCATCTCAGCTGGACCTCAGGATGTTTCCAGGGTGCAACAGGGAGTTGGCCAAGGCTTGGAGAGCCTCGGAAACCAGATGGCGGACCCCAGCTGCTGTTTTCCAGAGGACACGGGGAGCCACAGAAGGCTCTTGAACTGGAGGAACAGTGGGCCAAATGGTCTCGTTTCAAATGCGTATCAGATAAGGGCTCTGTGCTGGGGTTTGAAATTTGTCCAAGAATTCACAAGGTGTGTTTCTGTGGATTGGAAAATGCGACACAGGGACCGTGGGCACCTCTGCGCTGCTGGGTCCCCGTCCTCTCTGCTTTGGTATTAGTGTCCTCCCTGCGGACGCTGTAATGAATATGCATTTTCAGCAACGCCACGGGTCGTGGTGGCGCTAAATGGCCTGCTCCGGAAACCGGTTGTCGTTTTATTATTCTGTTTATGACTACTGAGAATTGGGTTTTGTTTCTTCACAGATTATTGAAGACAATCCCCTTGGGTCTCTCTGCAGAGGCATATTGGACCTTAATACCTACAATGTTGGTATGTACACGTTTTTTTAGCCTGATGCCATTCCAGATCCACCCACTCCACTCTGCCAAGCCTGACTTCAGGATAGCCCATGCAGGGAGGTGGCTGGCACTAGTCCTGTGCCTCCAAACTGAGGGGGCGTGATGCCTAAAGTCAAATGCATGGGAACCGATGGGGCCCTGAGCCCGCTACTCCCATCTGCTCACACAGGCCTGTCTGGCCCCTAAGAGTACCGGTGACTCAGCTCTTGTCATCCTGTCAACATCTGCCTGTGTCTGCATGCTTTTCAGAGAGCTCAGCTGTTTGTTGGTCAGGCTGTGGGGTTGGAAGTCTTGGCCTCTAAGCTCCTAAGGCTGAGTGCCCGTCTCTTCTCTGGTCCCGCCCTCAGTGTGTGTGCCGCCAGGGAAGTGATACTGTGGTCTGTGGGGAGAGAAGCCATGATTTGCTCGCTGCAGCTCCCCGTGTTCAGGGCCTGCACACATTTAAATGGGTGCATTGCAGCTTCCAAGGCTGCAGCTGCAAGTATGCAAGGAAGATAGGTTCAGGCATAAAGGCCAAGCTCCTTTCTCGGCTGAGCTCCGAGTTCTCACAGCACACTGATTCTTGAACTCTGTCGCCCCTTTCTTGAGGAGGCCCGAGCATGGTCCCCTCAGATTTCCATGATAGCAATCCTGAGATCTCCTTCCCAGTGTGGCCAACACTTTATTTCTGCCTTTATTTTCTTCCCCCTTTTCCCATCCTGGGACTCTGGTAAGGAAGGTGGAGGGGTTTTACTCCAGATGAGAAAATGGGTAAGTCCCTGGCAACTTCCCAGATGCGCCGGGACTCTGTTCTCACCTTTGTAGCTGATGCCCTGTGTTGCCCCCTTCCCTGTATTGTCCTGTTAGGAAACATGACACTATCACTCAGAAGTGGGGGGCTTGTCATCAGCCTGGATCTGCCTTTCAGCTCTGCCAGTGTGACTTCCCAAATGTTGCTGTCTCTTGCACCTCAGTTTCTCAAGCTCACTGTAAGATGAGTGTAACAGGTCTAGTGTCCCCGGGTCCCCCGGAGGTTTGCTAAAGAAAACACACAGTGTAGTCATCTGCTGGGGATGTCACCTCAGAAAGTGCAGCCACCAATGCTGGGCAGATCAGGGTAACCATAGTGCTCCTCCCTAAAGTCACCTTCTTGTCACCTGCCGGCCACCTTGGTATGCACCACCTAGTGGACATGGTTCCCAACCTTTCTCCATCCTCCCATGGCTGTCTCTCTGTCTGGGTCTCCACTCTTCCCCCCTCCTTTCTCTTCTAGGGACGTTTTTCCTTGGATTTAAGATTTATCCTAGGTGCAGCAATCTTACCTTGAGATAGTTGGTACATCGGCGGAAATTCCATTTCTGAATAAGTTTACATTCGTAGGGACGGAGGTCTGACATATCTTTTTGGAGGCCACAACTCAGCCCAATGCTCACCTTTAGCACTAACGCGTACAAAAGGTTCAGATACTGCCTGCTGGAAGGCAGGGATCCCCATCAGTGTGGACTGTGATGGTAGTCGTGGCAATTCTGGTGAGGTCCCTAGAGAAGAGGACAGTGTGAGATACGGTCTCTGTGGTCAGCTGTTGGGCCCATCAGGACTTTCCTTACACTCTGTCTACAGTGAAAATCCCCCAGGGTAAGAACCAGAAAGCATTCGTCTTCGTCCTGGAACCTAAGAAGCAGGGGGACCCTCCTGTGGAGTTTGCGACTGATCGCGTGGAGGAGCTGTTTGAGTGGTTTCAGAGCATCCGGGAGATCACGTGGAAGATTGACACCAAGGTGAGTCTAAGCACGCTGGGCAGCAGGGTGCCTGCCTGTCCCAGTCTATGCTGCTCTGCTGAGGCCAGGCACAGGTTCAGAGGCCATCGTTATATTTCAGAGGGACCCTGGATTCTAAACTCTGGTGTTGGCTATAGGAGGCACTTAGTGGCACCATCTCTAGTTGAGGGGCCAGTGATGACAGAGTTCGTCAGGGTAAAAGCGGGAACTTAGAGTTAGGCCAGCAGCTTACAAATCTGGTCTTGACATTGGCTGTGTAGTTCAGAGTTGGAGGTAATTCTGTCTCTTGGGATGTATGGACCAACCTAGACAAATGTCCCTAAAGCACTCAGTGTATAAGGCTGGAAGCCAGCAACCTCCCAGATGCTGATGCACTTCTGAAAAGCATTCTCTCAGGAGGCTGCTGGAGTCCGGAGCTGTGTGAGAAGGTAGCTCTGTGTAGGAGCCTGATGGCATTGTATAGGGGTACAGTGGGTGTGTGGAAGGGGCTCCCCCCTCTGCTAGTCCGTGTGCTGGGCTCTGGGCCTGAGGAGACTGCCTTCTGCACTGAGTTGGGCTAGGCGAGCCCATGTATGGGCGTGGAAGCTAGAGAAGGGTGTTGGGTACCATCCTCTGTTTCTCCTTCACGTAGTCCTTTGAGACAGGCTTTCGTGCTTAACCTGGAACTTAGGTTTTTTTGTGTTGGGGGGGCGGTCAGACTGGCAACAGAAAGCCCTAGCAATCCTCCTGCCTCTTCCCCACCACAGTGTTGAGGTTGCAGTTGTGAAAGGCCACACCTGGCTTCTTAGGTTGATGTGGTTGCAGATTGAGCTGTGCTAACCACTGGGTAATCTCTCTAGCCAATGCCTATGCACTTTTGAGAGCACTGGCAGGGCTGTTCTAGACTGCAATGTGCCCTGAATGGGAACAACATGGTGGAGAATCTTCAGAGGATAGATGGAGGGGGATTTGTCTTCAGGACAGGAAAGCACCCAACTCTGGGTGTTTAAGGGGTGGGTGGGAGCGCTGCCTGGGTGAGCCAGGAGCACGGCATGGTGCAGGTGCTGGCTCAGCGCTGTCCTGGTGTCCGTTTCCACAGGAGAATAACATGAAGTACTGGGAGAGGAACCAGTCCATCGCCATCGAACTCTCTGACTTGGTTGTCTACTGCAAGCCAACCAGCAAAACCAAGGACCATTTGGGTAAGTCTCTCGAGACCCAGCGGGGGTGAGGTGAGCTGGCGTTTGCTGTGAGGCTGGTGTGGCTGGTACAGCACGGCAAGCATTTGCTTTGTTTCCTAACGAAACCCCTTCTGGTTATCCCCACAGCTAGGGCATTGGCAGTTCGAAACAAATTATAATCTGCTTGGAAGGAAAGGCTGCCGGACATTCAGGTCTCTTTTGATTGCCTGAGACTCTCTTTGTTGTGCCAGACGTTGCTAAGGGCAAGTGGTACCAGCTAAGATGTGATTGTCACTGCCTTTAAGTATCTCTGTGTGTGTGTTCATAACTTTTCTGGAAAAACATGACAACTGAGCCAACTTATCATAGAACAAAGAATTATTTGGGCTTAGGGTTCTAGGTTCTAGAGGAATGAGAGAGAGAGAGAGAACCAGGAAAGGCATGAGGCTTTGAAACCTCAAACTTGTCCTCCAGCAAGACCACACTCCACACTTCCTAAACTTCCCCTAACAGTGCCACCGACTGGGGACTAAGTGTTCAAATACACGGGGGCCGTTCTCACTTATGTCCCCTAGTCTCATTCCCGTTGCTGTGATAAAATACCTGGTCACATCACAGTCACACTCGTCACACTCGCGATGAGCATAGAGAGAGAATAAGCTAATCCATACCTAGTATGTATCTAGCTTTCTCAGTGCTCACACAGTCCAGAGCCCCAAGTAGGGAACGGTGCTGCCCACTTTCAGCTTGGGGCTACCCACATCAGATACGGCAGTCAAGACCATCCCTACAGATGTGCCAACAGGCTAACCTGATCTAGACAGTCCCTCACTGAGATTCTCTGCCCAGGTCATTCCAGTTTGTGTCAGACTGACAATTAAAACAACCCATCATGGTGGGTGTTTGTGTGTGTATCTGTGGAGGCCAGAGGTCAGTCTTGGCTGTTGTCCCTCATCTATCCATCTTGTTTTCTCTTCCTTCCTTCCTCCCTCCTTTCCCCCCTTTCCTTCCCTCCCTCCCTCCCTCTCTCTCTCTTTCTTTCTTTTTTGAGATGGGCTCTGTCACTGGGCTTGGAATCAGCAAGCTGGTAGACTGGCTGGCCAGCGAGCTCTGCGGATCTGCCTTCTGCCAGTCCTACATACTGGGGTTGCAAGTATACACTGCCATGCCTAGCCTTTCCCCATAACATGTGGGCTCAAACTCAAGACCTGGTTGCATACTTGGCACTTTGCTGAGGGGTAATCTTCCTATCCCTTCAGTGTCTTTTCAAGAGAGTATCTGGGCCTTTGCCATTGTGCCCAGAAGCAAGGTTGACCTTCTCTGTCTTGGTCAATGTTCTACTGCTGCGAAGAGATGCCATGGCCGTGACAACTCTTATAATGGAAAACATTTAACTAGGGCTGACTTCCAGATTCAGAGGTTTAGTCCATTGTGATCATGGAGGGAAGCATGGTGGCATGCAGGCGGACATGGTGCTGGAGAGGTAGCTGAGGATTCTGCATCTGGATCCTTAGGCAGCTAGAAGAGAGAGAGCCACTGGGCCAGTCTTGAGCCCACTCCGGATGACACACTTCCTCCAACAAGGCCACACCTACTCCAATGAGGCCACACCTCCAAATAGTGCCTCCCTTCTGGTGACCAAGCATTCAGATCTATGAGCCTGTGGAGGCCATACTTACTTAAACCACCACCTCCTCTCTGCAGAAAACCCGGACTTCCGAGAAATCCGCTCCTTCGTGGAGACAAAGGCGGACAGCATTGTCCGGCAGAAGCCCATTGATCTATTGCGGTACAATCAGAAGGGCCTGACGCGTGTCTACCCGAAGGGACAGAGAGTTGACTCTTCAAACTACGACCCCTTCCGCCTTTGGCTGTGTGGCTCCCAGATGGTGGCGCTCAATTTCCAGACGGCAGGTAAGGGACTAAGGTGGCCAGCCTGTCCAGGCCAGGCAGTGGCCCTGTCACAGCTGGTCAAGTCAGCTGGGTGGCTGGTGGGTGTGGTGTTTCTGAATAAGTGATTGGGCTGGCCCAGCAAAACTGAACTTGAAGGTGGGTTAGTGCAAAGCGCCTGAGCTGAGTGGAAACCTGACTGAAGCCGGCTCTGAGCTCATGAGTGACAGAAGTGTTATCATTGTGGCTTAGGAAGGAAACACAATAACTTCTTTAACTAGTAAGCTTGCAGCCTGAGGCTTGGCTGAACCCAGGAGTTCTATGACTGCCTTATCCCTCCTCTTTGTGTGGTGTTTCCTTTCTGAGGGCTTCAGGTTCTCTCTTCTCTCTCTCCCTCTCTCTCTCTCTCTCTCTCTCTCTCTCTCTCTCTCTCTCTCTCTCTCTCTCTCTCAATTTCCATAGTAGGGAAAACCCATGCACACAAATTCTTGGACTCTGCTCTTTGCATCCTGTGGATTCTCTTATAGCTACTTGGATTCCACAGAAGGGAGCTGAAGTTCATTTAACAGCTGCCCCAACCCAGCTCTAGGCATCTGAAGGTCAGGTCCCATCCCTGTCTACCATAGATGCCACTGCCTCCTGGGGCTTCTGTGAACCTTGTTCCAGGTCTTAGTGCCCAGCTGTGGGACAGACATCCTTTACTCATGGGGAGACTCCCAAGAAGCTCTCACTTTGATGAGCTGCCCTGGGGAGGTCCACTGAGCACCCGTCTCCTGGTGCTTGTCCCAGGCCCTCCTCTAGACTGAGTGGAAGCATAGGCACTGCCCTCTGGTGTGATTTCACGCCTGTAGTTTTATGAGGCTCTTCCGATCTTTGCCCATCTGCTGAAAATGGACGTTAAATTGTACTCTGAGTCAAGGTGCTGAGTAACATTAGCCTTTTCCCCTTCACCAACTCAAGGGATGTCTGCCTTGGTTTTCCTGCAAAGTGATGGGTCTTCTTGCCCACCAAGCTAGCTTCTTATATGTGTTTAAATATCTGCCTGTTATTTGAACTGAGACCACTGACCGTTAAAACAAATCTACTATTGTGTGTGTATGTGTGGGCGTGTATGCCATGGCACAATGTGATAGTTGGAGGACATCTTTGTAGAATCTCTCCTTCCATCTCTTTGTGGGTTCTGGGGACCTCACCCAGGTCATCAGGCTTGCATGGCTGCTTTCTGAGCCACCTTGGATTCTAACGGTTTACCTGGCAGTGTTCCTAAGTGCTGGGGTTGGAGCTTGGGGCTTGCACGTGCCAAGCAGGTGTTCTACCCCGATAGACACCCCTTTATAGTAGATTCTGATTTAGTAAAGTTTACAAGATTTTTTTTTTTCTGATGCAGGGTTGTTTTTTTAAATGCTCTCCATGTTTCCTTGGAGTCAGATGTTCTTTTCGAACAGTTGAAATCATCATAGGGAGGCCGTGTAACCCATGCCCATGAGTGCCTGGAAGCTGGTGTTCCATGGCTGCCCCGTAGCATCCCTGCTCTCTCTTCTCAGACAGGTACATGCAGATGAACCATGCACTGTTTTCACTCAATGGGCGGACGGGTTACGTCCTGCAGCCTGAGAGCATGCGGTCGGAGAAGTACGACCCGATGCCACCCGAGTCCCAGAGGAAGATCCTGATGACGCTCACTGTCAAGGTAGAGTGGGCAGCTGGGCGGGTCTCCTTGGACACTGGTGACACTCTTGGCTCTGTTAAGCCATTGCCGTCTCGACAGTACTTCAGGCTCATGTGGTTCACCAGGATCATTCTGGGCTGACTCTCTGTAAACCCTTCCAGTCACTTTTCCTTGTCTGGGTGTGAGATGTGCATTTGAAGTGCCTGTGAGGTCAGCCTCTGGCCAAGAGGGGTGTTCATCTCCCCTTTGCTTGGAGAGGCCAGAGGTCTCTTATAATCCAGTCCTTGGGGAAGATATGAGAGAGAGTTTGGAAGACCCAGGAAGTTTAGGTGAGATGGGCTGGGGATGTAGCTTTGTTTTTAGGAGTGTTTGTCCAACATGCATGAAGCTCTGGGAGCACCAGGGAAACAGAGGCAGGAGGATTGTCATGAAGGTGAGGTGTGGCCAACCTTGTCTACATAACAGGCTTGAAGCTAGCTTGGGATAAATGAGACCTCATTTTAGAAATGCAAAAAGCAAAGGCTTTCTTAGGACCCTTAAATAAGGGTTCGTTATAAACAGATCACCCCACTTTTCCTTGTCTGGGAAATGTACTGTCAAGGTAGCCATGTACCTGTGCTCAGGCGAGTCTTTCCAGCTGAGTCACATGGCCTCGGCTCTGGTCAAGGTCTGGGAAGCTACTGCCACTCCCTGTCATCAGACAGTGATGGTGGGTGGATCAGTATCTAAGCTTCTGGGCGGATCAGCATCCACGCTTCTGGGCGGATCAGCATCCATGCTTCTGGGTGGACCAGCATCCACGCTTCTGGGTGCCGTGGTGACTTCTCCACGGGATGAGGCTGGCTGTGAACTTGTGCAGTCTGACTTCAGAATCCTAAAAGAATTCATGATGTACTGCTGTGTGGATCCAGGAGAGTTCCAGTCCTTGCCTTCCGTGTCCTAGGTCCTTGGTGCACGCCACCTCCCCAAACTAGGGCGGAGTATCGCCTGTCCCTTTGTGGAGGTGGAAATCTGCGGGGCTGAGTACGACAGCAACAAGTTCAAGACCACGGTTGTGAGTAAGTAGCTGGCCCTTTCTGTTTGTGTGGGTGTGCCCAGGTACTTGCGGAGGTCAGAGGTCAGCAATCACATGACTTCCTAGATCATTTTCCACCCTAGTTTTCGAGCCAGGATCTCTCTGTGAACCTGGAGCTCATGAATTCAGCCACATTGGCTGGTCGGTAGCACATTGGCTGGTCGCTAGGCACATTGGCTGGCCGCTAGGCTCCAGGGGTCTGCCTGTGTCTCCCCCAGCACTGCTTTATAGACTTGTGCTTGGCTCGGACATGAATGCTGGGCTCTGAACCTGGGTCATCCTGCTTACAGCTGGCACCGGGCTGAAGCATCTCTCCAGCCCCGCTAGTCCTTCCGCTTGAAGGTTAAGAGAGGAGACTCCTAAGTGGGTTACTGTTCCTTGGGGATTTGATGATGTACTTTTGCTGTTATCCAGCTCCCCAACCTCCCCAACCTCACATTGAGGAGTCAGAGCCACCTGCCTGCTAGACTCCCTCTGGGAACAACTCTGGTGCACAGCAATTAAACTGGCCTTTTGATAGGGTGGCAGGTTTGCTGTGGGTCTTGCCTTATAAGGCTGGTCATCCATGAGAATGCCCAGCACACTTCTGAGACCCCCAACTCACTTTCTTCTTCGGGCCAAGGGGTTGCGGCTCACAGGGGCTCTGCTCACTTCCTTTCTTGGTACTCCCACACTGAATTCTGTTCTATGCCTGCCCCACTTCCCTTCCTTTCTCCTATCCCACAAGGTGAGTTGGGTGAAGCGGCATTGTGTTCCTCCACTCACGGAAGGCTGGCCTGCAGCAGGATTGCTTGTTGAGAAGGAAATAACAAATATAACCCTTCAGGGCTTCTTGGACTAGGGTGTGGATGCGAATTGATTTACCAGACTGTGGAGGGATTTGAAGCTGAGGCTGCAGAGGCTGGCTTACCCTGAGGAGGCAGGGCACGTGAATCAGTAACAAGTTTTGGTCTTTTTCCAGACGACAATGGCCTCAGCCCTGTCTGGGCTCCGACACAGGAGAAGGTGACATTTGAAATTTATGATCCAAACCTTGCGTTCCTCCGCTTTGTGGTATACGAGGAGGACATGTTCAGTGACCCCAACTTCCTGGCTCATGCTACGTACCCCATTAAAGGGATCAAGTCAGGTAAGGACCATTAGCAAAGATGTTCCATGTGGGGAGCCAAGTTCTTTGGTCTGTGCTGCAGGCTGTAAAAAGAACACGCCAGCATCTTTCCCGGCTCAGGTTAAACCAAAGCAAGGCCAGTAAGGTGGGCAGTAAGCACAAGGGTGGGGAGAACGTGGAGAAAGGCTGAGTCCTTCAGTTATCAGTGAGCAAAGCATCAATTACTCCGTCTTCAACCGGACACTGTTTGATTTCATTGTGAGATGCCTCAGGCAGTTTGTCTTCATTAGCAGGTGAAGAAATATGTTCTTCCACAAGCCATGCGTGACGCTGGCCAGCATCCTAAGGATGAGGCCCCGAGCAAACACAGGCTCCGGCTCTCTTAAGCATTCTGAATTTACCATCTTCTACTAGACTTGGAGGTTGACCTAGTTCTTGGATTTATTTTCATGCCGAACACAATACAAAACCCCCTCCTGCCCTACGAAGGCCCAGTCAAAGCAAATCACATTAAAAAAAAAACAACAAAAAAACATATATCTGGGCATCTCTCAGCCCTCATCAGAGAAGCTTCCTTTTGAGGTAGATGGTTATAAATGCAGAGAATAAGAGACTGTGGGGTGCTTGGTTCTATATGTCACCCCTCCTCAAAAGCTCAGGGATCATTGAGGAAGAGGAGAGAGATTATCACAGTTCCAGAAAAGATGGGTACAAGATCAAGCCAACAGAAATCACAGCACAGATGAGGTCAGGGCTCATGAAATCCCTCTCCTCGCTGAGGAGTTGTTAGCAACTGGTGGCTGCTGGGAGAGGAAGAGCCCCATCTTCTTCAAGGACTTGGCCCCTGAGAGGTTACCCAGCCCAGCTCCAGTAGATGGTCCCATACTGTGCCTGAGTGCACCCACAGGTTTTAAAAAAGAGCTCATGAAGTTGAGGGGGGGTGGTCGGGAGGAACTAGGGAGGATTTGATCAAAGCACGCTATATACATATATGACATTCTCAAACAATTCGAAAGTATGAAAAAAAAAAAAGAAAGAAAAACAACCAAAACTTGCTATATTGAATTTTTGCAAGTGCGGCTAAGACAGTGTCTTCCCAGACCTGGCAGTTCTCGGAAGGTAGCCATCCTTGAGTGATATGGTTTCTCTCTGTTCCTTCCTCCCTGGATTTCACATATGATCTAACACACCGGCCAGCTACATGGTGAATGTCTTCCTTCTTTATCCCCAGCATTGCTGATTCACGAGACAGACCTCACAGATCCTTCCGGATTCCCCAGGAAGCCACTGTTTCCTGGGTTCCCAGAGCAGTCATTTTTCAAGAGAAAGAAATTACTATCATTTTTGTCATTTCTATCAAATTACTGTCTTTTGATGTTTGGAAGCCTGGGCTCTATTCCGTGCTGAACTGGGCCTTTTGAAAACTTGGACCATGCCGCCTCTTCTCTCATAAATTCTCTCAGCTTCTCCGGTCATTTCCCTCACTCCTTGTGAGCCCCTCCTGCTAGAGGATGCTGATTGCTGGGTACACCAGGGGATGCTCCCATTCCGCCCAGTGTGGAGCTCTGGCATCAACCCGAACCCGGGAAGACCTGGGCAGTGCTGAACAAAGGGGGCTGGGCCCCAGCTGCCCATCTGCCTGCAGAGGACCCCAGCACCCGAGTGAGTCTGGGGAGATAGATATGTAAAACCTCATTTGTTGTAGGGAGGGGCTGCTTATTCGTCCTGGCCGCCCGGCTAGCTTATTCCTGAAATAACCACGCAGAAACTGTGTTCATTAAATCACTGCTTGGCCTATTAGTTCTAACATCTTATTGGCTAACTCTTACATCTTGATTTAAGCCCATTTCTATTAATCTTTGTATCGCTACATGGCAGTGGCTTACCAGGAAAGATTCAGCATGTCTGATTCTGGTGGCTCCACGGTGTCTCTCTCGACTCTGCTTTCTTCCTCCCAGCATTCAGTAGTTTTCTCCACCTACCTAAGCTCTGCCCTATCAAAAGGCCAAGGCAGTTTTCTTTATTCATTAACCAGTGAAAGCAACGTATCAACAGAAGGACCTCCTACACCACTCATTCCTACTTGGCAGCTTAGAAAGAGCATTTGAATACATTACGACAATAATAATAGCCAACACCCCTTGGTGGTTAGCATGCAGTACAGATGATGTTACAGCCGGCATCAGAGCTAGTGGACTCTATTGGCTATGTGCTTTTTCAGACTAGCCCAGTAAACAGGGTTCAAAAATGATGCTCCCTCCTCTTCTTGACAAGAAGAGTAGCGTTGGGAGAATCTTTGCAGTTCTGGTCTCAATGCCCTCATGGCATTAAGGAGCTAGACCAGCTGGGTCCTGACCATCTTGCTCTTCCCCCTAACCTTACCATCCTTTGAAAGATGGGGGAGGTCACCCTTGGGATTAAGTCAGAGTTCACGGCACATGGTCTTTCCTTCTTGCTAGGGAATCAGTTCCCTTAAGATGATTTAGCCCAGAGATTGAGAAAACCAACAAGAAAGCATCAAGGAAGATTAATACTGGGAGCTTCTGCCCCATTCTAACCAGAGAACCACAGCCGGGACAGTCTCCCTTTCTTCGCCAGCTCCTAGCATATCTATATTCATGAGAGACAGGAAATAAAATGAATAGTCCTTTTGTGCACATGGCTTCCAGGGCCTTCTAAACGCGAAAATAAACTTTGCCCATTGTTAGGATGGCTGCATTTAAGCTTTCAAATTGGCTGGGCCCTGCCCAGGAGGGAGACAACACTCAGCTACCTTCATTTCTTTTTATTTAATCCTCACAGGAAGCCCGTGAGGGCTTGCTTATCTTTTTCTTTCTCTCTTTCTTTTTTATTAAATCATTTTTGCTTTTAAAATCTGAGCACTTCAAAGCCTAGAGACTTGAACTAACTCATTCAAGGTCACAAGCTGGTACTTGCCCTGTTGTTTTTCCTTCTCTGTAGGCTGTCCTTGAGGGGCCTCTTATTTCAAGTGGGTACTTAAAGCACCTCCAACATGGACTTTTCTTCATTTCCCTTCTCCATGAGAAATAAACACAACTAAAAACGATACAGTTTTTGTATTGTTGGTGAAACTGAGAAACACCTTGACTCTAGGTCACATGAGAGCTTCTTAGAGTTGGGAAGGAGGACGAGGTGTGGGGAGCCAAGGGCAGAGCCCATGCCTCCACTGTCAGCCAGTCCTGCCCTATGGCTGGAGTCCACAGCTACCTGGCAATGTCCTGGGCCACCCCAGAGGAGCCTGAGGTCCTTTTTATTCTCACAATCTATTGACACTAACCTGTCTCCAGGTCAACCCATGAGATGCGCAGGAGCTGTGCCTTAGCAGGGCTCGTAAGGGATGAGAGCTACAGAATCTGCTCCCGCACCCACATCTTAACAGGAGTCATAAACTCCATTAAGCTTGGCCAAACTGCAGGCATTCTGTGATTATCAACCCAGACAGAAACCAGAGCAACCAATGAACTAACCACCGCCTAAAATCTCATCCCTCGTCAGGTGGAAATGGGGCAGACAATTTCAGTGCAACAGTATTTAATGAACTCAGAATGTCCCCCAAATGCTACAGTGGGGAACATGTAGCCCAGGAGTTTTTATACCCACCCCCAACTAGCAGACATCTAGAAACTCAAAGGACAGCTCCATTTAAAATGCACAATTAGTGATTCTTTGTCACATGAACACAAGAGAACAAAGTAAACTAAAACATTCACAAAGAAGTTCAGTCAGAACGACAAGGGGAATTGCGCAACTTAACACCATGTTTGAACACTTACTGCATATGGATTTTTTTAATCCAAGACCAGCCGGGTGGTGGTGGCACGTACCTTTAATCCCAGTGCTCGTGAGGCAGAGGCAGGTGGATGTCTGTGAGTTTGAGGCCAGCCTGGTCTACAGAGTAAGCTCCAGATGGTGAATGCTGTTACATAAAGAAACCCTGTCTTGAAAAAAAAAAAAAGGACCAAAGTAATACTGCGTTCTGGTTAGTGAGATGCATGTTGCTATACAGGCATCTTTGTCTTGCTTGGAGCTACAAAGAAGATGGATGTGATAAAATATAATAAAAGGGGCTAAAAAGCTGGCTCAGTGGCTAAAGATGTGTGCCACCAAGTCTGATGACCTGAGTTCAACCCCTGGGACCCACATGGTGGAAGGGGAGGAATCATTCCTACAGATTGTCTTCTGACATCCACCCGTACACTACGGCTGCAATGCTCGCTCCCCAAATAAGTCAATAAAAATAAAAGTATACAGTAAAGGATTAACAATAGGATAGAGGTATTGGCCTATAATCGTCCCTCACCATGGTCTTCTGGTTTTGTAAAAAAATTTAAGCCGGGCGGTGGTGGCGCACACCTTTAATCCCAGCACTCAGGAGGCAGAGGCAGGCGGATCTCTGGGAGTTTGAGGCCAGCCTGGTCTACAAGAGCTAGTTCCGGGAGAGGCACCAAAGCTACAGAGAAACCCTGTCTCGAAAAACCAAAAAAAAAAAAAAAAAAAAAAAAATTTAAATTATAAAATGTCAGAAAAGCATCCCCAAGCCTTTCTTTGTAGGATAATCATGGTTGTTAAACAGGGCATAGGGCAGCTTGTTTTCAAGACTTCCTCCCTGCCGCAGGGAGTTCTTACTTCGCTTGCTTGCTCTAAAAGAAGTCAACAGGATGCAAAGGTTCCCTACCACGTTGGTGTAGAAGCAATAACATCTTTAGAAAAATATAAAACCAGGAGGAAAAAAGGGAAAGCACAAGGTTGGGTGGTCATGCCCCTGCCTCCTCCTAGCAGCAGAAGAGGAGAGTCAATAGATGCTGTTTCAAGGTGTTAGGATGGACTGGTGAGGTGGCTCCCCAGGGAAAGGGTGCTCAGTGCCGAGCCTGACGACGTAGGATCAGCCCTCAGGAAGTATACGGTGGAGGAGAGAACTGGCTCCCGCACACTGTCCTCGCCTTTGCACATGCGCGTGATAAAATACTGGGTGGTGTGGATCTTCCCTGAGAGAAGGAGGCCGACACAGGATGGAGGAAGGAAACGGAGGTGTCTCTAATGTGTGTTTTGCTTGTCCTGGAGGCTCAGCCGATACTATGTAAATAAAAAGCTTTGGGGGAGCAAGGAGTAAGTAGAATGGGTGACTGAGACAAAAGGTTAAATTTAAGCTGCGAGGGGCTGTTCACTGGATCTGTGCTTTTTAAAAGGCACACAAGCACCTGCTTAGAGAGGAAAGGCCATTCTCGGCAGTGTGCTGTAGGCTAGGGAGCGAGCGGTCTGTGTTTTTTGTGGACTTTCACACAAGACAGTCAACCAGCTGTTGTCGAGATGAATGGCCATAAATGTATTTAGTGGGGGTAAGGGAAGTCGGCTCCAGTTCGCCCTGGTCAATCCTCAATTAGAAGACACATGTCAAGGTCTGCCACACGTGGGTCCTGGTTGTAAATAGGAAGTGCGTTCCAGAGCGGGTGATCAATGTAGCTACGGCTGCCAAGTGATAGTAAAATAGGAGATCACTGAAGATAAGCCCACCCCCTCCTGTGCTTTGTAAAGACCCGAGTGGAGGCAGTGGGTTGAGGATTCATTATAGTCCTGAGTCTTTCGACTTCATGAGTATTTAAGGAATTAATTCACAGTAGTATCAACCACCCTAATTTTAGTGACAGTATGTAGATTCTTACTTCTTTCTAAAATTACATTGATTGTGTGTCTGTATTTAGATTTAAACTTAAATTATAAAATTTAAATAATAAAGCACGAGTGGGGGTTGTTTTACTCTCTGTTTGTCAGGCGTGCAGTGGGTACCTTTACCTACCTACTGAGCCATCTTGTCGGCCCGGTTTTGATTTCTTCTGAACTAATCATTTCTAGTTGGCAGGTGTTTTTTAAACTTTACTAATAGCCCTGTGTGGATTTGTTAAGAATGCTAGTCCCTCTCTTTGACCTTAGAATGGGAACTTATGCATCTGGATCGCAGATCCCAGCATGGCGCACTGACCTCTCTACCCTCTGGATGGATATGCCGTCTTCAGGCTATCACAAGAAAGCCAAGAGCTGATGTTAATGACCTGCCGTTGGCTCTTCTCTTTGTGTTTCCACTGCAGGGTTTAGATCAGTCCCTCTGAAGAATGGATACAGTGAAGACATCGAGTTGGCTTCCCTTCTGGTTTTCTGTGAGATGCGGCCAGTCCTGGTGAGTGGGGGACGCTGACAAGTTGGGCATGGGTGGGAAGAGAATAGAAGTGCTGTGAACTGATGAGATGAAACCCTTCCTGGACCAGTCAAGGTCCTGAGCTTCCCCCTCAGCATCCTTTCTTGAGGAGTGCTGTAGGATTCTACAGGGGGAGGTCCTTGGAAGAAGTTCCTCCTGGTTACTTGTCACCAACAACCTGGGCAGATGATGCTCTTCCAGAAGAGTTCATGCTTTCTTGGGTGTGTTGCCCACCTGTTGGCCTTGGGCCACGGCTTCAATGGACCCAAAAGAACATTCCATGAAGTCATCCTGGTCTGTGTGTAGGGAGGGAATGGATCTCTGACTTCCATGGGTGTGGTGACTCCATAACTCTGCACTAGAGGGGCCTTCATTCTGGTTCTTTTGTTTGCCAGAGTCTTGAAGAGTCTTAGCTTCTCCTCTGACTAACCAGCTTGGTTTGTATGTTGTGGTCACTTTTTAGCACAATGACCAAGTCCTGACAAAGAACATCCTGAGGGAGGAGAGTTTGTTTGGCTCATAGTTGGAAGTGATCCAGTCCTCTGTGGTGGGGAAGGCACAGTGACTGTGTGGTGGGGAGAGTTTGTACAGCTACTTGCTCAGGAATCGGGGAACAGAGACCAGATAGGGAGTGGGACTGAGTTAAAAATGTCCAGGCCCGACATCAATGACCCACTTCCTCCACGGCTTCCCAGCACCAGCTGGGGACCACATGTTTAAACATGTGAGTCTGTGTGGGTCATTTTGCATTCAAATCATAATATGTAGATGTGGCAGAAAGATCGTGACCTCACTGAATATTACTGAAGAACACAATGAGTTTGTACCAGGCTCTGATAGATGCTAACCCATGTAGCAAGGATTTTTGTTTCTTTTTTCTTTCTTTTATTGAAAATAGATTTTTTTATACAATATATTCTGATCATGGTTTCCCTTCTCCCAACTCCTCTGAAGATTTTCCCCTACCTTCTCTCCCATTGGAATTCACACCCTTTCCTTCGTTAAAAAACAAACAAGCATTTAAGAATAATTATAAAATAGGATAAAACAGGACCAAACCAGAATAGGACAAAACAAAGAAACAAGAAAAAATGTCAAAGAAAGAGCATGACATACACACATATAGACTCAGAGACACACGTGAACATAGGCAGAAGAATCCCCTAAAACACAAAACTGTGATTGAAAACACAGAGGGGCCTTCTGTGAATGAAAAGGACCTGTAAGGTTAAAAAAATATCCTGTCAAAACTTAACGAGACAAAGAAACTCCCAAGATGCCACTGAATCCGTTTCGTGACAGCCATCTACTGCAGGGCTTTGGGTCTCCCCAGTGAGACTCTATTGGAGAGAAGCCATTTTTCATTTGTGAGTAGTTATCAGTTGGAGATAGGTGCTGGGGACTTGCGTCCACTTCTCTCAGCTCTGGGACCCTATCTGGTGCAGACCCGTGCAGGCCCTGTGCATGTTGCCACAGTATCCCTGAGTTCATTTGTGCCTGGGTCCTATTGCATTTAGAAGGTCTTGTTTTCCTTGGTGTCCACCATCCTTACTGACTCTAACAATCTGTCTCCCCTTTCATGGGGTTTCCTGATCCCCGAAGGGAGAGATTTGGTGAAGGCCTCCCATTTCGGACTGAGTCTTCCAAGATTTCCCACCCTCTGCACAGTGTCCAGCTGTACGACCCCTTTCCAGCCAGTTCTGTGTTCATGCTGTGGTAGAAAGGCCCAAGCTAGAGCATTTGTGTGTAAGTTCCTTCCTTACTGTGGCTGAGTGAGCAAAATGCTTCAGACTTCATGGGTCTTTTTTTTTTTTAATTAAGATTTTTTAAAAATACATCTTTTCTCATTTTAGATAGCTATCCCCGTTCCCACTCCCCTCCTCCTGCCCATCCACTCCTCAGAAAGGGTGAGGCTTCCCATGGGGAGTCAACAAAGTCTGACACTTCACTTCAAGGCAAGACCAAGCCCCCCCCCCATCTAGGCTGAGCAAGGTATCCCTCCAAAGAGAATGTGCTCCAAGATGTCATTTCAAGCACTAGGGATAAATCCTGGTCCCACTGCCCGTGGTCCCAGACTGCCTAAGCCTCACAACTCTGGAGTACTACTCAGAAGTAAAAAACAATCACACCTTGAAACTTGCATGCACATGGATGGAACTAGAAAAAGACCCCCAGGGTTTTAAAGCTCTCCTCTTCAGAATGAATTAGGCACAAGCCAGTTTATTATAAATAGGACCAAGATGCTTAATAAATCTATTAAGATACAACTTTTTTCACATGATTACCAAAACCCCCAAGGGGCTGGGGAGATGGAGGATCTGGTAAAGTGGCCACAGGTGCAGAGACCTGAGTTCTGATCCTTGACACTCACCCAAACACCAGACATAGCAGGGCTAATCTGTAATGCCAGGGCAGGGACTGGAGAGGAGAGGACTCCTGGGGCTTGGTGGCCAGGCTAGCCAATCAGTGAAACCCAGGTCTGTGAGAGACCCTGTCTCAAACAGTAAAATGGAGGGAAACTGAAGAAGACACGTAACATTGACCTCTGGCCTCCACACGTATGTGCATACTTACACAGCCATGTGCATATGTGCACACATACATACACACACACGTGCATACACACGCACACATAATACACACACACACACACACACACACACACACAAAACCCTCCATACAGATTATATTTGAAGGGAAAAGAAAAAATCAGTATAGAGTTCATTTGCTTTCTTTATTTCCTAGGTGTGTGTGTGTTTGTTCAAACCAGTATAAACACACACATACGCACATGCACACACCAGACTTTGGCATTCTTCAGATTTGGCACCAGGATAAATCTTTGTAGGATGTTAGGTAGTATCCGCGCTTTTTGTCCACTAGATGCCAGCAGCACCTACCTCATACAATAGCACAAACTCCTTCCAGGCATTGTCCCCGTTTCTCAGGTGACCATGTCCTTCTCTGAGAAACTGCCGCTTGAAAATGAGATTCTAAGCACCTTTCTATATTAGATTTTGCCATTAAGTAGATTGGCCATAAACTCAGTATTCCTCCAATACTGAGTCAGACGTTTAGATGGAACCCATTTACCCCTCAGGCTCTCAGGCCCGTCTCCTTCTAGGTTTCCCGTCACTTAAGTCTGAATTATTCGCTTAGGCTCCATTCCCAGATATGGAATGAGTGGGACTGGATAATTTCGCAGGGTGGTAGAGCTGCAAACCGAAGCCTTGAAAACAAGGAAGCCAGAGGAGGCTTTGCTGTCAGGCGCCCTGCCCCACCGCCCACTGCCAGGTGTGGGGGCTTCTTCCCTCCTTTGCCTGGGGGAGCAGAAGCTGTGCAGGGCCCCTCTGTGTACATAAAGCCCATCTGCAGGCAGTTTCATCGAGAAACCAGGCAGTAAACACGGCTGCAGAAGGCAGGAGGCTAGCACTTTGCAAAGCTGTTGTAAACACCCCGGAACTGTTATAAATAAATTATTAGGGATCACCGACAACAGAGAGAATGAGTAGATTTGAAAGAAAATTGTGCTTAGCTAGCCTTGGTTTCCTTGATGAGGGATGCCTGGTGTGTGGGGGACCCCACTGTTGAGTGCGGGGGATTAGGGTTGGGTAGGAGATTCTGAATGGAAAGGTCCTCTCTTCCAGGTCTGCTCCTTCAGAGATGTGCCTGAGCGCGTGCACTTTTCATCTCAGCTGCTGCCTCCTGAGCCTTTGTTTAATTGCGCGTCTGTCACCTGGTTCTGTACAACCCCCAGCTGCCAGTTGGCATTTTCATCCATGCCAGGATGAAGGCCTCTCTCAGAGGCGGTACAGGCCACACGCGCAGCCGGCTAGGCTTCCTCCTTGACGTTTAGGGTCCAACCTTGCTGGGTGTGTCGCTCTAACTCTGGGTGCAAGAGCCAGCAAGCCTTTTCTGAGCAAGGGATGGATCCATTGAGAGCCCCGGTGTAATTTTCCCATGAAGTATTTGTTGAAAGAGAGCTTAAAGCGTCAGAAATCTGTCAATAAATACTTCAACTCTCTTCCATAGAGGCCCTTTACACGCCACAATCGCTTTAACAGTCCTCAGTCCCATACCGTGTTTGCCAGATACGTTTTCAAGGGGTATTTTGGTACTGTTTTATTCCTTGCTATATTTAATTTGGGGAGCAGGGTAAAAAAAAAAAAGAGGGAGGGAGAACATCCCCACAAACAGCCTGTTAGTAGCTCGCTGTTCCCTTTGCCCTGTCTTTTTCTTTTTTTTCCCCTGCACGTGATATTTGTGAAGTTGATTTCACACACGTGCCCTTTTCCCCTCCTCAGATGGCTTGAAGCAGCTCTTATCTGGTGTGTGGTTTTCAAAGCTCTCAATGCTTTGTTTTGTCAGCCGTAGTCCCCGAGTTACTCGGGCCCTCTCTTGCTGCCGGGTGCTTTAGTTGTTGGTAGGGTTTTAGTCTTTGTTGACTCTGTAAGTAATGAAGGTCATCACATAACTTCTTTTTGATTAAAAATATTCCCGATGGCTAGATATTTGGCAGTGGGACGGTGGAGCAAAGAACAAGAAAGGCTCACACCTTTTTCTTTGTGGCAGTGGTTCTCAACCTGTGGGTCGTGACCCCTTTGGGAATTGAACTAGGAGCTGTGTAGCAGGTATACCGCGTATCAGATATTTATGTAACGATTCATGAGAGTAGCCAAATTATAGTTACACAGTAGCAGTGAAAATAATTTTATGGTTGGGGGGCCACCACAACATGAGGAACTGCCCGAAGGGCCCCAGCTTTAGGAAGGTTGAGAACCGTTGCTTTAGGGGGGAGTATCTTCTGAAAGTCAGCAGTATCTTTAGGTCAGCATGTTAGAGCCAGCCTTGACACTTAGTGGAAGGGCTCTCTGCCCAGGTGCCCTGCGTTTGAGAGATGCTGAACACACACCTGACCACCAGGGAGCAAGCAAGCTGCTGGTACCTGGCAGGGATCTTTGAGAAAACCAGTTTCCCCAGGAGCCTGGTTTGGGTTGCTCTGGGCTGGTGGGAGCGAGGGACAGAGGTAGTGAGATCCCCAGGAAGGCCAGCTTATCACAGCTGATGATATAGTCCAGCCGAAGTGTGGATTCTTTGGAGCAAAACTATGATGCATTGGTGGCTTTGAAAATCATGTAAAACAACAGAGGAATAAAAATGCTAAAAGCCTCCAGTGGGGCTGGGAAAGGGCATGCTTATAAATCCAGAATTCTGGAGAACTAAGAGCCGAGCTGGTCTGGGAGTTTTTGAAGTTGAGAATTATTCCCCCCGCCCACACTGGGGAGGGATCTGAAGACATAGATTAAGACCCTCCATGTGCTGTACCAGCTAGAGACTGATCATGGCAGCTCCAGAGAGAGAGATACTGCTGTGCCTGCCTCCACAGATCTGATAACATAACACAGATACTGATGGGACAAAGTCTTAAGCTGCATTGGACAAAACTGGCACCCACACCAAGAGGAAGGAAGACCCACTGTGCAGTTGGAGTGAGCAGTGGGCAGTGAGCTCCGAGACAGAGGGCACAGGCACACTGTAGGGAGCTCTTAGTGGAGCCCTGGAGAAGGATTCTGGAACTGGAAATAAAAAAGGAGCTCTGAGTACTTATCTAATGAAAATATCAGTGTCAAGAAAGAGGTCTATGTTTAAGACAAGGGTGACTGAAATCCTTCAGAATCCAGAACATCACCGCTAGATATGGAAACTGTATGGGGAATGACAGGCTGGGCATTCATCAGGCAGTTGGCAGAGGGCAAGTCTCTCTAGGGTCACTTGATTCAATGGGATGAATAGAAAATGGCAGGCAGAGCCAAAGTATATTGAACTTTGAGGATGAAGAACCAGGCACCCAAACACACTGGAGTATGTATAAGGTAGAGTCTAGTATCCAACTTGTCCTCATTAGCACTGAAAATTGAAGGACAGGAACATGCCCCCTGCAGGCTTGCAGGAGGAGTTAACGCAGTGCCCAGCTGCCTACCTGTCAGGACAGTGAAAATGCTTGTGTGGGGCTGGGGGGATGGCTCCGTTGATAAGGTGTCTGCATTTGGACTCCAGTACCCATATAAAAGCCAGGCTATGTGGAATACATCTGTAACCCCAATGCATTCTGGGAAAAGTAGGACAGGCAGGTCCTTGGAGCTCATTGGCTGGATAGAGCTGTGTGAATTCGAGATTGGACTAAGGTGGAGAAGGATGGAGAGAGACACCTGACGTTGACCGTTGGCTTCTGTGCACACCCCACCCTCCACAAACGCGTGTCTGAGTTTACAATACTTTCACCTGAAGACCACCCCTAGGTGGCCCCCATACAAAAAGATACTTCTAGACCGTAAAGTGCGGCGGTGGAGAAAAGAGGGAAATCTGTGTGTGGTTGCGTCTTATGGGCGTGAGAACGCTGGTGAAGGCCTTGTGAGGCTATCAAGTAAGTGTACACGAAACAAGTATGCTATAATGAAAAGAATCTCTAATCGGAAACTAGAAATGACCAGCACAAAAACCAGGTCAAAAGGCCTCACCCCTGATGGCTGGGGACTGAGCTGACGGTGCCCTGAAGAGGGAAGTATCATTCTGATATTTTGATGTAAAAGAGAAATGACATTTTAAATGAGATGGGTTGAAAACCCAGATCTATGGAAATACATGAGGCCCCTGGGGGCTGCAAAGAGGAAAGAACATACAGAAACTTAACCAGGAGAGTAAACAAACAAAGGGTTGCGTCAGAACAGGAATCAGAATGTATAGTAACCGCAGTGACATGGGTAAGGACTTCCGTTTAACTGGGCAACTGGGCTGGATTCTTATTAGGGCAGGAAACCAGTAATGCGGAGTTTTCAAGAAGCCTAATCACAAATAACGAATGGCAGAAATTGGAGCATTGGAAATGGATGGAAGAATACAGAGAAAAGCAGTACTGTAAAATTAAGTACTAAAGGCTTCCAGGCACAATGGCACGTGCCTGTAGTCCCAGCTAGGATGTGGGCTGCGGGCAGGATTGCGCGAGCTTGTCACCCAGCCTCAATCACCCGCTGAGACTCTACAAAGTACAAAATCCTATAAAGCATCAAGAAGAACAATTTGGAATGATCAGGAATGAGTTTCCAAAAGACATGGCAGGAAGACGTTTGTGAAGTCAAGCTAATTCAGATTCAGGATACGTCTTTGAGCCTGCTGAGGTCCTCAGTGGGTAAAACTGCTTGTTTCGAAGCTGAGGACTGAATTCAAGCCCCCGGACATACAGGCTGGAAGAAGAGACCTGACTCGACTTTCTTGCTTGCCCTCTGGCACATCTGCCCCTAAGAAAATTAATGTAAAAACATAAGAATATGTTTTCATAGTCTGGGTGATCCTGTGCCCACAACAGTAAGCCCACTGTCATTTGACTTCAGATACAAACCTCTGCATTCTGCAAATGGATAAAAATCTCTTTACTTGGGAATTTTGTGAACTTGACTGTGTCCTGGGTCAAAGCAAACCTTCCTGTACCTTTAAATACGATGACTTTATTTAAATTGCCGGTGACAACATCAAGTTAGATTGACGTTGATAATACTTGGTATTTGAAAACAAGAACTCCCAGGGCTGGAGAGATGGCTCGGAGGTTACTGACTGCACTTGCAGGGGACCTGGGTTTGGTCCCCAGCACTCACAGGACAGATCCCAACTGCCTGAAACTCCAGATCTAGGGAATCCAAGATCCTCTTCACAGGCACCAGACATGCACATGGTGTACATGCATACATGCAGGCAAAATATTCACACACATACGATAAAAATAAATCCCACAGAAAGACAATTATCACATAAACTCACTCATAGGTGGTTTTTTAACGTAAAGTAAAGAAAGCCAGCCTACAAACCACAATCCCAGAGAACCTAGACAACAATGCGGACACTAAGAGAGACTTACATAGATCTAATCTACATGGGAAGTAGAAAGTAGAAAAAGACAAGATCTCCTGAGTAAATTGGGAGCATGGGGACTTTGGGGGAGGGCTGAAGGGGGGGGAGAGGCAGGGAGGGGAGCAGAGAAAAATGTAGAGCTCAGTAAAATCAATAAAAAGAATATCCTAAATAAGAAGCAAAAATTACTTGAAAATTGCGAATGAAATATATGTCACACCCTATGCAGGCAAACCTTATTTTCTCAAATATTGTATATGTTGAGGATTTGGGGAAGTGAAGGCTTGAGGCGATCCTGCATATGCCCTTTATGCAGTCTCAGCTCATGATTGCTTTGTGCGTCCCTGTCCCATCTGAATATATTTCAGTGTTCCAGCATGTGGTGGGTTATTAAGGTCACGGTGAAGATCTGTGATCTTTGATCTTGCTGTTGTGGTGTTTTGGGGGGTGCCACAGGCTGCTCCCCGGTGAGACTCTGGACTGATAATTGTCTGTGTTCTGTCTGTTCTTGGACTGGCCAATGTCCTTCCCTGCTTCTCCTCTGGTCTCCTCATCCCCCGAGACACAATTAAGAGCATCAGTTAATAAAATATCCCAGTGGCAGGAAGAGCCACACATCTGTCACTTAAAATCAAAAGCTAGGAATGGCTCTGCTTAGTGAGGAAGACGTGTTGAGAGCGGAGACAGGGCAGAAGCTAGGGCTAGCATATCAGTTAAGCTGTGAACGCAAGGGAAAGGCTCTTGGGGGAAAAAGCTACTCCCGTAAGTGCAGATGAGACACCTTATTTCAGTATGGAGGAAGCTCCAGTGGTCTGGTTAGAAGATCAAGGCAGTCATAGCATTCACTTAACCAAAGCCCCGACTCTCCGACTCTCTGCAGTTCTGTGAAGGAAGAGGGAGGTGAGAAAGCTGCAGGAAAAAAAATGACAGAGTCAGCAGGGAGGTTCATAGCCTTTAAGGGAAGAAGCCAGCTCCATGGCATCACAGTGGGAGACGAAGCAGAGGGTGCTGATGCAGGGCTTGCAGCAATTTATTCAGGAGAGCCAATCAGAGTCCCCGACGACGGATGAAGGAGGCTGTGTGGTGTAGTCTCCGTGTAGATGAAATAATCTTCCTTTGGAAGCGATGATGGCTTCTGTAGCTACAGAGAGATGTCAATGCCAAGCTTCAAAAGACAGTCTGCCTTTGGCTAGGGGCTAACGTAGCTGGCGGCTATATGTGAAGCGGTAGTTTACCGTTCTAAAAGCCCTGAGGATTATCCTAAATCTACTCTGCGCTCCGAAGCCTGGGTGACAGCACATCCATTTATGACATGATTTACTGAAGCATTTAAGCCTGCCATTGAGACCTCCAAAGAGAAATTCCCTTTCCAAGTATTGCTGTGCGTTGACGGTGTGCTGGTCACCCAAGGGCCCAGCGGAGATGGAGGACAAGATTAATGTTCTCATGCCTGCGGATGCAACACGCTTTCGCAGCCCACATATCAAGGAGTGATTTTGACTTCTGAGGCTTATTATTTAGGTAATTCATTTCCTAAGCTGTGGCGGCTCAAGGTATGCTTCACATGGAGAACTTTCTAGAAAGGATTTGCCTTTCTAGAAGCCACTTAGAATGCTGGTAGTTCTTGGCAGGTCAGAAAGGCAGTGTGCAACAATTAGATGGCTATTCCCATGGATAACTGGTAGAAGCAACTGTAGGTGAGCCTTTGTGGGAAGTACAGCCAGAAGACCCGTCCTCAACAAACCACTACAGCAGTGGTCCTCAGCCTTCCTAGTGTGCGACCCTTTAATCCAGTTCCTTACGTGGGGGTGACCCCCAACCATAAAATTACTCTCATTGCTGCTTCATAAACTGATTTTGCACTGTTATGAAGCATACTGTAAATATCTGTGCTTCCTGAGGGTCTTAGGTGACCCCCGTGAGAGGGTCGTTAACTCCCAAAGGGGTCGCGGACCCATGGAACCGCCACGCTACAGTCATGTGATAACATTGGGATGGAGGAGTTGTGTGTGAATGAGCCAAGAAAGAGCAGCTCTGGCGGAGATGCTGTGTCCAGTCAGTGAGAGGTGTAGGGACATAGCCCCACCCATTGGGGGCGTGTTTGCCTCGGGCTAATGTTTACGGATAAATCTGCCGGGCGTGAGCCCAGCAGCCCTTTTTTCTTTTGCTCCGCCGCGGGAACCTGTGGTCCTGTAAGTCTATTTCCTTATTAAAGCTGTATATATCTATATAATCTGTCTGCATTCATTCACGCCACCACAGAGAGGGCAGCAAATGGCTGGAGATGCATCAGTGACCCAGAGGCGGGGTTCACAGGAAGTGCCGCTGTGTATCAAAGCGCCTGCTCCTCAGCTGCTCCCCACTTCTAGCTGTTTATAGAAGTGCAACACAAGACAGCCAGCGTCATGAGTGTGTGTCTGTGTGCTTGTGGGGCTAGAAGAGGGTGTTGGATTCCCCAGGGCCTGAGTTAGGGGTGACTGTAAATTGTCCAATGTGGGTGTTTAGAACTGAACTCTGGTCACTACAGGATCAGCAAGAACTCTTAATGACTGGGTCTTCTCTCCAGCTTCCACCTTGGTTTTGAGGTAGTCTCTCAATGCCACCAAGCTTGCTAATTAGGGGACGCTGGCTGACCAGTGAGCCCCTTGAATCTACCTGTCTCTGCCTCCCCAGAACTGATAATAAGTTTGCCCTGATCTGCTCAGGGTTTTCACGTGGGTTCTGGGGGTCATCTTCACGCTTACAACCCAAACACTTTATTGAGCAAGCATCTCCCGGGGTCTACTTTGCCTTTTTAAGTCCCTTGCATAGTATGAAATCGTCTGCTTTCTGCCACCTCTGCCCTCACTTGTGGCACCTTTTCTTCCCTGGGAACGTATTCCTGAACTGACAGCCACGGAGTTAGGTAAGAAGCCAGAAGGTGATCTGACCAAGTGACAAGTGGTTCAACTCAGAAAGGGGTACAGTACCCTTGTGTTTCAGGGTTTCATAGAAAAGTGGCGTTCGGAAGACCAAGGGCTTTAGCCACTGCTTGCTTCTGCTGGAGGACCTGATGGTGGTGCAGAGTCTGGAGCCGACAGGAGAGACTCCAGTTTTGGCATCGCCACAGTCACGTTTGGTTAAATTAGGCCCTGGACTCCAGGAGCGGTCCCGTTCAACCCCCCCTCCCCCACACTCTGTGAGAGCCCAGGTGTGTTTCCCATGCTGGCTTGGACGATGCCCCTCACGGGGTTGTTCTCCTCCTCCCCCCACCAGGAGAGCGAAGAGGAACTCTACTCCTCCTGTCGTCAACTGAGGCGGCGGCAAGAAGAGCTCAATAACCAGCTCTTCCTGTATGACACGCACCAGAACCTGCGCGCAGCCAGCCGCGATGCCCTGGTGAAGGAGTTCAATGTTAACGAGAACCAGCTGCAGCTGTACCAGGAGAAGTGTAACCGGAGGTAGGTGTCAGTGGGTATCGTCACCCCCGTGCCCCCATGTGTGTGGTCTTGGAGTTTCTAGCAATGACCTCAGCACCAGGGGCTTCTTTTTTATAATGCCTCCCTTCTGTAGAACCTGTTTTCCCCACAGATATTTCAGTCTAATAATGGCAATCTAATTTCAGTCTAATAATCACAGTCTATGGTAAGCCCGGGTTGTTTCCTTTGGCTGTTCTGGGGAAACCCGGAGCCTCATAAACAGCCAGGCAAGCACTCTTCTATTAAGCCACAGCGACTACTAACTTCTGAGTTGTCCTTACTGAGTGGTCAGCTGTAGGCCAGGTGGTTCAGATCGGAGCAGAATTCTCCCCAGGGGAGGCTTCTGGTTGTGTCCCGGACATGGGGTGGGTGGGAGAGGCAGCCAGTGGCGCTGCGTGTTCTTAGACCAAGCATCAGATAAACTCATCTTCAGAGAACACGTCACGAGCTACCCACCCAAGGTCTGTTCCCACTGGATCCTTGGAAAAGCTGTTGTCACCTTGTTTACCAAGGAGGAAGTGGAGATTTCCCGAGTCTCAGGGTGTGCGAGGAGCTCAGAGCCTCCTCCACTCAGCCACAAGTGACCTGTTAGGTAGGGTGGATCATACCCACTGATGGGATTCAATCTGTTTCTTTTCAGGTTGAGAGAGAAGAGAGTCAGCAACAGCAGGTTCTACTCCTAGAAGCCGTGTGTAGAGTCTGTGTGTGTGTGTGTATGGGTGTGTATGTATGGGTGTGTGTGAGCATGTATGTGTGTGCGAGTGCGCACACGCACAAGTATGTCTGGGTTTGGGGGAGCTTTATAATCAGCCCCCAGGAAGAGTCTCATCTGTGACAGCCATGGTCCTCTCTCCGAGCCACTTTTGAGATGACATTGCTGAAGACACCCCTATGGGCAGAAGGAGTTGGCACATTTCCTGCTGTTTTTTTTTTTTTTTTCCACCTTGGACAACTTTCTTAACTTATACTCCTGATAGAGGATCCCAAAACTGTGTTCCTCATGTTTGCCCTCCCCTGTCCCCGGCCTCATTGAATAAAGACAACCGTTTCAAGCCGTTAAGCTTCCTCTACATCTGTACAGTGAGCAGGAATTTCTCTGTGGTGAACAGGATTCTGCCGATGACCCAGGTAATTGACTTCCTCAGAGGATGAGCTGAGACACGGGGAACTGATTCATTAGATCTGAAAAGGATTTTAGCTAAGAGGCAAATGACGATAATTAAGGCCATTGGATTCCATAGGACCCCAAAGGTGCCTGATCAGGGGCTCAGCTCAATGTGTGTTAACTATCATCAGCTTGGAGGTTGGCTGGAGAGATCAGCATGGAATCTGCTCTTAGGACAGTTTCTGTCTCATGGCTGGTGGTACTAGAGTGTTGGAATGCCAGCTTCTTGCACATCCTGCTGTAGCCTGCCCCCATCATCATACCCAGGACCCCCTGAGTCTGGTGGGAGGCTGCTACAAAGGTCCTGGGGCCACAGCCAACAGCATCACCGCTAGTCAAAAGAGGAAGCTGACAGGCTGGTTTATAGGAACATTTCTCTGAGTTAATGAACTTGCTGGTGCATCAAGCTAAGTTTTGATGGCAGTGAAGTCAGGATAGTACAGGAAGCCGATGGTCACTCCAGAGAGGCAGGCACACCCCGTGCATGGTCACCTGGATGACATCATTTCGGTACTTTCAGGAATTAACAAGGCTGTGTATGTGTGCATGCGTGTGTATGTGTTTGTGTATGTGTGTCTGTGCATGTGTGCGTTTTGCTGGGGTAGAACTCAGGCTCATGTGCTATCCTGTAAGTCCCCAGCTTTATAAAACCCTCAAATGAGAACCTAGGCAGGCAGTAAACAGCTTCTCAGTGAGTGGAGAATCCACTTGGGAGAACAGGTGTAGCCGTTAACAGCTGGAAGCCGGGGGCTGGAGGAGGGAGCCAACCGCAAGCTGCTTCCTGGCAGAGTGGAACCTGGGGTCAGAAACCCACGGGGCTCTCTCCTCCCCTGGGTGATATCCAGGATGCCGGGCTTAATGCGCACACGTGCGTGCGTGCGCGCGTGTGCGTGCGTGTTGCTGGGGGAAAAAGATGAAAAGTTAGTTCTTTCTTACCAAAGGACCCTGTCTCTTCATTTTCCAAAAATTTCCTGAGCAGGACTCCTTCATTACCGACTTCCAAGCCAAGGTCAGGAGCCCTCGGAGGAAAGCAGCTGTTACTGGGTTCAGGGACTACATCCAGCCTTGAGCTCCTGAAGAGAAAGACCTCCCGCAAAGCCAGGACCGAGTTAATGGCAGCCTGAGGAGGAGTGTTCCCTTGTGACTCCTCTGAACCTGACTTTGTATTTCATTTGATAATTGACAAGGAAGGAAAGGAGTCCTCATTATAGCGGAGTAGAAAGTAACTTTGATGAAAGGTTGGGAGAAGGCTGCGGGGAAGGACATGCCACGCTCGGTAGCAGTTTCCCGCTGGCTGGGACCAGGTAGTGGCTAGAACTTATTTCTCCCATGTGGCAACATCCTGACTCCTTTCTGTCACATTGCCACCTCTACACAGCAGAGCCTGGGCTGCTGCCACCCTCCCTCTGCTCCCCTTGCCACCTTACTGTTTTAAAATCGAATTGCTAAGGCTGGAGTCTTTATTTGCTTAAAATGGATATTTTTGCTGCTGTATCAAAGAAAGTGAGAGAGGGCAGGGAGAAGGCAACAAGAAGGATCTCTTTGACCGTGGAGGCATGACGTCCATGGAGAGCCACACCCTGCAGGGCAGGGGCAGGCAGGGACAGCAGTACCAGGGAACTGGTAAGAACATCCTCCTCTTTGTCCATTGATAGAGACTGTTTGGTGGGGCTCATCTATCCTGAGCTGGATTGGGTCAAGTATTGGTTTGACTCTTGGTCGTTGGTGTCAGAGTCCGAGTGGGCTTTCTTAGGGAAGGGTCAGGTGAGGTGAGTCTGTCCTGATGCCATGTGTCCTAACTGTCTAGACAGCAGACCACAGGCATCTTGAGTGACATCAGTGCTGGTGACACCAACCATGCACACTGTTAGGTGACACTGGTTTGCTCACTGTCCTTGGTGTATGATTTGGGACATTGAGAAAATACAAAGCTGGGGTGGCAAGGTCACTGGGTATGGGAGACTTCAGTAGATAAAGTTGTACATTTGTGTGCTGTGAGGTTTGGGTGTTTGGTAATTAAACAGGCTATAGAGCCTTGCATTTCCCAAGGTGATACCAGGATCCTCTGCTTACCATGGTGCGTGGGTCCAGTCTTGTTGACAGAGGTTTCTGTCCCTCCCAGTCCTATAGCCCTTTCAGTCCCAAAGAAACTTACAGAGGGCCAGGCGGTGATGGCACACGCCTTTAATCCCAGCACCCTTGTTAGACTACCAGCAGATTTCTCAACAGGAACCTGATGGGAAAAAAAAAAAAAAACCATGGGATGCTATTTTTACATTTTAAGAAAAATTAAAAGCAAATGCCAATCAAGGTTAATATAATCAGGAAATTTATCCCAAGAACTGGAGGGGAAATGCAGTCTGTTCAAGGAAGGGAGATACTGAAGGAATTGAAGACCAACCTTTGGAAAGATGCTCTTCAGAACTGATAAAGAAATGGAGACCTTCCAAGAACTGAGGAGACTCAAGACTCCAGACATACATTAAAAACTGTGCCTGGGGGATTCCTCCATGCAGAGGTGAAAAAAGAGAAACATTATGAGAGCCAGTAATGTCAATGTCAAAAGATTTTATTTTGAAGTGTGTGTGTGTGTGTGTGTGTGTGTGTATGTGTATGTATGCAGTGCCCCCCAGAGGCCAGAAGAGGGCATTGGATCCCTGGATCTGGAGTTACAGTGGTTGTGAATTGCCCAGTGTGGGTGCTGGGAACTGAACAATCATCTGCAAGAGGATTATGTGCTCTTAGCTGCTGAGCCATCACTCCAGCCCCAGGTAATTCATATATAAGCTTATTTATATATTATTCATATATCACCAGTAAACATAAAGAGAGATGTAAGCTCCCGTAAATGATGCATCAGAGTTAAACTATACTACAGATCAAATACACTCAACATACATTGGCAGGACATTCTGTCCAGCAGCTGCAGAATGCACATTCTTTCAAGTAGTACATGGAACTTTCTCTAAAATAGACCATATATTAGGTCACACATCATCATCCTGGAGCCTGTGGAGGGAGACCTGCTGGGGACAGGACTTCTAAGAAGCATGTCCTCTTTCTCAGTAGAGCTGGCCTTGGGTGGCACTGTGCTTCCCGAACAAGCTGAATAACAAGAGCAATAGGCATGATGTGAAGCCCAGTGTGTTGCCTGGAGCTGCCGTATTGATGCTACAAACCCAGGGACAGCCACTGTTAAGAGAAAACTACCCAGAGGAGCATTCAGATCCAACTTCAAGAAAACGTGCAAAATATTTACCATTAAAAACCAAAACCCCCAAATGCTTTGGGGCTTAGGTGTGCCTACTGTACTGAAATACCAACTTCCACTTTATTCATTGAAAATGACTGAAAACCATGGAAATGGTCTCCAGGTTGCTGGCAGCACACTACAGCATCCGAGAGCCATTTTTGCTGTGACCTCAAGGTTGGTACTGGGAGTTTTATCAATGTATCATTGTGCGACACAATTTGTATGAGTATTTATTTTTCTGCAGAATGGCTGCTTGTGGGAGGACTTTCTCCAAACGGTTACAGTCTGATATATGTCTATGGTTAGCTGTTTGTTGTAGATACTTACAGGAACTGGGCAGAGCTGGGTTTCACCTTGTGTCTTGCCTTGTATTTATTTGTGTTTGATGAACTATGGCCTATACTGCCAGGAACTGGGCAGGGTTTCACCTTGTGTCTTTCCTTGTATTTATCTGCATTTGATGAACTATGGCCTCGTGCATCTGTTTAGATTATCACACATCAGAGGACTCTCCTACTGGCCAATCTGTAGTTGTTGGCTACATCAGAGAATCATTAACATTTTCTTTAACTAGGGAATTCTACACTGACATTTCAGTGTTGGTTGAATACTTCTGCATGAAAAATTTAGGGTTTATTTGTACATTCCACTATACATGTACAAGATATGCTTCCCCCCTCCAATCTGGTTTATAATTATTAATTTTTAAATTTTAATTCTTATATGTGTGAGAGAGTTTTGTGTGCATGTCTGTCTGAGCGCCATATGTCGTAGAAGCCCAAAGAGGGCACCAGATCCCCAGAACTACAGTTACAGATAGCTGTGAGCTGCTATGTAGGTGCTGAGAACTGAACCTGGGACCTTTGCAAAAGCTCTCCTTGCTCTTAACCACTGAGCAATCTCTCCAGGCCCTGACGCTATGATTGCTACAAAGCATCCACTCCTCACTTGGGCCGGCAGTGTAGCTCACAGCAGGTTGAAAGCCTGGCACCACCACCTTCATTTCATATCCCACCATTGTGTGGGGCTAGTCGCGTGACGAACTCTGTGTACAGACAGCTTTATCACTTGGAGTGGCGGCCGCACCTGCGCCACAACTGGTAGGAGCTAGCTCATCTTATCCCTCTGCCAGGCCGGAGGTACCAAGACTCCTATTGAGTCTGGATCATCCCACTCTGACCTAAAGGTCTTGAGCCAGCAGTCACCCTGGCTCACAGCAACAGCAGGGCCTTAAAGGATAGGTCACCCCCCCCCCAATGAGGGCGACTATCTGCGATGAGGAGGCTGTGCCCTGGAGCGGGGCTGCCGCTTTGTGGTAGCTGAATTGCTCCCCTCAAGTGAGGACAGTTATCACTCCTTCAGTGACCTCGCAGAAGCGGAATTGGGTGACAGAGCAGGTCAGGTCCCTCCTCTACCAGCAATGATTAGTAACGCTAAGCTCTTGATCCCTGCCTCAGTTTGTCAACTATTCACATCTAAAGTTCAGGTCAGGTCCCCGAAGATGGACTTGGGAGTCCCAGGGCCCCGTTCTCATAGCCACATGGGTTAAGTCTCCTCCTTCCGCTCTCTAGTTAGTTGACTTCTATTGACGGATGGGGATGGCTGGCTGAGCCCAGTCCACGGGACTCCAGGAGCTTGGTCTTTTGCCCTAGAGCTCCAGGCATGGGGTCAAGGAGGAAGAGAGTGTCAGAAAGTTGTCCTGGTGAAGACAGTGTCTTACAGACATACATGCAAAACAGGTAAAAGACCCAGGGTATCTGTCTGCGCCTCCCATAGACTCCCATAGGGGCCATCTGGAGGTGGGTGTTATGAACTGAGCTCGGATGGCTCCTGGGTCACAGCAGCCCACATCTTCCCAGGCTAAGGCTCATGAATATTTTACAGTATTGCCTCAGCATGTGTGCCTCATGAGGCAATCTTGGGGTGACTCTGAAATACCCGAGAGGTGCAGGCTGTGACATGGGAGGCAGTGGGAGTGTCGCTCTCCAGAATCAGCCTTTGGAGACCAGGGATGGAAAGTTCTGTGTGTTTCTATGAGCATTCCAGGACTGAGGACACCAGGAGACAGATCATTGGATCCCCATGTTCTCTCACAGAAGGCAATTTTGGATTCCTTTGTCTTCTTATCTCTTCCTTTAGGGGCATCTGGGGACCCACGGGAGCCCTGGATAACCCTCCAACCGTGCAGAGGGCGTGGCTCACGGGGCTGCAGCTCTCCTTGAGGGACTGTTGGAGCTGATGGTTGCTGGGGAAGGGGGAGTTGGTTTCTTCACTGGTGAGGCCACTGTTAAGTTGTTCTTGCTCCAGGAAATAACCTTTCACCCATGCTCATGCAACCAGTACTAACGAAACTCAGTTTCTTTCTTTCCCTCCCTCCTTCTTTCCCTCCCCCCCCCCAAGACAGGAAAGCAGGAGGGGTTTGTTGGGAAGAATAGGGGTTTCAGTGGGAGAGGAATATGA
The DNA here is from genome assembly GCF_950005125.1 of Chionomys nivalis. Taxonomy (NCBI): domain Eukaryota; kingdom Metazoa; phylum Chordata; class Mammalia; order Rodentia; family Cricetidae; genus Chionomys; species Chionomys nivalis. The sequence goes on along the minus strand of NC_080106.1, from coordinate 11,781,252 downwards.
GGGTATGGAGAATGAAAATGACGAAAGTTCATTATACACATGCATGGACTGGTTAAAGAATTATAATGTGTATATCTCACAACAGAATTATAAAACAAACAAACAAAACAAAACCACCTCCAAATACCGGTCCTTAAGCACCACCAGTCGGCATGAAGTTAGCCCAGAACAGAACCGTCAGGACCCAGAGGCCCTGCCCCTTATTGTCCTAGTCACTGAGTCTCCAGTGACATGGGCTCCAGTGACACTCTTCCTCCAACAAGGCCATGCCTCCTAACCCTTTTAATCCTAGCAAAGAGTTCCAATCCCTGGTGACTAAGCATTCAGATATATGAGCCTCTGGGGGCCATTCTTCTTCAAACGCCACACCAGGTACACATGCATAGGTAGATAACAACACACTGAACATGTTCGTGTTGTTCTTGTTGTGGACAAGAGCCAGGAGCGGACTCAGCCTGGTTGCCTGTCAAGGGACAAATGACTAAAGAGATGTGGCATATACACTGTGAATCCTTGTTCAGCCATAAGCGAGGATGAGATCTGGTCATTTGAAGGAAGATGGATGGAGTTGGAGATAAGTGTGTTAAATGAAGTAAGCTAGGCAAAAGACCAAGTTTCGGTGTCCTGTCTTGGGGGGAAAGCAAAGCTGACTCTCAAGGTCAAGAGGTCATTAGGGGCTGTGCCCTCAGGAAAGGAGGAAACAGGATTGGGAGACAGGCAGGATGGATGATATGTTCAATGAATTGTGTATTTATGTATGGACATACAGTAATATAATCTGTGTTATTATTATGTGTTAATAATCATAATAAATTCTAGCTACAATAAATACAAACACATAAAGGAAATAACTAAAATAAAATAAAAACAAAATATAATAAAAACCTTTTAAAAATCAAAAAAAATATCCTCTATATGTTCTTTAATGGGCTAATAGATGAGCAGGATGTGGTATAGAAACCAGGGGAATATTACTTAGATAGAAAAAAGTGAAACCCTACTAAACGTGGTGGTACACACCTTTAATAATTCCAGCACTCCAGAGGCAGAGACAGGTGGACCTCTGTGCGTTCAAGGCCAGCTTGGTCTACAGAGCAAGTTACATAGTGAGACTCTGCCCCTCCCCCCAAATAGTGAAACTCATTATTTATGGCCCTGTGAGTGGAACTTAATGACACTGTGTGCAGTGAAGTAAGTCAGACCCAGAAATGCATCCGAGTCTCCTGTCTCATGCAGAAGCTAAGGATGTGGACGGGAGAGGGAAACGTTTGAGTAGTGGTAACTAGAGGATGGGGAAGGCACGGGGGTGGGTGTGCTGGTGGTGGTGGTACAGAGAGGATGGTTAATGTGTTTAGGAGCACAATGGAGAAGAACAGAATTACTGTTCTGCAGCACAGCAGGGGGTCCGCAGTCAGCAACACTCCCCTGCACACTTCAAAGGATTTTGTTCCCAATACAAAGAAATAGTCACTATGCCAACAACTGTCATCTACGCCTTAAATATAGTAAGCATGTAACAAAATATCCCACAACCCAGAATATAAGTAATTAGTGTGCCAATAAACATATTTTAAAGCAAAGTATTCTTAATACACAGAAACAAGACCTGGGCCAATGCATCATTTCGGATTGATTTCTGAGCCCTGTGTGAGTTCAAGTCAGGGAAGAAACAATAGGGGCATCTCTAGTTTTCAGAACTTGGAACAGAAAACTCTCAATTACCTCTGGATTGGTCTCTCCAACTTCAAGATAAGTTTCCACTCTCAGTGTAGCTCAAAGCAACGTTGGATGGAGGCAGTCAGAGCCAGAACAAATGAATTAGCAATGTCTTGCTGCAGAGAATCGATGGGATGCTTCCGTCATACCTGTGTGCTCAGCTCTTCCCATCCAGGCTCCAACCCAGCATCCCTAATTGTGTGCTGAGCATCTGTGCCTGCCTTGAAGCTTTCCCACATTCCACCAGCTCTCTTATCCAAACCCTTCTACTGCTCTCGGAGGAGCCGTTCTTAATTAAGGACCCATGTGCAGGATATAGAAGGCTTGCTTGTCATTTAATCCGTATACGTCCCCCGGGGACAGAGCAGGAATGCATTATCTCCACTTTACAGATAACTATGGTAAGTCACACCGAACGCAGGAGGTGGATCCTAGGGACTGTGACGACTGCTCAGTCAGGAAAGTTCTTGCTGTGCAAAGATGAGGCCACGAGGTCAGTGCTCAGCGCCTACACAAACCAAACTGAAAACAACAGGAGGAGCCACATGTGCTATTGATCCCAGTGCCGGGGCGCTGAAGACAGAGGATCCTGGGGTCTACTGGCTGACCAGCCTAGCCTGCTGGTTGACCTCTAGGTCACTGAGAGGTCCTTTCACGAAAAGCAAGATTCCTGGGGAATGACATTTGAGATCGTCCCCTGGTTTTCACATGTACACACATGCACACACACAGAAGAGGTCCGTAAGTGCTAGCAAATGACCAACCCTCACTGCCACAGAATTCTTTTCCACACACAAGGAAAGCCACAACAAAGAAAGTCTCCGGAATTCCTGGAGCTCCAAAAGTGGTGCGGGAGAATTGTCTGTATTCTGTCAATCATAGTTTGAATAAACGCTGATTGGCCAGGCAGGAAGTATAGGCGGGTCAACCATACAGGAAGTAGAGGTTGGGTGATGTGAACAGGAGAGTGCTAGGAAGGAGGAAGCCCATTCCTTCCATTCCTGCCCAGACCACCGGGAAGCAAGATGTAACCTGTCCAGCTAAGAAAGGTACTGAGCCATGTGGCTAACATAGATAAGAATAATGGGTTGATATAAGTTATAAGAGTTAGCAAGAAGCCTGAGCTAATGGGCCAATCAGTTTTATAACTTATGGAGATCTCTGTGTGATTTTCTCTGGGACTTTCCGGCTGTGGGGTACCAGGTGGGACAGAAACCCCAACAAGCCGGCCCTCCATGTTACACGAAAGAACGTCACATTTCTGCACAGCATCAGTGTCTAGGGGAAGCGATGCTAGCTGGATGCCATGTCACCAATCCTTGCAAGGTTCTCTCGTGTCTGTGTCCCACCTTCAGCAAGGTGCAAGACTGCAGGGAAGGCAATGTCGACCAGCAGTGAGCAATACCCGGGCTCTGCTCCCCCAAACAGCAATTCAAAGGGGAGGTTAGGGCACAGGCAGCATGACCTGTGCCACCACATGGTTGGGTGCCAACGGAAGTCTCAGAGCATGCCCAAAGATGGTCAGACTAGACTCCAGCATGCCACACTCCCTCCAGAATAAACACTTCTTCAGGTTCATGTACATCTTCCCTGTCTCTGCCCTAGTACTATAGCTTGATTGTCACGTATCTTAGGAATTTGTGGGAGTAGGAGTTCTTGATACAGACGCCCATCATTTGAAGTAAGTTTGTTTATCTTTGCTGCCAGTGCAGTTTGTGTGACATTTGGCTTTGAATTGTGCCCTGCTGGAATAATCAAGCCACTTTGAAGATGGCGGTTAAGAGTTTTGGGGATGGAGTGGGTATAGTTCAGTTAGTAGAGTACTCATTTAGCACGTATGCAGAAGCCCTGAACTCCATCCCTTAGCACGTATGAAGAAGCCCTGAGCTCCATCCTTAGCTGCATAAACCATCTTGGTGGGCCATGTCCTCCTAGCACTCAGGAGATGGAAGCCAAAGGATCAGAAGTTCGAGGTCATCTTTAGCCACATAGTGAGTTAAAGGCTAGTCTGGACTACATAAGACCACACGAAGAAAGAATGGTGGGGTGGGATGGTGGTGTTAGGTTTCTGAAATTCAAGCATGCCTGACCCAAATGTAAGCTTTGGCCTCTTAGCTGGGTGACATTAGGCAAAGCACACTGTCTCCCCAAGCCTGAGTCTCCTCCCCTGGAAACAGGTGGCAATAATGTACTGGTTGTTACGGTACGGAGAAAACCCAGTGAGCCCCCAAAACACAGAGAATGTTGTACACTATTAGCTTCCACCAAATGGGGGCAATTGCCCATTGAGAATGTAAAGCCGAGCAGTTAAGTGAACAAAGATGATGGCTTGACATCTGTCACTATCTTCACATCGAACACGTTGAGCAAAGTACAGTGCAAGTGTGGGGGGACAGACTGTGATCACCCCTGAAACACAGCAAGTAATTCCTTGTAAAAGCTGGGCAGTATTTGCCCCCCCCCCCCAAAAAAAGCCGTGTTATCTATCTCAGATGTGAATTCCTCGGAGCTGCAAGGAACACAAACGACACATACTTACAACAACAACAACACATGGATGTAGAATAGAAGTTTTTATTGGGAGGTTCCATTGGAAGGCAGGAGAGGAAGATATTGAAACTATTTGCCATGATTAAAATTCTAGATGTTAGAAATGAACATTTTAATTACTTGCATGCTTCTGAACAATAAATGTTGTAAATATCTACAGATAGATCTCTTGTTAGATCACTTTGCTGTTGTAATTTTGTAATGAGTTGGGTTTGGCTTCAGTCACAATTTTGTGTTTTAATGACAAAGTATATTTCCTGGTTTCCGGTGATGGACTCTCTAACAGGCCGAAGCACAGCAAACATGACACCATTTTCCTTCCTTCTCCCTTGCTAAAGTGTTAGGTTATATTCCTAAAGCTGGTCCCTAAGGTCTATTCCCTTATTTGGCTACTTCCTTATGCCTGACTAAAACGCCAGGGTCCAGCTATCAAAATTCCAAGGTCCAGCAATCAAAATCCATCTTTTGGCTACATTAACTACAAGAAGGATTTACCAAATCACCCTAGCATAGACTTCCCCGTTCTCCTTAAAAACCCGCTCCTGAAGAATCAACTGCTGTGGTCTTTGTCCAATTCAGATGCAGCAGCCACCCAGGGTTGCTGAAACACTGGACGGTGACAGAGCTGCAAAGTCTGGAGATGCTGTGAACTGGTTGAGCCCATTTTTAATTTTTAAAATTTCTTTTATTTAAGATTTCCTTCCCTTCCTCCCTTTCTTCCTTTTTCCTTCCTCCCTTCCTCCTTCTTTCCTTCCTTTCTTTCCATTTCAAGACAGGGTTTCTCTGTATAATAGCCCTGACTCTCCTGAAGCTTGTTCTGTAGATCAGGCTGGCTTTGAACTCACAGTCTCCCTGCCTCTGCCTCCCGAGTCCTGTGATTAAAGGCGTGCATCACTTGGCAAGCACCTTTCAGGCTGGATCCTCTGGTTTCTCTTTAGAGTGTATAAATCTTTCGCCTTAATTTTTAAAAAAATTCATTCATTTGTGCTTCATGTGCATTGGTGTTTTGCTTGCACACATGCCTGTGTGAGAGTGTCAAGTCCCCTGGAAGTGGAGCTACAGACAGCTGTGAGCTGCCATGTGGATGCTGGGAATTGAACCCGGGTCCTCTGGAAGAGCAGCCAGCACCCTCAACAGCTGAACCATCTCTTTAGCCCCTAATTATTTTCATAGAATATATTTTAATCAAATGTTTCATCTTCCTAGCTCTTCCCTGATCTTCCCCACTTCCTTACCCACTCAACTTCACGCTCTCTTTCTCTCTCAAAACAAAAGTCAGAAAAACAAAAATCAAAATAAAAAACAAAGCACACATATATACATACACACTCACACACATATACACACACACACTCACACACATATACACACATTCAAAAAAGAAGGTGAGCCTTCAGCCTATATGTGGGGAGAGTATCTATCACTGTCTACACTGCCCATGTCCCTTCCACTTTCCTGAACATTCCACAGGACCTTCACTCTCCACCTTCCAGGTTGCCTTCCAGGTCCCTCCTGCTCTCCATTTAGCTGACATACTGTCCTATCATGGTGGGCCGTTGATGAAGGCTGCAGGCAGTAAATTATGCACCAGAAGCTATATTTACCTCTCCAAGGGTACTCACCAGGTGTGTGCTAGGCTACCCCTGGCTTCTGATGACCTCTGTGACCTCGTGTGACCTCTTCCACTGGATAGCACTAACTAGTTTAGAAACACACAGTTGCGGAAATGGTAGTGTGTGATTTTGTTTATGGTCGCAAAGTCTCTTAAGAACTCGGGCCTCTGGTGAATCCTAGGGGGTCTTTCGGACAAGAGGCTTTGTAGGAAATTCAGGACACTGTCCCTCAGTGGTTTGGGCAGATGCTCCAGTAGAGGATTCATCTCAAAGAGGTCTGTGGGAGACACTTTTGTTGATGGGATGAAGGGCAATAAGACTAATGAGAAACACAGAGTGTTCAAAATAATTGCTCTAGTTATAATCGCCGTTAGGTCCTATTGAAGGAACATGAAACAGGAGGAGGCATCTGGAGCAGGCAGGAAGCAGGCTTAGAAATGGTGCTTCACATACAGGCTACCAATCCCGGGACATCAGTGATGCGGTGAGACCAGAGCCCAGGCTCTGGGATGGTCCCCAAGGCCTCCAGTCAACTTCCCTCCCACGTGGAATAGGACTCATCTTTGCTAACAGTACTGTGGGGAGATAGCATGTGACACCCAAGACCCACCTTAGCCTTCTGAATTACCTGTTTTAGAGGACACCAATAACTACATCAAGACAATGTTCAGCAGTCATATAGAGATGCACCTGTGACATGGAAGTGAGACCTGCAATGTCATGTAATGAGCCATTCAGGAAGCTCCAGACGTGATGTCATTTAGAACACATTCTGAAGGGCCCATGGTAGCTCTCAATGACGGAGTACTTGCCTTGTGTATCAGGAGCCTCTCCCATGGACATCCTGTGGCACTTCCAGTCTGAAAGTCTATGGATAGCAGAGCCACTTTTCCCAGAGAGCCCAGAGACAGAATACAAAGCACTGTCCTAAAAGCAAAGGCATCCTCCTACCATTTATGGGGAAATTCCTATGATAAAGGCACTTCCAACATTTCCTCCTTTGGGTTCTCAGCCAACACTGTGAGATGGACTACTTTGAAGAAAGGGCCAGTGATGTGGGATTCCCCTCTGTATGCTGTGAATACCATTGGTTAATAAAGAAACTGTCTTAGGTCTGTGCAGGGTGGAATAGAGGTAGGTGGGGAAATCTAAACTGACTGCTGGGAGAAAGAAGGTAGAGTCAGGTAGAAGCCAAGTAGCCTTGCGGGAGACAGATGCTGGAACTTTACCCAGTAAAGCTACAGCTTCATGGCAATACACAGATTAATGGAGATGGGTTAATTTAAGATATAAGTTAACCAGAAATACGCGTAAGCTATTGGCCAAACAGTATTGCAAATAATATGGTTTCTGTGTGATTATTTCGGGGCTGAGCAGCTGGGAACAAACAAGTGGCGTCCTACTACAGGCCAGGGTGGTCAGTCCTATTTTTCGGACATAGACAACCAAGTTCTCCAGAGGCTACAGATGCATGCTAAGGACAAATTAACATTGATGATGTGGGTCTCATAGCATCAAGTTCAGGGCATTCCCTGAAGAATCCAGGCTCTATTCAAGGGGACCCGTGCAGCCCCCTTGAATCTTCTCAAATCCTCCCAGAATAACTGTGTGTGCTATCCGCTGCAGCAACCCACTTCACTACTGCCTTCCTGGAGACGAAACCTTGGCATAGTAAAGACTTTCTTCTTCCCGCTCTGATCCTGGGCAACTGTGCGATACAAACATCTTCCTCAGCAGTTCGTGGGGCGGCCAGACAATGCTGCCATTGTTCCCCATTGGAAGCTGCCTTCAGAGCCCACACCCTCCCCATTAGGCAGCACTGCAGTGGAGTGATTTCAGATTTCAAAGCGCAGAGAGCTTGAGCGCTGCCCTTACCCGTCAGATCTGAGCTTTGCCCTCAACATCAGTCCGTTCCCTCACGCCAGAATGTTACAGACACTGAACACACACGGCTGCCGGCTCCTAGAGAACACTCCAGACATTTCAGAGAGTTCAGTAACAATAGGCCCTCGAAAGAGGACACTCCTAGGAAAAACTCCTTCGGAAGGACCGTACATTGACAGTGCTGGGAAGTGGTGGCCTGCGTGTGCTGCAAATGTCTAATTTAACCTTCAGAGGGGTCCTATGCAGCAGGCTGTCTGTCGATCTCTCTGCTTCAACACAAATATGACCCATGGTCACACAGCGAGGGATGGTCTTGTACTATAAAGGGCAGGGATTTTAGAGGACCCTAAAACCTATGTTGTGCACAGTCAGATCTTCCCTGGAAGTAGCCACTGCCCCCTGAGGTTGGTCTGTTAGGGATCCAAGCCAAACGTCAGTTTGGGTCATTCCATATCAGTCTGATTTTACTGTTTTATGCACATGCAATGTATGAGGTGAACACGGGTTCCTCTTTGAGATATCCAAGTTAGAATTTCTAATCCAACTAACGCCCTTCCCTGGCTCCAGAGTGACTTCCTGCTGCACGCAGCTAGGGTTCAAGGGCACAGAGACCAAACTTCAAACTTTGTGTCTTCTTGTCTCCCAACAGGGTCAGTTGGGGCAGAGGAAAGTAATGAATAGTTAATCCAAGAATCCACCTGTTCCCTTTTTTATTAGCATGTATTATATATGACAGTTTCATTATGACAGTCTCACACATGTATAAAGTGTAGCTTGATCATCTTCACCCCTCCCCATACCCTCTGTGGTCCCACTCCCATTGATTTCTTCCCTCTTCCCTCCTAGATTCCATTATAAACCACATCTCTCTGTCTCTGTCTGTCTCTGTATGTCTGTGTCTCTGTCTCTCTCTGTGTCTGTTTCTCTCTGTCTCTGTGTGTGTGTGTGTGTGTGTGTGTGGTCCAAAGAGTTTTATTAGGACTGCTCACAGGAGCACAGGGCAACTTAGCCACGACTATACCACTAGAGAAAGTCTCTCTCTCTCTCTCTCTCTCTCTCTCTCTCTCTCTCTCTCTCTCTCTCTCTCCCCCCCTCCCCAGAAACTGCCAGTGGCACTCAGCTCTTCTCCCTCCCATGGAAAAATGGTGACAGGCCCTATTTTGTGCAGTCTAGAAAAGGCAGTCATAGCTACCGTTAGTTTTGAGGACAGAGGTCGTATCACTCTCGGAAGACAGACTCCAACGCTCCTCCCCTTCTTCCAGATTTTGTATTCTTTCCACTGCTCTTGTGACTGAGTCCCCTGAGACTTGGAGGGGGTGATACAGATGTCCTGTCTATGGATGAGCATTCAACACTCACTTCTCCTAGGCACTTTGACCGGGTATGAACTGCTGATCACTACAGAGAGAAACTTCTCTGATCCCAGCTAAGAGCAGCCCTAACCTATGGGTATAAGCATGAACATATAGAAATCAGTTTTATGGGCACAACTTCTCTACCTAGCAGAATAACAGTAGTAGGCCCCACTTAGCTATGACCTTTTTATGAGTTTCTGGACAGGTTTACAGCACCAGGAGCAACCCCCCTTCCATGGAGCAGGTCTCCAATCCAATTAGGAAGTAGTTGGTTAATCCCCTAATGAAATGCCACTATTGTACCAAAGGTTACACGCTGCCTGTCATTGGTATTGCAGTAGGCACGGTCTATAGCCGAGCTACTGTTCTCCTCCAGCAGTCTGCACAGAACCTTCTGGCACTATGAGATTTAGCAAGCAGTTCCAGCTTGTGCTGCAGTTAAAGTGTATGATGCCTTCTGCAATAGGGCCTTACCGTCTAGTCCTGGTGGTCAACTGGGAGCATTGGCAACAGCCAACATTGTTTTGGAAACATTAGGGGCATCCCTGACCAACAGTTCATAAGGAGGTATCCCATCCCTGGCCACGGGGTTTAAAGATTCATTGTTAAGGAGTAATTTGAAGACCCAGGAGTGGTACCAAATAATGCGAAACATCTTTACAAGCCTGCATCCTTGAAAACCACCTCAGAGAGTAGGCTCACCTCCTGCGTGTAGTTTTCTCTTCACACTGACAGAGCCGTGGAAGGAGGGAGCCAGGTAAGAAGAGATAGTGCCAATAGTAGGACCAGAATTCCATCCCACAGAATAAACTCCGAGTCTTGACCTCCAGACCTTTTACCGTGACCGCGGTCTTTAAACCACTCTACCACCTCCTGCAGGTCAAATGCCTGAGGCTCATAGCCTAGCTCTTTCTTGGCTTTCTCTAAGCTGAAGTAATGTGTGACACCCGTTTTATAAACCTCTGTGCGGGTGAGGAAAGGCTGAAAGTTGTAGAACCTGCCCAGAACGAAGTGGACTATCTCTATTAGGAAAGCAAGGCCGTAGATGAGGGTGAGGGGCAGGCGGGTGGACGGGAATGTGTAGCCTAGGCCCTCAACCAGGGGACGGAAAAATTCAAAGCTGTTCACAGGTCTACCATCTGAGATGAAGTAGGGCTGCCCAGAGGCAACATGGCCCTTATCAGCTCTCAGAGCCTCAGAGGCCAGGATGTGAGCTTGCACCAGGTTATCCACGTGAACAAACTCAACCAGGCTATCTGGATCCCCGTACACAAATCTGAACAGGCCCCTCTCAATGTAACTCACTACCCTGGGAAGGTGCCTTTGCTCTCCCATTCCATAGATGCCGGCTGGCCTTAGTGCACAGGTTCTGAGGACACCATTGCCTTGCTTGAAGGCCGAGCCATTGGCTTCCAGCACCTTCTTCTCTGCAATGGATTTTGTTCGAGAGTAGTGATCTGGGTGCAGGTGAAGAGGCAGGTAGGGCAGAGATTCATCCCCGTTTCTGATGACTTGACCTCCGAAGATGACATTGAACGTGCTTGTGTAAACTAACCTGGGCACTCCTCTCTCCAGGCAGGTCTGGAGGATGTTGTTGGTACCACCCACATTGACCTCTTCAATTAGGGTTCTGTTCAGTTGCTCCCTCCCAGACATCCCATAAGAGGCGATGTGAAACACACACGCAATGTCATTGTCCTGGAAGGCTGCCTCCACATCCAAGAGGCAGCGGATGTCTCCACGGACGAATGTGATCCCCTCTGGAAGGTTCTGGGCAGGTTGGCTGATGTCAAACAGAACCACACGGAGTCCACTCTGGTTCAGAGCACAGCCGAGGCTGAGGCGAGAAAGATCAGGGTTAGGTCAGGCCACCCTCCAGCTGTGTCTAGGGAAAGGGTACAAAATAACTTGCCAGTAAGGTAGGGCTCACCTGAGTCTTGTTAACTTATCCAGAGTCACTTACCTTGTGTATTCATTGCTATAGGCCTCATTTAAATTTTGAAAACAAAACAAAACAAAGCAGGATCCTCTCAATGACCTAAATGACAATGATGGCATTGACAATGACAATGTACAGGTGACAGAATGCCTGCTGTGGTGTAGAAGTGAACCATCTCCCACGGAGTCTTTAGTCCCCAGCTAGTGGCAGTGATGCTGTTTTGGAAGTTGGAGCCTTGCTGGAGGAAGGGGGCCCCCAGAGGGCAGGTCCAGCCCTCCAGACAGAGCCAGCTCCCTGTTGACTTTCTGCTTTTGGGTTTCAGGGGCACTGTCTCACATTCCTCTGTCGTGTCTTCCCCACATGGGGCTGTACCCCATTAAACAACAAAAGTTGCGCTAAACTTTCCTCCCTTAAACTGCTTCTTGTTAGGTATCTGGTCACAGTGATAAGGAAAGGAGTGTAGATGGCTTTATAAAAAAATTATCTTTGGAGAAATGAATAATCATCAGGTCCCAGTTTACAGGTTTTAAAAATGATTTTTCTTGAGGTGGAATAAACCTGTGCTTTTCAAGTTTCAAGTCTGAGCAGGGAGCACCGGAGTTAACCTTTGGTTTAGCACTATACCAACATGTCAAAGGCCACGAGAATGGAAAACTATCCAGTCAAATAGTTCCACGATGATATTTTGTAGATGAACTTACCGGAAGCCAAAATATCCGCCTCCTCCCGTTATGAGTACGGTTTCCTTTGGGTACCTTAGGGAGTCCATACCAGACGGCAAAGGGACAACGGGACCTGCAGGAAGATGCCACAACGTTCTGACCCTGTTTAAACACGTTTCTCCTTTGTTCTGAGCTAACAGAAGAGAAAGGTGACTAACCTCAGTGGTATCACATGTACCCAGCGTGTGGTAATCTCTGGTGACATGGCCAGCACCGAGAAACCCAAGCCAAATGACAGAATACGCCCATGCAGGGTACACTTTGAGACGCGTGGCTCCAGTCACACCTGCGCTACTTTAGCTACCCCCCGCCCCTTTGCTTCCTGGCTTCCAATTCCTCCCTATGTAATATAAACATAGATGTCTTCCTTGCCTACTTGACAAAGTGAGTGTTAAACAGAGTGTGGGTGCTTTCAAAACCACGAACCCCTTTCGAACAAAAGGCATTGCTCTTGATTTCTGGAACTGATCAGGGCCTTTGGAAAGAATTCACTTAAAACTGGTTAAGAAAAGGATTTCTTCCTGGCACCAGAAAACCCAAGATAGAGCTCTGCAGAAATCTCCGGCATCTTCAGTATGCTCTGCTTGAGGTTGGTTTATTAACTCCGTACTTAAAAACAGAGAGAAAAATTCCTTCCTGTATCTAATCACCCCTCCACCCTGGCCGTCTTTCAGACGCTTCAAGGGCGAGCACTCAGTGCATTTGACAGGGTGGGAAACTTGCTTCTGTCTCCCTCCTTATCTGTTTACTCTCCCGCAGATTTATCTCAAGGCCCAGGACTACTTCTTTTCTAGAACGTAACAACAGAAATGGGCTAGACGTCTCATTCCACATAGGCGAGAAATGGACCCAGGGGTGCACATGTCTCCTAAGGCATGGGAACAACACAGTCTTCTTTCCCCATTTTCTTCCCCTCCTTCCCTCCCTCTCTCAGTGGGGAGATATTTGGGTATGGTTAGACAGGTGGTCTACAAGTAACCAAGAGTTCAACCACCGCCCCTTCCCAGCCAGGTGCCCATTCGTGACGTTGACCACTGTAAATGCAGATGGTTTTGAACAACAAAGAACATGATCCAGATGTTAGTAGAACAGTGTGGACTGGGCTGACACAGGAAGAAGGGCACATGCGCAAAGAGCTGTGTGACATCAGCATGCGCACACAGGTCAAAATAATAATACTAACGACACAAGGTTGTAGGTAGCAGCTGGGGATACCGGGCAGGCGCCTTGGCCTTGAGATGGTTTTGTGAGCTTGGCTGAGATGCTTTGCTTTCTCTAAACCTTACTTTCCTGTAAGCTGTGTGCTGTTGTATTTCAGGATGTCTTCATGGTTCTAGAAGAGCAACAGCATATAGCAGAGAGAATGAGGACAAAGAGAGACAGGCTGTGGCACTCACCACTAGTGTCATACAGTTCACTGGGCACTTTCTGAGGACATGAGCTACTAAAAAAAACCAACATTATCACCCTGTGTGCCAGTCGAGAGTAAATAACTCTCCCATGCACACCCAATGGATAGTTGACACCGTGAGCCCATACTCTTAATCTTAACCCCTGAAACACGAACTTTGAAGGAAGAGAATGGTGTCTAGGTTATCTTTAGTTATATGACTTTAGATCAGTAAATTGCTCTGAGCCTGTGCCTTCATCTAAAAAGTTGAACTGAGGACAAGCTCACAAGTTTATAAAGACAAGATGGGATAATGCAGACAGAATACCCCAAATATACCACATGAGGCATGGTCACCCCATAGATGTTGTTTCTTGTTTCCTTTCTTCTTAGCTCTGATGTGTGTCCATGCAGTATTTCTGTCCAGTCATGATTAGAGCTCTCAAGACACGGGGTTATAGAGGGCAACATGTCCTAGAAATCTGTGCTCGTGTCTCTAGCCAGTGAGGCTAACAGGATCATTCATGGAAAGCGATCACAATTATAGATAAGGCTCCCCAACCGTGTCAGAGGTGTGAGGCAAGAACCATCCAGAGATCTGGGTAAAACATTATGGAGGACGGCTGCTGGGTTCCAAGAAGCAAGTGCTACCATTATGCTACAAGAAAATTCGTGAAGACCATACATGAGTGAGCACCTCTTTAATATATCAAAGGTGACCTTATAACAGTATGTGCCTAAGAACTTTAAATCTTTGAAGAAAAAAATTGAAGAAGATGCCAGAAAATGGAAAGATCTCTTATGCTCTTGGGTAGGTAGAATTAACATAGTAAAAAAATGGCAATATTACCCAAAAACAATTTACAGATTCAATGCAATGCCCATCAAAATTCCTGCAAAATTCTTCACAGACCTCAAAAGAACAATATTCAACTTCATATGGAAAAGCAAAAAACTTAGGATAGCCAAAACAATCCTGTACAATAAATGAACTTCTGGAGGCATCACAATTCCTGACTTCAAACTCTACTACAAAGCTACAGTACTGAAAACAGCCTGGTATTAGCGTAAAAAGAGACAGGAGGACCAATGGAACCAAATCAAAGACAGGGATATCAATCCACACATCTTTGAACACCTGAATTTTGACAAAGAAGCAAAAAATATAAAATGGAAAAAAGAAAGCATATTCAACAAATGGTGCTGGCATAACTGGATATCAACATGTAGAAGAACAAAAACAGATCCACATCTATTGCCATGCACAAAACTCAAGTCCATTTGGATCAAAGACCTTAACAGAAAGCTGACCACACTGAACCTCATAGAAGAGAAAGTGGGAAGTACACTTGAATACATTGGTACAGGAGACCACTTCCTAAATATAACCCCAGTAGTACAGATACCAAGAGAAACAATTAATAAATGGGATCTCCTGAAACTGAGATACTTCTGTAAAGCAAAGGACATGGCCAACGAGACAAAACAACATTCTACAGAATGGCAAAAGATCTTCACTAACCCCACATCGGACAAAGGACTGATCTCCAAAAAAATACACAAAGAACTCAAGAAATTGGTCACCAAAAGACCAGATAATCCAATAAAAAATGGGGTAGAAAACTCTCAACAGAGGAATCTAAAATGACTGAAAGACACTTAAGGAAATGCTCAACATCCTTAGCCAACAGAGAAATGCAAATCAAAACAACTCTGAGATTCCATCTTACACCTGTAAGATTGGCCAAGATCAAAAGCACTGATAACAACTTGTGCTGGAGAGAATGTGGGGGAAAGGGAACACTCCTGCATTGTTGGTGGGAATGCAAACTGGTACAGCCCCTTTGGATGTCAGTATGGCGATTTCTCAGAAAAATTGGGAAACAACCTACCTCAAGACCCAGTAATACCACTTTTGGGTATATACACAAAGGATGCTCAATCATACCACAAGGACATGTGCTCAACTATGTTCATAGCAGCTTTGTTTGTCATAGCCAGAACCTGGAAACAACCTAAATGCCCCTCAACCAAAGAATGGATAAGGAAAATGTGGTACATTTACACAATGGAGTATTATACAGTGGAAAAAGAATGACATCTTGAAGTTTGCGGGCAAATGGATGGATCTAGAAAACATCATACTGAGTGAGATAACCCGAATCCAGAAAAATCCAGAAAGACAATTACAATATGTACCCACTTATAAGTGACTTTTAGACATAAAGCCAAAAAAAGCCTACAATTCACAATCCTAGAGAACCTAAACAACAAAGAGGACCCTAAGAGAGACATACATGGATCTAATCGACATGGGAAGTAGAGAAAGACAAGATCTCCTGAGTAAATTGGGAGCATGGGGATCATGGGAGAGGGTAGAAGTGGAGGGGAGAGAAAGGAGGGGAGCTAAGAATAATAGCTCAATAAAAACAATTTTTTTAAAAAAATAAAAAAGATAAAAATAAAACAAAAAGTTTATTTTTAAAAAATATGTGTCTGTATGTGTGTGCACACACACATATATGTATTTGTTTATTTCTATATTTTGTGTATGAGAGTTTTGCCTGTATGTATTCATGTGTATCATGTGCACGAAGTAACTGTGGGGGCTAGAAGAAGGTATCAAACGCCCTTGAACAGGAGTGAAGACCGTTGTAAGCAGCCATGTGGGTGCTAGCATTGAAATCTGGGTAGTCCTTTGGAAGAGCAGTCAGCGCCCTTAACCACAAAGCCATTTTATCTTTTGCAACGCTTGGGTCGGAGCCCAGCTCTCACACAGGCAAGGCGCGTGCTCTACCACCAAGCCACAGCCCCGTCTTGTTTTCTGAGAACAGAATGCTCACGCTTGGCAGTGCCCACGACAGCAAGTGTCACCAATTCTGCTGTGGAACACCATTCCATGACTTTAGCCCTCCTGCTGGGGACGACTGACTGGTGTGTCCAGACTTTCGACCTTCACCTCCATCACCTGTGTCAACGGCCCACTCTTCTCCCATAGACCTTGCGCTTGAGTCACATGGATCATCTCTTCCCGGCAACATGACAGGCTCTCAGGTGCGCCCTGTTCTCAGCACAGTGTGATGCATGGCTCTTGCAGGTCCCGGGCAGGTGTAGCTTCATCAGCAGTAAGACCTTCCTCAGAGAGACTTCTGCTCACTCGTCTCGGCTCACCTTGCTCTAGAGTTGCTCTGTACAGTGCCTTTTTCATGGCATGTCTCACAGATAACTGTGTGCCTTTAAACTGTCCCACTTCTCCTAGGATGAAAATTCTACGAGAATCAGGTCCTTCCTTTCCACTGGGGCATTCCTTCACTTAACCCAGAAATGGGCAGATTCTCGATAAATATTCATTCAACTTCTGAATGATTCTTAACAACACAAAACAACCAGTTTAGCAAAACTGTGACAGACTCAAATGAGCAGGGCTCCGAGGTGTCGAGTAGCTATTGTTGTCCATGCTGTTAAATGCTTCTTTTAACTTCCTAAAACATGCTGAGTTCAGAAGGAGACAGATGCCAGGCTCACGGACATCGGGCCCTGACATTGTGGCACTTACAATGGGAACATAGACCTGCTAACATCCAAAGAACGTGCTCAGGAGACTTTTCAGGAAAGCTGTATTCTGCCTCATAGCTGCCGTAGGAGTGTAACGCTGTGGCCAGTTGGCTCAGCATCATAGCATTGAGATGCCAGGGCTGGGAGGTGGACTGAAGCCGATCTTGGGGCTCTCCAGTCAGCCTGCCTAGCCTAACCGAAGAGCTCTAGATCCTGGCAAGAGAGTCTGCCTTAAACGTCAGTGTGAATGGTACCTGAAGGATGACAGCCAAGGGTCTCCAGACAGACAGACAGATGGCAGGCAGGCAAGTAGGCAGGCAAGTGGGCATCTCTCTCTCTCTCTCTCTCTCTCTCTCTCTCTCTCTCTCACTCTCTCTCTCACACACACACACAATGACTACTAACAAGACACCTGATCACAGAGTTTGAACTGTTTTAAATATCCCCACAGAATACCATTGTGAGGAATCCCAAACACGGATAAGGCCTCTAAGAGTCCAATTAAAAACTTGTGACAGAAATATCTGGAATTGTTCTTTGCTTTTATAACCACATATTCCAGTTCAGTCAGAAGCCCAGGGGTCAGGAATGTCCAGTCATGAGTGCCTCGGAAACTTGCCAGGCCTATTGATGGCTACCCCTCATTATCTTTCAGCGAGTTTCAGAGAGCTCTGAAGCAAGAATCTGCTGAACTGACCTATGGGAGGACCGAAAGAGAAAGGTTAATGAAATTCCTAATTTAGCAAGACAAACAACCACAGAAATAAAGCTTGCCCTCCAGGTCGAGAAAATCTTCTGACGCCAGGAGCCACAAGGGGCACCTTAGTGAGCGACCTCACACATAACAACAATAAGACCATTAAAAAAAAAGAGGTTGGAAATGTGAGCTTTGCTACCTAAGTGTGGGGATCATGAGAACCCCAACACCCACACAAAAGCCAGGCACAGTTGAGCGCGTCTGCAAGCCCCGTGATGGAAGGCAAGAGACAGGCGGATCTAGACAGTGGCCAATTTGTCTAGCTGGAAATGGAACCCCACATTCAGTAGGAGACTCTGCCCCAAAATAGCAGCGTGGAGAGTAGTGGACTCTAGGTGTCCACATGCACAGGAGTGAACACACACACACACACACACACGTGCAATACACCAAAACATGCATGCATCTGCCACAATACACATTTACCTCACATTACAGAGAGAGGGGGGAGGGGGAAGAGGGAGGGGGAAAGGGAGAGGAAAAAAATCAGCCAAATCAGTCTATAGAAGCCCCAGGAAATTCTCCTGAGGGCTACGGCAGGAGGAGGAAGCCTATGCAGTATCTCTCCATCCGTTTGCCAATTTTCAGATACTAGAGCTTCTGTTTTATTATTTAGTTTCCCTCTGACTCCTCTTGGGGTCACACTGGATGATTGCACCTGCTTGGAGGCTCTTCCAAAACGGAGCTTTGCTCAGTAATTGCTTTTCTGTTGGGATGGGGGAGGCAGCATCTGACCCGAGCTGTCATTTTCTCAGAAACAGGTTAAAGTTAAGCACATGATTAAGGGGAGAAAAAGGAATCTTAATTGCAAGGAGGAGAAAGAAAGAAGTTTCAAATCTGCCTGACCTCTTGATAATGCTAAGGTGAAGCCGGGGTAACAGTTGGACATCTCACAAGGGAGTTCGAGGCAGAGAGTAATGAAATATGACCGGGAGTGCTTTAGATTCACAAAGACCTAATTAAGTCTAAGGATCAGTAATAAAAACCTAAGATTATGCACACCGCTCCTCCAGCCCTGTGGTTCAAAGCCGGCATGCCGCTCAACCCCTGGCATCACGACTCAATGCAGGCGCAATTAGCATTTGGCCAAGGGCTCTAAAGCGGCAAGAGTTTAAGATGCCCTCATGCTAGAGGTGGCCTTTTGTTTTTGTGGTGCTGGGGAGGAGACACAGGGCCTTGTATGCCAGGCAAATACTCAACCACTAAACCAAATTCCCTAAGGAACTTAGTTAACAGCAGCTGTTTTGGAGCCATGACTCAGTAAGTAGGTGGAGGCTTACCTAGCAAGGTTATCTGGGTTCCCTCCCCCCCACTCCCACTACGGTACTGTATAAAGAGGGCACGGTAGTGCAAACCTGTAATCCCAGTTCTCTGGCGGTAGAGCCAGGAGACTCAGGCAAAAGAGTTTAAAGCCAGTCTGTTAAAAACAAACAAACAAACAAACAAACCCCCAAAACTGTTTTCATAGAGCTAAAGCACCCACCTGTTATCCCAGCACTGGAGAGCCAGAGGCAGGGGGATCACCACTTCAGGTTCGTCCCTGGCTATAGAGACTGTGTCTCAAAAAATTCCTGGGCTCAAGAGACTGTGCCTCAAAAAATGTAACACCGCCGCAATTCATTATAAGGGAAATTAAAACACTTCCAGGGGGTGCGACCTTATAATTAGGTGTCTTTGATTATTGAAAAAGTACTCATCAGAAGCAAATGTCCTTATGGTCCTGGGTCCTGGGAAACATGTGAGATGACAGGGCTTATGAGCTGGTGCTGTTTGTGTCCCATGAGGTGCGAAAAGATGTATTTGTGGTTACTCTAATGTAATACGGATGAAGATGTAGCTGTCAGTGAAAGAGAGGCGAGGGGTAGACTCTAAAGGTCAGGACAGATGGCACCGCATGTAGTGGAGGCTGTTGGGCTGGCGGGCAGGTGGGCATCACCTGATGTGGGTCAGGTCTTCTCGTCCAGCCGCCCACCCACACTCCCCTTACCTAGCTATCTGTTACACAAAAGGCCCTCACAATTCTTTCCATTGCTGACCTAAAGGAATGAAATGGAGTGTCTTTTCTTTGGACGTGTTTCTGCGTGTGGAGGTCTGAGCGCACCCTTACCTGTTGTTTCTCAGGAGCCATCCCTCTACCCTCCTCCTCTGCTTCTTTACTTTTTATTATTTTTTAAAAAAGGGACACGATGGTGCATGCCTGTGGGTTTCTGCCACCTATGTGTAGGTGCCCATGGACCTCCTGCATCTGGAGTTACAGGGGTTGCGAACCACCAGATGTAGGTTCTGGACACTGAACCCAGGTCCTCTGGAAGAGGACTATGTGCCCTTAACTTCTGAGCCATCTCCAGCCCCAGTCCTCCCGCTACTGTTTTTTAGACAGGATCTCTCATGGGCTGGACTTAGTGATTTTGCTTGGCTGGGTACCCAACGAGCCCCAAGAATCCATCTGTCTCCATCTTCCAGGACTAGGAATTCACACACACGCCACCATGGCTAGCATCTGTCTGAAGGATCAAATTCAGGTCTTTATGCTTGTATGACAAGCATTTTTTGGCAAGTGCCTTACTGATTGATCCATCTTCCCATCCCCCCAAACCATTTTATAATTGCTATTACCGATCTGCTTTTCAAATTACCGTGGAAACCCTATGTGAATGTAGACTCCTTCTCTAGAACCATCTTCAGGGATGAGGAGAATCTGGAAGACTGGAGATCAGTAATCTAGATGGAGTGAGCACACCACAGCTTTTCAAATAGCCTTCTCTGCTACTCTCGTGCCTCTTTCCATCCCGAAGTCAGCATGGCTGCTACTCTTCCTCCACAGTGGTGTTTCCTGCCATTTCATGAGCCCTTATCATGCCAGGCACTGTATTACAACTTGCTTATAAATTTTGTTACTGAGCGCCCATCACTGCCCTAAAGAGACAGTACTAATTAGCAGGCACCATTTTGCAGATGAGTAAACTGAGGCCCTGAGACAGAAGGATCAACTCCAAGTTCCATAGGTGGTGCGTGGATACAGGTGTATCCACTGGGCCCAAGGACCGTCTGACTCCATCACTCATGACTCAACCACAGCAGCCCCAGGGGGCTGGGCAGAGTCCATGACCTGGAGCAATAGGTACAGAGTTCATGTTAATCTGAACAGTGTGTGATTTCACAACCAGCACCTTCTGCAATGGTTCAGGAGGCCAAAGGAGAAGCTGTCTCATCTCCTCCCAGGCAGTGGGATGCGCGACACACAGCATTAAAGTTCTGATTCTGGGAATCATAGGTCCTGGATTTAGATCTACCATCAGCTGCTTGTGGGACCCTGAATCCTAGCCTCCTCCTCCCTACAATGCAAATCACAGCAACTATGGCTACACGCGTTGTTTAGTATAGGCCAGGGCTTTAAAAGGCATACCACTGATGCTCCGGCGCAGTCCTGAGGCCGCAATTAGACTCATCTGATTCCCAGAGATGAGGAAACCAGTTCTGATACCATACTCACAAATCCAGAGCTTGAATCAGTTCTGCCGACTCTGACCTTAATGCATAGGGCCCAGCGTTGGTGCTGGGACAAGCCCTGCCCACTTCATCATTCCAGTGGTCCCTTCTGCATATGACTCACACGCCTGGCTTAGCATACACCTAATACGTCTCTTCTTATAACAATAAATCTTTGTAATTGGAACCTCAGTTTGCCACTGTAACTGGGAAATCCAAATCACTTGTCACAAAGAGCTAGTGTCTCCCCCATCCAAGTGATGTGAAAGAAAGCCTTGACTTGATTCTGGCTCGGTACCCACGGGAGGCTCTCTGCATGGGGCCTGCCGTCTGTAAAGTTAGATCAAAAAGCCGAGGAGGGGACTTGGTGTCTAAGAACTTGACATTCTACATGGCTCAGCTGCACGAGCACCTGAGAAACAGAAGATCATGTCCCTGCCATCTAGGTTGGTGCTACTCACAACCATATCCCAGAGATGTCACTTGTCACCCTCAACAGCCACTTGTCACCTTCAGCAGGCACCGGTCATCCTCAGCTGCCACTTGTCACCCTCAGCCACCAGCTATCACCTGCAAGTACTGCTTGTAACTCTCAAATGCCACCTGTCACCCTCAACTGTCACTTTCAGCTTCAGTCACCCTCGGCTGGCTGCCACCTGTTACCCAGAAGTCTCCTGTCACGAGCCCAGTCAAAGTCCATTTAGGACTGCCCTGCCACACCAGAAAAGGGTGACCACAGCCCTTGCGACCCCCGGTTCACTCACAGAGACAGACGACAGTGTGAGCTGTAGATGCAGGACGGACGAGAGAGCCAACTCAGCCTCTGGTGCCTTTTTGTCCCTGGCTCCGGGGCAAAAGCTGTCAAACTGGCTCCTGAAGACACTTCCGGGTTTATCTAGGCAACCCGGAGGTCCAGGCTTCTCTATGATGAGCCTGCTGATCCTTATCTGTGCAGCAGCAGCAGCAGCAGCAGCAGCAGCAGCAGCAGCAGCAGCAGCAGCAGCAGCAGCAGCAGCAGCAGCAGCAGCAGCAGCTCGCTCTGCAAATCTTCCTGATTTCCTAGCCAGTGTGCTCCAGAGTCCTTCAAGAGGGTCATCTAAACTCCTCTCCCTACTTTCAGCTTGTGCTTCCAGGCTTTCACCTCTTTGTGTACCCCCACTAACGAGTGTAGACTGATGAAAGATGGGGTTCGGCTCAGTCAGTCTGTTTCCTTGGGGGGGGGGAATGAAAAGATGGGTGGAAAGGTGACTAGATAGATGTGAATGCATGGATAAATGTGGGAATGGACAGGGGGGTGGGTCGGTGGATAATTGGGTGTGTAGATGGGTGGATATATGAATGGGTGTTCGGGTACGTGGGTGGACAGAAAGATAGGTGGGCGGATGAATGGGGAGGTAAACAGGTGCATGGCTGAGTGGGCGGGTTGGCGGAAAGGTGCGTGTATGGATAGATGGGTGAGTAAACGCGTGGATGGATGTGTGGGTGGATGGGTTGATGGACACCTGTGTAGGAAATGAATGGGCGATGGATGAAGGTCTGTAAGCAACCGATCATTCACTCTGCAAGTATCTTTAAAAATATTTTATGTGCACAACTGTTTTGCCCTTTCTGTTTGTGCACCACATGCCTGCCTGGTGCCCCAGGAAGTCAAAAGAAGACCTCAGATCTCCTAGAACTGAAGTTACAGGCAGTTGTGGGCCACTATGTCAGTGCTGGAAACAGACCCTGGGTCCTCTGCAAGAGCAAGAAGTATTTTTCACCACCAAGCCATCTCTCCAGCCCCTTCTCACACCCTTTTAAAATCTGTTTTTTTATGGGCTTTGGTATCTATATGTGCATATGTTTGGCTGTGTCCCTGATCTTCTAGTTTTCCAGCGCCACATACTATGGCCTTTGATGGTTTAACGAGGCAGGACAAATCTTCGCTCCTGAAGGACTTAGAGGCCGCATGGAGAGAAAGTTTTCTCCCTGTTAGGAACACCTTATGCCTTCTCATTAGGGCTGTGGGCTTATGGAAAGCAGCAAGTCTGTGCACTTATCCCACAGAGACTTGTGCCTTCTATGGGACCCTGGGCCACAGGGTTTCATTTTGGTAACTGGAAGGATGGAAATTTTGACTTCAAGTGTCTTTCTTTCTTTCTTTCTTTCTTTCTTTCTTTCTTTCTTTCTTTCTTTTTTTCTTTCTTGGGGTTGGATTTTTATATAGTGAGTTGTGGAAAGGGAAAGGGGGAAGAGAAGAGCAGAGAGAGAGAGAGAGGGGCAGAGAGAGAGAGAAACGGGGGCGGGGGAGAAGTGGGGAGAAGGGACAGAGGCAGAAGCCGCCTCTTCGGGAAAGAGACGGGAAAAGCTCAAGTGCTTTTCTCATCAACAGAACTGGTCCCACATTTCGGCTCAAAGGGGCTCGCATGAATTACGCCATCACTTCTTAGTTTTCCTTAAGAGTAATGCATGAAGACACGAGGTAAACTCGAGCCCCAGGATGCAAAAATGCATGGAGGCCTGGTGAAGAAAGCCAAGATGCTGATGTGACCCTGGCCTTCCTGGATGGCTGGTCTCAGCTGCGATCTGACTATGGGCCTCACGAGATGGAGACAGGGTTGTACTCGGTGGTCCAGAGGAACAACTTTTCTGTGACTCCTTGGGATGTACAAAATAGAAGATGAAAGATGCTAAGGGCTGGGAGCCCAGCTATGTACTCTCGAGACCAGCAGCCATGGAAGAGAGGCCCCCCTGGGAGTGTAGCATAGAAGATTGTTTTCCTATGTGAAATCCCAGGATGCTCCAGGGGATGCCCACATTTCCTGTGTGGATAAACATGAAAAAAATGTTATATTAAATGTTAATATTCTTCTGTCCCCGAGGACTCTTAAAAATATAAACATTTACATCTGAAAGGAAAATTATGAACTTTTATAATTACTCCCTGAGTTCTCACCGCTCGTTAGTAGATTTTTAGCCTGAACAGGAAATCTGAGCCAGAAATAACCAGAGAAAGAAACCGACCTCATTTGAGCTTCCATGCCAATCTTCATTTTGTTTTGCTTGCCCTGTTAATACATCTAGATCATGGCGCCTTTCAGAAAGACCCCGTTTTTGGCAGGCTTCCTTAGAGCTTTATATTATTTAATATGCTGAGAATCATGTTCACACTTATTAGCTCATCAGATTCTCACAACCTCTCATAGTCAAGCTCTGGGGTGGGGAATAGAAGAAGGTAATTCCAAGGGAACATCTTAAGTCTAACTAGGGCAATTTTCCAGAGAGGGCTGAACAACTGTAGGTGTCCAGTAGGCCTCGCCAGCTTCCGTAATATCCCCCAAACCTTAGTGGCTTTGTGCAATAAAAATGTATTTCTTCCTCTCATCACCATCAAATTCAGCCTGTGTGGAAGGAGAGAGTGCTCTTGTGACCCATATTCACGGAGCCAAGCTTTCTTCACCTGCTATGCTATCCTTCTCAGCACGTAGCCTCCAAAGTCATCGTAGAAGGGGAAGTACAAGCGTGACTTTCCCCAGTAATCCTACTTTAAAAAATCTCAGAATTCTTCAATCCCTTCCCTGCTTTTAGCTCATTAAAATTTGTGAAATGAACAACAAATGTCATGCTTTTAGTTGTCAGTGTTCAAATCCCCAAGTGGGTGAAATGTTTTTTTGATCATTGTAGGCTTAATCAACACCCCAAGATCTCACTTCTCAAAGTTTGGAGCAATATTATCAGCATCATGCAGAACCTTGTTAGAAATGTTGGGCCTGAGCTGTGACCGACTCTAGACCTTAGCAAAATTCCCCCCCAAAAAACTCCTAGACACAATTCAGGTTGGGAAGCTCTGCCTGGAAGTGCTGTGACCTTGTACCACAAGGACTCTTGGAGCTGGGGAGCGAGGTCTATGCAATAGTCACACAGGGGTTGTGAAGATGGTTTGGCGGGTAAGATCATTTACTATGCAAATCTAAGTGTGAGTCCCCAGAAGACCTGTTAAAAGGTTGAACATCACTGTGCTTGTTGTAACCCCAGCATTGGGGGGACAGAGACATGGGGATCCCAAGAGCTAGCTGGACAGACTGCTGAGCCAAAAGGTGGAGCTTCTGGTTCAGTGAGAGACCCTGTCTCAAGTCAGCAAGCGTGTATCCACACACTCATGTGCATGCACTATACACACAAGCTTGTAGGAACACATGCATGCACGTCCATGTGCACTCACACACAAATAAAAAATAAACCTTAAAAATAGTCACACACCCCCCACCCCTTGGAAATCAATCAAGTAACTTGGCCAGACATAGAAATCATGAAGGGCAGGGCTGGAATCAAAAGTCACAGTCTCAGGCTCCGACTCTCTGGGCTCAGCATCCTGTGCTCTCTGCTTCTCTCTTTCTCTCTTGGATGAATGTGTTTGCTCACACCAAAAAGAAAAAATTAAAAGAAGGGAAACAAATAGACAAAAGTCAAGCAACATTTAAATGGTGGTTAACAATTTCGAGAATTAATTTGTTTTAGGAAAAGGAATAAGCATTTATTACTTACAGTGCATTTGATAAAATGATTTCCCCAGTACATATTAAAGAGCTCCCCAAGTGACTTAATGAGTGTTTATATTTCATTTATTCAGCAATTAAGCATCTTCACATTCTTTTATGAGCATTTATAGCACTTATTAAGAATTATCAAGCATCCTATCTGGGTCAATGGTTTTTCTTTTTCCTTTAAAAAACTTTGCAATATCTTATTGGAATGGTTGCCTTTCTCAGTACAAATTAAATGACGTGTTTAAATAGTGCTGATTAAAACTTCATGTTGTAAGATTAGCTCAGTTCTCAATACCCCACCAGAGAAGTTTCTTTTTGCAGCGGATGACAGTTAATACAGAGACTCACAAATGATCAAAGCACAGAGAATCAGTAGCTGTGGAGTGCTTGGCCCTAAATGAGGACAGCTATATCATGCCCCTACCCGAGAGACAGGGAACATCACATAAGGGGCGGGGCCAGAAATATGGTAAAAGCCAGGGGTTGGGAAGGACTGTAGGAAAACAGTGTCTTCTGGATGTGACTCACGAACTCACTGCAGCCATGGTTACCTGCAGAAGACCTACCCATGACCAGGACCATCAACACGGCAGTGTAGAAAGGGGAGGGACTTTTGAAGACCCACCCCTCCTTGATGGACTACGGATAGTTACTGGTGGCTGGGGGAAGAGATGTCTCTTTTGCCAGTGGACCACCGACAAGTTGCCTATGTTCCAGTAAATAACCGCCCACCAATGTTCATGCAAACAGCTTATTTAAACCAAGTGGAGAGAGAGAGAGAGAGAGAGAGAGAGAGAGAGAGAGAGAGAGAGAGAGAGAGAGAGAAGAAAGGGAGGGAACGAGTTGTTGAGAAGAAGGGTTTTACTGGGAGAAGGGTGAGGATTGAGACAGGATAATGGGGTGAGGACTAAATTTCATTATATTCGTGCATGAAAATCAAAAGGAAAACAGGAAAGTTCATGTTATCCTGAGTTTCCTGCCCAAGAGACAGATGCCTCATTGTCCTACCTTCAGTGAGTGGCTGAGATGGTCACATGACCTATGATTATGCCTGTCACTTCACTCTTGAGTTCTTTCAGGAACTGAGAGGCACAGGTACAAGCTATATTAGTCGTTTTTGAATCTTACAAATTCATCTTATTACCGGCAAATCAACAGCAAACATTTTGAATTCCTGTAGCTAGAAACTCAGAGGTGAATTCAGCGATCTCTTGGCTCACTTTGCTAATGTTGGGCTGGCCTCTTTACTCTGGCTAAAAGATAGAACTTGTTGACAACCAAAGCCAATAACTTCTCTCTTTCCTAGACTCCTCCCTAGTCGGGAAGTTTTCTGTTCTACTGAAAGTCTTGGAGAAGACTCTGGTTGGCTAGCCATGGATCTTGTGACAGCCTCTTAATCAGTATAGCGGGAAGATATCTTCTGATTAGTAGGAAGTGGATTATTAGTCCTATCTATGTCTGCTGTTACAAATTAACAGGCATTTGCAGCTTTAAGCCCTAACTCTACTCTCTTAAAGGTCCAGAGAGAGCGGTTGGAAGCCATCAACTAAAGTCAAGGTGTTGCTATGCCTGAGTGGAGGAGCTGAAGGAGAGTTGGCTTTCTTATCTGTTCCAATTTTGAGAGCTGGGCTCTTTAACTTTTTAAAATTATATTTAGCATGTGTGTATAGATAAGAATATAACCTTTAGGGTTTATTCTCTCATCATATAGGTCTTGGGGATATAACTCAGGCCGTCAGGTTTAGTGGGAAGCATGCTTACCAGCTGCTGTCTTGTCAACCCTAGAACTTATTCTTATCTCTTGACTCACAGCCCTTTCACCTCAAATCAACAAAGAAGCTGGGATTTTTCTATTATCCCATGGCATGGCCCTTTCTCTCTTCTAAGTTTAATCTCCTTTGTTTGCTCTTTTATTTATATTTGGGAGTACATTTAGGGACCATGTTGCTAACCCTCAATAGTCACTTGTTCCATATCTGTAACCTTGCCTTCGAAGCTGTCTTTGCCATGTTAAATTACATTCCTGGGTTCCAGACACTAGGGTGTGGAACACGAGGGTGTGCCACCCACAGTTGGCTGGACTCTCCCACTTTAGTCGTGACTAAAGCAGTCTCTCACAGACATGGACATAGGCTATTCTGATTGGGGCAAGGCCTCAGTTGAGGCTTTCTCTTCCTGGGTGACTCTAGGTTGGGACAAGTTAACACATGAGACTATCCAGTGACCACTGAATTTCAGTTCACTAGAAGGAAAATGGGACGGGGGACAATATGTCCTTGAGGACATTATTTGGTTGAACACAGGGGGAATTTGGTCCCATTCAATGTCAGGACAGAAAATATTTATAGGACATGTTAGATATTCTACCCAAAAGAAGATGGTTTGGGAACACATCAAAAATGCTGTATCAACTAAGGCAACCATGGAACATTGTTGGTTGTTACCCACAGTATGTCTTTTCTTTCTTCCATGGTGACAGTGTTTTACTGACCTATGTGGTCATTGTTAATAAAAAACTGTACTTCTCAGGCGTCACCGTAGTGTGTACATAGTAGCTCCCTCAATCAAAATATCTCTTTCCTTGCTCTCATCTCTGTCCTTCCTCCGTCTTGACTATCTCATTCCCTCACGTTCTCCTTCCCCCTTTCCTTCTCCCCTCATCTTCCCCTTCCACCCTTCCTTCTCCCCCCACCCCATGCTCCCAATTTTGTAAGGAGATCCAGTCTAGTTCCCCTTTCCAGGTGGATCCACGTATGTTTTTCTTCGGGTTCGCCTTGTTACTTAGCTTCTCTAGGGTCATGGACTATAGGCTCATTAAGGGACATTATATTGGTTGATGACTGAATCGCCCCAGAGACTCTGACTTTAATACCATTGCTTTGGGTGGGGGTTCTGGTGTATGATTTTGGGGGTGGATCCCAAGTATTCAGATCACTGCCTCTTTCTCAGAATAAGCCTGATTGCTTCCAGATGTTCTTCAGGGCAACACCTACCAACATTTTCCTGACAGAATCAGCCCTTTACAGATATTCTCTCCCAGGGGCCATGCGTCTGTTTGGAGACGGCAGTTTTCAAATAGACTTCTGTGACTAGCTGAGAGTTGTCACAGTCAGTCTTACTTACACAGAAGAGGCCACTTGAAGTAATGAGCATGCATGCATGTATGCATGTTGTGGTGTTTGCACACCCACACACACAGGCGCATGCACATGAGCACAGGGGCCATAGGTGGACACTGAGGTTTCCGCTCTATATACTTCCACCTTATTTCTTTTAGGCAGGGTCTTGCATTGGACTGGGAATCATGCCGGCAGCCAGTAAGTCCCAGGGATCTCTGGACTCCATCGCCTCCCACCTCCTCTTGCAGTGTGTACAGCCCTCCTGATCTCTTTACGAGGCTGCTCAGGATCTGGGCTCAGGCCTTCATGCTTACATTTTTAAACTTCTTGGCAGAAAGGAAATAAATCCAGATTAGAAGCATGGGCTTTGTAGCCAGGGCTGAGGAGACCTGGATCCTGGCTGAGACGAGGCAGTGCCTGCCTCCCCACAGAACTTAGATGTGTAAAGCTGGGTATAGTGGCCTAGGCCTGCAAACCCAGAACTTGGGAGGCTGAGGCAGGAAGAGAGAGTCTGAGACTTGATTCTGTTACAAAACAAAAGATTAAATGCTTAAACCGTTCACAGGAATGTTTATAGCAGCATGGTTCTTAGCAGCTCCAAACTGGAACTAACCAGCATGTTTAGTGATTGACAAGTGAATACCCGAACATGTCATGTTCAGTTAATGGGATACATTCCCGCCACAAGAGGCAATGAAATAGCAATGCATGCTACAGCATGGATGGGCCATAAAAACACAACACTTGTTAGTTAGTTTAAGAGGCCAGACACAAAAACTACTTACCTTCTGCATGATTTCACTTGTAGAATTTGCCAGAATAGACAAATCCATTGAGATAGAAGGCACATGGGTGGTGTCTAGAAGCTGGTTTTTTTTTTTTTTTTGGAGGGGGAGTGACTGCTGGTGAGTACAGCGTTTCTTTCTGGAGTGATGAGGGAGTAACTGCTGGTGAGTATAGTGTTTCTTTCTGGAGTGATGAGCTGTAATTGTGGTTACATAATTTTGTGACTATGAGTCATTGGATTGAACACACGGAGTGAATAGATTGTGTAATACGCGAATTATACATCAATAACACTGTCATAAAAATATTACGCTGATCTCATTCTAATTTCAAGGCTGATTGAGTGGAAGAGAGTCGGGATGGCCTATCACCTTGACCACGCCCACCCACGGAAGTACATCAAAGGTGCTAAAATCAATGTGGGAAAGAGGGTAGAAGCCAATAAGCTTAATTCTCTTGTTCCACTGTCTTGGCATTCATGACTCTGCCCCCGTGCTGGGCTGCTGGAAGGAGGAAGCTGGGGCTGAGATGGGGAAGGTGTGGGCGAAGTAAGCTCAGGTCATGGATTCAGGGCGAGGAAGGTAGAGCGTGTGGGGAAGTGCTCTAGAAGGAGCTACTAGCCAGCGTTTCCGAGCTTCTGGTGGCTCCAGGATTCAGACTGTGGCAGCATGTCTCATCTCTGCCTCTACCTCTAAGTGGCCTTGGCTCTGTGTCTATCTAGGTCTTTTCTTTAGATTCTTTATTACTATTTTTATTTTATGTGCATGAGTGTTTTGCCTACTTGCATGCATGTGTGCTATACACAGGCAGTACCCATAGAGGCCAGAAGAAGGAATTAGAAATCAGATTCCCTGGAACTAGAGTTAGAGATGCTTGTAAGTCACCATGCAGGTTTTGGGAACCGAACCTCGGTCCTCTGCAAGAGCAATGCATGTTCTTAATATCTGAACCATCTCTTCTGATGCTCTTTAGACTCTTATGAAGAGACATGTCATTGGGTTGGAGCCACACTAATCCAAAAAGAAACCCTCCAGACCCCTAATTATATCTGCATGGTCCTCTTTATCTAGGAAGGCTGTAGTCATGGCTCCTGGCCAAGGGGACGGGTGTAACTTTTTCATTTACGTTACACCAATCTGTCAATGCCACGTTCATCTCCCTCACGAGCTCCATTCCAATGCCTAAGAAACAAAGGTAGGAGAAACAGCGGCATCCTTGACTTAGCGCCTACAAATTCTGTTTTTCAGACAGATGAGGGAGGTTGAATTTCATACTGAACCCAGGGTGTAGAGGAGACAGTGGCAGGTGGAAATGTAAAAAGGCACCAGACATCTTGGGACTTGAACCAGAGAGTCCTGGCATTGGGAATTTGAGCCAATCTTGGATCCCAAAGCAGAGGAGGCTTCATCTGATAATATGAATTATGAAGAGGTAAAATAGAATCGCACCACACATTCTATCTTGGAATATGTTTTTTTTGCTTTAAAAATATGGTGAACATTTCTCAAGTCATTAAGTATTTTTCAAGAATGGGATTTTTAATGGCCACATAGCAGTCCATCAAATAAAAGCACCGTTGTTTATGTAGAAAACCTTTATGGTAATCCACTGGGACTGCTTCTACATTATACACATGATAAATACCACTGAAATGAATGACATTTGTTATAAATCATCATGCATGTCTTTGGCTATTTTCAAATGAGCTCATTTTAAATAATCATGAACCATGAATCGACGTTTTGTCATAGCAATTTCCACTCACTGTTTTCTTTAGGAATGAAA
This sequence comes from Chionomys nivalis, assembly GCF_950005125.1. Taxonomy (NCBI): domain Eukaryota; kingdom Metazoa; phylum Chordata; class Mammalia; order Rodentia; family Cricetidae; genus Chionomys; species Chionomys nivalis. The sequence goes on along the minus strand of NC_080106.1, from coordinate 11,750,066 downwards.
ACTTCTCCTTCAAGCAGAGGGGAAAATAGGAATGAAAAGTTCTGGGAACATCTGGCTTATGGTCTGATACAGTTTTGATATTTAGTGGTGCTCCCAGATTTTGAAATGTCTTATCTCGAATCATCTCATGCCAGGTTTCATCTACCTTTTGGAGACACAGGCAAGAATACCCCATGCTGTGACCCACAGACTGGCCCCCTAGCCCTTAGAGAAGCAGAAACAGAGGAGAGAGAGAGAAAGAGAGAGAGAAAGAGAGAGAGAGGGAGAGAGAGAGAGAGAGAGAGAGAGAGAGAGAGAGAGAGAGAGAATTCACCAGGAATTAATACAATAATCCAATGAATAGATATTCTGATGCACTGACTACCCTGGTAACCAGAAACTGTAAATGCCATGACTCTGTGCTCCAGTCAGGGACTTGAGACCCTCACCTGGCAAAGCAAAGTCATATTATATGACTAACACCAGCTTGCGAACACTTCCCATATCGGCCATGCTTGTTTGGTAAGAGCTTATTTATTGGCCTTCCCTCCTGGATGGACTGTAGGTTCCCTGGGAGCAGAGAGCATATTTCTTTTACTTCCCTTACATTCTTAATTCAGTCCTTGGGGCTGAGAGATGGCATGGGGCATGCACACTGTCAGCGAATGCTGGCTTCATGCATGTTCTACTTAAACACTTAGAAAAGCCCGTGGAAGGGGCTGAGGGTCTAACTTGGTGGTCGGCTCAGGGCCCCTGGTCCACTTCAGGTGCCATAAGAAATCAAAGCAAACAAAATCTTTGGAAGATACGTATCTTCGTGTTCTTCCAAGACCTGGTGCTGAAAGGGAGAGCCGGGACTAATCCTATTATACTATGATTTCAAAGCTTTCATTTTAACACAAACAAAATACCTTACAAGGACATGAAGTGAATTTTATCACAAGGGGCTTTAAAAACACTTAAAGATGTTCATTCTGAAAAAGACAAAGTCATTAGGATTGAGCCTCTTGTAGTTTGTTAAACAAGGACAGGGAGGTAGCTCAGTAGGTAAAGTGTTGGCGGGAAGGTTCTAGTTTGCTTTTTGGTTGCTGTGACGAACATTCTGACCAAAAGAAACGTTAGGGGGAAAGGATTTATCTGATTTACAGGTTACAGGCCGCAATCTGAGGGAAGCCATGCCAGGAATTCAAGGCGGTCACCTGGAGGCAGAAACTGAAGCAGAGACCGTGGAGGAACGCCACTTACTGTCTTGCTTCCTGTGGCTTACTCAGGTAGCTTTCTTTACTGTGCAGCCCAAGCTCACCTGCCCAGGGGCAGCACTGCCCATAGTGGTCTGGGTCCTCCCACACAAATCGCCGGTGGAGAAAATGTCCCCACTGAGGAGCCCACAGGCCAATCTGATAGAGGGAGTTCCTCACTGAGCGTCTCTCTTCCCAAGCATTCCCTAGGTTTGTGTCAGGCTGACCAGAAATAATCACAACACAGTTCAATCCTGAGAGCCTGAATTTGGGTCCCCAGGAGCCACATGAAGCCAGATGTGGTGTCTCACAACCAGAAGCCCAGTTCTTCTGCTAAGAGACAGGAAGTGGAGATTCCTGGAAGTTCATGAGCCAATTTGCCTGCAGTACACATCAGATGAATGACAAATAGATGGTGTTTCAGACAAGGTGAAGGCAGGAACCGACACTAGAAGTTGTCCTCTGACTCTTATTTTTATGCTGTAGCTTATACCTGCCAACACTTACATACATGAACACAATGCACCATGCACATATACACACGTACACACGTGCCTTCATTCCCACACATACACACATACATAAATATATACATGTGCATGCATATATACATACAAGCATGTAATGCATACATGCACAGGTGCACACACACAAACACATGCACTATACACACACAGTTTTTTTCAAAAGAGTTTTATAAATAAATCAGCTTAAAGATTTTAAAATTTCCCTCAAAAGCACCAAAACACTGAAAGAGACAGTTGCTAACTGGGAATTTTATACCCACTGAAAATATCCCTCAAAGGAAAAGATGAATTGACGTTTTCAGCAAAACAAAGCCTGAGCAATGTCATCCCCAACTCCCAACTTTAAGGAAATACAAAGGGAAAGTGATTTCAGCAGTGAACTTTGAGACAAGCAAGAGAACGAAAAGCAACAAGAGGTAGGTAATAATTTGCTAGAAAAATCTAATGATTGTTGACTATATATGAAGAAACTTAATTGGATGTTTATTTCCTGCCTTCCTGTTTCCAAATTCTTAGCAGCTGCTTCCCAAATAATTGATTGACTCAGATGCTTAATATAAATGATAACTGCTCAGCCAATAGCTCAGGCTTGTTACTAGCTAACTCTTACACTTAATTATTTCTATCTATACTTTGCCACGTGGCTTTCTTCCTTTTCACAGTACAGCATTTTCATCTTGCTTCTCTGTGTTTACCTGCCACTCTGCCCTTCTTCTCATCATCTCTTGTTTGGTCACCCCACCTACACTTCTTTCCTGGCTACTAGTCAATCAGCATTTTATTAAACCAATTTGTGTGATAAATCTTTACAGCGTACAAGAGGCTTATTCCACGGGAAAGAAATACAACAGAGCCAAACAGCTCTGACATATCTGGATAATTAGAATATATGACACAGAGGCGTGTTGGAGTGGCTCGGCTGTAGTGTGCCTGTCTAGAATCCCCCAATGAGGAACCAGGGGTCAGTGGAAGGGCATGTCCAGAGTGAGCAAGGTTCTGGACTCCATTCCTACTCCAGAACAACAACTCAGAATGAATCTATTTTCTCCGCTGTTGTATGTCTTTGTTAAATATCCCTCATCATCAATATGCAAGAAGAAAGAACTTTTGGTGGTGCCGGGGGTGTGGTGTGTGTGTGTGTGTGTGTGGTGTGTGTGTGTGAGAGAGCGTTAATGCTTGGCACCCACTGGGCCAGTATCACTGTGCTGCTGGCTAACACTGCCATGGCTTCTAAGAGGTCAAATGTCCTGACTTATCTGGGAATGTAGCAAACACACCAGGTCATGATGAACTTTGACAAGTTTCTCCACAGTCGCTGAAAGAAATGCAAATAACTCAGAAATGTCAACATAGTGAGAGGTGAGAGTGGAGCACGGAGGGAGGGGCATTCAAGAGAAGACAGGAAAGTTGAAAGGTCATGTAGAATGTTCAAACAGTCAGATAATGGATTTAAGTTAAATACACGGGTATTTATATTAAGTGTAAATGAATCAATTTAGTGTGAAGACCGTTATTATTTGCAAAAAGATTTATTTTATTGGCATTGTGTGTGTATGTATGTATGTTTGTGTGTGTGTATGTGTGTGCTGTGTGTTATGTGCATGTATGTATGCACAAATGCGGATGCAAGAGATTGATGTTTAGGATCTTCTTTGATGGCTCTTCACGCTACTTTTTATGACAATGTCTCTCACCGAACGCGGAGCTCATTAATTTGTCTGGACTGACTGGCCAGTGAGCGGCAGGGATACACCTGTGTCTACCTCCCCAGTGCTGGAAACACACACCACGATGCCTAGGTTTTTAGGTGGGTTCTGGGATGTGAATGCATGTTTGTGAGGCAGGTACTATATTGGAGCATCCAGCTCCAGGTGTTCTAGTTCTCACTGTGTGAAATGAAGAATTGCATAAGATACAAGGTTTGTGCAATTACAGCTGAATACACAAAATAGTCATCATCCCCCAGGTACTCAAAAAGCACGCCCCCATCTCTGAGATTATGTTATGTCCTGTGCCAGTCTGTCTGTATGTTGACCTTGAGTCAAGGTCACACTAATACATGATCACTCTGTGCTCAGTACATCACCAGGTACCATTTACTATATTAAAATGTTACCTAGCACCTGCAAGACCCTCATTTCAGTGCTGTTGGAACTCTTGGGCATGTGGCTCGTTGAGGATGGCAACACCAGATCAAACATATTCCACCGTGTCTCAGGATCATCTGAGAGGACAAAGGGGTCACCTACTTGGAAGAGCTGCCTTGTTCAGGCATCTGGAAGATGTCTTCATGTGGCTCCCACTGGGAAAGGAAGACAAGTGCCAAGATCTGGTGCACCCGAACCAGAGAGAATCCTTGTCTTGTCCAAAAGCGTGTTCTTGGAGGTGTCCTGGCAGTAATGAAAATGCCCACTGGGTGGCGATGTTTCAAAGGGAATCCCCGCTCTAGAAGGGAAGTCGCCTCTACACAACCATACAACCATCTACACTCAAGAGTCAAGGATATTAACAGAGTGTACATTCGCAGCTTCTTAGCCTTTTAATATAGTAAATGGTACCTGGTGATGTACTGAGCACAGAGTGATCATGTATTAGTGTGACCTTGACTCAAGGTCAACATACAGACAGACTGGCACAGGACATAACATAATCTCAGAGATGGGGGCGTGCTTTTTGAGTACCTGGGGGATGATGACTATTGCCCAGTTTGGGAAATCCTCTCCTTTGGTAAATGTGATGTCAACCCTGACAACCGTGGATACACACCTTCCGGTGGGAGCACACCTCTAGCTGTGTCTATGAAGGTGTTTTCAGAAAGGTTAAATTGAGGTGGGAAGGCCCAACCTGAACGGGAGTGGTATTGTCCCTGGGCTGGGGTCCTGGACTGAATAAAAAGAAGGCCAGCTGAGAACCGATATTCATCTCTCTGCCTCCTGACTGTGTATGCCATGCGACCAGCTGCCTCATGTTGGGAGCTGTGAACCCCCAGATCCTGAATTTCTTGTAAACAACTTGTTTTCCTCTGCTCTGAGACAGCCTGCAGCTGCTCTGAGCACGAGACCCTCGGGAGTTCCTGATGGCAGGGGAGTGGTTTCTGGTGGGTTTGGATGGGGCGTGGCTATCAGTTAAGGATCCCTATATAAGCTGCCCCTGGACACAATAAAGGGGGCATTCCTGTTTCAAGGATGACCCATGTCTCTGTCTGTGAGTCTTTGTGTGTTTCAATCTCCATCCCCTTGCCTGGTTCACAAACTGTATGGCCTCACATAGAGCGCAGATGGGCGTGATGCGCTACAGCCTCAAGCTCCATGCTGCACACCATGCCATGGTGGACTGCACCCTCGGACTCTGTGCCAAAATAATCTTTTCCCAGCCGGGCGGTGGTGGCGCACGCCTTTAATCCCAGCACTTGGGAGGCAGAGACAGGCGGATCACTGTGAGTTCGAGACCAGGCTGGTCTCCAAGAGCTAGTTCCAGGACAGGCTCCAAAACCACAGAAGAAACCCTGTCTCGAAAAAACCAAAAAAAAAAAAAAAAAAAAAAAAAATCTTTTCCTTCATTCAGCTGTTTCTTGTCAGTTCTTTTGACAAACAATAATAAAAGCAGCTAATACAGTAAGCTGTCATCTGTAGAAAGTATCTTCTAAAAGGCTTCTCCAACCGCCGAAGGCCACAGCACGCTGACCCAGGGACGTCATCAACAAGAATGACTTGATGCAACTGTCCCGTCTTCGGAATCTGGACAAGAGTCTACAAGAGTCTGCCAGATACAGGATACTACTAACCTCCCAAGGATGGCCTTAAGGACAGTTCTAGTTCAAAATGTCGTTGGCAAACTAGAAGACGCAATGTCACAGCTGAGACTAGAAGTCGTTGCTGAGAGGTTGAGTGATTTAGGCAAAGACCCTAAAGTTCCTAACCGAAGGAATTCCGGGATCAGAGTGGCCTGAGGTAGGTGTTCGTCTGGAAACCGCAATTGCACCAGTTGCTGGGTTGACTAAAGGCCTTCCTTTCTACCCCCCCCCCCCACAATTAGGGCTAGGCGGTATGTGAACCGCAAAGGATCCCAGCCGACAGGCAGGGCTTGTCCTTGACCTCGGGAATCACATCTAGCGGAAGAAGCAGGAAAACATTTGTGAGAATACACAAACAGATTCGGAACTGTGAACTGAGATATGTGTGACAGAGGAAATGGATCTGGGTGGAGCGTGAGCAGATGACCCCCGAGCTGATGCCATATCACGGGAAGGGTGACAAGGGAAGAGCCAGGTGACAAATTGACTAGGAAAACAAAGGGTTGAGAAAAAAGCTGATCAGGGCGTCCCTGCTGCTGTGGAAAGTGTTGAGAGGAGGCGAGGGCCAGCCTGGAGCAGTGAGCCAAGAGGCTTCTCTTCACGACTGGACACCAGCATCTGGCATGGTGCAGGGACCCGGTCCTTCACTTTTCAAAACAGCCCCATGGAGGAGGACAAGCCCCAACCCCGATTTTACTGAGTAGGAAACAGGGTCTAGAACAAAAGGCATTTTGCCTAAAGTCTCAGACAGTAGGTGGGGGGCCGTTGCGTAGTGCCCTTTCCATCTTAGGATGGGGAGTACCTACACTTCAGTTTTCCTGTGTTTCACAGAGGCAGCTTCCCCTGCAACCGTGTGGGCTGCCTGTAGAAGAACTGTCTGGTCTCAGACGAGCGAGACTTTGTCGGGAGAACCACACAAACATATTTGGTTCAGCCCCAATCCAGAAATGATAGTGCCAAGGTCCCCAGGAAAGAGTCAAAGCTAGTCCTATATGCCCACATGGGAAACTGTTTGTTTATTTATTTATTAAATATTTATTTATTATGTATACAATATTCTTTCTGCGTGTATGCCTGAAGAACAGAAGAGAGCACCAGACCCCATTACAGATGGTTATGAGCCACCTTGTGGTTGCTGGGAATTGAACTCAGGACCTTTGGAAGAGCAGGCAATGCTCTTAACCGCTAAGCCATCTCTCCAGCCCCGGGAAACTGTTTATCTACTGGTTGGTAGCAGAAACTTCCTGTTCCTGTGAGAGGTTCTCAGTCCACTAGATGACTGTACAATCAGCACCAGGATGGAATGGGGTCTGTGGAAGGACAGATGAAACGTTGTTGGGGTCAGTCAACAATCCCACGGCCTCACCACCCTAACCTTCCTGGCCTGGAGTCTGCGGTAGCTCTCTACCGCAGCTGTCTGTGAGGCTGGTCGGTGGCGATAACTTCCTACCACACCACACTGGTCTCTCAGATTGATGGAGGTGGGTTTTATATTTATCTGTTGTTTTTATTGGTTAATTAATAAAAAAAAAACTGGCCCTGATAGGACAAAAAATTAGGTAGATGGAGTAGACAGAACAAAATGTTGAAAAAAAAAAAAGCCGAGTCAGTCAGTCGCCATGATTTTTTCACTTCAAACAGACACAGGTTAAGATCTTTTCTGGTAAGCCAGCTTGTGGTGCTACACCGAATACTAAAAATGGGTTAGATCAAAATGTAAAAGCTAGCCAATAAGAGGTTAAAACTAATGGACCAAACAGTGTTTAAAAAAATACAGTTTCCATGTAATTATTTTGGGTAAAGCTAGCCGTGGGGCGGGATGCAGCCCGCCGCCGCTCCATCAACATCAGATAGGCTCTTTTGACTTCCACCATGGTCCCACCGCGCAGTGTAGCTCACACATTCCTGCTTCCTAGCCTGCCTCCCTTGGGTCTTGAACTAGCCTGTGTCCTATACCTCATCCTCCTTTTATAGCTACACTGGCCCTAGGGAAACTCTCCTGAGGTGCATCTGAGCCAGAAGCTGGTTTCTCTGACTCCCCGCCTAAGGCCCCATGCATCTTCTTACAGCCCTTGCTGCCTGTCAGTCCTGAGCAAATCCTGCCTCCCTCTCTACCCATATTGCTAGGCTCTTCCCATCAGCCCTGCTCTTCTGTGCACCCTTTGCTCGAGAACCAATTCTAGGAGAAGTCCGTATCCAGCAGGGCACTGTGTTCTACTACACCTTTCTCCTTTTCTCTTTCTATCTAATCATGCAATTCCGTATCCAGCAGGGCACTGTGTTCTACTACACCTTTCTCCTTTTCTCTTTCTATCTAATCATGCAATTCCGTATCCTTTCTGAGACCCTGTCTAGGTTCCAGGAGAGGGCGCTGTTATTTGGTATCTGGAGAGAGAGAGTGACGGGAATGGAAGTTGTCCAGCCAAGATGACCTCATCCTTAGCAACCGTGGGCCCTGGAATGGGTTTTAACTATGAGCATCTGAACCTAAAGTGAGATCTCTTCTTTCCTCAATGTCCCCAACGTCTGTCCTTTATCGGGATCCCTCATCACTTCTAGGAGATGCCAGCAAGCGCCAGGCCCATCAAACCCAGTGGGAGCTCCCCTTGGGTATTAGTATCGGGACTGGTGGTTCGTCTGCGTGTGCAAGAGAGAGAGAGCCCACAGGTGTGCAGGTGCGTGTGCACATGGTATATTATACGTGGATGCATACGCATAGGGACTGAGATCGCTTCCCAGTCTTCCCAGGATGACGCTTGAGCTGGTGAGTCACTGGCATACGGATCCAGATTCCCTGCTCTGAATACGTGCAGCCTCTCCCAGCCCGAATGTTCTTGTTTACTGGCTGAGTCTAACAAAGGATTGTGTAAGAGGCAAGCTGAGCAAAAGGAGGGTCTGCTTTGTCTTTGTTTTCCTGTAGCAGACAATGACTGTGGCTCAAATGGTGCTCAGGGATCAGCCTGCTGGACTCGCTCCCGAAGCTCTCTTTTCTTGGTTGGATTGCCTCTCTTGCTATTGCTACATAAGTAGAAACATCACAGGATAACGTAATTTGACACTGAGTCCTGCTATTCAGAACAGAACCTCACACAGTGGAATGAATCAGTATTGAGCATGAGTGTCCAGAAAGCGCTGACAGCAACTGTTCCCAGTTCTGTCGCCATTGTTATGATGTCTCCCTCGTACAACTTCCCTCTGGCAAGATATAGGCACTTTTCATCTCCCACTAAGGAGTCTCTTCCTTTTGGTCCATTGAGCCCTTAGCCTGTCTCAGTTGGCAGTAATTCTCTAGACATGGACCAAATCAGACATGCTATCTTATTAGACTACACCTTCTAAGCTTCATTGATTACCTGGATAAACACACACACAGACCGTGTTCGCAGAAGGACTCAATAAACACAGGCACATCCAAAGGAGATTACCTGCTTGTAATTCCAATTCTGTCAATCATTACCCGAATAATCATCTCTCAGGTGGGAAGGTCCTAAAAGCCTTAAATGTGTGTGTTTGCTTCTGAGCGATTGTGTGAGTGTTGAGTGTGTTAGGGGAATGAGCGGGTGGGGTGTGTCTGGTATTTATATCACAGCTGACAGTTTAGATGACCTCCTGGGAGTAGCTTTTCCTATCACCACATTTAACACGTTCCACGCAAAAGGTGCGGGGGCTGTTGCCCCCCCTCCCCTCGCGTTTCTCCCTCCTTATAAGCCGGACTGCCTCCAGCTAGCTTTTGCACACACACACTCCTCAGTGGCCCAGAGCAAACGAAGGCCGGTGGAGAATGAGCCTGTTTTTCTCTGAGTCAGCATGGCTCTCCTTGGCTGCTATTGCAGTGCTGGGGGGCATGCTTCTCTGCAGAGCCAAGAGCCCGGGGCAGCGGCGCAGCAAGGTACTGTGCCTTGCTGCCCTCTGGGGAGGTGCTTGTCTGCTCCACCTGTCCCTCCTCTGCAGCCTGTTCCTCTTGTTGCTGTCCTGCTTCTTCCTGGGTATGTGGTCAACCGATCAAGAATTGTTACCTGTGGATCAAAAGGCCGTGCTGGTGACAGGTGAGTGGTTGGCATTGCTGTGATTGTCACTTGGAGCAGGACCCAACACTCTGCCTCGGTGGGATGTTGTTAGATTTGGCAGAATGTAAAACACTTAGAGTGAGTGACAGACAGCTCACACCCAAGTGGTTTTCACTGCGCTTTTTTTATTTTTTATTTTAGTGTCCTTTTATTTGGAAATGTCTTGGAAGAAACTGGTAGTAAAACAGAAGTCGACAGTTGGTCAGGGGCATCTATCTATACAATGAGTCTGTTAGTCTTCTAGAAATAAATACTAATAATTAAAAATGGCATCATTTCATGTGTGTTGCTGTACCGGGACACGGCAGACTTCTTCAGGCTTAGCTGGGATTGGGTTCTAAATATTCGGAACCTTCAATTCATCCCGGCTCCAGGATGGCTCACCTCCCTACGTGTGGAAGGAAGGTGGCTGGGCTGAATGTCTCTCGGGACATGGCTGCGCTCTGCACCACTGCTCTCATGAATCGCGAACCCCGTGTCCTGCACGAACCTTTCCCCTCCAAGTGTCATTAGCTTGCTGGTGCTTAATTAGACCGAGTTGGCAGTGTGTGCCCAAATCTAGGCTCATTAGTTGAGCTGCCAGCTTTTTGCTTCTTTGGTGTGTTATTCCAACGTAAGCGTGAGGCCAAATTAGATTCCTTTGAGTTGTAAAACGGGTTTGTTGGGTGGTGAAGTTGGAGCTCGGAAAGGACTGTAATTAGATTTCCCCAAAGTCCATCCTAACCCAGAAAGGCCTGAAAAGAAGAGGAAAGGTTATTAGTAAAGGAATCTTGTGAGGAGGTGGTCAGCCCTGTGTGACGTTGATCATCACCTCCAGCTGTGGCCTCTGGGTGTGGTTCGGAGAAAACCACAGGTCTGGCGATTCACTGAGACACAGGCTCTAACGTTTCCATCTCTTCTTCTGTTTTTACCTTTTACCTTAAACCCAGTAGCAAAATTCTGTCTTCACTTTAGCACAGTTCGGTTCTTGCTGGGATGTGGGGGTGCAAGAGATGTGCTCCCGCCCGAGAATTTAAAAGCAAACAATGCTGCCAATCAGTGAGATATTCATCTGATGGATAACTAGTGTCACCTGGAAGCATGCAGCTGAGGTCCTGGGGCTCACTTGAATTTCAGGTGGCTGATGGCTGGGGAGAAGCAGCGCAGGGAATCATGGTTTGAGTTTGTATAGCAGCAACCGCCCAGTGCTTCCGGAATCATTCTAGGTCAAACTTAACTGTTGTATTTCCCAGTTGCATGAAAGAATACAAGAACCTTTAAGTACACTGGAAATATTTCTGTCTCTGCCTGCCTGACTCTGTCTCTCTGGGACGATCAGAGGTTGATCTTGGGTGTCTTCGTCAGTTTCTCTCTGTTTTACCGGTTAGCTAGACTGACTTGCGAGCAAGCCCCAGAGATCCTCTCGCCTTTGGCTCCCTCCGTGAGTGGATGACAGCATTTCCTACTATGACTAGCTTTTCACAGGGGTGCTAGAGATCTGAACTCAGGTTCTCATGCTTAAACAAGTCCTTTACCTACTGAGTTATCCCCAGCCTCAGCAAAAATAGTTACAGCATCCTGCCAGTCAAAGGATCTCCTGGAAGTACAGACACTCCAGGAGATCAATTCAGTGTTTAATCCTTCTGGGGTTGACCTGGGAGAGGGGACCTACCACAAAACCCAAGGTAGAGAAGAAAACAGAAATCTACTCCCGTTTGTCCTCTCAACAGTAAATTAAGTGAGGAGCACAGCCCTGTGACGAACTCCTAAGAAGTTCTTTGGGATTGTTAGAACAGTGCTAAGGACATTTGAGAGGCATGAAAATGTCATTTTCTGTCATTTGCACAGTGGATGCACATGTTTGGTGCTGTTCCTGGATAGTTTCAAGATCTTTACTAAACGGAAACATTTGGGCCCCGGGGTTGGAGTTCAGGGTTAGAGGAACTAACTTGCCTTGCTTGTGCTAAGGTCAGAGTTCAATCCTCAGCACCACAAATGAAACCAAGCGATCAAAAAAAGCGAACCAAACCAAAACTACAGCAACAACAAAAAACAACCAACCACCCAACCAAAAAACAACCCCCCACCAAAAAAAAATTACCCAGAAGCTTCAAAATAAAATGGACAAAGTTAAAACGAGTTTGAGTCAGCAAACTATATGTGCATGTTGGGGGTCCGTGTGCTTGAGTGTAGTTGCCCTAGAACACCAGAGGGCTTGTCAGATCCCCCGAGTCTGGAGTTGTGCGTGGTTGTGACCTGATGTGGGTTGTGGGAACTGATCTCCAGTCCTCTGGCAGAGCATCAAGTACTTTAAATTTTGAACCATCTCTGCAGCCCTAATTTTTAAAATTACATGTGTGTGTTTGTGTGTGTGTGTGTGTGTGTGTGTACCACAGTGCACATGTTGAGATCAGCAAGCAGCTTTGGGAGTCATCTATCTCTTCCCACCATGTAGGTTCAGGGGCTCGAACTCAGGTTTTTAGGCTCATTGACAAGCACCTTTACTTGCTGAAGGCAGGATGAAGATCCCTTCTACGGTTGAGCCCATTAGACCCGACTCGACAATGAGGGAAGAGTGTGAATGAATGGCCCCACACTGGAGAAATGTCCCCCTCCATTTTGTGAAAGTATTGCCCAGTTTGACCACTTGCTTAGGTACTTATACGCTGACTCTTTCTGCTGGGGTCACCTGCACAGAAAGGGCAGTGTGACACAGCCTAGCTCTTGGAGGCCCATTGTTCTGTGGTGACTTCACTGTTGGTCTGTTCCAGACAAGACTTTGTGTGGGCTTGGTCATAAGCGTACTCTCACTTAGCCGGGTTGTGACAGGGGTAGAAGCTCCTTTGTCCCCCACCGGGCTCTGAAGATGCCCTGCATGGTTGATGGGGCTTTCCTAATTACCCGAGTTCCATTTCTGCTCTAGCTCTGCCAGTCATATTTCCCTTCCAGGAGTGGTGGCCTCTGCCCACCTGGACCCTGCATTTTTATGTGTTTCCTACTCCTCTGCCCCCTTGACTCTTTGAGGTTCTTCCAACTTCCTCTGAGGTCATCTTGTTGGCTCTGTCCTTTGTCCTTTAATTTTCCTGGTTCTCTATCACAGAGCGAAGCCTTATCAGGCAGGCTGTGTCCTCAATGCGTGGCCTGGTCAAGCTACAGCTCCGTGAATACGATGTTGTGTCTTTGGAAGTTGCATGACCTAATTACGCCTCTGTGACCACCCTCTAAACCCAAGGTCCTAGCAGCAACATTTCTTTGCAGGAAGTCTTTCTTTTCCTTTATATCAACTCTCTACAGTTTCCAGAATCTCCTCCATTCTGTTCCTTTGTCTCCTCCAGCCCATTCCTTTGAAATGTCAATTCAGAATTCTAAGTATGTGCCCTCTTGTTATGAACCATAAAAACAAAATGAGATGAAACTACCCAGGATCAATGTGTAGTTTCCATCAATCAGTCTCCACACCAGGACACTGCTGTTCTGCTATGTTCCACCACCCAGCTAGCTTTATACCTGAAATAATTACACAGAAACTGTATTCTTTTAAACCTGTCTGGCCCATTAGTTTTAGCCTCTTATTGGCTAGCTTTTACATATTGATCTAACCCATTTTTAATATTTTGTGTAGCACCACGAGCTGGCTTACCAGGAAAGATCTTAACCTGCATCTGTCTGGAGTGGGAGAATCATGGCGACTCACTGATTCAGCTTTTTTCTCCCAGCATTCTGTTCTGTTTACTCCACCCACCTAAGGGTTGGCCTATTAAATGGGCCTAGGCAGTTTCTTTATTAATTAACCAATAAAAGCAACAGATTAAAAAAAATCACTCCCACATCACGAAGTGAAGTAGCGTGTCCCACCTGAATGGGACAGAGCCTGGTCCCACCACATGTGCTCAGAGAACGCTATCATAGGAAATCAGACTAGACAAAGGATGGTAAGGTGCTGAGAGACAGAGACACAGAGAGAAGAGCCGTAGAAACAGAGAGACAGAGAGAACAGAGAGAACCAGCTATTTTCTGGGCTAAGAGAGGTAGCCTCTTGCTCTTATCATGCTCTTTCTGCCAAGGGCAGTTAGGGCATTCCTGGTTTGCTCGCTCTCCACCTGTTTCAACATTCTCAGAGTACTTGCTTGTCCTTATCTTTCCTATCGAACACCTGCTATGAACTTGGGGGACATTTGCTTCCCAAGGGAATATTTGGTAATGTGCGATTAGAACTGAGAAACTCGGGGACCTGCCACATCTAGTGATAAGGCTGGACCACTGCCGGAACCTCTGACAGAGGCAAGGAGTGGTACTCATGATAAGGAACAATGTGACACTGTTATCAACAGCTCTGAGGTTGAGACATTTTGACCTACAGTCTATGAGCCTTGTCCCAGGAGCCACGGTATGAACATGGATCGTGGGATCCTGAGGAGCCAAGAATAAAGCAATGCTGTGATGGGCACCCAAACGTAACAAGGAAAATGGTACCCAACTGACCTCAAAGAACAGACTCTGAGCAGCTTCGGCTTTGAGTGCTCTATGGCGCAGGGTCCTGGGATGTTTGGAAAGGAAGTTCACAAGTTGAGTGTGGTGGCCCACGCCCATCATCCCAGAGGATGAGGCAGGAGAATTGCTTGTGGTCTGAGGTCAACCTGAATTAGGGTAGTTCAAGGCAGTCTGGGATGCTGAGTGAGATTCTGTAGAAAGAAGGAAAAAGAAAGAGAAAAGGAGACTGAGAGGGAGGGAGAAAGGGAAAGAAATGAAAAGAAAGGAAGAAAGAAAGAAGAAAAGAAAGAAAGATAATCAGAAGATGGAAGGCAGGTTGAAGCCGTGAGGCTTCGCTGGAGATGAGCATTGCTGCAAACAAGACCGTCTGAGAATCTGAGAATGGATGGTCTGGACCTCAGGTGACAGAATTCAGCCAAGAGCTGAAGCAGAACACAGAATTAAACAGCCAGGAAACAGGAATGCCTCCTCTGGAATCACAAAGACAAGCATCTCAGCCCAGGAGGGGGGCCCCTGAGCATATTGTGGTCATGAACGGCTCAAGCGGGTTGGATGTGGAACCTCACCCAGTGTTAGTCCAGCAGTTCTCAACCTATGGGTCACAACCTCTCTGCGGGTGGCGTGTCAGATACCCTGCATATCAGATATTTACATTATGACTCGTAACAGTAGCAATATTGCAGTCTGAAGTAGCAACGGAATAACTTTATGGTAGGGTTTTAAAGGGTCAAAGCGTTAGGAAGACTGAGGACCACTGTGTTAGACTCACTGCGTGAAGGTTGGTGTTTAAGTTTTCTTGTGCTTGGGTACCCACTCTTAGAAATCCAACTTACCTGGTCAGGTGTGTGTCTGAACATTGCTGTTTTTTTTTTTCTTCAAAACCCTGGTAGGAATTAAAGAGAACATTAGATTTGCACTGAGAACTCAGAGGTGCTTAAAGTCCTGTATGAGCCACGCTTCTTCATAACACCACGCACCCCCAATTTTACTGGATAGGTCCAGCTATTTATCTGTGAGGCTGAGGTCTTGATTGAAGTCCTCCCTCTCATGGCTGGTGTTAACTGTCACCTTGATAAATCTAGAATTACCTGGCAGATGGGCCTCCGGCAGGTCATCTTGGACTGTATTAAAAGGAGAACTCAGACTGAGTGCTTGGGCACATTCATTACTTCCCGTTTCTTGTCTGCGGATGTAATGTGGCCAAAGGCTTCAAGCTCCCGCTGCTTTAACATCCTCACCGTAGACCTGCACTGGAATCTAGAGCCAAGGTCAACCCTTCCTCCTCTAACTTGCTTTGGCTGAGGTCTTTTGTCACAGCATATTGGTGGCTTTTCTGTTGCTATAATAAAACATCCTGACTGAAAGCAACTTCTAGAAGCGTTTATTTGGACTTACAGTTCCAGAAGGTTAGAGTCCATCCCGGTGGGGAGGTGTAGCAGTGGGTGGCAGGCGTGAGGGCTGGAGCAAGAAGCTGAGCGCTCATACCTCAACGGCAAGCAGGAAGCCGAGTGCAGACAGGCAGGAGGGGGAGACTTTGAACTCACGAAGCTTGCTGTCCATGACATACTTCCCCCAGCAAGGCCATAACTTCCCAAACCTCTCCAGACAGCACCAGCAATTGGGGACCAAGTATTCAAAGACCAGAGCCTATGAGGGACGTTTTGAATTCAAATGGCCACAAAGAGCAACAGGGAAAGAAACTAAGACATTCCCTCAATCGGCTTTTGATTAGGGCTCCCTACAGAGTGTTCATGCCTGAGTTGTAACCATCACTCCCCAGAATGCATCTGGGGTCACTTTTGCTTTCTACCTTCATGGCTTTTGGTTTACTCTGCCCTTCCCCCATGCTCCCTGCTGGTCCTTAGAATCCTGTAGTGGCCTCTTTCACAGGTTGGGTGTAGAGCACCAACAATGTCTTCTGTCAAGAAGTGTCTACGATCAGAAGCCCCCCCTTACCTTGCCTTTCCTTCGTGTCTTCCATTGGGGTTTGCCTTTGCTGTCTTGAGGCTCTGGCACTAAAGCCAGTGTGTGCTGCCCCTTTCACCTCCAGTGTTTCCTCATCCCTTAAAGCACTGACTTCCCTACCTGTCTATCGTCTTCAGAATCAGGGTTTCTCAACCTTGGCAGTGTGGACCTCTTGAGCTGGAAAATGCTTCGTTCTGGGCGTTGCTCACAGCATCCTTCCCTTGGGTTCTCTGGGGGCACAGCAGTACCCTCCTCCCTGGTGGAGACTGTCAAAGAGTCTCCAGACGATGCGCAGTGGTTTTAGA
Organism: Chionomys nivalis; assembly: GCF_950005125.1. NCBI lineage: Eukaryota > Metazoa > Chordata > Mammalia > Rodentia > Cricetidae > Chionomys > Chionomys nivalis. The sequence goes on along the minus strand of NC_080106.1, from coordinate 11,733,722 downwards.
TTAGTGCCGGTGGAGACCTAATGGCTTACGGGTCACCTCCTTGAACAAGCATCCTTTGATCTCCAGGTGTCAAGCCTCTTGTTTTCTCTCTTTCCATCCACACCCTGTTGATTATGGCTGCAGGACTTTGCTCGACTTTGAAATAACATAATGGACGGCTAGGAAGTGCCAGTGGCCCACGCCACGTGACTACCGTGACTCCTTCTGTCCTCTAAGGACAACATTGAACACACCTCCTGTTCTAGTTTCATTTCGGTTGCTGTGGTAAAACATTTCTGTTGCTATGGTAAAACAAAAGAAACGTGGGGGAGGAAAAGGCTTTATTTGCATTAAACTTCAGGTCACAGTCGCTGAGGTCACCACTGTCCGTCCCGGAGGAGAGTCAAGGCAGGAATTCAAAACAGCAACTTGAAGCAGAAACCATGGAGGAGCATTCCTTGTTGACCTTCTGGTTCACTCAGGCTTCCATTCAGCTGGCTTCCTTAGAGAACTCAGAACTCCCTGCTCAGGGACTGACGCTGCTCACAGTGGGCTGGGTGCCCTTACGTCATTTAACCGGCAAGACAATCCCCAACAGACATGCTCACCGACCCACCCGATGAGGACAATTGCTCAACAGAGCCTGTTCAGGGAAATGCTTTGAGACTGTGTCAAGCTGGCTGGTAATGCTAATTAAGACACTTCCTGACACACAGTGGGTACTCAGAACTGGGCACTGAGTTAACACGGACACACATAAATGACTGACCTGGCACACAGAGGCATTGGAGTGGTCAGGTACATCTACCAGGTGATAATGGTGTCCTACTACAGCACGAAGAGCAAGTACTTTGGAGTCAAGGAGTTCCAGTTTCATAGTTCTGCCACCTACACCAGGGGCGTGGCCTGGCACCACTTAAATAACAGTGTGGAGTCTCCATTCATCTGCAGTGTGGAGATGGTGCCCTTGAGAGTATGCCTAGCTGCTTAATCTTCTCTGCTGGCTCCCGGACCTCAGGTGGTTTGGCTGAGCCTCCTTCAGCTCTTCGCCTTGGCTTGCCAGTGCCAGGGGCAGGATCACACTGTCCCCTCAGTGCTGGGTACACACAGGGCCACGCTTAGAACAGATCTCAGGAAATGCCCTTGGTGCACCATGAGCAGGGATCCAGTCATATTTGTAAGTTAATGGCATCATGCAGCTATCTGGTGAGGCAATTCTCACAAGACTGGTCCTGGGAAAAGAGACCAGCGTCAAGTCCCCCTGTGAGGAGCCTGAGTCTGGAGAGGTCACGTAGATTTAGGTTCTCCCACGTGGACACTTGGGATTCTTGCGGAACACTGGGAAGTCAGGGCAGCATCTTTCTGGCTGGCTGTTGTCTTCTTCTACATCAGCTTTGTGCAAATGGTAACTTTAGCGAATTTCCCATCTTCCCACCTCTTAGATGCAGGGAATTGCGTATGGAGAGTAACCTTCCTCCTTGGGACAGGATAAAGAGAAATTCAGGAATCTAAATTTCTGATGAGGGACGAAAGTAAGAAGAGCTACGAGGGGTTTCCAACTTGCTCAGGGTATAACTCTCCCGGGTGTCCTTCATCTCCTTTGAGTTCTTCTGCGTGTTCAGAAACCCAGCCAAGGAGCCCCATGCCTCAGACATGCTTCCCCCCTAGATGGGTTCATCCAACTCCCTCTTGGCCAGTAAGTGGCAGAGCTGGGGACTGAATTGAGGCCCTCATTTTCTCTCTCATGTTTACGCTTCAAGTTCATAATGCCTCAAAAATCACCCCACCCCCTTAGCTTTCATGGACTTTGTAGTCCACCAGGATTCCATGTGGTAAGGAGGTTAAGGTCTACTCATCCCCTAGGGCTGATTCTGTAATACGATGTACAATGGGTTTCCCTGACCAAAAGGCGATTTCAGAATATTTATATATACACAATGAGATATCATTGGGGTGGGACCAAAGTCAAAATAAGAAATTCATCTATTTTTTATATTTGCTAGACACACACACACATAGCCTGAAGGCAGTTTTATACAACGAGGCATTGTATGCCCGGGTCCAGGCTGCCACCTGTCCCACGGAGTCATCTCTGGTGTTTTCTACTTGTGACTTTATGTTGATGTTCATGTCGTTTTGGAGGTTAGAGTAATTTGGATTCTCTTCCTTTGAGATGGGAACTGCTCAACCTGTACCCCAAAGAGCTGGCTTAAGACAACAGGAAGTCTCAGAGTCCCGGAGGCAGGAGACCAGAAGCTAAGTTATTGGCAGGGCCGCATGCCCTCCGAAGGCTGCAGGCTGAAAGCGTCTTCCCTTGGCGGTGCCAGTTTCGGCTAGTCCTCATGACCTCTCCCTTACATCTGCCGCTGCTCAGTCTCTACCTCTGCTCCCCGACCCCCAACCCCCGCCATCTTCCCCACAGCTCTAAGTCCAGCTTTCTATTTCCCTTTTCCTTTTATGGAGACAAGGTTTCATGTTGACTAGGCTAGGGCTAGGCCTTGAATGTGCTCTGTGGCCAAGAATGACCTTGAATTTTTCCGTCCTCTTGTCTACCCCTCTGAGTACTAGTATTGCAGGAGCCTGCTACCACATGATTTATTTGGTATTCAGAATGAAACCAGGGCTTTGTGACTGCCAGACAAGGGACCTACCAACTGAGACACATCTTCAGACCCTGTATTTTTTTCCTTTATAGAGACACCAGGCATATTAGACTAAGATTTTCCTCAGTGAAGAACTGTGATCTAGAAGTGTAAACCAAATAAACCCTCCTCTCCTCTCATCATGTCAGCAGTGACCTGTTTCCACGTAAGGTCATATTCTGAGATATTGAAAGATGTGGTTAAGCTTGTAGTACCTCCCTCCAGGAAATAATAGGGTTCTGTTACCAGAAAGTGTGTGTGTTCTTGGATTAAGGGGCAGATTCTGGGAGATGTGTTGGCTATGGGCATAAACCATTCTGCATTCTGCATCCCTGCCATCTCTCTCATTCTCTCTATATTTGAGGTTGGCCTCTGCCAACTGGGCACATGGGGAACATTTGGCTGGAGACCATAAACAAGGAGGACCAAGAAACTAAGAGTATTTACTCCTCTGCTCCACCATCTTAAAAGGTCTCTTCCCTGGAGTCATACTGTAACTTCTCTGGATTCCTCCTGTGGCAGCTGCAGGGTTTAGAAGAGAACCTGCCTGACTGCACTTACTTCCCTGCAAGGGTCTGCTGTCCTTTGACCTCTCCTGCCTTTGCTGTTGCTACTGAGGCAGGTCTCATGCAGCCCAGACTGGCCTCAAACTTGCTATGGAGTTGAAGATAATCAAACTGCTGATTCCTTAACCTCAGCCTCTCAAGCGTTTGGATTATAACTGTGTATTAACACACCTGGATTACACCATGCTTGAGGTCAAACCTAGGGCTTCATCTCATGGGAGGCAAGCACTCTGCCAAGGGTGCCACACCCTGACTCCTGCGTCTCACTGCCCCTCCTTCTCCTCCTCTTCTTCCTCCCTCTTCTTCCTCTCCTTTCTTCTCTTTCATCTCTTCCTTCTTCTCCTGTCTCTATCCTCCTGTGTTCTTCATTACACTTCCCTCAATTCATCCATCTTGATTCTATTTACTACAAAGACTCTCACCAGCAGAGCAGCCCGAACAACCATCACCCCGTGTACTTCAGGGAAGGTTGGTTCTCTTGGTATTCCTTAACTGCATATGTGTCTTGCTGTTGCCAGGGCAGTGGACCACGGCCTCGGCTTCCAATTCTCACTGTGCTGAATCAGGTTTCACTCATTAATCTAACCTGCTTTCTAAGAAATTCTTCTCTTAGACACACAGGCTTTGGCTCTGTGAAAGGCACTGAAGTCAATGCAGGAAACTTGCAAAGTCTGGGCCATAACGAGGTCAAGATAAGAGGGACTTGCACTTCATGGGAAAGAGCCAGAACCTTAAATACTCAAGGCTGGGAAGGAACTGGAGGATGCTGGGATCCAAACAGGTGAAAGCTGATCACCTCTTGTGTAATTTGCAGAAGATATTAATGACAGATGATATTAATGACAGGAGATACTAATGACAGAAGATATTAATCATTTTTTATCATCGTGAGTGAAGCTGAACAGAGATCGACAATGAAGAAGAATGGATCAGCAAGAGAAGACGGCACAACAGGAGAAGCTACAGTCAGCCGGTCACCCTGTATCCTTCATCAGGAAGACAGGAAGGAGAGCCAGACTCTAACATCTCAGAACCCACCCCTGCTGACCCCTTCTCCCCAGCAAGTCTCTGCATCCTAAAACAGTGCCACTAGTTGGCAACCAAGTGTTCAGCCTCATCAGCAAATGGGAGACGCTTTGTGTTCAAGCCACAACAGCAGGCAGGAGTGGGGGAACACCCCTGTGATCCCAGCGCTTGGAAATTCCCTGCTGAAGCCAGAGAACCAGTTAGATGACCCACGAAGACAGAGTTCTGGGAGGGGATTAACTTTAGATGAGATCGTGGTGAGGCCCCATGATGGTATTAGTGCCCCCTCCTTTTCTGACCCTCTGAAGTTTTACTCAGTTGGGTCTCTTGGTGGCAAAGTTGGTGCCGCATAACAGGAACTTGAACTTGGAGTCACGGAGCTGTTTGACAGCTGGCCAGCAGCACTTACCCTCTTCAGTCTCTTCCACCCTCATGATCTTCAGGAATGTGCACGGGCATGGTGCTGGGCACCCATGTCTCAGTAGCACTGTGATGGCATCAGAGGTGGTCAGGTCCCAATTCTCTCGGTACATGTGTGTGTCACTGCGGAAGTCAGGGTGTAGTCAGACGCCTAAGTTCTTCACCCAGGGGTGGCTTCTCAAACACCTGTCCACGGTGCACTATCTCCCCTGATGACGTCTTCTTCAGATTCGACACCAAACACCGGAAGTGGGACTTGGCCACCACATGGTTGGGTACAAAGATGCACATTTGGTACACAGGTGGCGTTTGGCTCTTCGGGGAAGGCAAGAAGTGCCCCCACCTTTTACTCATAAAGTGTGCCTGAGGCCTTCATGGTGATCTATCTTTGCTTGCTGCCACTCTCAAAAGGAAGGCATATGAGTGCCCCTTTTAAGAAGACAGGCATTGTCTCTGTCTCTTTCTCTCTCTTTGTCTGTTTCCTCCTTCCATTTGAAATTGTCCTCTCCAGGCTAGGAAGAGATCTCACTCTAAAACTTAACCCTATGGCACCCTTGACACAGACTTCTGTTCTCTGGAACTATGCAAGAATGGGTGTCTGCTGTTCAAGCACCCGATGAATGGTATTATTTTTATTGCAGGTGGAGACAATGAAAACTTGTAGAGGTTACACCTCCCTGATGTGTACAATCCCGGTATCTAGCATGATATCTGGCATCCAGGGCTCAACAGACATGGGTGAATAAATGTCTATGAGCAGAGGTCAAGGGAAGCTCAGATGTAGGTGTAGCAATGATTGCTCTGACACCGCCTCTTGATCTTATCCATTGAGAACTTCCTGGGGACGAGCCATCAAACAAGGGTTTGCTCACTCCTGGGCTTTAGAAGCAAGACTGAGTTCTCCTGTCTGAAGTGGGGATTGGCTCTGGGAGCCAGGTAATCATTCAACAGAATACAGGGTTCCCCGGGGTATATTGAGCAGGGTCCCGGAAAGCTGGATTCTACAGCCAGGTCCTCACTCTCATTGACCTTGGATCAGAGGAGCCAGGTTATGCAAATTTGAATAGGGCAGCTTGAGTTACAATGGAAGGCAGACTCAAGGACCAAACAGCTTCGAAGTATCTTTTCCTTCTGTGTCCACATCCTGGCCTTGCAGAACCGGTTTATCCAGGGGTTGTTGCATCCCTCTGGTAATCCCATTATCCAGAAACATACAGCCTTGCCTCAGAACTGCTAAGAGAACACAGGTGAGGTGGGGGGGGGGGCAGTGGAGAAAGCTCACAGCAAGCTTTCAATGTACAACACCTCTGAGAGCCCTGATGTTTATCTTCTGTTCTTTTGTAGAACCCCCACCCCCGGCCTCTTTCCCACTGCTAGTTCATTTTTGGGGACACTGTGAAGAAGGTGCCCTGGCACTCTGGTGCACCAAGAGGTCCCTGTCTCAACTGCGCAGGGGAGCCTGGGTGCATATTGCTTCATTCTGGCCACCAAGATCCAACCAATAGGGGCTGAGAAGACAGCCTAGTGGGTAAAGTACATGCTTCATAAACACAAAGAACTGAGTTTAAATCCCCAGCACACACTTGGGCATGGTGCTGAACAGCTATGGCCCAGAGTTAGGAGTCAGGATGGACACAGGGGGATCATGGGAGATCAGTAGCCAGCCACTGTAACCAAAATAGAAAGCTTCCAGTTCAGTGAGAGACCCTGTCTCAAAAGGTAAGGTAGAGAACGCAGAGGAGGAGGCCTGGGATCTACCTCAGCCTTCCACACAGGCACACACGGGCTAACTCATGTGTATATGCATGTGCATGGACATGAACATACTACATACAAAAAGTTAATCAGTGGCCACAATCACATTAATGCTACAGTTTGTGTGGGCAGGTTGCAAGTGCGCAAGTGCACATGCCTAAGCATGCATGCGTGTGAACACCAGAGGTCCTCTGCTGTTATTCCTCAGGGACTGTTTGCCTTGACTTTTGAGATAGGGCCTCTCAACAGCTTAGGAAGGCTAGACAGGCTGGCCAGGGAGCCTGCCCGCCCCCCATGTTGGGATTATCCGCATGTACCGCCACACCCAACTCTTTGATATAGAACTCATCTCCCTGGCTGCTTTATAATACAGTTTGATGAGATGACTATCTGACGTTAGTGAGCTTTCCCCCTTCCTTTTCCTCCCAACCCAGAGCCCCATTCTAATCATAAGGAAAAAAAAAACATCAAATGGTTTTGATAAATGAACATTCCCCAGAACACCTGGATAGCCATCCTTCAAAGCATCCAGTGTATGAAAAACAAAAAGTCTGAGAAACTGCCATAGCCAGGAGGCACCCAAGGAGTCACTGCGTCTGAGCGTGGCATGTCCTGGGATCCTGGAGCAGAGAAAGGACTCCAGGCAAGAAGTAAGAAAGCCTGAGGCTGGAGAGCCGGCATAATTGACCAAGTGCCTGCTGTAACAGCATGGAAACCCACTTTTGGATTCCCAGAACACATATGAGAAAGCCGGATGTTGTGGTGCATACCTAGAACCCCAGTGCTGGGGAGGTAGAGACAGGAGGGTCCCGGGGATGCTGGACAGCCAGTCTAGCCAAGTCGGTGGACTCCAGGTTCAGGGAGAGACCCTGTCACAAACATTAAGGTGGAGAGTGATTAGAAAGATTGAGGAAGATACGACACTGGCCTCTGGTCTCTACTTTCACACGCCCCTGCCCCCGCCCTCAACATATGCGCACACAGGAACACACACATTGGGTGTGGGGGCTGAGGGAAGCAAGGGATTTAGTTACAATATTTTCCTCTTACCTGCAGACTGTGTGCTATTTGGATGTGATAAGATAGCAATAGAAAAACCCTTAAATCCTATTAGTCTCCCTCCGTGCAAGTAGCACAGTAAATGTGCCTGTCTTGTATTCCTTTATGGCAAGACAAATTCCCTAAGGGTGTCCGGAGATGTCCACGGACAGACTGGACACTGATATACATCGTACATGGAAAAATCCCCTTTAACCATGTGGACAAGATTAGTGTGTGTGGAGGGGAAGGCTGCCATCCTCACGAACAACATACCCCAGACACCTGTCAGATGCTAACAGCCTGCCTCTTTTCTCTGACAGAGGGTGACCTGAATTTCCCACAATCCCTGAAGATTTCCTTTCCAGAAAGCCTTTTCCTTTCCAACCAAATTTGTGTCCTGAGCATTCATGCGTAGTCCTTGTTTTTAAAATTTGTCATGACCTAGATGAATTGCTTTGTGCTTGTTTTCAGCAAGATGTTAGCGATGGGAAATTGTATGTGGCATTTATGGGGCCCTGCATGGCCTTCCCAATCTAAAATTCTTCTAAGTAATGAAATCTATTTTTGAAAGTTTTAAATTGTGTGTGTGTGTGTGTGTATGTTATAATGCACATGCATGCCATAGAATGCATGTGGAGGTCAGAGGACAACTTGGGAGAGTCAGTTTTCTCCTTCTGCCATATGAATCCCAGGGAGAGAATTCAGGTAGTCAGGTTTGGCTGCAAGCATCTTTATTTTATTTCCTGCCTGGAAACCTATGTTTTGAAACAAAGACCTGTCTCACCCTGGCATCTCAGGTGTGAAAGAGCTCGTTTGGCTTGTTGGCTGTGGCCGACTGAGTAGCCTCAGTTCCTGGCGACTTGACCATTCCCACACTCGTTAGCTATGTGTTGCTTCACAGGTCCTCTAGGGACACTGCAGAGTTTCACAGTGACACAGGGCAGCTGATTACCTCTATCATGGACTGGCTCCAGATGGAAAATGCTGGAAAGAGATTGGTTGTATCTCCTTCAGGCCTTTCCTCTTGCTGCTGTTCTTTAGACAATATGGCGGAGCAACCATTTACAAAGCGTTTGCATTCCCTGGAGGCTATAAATAAAGAGATGTGTCGCGCCCACCTCATCCAGCAAGGAAGACGCAACACCGGAGCTCTTCTTGCAGCAGTTTTATTCAGGACTTTATTCACAGCAATCTTTCTCCTTCTTCTCTTTCTCTCCCCAGGGAAAACCTCTCCCAGCCCTTAAAAAGGCACAGGCTGCCAACCCCAGATTTCCAGGTGGGCACTGCCCATAGGTCCATGCATACGCAAGCAGCTGACAATCATTGCGTGATAATAGCATGAGTCAGGCCTTAGCCATAAGGAGTTGATTATCTCAGAGAGCACTCGCTTTTGGGATCGCGGAGGGCAGAAGCCAGCACCATCAGGTGCGGCTCCACGCATCTCTCTACACATAGCCATCAGGTGTGACTCCACGCAGCTCTCTACAGAGATGGGTTAGAATACAAGGGGGTTGTGCCTGGGATGTATGTAAGTATAACGTCTGTGACAGACACGGATACTCTGGGACTTTAAGGTCCATAAGCAACCTGGTGCCCCTTGCTTTTGAACACCTAGAAATGTTTTGTAAGTTTCGATCATAGCAGATTAGTCTCACTGCTTTGGGTGTGAGGTATCCCACTGAGAAGGAAGTGCACGGTAGAGCAAATTTTCAGCCTCGCGGCATGCATGAAAGGGAGAAAGGAAGGGGAAGGTGTCATATACATCCCTCCTAGGGCATGACCCCCGATGACCTGAAGACCTTCCCCTAGGTTCATCTACCTCTGGATGGGAGTGCTATGAAGGTAGATTGTCTTTAATACAGCCATTGCGGAACATTCCAGATACAAAATACAGGACCATTCCTTTGTTCAAATCCAGCCAGGCAAGGGATGTGGTTCAGTCAGTAGAGGGTTTACCTAGCTAGGTTCCATCTCTAACACTGCACAAAACAAAGCCTACTGGTGTCTGTCTGCAATCCCAACAGATGGAGGCAGAACGATCAGAAGTTCAAGGTCATCCTCAACTACATAGATAGTTTGAGACTTGCCTGGGATATAGGAGACCTTGCCTAAAAACCAGGATCTAGCCGGGTCCTTTCTGCTGCTTGTTTTTGTGGTAGGGCTGGAGGCTGCTTCCTCACACACAAACGAGCACAAAGCTACCGCATTCCTTCCGAAAAGCAGCCATGGGGAGTTGGTTCAAGACGACATTGCAGACATGACGGGTGTCAGGGCATACAATCCAGAGTCAGCCCTTTGTGAAGGGAGCTGGCGTTGTTGATGCCACTTTGCACACATGTTCCTCCTGCCCTGCCTGGGTGCTCAGAAAGAGACAGTCGGGCTTGAGCGTTGACTCTAGCCCATCCCCACTGTGCGCACAGTAAATTGCTACACCTTCTCTCAGTGTCTCAGTTGTTCATGTTCATGTAGGAACAAAAAGGTTATGGGAGAGTTATTCTGAAAGATTGTACCACAGGAAAAGGATCATCTATTTTCATTACGAAGTCAACATGAAGCCGTAGCTGTTTTCAAGGGGTGCTCGCTAAGCTACAGTTGGTGGTGTGTTTGTGGTGGGCAGGGGGTGGTTGTGTCACTGTGCTGTGTGGAGATCAGAGGACAGCTGGTAGGGGTTGGTTCTCTCCTTCCAACTTGTGGGTCCCAGGAATAGAGTTCAGGTTATCAAGTTTGGTAATAAAGGCACAAGCATGGAGCCATCTGGTCAACCCAGCAGTTAACATCTCTCCACACTGTTACAAACAAGGGAGGTGGGTGGTTGGAATCTGCTCCTCCTTTACCACAAGCTGAGTCCAGTCTGGCCTTAGGGGAGTCTCACTAGTGTTTTAGTCTTATTTTATCTATCATCTTAGAATGGCTTAACCTACATTATGGGAAACAGGCAGTGTCAACATGAGGGTGGCAATCACGCAGGTTGCCTAAGTCTTAAGCTAAAGGGAGGGGAAAGTTCTTTCTCCATCCATTTCCCATAGACTTGCAACCAGATAAACAACTCCCAATGGATGTCTTTAGTAAAGGAGACAATGCTTTTCAGGGCCCTCAATTCAAAAGTACTCATGCATAGGGCAGGTCACACTACAGAGAAATGCTGGTGTTTAGAAACACGAGTGCTCACTTCTGAGTTATGAGCTTTGCTCCCAGCTGAGGGGCAGCCACAGGGACTTTTCAGGTCAGCTAAAGATTGGCCCTTTTGTGATGAATTAAGGCAAATCTTTGATATACATTGTGTGTGTGTGTGTGTGTGTGTGTGTGTGTGTATGATATTTTCTGACTCAGAGTCTTTGAAACTTTTACAAACTATCTTGTGAATTGAATGAACTGTATTCAGAGCACAGCCTCTTGCGGACACACAGGGGATCTTCAGTTTCTAAACTTCCATGCCTCCCGTAGACAGAAATCCATAACAAAAAGGGTCTTGGTGTCCCTGAAGCTGCTGCCCGTAGGCTCTGCTTGACATTGTTGCTGGGTGCAGATGACTCTGGTTACAAAAAGGATCAGAGGGACTTCAGGGACAGAGCCATGTCCCTGGATGCTTCATCACTATGGTTAGAACTTTTGTGACAATCTTGTGCCTGTGTGTGTGTCTAAAGACCAGAGGAGCCATCTATCTGTCTGACTCTGTTTTTTGTTATGTTGTTTTTGTTAGGGTTTCTCACTGGCCTGAGCTAGGGTAGGCCAACTGGCCATCAAGCCCCAGGGACTTGCCTAGCTCATCCTTCCTAGTGTTAAGATTGTAAGTGTGCACAACCACACCTGTTTGTTCTTTTTTTTTTTTTGAGGAAGGATCTCATCCTGAATTGAAAGCTGGCCTAGAAGTCACTATTTAGTCCAAATTGACCACAGTCTTTCCAAGCACTGATGGGAGTCACCATGCTTGTCTGTAAATCTAAGCACTTTCCTGTGGGTTCTGGGGATTGAACTCAGGTCCTCTTACAAGCACAGTACCCATCTACCAACTGAATTATCACCCCAGCTCACTGTGACAATCTGACAATCAAAACATAAACCAATGTTGTTCCAGAAGCTAGAAATAGCCAACGAAAGCTCAGCCTGGGAAAAATATCCCTTTTTATTTAATAATTCTCCACACAATATAGTCAGCAATTGTTATATGTTGGGCCCCATTCTAGCAGATTTAATATATTAAACCATTTAATTTTTTTTTACTGTCCTCTTATGCAAGCCCTAGTATTGCTCTGATTTATAGATGAAGAAACAAAGACACAGAGCGATTAATTGGCTTGTATAGGTAACACTGCAGGTATGTGGCATAGTTGAGATTGAAATCTAAGCATTAGCATTCTGGTTCCAGAAACCAAACTTTTACCATTGTGCGTAGTTTCCCTGACTCTAGCACTGGTGATGGAACTCTGGATTTCACACAAGCTAGGCAGCGTGCTCTACCACTGAACTCCACGCCCAGCCCTGCAGCCACATGTTAGCTGTGAGAATTTTGTCTAGCAATCACTGAGGATGACATGGAACTTTGTAGAGCTGCTTTATATGATGGTAGTGTGGAAAGTAGTTGCCAGCTCACAGTGTTATACAAGGACACACAGGCAAGGGTGAGCCAGGAGAGGGACAAATTATGCTGAATCAGCAAGGTGCTGATGCTTCTAATTGCTCTCACTATTACTCAGGAGGTTTTATTATTTATGTGTTTTCATGATGAGAGGCCATTTAGAAAGTGAAGCGTCCAAATTCTTCACTTTGGAGCGGATTCCCAAGGGACCCTACAAGCATACATCTTACCCACAGCCCCACATCCATAAGGTGTGTGCATTTCATTCGGGCAACCTGGCGGTCCCAAGAACTCCCAATCCAGGCCCGTACCCCTTGACTACTTGGTTCAACCCAGGCTGGCGTTTATGTCTGCTACAGCACTCCCATGTGTCCGTAGTACGAACACACTTTGAAGCTAGATACATTTTTTTTTGGTCTTAAAAAAATACTACTTGAGAATTCCTAGGTCTATACTATATTCATGTAATTTCCAGCCCTACCCAACTCCTCCTGTGTCCCTGACACACCCTCTCTCAAACTCATGACCTCTTCTTCAATTCTTATTGTTTGATATATATATGTATATATATGTAAATTATCATAAATTAAATTCAAAAACACAAATAAGGTTCGAGGGGGCACAATCGGGAGAAAGTAGCAAGTCAGATGCTGAAAGAAAAGTCACAGATGAAGGGGTCCGTTAGAGAAGGGTGCAGCCTGACACAGAATGGAGCTTCATACAGTTCCCTCTTACGTAACTTTTTAGGAAAAAAAATTAGGGTACCCCAGACAGCTGAGAGATTGAATTAAAGATGAAGAACAATGTGACCCTGAGCAAGCAGTAGGAAGCTGTGGGATTGAACTGTTCTGTTTGGCCATTTTGTCGTTTTACAAGTTACAGTTTAACCTGTAGAATAAATGTATATGCTAGAAAGGGCACAATTCCAGCGTGCAGGGGGGCAGGTGGAGACGAAGTTCCACACCTGGATGAGGAGTTATTACCAATTATAGACTCGAAGAGAGGGAGAGTCAGATTTCTTTGAGGGTGTGGCCCAGAGTAGGTCAACTACGCCAGCGGGTGGCCCCACACCCAGGAGTGCATGGGTGGTACAAATAGGACTTGGTGCTTTGAAAGAAAAAAAAAGAAAAAAGAGGACATGAAATGGGATGGGTAGGGTAGGGAAGGGAGAGTGGATCTGGGAGGAGTGGGTGGGAATGAAGATGATCCAAATCATATAAAGTTCTCAAAGATCTAATAAAAATGTTACTTGGCAACATTCTTTGATTTGCAAGCCATATAAAGGAAACCTTGGGCTGCGTGAATGAGCTAAGTATGTAGGTTGCAGAACAAAATTGGGCTCCATCTCTTTTCACCATCTTGACTACAATGGCTCCATGTTAAGGCACGTGGAGAGAATGTATGACAAATAAGGAACACAGGACAGTCATATCAAGATGAAAGGAATAGATTATACACTGTGTGTATGCGTGTATGCTTCTGATTCTTACAAGCTTTTTGAAGAGCAGTGATATTGAGAGAACGGCACATAGTGGCTTTCTGAGGCGTTTATTTTGTACCCACTGCAACTTAGTTTATAGTTAATAGGTCCTTTGATGTCATAAACAAGAAACACATACAGCAATTTTATTTCAATGGCACTAATGGAACTAGACTGTAGGATAACTTTATTACTATAATATTTTCATTAATTCATAGGTGATATCATACATGCTCAGAGTAGATTTTGGTCATGTATGAAATTTAAATGAAGCAATTATGGTAAAAACAGCAGAGAACTGAAAAGTCTAAAAAGGAAAACACCCGAAGGTTGAGAAGTCACATTCATCTTAGGTTTGATTAACACTTTATGCTTGTAAACTAACTTTCTTTCTTCTTCCTTCCTTTCTTTCTTCCTTTCTTCCTTCCTTCCTTCCTTCCTTCCTTCCTTCCTTCCTTCCTTCCTTTCTTTCTTTCTTTCTTTCTTTCTTTCTTTCTTTCTGTTCATTCTCTCTCTCCCCTCCTTCCTTTCTCCTTTCTTCCTTTCTCTTTCTTTCTTAAGAAAGAAATCACACTGAATAGTCTGTAACTTGCCTTCTGAGTGCTAGGATTATAGCTGTGTACCACCACACCTAGCTATGGTTATTCATGGTAAGTTTTACATTTAAGTGCTGTGTAGAATTTACTCAACTCTTGCCCAGTGGGACTCTAGCACTTAGTGCTTGTTCCCAGGTGATGGGTGTCTATGTTTACTAGTGACAGAAGGGTTGCAAAGGATATCACCAGACCTAAGTATCTCCTGGCCCACTGCTGAGGTCCTCATTCCACATGGTCTGCCGGTCTTCAGTCATGATGTGTCAGGCATGCTCAATGCTGACAACAAAGATTCCACTATTTACAGGAGCTAAGTTACGGAAACAATCTAGGTGTCCAACAGCAGAGGAGTGGACAAGGAAGATGCGGTGTATACAAACAATGGAAGCTTTTTCAGCCTCAAAGAACAATGACATAATTTCATTAGCTGGAAAATGGATCCGACTAGAGATGCTCGTATGGAATAAATTAAGTCAGACCCAGAAAGACAAATATTGGGACTGCAGTGGTGACCGAGTCAGTAAAGTGCTTATTGCACAAGTGTGAGGACCCAAGTTCGATTCCCAGCACTCCTATACAGAAGCTGGATATCGCTGTCAGCACTGGGGAGACCAAGATAGAAGGATCCTGGGACTTGCTGGCCAGCCAGTCTGTTCAACTTGGGGAGCTTTAGGTTCAGTGAGAGACTGTCTCAGAAGATGAACAAGGAGGAGAGTGATTGAGAAAAACACCAGACACTGAACTCAGACCTCTGTGCACATATACACACACATGTTCACCCACGCGTGCACGTGCACACACAATACACACACACACGGAGAGAGAGATCACATGCTTTTTCTCATTTGTGCATCCTAGGTTTTGAAAGATAATGTATGTACAGATGACCTGAAAGTGGAATTATCCAGGGAATCAAGGGGACCAATGAGACTCTAGAAGGGAAGAGGAGAGCCGGGAATGGAGAATCGGAGGGTTCTGCTCAAAGGCCCTCATATTCAGTGTAACAAACAAAAAATTAAAATAAAAAAGGCCCTATCCTTACTCTCCAGGCACCTGTATTTCAAAGCCTCCTAAATGCCCATGCAATACTCATGGTCTGTGCTCAGGTCTTTGCAGTGAAGGGTACGAGAATGTCATTCTGCAGGGCTTATGCCCAAAGCCCTGTTTGCATCTAGGCTATCTTTGCCAGCCCTAGCTGACAGAGTGAATGAACCTGCCATTCCTGTTTCCTCCTCTGTCACCTGGTAATCGTAAGGTTGCCTGCTCTCCATGTCCAGCATGGCTGTCAGTGATGCCCACTTGCGGTGGGTCATCATGCTCTAATCTAGCTTAGGGAAGAGTGTTCTGAGCAGCTGCCTCACGGAAGAACTCTGAGGAAACCTTTACTCATCCTGGCCTGGCTTGACTCTAGGCTCCAGGCTTCAGGAGCACTCAGAGGTTATCTTATCTCAGCTCCCTGGCCTCTGGTTCTCCTAAGGTCCACTGACCTCGGCATGGCCTCTGGACCATCACACAAATGACTAGCAGCACTCCTCTACTGTGAGGGCCAGCAGAGTCAGGTCTCCTCCACTGTGAGGGCCAGCAGAGTCAGGTCTCCTCCACTGTGAGGGCCAGCAGAGACAGCCAGGTCTCCTCCACTGTGAGGGCCAGCTGAGTCAGGTCTCCTCCACTGTGAGGGCCAGCAGAGACAGCCAGGTCTCCTCCACTGTGAGGGCCAGCAGAGAAAGCCAGGTCTCCTCCACTGTGAGGGCCAGCAGAGACAGTCAGGTCTCCATCCTTGTGAGGGACAGCACAGTCATGTTTCCACCCCTGTGAGGGCCGGCATAGCCAGCCAGATCTCCAACATGAAGGCCAGAACCTGCTGACTGTAGTCACTTATGACATGTTAGGTTCTCTGAGCAGCCCTTGGTTTTTACTGATCAGGTCAGCCTAGGAGATGGACTGACTAGAACCTTACTTTTCCCATGAGGAGGTGGAGGCTCCAAATGGTTCAGAACGCTTTCCCTGAGGGGCATGGCGGAGGATAGTCAGGCAATGATTCTTACCCACAATGCTCAGCGGCTTGGCACTAGTGATGACGTTTCCACTGGCTAAGACTTCCCGCAAAGACTTGAAAATCCAAAAGAGAGCATGGTGGGTGTCACTTTTATTTTATTTTTGGATTAAAAATGCCTTTTGCATATTTATTTGTTCTTCAGCTGGTTCATAACATTTGTGTTTTAAAATCTTTTCCTAGTTTTCTGAGATTTTAATATAATTACATTCCCCCTTCCTTTTCCTCCCTCCAACCCCTTTCACGTCCTTCTTTGTTCTCTTTCAAGTTTTTGACCTATTTTGCTTTTTTTTGCCATTAAACATATGTATGTATATTCTTAAATACATACATGCAACCTTCTCAGTCTGTGAATGTCATGTGTGTGTATCTGTTCTCAGGGCTAAGCTTCGGTACTGGATCACCACTTCCTATGTTCTTCTCCAGGAAAGGATATTTCTCCTGCTCTGAGCATCCCATAGCTGTCTATAGTTCTTCATAATAGTTGGATTTTGTTTTTGAAACAGTGTCTTTCTTTGAAGCTCAAGCCAGTCTGGGACTCATTATGTGGCTTGGAACTCATAGCAATCCTCCTGCCTCAGCTCAGGTCATAGCTTATGCCACCATGTCCAACTAGTTTTTAAAACAGACTTCCAGAACTGTTGCCTAGACTCAGCACTGTGCAAACACTTCACAGACATTAGCCTATTCAACCCCTTTCTTAAGCCCATTCTGTGGGTCTGGAAGTTTCCACAGAGAAGCCACCCTCCCCCCCATACACACAAAAACACACAGAGGCAGGAGGGAAAGGCAGGTTAGTACCTGCTCTCAATGTTACAATTGCACATAGTGGATGGCCTCTTTTACATACTGTGGCTTTATAATGTTTTGGCCAATTGGGCCAGCAGGATGGCTTGCCGTGCAAGCCTGGTAACCTGAATTTAATCCCAACAACCCGTGTAAAGGGAGAAGGGAGAACTGACTCTACAAAGTGGTCCCCTGACCTTCACATGCCTGCCGTGGCACACATGACCACACATGTATGCAAACACACATACACAGAAATAATAAAACAAAAAAAATCAGTCAATAATCAATCCAAAGGAGCCTTTTTAACTGGGGAAGACCGTTCTGCAGGATCATTGCAGGGATTCCCAGATTAGTCCGGGGCAACAGGAGAAGGGACTATGCTCTGTTCTAATGGCCTATGTGTGTCTCAAGGATGGGCCATGAGGATTCTGCTACTCTAGGGGGAAACCAAGAAGGCCAGAAAGACCTGGGTATTTGGGTGTGGGAAGACCAGGAACATCTGGATCAGGCTGATGGGACAGCCCAGCCTGAGAAGGGGCTGTGAAGAAGAGGTGATCTGGTGGCTCAGAAAGAGGGTGCACCAGGATCCAGGGAAAGGACAGAACCTTTACCAAAATTGGGTATATTTTTACCACAGTGTATCAGTGGTACAAGCAGGTGGGCTAATCAATCCTGAAGCAGAAAAAGGGATCTAGAAATTCTGGTCTGACTTTATCCTAGTCCAGCAAAGGAAGTATTTATGAGTCTCCTTTGATTCCGATGAGGAAGGGGGTTCCTTATGTTTGGAGGGGGCTACTGGGGTGTCATTGCTTGCTTTTTGTCGCCTTGATGAAACACTGACAAAAGCAACATGGAGAGGAAAGGGTTTAATTGGCTTATCCTTCCAGGTCACAGCCACCACGAAGGGAAGTCAGGGCAAGAACCCAAGGCACAAGCCTGGAAGTGGGAGCTGATGCAGAGGCCATGGAGGGTGCTGATTGTTGACTCGCTCCCCTGCTTGCTTGCAGCCAGCTTTCCTATCCAACCCAGGATGAGCTGCTCAGGAGTGACACGCCCTATGGTGGTTTGGACTCTCCCACAGATATGCCCATGGGCCAGTCTGATGGAAGCCATTTCCGAGTTGAGATTCACTCTTCCTAGTCTCCACTTTCCAGACAGGCACTCTCCCATTAAGCCTTCTCCCCAGCCTGCTTTTCAATATTTTATTTTGAGGTAGGGTCTCACTGAGTTACCAAGGCAGGCCTTGAATTTGCAATCCTTCTGTCTCAGCCTTCCAAGGAACAAGAATAACAGGTTTGTGCCACTATGCTGGCTAGAAGAGGGGATCACCATAGTGAGCCGATTCCCAGAACAGAACGGGGCAGGGGGATTTCTTCACCCTGGCTAGTTTCCAGAGTCCCAGCCCTTAAGCAGAGTTCATCATGGCCTCTTCTCATTTTGTAACTCACTCCTACTCAGTGCTAGGCTCTCCCTGGGACCTTTTCTGAACTAGGTAGATCCTAAGTCTATGTTCCAAAGTCCTGCCTATGAAGATGCCTTCAAGGACATTCTCTACCCTGAGAAAGTGTGGTCAAAGCCAGCACCTCACACTCCTTGTTCACATGCCTTTACCTGGCTCCTGTCACCCAGCAACTGTGGTCAAGGTTCAGCCATGTTGTGAATTTGTTTCATTACTACATTCCATTTTTTTACTGATCAACAATATTCTTTTGTATGTAGAGGTTACCTCTGTTTATCCATTCCTTAGGTGATGGGCATTTGGTCCATTTCCCTTTTTTTGGCTACTGTGAACAATGCAGCCATGGACGTCCATGTGTACTCTAGGCGTTCATTTTTCTTGGGTCTATATCTGGGAGTGAAACTGACCATCATACCTGTGATCTCAGCACTAAGGAGGCTGAGGCAGGAGGATTGTCATGAATTTGAGGCCAGTCATTCTGACTCACCCGAGCTACAGTGTGAGACTGAATCTGTCTAAAAAAGTAAATTAAAGATAAAAAAAGGATCAAAAAATGTCTTTTTCACTTGTCTCTGCGGTACAGGCAACACCAGGCACCTTGGCTTGGTGAGGGCTGGTACCACTCACAACCAGCCGTGCCTGAAGCTCTGAGAGCGGAATGGTAAGGTTTCGGAAGGGGGACCATGCTGGTGGCCCAATATGAATGCAAGCCTTTGAGAGAAATCCAGGCCTTTAAGTTCCGAAGCCCCCAAGTATCCCGCTGTGCTAATGGCAGCAACAGCATAAAATGAGATGATGTACTCCCCCCCACACACCCACTTCCGCCCAATCAAACACTTGGCTTTCCCTGCGGCCAGCTTCTAACGTAGTTATTCTCAGGGTAATTCATATCCTTCTTTGTGGGGCACAAGTGTAGAATCTGTCTGAGTGGTTGTCTGACCAGAGAGCCCTGAGCCACTGCCAAGAGGCACCCTCAAGGCTTGCAGGAAGGTCACATGACACAGCTAGAGGCAAATGAGTCTTACGTCCTCAACGGATAAACACATCAACTGCTTGACATGTCCTATGACCGTGGCCCTGAGACTGATGTTATGATCGTGTAGTCTTCAACTTTAAAATTCTAGATATTTTTGTCTTACACTTGTGGGTACAGGGCCATTTTTCTGAGAGTCCATTAACATTCTCCGAAACTGAGTTGTGTGAACTCTCGCGTGAAATCCTGAGAGGAGTGACGTTTTATGCCTAGACATGAGAACCGGAGAGAATGTGCTCAGCTTCCTGCGCGGTTTCCTGTTGTCTCTGGGCAGTGTTCACAGACATTGGGCATGCTGCCCTTTCTCTTTGCATCCTTCCTTACTCTCAAACCAGCTGATCTCCATGCAAACCTGCAAAGCCATTAGATAAAGAAATCATACAAAGATGGAAAACTGTACAAGACAGGTGCAGTGATTCATTCTCTTAACCTCAGCATGTGGGGGGCTGAGGCAGGAGGATTGCCATGAGCTCAAGACTAGTCTGGGCTCCAGAAGGAATTCAAGGCCAGCTTGGGTTACATGTTGAGACTTTGTATGAAACAATGAGAGAGAGAGACAGAGACAGAGACACACACACACAGAGAGGGAGATAGAGAGAAGACAAATACACACAGAGACAGACAGACAGACACATACACAGACTTATCATATGCTGGTATTGTTTGTCCTGTGTTACATTTTTTTTTTGTTTGTTTTTGTTTTTGTTTTTCGAGACAGGGTTTCTCTGTGGTTTTGGAGCCTGTCCTGGAACTAGCTCTTGTAGACCAGGCTGGTCTCGAACTTCCAGAGATTCGCCTGCCTCTGCCTCCCAAGTGCTGGGATTAAAGGCGTGTGCCACCACCGCCTGGCCTCATTTTTTTTTTTTTGTCAGTAATCCCTGAACTTCAACCTTCCCTTGCCGCACATGCTCACTGAAAGCTTGCCAGCATCCCTTTCTTTACGTAGAGTAAGTTGTCTGTCTTGACTTCCCCAGCTGTTTTCTAACTTAGCTACCAAAGAAATTTCCTCAGCTCTCTCTCTCTCTCCAGGAAGCAGAGACCATCACAAACATCATGGGATGTGATGTTCAATTCGTGAATGAACTCCAATTTGTGATGTTCTCCTATTGTGTTGCTTTGAGCTCAGATTGTGTTGTCTTGACTCTTGCAGGTGCTGATTCTGGTTTCGGTCATGCCTTGGCCAAGCACCTGGACAAGCTGGGCTTCAGAGTGTTTGCCGGAGTGCTAGACGCGAAAGGCTCGGGAGCGGAGGAATTGAGAAAAACTTGCTCTGAGCGCCTCTTGGTGCTCCAGATGGATGTCACCAAGCTCGAGCAGATAAAAGATGCTCACAGCAAAGTCACAGAGAAGACCAAAGACAAAGGTACTGACTTCCTCGATTCCTCCTCACCCTACTCACCAATGCCCATCTCTTGTCACCACCTCTGATGACCGTGGCTGCTGATCCAGGACCCTTGTGGTGGACCCGTGCCATGTGCCAGAGCCTCTTAGACACAAAGATGTCAGGAGTGACTCCGATACAGATTCTCTCTTCATAGAATGTGCAGAATTCATGTGTGGGAGTGTGTACGCACGCATGTGCATGCGTGCATGCGTGTGTGCATGGCGGGGGGTGGGGGCAGAAGACAACCTTGGCTATTGTTTCGGATGTACCACCCATCTTGTCTTTTGAGGCAGAGTTTCTCGGTAGTCTGGAGCTCAGCAGTTAGGCAAAGTTGGCTGGCTCACCAGTGGACCCGAAGGATCCACCTGTCTCTGCCTCCCCACTGCTGGGATTACAAGTGCCTGTTACTGTGACAGGTTTTTAAGATGTGAATTTTGGGGCATTGAACTTCTGCCCTCTTTGCTTGCTAAGCAAGCACTTTACCAACTGAGCTATGCCCCACTCCCTCCTTCAGTGTTCAATATCATCTCCCTCCCGTGTCTTCTTGGTCCCTCTGGTTGCTCTCCTACCCTGGGCTCTTTGCTTTTTTCCAGAAAAATCAGCATGAATTGGTCTTCCCCAGCTTGACAAACAGCCGCAGGACCGTGTGCCTCCTGGAGGCTCTGCCTTTTCTCTCTTTCATTTGCGGCCAAGTCTCCGTTTGGTTTCATGGCTTCATGCCTGATCACATGAATGGTGGCTCTCACTACACCTCCTTACCTGCTCTGGCCAGAGTTACCACTATCTTTTTGAAGACCAAAGGCCTTATCTTCTCTGTTCTAAGGGGACATTCTCTGCTCAGATTTGGGTTTCCCAGCCTTCCCTTTGCTCTCCTGTTGTTTGCTGGTTGTTTTCTCTGCTTTCTTGATATATCTCTTCCTCTATCCCTCTATTAAATACGAATCTTCCTATTTGGATCCACCTGTGGCTTTCCACTCCCCACTCCTGGGTTCAACCACTCCATTCTTATGTCCAGGGCTCTCTGTCCTCTGTATATTGGGGGGGGGGACTAAAAAATACCCATGTTTGTCCCCAGGGTGGGGTACATACCCTGTGGAACCCAATGTGAGGTGAACGTGAGAGCCCCCTCACTGATGAACTGATTCAGAAATGTAAGATGGTGGCGTCGGGGCATTAAACATATATGAGTCCCTTCTGAACTCCCAATCCCATGGCTTGGGGCTGTCTGAGTGCCTCCGGCCCAAAGTTCAATTGCTGCAGCTTGCTCAAGGAGAGACTCAGAAACCAACAATGAGAGAGAGGGAGGGAGGAAGAAAGGGAGGAAGAGAGAGAGAATTTGTGCATGTTTGTGTGAGCATGCACACGCTAGAGGTCCATGTCAGGTGTCTTCTCTTCATCTTGTGTTTTAGACATGGAGTTTGCTATTTTGGCAAGTCCCTGGGATCCACCTCTCTCCCCACCCTACTCCCTGGTGCTGGCGTTACACACAGCTTTGTGTGGGGGCTGGAGGTCCATTTGCTTCTGCGCTGTGCATCTTACCCAACACGCCATCTCCCAGCCCCTTCAGCAGTTTTTACTTTTGAAAGCTCCCTAGGTGATGTTAATGTTTGGTCAGGGTTGGAAAAGTAATTTCCACTAATGCCTTCCAAAGCTATGCAGCCCACCTGGCTGTGCCTCCTCACATCTAGCCCCAAGCACACAGAATGATCTCCCTAGTATTTCCACAACCTCACTGTCTTCAGAGTTGACCTTGTTATCTTTTCCCTAATGCCAGCTTGAAAATCGACTTGCTTGCCTGCACACCCAATCAATGATTGGAGTCAGTGGCCTGGTGGGCCACTGATCTCTCTGCCCTATTGACCTGGAGTTCTGCCAGTTCCGCCCCCTAGATATTTGTCATCCAGCCTCTTCTCAACACCTCCAAAAAGTAGTGGTTCATTGTAGGCCTTCACCAGGTTCTGTGTGGGTACCCCAATGGTTTTGCTGTTTCCTGTGTGGGTACCCCAATGGCCTTCCTATTTCCTGTGTGGGTACCCTAGTGACCCCTCTCTAGGTACTCCAATGGCCTCCCTACTTCCTCTGTGGTACCCTAATGGCCTCCCTACTTCCTGTGTAGGTACCCTAGTGACCCCGCTCTAGGTATCCCATTGGCCTCCCTGCTGCTTGTCCAGGTACCTGCATGGCCTCCTTGTTGGGTACCCCGGTGGTCTCCTTCCACCTGTACTTCTCCATCACTCTCCGACGGAGCTTAATCTTCATGACGCACATCTCTTCCAGTGCCACCTGTTCTCTAGAGCCGTTGGAATGTGGACTCTCTGGGGCAAGGAACTCCGGTTGTGATTTGCTTTGCACGCAGCTCATTGTCTGGCCCCATGCTTCCCCTTCTGCCCACGCACAATCCAAACATCTTAACACAGGTTGAAGTCTCATGGGAGACTTCAATGGCCTTGCAAACCATTTCTTTGCGGGACAGTCCACTTGGTACCCTCTGGGACGTTCTAGAACAGAGTGGCGTTCTCCACTGCTGCAGTACAGCTTCTACCTCCTTGGCTTTTCCATCTCTTCTTCCTCTTCCTATGACTATTGTCTCTGCCAGCAAAGTCTCTCCACTCCCTACTCCCATAGGGACCGCTCGCCCATGCCATTCCTTCCTAACTTCCTGGTGAGCTGAGCTGTGCTACTTCCTTTCCCAGGCTCTCCATGATGCCTTGCTCACTACTGTAAGGCCTGCTCCTCTCCCACTCCTTATCAGTTTCTGTGAGAATAAGACCCATGGGCATCTCAGACTCACTCAGAGGAAGTGACTCAATTCAACCTAGTGCAAATGTGCTGACCATGAAGAAAGAGCCTGTTTGCTTATAGGCCTAGCGGTTCCAGACATAACTGGATCCAGGCACTCCGTAAGGCCACCGGGGTTTGGTTTCTGCTTTCGAGTTCTGTTTCACCAGGGTTAGCCTTCACCGGTTGGAGAATGTATGTGGAAGCCTTGGACACTCCAGCTTTCTTCTTGCTCACAGCTGACTTTCACAGAACAAAGGACCCGTCTTGTTTTGTAGCTGAAGGACGATTATAGAAAAGAAAATAGAAGAGTCTGGAACAAGGCAAGCCAGACTCAGTAAAGGCCCCCGTGTCTCCCAGCTCAACATTTAGAACATTAAGTACTTACTCATAAATGGGATACGAAGAGAGAAAGGAAGATTGTTAGTTATTGGGAATTATTTCTCAGCAAGATTAGCATGGCACCATCATTTTCTTTTATTTTTAAAAAAGACTGTGAGGGGGGATGGAGAGATGGCTCAGTGGTTAAGAGCACTGACTGCTCTTCTAGAGGTCCTGAGTTCAATTCCCAGCAACCTCATAGTGGCTCATAGCCATCTATAATGAGACCTGGTGCCCCCTTCTGGCATGTGGGCACACATGGAAGGAATGCTGTACACATAATAAATAAATCAAAAAAGACTGTGTGTATGAGAGACACACACACAGACACAGAGAGAGAAACAGAGAGACAGAGACAGAGGCAGAGAGAGAGAAAGAGAGAGAGAGAGACAGAGGCAGAGAGAGCAACTGTGAATCCTGATCTGGGTTCTCAGAACCCAATTCTAGTCCTATGCAAGTGTAAGCTCTCTTAACCCCTGTGTTATCCCTCCAGCCCCCAAGTTAGCCTTTTCTAGAGATTTCCTAGCCTTATCTTTGACCATCCAATAGGACTGTACTCATCACTCAAGAGTTTGACTTAATAATGTCTTATGACACTGGATGCAGAATCCTTTTGTGAGGTTCAGGAGGGCACCACTGAGTATCTGTAGTGAAGCAGTGATGAGTTCTAGACACAGAAATGCCATGGTGGTACCCAGGCATGAAGGGATGTGGGAACTCGATTTTTATGGCATGAACTCCTGTCATTCTGCAGTTAGCATCGAGAAAGACAGCTATCCCCTGGGCCAGAATGGGTGGCCCACCAGCCTGCTCACTCCAGGTCTCTCTAACTTCAGTCTTCTTAAAGAGAATCTGGAGCCACAGGATTACCAAGAAAAAATCATTTAGAATCTGAGGCTAAAGCAGCAGGTCTCCCGGAGGACTCGTGATTACATCATACTCCTGAAAAGCAGATTGTTGATTTAGTGTTAGCATATCGATCATTGCTAGCTGATGTTAATTATTACCAAGCCGTTACTGGGTCTCACAAGCGTGATGGGTTTATTGGCCAGTTAGGGTTCTATGGTAGTTAACCAGTACCAGAATATGGTTAGGTGTTAGCAGTAAGTTCTGTTGATGGCACAATAGTCCACATAGCCCACAGTCATTTATTACACATTTTATGAAGATCTAGAAGACAGATCCTCCAGACACGAAGAGGTTACATCATCCTCTGCCACGTGCTCTGGTTGGCCCATTGGCCCACGAACCGAGAAAATGGTCTTTATACTTTGAAGTGCTTAAATCGGAACAATTTTTTTTTACATGAAACTTACATGTCATTCAGATGTCAAGGTTCATAAATAGGAGTTTATATGAACACAGCCTCCCCCATTTGCATGCATCTCTGTATTCCTTTGTGCCCTAGTGGAAGAGGTGAAGTTAGCAGGCCTGCAGGAGTAAGTATTTGGCCTTTGTAATCTGCATGTTGTCATTGCAGCAAACACCAGGGAGGATCAGTTTAAATAAGAAAGATTTCTAGGGTTTATGGTTTCACTGCTTCTGGACCATGGTGAGGCTGGGCATCCCGGTGGGGAGCCTGAAGTGGGCCAAAGCTGCTCACATTATCATTATGGTGGACAGGGAGAAAGGGAAAGAGAGAGAGAGAGAGAGAGAGAGAGAGAGAGAGAGAGAGAGAGAGAGAGAGAGAGGGAAAGAGAGAGAGAGAGGGAAAGAGAGAGAGAGAGAGAGAGAGAGAGAGAGAGAGAGAGAGAGAGAGAGAGAGAGAGAGAGAGAGAATCCACTTCTTCCAACAAGGCCCTACCTTCCACAGTTTCTACCAAGTCCATATGGCTATGAACCCTTTGGTTGATTTTAGTTGATTAAGCCAGACCCTTCTCATGATCCAGACACTGTACCGGGGAACCACGAGTCCACTGGGGGTGGAGGGTCATCCATATCTAAACCATAGAGCTTTTTACAGAAGGAGGTGGATGATACCTGTTCTAGAACATGTTCAGGCCTTATGTTGACTAGTCCACGGTGCACATCAGGCAGAGTGGTTACGCAAGAGACATCCTCTGCACTCATCCCCAACTTAGCAGCTGCTGCCCTCTCTGCGTGGTAAACTTCCTCCCGGTTAAATGCTCACCCAGTGCCTGTGAATTCAGATCACAAACTCTGGCTCACAAGAAATGTAGTTTTACTTTCTGGGATACAACTTGGTTTGGGCTTAGAACCGTCTTTCAGCGATGAGGTAAAGAGATGCCAGGATTTTGAGCCTGCTCTCATTTCTCTCTGGGCAGTATCGATATTGCTGGGGACGGAGCATCTGATGGTCTTGGTGGTCAGTGTTTCATGTCGGTCCTTGCTAAAGTGCACAGGGCTGGATCAGGTCCTCATGTATAGCTTGGCGGCTTCCCCTTTGCCTCTGCCACCAGATAGAAGCTGATGGGGCTGCGCCGCCCGTACCACAGTGCTGACTTCGACTATGCCTCAACTTAGCTTACAGTTATTGTAATCATTCTTTCCCTTTCTCTCAGGGGTGGATCCCAAGAACCTCAGCAAGGTTTAAATGCTACTCATCCCCACTCTCTTTCCCATCCCCACAGGCTGATCTAGTAGGCTGGGGGCGAGAGAGCGTAGCTTGAGCCTTGGGGTTATCTGAAGAGACAGTATCCTAACGTACCAGGAGGGTTCAACAGCACTGCTGGAGGCAGAGGTTTTCCGAGGATGGTCCAGAACTCCAGCATCAGAATCCCGTGAGACTGAGCAGAAAAAGATGCTCAGACCCTACCTCATGTGCACTCAGGATTTCTGGTGGTGGGACCAGGAGTATGTCTGAACCGGCTGTGCTGAGAATCTGATGCTCCTCAAGGAGACACATTATCTGGACCAGGAAGTAGGGCACATGATGTTAGGGACATCGCAGTCACCCCTACTGCTGGTACTTCCCTTCTTGTTCCTAGGTTTTTAGTTTAGAGAGGGGGAGGACTGCCAAGTGTCTCATTCTGCAATGTGTTAACAGAGTCTTTCCGTACTCCTGGGAGGAGGAAGCAGACTTTGAAACTTTAGGCCAGGGGTTCTTAATGTTCCTGATACTGTGACTCTTTGATGCAGTTCCTCATGCTGTGGCAACCCCAGCCATAACAGTAACTTTGCTACTGTTATGACTCTGTTACAAATCCTGTTATGAATAATGTAAATAGTTGATATGCAGGGTATCTAAGAGAAAATGCCCATGGGGGGGCGCGACCCACAGGTTGAGAACCATTGCTTTAAGACCAGGTATACTTCAATACTGGGAATTCACCTCTTGTTGTGCCAGTTGTTTCCATAAATGGTGAATATCCAACTTCCTGGATGTAGGAAAGGGCTACCAGGCAAAAGAGGAACAGAGCTGGCAGGACATCCCGGTGTGCCTGCAGCCCAGCCTAAAGATCTGAGTTCAGTCCTTATGATCCACGTGGTGATAGGCGAGAACCAACCCCTACAAGTTGTCTTCTGACCTCTACATCCACATCCTAGCGAGCGTGGAACCGCCCCCAAGAAACTTTAAGAGGAGAGGATCTCCAAAAGCATTGTTTAAGAGCATACACATTCCGCCCCTCACAGTGCCCCATCACGGGGAGGTTTGGGAATATGGGAAGAGACCAAGGTTAGGAAGTGTGTCATCTGACTGGAGCCTCCATTTCAAAGGGGTTTGGTGGTTCCAGAACTTGTTGTGTGGAACTTCCCACTTGCTCCAGCCTCTCCTGTCCTCACAGCTGTTTGCTTTTGTTCCCAGGCCTGTGGGCTGTGGTCAACAACGCTGGGATCTTCCAGTATCCAATAGATGCGGAGATCATCCCCATGGCCCAGTACAGAAAGTGCATGGCCGTGAACTTCTTTGGAGCCGTGGAGGTCACCAAGGTGTTCCTGCCTCTCCTCAGGAGATCCAAGGGGAGGCTGGTGAACATATGTAGCATGGGAGGTGAGTCAGCCTGGTGGCATGTGGTCACGTGGTGCCTGTCACCCGATGTGGAGCTTTTCACTCTTTGTAAGCTACACAAGAGAGCAAGGGCTCACAAAAGCCGGCTGGGTCACAATGAGTCAGTCTGTGTCTTCACGGTTGACCTTTCTTTCCTTTCAAATTCTCTCATGCGAAAGCACTTTTCGACTTTCTGCTAATTACTATGTTCGTTGCTGGGGATTTGGAGACTCTTAGGTGTCTTCATACTGTGACTGCTGACACGTAAGCATTGCGGGACAGCACAGCTCATGGGGTCCAGGTGACTGCTGCCTCGGGAAGCTTGTCTTCGGCCTTCTCTGAACACAGCTCACTGCTATTTCCTGTAAGCTGAAAAAGAGAGGAGGTCTGCTTTGTGTGCACCTGGGGCTCCCTGGGTCCATCCCCTGGGGTTGGCCCTGATGCTGTCCTCACCTTTGTGGGTTGGGTGCAGGGTGTTTCAACAACCTGGTGGTCTCCTATTCCCTCAACAACGGCCTCTGCCTGGGTTGCCACTCCTCGCCTTCTCCCATAGATATTTGCACACAGGAGTTCCGTAGGCCTTCCTCAGCTATGGGAGACTGTCTGGAGTCTTTCTCAGGTTTCCTCATGGACGTCAAACGGGTCTGGGCTCTGGACACTCAGCTCCTGCCTTCTAATCTCCCTATTAGATTAGTTGGTTCTAGGTAAAGTTTGTAAAAATGGACGGTCCAACTAGGTTTCTGGTATTTGCGTGCGCACATGTGTTGCAATGTGAACAATTCTAGAATTTCTTTTTGGTGGGGGAAAGGTATTTATTTATTTTTATTTCCTAGACCCTTGTTGCTGTTTATCACATTCCTTTCCTGGCTTTAATTCAGTCACTTCCTTAAAATTAACTGCTGTGTGCCTTTGATTGGAGTCTTTGATTGGCTCGAGGTATAAGCAAGGGAAAGAGAGAAGGCTGAAAGGATTATGGGGGAAGAAAAAAACCCGATTCATGATTAGGAGCAATTATTGTTTACCTTCTGTGAGAAAACCGGATTTATTTCCAGATGTTTGCTACTTCTCACACACTAATGAATCTAAAGGAATCCCGCTTGTAACATCTTTGTATGGTGTGTGTGCGCATTCATGCCTATGTGCATATACTTGCACATGTGTGATGGAGGCTGGAGGCGGTTTCTACCTTAGCTTTTAACAGTATCTTTCACTGACCCTGGAGCTAACTGACTTAGCTGGACTGGCCGGTCAGCAAACTTTAAGGATCTTTTCGTCTCTGCCTTCCTAGCACGGAGGGATTTGACATCATTATCATCATCCCTCCTCTCTTTTTTTTTTTTTTAAATGGAAGGGACTGGGTTTGAACCTGGGTCCTCATGCCTGCACAGTAAGCATTTTATCAGCTAAGCCATTTCCCCGGGCCCCAACCAACACGCACTGCTTTACCTTTGTCTTTGTTCTGAACTTGGCCTTTATGCCTTCACACTCTTTGGAAACCTCCCCTCTCCTACTGACATGGTAGCCTCTGGTGCCTTTGGCAGGGCCTCTCACGGTCCTCGACTCATCCATTCTGTAAATGTTTACTGAAGTGATTGATGGTTGCCTTTTCCTGGCTCCTTGACCAGGCTGCCATTCTCTTTGTTGTCTTTGTTCTTACTTTGGGCCATCCCTTCATTGGTGACGGTTTACTTCAGTGGTCTCTAACACAGAGTGTGGGCTGCACACCTGGTATCTAGCAGGAAATAGCATCAATGAAGAGGTGAACCCATGCAGTTGGGCCTTGCAGTGCCTGCCTGTAACCCCAGTACCAGGGAGGCAGAGGCAGGAGGATGGTGAGTTCTCATTGAACTTACTCACCTCTGTAGTCAGCTTGGTACCATGATGGTTCAAAATCAAAATAAGGTCTTCGGGAGGTGGGCTCAGTCTAGAAAATGTTTGTCTCATAGTCATGAAGTCCTGAGTTAGAGCCCTAGAGTCTATATAAAAAGCCAGGTGCAGTGATATTACCCTTCTCTCCTTCTGTATTAATTTGCTAAGGATGTGGAACAAAAGCATGGCTGAAGACCAAGGGTGGTAGCTTAGACATCGGTGTTTTTTTCTTACCATTCTGGAGACTGGAAGTCGAGATAAAGAGGTCCGTAATGTTGCTTTCTCATTGGGTCTGTCGTGTGGGCCTTCAAGGACCTTCTGTCGTCATGTGCTCATTTTATTTGTTCCTATCTGAGTGCCTGCAGTCCCAGGGTCTCCTCCTATGAGGATGCCATAGGAGTTAGGGGCCTATTTCAACCTAGAGGGTCACTGAAAATGCCCATGACACTGAGAGCGAGGGGTTCAACCCATGAAGTTTTCTGGAAAAGGGTTCAACATTCCAGCTTTAATGCATTGATGGAATTCAGCAGAAACCCAAAGATGAGTGTCTTAGAACATCATGGAGAATTTTGTGATGTAATAAGAATTACTTTGAGGAAAAAGAAAAGAGCTAGATTAGGGCAAAGGAAATAGCCTTGTCTGTAGAATCTGTGCTGTGTAAGTTTAGGGATCAGTTTGGATTCCTGAAACCAGTGTGAGAAGCTAGCTGTGGCAGCAATTTCCCATAATCCTACCACCAGGCAGACAGAATGGGCAGATACCTGAAGCTCATCTGCTGGCCAGACTAGATGAATGGGTGAGCTCCAGATTCAAGAAGACCTTGTCTCAAAAAATAAGGTGGAGAGAAACTGAGGGAGACCCCCCAGTGTCGACCTTTGGCTTCTACATGCATACACACATACACACACACATACACACTTGTGTGTAGTGTGGCCGTATTTCCATTCATGTGTTTAATTACCACATAATACATACATACACAACACACACACACACACAGAGAGAGAGAGAGAGAGAGAGAGAGAGAGAGAGAGAGAGAGAGAACACAATTAGGTTTACACAAGAATCAGGGAAGCTAAAGAACCTATGGAAGGTATAAAGGGATAACCCACGGGGCTAGGGAGATGGTTCAGTGGTTAGAGCACTTTCTGCTCTTGTACAAGACCAGAGTTTGTTTTCCAGATCCCACACAGTGAGTCACAGCCCTCTGTGACTCCAGCTCCAGGTGATCTAAGACACCCTTTGCCTACCTTTGCAGGCTTCTGTGTATACAGGGTGCAGAGAAATTTGCCCAGGCACAAACACATGGGCAAATAAATAAAAGATACATAAAAAGGTAACTCATAATCTACACACACACAGGAGTCACCATTTAGTGTGGTTAGCTTCTTGACGATGCAGCTCTGGCAAAACTGAGACAAAAGTGGCTTTGCTACTGGCTTCTTGTTTAGAAGCAGGTAGAAACAGGGAACTAGTTAATAGTGTCTGCTCTGGACAGGAATCCTGGCTATCTGGACCTATCAGACTGGAGTCTGAAATCTCTAAAGTCATTGCTACTGGCTTCTTGTTTAGAAGCAGGTAGAAACAGGGAACTAGTTAATAGTGTCTGCTCTGGACAGGAATCCTGGCTATCTGACCTATCAGACTGGAGTCTGAAATCTCTAAAGCCAGGAAGAGTTGAGCTGGAATGTAAAAGTCTTCTCAAATCGTTTGTGGCTACAGGGCTAATAACCCCAGCAACACCAGAGCTGCTGCCGGGGAGCGGCTGGTCTGATGAACAGACATTGAGGTAATTCGTTACAGCAGCAACAGGAAGCTAATATAACTGGTTTGACGTAGATAGCAGATCAAATGCCTCTAGGCTTGTCACAGTTTTATTATAAGAAAGGAACTTCTACATTTCCTATCAAAATGCTGGGCCGACTTCCCTCTCCAGTACTCCATTCAGGTTGCTAGTCAAAGCTCCCTGTTCCTCAAGCTGTCTGAGCAGGTGTCATGGATGGCATCTTCTGTTAGTTTTACCTCTCAGCTAGATAGCTAACAAGACGTTCTTTCTGCAGTAACAAATGTGGGTTTTGAGGTCTTGATTTAGCCCTTTCTTTGTGGGGAAATCTTTATTACCTGTGATTTATATTAATGCCCTGCCAATTCCAAATATTTTCCTTCCCTCCACATCTGAAGTTCAGTCCTCCCTCTTTTATGTAACCTGGGTATGCATGAAAATATCAGTTTATTCTTTAAACATTATTGAATCTCCTCATTTTTATTTTCAATCACATTTATTTTGTGTGTGTGTGTGGTCTGTGTGTAGAACATGTGTAATGGTAAACTTTCAGTCAAAAGACAACTTTGGAAATCAATTCTGTCCTTCTACCATGTGGGTCCCAGGGATTGAACTAAGGTCCCCAGGCTTGGGGGCAAGTGACATGATCTTTCCAACCCCACTACCCAATCTTTTCCCATTGCTGAATGAACGACTAGCTCTTTAATCATCCCACAAAGTCTAAGTCAACTTCTGAAAACATGTTTTACTGAACTTTTAGTTGGAAGATGGAGGTGAGGGTAACTCTCATACAAACACCCCTTAGTTCAAATCCCCTTCCGATACCCCACTATTTTCCAAGCATCCTCAGTTGCTGTCCCTTCATCTTTGGTCCACTTCCTTCTGTCTTCTCTGCCTTCCCAGTCGTGACTCTTCCCTCCTCTGCTTCCTATGCTCTCCTGTCCAGCACATTCCTTTCACATCCTCTGGATTTTTAGCTGTTCAGTGGTCTGAGGACCTTGGTAGGGTCTGCCTTTCTTGAGTCACGAGTAAGCAGAGGCAGAAGAGGAAAAACTAACGGTACATATTATTGGCGGTATTTATTTCCTGTCTGGAGCTCTTACAGATGGAAGAAGCAGTCAGCTTCTCTAACTTCCCGTCTTTCCTTTCTCCACTCACCCTTTTCTTCATCATTTTCTTCTCTAATTCCTTCCCTCTCCTTGGGTGCCCCGTTCTGCCCTAGGACCTTGATCCATGGATGGCTTTCTAGCAAATAATCAATCATTTTCTCTCTGTCAATAGCTGGAAGTTAGAAAGTTGGGGGGGGGGTACACTCTACTTCTTAGATGAGTGACACTCCTGGAATCCCCGAAGCCAGGCCTAGTTTTCTCCCGATAGAATAAAGGGAGTGGGAGGATGGAGTGCATAGCCATTCTGGGAACGCTTCCCTGTAGTAGCATAGCGCAAGTTTAGCGCTCCGACTCCAATCCCAGCAAGGCAGTTGGATAAATATTTAACCAAGTATTTAAAGAGTTGGGAAAGAGCGATCTAAAAGCTGTTCCTGGACAGTTTCCTTCTTAAGAAATCAAAGTAAATATTTGTATGCGGCCTCACCGTGTCCCTGAGTAAGAACAGCTGGAAGCAAGCTCTTCTTGAACGTGACTGGGCCCGCAAGGGTTTCGAGTCAGGCGGAATCTGAATCTTGATCTTCTGTTATCGGCTGGTGACATGGGGCAGGACACTCATTTGTCCGCCTCTGGTGTCAGCTGTCACATGGAGATGATGAAGAACCTGGACAGTCTCGGGGATGTTAGGACATGTGGGGAAGTTATTCTCTACCTCTGACTCCTTGACATTTGGAGCAGGAGGCTGTCCTGTACATTGCGGAGAGACTGGAAACACCCACGTCCTTGACTCCCTAGAAAGTAGCAGCACTGCCTCCTCTTGGTGACAAATCAAAGCCTCAGGTTCTGCCGCTTGTCCATGTGGTGGCCATGTGGCTCGAGGGAAAAACTGCTTTTCTTCGTATTGTCTTCTCTCTGTGGGGTGGGGAGGATTTGTGCCCTGTATTTCTTCTGAGCCAGGAATCGGGAAGACCTCTTGGTTGAAACATCACCCAAAGCAAGCACAGCAGTATGTGTGAATGCAGACCCTTCTCCTTCAGCACGAAGACAAATGTGCTCTGTAGGAGAAAATTAGATCTGGCTTTGGGGATTCCAGGGGTGTCACTCAACTAAGAAGTGGAGTATAAGGCTACAGAATCATATACCTTAAAATAACCACTCTAGTCAATTTTGTGTGATGCAATGTTAGTTTATGTTTTATTTTGCCCCAATAACAGTTTTTGGGGGGGTCTCACTCTCCTATTTTTGACTTACTAATTCTAGAGCGGGAGCTGAGAATTTGCAGCTCTGCGTTTCCCCGATGCTGCTTTTCACTGCTATTCATTCTTTTCGGAACAATGTTCCAGGCCTTGATTTTGGTGGGGTACCTAGAGGCTTGTCACAGTCCCAGAGACCTCCAAATGACAAGGAGACCATCAAATGCTGCTTGAAGTTTCTGTGAGCTTCCTTGGAGGAATGAGCAAGCCTGTTTCTCCTGAGCTCATGGGTGGGGTTTGGAGTTCAGCTTGAGAAAGCAGGCCAGAGGAGAGGACCTTGTTATCAGTGTCAGCTTCAGTCTGTCTCAGAAGCATCAGAAGCTGGGGGAGAGGCCTTGTGGTGTCCTCCTGAAATTAGGTCTGGGTAACCCTGGCTAGGAGAGGTACCAGCTTTTGTGACCTTGGAACCTTTTCCTTGGAGCCTCTGGGAAAGCCTGCTGTATTCTGCCCCCTGCTGTCTTGCCAGGGAATTTATTTGAAAAGTTTCATTTCTTCAATTTCCATGTAATCACACCTTAGCTTCAGGCCATAAAAAGAGGGCTCCTGGGTCTGGGGAGATGGCTCAGTAGTAAAAAGCTCCTTTTGCTCATGTGGAGGACCCAAGTTAGGTCCCCAGTACCCACATCAGGCAGCTCACAACTGCCTGTAACCCCAGCATCAGTGATCCTCTGGCTTCCATGGCGTACCTACTCATGTATGTGCACATGCTTGCACACAGACTCACATATGTAATTAAAAATAGAAAAATGAAATCTTTGGCAAGCAGTCTCTTTATATAGGGATTGATGATGGCGGTGTGTTCGAGGCTTTATGTATTCTCAAAGGACACTAAAACTGACCAGTAGGACCTTAGGTCACATTACCTACTTACCCAGGATAGCAGACAAGAGAAGCTTCCAGGTGATGGAGGTTGGCCAGCCAGGAGGCATGTTAGCAGATAGAAGCTACAATATGCAGTCTGGAATGAATACTTCCTGTGTTCAAATCCTAGCTCTACTTAAGACTGAAAAACAAAAAGCCAGTCCCAAGCAATGTGCCTTAGTCCTTACTTAGAATCCACATTGCCTCCTTGCGTAGGTGAAGTCAGTTCATGTGGAGGTCCAGGAAGCCCACTAGCAACAATGGTCTAGCCTACCACAGCGACCACAAGGTAGTGATGAGTTAGTGACTTATGAGTGCCTTAAAGAGTGGTCGTAGCACCAGGCTTCTCCCTAACCCCATAATGGCTCCCTCTATCATGATATCACTTTTATTGCTCCTTTTCTCTGTCCCTCCCCCAACTTGGCCATCTGGGCTACTCATGTTCCCATCCTCCACCCACTCCCTTCTACCCCCTCCCAGTTTACCCAGGAGATCTCAACTATTACTCCTTCCTGGGGTCCTCCATGAATGTCTCTCTTAGGGTCCTCCTTTTTACCTAGCTTTTCTGAGGCTGCAGATTGTAGCCTGGTTATCCTTAACTTTATGTCTAATATCCAGTATGAGTGAGTGAGTACATACTGTGTTTGTCTTTCTGGGTGGCGTTCCGGCATCTTTCTCCTTCAGCAGCTACTTGGTGTCTCTCTGACTCCGCCTACTCTGGGTCTGAGTTACCTCACTCGGGATGGTTTTTCCTAGTGCCATCCATTTGCATGGAAGTTTCAAGATGCCACTGTTTGTTGTTTGTTTGTTTGTTTGTTTGTTTTACCACTGAGTAGTACTCCATAGTGTAAATGTACATTCTCCTTATCCATTCTTTGGTTAAGGGGCATCTAGGTTGTTTCCAGTTCTGGCTATTACAAATAACGCTGCTATGAACATAGGCATTCATAAGGATGACCCTAGCTAAGGCCCTAGCAATAGTGGAGAGGATGTCTGCACTGGCCTTCCCCTGTAATCAGATTAGTGACCACCCTAACTGCCATCATAGAATCTACATCCTGTAACTGATGGAAGAAGATGCAGAGACCCACAGCCAAGCACTGGGCTGAGCTCCTGGAGCTCAGTTGAAGAGAGGGAGGAGAGATCAGATGAACAAGGGGAGGTCAAGATTATGATGGGGGAAAACCACAGGGATAGCTGACCCTAGCTAGTGGGAGCTCATAGACTCCAGACTGATACCTGGAGAGCCTGCATGGGACTGAACTAGACCACATGGGTGACAGTTATGTGGCTTGATCTGTTTGCCAGGGGTGGGTGGTGGCTGAGTGGGACCAGGACTTGTCCCGGTGCATCGGTGCATGATCTGGCCTTTTTTTTTTTTTTTTCCCATTCCCTATGATGGGATACCTTGCCCAGCCTGATTCAGTGGGGGAGGGGCTTCATTCTGCCTCAACTTGCTATCCCACTCCCCTTATCTCCTCTGAGAAGTGGATGGGAGTAGGATGAGGGGGGTAGGAGAAGGGGAGGGAGGGGGAACTGGGGTTAGAATGTAAAATGAAAAAAAAATTTAAATTAAAAAAATTAAAGAAGGAAACATAAAGCGATAAAAATCAAGGCATTTTTAAAAAGCCAACTAGCTGAATTTTCTCTTGTAATGCTTCATAGAAATGGTAGTAAACATTGTATATACCTAAAAAAATGAGTGGTCTTGTGATATACTTAGGTTCAGGCATGCATTATGGTCTCAAGTGCTCTTACTAAAAGCTTCAAGTATGAGGAAAGGTAGGATTTTCATAAAGGGGCTCAGAGCTAAAATGCTGTCCTCCCACGGTAAAGCCTGTCTGTCTAGAAGGAGAAGAGAGACTTTGGCCAGGAAAAGGAGTCAGTTGCAAAATACCAACAACGCTTGCAAAAGTCATGTTTGCTTGGTGAGGGTTGCAGAAGCATGGAAAATTCGTTAGAACCAGGGTACATAGAAAGATAAACCAGGGGACACAAGAGGTAAACCATGGGACACAGGAAGCTAAGCCAGGGGACACAGGAGTTCCTCGTGGAAAGTTGTGGGCATGCCCTGAAGCTTTGGGAAGAAGAAAATAGGCATTAAGCCTTTCCTGGATTTTGCTGAAACGTCCACAGGCTGTCATAGTGCTGTGGTTTCCTCTCTCTAAGAACTGTTTTTAAGAGTTGAGATGGATGTACACTGGACAGCTTACAGTCAAAGTGAGCAATCAGGTAACTTTAGACATGCTTACATCCCCAGGGCACTGGCACTACCACCAACCTGCTTAGAAGATTCTCTTTCTCTTGCTCCTCCTCATCTCTTGAATTCATCTACAGACTCGGTGGCTCGAACAGCAAAAATTTCTTTCTTTCAGTTCTGGGGGTTGACATCTGAAGTCAAGATGCTGGTAGGGTCAGGGGCTGATGAGAACTGTCTTCCAATTTGCAGATACTACCTTCTCACTGTGTTCTTGTATTATGGACACACACAAACACACACACACACACACACATGAGACAGACAGAGAGAAACAGAGACAGAGAATATAAAAGAAGAAGCTATTAGTGTCTCCTTTTAAAGGGCCACTGATTACACCATTGTTATGACTTAATCATGCTCCAAAATCCCTATCTCCCAACACAATCCTATTAGGGTCTAGTGTTGAAGGAGCTGTGGGCAGGCCTGCTTTTCATCCCACCCAGATCCCGCATGGCTAGCTTAGCCCCAGAATAATTACACAGAAATTGTATTCATTTAAACACTGCCTGGCCCGTTAGCTCTAGCCTCTTACTGGCTAACTCTCACATCTTGGTTAACCCATTTCTAATAATTTTTGTAGCACCATGAGGTGGTGGCTTACTGGGAAGATTCTAACCATTGTCCGTCTTGGGTAGGAGAAGCATGGCGACTGGCTCACTGCCTTTTTTTCTCCCAGCATTCTGTTTTGTCTTCCCCGCCTACCTATGTTCTGACCTATCAGGCCAAGCAGTTTTCTTTATTAATTAACCAATGAAAGCAACAGGTAGATAGAAGACACTCCTACAGTCTAGACTTTCAGTTAACGATTTTACTTTGGTTTTTAATTGTGAGCATGCTTGTGTCAGTGTGTAAGTATGTGAGCATGTGAGGATCATGCCCACAGAGGCCGGAAGAGGACATGGGATTCCCTGGAGCTGTAGTTACAGGTGGCAGAGGCGCTGGGGAATGAACTCAGACTCTAAGAGCACTATGTGCTCTTCACTGCTGAGCTATCTCTCCAGGCCAAGGATCAATATCTAAATTTTAGGGACTACAACTCAGTCGGTAGCTCTTTCATCTTGTGACCATGGACATGTTTTTCTCATTATAGATTAGTTTGAGTGTTTTAGAATTTTACATAACTGCAGTCATAACAAAGAGTACACACTCAATCTTGTTTGGCTTTCACTCACTGGAATTACGCGAGACCTCACTGCATATATACTAAGTTCATGGCTCTTAGTGGCTGAGTTTTATTGTTCTGGAAGGATGGATCATTTTAGCCATTCACCAAGCAGATTTTCTTTGGCTAGGGACACCCTTCACAATGCCAGAGGCTATGTTTTGGGTCCTATTTTCTCAGGGACCTCTTGGGACCTGCCTGTCTTCACTTCTCCAGTGCTATGGTGACAGACATGGACCACCCCACTTGGATTTTACATGTGTGCTGGGGATCTGAATTCAGGTCCCTATGTTTGCACGGTGAACACTTTACCAATTGAGCTGTCTCTCCAGTTACTGAAGGCTCATCCTGCTAGTCTGGAGCACACTTACGTAGTCACACCTGCAGAGCCCGTTATTCCCAACAGAGAACTCCCACTTTCTTGTCTCCTCTTAGTATCCCTTCTAAAGTCCCCTCCTCAGTTCGAGGCCAGCCTGGTCTACAAGAGCTAGTTCCAGGACAGGAACCAAAAGCTGCGGAGAAACCCTGTCTCAAAAATAAAAAATAATAATAATAATAAAATAATAAAGTCCCCTCCTCGTCTGTGACCTAACCCAGCTTCAGGTTCAGGTACTAAGGTAACTGGGATCTAGGCATGGCAGTGAACATGTGTTCCACCACAGACTAAGATATTCCTCATGCTCTTTACAGAAGTGGTCCATCGTTCACTATGGCCTGTGTGGCTCCTCGTTGCAACTGGTATTATGTCTAATTTATTGGATATTGCCAAGGTGGGCTGAAGGGTGGATCCCATCCAACTCCCCCAAAGTGGTACTGTTAAAGCTGGAGGCCATGAGCTAGGTAGCAGATGCTGTCGATCCCACATCTACCACGGTCCATTTAGAAACAAATACACCCATGCAATGGGAGTGACCAAGGATATGAGCTCTCTTGGATTCAGGAGAACCTCGTTTACCTTTGCCTGGCTTAGTCACTGTTGATATCAGTTCCTAGTATACAGTTAGGTACTTTAAATATTTGTTGGATGAATGACTGAAAATATCAAACCTAATTTTTTTTTTTTTTTGCTCCCATTCTTCCCACAGCTGAGGTTCCGATGAAATGGATGGCTGCTTACTGCTCCACGAAGGCAGCTTTGACCATGTTTTCATCAATCGCCAGACTGGAGCTTTCCAAGTGGGGAGTCAAAGTTGCTATCATCCAACCTGGAGGTTTCCAAACAAGTAGGTACCTGAGACCAAGAGCTCTGTGATGTTCACCATAAGGGGGACCCTGACATTCCTCTTGGTCAATTATGACATGCATCAGCCCCTCCAGGGTTGTCAGAGATGAACACAGCTAGGCATTAGTCATGACAACTTATTTCACTCAATAGGAACTAAGTTCTAAACTGACCGTGTAGATGTCATTTGGGTGTTTTAAATATTTTATTTATGTGTGTGCATGTCTGTCTGTTTGTGTGGACATACACATGTGTGCAGGTCCCTGGAGAGGCCTGAAGAGGATGTGGGATCCCTTGGAACTAAAGTTATAGGCCATTGTGAACCATCGCATGTAAATGCTGGGAGCTGAACTCTGACCCTTGGCAAGAGCAGGAAACAATCTTAACTGCTGAGTCATCTCTCCAGCCAACACTTGGCTATTTAAATGGAGCTGAGGGTGTGGGGAAAGCAAGGCTCAGTCAAGTCAGGAAATTACAAAAGTACAAAGGCTTGGCCAGTGTGGAGGGGGAGGATGTCATGTTAGGACTCCACCCCTCCACAGAAGCTGGGAGACTGGCCTGATGCTTCCAGAGGCTTCCTTGAAGGAGCAAGCTCTCAGGGCCTTGAGTTGCAGAGCATACATAAACATACAACTAAGCAAACTTTGGAGTAAATGCTCCAGTTAAGAGCGGCCGAGGGCCGCCATCAGGGGTGTGTTCGCTAGGAAAGCAGTGAGTTCTCTGGCAGTGAGCCTTCTCAAGAAGGTGTTTGGGAGGACTTACGTATTTCTAAAATAGGGCCTGATTCTGCTAATGCTGGGTTAGAGTACAGTCAGTCTCTTAGTGTAGGAGTTTGGAGAGAGTTACCCCATGCTCAGTTCCGTGAGCTTCATCTAACCTTTAAGAAGCAGGAGCCTTCTCTGGATGATTCTTTTCTGGGCTTCTTTCCTGGAAGTGAACGAGAGGGCTCAGAAGCTGTAAACAAACTAGAAGCCACATTGAGTACAAACCTAGCTCCTTGAACGCCTACTCTTGAATTTCCCCGAGTCCCCTTCTTCCGTGCCCAAGATTTATTTTCTCTGTGAGTGCACAGCAGCTCAGAAATGACCCCAATGGACTCTCCCTGATTTTCCTGAACCACCTTCACCCCATTTCCAACATGGTGTCCATCAGCTTCTTGCTGGGCTCGTTCATTTAGACTTGGAGATTGTTGCTAAACAAACTGAGCAGATGCACTGGGTAACATCAGAACCCCCATTCTCTGTACAAGATGGCTTCCTTCTCTGTGTTTTGAAAACAGCGTTTCCTTTCTCACTCCTTCAGAGAACAGAACTACCTCCTTCCATCCTGGGAGATGCTGCCCTTGTCCCTTCCCTCTTTAATTTCTGAACTCTGGGCCAAGACAGAAGGTCCATCCCTGTTTTTTTTTTTTTTTTGTTGTTGTTTTTGTTTTTGTTTTTTGTTTTTTTTTTGTTTTGTTTTTTTTTGTTTCCTGGACCATAAAACATTTAATTGGTCATGTCAGTGAAGGTGAGAGAAGACGGTCAAATCAAGATCACACACTGAAGGTGTTGCTAACCACTGAAGAATAAACCCTAAAAGTGTCTGTGTCAGGCCAAGGGCACAAGATAAAAATCTATGAAGAAAACCTGAACCTTGGGCTGGAAGCATCTGACAGATGAGAACCTTACTGGGATGTGAAGGAAGCTCAGGAACCAATAAGAACATAAAAAGAAATATTAGCCATATTTGAAATGGAGAGAGGATGATCCGTGGAAGGGTTTCTAGTCCAGTGTCCCCAGCAGGGGAAGTCGATAGAGAAGAGTGGAGCAAAGCTAGACCAGAATGGAAGAGAAAGAAGAATGTTCTAGAGAGAGGAATGCCAACGGGAGCTGGTGGACCAAAGAAATGCTACATTGCGCTTATATTTTTTTACATTTATTATTTTGTGCATGTATGTATGTATGCATGCATAAGCACCCACATGCTATGGCATATGCTTGGAGATCAGAGGACAAGGTTTGGGAATTGGTCCTTTTTCTCCCACCATGTGATTCCTGGAGATCCGACTCAGTCTGTCAGACTTGGTGCCAAGTGTCATTACCTACTGAGCCATCTTGCTGTCCCTGAACTGGACTTTGACACCAGGCAGTAGGACGGAGGGTTAGGTTAGGCCCAGGGGCCAAAAGAAAATTCTAGCATATCCACATAAGGCTCCCTTTGTAAAAGGGAGCAAGCTGCTATTAGGTTATACCTTAAGGGATTCAGAGAAGTCTTGCTGCTGACATTTCTGGGGACCTGCTCTTAGCTGGCACAACATCGCTTTCTCTCATACATGCTGGGGTAACTGACCTTACTGTTTCCATGAAGGACTATATCATAGACATAGGCAAAGGTGGGACACTCACCATTTAACAACTTAACACAAGCATTAACAAGCACCTATCTTTCCCAGCAGAGCTAGTCCATAAGGCCTTGAATTGCCTCCACAATTCATCCTGGCCTCCCCAGTTTATTCTGGATCCGAGTCTCCCCAGAATCTGAGCCTCCTTTGCTTCTTGTGTTCCAGACGTTGCAGGCTCACCTGACACTTGGGATAAGATGGAGAAGGAAATTCTGGATGACATTTCACAAGAGACACAGGATGACTATGGCCAGGACTATATCCATACACAGAGGAGTTTTCTCCAGACCATAAAAACCAGGTCCAGCCCAGACATCACCCCTGTGCTTTGGGACATCCAGCATGCCATTTCGGCCAAGAACCCCTCTTCGTTTTATACCCCAGGGAAACTGACTTACCAATGGATCTGCCTTAGCTCCTACTTCCCAACCAGCGTATTGGACTATGTTTTGCAGAAATGTTTTGGTTCAAGATACAAGCCAAGAGCTCTAAGGACATTGAGTTAGAAGAACAAGGCCCCAGTGGGGTAGAAAATGTCACGTTCTTAGGGTAAAAAGGAAACCTCTTATTAAACTCATTTTCTACCTCAAATTCGTTGTTTGAAACCTGTTGGTTCCTTTCGCTGTAGTGGCAGGAGGGACTAGAGAGCAACAGGGAGCACTGTGGAGGGTGCTGCTGAGATCTCCTGCCACCAGGCACCACCCAGAGCATGCTTTCCTCCCAGATGCTGGACCTTCAGTTCTAGCCCACTTCAGGACAGTGACTATAACGATAAACCAAAACCCACAGCAGGTCTCCCTTTCCCAGCACATGTAGGAAGTGTGTTTATACTGTACTGAATTCTATTAAGTGTGCACTAGTGTTATTTCTCAACAAATCAATGGGACCTACCCAAACAGGTCGTTACTTCTTCCTCAAAGATGCTAACAACTACCTGAGTCCTTAGCGAATATATGTAACCTTTCTGGTACTGGCTAATTTTGTCGTAACACTGATGGCCGTAGATCAGGGTGGTGGCCCCTTAAGGTTGAGGTTGCTGTGGCAGTTTTATTTTTATTTATTTTTGCTTTGGGATGGGTCTCATGTATCCCATGCTGGCCTCAAAAGTCACGATGTAGTCAAGAAATGAAGGATGGCCTCAAACTTCTGATCTTCCTGCCTCTGCCTCCCACAGGCAGTCACGATGCCCTGCTTGAAATGTGTGTGGGTGTGTGTGTGTGAGAGAGAGACACACAGAGAGATTATGCATGTGCATGTATGTGAGAGAGACACAGAGTGCGTGCTTGTGTGCGTACAGGTGCACGAGGGCCCGAAGAAGATAGCCAGTGTCTTACTGCATGGCTTTCTGTCTTATTCCCTTGAAACAAGGTCCCTCACTGAGCCTGGAGCTTGAGGCCGCAGCCAGTTTTTTATGTGGATGCTAGAACCTGAACTCACATCCTCATACTTGTGCAGTAAGCACTGTTACCCGCAGGGGTATCCCTTTAGCGCCCACCATCTAAAAGAGGAAAACAACAGGGGAGTGTGTGCGGCGCTCACTTCTGCTTTCCATGGCGGAGCTCTCTGTAACACGCGTTGCTTCTCAACAGCGTCTTACTCACTGGAAAACTCTTTCCAAACTGGAGTCTGTCCTGCCCGTCTCTGTCAGCCGTTTCAGTGTGTTCACAGACCCCTTGTCAGGAGGACACGCTGGCTGAGAGGTTGTCTCCTTTGCTTATCCATAGAAAGCAAATTCTTACCAGGTGTGAATGCTTAGCGTCTAAGGGCGGTGAGTTCATGGGGTCTTCAGGCTCTTCTTCTAATCAAGCCTTCTCACTATTCTGCCATGACTTCAGGAACTTCCCCCAGGGAGTCTCAAATTCCCTAATCATCAACAAGACTTGGAATTAATGTCTCATAGCTCCTCTTAATGCTACCTTGACCTCTTCCCTCAGATCTCAAGTGTTCTTGAGGCGATCTAGAATGGTGAATCCTTTCCAGAAAGCTCCAGAGAACCACCATTGATAGAAGCTGTAGCCTCGTGAAATGGATTCTTATTTTGAGGCAGTTTTGTTGTGTTAGCCAGGCTGGTTTCCAACTCCAAGGCTCAGGAGATGCCCTTACCTTAGGCTCCTGTGTATCTGGGGCTATGCACAGCCTCCAAGGTACCCTTCTCCCTAAATGTTTTTATTAAACGATGACTCCAACATCAGAAACACTCCTCGATCCAGGGACCTCAGGATGGATAGTGTATTGGCATTAACACAATTTAATCTCTTTGCATAATGGTATGGGCCTCTATGGCGACCAGGCACAAGCCAGTAAGCAGTAACATTGTGAAAGAAATGCTAATTCCCACAGTAGACCCCTAATTTCATCCAGTCACTCAGGGTCTAGACTTT
The DNA here is from genome assembly GCF_950005125.1 of Chionomys nivalis. Classification (NCBI taxonomy): domain Eukaryota; kingdom Metazoa; phylum Chordata; class Mammalia; order Rodentia; family Cricetidae; genus Chionomys; species Chionomys nivalis. The sequence goes on along the minus strand of NC_080106.1, from coordinate 11,689,538 downwards.
GGGATCAGAGCGAGCAGAGTAACAATGTAAGTTGCATTCTATCTAATGTGCGTAGGAACTCTGCCCTGGATCATCAGGCAGCTGTCTTATTATATTGCAAAGAGCAGAGGTAACTGAATGGGGAATTTGAGCTACCATCTCCGGAAGACCAGCAAGTAGCTCATGGCTTTTGTGCTAAGTGACCTGAGGAAACTCTGAAGAGTTACGATCTTTCAGTGAAGGAAGTGACAGGTTAAAGGAAGGGGCCACCTTTCCGTCATGGATGGACACCACTTGCTCCAGAGAACAAGCTACACGGGCTCGGAGCTCTTTACCTCACAGGGATGGGCTGTTAAGCTCAGCAGGTATCGACAGTTCCGTGTTAAGTGGGTGAGGAGCTAGGGAGGGGGTGGGGACGCAACCTTAGCTACATCAGCTGTTAGCGACCTCTAGAGGTCATGTGGTCTGTCACAGTCAAGAGATAATTATAATAATAAAACTAGAAACCCAGGAGGAGAAGAGAGCATCTCTTCCTTCACCCTCCGCCTGACACACGTTATGTGCGGGGTTTTATTACAGTGTGCGGGCAGCTGTCAGGAAGAAGTCCTCCTGGCACTCCCTGTGACACCTTCCCCCAGGTTGCCCCTTCCCATGAAAGCAAGGTCATCTGCAGGAAGGGATGAACTGCGCCAGTGTGCCCATGTCCTCTCGTTGAGACGTTCTTTCTCCCTAGTTACGCAGTGTTCAAATTGTCAAAATCTCTTGTTTGGAAATTACACTCGACACTTATATTTCTTTGGAAAATTGGGGGAAAGATGGCTCATTAGTGTTTCAAATAATCTAAAAAGAACGGTAATTCTGTGCCATCATGGGCCTTTCATTCTTGTCCTCGGTGAAATGATGAAAAGGGACATAACATTCCCCTTTCTTGGGGCAGCTGTGAATAGAGAGCTGAAGGAGATTGTGAGGCGACGGGGCTGGGAGTGGGGGCCGCTAATGCATAACGTTGGGATGTGTTCAGGGAGGGGAGTGGGGGCGTCTTGACCCATCTCTGTCTCTTGGCGGCCAGTGTTCCCTTTTTCATAACCGAGGCTCTAATATCCATGCTGTTCAGAGACGAGAGACAACCTCACATCGCCATATCATGAAGCAACAGCACTGAGTGAGAAGCTGCGGGGGTGGAGAGGGAACCAAAACCAAAGAGGAAGCCTGATGCTCAAGTGCTAAGTACGCAGGACACAAAAAAATACAATTGGCCCCTTTTATCTGTGGGCTCAGCTACCTGTGACTAAACGTATCCAAAATCTTTTTCTTCTGTATTGAACATGTAAACCCTTTTCCTCGTTACTACTGCCTAACGGCAGAGCGTAACTTCTGTCTCCGTAGTGCGTTGACTGCAGGGGGCATTCTAACTCATCCAGATGCAACAGGAAGTGCATTGGAGAGTGTGTACAGGGAACATGAAAAAAATTGCTCTTCTGAATGAGGTGATTGACAATTGTTATCTATGGGAGACAAGGACCCCTAGTGAAGTGGTCACGCTCCATACGTGAAGGGGGAACTGTAGGCTCTTAAGAATGAATAACCGCCAAGACAGTGAAAACTGGAGAATAACTAGTAGGAAAAACAGCCCAAGATGGATGGTAAAGGGATTTTCTTTCTTAAAAAAAAAAAAAAAAAAAAAAAAAGATGTACTGTATAAACAACAATCAAGAGAAAGCTGAAGCTGATGCATGGTTTGGATTTTGCTATCCCCCAAAAGCTCATGGGCTAAAGGCTTGTGAGATTGGTGCTATTGAGAATTGGGGGGAAATCTGTGAAGTGCGCTTTCATGAATACAAATCACATCTCCACAGCTCAGGGAACAAAACAGAAAGGGAGGTGGCAGGGGAATAAGTCAGAGGACAGGGAGGACCTGGGAGAAACAATGTCCCCTGGACGTGACGGGACCACTGCATTTGTGGACACTGCGTTTGCCGCTGTGGTTGAGTGCACAAGACCCGCACAAGATCAAGCCAGTCAGCATTCCAGCACAGATGGGTGAGGGGCTTATGAGCTCTCAACCCCCAGCCGAACAGTTATTGATAGTTCATGGCTGCAGAGAGAGCTTACAGCCTGTTTCCTTTAAGTCTGTGCCTGTGCTCCAGTGAGTGGCCTCACACTCCTGCATACACGGGCAGCACAAATTGGACTCAGTGGGTTATAAAAAACAAAAGGACGTGAAAATTGGGAGGGAGTTCTGGGAGGAGTTAGTGGGAGGAGTGGCGGGTAAATACGAACAAAATACATTGCATGTAGGTATGCACTTCTTATAATATAATATAACAAATATTATATTAAAAAAGAAGTTTGCTCTAGTGGTAGGCCTCAGGTCAACAGGAATATGCCCTCCTGTGTGTGTGTGTGAACTGTAGGAGGCACAATCCCAACCCTTTCTCTTCTTAGTCATGAGGCTGGTGGTTTTGCCCTGACAGGCACTCCCACCATGTGTTGCTTATCACAGGTCCAAAGCAATAAAGTCAACTGATTATTGATCAGAAGCCCCCAAACCATAAGCCCAAACAAAAATTTCCTTTTTACAAGTTGATTGTCTCGGGTATTTGTCACAGTCCTGGAAAAAATGGCTAATCTAGTTGGTATAACTCTGCTAACACCAGGCAGAGAGAGGGAGCTCTGAGGCTGGAAACATTTCCTAACTTCTTTATCCAGCTCATAAATTTTCTATCCTATGCAACCTGATCAGAATGGACACGTGTCTGCTCTGCAGCTCCTGGCTGCTCTGCCATTTCAATCTGACCAAGTCGTATATGCCAAGCCAGGACCTGGCTGTATCCTTTGCCCATTTGGCCCTGAAACAGGAAGGAATTCACTTTCAGTTCCCTGAAGCTGTTTTCATCTATCTCTCCCTTGCCCCACTCCCAGTTCCTTCCGCAAGTGTGCTTTCTTTCTTTCTTTCCCCCGTGAGACATGGTCCCTCCTGTGTAGCCCTGGATGTCTTGGAACACGCTCTGTAGACCAGGTTGGCCTTGAACTCAGATCCACCTGTGCTTGCCTCCTGACTGCTGGGATGAAAGGCTTGTGCCACCATCACCTGGCTTAAGTGTTTGATTTGAGACAGAGTCTTGCTTTGTAGCCCTGGCTGGCCTTGAAATTTATTCTCCTGCCTCTCCTGAGTGCTGGAATTACAGCCAGTAATTTCAGGTCTTCAAATTTCTGTCTGTCTGTCGGTCTGTCTGTCTGTCTGTCTCTTCCTTTCTTTTGTTCTGCCTTCCTGTGAGTTGTTTTATTTTAAATTGTGTAGGTATACATATAGGTATGTGAGTCCAGATACCCACATTGGCCAGAAGAGGGCAGCGGATCCTTGGCCCTTGAGTTGCACCTTGAGCAGCCAGACACAATCAGGTCTCCTGCGAGATCGGCGTCTGCTCTTCACGGTTGAGCTAGCGCTTCATTTCCCAAGTTCTTCTTGAGCTTTTCCTTTGTGTGAACTGAGAATAGGAACTCTGAGAGCCCAGTAACTAGTGTTAATCATTTTATCTATTTCAAACCAGCAAGAAGAAGGGGGTGGGGACCAGTCCTCTGATAGCTACTCACCAATCCTGCCAGCACTGTTGCTTCTAAAATATACAGGAATCCCTTTGCACGGGCCAGAGGGTGCAAGCGAGCTAACAGGTCTTCCCAAATAACTGTGCCCTTTCAGGCTACCTGGGAGGCTCTGACTCAGACAGCCTCTGTGCTTAGACATTTCAGAAGTAACAGCAGCCCCAGCCTGGCATGCGTGGAGGAAGCGCTTCTCCACGTGGCCCTGACTGTGAAGTCAGACCCAGGCTAGGAGTCCAGCACCAGGCTGCAAGCTCTTGATCACAAGGAGGAGCCTTGTTCCTGGCTGAGGTAACAGGCAGCAGGATCAAGTTTACAAGGCAATTTGGTTTTGAAACACCAGAGTACAGGTTTCATGTAGCCCCCCCCCCCCTCCGAGAGAAAGTGAGGGTGAGCCTGGCCAAGGCAGAGGGATGGTTGGAGATTATGGAGCAGAGGTTGTGGGTGATTTCCCATCATTTCACCGAGTATCACATAATGGGCACCCTTGAACACCAGTTCATCCTTTCTTTCCTACAAGGAGACACCTCTACTATGGGGTGACTCTGCTCTGGCCATTGAGGTCTCTGGGGTTCTGTCTCAGGGCTTCTACATCCAGTCAAATTTGGAGTCCCTTCTTGTCTCCTCCAGACCAAATTCCAGTGTGGCTCCAGACCCCCATAACTCCTATTAGAAATGAATAAAAGGGGGTCCACTTGGGGGCACATTTGTAAGAATGCCTAGCTTGGTAAAGAGAGTTTAGACTGGATTTCAGGCTCTTCTCTGTCTAGCAAAGAGAGATTGAATGTGGGGGTGGTGCTGGGTTATAGGGCAGGGGAGATAAGGGGACCTGGCTGCCTAACAGTGAACATGTGTATGTGTGTGTGTGTGTGTGTGTGCATGTCACATGAGTGCACCAGAAGAGGGTGTTGGATCTCCTGGAGCTGCAGATGCAGGCAATTGTGAGTCACGTGAGTCACTCCACGAGGGTGCTGGGAACTGAACTCAGGTCTTGGGCAATAGGAGCAAACACCCAACTGTTGAGTCGCATCTTCGGCCCATCAGCATTGTGCCCTTCAAAGGTGAAGGCCGCATAGTACAGAATGCTAAAAGGAACAGCTGTAGCCCATTAGCTGTTTCAGGGCAATGCACATGCAAACCTCCAGGCACCGTCATTCCCCATGCTCAGTGTGGGTACAATAAATGAGGTGGATGATCCAAGTGTTATTGAGGGCACAGGGCAACCTGGATGGCCTGACCGTGGAGATGGCTTGCTAGGATGTCCAAGTGTCTGCAGAGGACCCTGAGCAGATGAAAGAGTAAGCAGAAATATATTTGCTTGGGTTCAGGGGCTGGAAGACCAAGGTGAAGGAGTCAGTAGGATTGGTTTCTCCTTTGACCTTTCTCCTTCACTTAAAAAGTCTTCTCACCTGCACTTATTGTGTGTGTATGAGCAGGAGCGTGTGCGTCGTGGAGCATGTACAGAGGTCAGAGGACAGCTTTCAGGTGTCTGGTCTCTCTTTCCACCATGTGGGTCCCAGGGACCAAACACGGGTGGTCAGGCTTGGCAGCAAGCACTTTCCCCACTGAGCCATCCCGCTGACCCGCCTGTTTGTTTTTCTCACTTCTGGAAACTGAACCCAGGTCTTTGCATGCATAGGCAGATGCTCTGTCACTGGGCCACCTCCCCAGCCCATCTCGCTGGTAGCTGAGGCTTTTATGTGGCCATTTTCTGTTCTCATGTGGCTTTTCCTCTGTGCTCAAATGCTCTCTTTTTAAAGTCACGCCATCCATGCTGGATCGGTGCCCACTCTATTAACCTGAACGGCCTCTCCAAAGACATTGCCATCAAAACAGTCACATTCGGAGGTGCTGCTGGCTGGGATTCCACATAGGGAGCACAAATGAGCCCAAAGCCACCACCTTAAGAAACCATAAGAAGTGTTTACTCAAGCTAAAGACAGAACCATGTCTGACAAACACTAGTTCCACTTTTAGGTGTATGCTCGAGAAGAATGCACACCTATGGGTGCCTAAGATAGTCTACAGTGGTTTCAGGGACACTGACGTGGCTTCACTCTGACTACTCAAATGCCTGACAAAGTTAACAGAGAAGTATCCAAGCGGAGGAATACTCTACAGCAAAACAGAGAAATCAACGGCAGGCTTACAGTGCAGAACACACACGAATTACGCAAAGGCAGCTTTGAAGGCAAGGAGCCAGATCCCTACAGATCAAGGCTCTAGAGGGAGCTGTGCACATGGGCAGGCAGCAGCTATGTGAAGACCAACCAGAAGAGAAAAGGGAAAGAGAGCAGGAATCACTTATTCAAAGCCTCAGACTACTTAGCTTGGTGATGCATTGTGGGGCTGAAATCGCAGAATAGGCTGTGGAAGGCAAAGTAGAGATTAGAGTCTTGCGTGAGATAGGCAAGGCTGAAATGGGGAAAGGCTTGGAAGTCAATTGGGAGTTAGACAATCCAAGATAGTTGTTTTTCTTAAGGTTCGAATCTCGGGCTTTGCATAGGGCATGTCTGTGCTCTACTACTGAGCTGTGCCAGCTGTGTCCTCAGACCAGTCCTTAGGGTCTGAACTATGGAAAGTACTGAAGGAGACAGATTCCAGAGACCCCCACAAAAGGAAACAGAAGATTTAGCCTCAGCTTCAGCTGTGGGTGTAGAACCACCCCTCGCTACCCATGAGGATTTGGTCCCAGGACTTCCAAGGAAAACAAAGTCTTATTAGCTAACATCCACAAAATACTGTGTGAACACCATCCCTAGTTTAACAGTTTAAACTGTTGTGGGAATTTTTGGGAAACCAAGTCACCAAGCCATAGGTGGGGAGAGAAAAGTTTATTCTGCCAGCTGGGTGCATCCAGGATGACTCCCTAATGGCGGTGGCCTTTTACTAGGTGGGGGAGCAGAGGCAAGCAGAAAGAACAAGAACAAAAGTGTGCAAGTGTCTGGGCAAAGTTAAAATTCAGAAACCTCAGCTCCCCAGTGCCTCCAGTTTCTGGAGATCCTGCAAGCGGGGTGCAGTCGTTGCTGCTATGGAACTGTCTCGGGACTGGGAAACTCCCATTGCTCAACATGTTTGGGGCTGATCTACCATGTTCTCTCCTCTTCTTTGTCCTGATTTCTTAAGACCCTGCTAGAGGAATTCACTGATGCTGGTGGAGGACCTGGAGTCTAACCGCTTCTATCCTGTTTTGTGATGGTCAGGGTTAAGCTTAAATTAATGAGCTTAGGTGATCTACAAACAAAAATGCCTCTACTGTGTGAGCCCCACTTGCCCGAGGACAGATAACTTCCTGAAGGGCTGGGGCTGTTGTTCATGGAAGATAACGAGCCACCTGTTTTCACTTCTATAAACAAGCTCGGTTGCCCCAACTGCACAGGATGTGCCAGATCACAGTCAAGTGGGAGGTACAGCACACTTGCCCCTGAGTGGACGAAGGCAGGAAGTATGGAGCTTTGGTGGCTCTGCCTTTATAAACCTCTGGCTAAGGTAATTTGGTGCTGTACTCTGGGGATCGTGGGTATGGACCTGGCCAGTGTCCACCATCCCGGACAGTATTTAACAAAGATTGCTTCAAACTCGACTCAAACATTGTGGTAATGGTCTCATTCTCACCTGGTGGGATTATCAGCTGCTGATTAAGAGAGTTAGAAGATTTGTTTAAGGCCAATGGTAGAGACAAGAGAATGATACCCAAAGGTCCTACCAGAGGTCCCATCCAGGGGCTCAAGGAGGTTTAGATCTCACCCGAGGGAGATCCTTTGGTCTTGTCTCTGATCTTGATTCGTTCTAACATTTTAGACATCTAGACTGTCTAACATTTTCTCGACTATCCCTGTTTAATTTACCTAGAAATAACATTCTCCAAGAAAGACACACATGCTGCCCATTTTCAGCTTTCATTAGATCTAGGCTTCTATGGGTTTGTAAGACCATGGTTGCTGGGGATTCTGGTTCTGCCGGGTGACTATACCCTGCTTGGCTAGGCTGAGGTCTTCCTTGGGACATCTGGAGACTGGCTGTTGGAGGCTGGTCCAGCCTAGGACCTTTGTTTCAAACTCTAGAATGGACCAGTCCTAGTTCATTTCATGAGGCCAGGCTAAAGGCATCGTGGTTACCCAGAGGAAGGAAGCCGTGCTTGAATCAAGAACATACAGTAGGAGGAGAATAAAAATAATTCCTGCTAAAGGCTTCTGAGCGACAAGAACTAGCAAATCGCATCACTGTCGGTCGGTGACCCCTGCTGCATGGCTGAGCCCACATCTAGAGACGAGAGTGCATTCTCCTCCGAGGACAAGGGTGTGGATGCAGGGAGGCTAAAGGACAGCTCTGAAGTGTCTGTCACCTATCAGTGGATCCCAGGCCTGTGAAGAAAGAACGTTTGTACCTAAAGAGATGTTGAGAGGGAGTCAAATGCAACCATTTCTCACAGAGACTTAAAAGTGGAATACTATTTTATACACATTAGCTATATACATCTTAAGTATACAGCTCAAAAGTTATTTTATTTTGTTTTCTTTTTACTTTTTACTATTTCTTAAGCCTCTCACATACCCTGGACTAGTCTCAAGCTCACTGCATAGCTAAGAATGGCCTTGAACGTCAGATCCTTCTGTCTCTCTTTCTCCCAAGCGCTGGGATTATAGGAATGTACTACCACACCAGTCATGATTTTTTTTAAATTTTAACATGAAATGTATATATTCAGTTTTTAATCTGAGCACTTGGGACCTGAAGGAAGGAAGATCAGAAGGTTCTGGATCATTCTGGGTTACATAGTGAGTTTGAGGCCAGCCTTGTCTACCTGAGACCATGTCTCAAATGATAACAACAAAAATAACAAGCAACCCAAGATGGCAAAATAAGAAAAAGAACCACTTTAAGTGTGTATTTCTTTGTTGCCAGGAATGGTGGTGCACGTGTCTAACCTCTGCTTTTGAAGGCAGAAGCATGAGAAATATAATTTCAAGACCAGCCTGGGCCACACACAGAGAGATATTGATCAAAACAACAGTAGCCATCATAAAAACAAGTCTCCGGAATAAGATGAAACTTCAGAACAACTCAACTTCTCCACAATGCCCCTTCCATGTGATTTTTTTCCACTCAAATTATTTTTTAAAATTAAAACCAATATACTATTTATAATGAATGCATCTTTAGGTTTTTCCAGTTTCCAATCAATGTGTATTTAGCTTTCCAACCGCTATCGGCTAATTCTCTGCTCACTAGTGCTTCCTGTGTGGCATAGCTCTTCCTTGTTTTTCAGAGCTCACTTTTCCACATTTCTTACACAGAGGGCATGCGCAGCTCTGCTTTGTGATCTGGAAACAAATTTCAGCCCAGAGTTCTGCCGTGAATCCCCTGACTGCGAATAAGATCACTACCACAGTTTAAAGTCAGGTTTGAAGCAAGCCTTAATTAAACACTGGCCAGGTGGATGAGCTCTGCTCAGGTCCATATCCAAGCTCCTGGGAAATGCCCCAATCAAGTTTTACAGCAGCGTAAGTATTTCTGATCAGATCCAATCAGGGGCAAGCATATATCCCGATGTTCTCCAGGCTATATCCAATCAGAGGCAAGCATACACATCCTGATGTATTTCCTGCCTGTGAACCTCCCGCCCACATGTGATCAAGTACATCCTGTGCAGATGGGTCAAACAAACTTGTTTAGGGGAGTGAAAACCTGTCTCATTGTCTCCCACAAACAACAGCCTCTAGCATTTCAGGAACTGTCTGTCCTTGGGCAAGGAGCTGGCAGATCAGAAGCATTTTTGTGCCGTGTATCTCTAAGGTAAAGTAATTGAAACCTAAGTTTAGCTTTTCCATCTGAGGGACCTGTCCTCATTAGTGACCCCACTTCTAAGATGGACTTGCTGGTCTGTGTTTGTAATCCCAGAAGGCTGAGGCAGGGGGCTGATGATCTTGAGGCCAGTTTGGTCGACACAGTGAGAATCTGTGTAAATACTACCCACCCCCACCACCCAGAAACAAACACAACAGCAACAAACCAACCAATCAACAAAACAACCGGCCAACAGAAACACCGATTCCCTCTCCAAATGTTACCTCAAGCTTCAGTTGCTAAGCGACCTATCATGTCTGGACCTCATCAGAGACACCTTTGATTTTTGCTTTCAACTGTAGCCAAGTCTTCTTGCTGGCCACAGGCACATTTTGTCTGTTACTTTCCAATTTGCCCATATTTAACTCGGGGATAACTGCGCACATGCTCAGCTCTCCACTGTGAGCAGGCAAGGCCAGAGTGAGGAGCCCCATTCAGGTCCAACACCTGGCAAGCGCCAGGCCCTACCGCTGAGAGCTCTGGAGAGATGCTCACAGGACTGCAGATGAGATTGCAAGGGCAGGGCCAGGGAATCTGGAGTTCACCATCGACATCATGGAAATCCATAGAAAGCTTTTCAGCAAAGAAGCGGCACGACAGATTCCCAGACTTACAAAGTGATTTGGCATTTGCTGCTGGCTCTTCCTTGTTCTCTGCTTCTCCAGCCTCCTAGAGTTCCTTATTTTACTTTCATATACGTAGGCCTGTTCCTGAAACCTCCAACCATTGACATTTAGAAAATGCTTTCCACAATATAAATAAAAGCTTCCACTATTAGCCTGCAGACGACAAGAAAGCACCCCAGAGCACTGGCTTTCACCCTGTGGTATAAATTACAGGACTCATGGCAAACAAAAACAGAATGTGCATTAGGTTTTTGCTAGCTTTTGTTAAGTTAAAACACACTGATTATTCAAGGCACACATTTGCAAGAAAGATAGACAAGAGTAGAGACCCCTAGTTGAACAGCCTTAAGCGGAACACCAGCCAGTCACAATGCCGAGCCCTAATCTTCAGATCTGAAGTGCCTTTATGCCGCGAAATGATGGCATTTAGTAGATAATCCGACACTGATTGGATATTGTAAGAGATGAGGAAATTAGTAATGACTTTAGGTGTGATTACCGTAAATACTGTTTTAAGAGCTCTCGTCTTTCAGGCAGAGACACTAAAATACATGTATGACATTTGTGGTTTGATCAAAAACGGTACAAGTGGGAGAGGGGAGTAGGTCACTGAGGTAACGAGATGCTGGTGAGTGGGTAATTTCCGAACTAGAAAACGGGGATGTGAGCACTTATGTTAGGGCATCTGTTCTTCAGAGAGTTGAGATGAAGCACCATCAAATCCTTGGGAGAAATTTAAGGTACCTTTAAAGAAGATATGTATTTAATCAATGTGAATATTCAGATAAAATATATAGAATACTGCTTCTTTCCAAGGTTTCTTTTATCTTTTAAAATTAACTTTTAACATTAGCATGCAAAGCAATGAGTTTCATTTTGACATTTTCTTTTCTTGATTTCATGTATGCGCCATCTACTGCGACACCCTTCATTCACCCGAGCATTCGCCCAGCTGACCTCCATCCATCTACTCTTGCCTGTTCATTTGCATCTCTCCACCTGCTCATCTGTTCACTCACCCATTTGATCTTCATGCAACCAGTTAACTAGCCAGCCAGTCTTCATCTGTCCAGCAGATACTACCCATCCATGTATACACCCACCACCCACCCACCCATCTGTTCTTCATATACCGTCCATCCATCCATCCATCCATCCATCCATCCATCCATCCTTCATCCAATAACCCATCTGTCTCATCCACTAATCATCTGTCCAACCGATCCATTTGATTATCATCCATTCTCCATTCAACCTACCCATCCATGTATGCTTTTATCTAATTATTCATCTAGACTGCCTTATCTCTCCATAAATTAACAATAAAAGCCATTACAATATTTGGCCCAGATTTGCTGTGTTAGTTTGCATGACTCCCAAAGATGGTGTGGAGACGAGGATTCAAATATTAGCAGCTTATTTGAGGTTGATGGAAAGACATGGGGGGAGCAGGAAGGAAAGGCAGTTGAGAAGTGGCCTCAGTTAGCAGGTCAGTACCAAAGGTAGCTGCAGTTTAATAAAACATGTTAAACATGCACACCTTAAAACTAACTCAACGTGGTGGTCATGGCTGTTCTGATACCAGCTTATGGTCAGTTACTGTTTGAATGCTGTTCTGGGAAGCTGTTCCTGGTACTTCCAGTATGCTGTGTTTAGGCCAAATGTTTCTCCATGACTTTGGGAAAAGCTATTTCTTATAATGCAGTTGATCAGATATTTAAATAAGGCACAACAGTCTCTAAAAGTTTATGTCTACATTGCATGCAAATTATACCCAGTGCTGAGTAGCTAGAGCGATTACTCTCTTTGGTTAGTTGACAGAGCTACAAGATAAGAGAGACCCTACGTGGTAAAGATTTGGCCCAGGCATTTTACAAAGGTCTTGACTTTGCTAAAGCCCTCAACCTGAAGTCAGTCTCTTCCTTGGCCTGTTTTCTCAGAGCTCAGTGAAGAAAAACCTTCCCATTTCTCTTCTTCCTTAGCCTTCCTCTTTTTCTCTTTCTCGTTGTTTTTGTGACACAGATTCTCTAAGTCCAGGATGGCCTGGAGCTTTCTCTTTTCTTTCAAAGAATGAAAGTCCTGAACTTGAAAGACTGAGACAGGAGGTAAGGATTTCAAGGCCGTCTTTGCTCACGAGTACAAGGCTAGTCTGGGCTACAAAAAGTATTTATTCTCATCAAAGAAATGAAGAGTGAATTAACTTATATTCAAATTTTATACTGAGTTGACTTAATATGAATTAGAATTTTTGGAATAAGATAGTACTGATTCCAACACGTTACATATTAAAACCAATAATTTTCCAACATGCATAATTCATACTTCAGAGTGAACTTTTCCTAGTCTCATAATTACTCCTTCTGATCACTTGAATCTATTTAGTAGCTTTTTGAGTTTATGCAGCATCTTTATTGATGAGGAAAGGTCAGCCCAGGGAGACCAGGCACTTCTCTACTTCTCTTGGGCACAAACGTGGCAATTATCAGTCTCTGGCTTCAAAATAATCTGCAGGTGCTCTGGGATGTTTCCAGGTCCCATTCACTGAGTTTCAACCCTCAGGTGTCTCCGACCCAGGATGAGGCTGGACGACCAGCCTCACTTTTTTTTTCCATTGAGTTTTTCATTTTGGTTTGTGTTTGAGACAGGGTCTCTCTTTCTTAACACACATACATACACAGAAACTCTGTCTCTGACACACACACAGAGACACACACAGTCTCTCTCTCTCTCTCTCTCTCTCTCTCACACACACACACACACACACACACACACAGACACAGCAAGACACACAGAGAGAGAGAGAGAGAGAGAGAGAGACAGACAGACAGACAGACAGACATAGACAGCCATGGGGAGGCCAGAAGATAAAGTTGGTGCTTTCCTTAATTGCTTCCCCTCCCTACTTCTTGAGACAGTCTCCAACTGAACCTGGAACTGGCTGATGAGGGTAGCCTAGCTACCACAGAGCCTCCGGAATCCTGTTTCTGCCCCCAATTGCTGGGATTACGCCTAATTTCCTTAGAAACTTTTGATCCGGTTGCTCCTTTGATTCTTGCTGGGCAGCCTCCGTCACTTCTGTTACTTTTGCTAGAGATGACAAGGATCACCTTTGTGGTGTCCACTTGGTCATTTGGGAGGGAAATTTCTGAACATGCAGATGCCAGTTTTCCCAGAATCCAGGGATGGAGGCCATTATCTGTTGACCAATGCTAAACTTAGCTGCAGGCCTACCGCTCTGTATATGGAGGAGTTTGCCGGGTGCTAATTTGACATGTCAGCCTTTTCTTCCCTTCAAATCCTCAGTAGTTAAATCTACACAGGCCATCCCATCCTTCCCTAGGAGCCCTTTCTTTCTTCCAACTCACAGAGGGTGACATTCCCCAGCGACACATAAAGAGCCCCAGGAAGTCAGAAAAATGCAACGGAAAGCAACAAGATATCGAAGAAGATGGCGAAACCGGCTGCTCATCTGAGAGGCTCTCACTGTGCTGGGTAGCCCAGGCTGCCCTCAAGAGCATACGTCCCATGGATCCTCCTCTTAAGTGCTGGGGTTACAGTCATGCACCCCTACACCCAGCTGGAAACCTTTTAAAGTTAATGTCCCATCATTTCTGCCTGTCAGAATTCTTCCCCAGTACTTCATAACGATTCCTTAAAAATGCTTAGAACCCATCTTGCACTGTGAGGCAGGTCTTGGGGCATGCTCTTCCATTTCTCTGACTTGAGTTTAAGAGGTCGTCCAGCTGCATGCTGGCCTTGAGGATGCATGTCAACATTTACCCTACGAACCAGCATTAATATTGATGCTCCAAGTTTGCATTTTCCACACCCTGGGGGCCTTGGGCTTTATTTAAATCTTTCTTTTAAAAAATTAAACAGTTCCTTCTGAAGTTAAACAGCTCCCCCTCAAGCAACGGGAAGAAGCTATCTGTTATTTCTAATCTTTTGTCTTAAAATTCCTCTGTTCCAGTCTCACCAGACAGAGGGAGCTCTGGGTTTGCTTTTTGGGAATTTGGGGAATCAGGCTCAGATGCCTTGCACCCCTGCTCTGCCTTAGAGATGAATTCAGTATGGGCATTCAACCAGACAGAAACAATAAGGCTGAAGAGATGGCTCAGGCACCAAAAAGATTGACTCATTTGTATGAGGACCCGAGCTTGCTCCCAGAACTCATGTAAAAAGCTGGGTTGGATGGGGTGCACTTGTAAGTCCCTTCGTGGGGAGCTAGGAGGCAGATATGGGCAGCTCTCTGGAAGTTTCAAGGCCAGCTAGTCTAGCCCCCTTGGTCATGTTGCAGGCTAGTGAGAGACTCTGTTTCAAACAAAAGATGGAAGGCACGTTGAGGAACGACGCCTTTGCTCGCTACCCCCATGCACATGTAGATTATCCCCCAACATGAACACATGTGCAAACACACACACACACACAAAAAAAAAAATTAGAAGGAAACCGTATGTCCCCAATTAATGGTGTCCTGGTTTCCTGGAGTAAATGCTGCTAATTCTCCATTATTCTTGGACCTTGAATGAGTGAAGATTTTGCATCTGTGAATAGACACCGTCAGACACAGACAGAATTACCATAGAAACAGTGAAGGATGCAGAAGCTTTTTGGAGCCCAATGCTTACTAAACGAGTTCACAGAAGAGAGTCAGGAAAACCACTTACAATAGCTTGAGTAATGGACGGCAGTTCTCATTCTGTTCACTATTATCTGTTAAATACCCACTTTTTGCAAGGACTGCTTGAAGAACTCGGGGCTTGAATGGAATAAAGAATGAGGCAGAACTCCTGCTTTGAAACAGGGTCATCTTTCACATAAGATGGCCTACGAAAACATGTGATGACAAACGGTTACATGTCAAGTGAGCGCTCATTAAATAATTGCTTTCCCAGTTCTTTTCGGGGGAAAAGAATGTGTTCTATAGATACGCACGCAGTGTTTATGGAATTGTTGGTATTGAGAACATAGTATGCATCAAAATAAGCATGTGTGTCTAAAACTGGTTGTTCATGTGACTAGAAATCATGTCATCTGCAGGAAGTCAATTTATAAAAAGGAAATAATGGGGGCTGGAGAGATGGCTCAATAGCTAAGAGCATGTGTGGGGGACCTGGTTGGTTCCCATCACCCACATGGTGGCTCAAAATAACCTATAACCCCAGTTCCAGGGGATCTGATGCCCTCTTCTGGCCCTTGTGAGTACGTGCATGCATGTGGTACATATACATTCAGGCACATATACATAAAATACATCTCTGAAAAAAAGAAAATAAATAAAAACGAAATGTTTTAAATTACCAGCTATAGAAATACACTATGCGTACAAAAATAAGGGACTTATAAGGCTAGGCTGTTTTTGACCTGTTTCCCCAAAATATTCTTTCTCTTCTCCAGAAGTGTTGCCATGAATATAGCATGGCTTTCTTGTCAGAGTTCAAATCCTAACACTCTGTTTCAAAAGTTGTGTGGGAGCAGGTGAACCCCATTTCTGTGCCTCTGGTTCCTCCTGGGCCAAAGGGAGATATCTTGTTCCCCATCCCACATTCCAGTTAGTGCCTGGCTCAGCTTCAGACCAGGCATTGGTTAAGCTCTTGGTATTGGGGAACACTCTCCAATGGACTGCTCCCCTCCTGATGTATTTCCCTCCAGGTAGCATCCAGGCCTGGGTATCATCTGCTCCCTTGTAGTTATATGTGAAGGTGCTTGGGTGTCTGTACTGGGTGGTGTTGTGTGTCAACTTGACACAAGCTAGAGTCATCAGAAACGACGGGGCCTCAGCTGAGGAAATGCCTCTTTGAGGTTCAGCTGTAAGGCATTTTCTCTTTTAGTAATTTATGGGTGATGCCATCCCCAGATGGGTTCTGTAAGAAGACAGGCTGAGCAAGCCATGGGAAGCGAACTAGTAAACAGCACCCCTCCATGGCCTCTGCATCAGCTCCTGCCTCTGAGATCCTACCCTGTTTGGGTGTCTGTCCCGACTTCCTTCTGTGATGAACAGCAATGCTGGACTGATAGTCAATTGAACCCATTCCACCGTAACTTCTTTTTGGTCATGGTGTCTTGTCACAGAGATAGAAACCCTAAGACAGTAGCCATGTGTGACTTTACATACCATTCCTTCATAAAAGTTGGGGAGTTTTCTCTTGATGTTTTCAGAATCTGGACCATGGTTAGAACATCTCCTGTTGGAGCCAGGCTTCTCTAGAGGATCAGAACCATTGGATGAGTATATATGAAAAGAGGGTTTATTAGATGAGCTTACATGATTTGGGGCTGGGCGGTTCAACTGTGATGGTCTGCACACTGGGAAGCTGCAACCCTGTAGCTGCTTAGTCAATGACGTTGGATGTGATTGAGGAAGACACTGACATCATCCCCTGGCCTCCCCTCTCCCGAATCCTTCACTTAGGCATGACCAAATGACTGTATTTTAATTAGGAATAGGCGTGAGCATGAGTGAGCTAGAGGAATCTGAGAACAAAGTCCCGATCACAGTATAAAGCTACGAGTGTCGACACATACCTGAAATCCCAGCACTTAGGAAGACTGAGCGAGAAGAATGAAGAACTCAAGGCCAGCATGGACTACGAAACACAAGCCTTTGATTCAAGCAGCCGCCTGCCCGAGAAACCACCAGCGAGTTTACAATAAGCAAATCAGGCAGCCGTTTGGTTATACAGCTCTTGCTTCAGGAAAGTCATTCTGCCATCTCTGCTGACAGCCATGGAAGGGAAACAATAAGCACTTTTTTAAAAAATTAGTTTAAAAAATTACCCATTAGGAGCTGGGCAGTGGCGGCGCATGCCTTTAATTCCAGAATTCAGAAGGCAGAGGCAGGCAGATAGATCTCTGTGAGTTTGAGGCCAGCTTGGTCTACAAAGCAAGTTCCAGGATAGGCTCCAAAGCTACAGAGAAACCAAAAAAAAAAAAAAAAAAAAAAATACCAAATAGGTTTCATTATACTTGCATATACAGGTGGTTTTATATGGGCTTCTCCACACTGATCTCTTCCTATGCTCTGACCCCCTCCTATGTTCTGACCCCCTCCTATGTTCTGACCCCTTCCTATGCTCTGACCCCCTCCTATGTTCTGACCCCCTCCTATGTTCTGACCCCCTCCTATGTTCTGACCCCTTCCTATGCTCTGACCCCCTCCTATGTTCTGACCCCCTCCTATGTTCTGACCCCCTCCTATGTTCTGACCCCCTCCTATGTTCTGACCCCTTCCTATGCTCTGACCCCCTCCTATGCTCTGACCCCCTCCTATGCTCTGACCCCTTCCTATGCTCTGACCCCCTCCTATGCTCTGACCCCTTCCTATGTTCCGAGCCCTTCCTATTTCGACTAATCCTATTGGTCTCCCTCATAATTCAACGTTTCAGTGACACCTCTGTTCTTGTTACTCCTTCACCCCACAATCTTTTACCCCTTCCTGTTTCATGACCTACACACCTAAAAGAACTGTAATCTACATGCGAGAAAACATGCGGCAATGTCTTTCTGAATCTTATTTTCATACGATTACTTGCAGTTCCATGCATTTTCCTGCAAATGCTACAATGCCTTCATTTCTTTACTGCTGAGTAAGGTCCCACCCTTTCTGCATGCCACATTCTCTTTACTTATTTCTCAGCTGATGAACACCTGGGCCGATTCCATTTCTTCGCTTTTGTGAATATGCAGCTATAAACATAAGCACACTTCCCCAAGAATAAATCTTCTGATCGTCAAATCCACACACATAGCCAATACTTGAAAAAGTGTTCCACTTCCTTAGTGTGGTAGTTTGAATATAGAGGCCCCCAGAATCCCATAATCTTACAGGGAGTGGCACTATTAGGAAGTGTGACTTTGTTGGAGTGGGTATGGCCTTGTTGGAGGAAGTGTGTCACTGTGGGGGGCGGGCTTTGAGTTTTCATATACTTGCCATGCCACCCAGTGTGTCAGTCGACTTCCTGTTGCCTGTAAAATGTAGCCCACTCAGCTCCAGCACCACATCTGCCTGCACGCCGCCGTGCTCCCTGCCGTGACGGACTGAACCTCTGAACTGTAAGTGAGAAGTTAAGCTGATTTAGTAATGAAGTAATTATTAAATGTGTTCTTTATAAGAGTTGCCTGGACATGGTCTCTTCAAAGCAATAAAAACCCACACTAAGACACTCAGCCATCAGAAAAATGCAAATTAAAACCTTGAGGGTCCATCTCGCGGCAGTTGTAATGGCTACCTACCGACGAGCTAGAAAATAAATAGCAACAAATACTACTGAGGGCACGGGGAAAAGAGACCCCTTCCTCACTGCCAGCGGGAGTGTAAAGTGGTGTAGCTATCATAGACATCCACGTGGAAGTCGCTCATAAACTAAAAAAAGAACTTTCACGAGAACCAGCGAAGCGTGAACGACAGTAAGTCGTTCGGGCCAGGCAGAACTTGGTAGGCTCGCTAATCTTTGTCCTTGCCCCCAAAGTCAAACAGGCACTTCGAATCATTCACACCGGGTGTCCTCTTGTAACTGCTGCTTTAATTGAGCTCTGCTTCTTCATGCCAGGCGGTGTTAAAATAGGGCACACCTGTACCTCGTCTTCCTTTACATGCTAATGTATTTGCATTCCTTGGCCTGCGTTTGAGGCGCTGCCAAAAATGCAGGTGGTTTGGGGATGATAAAAGTTCGGGCTTAGAAGCTTTTGCTTCATTGCTTGGTTGGTCTTTATTTTTGCACCGCACTGTGGCTTACACAGGTTTTGTAGGTTGTTAGGCTTCCAAATCATCCCGACTGCTGTTCATTGATTTCTTCATTACTTAGTATTTATGGCAGGTATGGTGGCACACGCCTGTAATCCCAGCACCTAAGAGGCCAAGGCAGGATTGCTAGGTAACAGCAGCAAATACTGGCCTAACATATTAATGCCCTTCGACTGGATGGCCAATCTGTCCATCTTCATAGTGTCTACCCCGGCCCATGTTTTTTCCAGTCAATCTTCTTCTTCCCCTTTTAAACAGAGCCTCCCTGTGTAGCCCAGGTTGATCTGGTACTTATATTTGACCAAGACTGGCACTGAATTCATGGTTCTGTTTCCCGAGTGCTGACATTACAAGACAAGCATCACCCTCCTTAATGGCTTTAAGTTGGCCTGTCCTGGGAACCTGCACAAGGGAAGAGTTCAGAGAAATGACCAATGCATGGCGTTTATATGCCATTGGGACTAAGAACTTGGGAAAGGATGACCAACAGGACAATTAAATTCCAGCGATATCCTAAAGAGGAGGGTAGAAGCCCGTGGGATGCCACTGAGTGTATACATAATTGAAATGAGCTATGCTTCCAACTGAATTTTGTATCTGTTCATGAGTCCATGGTAGTCAGTGTTCCTCACCAAGACCTGGGATGACAAAGTTTTACATCGGGGACGCGAGTGTCACAGCTCTGGAGGGAAAGGTACCCCGACTTGTTCGGAAGTTAGCTACACCTGGAGTCTAAAGGGACAGCTCTGGAGGCTGGAGCTGCAAAGGGACAGTTCTGGAGGGAAAGGTATCCTGACTTGTCAGGGAGTCAGGCTATACCTGAAGCTGGGGTGTGGTGGGGATGGTCTCCCTGCAGGATGCAACCATCCTGCTCCTCTCCTAGAGTCTTTACAGCTGAGCTCTGCTCAGCTTCCCTAAGGGAACGTCCTAGCCGAGCTATCCATTTCTCCTCTGCTCAGCTCCTGCCCAAGATGTTACTTCTACTTCTCTGCTAAAGGGGAAATCCCTGCAGAAATGTAGTGATCTCCTCCAGCTCAGACAAAAAGTGACTTTTTCTGCTACACCCCCTAAGGTAGTTTCCCAGCAGATGTAACTGTTTCTTCTGGTTTTTCTGCTCAGCCCGGCAAAGGAAACACGTCAGTAAAGGTTCTTCTGCTCCACGCTAGTGAAAGACCTTCACCCACAACTCTTTTGAGGAAGAGATTTATTTGGGAAGGAGTCCAGGAGAGTGACTGCCTCTCCCAGGGTGGGAAAAGACATCCCGGTGAACAGGCAGAGAGGCTTATATAGGGCTTCTTAAGGGCAGACTTTTTCCAGGGATATTTTTCTGCTCAGGGATTGGTTGGTTAGTTCTCCTGCTCAGGGATTGGTTGGTTTAGTTGGTCAGGGGCAGAGTTGGCTCTGGTTTCAGGATATCAAATTGTTTCTTTCACTGGCCCTTTTTAGCCTTTTGACTACTTTCAAGGCTAAGGCATAGCTCTTTCACTGGCTCTGGTTCTAGGGTCAAAGTGTGTTTCTTTGGCTCAGGTTTCAGAGTCAAGCTGTGTTTCTTAGATTTAGGGCTAAAGTGTTTCTTTCACTAGTTCTGGTTTCAGGGCCAGGGTGGGTTTCTTTGGCTGCCCCTTTTACCCTACAAGGGACACTGCAGCTCCGGTTCCCATTCTCTGGTGATTAATTTCCATTGGCAGGTGAAGGATATTCTTGCCCAAACATTATGGCTTGTTGTGGGGGAAGACAGGCCAAACACCCTTTCAACAAGTTGCAGGTCCTTAAGCAATCTCAGCTTGAAATAATAGACCAGTTTGGCATATTTCGCGCTAGTTCCTCCACCACCTTACTATTTATAGGGAATTCAAAACAAAGAATTGGACACTGAAGTAGAAGGTGTCCTGCCACCCCCAGGAGGAGGGCAGAAGCCTGGATGCTTAGCAGCTGAACATGGGATGTGATGCTGCTGTTCAGTCACACCAGAGCCCTGGTGTTGAATCGGGGGCTGTGGGCCATGGTACCAGGCAGACATCAGAGTGGGCACTGGATGCTGCTAATGCTGCTGTAACAAGCACCTGAAACTGCTGCTAAAAATCACTTGCGCCCACAAGGGGACTAAAAGCAAGACAAAGGTGGTGTTTCTGCCTGTCTCTTTGAGGCTCAGGCTCCTGCTTGACTCTGAAGAGGCACTGGGAGGATTCAGTGTCTGTCTCCCTAAATCTATCTCCTTCCTGTTCTTTATGTCCCTGTCTACTTGGGGCACACAGGTAGGTCATTATCTTAAACTGGCAAGTCACCTTCGATTTCCTTAGGACAAAGACAGTCAGTCTGGTTCCCACCCAAAGTGAGTTCAGTCCTCCACGAGGGTGAGGCTGCACCCTGGAGCAGAAGTGATCACGTTGTAGGAACCAGACTGCAGCTCCCTTACAAGAGAGCAGCAAGAACTCTGGACCACCTTGGAGAACCGGATCCAAGTGAACACCTTGACTCAGAGTGCTGAACTATGCAGACCGCTTGCCCTGTCCTGATTCTTGCTGTTTAAGTTCAGTTCCTATCGGTACCCCAAAGGCACTGGGAGTCACTGGACTGGATTCCTTTATCTGTTCCCTTCTCAGTGTGAACACACTGAATCAATCTTTTTTGTTTTTTGCCCTTTCTTCTCTTTTTAGGTGCACTGGGGTGGGACCACGGGCTGTTCTGGACTGGTGTCAACAACCACGAGGACAAAGGAGGACAAAGGAATAGGGACAAAGAGGAAGCACGTGAAAGAACTGTCTGATCTCCTCCGGCCTTCCCTTTCATCTCTACTGATGTATTTCAGAAAGAAGCTGGTTGGCGTCGGAGAAATGGGATTTGCTCAGCCTCAAGCAAATGCCAAAGGCAGGTATGACTAAACCCTGGGAACCATGGGATCAGTAACTGTGACCCAACAGAGGTTAAAACAAAAAACAAAACAAAAAAAAAAAAATTCAGGGAAGATGAGTGTGGTGGCCCCACTTTAAATCCCAGCACTGGGGAGGAAGAGACAGACAGATCTATGTGAGTTTGAAGCCAACCTGGGTTCCACAGCACATTCCAGGCCAGTCAAGTCTACATAGTAGGCTGGGTCTGAAAACAAACAATTCAGGGATGAAAAGTTGGGCCTGTGTTGAATGTTGACTTTCTCATTATGCCCCAAACAACATAGCATAAAGATGATTCTACATCTGTATTGGATCAGCATGGTTTCTAATCTGGGTGTGGTGTGCATACTTTATCACTGATTAGGTGCTTATGAATTCTCAGATGTGGTGTCCTCCAGAATTCCTAAAAACAAAGCCTTCCCCCATTCCTAAGAACCACCACAAACAGAGGGCAAATTCAAATTTGAGAAGGCACACTTCAGTATCTGCTGGAGCTCACCGCTGGATCACACAGCCAACACACAAACAATGCTTCTAAATATAACGCAACCACTGCCAGGAGAAAGTCATCTTTATTTCTCCTTAATAAACTGCAAATGTCTGTGGTACAAAAAGTATCTTCAAAAGTAAGCGGAGTCCCAGCTGGTGCAGGATCATTTCCTAGGAGGCTCACTTTGTCTCTTTGGTCACAGGCCTACCTGAGTATTCTTGACTGGGTAGCAAAGTCAACACATAACTCACAGAGCCGAGGACACACAACAGCTGTAGCCCACAGAGATCCAGAGAAAGACAAGTCCTCAGTATGTATCTCCACGCAGACAGACAGGCAGACAGTCAGACAATTCCATGTGCTGATGTACTTAGAACAGGCTCTAGTGAGTGCTAAATTCTACCACGCTGTCTCCTGAGAAACTGGTAATTACTCTTGACGGACACAAGGAAACCTTTTGTGATTCAATCTTACATCAGTACATTCTCAATTCATGGCTAGTCTTTATGTTATTATTTGTTTAAGGCTGTATCACTAAGTAGGAATAAAATTGTTTCAAAGAGTAAAAAAAAGAGAAAAGTATAAGAAAACAGATGTTTATTACAGAATATTAGAAAAATGACCCAAGTGACTGCTTTAAATAAACAAAACCTATAGCCCTATAGATGAGAAAACCTGGCAGCAGACATTTCAGCTGGAGAGGCAGATCTGCTCCTGCTCAATCACTTCTGGAAAGTTCCCAAATATTTGGGTCCAAAGTGAATGTATGAATTGGCTTGACATGATTCAAAAAGTAAACTATAAATATAAGGGCAGTTGGAACTATGCGATATTAGTTCATAACAGTCAATCCAGGACAATAGCCAGAGAGCTGTTCATATGTGTCCTGTCTGTGTGTACATACACACAATCAAAATCAGGTCAAAACCTAGGGAGTGGCATGTGCCCATACATGTGAAGACCCTGAAGAATGCCATCAAAAGGATGTATAACATCCAGTACACATCTGTCTCAAGAACAGCACGTCTCCAAAATTACGCATTTCTTTACAGGTAGACACTGGAGTATTAACCACTACAGATGCCACAAGGGTGACTGCAAACCACACTGTTCTCACAGGCATCTGCTGTATCGGAGGCATCCATTTTAATCCTGGGGCTTTAAGAACATCTTCTTTGCTTTAATGGGTTTTATATTTCCATTTTCATCTTCTTCGTAATTGGCTCGGTCCCTCTTCTTGGCAAACTTTTTTCCAATTGTTCCCACCAAAGTCTCATATCTGTTAGGATGATACACAGCACAAATTTAATTTCAAATAAAAAAGTAGGAATCAAGGCTTGCCAAAAACATCAAGCCAAATAAAACAAGAAAAACAAAATTTATGATAAAAAGAGACTGCCTGAGTTAAAAATGCACACAACTGACTAAGGATGATTAAATTCTCTGCTGGTTTTGTTTCTGCATCCCCCAAACAAACTGAGAAGTACATTTACAGTCACTGGAGGTGGCAGTGGCCCCGAGTCCTCAAGGCCAGCACACTCCAGCGTGAAGCCATTGGGTCATTAGGAACGGGCGGTGTGCGCATCTCCCCACTGCTTACCTTCTGGCCATTTCCTCATCCGACACATCGACCTCCACGGTCTCGTCGTTGTCTTCTGCTGCTGCTTTGTTCTTGGAATTCATCTGAAGCATCAACTTCTGAAAAAGACACCGTGCTGCCGTCAGGGAGGCCTGGCGTCAAAGCTGTCTTCTAACAGAGACACTTACGCACGGAACCACTTGTGAGACTAGATGAAACTCAAGAGGTTCTGTGCAAAACTTCATGCCACAACTGCCAATGGCACCAGCTGGGAAACCTAAGAACGGCTGGCTCAGTGTCAGGTAAGCTGTCTGTTGGATCACACTGCCTACCTGTCACTCATATTAAAGGGGGCACGGCTGACAGTGAGAGGGAAAAGAAGAAGTAAAGAAAGCCAAAGGCTCCCACACTTCAGGGTGGACAGTGTGTCTCAGACGCTGTCCGAGGGCTTGCCCACCTCCTTCTCTCACTACCCTACTCATAACGTGATTTCTTACCGACTTTTACAGTGACTTCTTTACAACCAAGGCGGCCTAGGAGAGCAGGCCAATGAGAGGGCCTTCGCAAACACTTCCAGGGCTGACAAACCTTTGCTGAGAGAACAGACTCTAGGGCGGAGTCCAGTGACTGAGCATCTCTCACACCAAATTCCGAGGTGTTACATCTGAACGGTCGCATTGAGGAGACACTTTGGGGCGCTTGCCCACCTAAACCCCACTCTCTGAACACAGATTCATGAACCCCAAATGTTTCTTTCTTTTTGCCCCACAGTCTCCTGCCCATTTAAAACTTAAAGGAGGCTGGGACAGAGAAAATGAATACTAAACCCAAACATTAGTGTGGACTCTGTATAAATAAAACACTTGGATTATGAGTACAATCCACGTATATCTCCTCCATAAAAACACTCCCTCCATCAACACTCCACCTTTAAGTAAACCGTGGTGTGGGCTTAGGTGACTGTGGTTTTTCAGAGGCATCCAGAAAAGTGATTCTCATTGGGGATATTCTATCCACTAGGGGCCAGATGACCATGGCCAGAGACACTTTTAATCCCAGCTGAGCTGAAGGAAGCATGTGTGCTCCTGGCATTTAGAGGGTGGAGGTCAGGTTTGGGGGGTAGCCTAGGTCATCCTATAACATCCAGGACAGCTACCATGTAACCTAGCCCCCGTGTCAGCACCTAGACTGAGGAGCTATGGCTAAAGGTTTCACACCACACGTTTGTGTGGGTCAGTTCCCAGGAGGGCTCCTGACACAGGCACCGGAGTTCCAAGTGCGATGCAGTAAACGTCCGCTTCTCTGTGACACTGAGTCAGGAGATTAAACCAACAGCCCAGCCACAAGGTGAACATTCATTTTTCAAACAGACTTTCCAAAAGATTCACTTAAAAAAAAAAATCAAAACAATCTATTTAACAGCTTGGATTAAAACCCATCCATTACTAAGTGAAATGACACCATTTTTAAGCAGCATTTTTCCATTAAGAATGAGACATTTACAGAAGCCAGAAAATAACTCCTCATAACGGCAGCGTATGAATAGTCTTACGGCTCCTGTGAAAGACTGAGTGGAAACTAACGCGGTGGCAGCATCAGGGACGGCACACCGCTACATTAAATTACCCACTCAATTCTTCCATAAAACCAGACTGCCACGCTGCAATTTCTTTAAGTAGCTATGGCAATATTTCAAGACTTGTTATTTTTCACATAATGAGAAGAAATGGTACCTGGTGGGGAGAGCCCGAAGCTCAATTATTGGCAGGAAAAAATTCAATTGTAAAAAATTTTTAAATTTGAAGCAATTATATTTAATACCTCAACTTCGGGATTAAATCCTCTGAATGACATCCTCCCATAGAGAAGATCTTCACACAGCGAGAAGCTCTGCTCTTCTATAATCAAACTCCTGAGCAGGAGAAGAAATGGTATTAACAACCAAGAGCAGAAGCAGAGGTCAAGCCTGAATGGAAATCTAGCTTCCGGGTCTCAGAAGGAGCATGTAAGGGCACAGTGAGATCTTTAACCAGGGCGAGAAGAAAGAACTGATCCAGCCAGTCAGCAAAGGCACGGGGAGATAGATGAAGTCAAGGGCTTAGGCATGGCTTCCTCCGATCTCTGCAAGAAATTACATCACACAAAGACCTCAGGAGCACCACGTTCAGAAAAAAAAAACCAAAAAACAAAAAGCAGGCGGTTTTGGAGTCAGCTCTTGTGTCAGACTTCTAAAGCCTGAGCCTGACCTGTGTCCCTGACTTCCTGCCTTAAGTCACCACTTCTGATCTCACAAAGTCCTTCCACACCAGGCTCTTTACAGAGCCCAGCGGATACCAGTGTCATGCCGTTGGTGTTCCTGAACCGTGAGCTAGATACATCTCTCTCCTCCTTAGGCCACACAGCCTCAGGCACTTCATTACAGCAAAGGAAACCAGACTAGCATGCCAGAGAACAAAATTTTTATTTAGAATTTACCCAAATAATCCAGGATTGTCTTGTACTTCAAGATCCTTAATTTAATCACAGCAGCAGGCATTTTTTTGCCACAGGTTACATGCCTGAGAGATGTAGTCCTGGGTATCTATTATTTGGGGCAAGGACATTTCTACCCTATTATATCTGGGAAGTAAAGTGTATCCTGCCATATACATTGAACAAACACAACATGCACAGAACAGGGGGATACCTGAGTTCTGTCCAGTGGAGAAGAGATCAAGCTGAGTCCCTGTGATACCTAGGCCAAAGGCCCAACCTAGGAGGATGGCTAATTTAGTCAGGGTAAAGATGAGAAAACTCACCATCATAGTGAGCTGACAGGCATGTCAGTCAATTGTCTAATGGAACAAAATCCTACCTTTCTTAATGGAAACGACTACACTAAGAGAACCAGCAATGTTCACCCTCACACACAAACCACCAGACAAGCAAGGAGCAGGAAAACACAGTCCTCACTCACAGGATGTCAAGAGATGACGGAATTAGTTAAAAAACAGTTCAAGAAGTTTAAGTGTTTTATAAACATGACTGAGAATTCCAATGAAAATATGAAGGCTGCCAGGTGGTGGTGGTGTACGCCTTTAATCCCAGTACAGAGGCAGGTGGGTATCTGTGAGTTCAAGGCCAGCCTGATCTACAAGAGCTAGTTCCAGGACAGGTTCCAAAGCTACAGAGAAGAAACTCTGTCTGTCTCGAGAAAAAAAAAGAAAAAAAAAAAAAAAAGAAATGCAAAAGAAACAATAAAAAAAGCCCAAATTTTAAGTGGAAACTGCAATAAAGTACCAAACAGGAATCCCACAATCCTGGAAAACCTGTCTGAAAAAGGACACTGCCGCGGGCATGATGGGAATACCTCAGCCCCAATCTTGGAGGCTGAAGCAGGAGTGCTGAGTTTGAAATTAACATGGGCTGCAGAGGAAAACCCTGCATCAAAGGCAGAGTTCAGGACTGCCTCTATTAGAGAAAACGGATATGAATTCCTTACTGAAAATCTTCTGGATAAGAATACTTAAGAGCCTGGATCACTTCACTGGTGAAATATGAGCAGCACTCCAAGAGAAACAAGGAAATACTATAAGTGTTACACAAACTGGGAAAAGAGAGGAGGTATGAACACTTAGTAGCTGACCTATGACCCAAATCAAAGATATTATAGATGATATACAGGCTACATTTTTATGAATATAGCCACAAATTATTAATAAAAATTATGGAACTGAACTAGAAAAAAATACAACTAAATGGGTCAGGCACATTGGCACATGTCTATAATCCCAGCACTCAAGAGGCTCAGGTAGGAGGACTCGAGACCTCTTGCTCTCCTGACACACACACACACACACACACACACACACACACACACAAAAAAAAAAAAACCCAGATGGTTTTCATACTCAGAAATTAATGCAATTCCTGACATTTTTGACAGAAAACAATAATCATATAAATTTTTTGTTAAAAAACAAAAATATAACTTGCCCTTAGCAAGCAGGGAGAAAGAAACTAACCCTCCTGATGATAGGCATCTACCAAAACACATAGCAGGCCATGCCTGGAAGGCACAAGTCAGCACTTTCCTGAGACAGCTGCTCTCGTCACATCTATTCAGTGTGGGTGGTGCTCATCCATCAAATAATGCAAGGAAAGGAAGCTGGAGCTCTGGGCCCCCTGGACCCTCCTATACACTCCTGTTCACTGTCCTTACGTTCGTCATCTGTGCTAGTCCCCTGCACACTCCTGTTCACACTGTCCTTACGTTTGTCATCTGTGCTAGTCCCCTGCACACTCCTGTTCACACTGTCCTTACGTTTGTCATCTGTGCTAGTCCCCTGCACACTCCTGTTCACACTGTCCTTACGTTCGTCATCCGTGCTAGTTCCCCCTGCACACCTCTGTTCACACTGTCCCTGGGCTCCTAATCTGTGCTAGCCCCCTGCACACTCCTATGTATATTATGTCTTGAAAAATTTTCGTCTTGATCAATACTTTGGGCCTGTAAGAAGCACACAGAGTAAAAAAGTTACTTCTCATCACTCTGGGGAATCTGGACTTTCTCTTCAAAGGAGAATATATCACTATCCCAAAGGACTAGAGAAAGTCAGAAAAATAAAAAAGAAGAACATGGCTAATCAAACAGCAAATTAACAGGGGGAAAAGAGAAGGACATATATGTACCTAAAAACTATAGGTAAAACATTTAGCCATTCAACAAAAGTATAAGTAATAAACCATGCTGAAGTAAGAAAATAAACAAGGAAAAATGTAGAATAATCCTTCTGTACACTGTGAATATGTATTATTCTCATGGGTTAATAAAAAGCTGACAGGTCAGTAGCTGGTGGGAAAGCCAAACTCAGTATGATGGGAAGAAGGAGGGCAGAGTCAGAGGAGACGCCAGTCAGCCCCCAAGTAGGACGTGTAGAAATAGAGGTATCAAACCATGAGCCACGTGGTAAAAAACAGAAATATGGGTTAACTAAATGTAAGAGTTAGGTACTAACAAGCCTGGGCTATTGGCTGTGCATTTATAAATAATATAAGCCTCTGTGTGGTAATTAGGAAGAGGCACCTGGGATAGGAAAACTCTGCCTACACAAAAATGCCACACAACTTCCAGCATTTGGACAAACAGATGAGGTGACCCTACCACTCTCCAACTCAAGCCTTTCAAGCACCAGACAGGCTTGGGAGAGGAAGAAAAACTGCCTCACGTATTACCCAGCTTCCGCCCCTCCAAGCAGGTGGCTCTGGGCTAACGACCTTTTTAAGCTCCAGCTCTTCAACAGCAAAAGGGACCCTGGGTTGCTGGGAGTATTGATTAAGGGAAATGAAATGCTTAGCCTAGGACAGACTACCAGTGCAGCAATGTTTGTGACACGAATGGCATTCAGTGTAGTACTGGTTAAAACAAACAAACAAACTAACAAACAGCTCGACCTGCCAAAGGATTGTTGTAGAAACGAAGCTGGTGAGGCCTAACCGTATAGCCCACCTTTGGGCCTTTGTTTGCGTTCACGTGGCACACACACAGGTTAATAGTCTTTAGAACAAGAAGCATTGCACTCCACAGGGCTTCCCAAACCATGGCTACAAACCCCAATAAACCTACTCTTTCTCCTTGAACTCTGGCAAATCCAGGTACCAGTGCTCGTCGCTGATCATCTTCTTTTCCTCCTCTTCTAGCTGTTTCTTGGTTTCCGAGTCCAGGCCCCTTTGCATGAACTGTCAGAACAAAACCCAACAGCGTCAACGCCCTTGCTCATCGGTATCATGGGTGTGCAGGCCACCTGGCAGACAAGGAGCTCTGAGTTATCAATGAACCTGCATTTGATTTGGCTTTCTAGACTTCCTTGTGGTTCCAAGTACAGGGGTCCCAATGCTGCCTCTTAGGCTCTTGGTGTAATCCTAACTGCCCTGTATCTTCCATTTCTCCTCAGCAGACGCTTTAAGGCACACATATCTACACGGGACAGAGGATGGAACACTCTACAGCTGTGAATACAGTATAGCTAGGCGTAGGAAGTTCAATGCTGGCTCTACAGCATCTCAACTAGCAATTTCATTCTCCACACGCCAAAATGAGGGCCCAGAGCAGACTCTGGCAAAGTCCAGTCCTCAGGGTGGATCTCTACTATCTATGGTTTCCCGGAATATAGCCATGCTGATTTAGTTCTGGGCAGTTGGCAGAGCTCAGTAGTGCACAGGTCCTCACTGGCCTACAAACCTAGAATATTTATTTACTCTCTTGACCTTTACTGAGAGCACCAAGCCCTAGTCCTAAGGACCAAGAAAGAGTCATACACAAATACCACCTGTACCCAAACCAGCACCCTGGCAAACCTTCTACCCAATCCTTCTCTCCCACCAGAACTACCTTCATCCTAAACAGCTGCCCTAGACAGAGGAATTCAAGAATACTGACGGGCCTGGCAAGATGGATCAATGGATAAAGGCACTTGTTGCCGAGGCTGACAACCTGAGTTTCATCCTCAGGCCCACTTGGAAGGAAAAATGACACTGGTTAATTGTCTACAATGTGCCATGGCATGGGCGTGCGCGCGCACACACACACACACACACACACACACGCATGCACGCACACCAAAATAAACCTAATAATTTTTAAAAAAAGGACCTAAGAGATGGTTCAGTGGATAAGAGTACTGGCTGCTCTTCCAGGGGACTCCTAGCACCTATAATGGGGCTCACAACCCTCTGTAACTGCATTTCAAGGGGACTGCACATCCTATTCTGGTATCCTTGGGCATTAGGCACTCGTGTGATGCAGACATACACATAGGCAAAACACCCTTATATATAAAATATTGAAAAACTTTTAATTAAAAAAACACTGAAGTGAGTCAGGACCAAATGCTTGCCCTATTGCTTTCCCTGACAGACGGCCTGGCCCGGATTCCCTAGGCACCTCTCTGCTCCATGCCTTCTAGTACGCACTGCTCTGACTGAGCAAAATACCTCCTGTTCACCACAAAGACCTCTGTCAATAGAGCTAAGGCAAACAGAACATGGACAATGCTCTCCCACACACCTGTCACGTCCAGTTGAATCTCGTTCCCTTGGGTGAGGGAATATAACTGCTTTAATTATTTTCAAGTCAAGAGGCAGATCTGCAGTGTCCACCCTGGCTGCTCAGCACACTCTCCCTTGGCTTATTCCAGGAGCTGAAGTTACTCGGTGCTTCCCAGTTCCACTCCATTTCTCTTTAATCAGTATGATCACAAACTGCTAAGACTGGTAGACTCACATTTTGCTGGTCTTCCTGACTGTAATCTTATGTGTTTAACTATTATCCAGAGTACAGTCAAAAGTAGCCTTGAAAGCTAACAACACATGAGGCTGTTCCCAGGCTCAACAGTTTGCTACTGCTCATGAGAATGGGGAACAAAACTTCAGTCTGGCTCACAAAATTCCTTGGATGTCGTGATCACTAATTCTTCCAGACTAGTTTTATGCTCCTTGTCTTTCGGACGTCCGAGCTCCTTTTGTTCTTGGAAATAAATGTTCGTGGTTTTCTTTTCTCCCTCTTCGACTTCTGAACTTACTTTCCCTAGTTTGGGACACTACCTGACAACCTCTCACGTTGTTTCTTAAGGACCACTTCTCGCGAGATGCCTAAGTTCCCAGGAGGCCCTGACACTTCAGCAGTCACCCCAGACAACATTTCCGGTTCTTATGTTCGGGCAAGCTCCGTCCCTACCACGGGTTTCTGGCTCCAGGCGAGTCTGCCTAAGCAGAATCTCACCCTGGTGCCCAGTGCCCCGCAGGATGAGCGAATGAATGGGAGCGCGCGCCGCGGCCATCCAGGGCCCATCTGGGGTCCAGTCTGTCCGTCGCCTCGGCCCGAGTCATTACGGGACATCTCGGAGTTCAGCCGCCCCGTCCGACACCCCGGCAACCCCCAAGCCCCGCACCTTCATGCGCAGCAGGTTCTTGGATAACTTAGTCTTGCGTTCAGACGCCATGTTGGCGACACTTCCTGAGGCTAGCCGCGCCACCGCGCTTGCGCACTGCCAAGCGCAGAGCGTGACGTCGGACTGAACGTGCCCCGCCTCTCGCCACGTCGCCTTCCCTCGTCGCCGCCCTTTAGCTCTGCCCCGCCCATATTAGACACACCCTGCTGTGTTGCCCCGCCCCTTCACCCGCTTTCGCCACGCCCATTTGCGTAGAGCTGGGGCGGGCGAGCTGTGCTTCTTCTCTCGCTAGGCTCCTTCGGGTGTTCGTCTTTCTCCAAGGAGATGTGGTAAGAAAGCAAGCTGCCGCGAGGGGCGACCGCGATTCTGGGTCCCAATGTTTACCCTAAGAAAGCAGACGAAGTGGGACGCCGCTGGAGCTGTGGGCGGGGCCTCCCGGAGGCAGCTACGACTCCAGGTGACCCCACCCCACCCCCCCGCAAGGATCCTGGCTGATCAGCCGCTGAAGTTGCTGTCAGAGTTTAAAAGTTTTGAAAACACGACTGGTTTGCTCCCTCTGCAGCTCGTTTTCTAGAACTTCCGGTAGCCCTTGAGTCGCTGGTGTCGTTGTTCTAGCCCAGTCACAGAGTGAAGGAGGTGGCCCCAAGCCCAATGTTGAGAGTGACGCTGCGCCTTTGCATCTCTGCACAGGAAACCACGGAAGATTAGTAATTATACATACACCTGTTTGTTGTGCATCTTTGAGCTGGAAGGATTTCTCTCTTAAACAGGAAGAATAACAGGAACTAGCAAGAGCTCGAGGAAAGGCGACAAAGAATTTGTGAAGGGGCCAGGGATGGTTTAATGCTGCCAAGCCTGAGGATTTGAGTTTGATCCCTGGGCTCCCCATGATGGAAAGACAGAAGTTGTCCGCTGGACTTCACACATGCCCACACCTGAAAACAAATAAATGTAAATTACTAAAATTAAAGAACCTTGAGACCTATATTAAGGCAATTATAGATGCATTAGCTTTAGAACCTTCCTATTTAGTGCTCACTGTACCTCCTGAAGACATTTTTATTTTCAAACCGTTCTCAGGGTCCACACTTTGGAATGCACCTAATAACCCGTCAGCTGTTTGCATGCAGTGGATAGCATTTTTTTTGAGCTGGCTCCTGAACCCTGTAGGAACACCAAGGAAACACATCATTGCTGTGTATTAAGCAACCTGCTGGAGAAGGTGGTAAAGTTGAGATTCATAAAGCATTCTGGATATTAAAAGCCCTGAAGGTTTTCTCAGTGGAGTAAATAAAGACATAATGTGTTAAGTGGTTACAGAAACACATTTACTCATAACTGTGAGTGAGACATTGCAGAGTATCAAGTGGCTAAAAACACATTACCACCCTGGAGCTGGCTTTCTGTTCGTTAAAAGGTGGTAAGTACCACAGAAGAAAGAAATCTACTGTGCGGAGTGACTTTGAGGGTCACTTTAAATTTAGTTGAGGATGGTCCTCTTCAGATGAAAGTGGGAAGACTTGGAAGTCAAGAACATGATGTTGTGTGAAGACTTGGAGGTGACATGTACAAAGAAGAAGGCATAGCAGTTCCCCCAATGAGAACCAAGTTCTTGTCCTCGAGTTTACTGCGTGTTACCTTGTTACTGGCTTAACCACTTCCATTGGTAGACTGAAGTCCTAACCCCATTGTATCAGAATGGGACTGTGTTTGGAGAGAAAAGAGACAATTAAGTTAAATGGAGCCCTTTCGGGTGAACCCAAATCCAGTATGCCTGGTATGGGTTTTTTTTTTTTTTGTTTGTTTGTTTGTTTTTTGCTTTTCTTGGGGGCTAGAGATGAAAACCAGAGCTATAGCCCAGGCAAGTGCCCTACGACTCAGCTACATCTCCAGCCTTGTCTTATAAGATGAAAACTGAGCACACCAGAGGTGTATGTGATAAAAGAGTGAGCATCTGTATGCCAAGGTAAGAAGCCGCAGGAGAAGCCAAAGCTACTACCACTCTGCTCATAACTGTAAGAAATAAAGGTAGCCCTCCAGCCAAATCTGTAGTATTTCGTCACAGTGGCCATAGCCTAACTATAAATTACAGTTGTTACCGATAGCCTGCTGAGCAGAGATGGCACAGCAAGGGTATCTGAGCCCCTCTGGCCTGGAAAAGGCAAAATGTGTCCCAAGTGGAGAGACATTAAAGCAGATAAGAAAAGAGTGGAATTAGCCCAAGGAAAGGCCTCCCGATCATTCTCAAGACTGTGCTGCCATGGCCGACTGCCTCCCATTCCTCATCTTGTAAAACTGAAAACTCTGTGCCAAGAAAACAAGAAGCCATTGCACCCGCTATTCTGCTTTCTTACTCTGAATTTGACTCCTGTGCGGGGGTGGGGGGGTGGGGGAGTGGGGGGGTGGGGGGGTGCAGGTCCCGAAAGAAGTGCTGGAGAACAGAGGTGAAGAAGTAACTTTGTCTCTCTTCTACCTGCGGGAAACTAGAGGGCCTCTGAATTAACTCTTGAAGGATGAGTCGATTTGGGTTAAGAAGAGGAAACCATCTATCTTGGTGGTATAATAGTATGCGTACAACCAGCAGAGGTAGTTAAACGCACCAAAACTTTCCTTTGGACTGCTGTTATGTCTAGTCTGCTTGAACACTAGATTTTGATTTTAATTTTCTTGAAACTGATATTATTATGTCAGTTCTTCAGCACTTGTTTGAGGATGAAGGCCAAAGTTTTCAACCGGTCAACTCAAAAATATTCTGCATTTTCGACAATGCACATACTTAGTATGAATACCCGAAGGTCCTGCCTCTCAAAATGTAACACATGAGAAGTGATTTAAGACCAACAGTCTCACTGTGGCTTTGACTGACTCCCCACAGGGGAGGTAACTGCTTAATCAGTTTAAATTATAGAGCACAAGATAGAGATATCGTACGCGATAACCTGCTGTGATTATGTACAACTAAGAAAACATTGTTTTGTGATCAGAATTGTCTTGAGTCTCCACACAGTCCTGAGCTCTATCAAGAAAAGCCCCCCCCCCACCTCCCCTTCGTTTCTGTAGCAGCTCACCCCTTCCCCAGTGCAGGGGCTAAGAGTGGATGAGTCCGGGGCCAGCAGAGGAAGCGCTGCCCCAGTGACTCAAGGCAGCTGGCATATTAAGTACCACTTCATATTGCTGTTCACTTGTTTGCAAGTACCTGGTATTGAAGTGGCTTGTGCAAAACAGATTTATTAGAATACTCAGCAGTTCATAGAATTGATAAGGAGGATTGAGGACGAAGGTAAGGAGGCACACGCCAGAACCACCGAGGGGTCTTGGAAGCAGGAATGAATGAATGAATGAATGAATGAATGTAAACCTCCCCTGTAAGAATGGATGACACCAGTGGCTTTCTCTGATCTTAGGACACACTGCTCACGATTTCAAGGTTGAGGAGACTCTCCTTTTGTATTGGTTTAGGGTAGGACCTGATTTATAATCCCAGCGAGACCCCATAGTGGGGAGAGAAAAACGCTTGCTGTTCCTCCAAGAAGAGAGAGTCATTATG
The DNA here is from genome assembly GCF_950005125.1 of Chionomys nivalis. Classification (NCBI taxonomy): domain Eukaryota; kingdom Metazoa; phylum Chordata; class Mammalia; order Rodentia; family Cricetidae; genus Chionomys; species Chionomys nivalis. The sequence continues at coordinate 11,654,308 of NC_080106.1, read as the reverse complement.
GCCCAAATGGCAGTGACAAGGACAGACACCCACTTAAGACAGGAAAGGGGAGAGTGCTGCTGAGGGTTCCAAAAGATGAAGAATTTAATTGCTGAATGGGAGATGCATATATCGAGCATCAAATCTGTCTTTTCTCACAAAATGTGCTCCCTCTCCCTGTTTCCCTGATTCATTAAACAAGTACTTACTGGCTGGCTGCCAGTTACGTGCAAATTGTGAATCCAGGACAACCAGCCTCAAAACCTAAGTCGTGCGATGCATCCCTTCTGCTTATTGAATTCTATCAATTACTTGTGCGTAGATATCTAGACATGGCCTTGCAGGTTCTGTAGAGTAATTTCTAAACATGTTTTGACCATGGAAATTGAATGAGCAGAACATTCAAAGTAAATTGAAACATGTTAAAAAGAAAAAAAATGTTTTCCTTTATGATTCTTGTGCTAACTATTCTTGTTGGCACACCTGGGAAGAGAGAGCCTCAGTTGAGGAAATAGCATCAGATTGGCCTATGGGGAAATGCCTATGGGGCATTCTCTTGATTGCTAATTGATGGATGTAGGCAGTGTCACCCCTGGGCTGGTGGTCTTGGATTGTGTAAGTAAGGAAGCTAGCCGAGCAGACGCAGAAAGCAAGCCAGTAAGCAACATTCTTCCATGGGATCTGCTTAGGTTCTTGCCCTGGTTTCCCCAATGGTAGATGGTAAACCTGGGAGCCAGACAAACCCTTTCATCCTCAAGTTGGTTTTGATTAGCATGCTCCCTCCCTCCCTCTCTCCCTCCCTCCCTCCCTCCCTCCCTCCCTCCCTCCCTCCCTCCCTCCCTCCTTTCCTTTCCCCTTTCCTTTTTTTAAAAATCACAGAGCAGAAACCAGACTAGGACAGTTCTTTTGTGTGTACTTGTGTGTTCTAACGTGTGGAGGCTAGAGGTCGATGTCAGGTGTCCATCACTCTTCACCTTAATTTAAAGATAATTTCTCAATAAGCCTGGAGTTCACCGTTTCTAATTTTATGTTTACATAAAATACACTTATATTGTATACTCAGTGTCTATACATAATTATACTGTATTAGTCAGTGTTCTGTTGCCGTGACTAAGACAACTTATTGAAAGGGTACTTTATCTGGGCTTACTGTTTCAGAGTCCTTCATCACCATGGTGGGGAGGCATGGAGAGAAGGACCATACACTCTCAGAGCCCGCCCCCTAGTTGCTATACATCCTTCAGCAAGGCCATTCCTCCCAAACCTCAGACTGCTGTCGATGGGAACCAAGGGTTCATACACATGAAGCTATGGGGAGAGTCTTATCCAAACCATTACACTGATTTATCAAATTGAATTAATTTGGTCACAGAGCTAGATTTATTCACATTCTATTTATCCTTTTTACTGTGTTCTGTGTCATTGTTTTGCCTACATGATATTATTTTATGACTGGCTGCCATATCTTCATATTCTTCTGCCATATTTTTACTTTAACAAATGCTTTTTGGTATCTAGTACATTTCTGGCTATGCTGTGGATTTAGAATCGTTAGTTCAGAGTTGTGCTGGGAAAACTTGATTTGGATTTGAGGGGCTTTGAGACTGGTTTGGAGAAACAACATCTAAAGGAGACCTTAAGAGGAGTTAGGAGATTACCTGACAAGAGCTATGGGCAGGACAGACTCTTTGAGTCCGGCAGAAAGGTTCTGAATGACACTGTTGTGTGGGTAACAAGGCTGGAGAGCAAGCTAGGCCCAGAGAGCCTAAAGGCCGTGGGTCAGGTTGGCAGGATTCCTACCTCAAAGTCACTGCGAAGTGTTGAACTATTAGAAGAGAATGACTCCATTTTGAAGTGACACGAAACTGCACCATGTTGAAGACCGTGCTGATTGAGGGTAGAGTAGCGACATGGAGGACGGGGAAAGCAAGACTGAAGGCAGGCAGGTGTTTAGAGTCTCAGGCCATCTTCACGATTTTGCATTAGTCTCTGCCATTGCCTTTAGACTGGGTTCCCTGTGAGATAAATTCAAACACAGGTTGGGATTTGACAGTCAAGGCTTTCTAGACTTGGCTTCTGGCCTCAGCTTTCATCTTCTTAGCCCTGTCTTATGGATCTCAATTTTGTCTTCTGTAGCCAAGCTGCCCCACCTGCTAGCCCTCCAGATGCTCCAGGCTTACATCCCATGGAGATGGGTACTCAGGCTGCTTTCTGCTGGACGGATGCCCAGAGTAGTATTTTCCGTCTTCACCCTCCAGACTCTACCGACCTCTTGAGTGTCGGGCTCTGTTTCATCTTTCTCGTGCACCAAAGGAAAGCGACCGAGCAGCTTTGGTTTCAGTGTCTAATTGCACAGGGCTTTTTATTTTTGTGTGTGCTGATAGCAAGAGCAGGAAGGCAGTTTCTAAGTTCCATACTTAGCTGTGTCTTTCAGAGTTTGACATGCTCCTCTTAATCTACTTAATAAATGCCGAAGGAGTACGTCCAAAACTGCTCTTGAAAATGGGCGAGACAGCATCTTTTAGAATAATATGCATCCTCTGCTAACTTCCAAGATGAGTAGCAAATTCGGTCCAACTGAATTTGCAGGTTTTTCTTTCATTTTACAAAAAGAAAGAAAAAGAAAGATCGAGGGTGAAACAAAGCCAGATTTCCCCCTATACTAATTCTATTAGAATGCTCACTTCAATTAAAATGGCATCTTTGGAGTTGCTGAGGGGGTTTCTAAAGAAGCCAGTTGCTTTAAGGATTATGAAGAGAATCTTTTTTATTTTTTTAAAAAAACTTATCAATTTATGCAAATGAACCCACAGGCCTAAACCCGCAAGACATTTGCAGAACATGGAGGAGGTTGCCTCAGAAAGAAAAAGAATGAGGACATGAACTGTTGGGGGACATGTTTTTATGTTGTGTGGTTATGTGAATGTTTGTGTGTGTGTGGGGGGGGTCTATGGGCACATGGTGCATGTGGTGCATGTGATGTGTGTGTGTGTGTGGTGTGTGTGTGTGTAGAGCCGGAAGCCAATCGTGGGTATTGTTTCTCAGCTGCTTCCCCCCTTGTTCCTTTGAGATGGGCTCTCTCATTAGGACTAAGAGCTCATGGTTAACACGAGGTTGGTTGGAGAGCGAGACCCAGCGCTCCAGTGTCTGCCTCCCTAGCACTGGGATTACGAGTATGTGCTTACACACCCACGGTTTTACATGGGTGCTGAAGATCAATCAGACTTAGGTCCGAGGGTTGACACAGCAAGTACTTATCTGCTGGGCTCGATCCTCAACCCTGGGAACACGGTTTGGTTATAGAACTCAACACACAGCTGAGCTGGATGTTTTTACCCCCAGAGGTCAATTTGGGTGTTTGCTAACGAAGAACAAATCGGAGTTCCAGAGAGACCACTGTTTACCTTCAAGTCCTTATGCTGGGGAGGGGCATGTTAAGAAATCAGGCTAGTGATCAAAAAGGAGGCTTTGGTGAAGAAGCCCTGCCACATGCAATGGCCTTTGGCTCACTGTGTCATTGGCATTCAAAGAATACGAATCCCATCCCTGTAAGAACTCATCCTTCATATTTTTGTACAGGTATATGTGTGTCTGTAGTGGTCTTATGAATTCAGTTATATATAGTAAGTTTTATTTAAGATACTCTTGCACTTTACAGATTTTTAAAATTCCTATTACAACTTTAAAATGGAAGAAGAAGAAGAAGAAAATAACCCACGAAACTTTCCTAGATTGCTACCTGTCTGTTGAGGGGATTCCGCCTGAGGACTCGATTATTGGTGCAGCCAGCACCTCCTGCTCACCAGATGGTGGAGGTTGATGGGGAGTGAATGCTTAATTCTGATGGCGGTTCTGAATCTCCCTCCAGCTGTTTTTCTCTCACTGAAGTTTGTATGGTAGGTAGAAATTCCTGGCCCACATGGCATGGGCGAGCTTAGGTTTTCTAACAAAAGTGAGTAAAAAAAAAAAAAGTAGCGTTTCTCTCTTTGAAACCTTTGAAGCATTAAAAGGCAGTTTTTGTTTGTTAGTAGTGGTGTTTTTGACAAGGAGAAAAAGAACTAACTAGGTATTAGCTTCCTCTGATTAAGAAAAGGTAAGTTTGCTAAATTATAATGTTACAAAAGTTCTGTATTTCCTGTGAGCTGCACAAAAGGAGTAGAAATGTTGGACAGAACAAAGCGTAACTGTGGGAGCCTTGCCCCCTTCACTGCCTTAACTCCTATTCCTGAGGCAGCTTTCATTACATCCCTTGATTTTCAAAGTTTGTAGTCAAAGAATTCTCTAAAAATGCGTATTTTCTAATGAGTCGATTTCAGAAAAATACCTTTGTCTTGTAAGGTTCCGGAAAGTGCTGTGACCTTGTTTCTTCACATGTGCTCGTAAAAACGTGGTTGCTTTTGAGTGTGGTAAAGTTTGGTTATGACAGAGTATGACCATTGGGTGGCAACCTAAGTGGAATCATTTAAGAAGTGAATTCGTCCTTAATAATGGGCTCGGCAAAATCCATCTTAAAAATTATAGCTTTAAATAGATGTTTTAAGTTGTGAGTGTGTTAAGGGAGGGGGGGCTGCCTAGTCTGGGAGGAAATTCTCATTTCTATTAAGCCATCTCACTCCTTGCCCATCTACTCAGCATCCTGAGAGCCACTGCACTCTCGTCCCTCTGTGAAGATCCAATGAAGCAACAGCATACATGAAAAAACATCCCTGAATCACACAGCTGTGCAGATGTGGAGTGTGATTATTACAGCACGGGAGGGGGGTTGCTTTATGGCCATTTTTATATTCACATTGATTTTAAGTGGAATAGTCTGCATGAACTAACTACCCCAGATGCAGAGTTGTAAAACCTGGTACATCTTCATTCTCCTTAAATCCACTCAAATCCAAATCTGAGATCTTCTTATGCTGTGGGCTGGCAGGAATTAAGTGTAAACATTCATTAGTACTCTTCTGTCCCGTACGTGGTCCAGAGGTGAAAATCTACAGAGGTGTGGATGAAGTGCAGGTGATCACTGATCTCAGGGACACCATTATCTGCTTCTAGTCTGTGTTTAGATTCAAGAAAGCTAACATTCAGGATTTCTTGAGTACCATTTCCAAACACCCCCCCCCCCATCTTGCCAGATCGTGGCTCCTTGGACTTTCTGAACATTGACATCTCCTCACTATAGGGATCCTATTCCCTCTTGCTGTCTAGGAAGCAATAGTTTCTCCCATCTGCCTCTGGGCTGTGAGCATAAACTTCTTCAGTGAGTACAGGTTTAGAACAACAATAACAACACCAAAACGAAACAGCAACACCAGAGCTATGAGAGTTAGCAGTTTTCCCTCTTTGCCACAGAGGCTCTGTCCTTGTTAGGTTTCTTTCTTTTTTTTTTTTTTTTTTTTTTTTGGTTTTTCGAGACAGGGTTTCTCTGTGGCTTTGGAGCCTGTCCTGGAACTAGCTCTGTAGACCAGGCTGGTCTCGAACTCACAGAGATCTGCCTGCCGCTGCCTCCCGAGTGCTGGGATTAAAGGCGTGCGCCACCATCGCCCGGCTTTTGTTAGGTTTCTATTGCTGTGATGAGCACCATGAGCCAAACAGACTAGAACTTTCCCCGTCCCGTATGGCCTATTCATTGGTGTCACCCTTGTTCACCTAACATTTGCGCAGTCACACTGACGAGACTTTCCAGGCATAGCTTCTGATGTTAGTCGGAGATACAATCTCACAGCAAACTCCCTGATCTTCTGTCTCTTGCAGTCTTCCTGTCCCACCTTCTGCAGTGTTCCCTGAGTCTTAGGTGTGGGAGTGTTTTGTCAATGTGATGGATTGTAGTATCCCGTAGTGGTCTCTGTCCATTGCAAAGAGAAGCTTCTTCGATGTGGAGGGAAGACCACACTTTTCTCTGGGTATAATGACAGATATTATAAACTGTTTTGGGGACTATGCTGGTTTAGTAAATTATTGGTTGTATATTCCATTAACACAAAGAACTACAGGCAACGGAGTGAAGCTGGGAGCAGGAGAGGGGCTGTTCTCCAGGGAAACGTACAATTGGTTTTTCAGTGCTAAATGATCATCTCTGAGAACATGCATACCAGTAACATTACATGAACCCAACAGGTTATTAGGAACACACATGCACACACGCGCATACACACACACACACACATGCATACACACAAATACATATATACATGCAATGATAGTGAAAAGAGAGTCCCCCCAGGAGGTGGGAGAAGGGCATATGGGAGGGTATGAGAGGCAGAAATGGAAGGGAGAAACATTGTAATTAAATTAGAATCAAAAATACAACGTGTCAAAAACAAACATCAATCACAGATTTTTTAAATTCCTATTACAACTTTAAAATGGAAGAAGAAGAAGAAAATAACCCACCACACTTTCCTAGATTGCTACCTGTCTGTTGAGGGGATTCCACCTGAGGACTCGATTATCGGTGCAGCCAGCACCTCCTGCTCACCAGATGGCGGAGGTGAGACTTGGGGAGAAAAGAGTTTATTTCCGCTTACTGCTTACAGTCCATCATCCAGGCAGCCAAACAGGAACTGCAGCAGAAACCATGGAGGAATTCTGCTTACTAGCTTGCTCCCCATGGCTTGCTCAGATCACTCTCCTGTGTTACCCAGGACTGAGTGTGTCACCGCCCACAGGTGGCTGGGACCTCCCTCATCAATCGCCATAGAAAATAGCCTCACAGGCATTTGCAGGACGTTCCAGGAGGGGAAATTTCCTCCGCCGAGGGTCCTTCCTCTCAGGGGTCCAGTTTGTGTCAAGTTGACAAAAGTCAGCCAGCACAGCTTGGTTCCTAGCGCCAGCAAGGCTATTAAAAGCCTTGTCACCTTTCTGGAGCAGTGCACAGAGCAACGCACAGATTAAATACTGGTCCCACTGCCATCACACACGCTCTGCTTTAGCACGGCAGAATTTTGGTGAGCACACTACCGGTTATATGTGCCCACCCGGGGAAAGAGAATACTCAACATTATCTTTCTGAAGTCCTGGTTGTAGACAGACTAAGGAACCTTCTTCCCTTTCTCATCTAATGACATTCTAATAGAAGAGAAAAAGGGAAATGCTTCTTTGATAGCTCTGTGAGCAATAATTATAATAGTGTATTATTTACACACGTCAATAAAGAGCTCCCATTACATTACTGAGCACTGCTTCTCTGGGCCAGTTATTGTGTTGGGATTTTTATAGCATCACTTAAACCAGGGACGCCGCCTTGCCTCTCATTTGTTTGTGTTGCTTTAGGGGCTGGGTGTTAGGAATGATTAGTCTTGATTAAATTATCATTGAATCAGTCAGGAATTAACAACTGTGATTTAAAGGTACGGTGGCATGGCATTTAGCAGATAAATTATGAGAGAGAATGTTTACATTTTTTTAATCATAGAAAAATCCCTCTCTCTCTTCTCCTTCCTCCCCATCTTCCCCTTCCTCCCTCCCTTTCTCCGTCCTCTCTCTCTCTCTCTCTCTCTCTCTCTCTCTCTCTCTCTCTCTCTCTTGGTTTTTCGAGACAGGGTTTCTCTGTAGCTTTGGAGCCTGTCCTGGAACTAGCTCTTGTAGACCAGGCTGGTCTCGAACTCACAGAGATCCGCCTGCCTCTGCCTCCCGAGTGCTGGGATTAAAGGCTTGCGCCACCAGCACCCGGCTCTTTTCTTTCCATTTTTGAGACAATGTCTTACTACCTAGTCTAGCCTAGCCTCAAGCCCATGGTCCTCCTGTCCCAGTCTCTAGAGTGCTGGGATTTTGGGTTTGTGCCATCAGCCTCATCTTACAATTGCAATAGCTGCCAAAACTACAGAGGAGAGAACAGTCATATTAATGATCAACTTAGGACAATCTTATTTGTACCCCACTTCCTTTTCTCCATCCCTCTTAAACCTACACTTAACTTTAAAAAACATTACTGTTGGAACTTAGTTTTTCAAAGAGAATTTCGAATTTGTGTGTAAACATGTCAGGGCATCTCTTTCAAAGATTAGAAAGTGTAATGACAATGGTATCACCACACTTAGAAGTTAAACGATGATGAGCATTAATATTTTCCTTAGTTTGCTTTATCTGCTTATTTAAGGTTAGTGCAACATTCCTGGCAGCAGCCTCAATTTATGCATGCTAGGCTCATTTATCCTACCGGAGCGTGTTGATGAGGGAGATCAATTCATAGAGTAATGCTTGCTTCAAAAATAGGTTAGTTTCCGCTTTAAAGATTACTAAAGCCCGGTGTGGTGGTGGCCATGTTTATAATCCAAGTACTTACTTGTAAGGCTGAGGCAGGAGAATAACCATAAGTTTAAATTTCAGAGTTGAGGCCAGCGTAAGCAACATAATGAGTTCAAGGCCAGCTGGAAATAGCCAGACTTTCTCTCTTCCAGTTCCACCACCCCTACCAAAAAAAAAAAAAAATGCGCTGCACCTGTGTTTGAATATGAAGAGGGTGGAGGTGTGTACTTTCAGTGGAGAACAGAGGATAGTTTAAAAGGGTGAGGAGAGGAGAGATGGCTAAGCAGGTCAAAGTGCTGCTGTACAAACCTGGCCACCTGAGTTCTAACTGACCTCTGACCTCCACACATCTTGTTGTTGTTGTTGGTGGTGGTGGTGGTTTTTCGAGACAGCGTTTCTCTGTGTAGCTTTGGAGCCTGTCCTGGAACTATCTCTTGTAGACCATATTGTCCTCGAAATCATAGAAATCCACCTGCCTCTGCCTCCTGAGTGCTGGGATTAAAGGTGTGTGCCACCACCGCCCAGCTCACTCACACGTTTTGGTTTGGGCCCGCGCGCGACACACACGCACGCACGCATGCACGCACTCACGCGCGTGCACGTGCGCACAGGTGTACACTCACATACTTGCACCCACACATTTTTCAGAAGAGTGAATACCTTTGATATTGGAGGTGAGGATAGGCCTCTCACGTTTAACCCATTAACTTTTTTTTTTTAATCTTAAAAAGCATGGTTGAAATTAAATTTTCAAAGAGATTCAGAAAAGGAAGAACGCAAGTCCGCTATTAGAAAGTGAAATGGGAAACTATTCAGGTCAGACTATCGTGACCAATTGCTGCCGGCCCATTGGCTGATTCCCCTCCTGGGGTAGTCAGCGGGCAGCAGCTGGCATGGAGCGCTGCGGGTGCCAGGGGCTTTGAAAAGTGCTTTTCCTCCCATGATTCATCGCTCACTGTAACCCTTTGCGGACAGGAAGTGTTCATAGTTTTCCGACTGAGGAAAGAGCCAAAGGAACTAGGGGTTTGGGAGAGGCGGAGTCCGGCTCGGTCCCGAGCTGAAGGGAACCTCACCCGTTCGTTCTCTCAGCACCTCGCCCACCATTCCACTTCCGGCTCTGAAGGCGTAAGTTCTTAAGATCATGACTGTGCATCTCTTTGATTGCTGGCTTTCCATATTAGCGTCAACTGTTGTGTTTTACTGTGAACTCTGGAGCTCAGGGAAGACCAAGTGGCAGCCCCTGTTTTATTTCCTGCCCCTAGAAATCAGAGTGGCCTGAGGGCATAAAGGGGGAAACAACTTTAAGGGAACTTGGTGCTGTGTAGTCTTTGTTAACCCGACAAAACTAAGTGCCCTGGGAAGAGGGAACCCCAGTGGAGAAACTGCCTCCCTTGGGGCCTGAGTGTGAGCGTGTCTCTGGGGGCTTTTTCTTGATTGCTGTTGTAGAAGGGCCCAGCCCACTGTGGGCAGCAATATCCTTAGGCAGATAAGTCTAGGCTGTATAAGAGAGCTAGTTGAGCGAGCCACGTAGTGAGCAGTGTTCCTACGTGGCCTCTGCGTTGGTTCTCATCTCCAGGTTTCTGCCTGAGCTCCTGCCCTGCCTTCCATCATGTTGTATTGTCTTGTGGAAATTACATATTAATTCTCTCCTCTCCTGACCGGCTTTTGGCTAGAATGTTCTGTCACAGGGACAGAGCAGCAAACTGGGACAAACGTCATGTCTTTTCTGATTTAGGAAACATTTAGACGCCAGGCAGATGGTGTGTGTCTTTGGTGGCTTTTCTGCATTGTTCTCCAGCTGTCTAACCTTTGCTTCATAGGAAGTACGATAAAGCTCTTCTTAATTTTCTATCCATGGAATACTGCACAAAGAGACTGACAACAGCAGAATAGAAGGAGCAGCACTTTCTTTTATCATTCCGCCCTAATCAGAGACGCAAACAAGTAGCGCTCTATCTTTAAAAAGTGGATTAGCCTGTGCAAGTGTGGCCCATACCCTTTTAACAGTTCTGTTCTACATCCATATTGCTTTGGCCTTTTGGGGTCACATTTTTTTTTCTTCAGGAATAACAAATTAACTATTATCTAATACAAGAAGAATAAGATTAGGAAATCAAATTAATCTATAAAACAACATACTCACATGCACTCACCATAACCCACAAGGTATTTTTGCATTTGCATCGCTGATTTTCCTTATCTTGGGGAGATGGCTGCAATAATGAGATGCACCCCAAGTAAACTGCCCATCGCCTGGAGAAAATGGATCTTCATCAGAGATTTACAGCAAGCGTCCTAGTCGTGGCTGAAGGTGCTTCTCTCCTTTACAATCCATTGCCCTGCCTAGTGTGTTGGTGGCTCGCAGCTGACTGGAGAACGTGCCCCTGACAGCGTGGCATTGCCAGAGCTTAGACCACCTGATGTCCCTCTTTACACGCAGAGAACAGACATAGCAAGGATCCCAGGGAAAGGCTGTACTGCCAAGTCTTCAAGTAGGATTGGAGACTTCGATCTTTCAGACTTAAGAGTCCTCCCCTCAGCCAAGTGCAGTGGCAGGCTATGCTATGGGTGGGCAGTTCACAGTGTTCGGAGAAAGTGTTTAATTTTAGTTCTTCTGCAAATGTATGTATCTGCCTGCTTTGTGTTTCTGTGTTTGGATACTGTGAAGAGGGTATTTTGAGAACTCTTGTAACTATGCTCATCGAACTAGTTTTTTCAAAAAATAAAAGTAATTCTGACTTCTTTAGGAGGCCGGAGAGAGAAGAGATTTACTTGGGAGGGACGTTTCCCACAGCCTAATGTTGGGTAGCTCTGCAACATTCTCAGGAAGATCCTAGGCCAGGAGCCAGATGACAGGGAACCCAGTTTTGCAGCCCACCTCCTGAACAGACCTCCATAGTCTGGGGCCTGGTAGATTTAGGTCTGATAAATGATGACCTTATTCCTCTAAGGATGTATTTTTCCTGTAACTTAGATGCTACTCTGGTGGTTGCTGTTTTATCTTCTGATTCACCTTGAAGAAGTTTCTAGAAAGTTCAGGTAAAGGGTTTAGTCGTGTCGTAACTGTAATATAAACCATTTGATTGAAAAGAATCTCTATAAGGTGCTGCGTCTGCACGACCTGGAACCGAAACCGAGCGAAGGTTTCGCATACACCTCTCAAGCTGCTGGTAGAAGAAGCCCTTTATTGATCAGCACCACAGAGGTTTTATACCTAACCCAGTCAGGTGGGCCAACAAGTGTTTATACCTAACCCAGCCAGGTGGGCCAACAGGTGAAGACCCCATCGCCTTCGGTCAAGGCCAGGGCAATGCGTGCTCAGGAAGCAGGGCTGGTAAACAACTTTGACACAGCTCTCAGAAGCTCAAATCAAAAGGGCAGGAAAAAGTCACTAGCGGAGAAGAGCAGCTGGAGGCCAGGACTCTAAACCGTCCCAACAATAAGGGTTACCACTTTTATGAAATTTTAAGGATTATGGTTAGACATATTCTTAAATACCTCTTCTCCTGCTCCTCATTGAACTCATCAGGGAACTGAAGCTCCAGGGAGTTTAAGCGACCAGTGGCAGCTCCCGGGGCTAAAAAGTTACTGCATACTATGATGTGGTTTGGGTCTCAATGCTCCGGGCTCGAAACTTGTCCCCGCCACTATCAACTGGGACCTAAACAAGTTGCAGAACCTCTCTGTACTTCTGCTTCCGTGCCTAAAAATGTCATCATAGTGCACAGATTAAGGCTTATTGCAGGGACTAGACAAATGAAAGGGGCAAAACAACACCATCTCCAGCACACACTGTGTTACTGAACACACTGTCTCCAGCACACACTGCGTTACTGAACACACTGTCTCCAGCAAACACCGAGTTACTGAATACACAATCTCCAGTACACACTGAGTTACTGAATACACTGTCTCCAGCAAACACTGCGTTACTGAACACACCGTCTCCAGTACACACTGCGTTACTGAACACACCGTCTCCAGTACACACCGCGTTACTGAACACACCGTCTCCAGCACACACCGAGTTACTGAATACACCATCTCCAGTACACACTGCGTTACTGAACACACCGTCTCCAGTACACACTGCGTTACTGAACACACCGTCTCCAGTACATACTGCGTTATTGAATTCCCAGTCCGTGTCGTTGGAGTTCATGTCTCTTCCTTGATCATTGTACAGATGTATGACTTTTGTCTTTCTTGACGTAGTGAATGATTGCATTACTTCTATTTCTCATTAGAATTGATTAAATATTTTAGAACACACTTTCAATGTATTATTTTAGCCAATTTTTAATGAAGGAAATGTAATAAATGAGGAATTGAGAATCAAATGAAAAAAATGAAACAATGTATGTCTGGATATATTCAGGTGATGTCAGATAATATGTCCCTTTTAATACAAGCTATGATTCAGTTACTAATTTGCATAAACAGTGGACCATTTTAGTAGCTCATTAGATAAATTTGGTCCAATTAACCAATATAAACTTATTAAGAATGCACATCTGGAATGTGAAATTGTTACTGGAAATTCAATGGAATCCACATTTCCAGTAAAGGAAATCCTTAATTTTTCAATCGAAAAGGAAATGTCTATTCTGAGATCATGTAGATGATAGGATTTAACAATGATTTGTGCTTCAATTACAATCACTTACTGCCTTTTAAAGAGGGCCTCACAGCTTTCCATGTCTCTCTTAAGACACAGTTATACCCACAATGGCTGATCCTAGGCATATGGCACAGCCCACGGTTCAACAGCATCCCCTCCGTGGACTGAGACGGGGCACGGTGAGTCAAGCTTGCGCTCCTGTCTTACCGTGTGTGTGGCAGATGCCCTAAGCTGTCTACGCCATTGCCATTCTCCCCAGCTGGGTTCTTACTGGAACCCTGATTTCTCTCAAACGTTGTGGTTATATGCTCAGGGGGAAGCTGGGGTTTTCTTCAGCTTTAAGAGCTGGTGGTGAACCTTGAATGATCTAAGCCAGACACTCTGATTCCTATGGCTACCCTTTCAGGTATTGATCTAGACAAGTGCCAGCGACAGGGCTTTGGCTAAGGAGATGAGAGGGAGGGTTCTTGGCGGGGATCAGAAGTAAAGGTAATGTTTCCAATGTAAAATGTGCACTTTGAAAGGGACACTTTTGACACTTGGATCCTCTTCATGTGATGCCCAGAATTGTGGGGGCTGTGTTACAGTCTTGGGGGGAAGCCAACCTCAGAGGGAAGCTATGCTGGCTGAGTGGACAGATGGCAGAGCCTGGGTACTTGTTGACGCTGGGAAATTACCAAGTGAGAGCTGTGGGACTTGCTGCGTTGTGACATAGTAAGCCAGCCTGGATGGCCTTGTGTAACAAAACAGGCTAACTGAAGTGACGTGAAATCATTTTACCACAGTTTCTCCTTGGATTTATTGATCCTCGTTCCCAAATTAGCTGAATCGGTAGGACCAGGCAGAGCCTGTTTTCTCCTGGTTCCAGGTACCAAGGGCCACTAGCTCAGTGTTTGTAACTGTCATTGCTCCCTCCCTCCCTCCCTTCCTCCCTCCCTTCCTCCCTCCCTTCCTCCCTCCCTCCCTTCCTCCCTCCTTCCTTCTCTGTTTCCTCCTCTCCTCTCCTCTCCTCTCCTCTCCTCTCCTCTCCTCTCCTCTCCTCTCCTCTCCTCTCCTCTCCTCTCCTCTCCTCTCCTCTCCTCTCCTCCCTTCTCCCCTCCCCTCTCCCCTGCCTTCATCTCCTATCCCCCTTTCCGCTCTCCTCCCTTTCTCTCCTCTCCTGAGCTCCTCTATCTTTTCTTCTCATCTCCTTTCTTTTAAGACAAGGTCCTTCGCTGTATCCCAGACAGCCCTCAAACTCATGATCCTCCTGCCTCAGGAGCTGATTACAGGCAGGTACCATTACGCCCAACTGTAATTTTTCTCCTCTTGAGTTAGTGTTTTATATTCAAGCTTGTGAAGAGAAATTATAAAAGGACTATTAATCACACAGGCTCTCTTCTTGCTGCAGCATCTCTTCCTTCCTAAGCACTGTGGGCATCATCATTTTGGGGTCCAGTACACTGAGGGGCCTCAATCTGAATGGAGGATTACTTCAGTCACTGGAAGGAATGGCACAGATCTTTTATTAATATCAGCATAGCCATCTCCTTAGAGTTGATGTCTTCCTACAGAGACACTTAATTTAGACGTCTGAAAATTAACTTTCTACTTCTTTACAGTCTTGGGCCCGGATCATGCCGTAGCAGCTGTAGATTAAGAAGACTGAGCATATGTGAATTGAGATCACTGTTGTGTTAAATGGAACCCAAATTAATTCACCATATATTTAACATATATTCAATTTTCTGCTAGATAATTACGAGACATAGATGTTAGCGGATTCATGTGAATCACCAGGGTTATGGCTTATAAGAGCCTTTTAAAGGAAATGTGATCAGTTGATTATCAAGTCTAGAGAGAGGTTCAGTGCCTTTAGACCGCCTTCCCCAGTTACTTCTCTCCTGAGTCAGCCACTGTTGTGTGGCTGCCACCACTCTGAAGGTCCACACTGGTATAGTTCCTGAGAGCAGCTTCTGGAGACAGAAGCCTCTCCTCAGGCTAGTTTGTATTTAGACAACATGGTGTCTGTACGGATAGCCGACATGGGGCAAGATGGGTAATGCTGGCACAAAATGGCTGACACGGATGTCCTGGAACCCAAAAGTAAACAATGATGCAAACAATGATGCAACCTATTTATAAACCACACACACACACACACACACACACACACACACACACACGTCACTACTTTTCACAGAATTCAGCTTTTGTGTAGGTTTTGTATAAATATGGCCTTGAGGTCAAGGGCCTGGAACTGCCTTCACCAGTCTGCATGTGTGCGTTTTATCTGTAGGTTTTTGTGCCTACCTCCGTGTGGCCTTTGTGTGCCAGCATGTGACTGGGTGCCTGCTGGCATACGTCTGCCTGTCAGTCTGTGTAGTGGACTTCTCCCAGAGTGAACAAAATATGCCTTATGTCTTTACAACTCCTTGGCATGTCTTCAAACTCCTGGCTCTCCAAGAGCCTCCCCTCTTCTGGCAGCAGGGCTCAGACCCAACAACACTATCCTCCTTTACTTTGTATTTGATTGAATATTGTAGTTTTTATTAAGACATTAATCAATAAACCCACTAGGGACTAAACCACGATTGTAGGGGCTGAGATCCCACTGAAGAGCAATAGTGTGCACCCCTGGATTTCTATCAGTCATCTAGGTAAAGCAGACTGGAGGTGAGATGAGCAAAATGGGGTCCCCAGGAGGAGCCTCAGTCCTTGGCATTGGCCCCCAATGATTTCTTTTTTCCATGTAACAAATACACTAATTAGATTGTGATGATGAGTTTTAATCCAAGAACAAAATGTCTCTGCCCCTTCTGGTAGACATACTGTTGGATGCCAATACTGAGGAAGAAAACAGGAAGTGGCTACATAAAAGTTAAGCCAGGTCTTCATAAAACCTGCTCACCCCAAGCTCCCCTTGCCTGCTGGCTCTTCTTCCCCGTGTGTCTGTGAGGAAGGACTGGGGCGCAGTTCATTCCTTCCTGTTCCTATAAGGCAGGAAAAAGGGGGTGACTGCCTGTCAGCATGGGTTTTCAAACTTCCTCCGGAGTTTTGGTCTGTTTCCTGGGAAGCCCTCTTGCAGCGTGGTCTCCATAGGAACCCACCTGGAGGGTGAAGCTCCACTCCTTGCTGTTTCACGCCGTCATGAGCAATACCACCCTTGGATCATTAAGAGTCCCACCTTAGGCAAGGCACGGGAGAGTCTGAGTGATGCGGAGATGGCGTTTGGCATTGCATTCGCTAGGGGATACACATGTGAATTCCTCGGTGAATCTCTGTGTCTTCTGGCATCCAGTAATTTCTTCATCATGATATAGTTAATGCTGGAGAACAGAGATATTTCTGAGAATTCTAGAACAGGCCTTAACACTCTGTCTTTACCTACATTCATGATGCCTACACCCTGTCAGGTTTGAACCACTAACGACTTTGGTGGATAAGAACGGGAATATCTGGAGAGGTAAGAAGTTTGTATGGTGTTTATTAGTGATTATTTTGGTCTCTTTTAGCTGCTTTTTTTCCCCTCCAGGATGCATTAAGGAAGCCTTGTATGTTTATTTGTATGTGTTAAGAAATGTCTCTGGGCCGGGTGGTGGTGGCACATGCCTTTAATCCCAGCACTTGGGAGGCAGAGGCAGGCGGATCTCTGTGAGTTCGAGGCCAGCCTGGTCTACAAGAGCTAGTTCCAGGACAGGCTCCAAAGCTACAGAGAAACCCTGTCTTGAAAAAAAACAAAACAAAACTAGAAATACCTCTAAAAATGTGTGTATGTATGTTTCTGTGTACTTAATTGCTCTAACAAAATACTAGACACAGGCTTAAAGGACTTTGAAGTCAGCAGAAGACACCCAAAACTAAGATCTTAGCACAAGGGGCAAAGGACAGGAAATAAGAGACAAAGACAGGAGAAAGAGGATGAGGGAGAAAGGGAAAGGAACAAGGGAGAGGGGGCAGGGGTATTTGTCCTGGAGGGGAGGACAAAGGACTGCCTCTGGATAGAGAGGCGAGATGTGGCCCATAGGCCAATGGCAGATTATAAAGGGAGAAAAGCCTCTGTCAGGATGAGTTGATTAGTTCTGATTGAGTAATGTTAATTAGGGTAGCCAAAAGGGAGGTTTTGATTGCTGGACTTCAATGCTTTGATCATAATCTAATGGTTTGGTGAGGCAGAGGGGATGGAGGAGAAGGATAAAAGGGAAAACCTTCCAGTGATGTGTTTGCCTTCCCAGGCCTGCTGGAGCCCTTCCCAGGCTAAGTGTGTAATGGAAAGAGGATCATTTAGCTCACAGTTCCGTTGAATAAGGACCTGGTACCAACATCAGATCTACTTTGGTGAGGACCTCATGGTCGATGGTGGCGTGGTGGTGGCAACAAAAGAAGGAACTAATTACATCGCCAACCAGGAACTCACAGCTCAGGAGCAGTATTTCCTGTGAGTGACCTGACCCAGAGTCCTTTGGAGGACAGCTTCCCGGTGACCTAAATGCCTTCCACTGGGTGCTACCTCTTAAATGACCAAGCTTCTCCCAGTAAGCCTCGTGACAGCCAGGACCAAACTCCCAAGAACTACCCACTAGGACTTCATCCTGCGCCACAGCTGAGCCATTTTCAAGCCTTAGCACCCTTTGTCTTTTCAAAGAAGCTCCTTCAAGTGTTGAAGGTCTTCCAGTTTTCTGTTTTCTGTTTTCTGAACGAGGGAGGCGAAATTCCTGATTTCACCTGACGTGATACCCCATCTAATATGTAACGGATGACATTAGAGTACACGTTACACGTTCTGCTGTTGTTACATGAAGGCTCTGCTCAGCAAACACATCTAGAGTCTACTCTCTTTTTGCTCTTTGAGAATTTCATACCTGGATGCAGGGAAATGTGGATCATGATCAACCCCCATTCTCCCAGCCAGCTCCCCCGACATCCCTCTCAGCACCTTCCCCACCTAACTTCAGGTCTTTTCTTTCTTTCTTTTCTTTTCTTTTCTTTTTTTTTTTTTTTTGAGACAGGGTTTCTCCGTAGCTTTTTTGGTTCCTGTCCTGGAACTAGCTCTTCTAGACCAGGCTGGCCTCGAACTCACAGAGATCCGCCTGCCTCTGCCTCCCGAGTGCTGGGATTAAAGGTGTGCGCCACCACCGCCCGGCAGGTCTTTTCTTTCTTGACACAGGGTTTCACTCTGTAGCCATGGCCTGGAATTCACTATGTAGACCAGGCGGGCCTTGAATTTGCAGAAACTCACCCCCACCCCCACTCTGCATCCTGAGCGCTGAGATTAAAGGCATGTGCTAATATGCCAGTAACCCACTAAGTTCAATTAGTGCTGCCCATAGTTGGATGAGTCTGGGGACATCCGCTGGAGCATGGATAAACCTACCAGTGGCCAAACTGTCACCTGCGGAAGCTGCCAGTTGCTTCTCAGGAAGAGGTGTTACCTGGAGACAGTCTCCCCCTGTATTCGAATTCTTTAGTGCTCTTGTAGCCGACACTCACTGCAGACTGCAAGGGTTTTATACGACGCCATAACTATCCAGCTTTAACTATATATAAAACAGTTCTTGAAAAGGAGCAGTTAACAGCAGGGGTGGTCTTAAGCTCTGAGGAAGCATGGTTAGGGGAGGATGTTGGTTTGGCCAAATTCTGCCTATGATTTTCCCTTGATAAAAGCCAACCACAGATACAATTTAAGCACCACAGCTATGCCCATCATCTAGTCTGCCAAACTGTTCACACAGCCACTTTATCTATTAAATTGTCTGTGGACACTCTCCTTTCTACATATCTTTGGATCATATGCCACCTCCTGTTTTGTTCTCCATCCTACTTCTGTTATCAGTTTAAATGCCCAGATTTTCAGCTCATTCCAATAATACATGAAATTGAATAGGCGATTAGGTCTTTGAGGCACCAAGCCCTCTGTCTCTCTGTCTTTGTCTGTCTCTCTCTTTCTCTCTCTCTCTCCCTCTCTCTGTGTATCTCTCGGTCTCCGTCTCTCTCTTTCCCTGGCTCATTGGATCTATTCTTTGGCCTCTGTCTCTAGAGCTGATACCCGCTCTTGAGAACCCTGAATGGCAGTCAGGGAGCCTTTACTCTGGGGAATGTGCACAGACCCAAAGCTGCAGCCAAAGGGAGAAGCAGATGCAGAAATAGATAGTTCTGCCTTGGCTAATGAATACCCCAGATGGAAATACTCTTCCCAGCCCCCTGTGGACACGCGGAGATTTTTAGAACTGATGCTATCAATCAATCTGTCCTAAAAGAGAAACAGTCACAAATATGTAATGGGGAATATCTGTGGAATAGAAAACAAACCTTTAACTAAGCCTGATTTTTTTTTTGAAGTTGGGAAATGTTGCCAGCTTGTTTTTTTGATGTAATTGAAAATGTTTAGAAGCGTTCCCAAAGAGTTGATTAATATATCAAAATCAAAGAAGGCAATTTTGAGTCTAATTTTGTTTGTTTACTGTGTATTACATGATTCTTGGCTTTGAAATTCTGCCATGCAGGGTGAAAAATGACTGTCAGTGTGAGACAAAGTAGTCTATTGAACAGAACATTGTGTCTAATAGGGAACAGCTGATACCAGCTCGGTGCACGGTATCAGGAATTACAGCATCTTAATCACTCTGATTGCTTCCCGTGGAAACAGAGTGCAGGATGGATCTGGCCACAAGGCACTCTTGGCCCCACCTACCTCTGTTGAGGAACCCAGGGATGGGAAGGTGGTAGAGAGACACTCCAGCCCAGGCGGGAGAAGTAGGGCTACTTTGGGGATCATGGTAAGCTTTCTTCAATATGCCCAGAGGTGAAAGGGATACCAGAAGGGAGAGTTGGCACTGGTCCTGAGGGAGGGTCTGGTCTCTTCATTATGCCCCAGAAGTTTTTGTCCAGGGGCTTCTTGATCCTTCCTTCCTTCCTTCCTTCCTTCCTTCCTTCCTTCCTTCCTTCCTTCCTTCCTTCCTTCCTTCCTTCCTTCCTTCCTTCCTTCTCTCCCCCCTTTTGTTTTTTTGTTTGTTTCTCTGTGTAGTCCTGGCTATCCTGGAACTCACTCTGTAGACCAGGCTGACCTCAAACTCAGAGATCTGCCTGCCTTTGCCTCCTGAGTGTTGGAATTAAAGGCGTGCACCACCACCACCTGGTTGGTTTTCTAAATCCAAATAAACTGAAATTAGTAATTATATATTGAAGAAAATTTTAAGGAAACTAGTAGCTAAGAAAAATGGATGAAATCTTATGCAATTCTTTGGTTTGGAAACTGGGCCTTCAGAGGGGGATTGGGACAAGGAGAGGGACCCAGGCGATTTAACATCTTTCCAGTTTCATATATCCCCCTCAACCACTCAATAATTGATATCTCCTGGAAACTGAAGGTTTTGTGGCTTTATTTGCTAGACCGTCTTTTAAACCCCAAAACCCCACGAAGGTTTACAGGCGTTGACTTGAAGTTGAGAAAATAGGTTCTTCATATATAAAAGGAGGTTGGAATGAAACATTCTGCTGAGTCAACCTATTTGCCCAGGGCTTAGGATGGATGCGTCAGGGCCAGGTCGTGTAGCCTCTGAATGGATGTCTCTTAGATAAATCCATGGCGTATGCCTTGGAAGGCACTAGTTTTCTGTGGGCTGTGTATTTTGAGCTCCTCTTTCCTACAGCCTTTTGATCCTCTGGTTTTGTTTCTATAGCACTTCTGAGTGAAGGTGGATCTCTTACCCCTTAGTCTTCTCACTTAGAACAAAGTTTAACAAATGCTTCAGTCATATATAGGTATATGATGTATATATATACATACATACATACATACATATATATAAACACACACATATGGACACACACACACAATGAATTACCATTCAATAGCCTGATACTCTCCTTTGGTTTTGGTTTTCCTGGCCTAGCTACTATAGAACTCAGTTGGAAATTATTTGCCTTTTTGTAGTCTTTGACAACACAGATAAAACTGCTTTAGTTCATTTGACAGCCATTTTTCATTGATAGTTCATTGTGAGCATGCGGCCAGTTGAGGCCTCTTAGTCTATTTAAAATAAGCCATAGTTTCCCATCCACTGTGCTTCCATGTATTTGCTTTTTAAAATTGCCATACTGGATATTACCTTTCTAACTAGCATATGTATTTTTTTAAAAAAATTCTGGCCTGCCGTTCAAATCTGTCAGAGGTTCACAAAATCTTGACTTCTCATCTGTGTTCTGGGTTTCTTGTCAGTTGCGAATTAAACAGCACTCCTGTGTTTTGGTGTTATCATGGTATTGTGAAGAAAAGAATGTACTTCGCAGTGAGACATGTCTTGGATTTTAATCCCAGCCTCATTTTGTGCCTGCTGTCTGTCGGATACTAGACAGGCTATTTCAATTCCCCGAGCTTAGTTTGCTCATCTGAAAATGAAAATGATGATAATCTCTTCCCCTTAGGTTTGTTGAAGGGAGCCTGCTACATGCTAGGGATAGCGAAAATAATTAGCGATGCTGCTTTTCGTGAGCAAGAACTCAGCTTTCTCTTTTTCTTTCTTATTACCTGGGTCCGAGTTAATACTTTACATAGGGTCAATGACAGAAGCATGTGGCCATTGCCATTATTGAACATCCTACAGGCTGACCACCATTAGATTAGATACATATTACAGAGTAACAAACATACAGCGAGCCTGTGTTCCATACTGATTCATTGACCAAGAAGATAGTGGTAAGAAATAAAGGAAGTTCTTTATCCGCATGGCACTGACATTCTAAAAGGCAAAGAGGCCACAAAAATGCCAGTCATATCTGTAAGAAGAGGGCAGCAGCCTCTGTGTGTACGTGTGTGTAATAGCTATGTAGACACACATATGTTGTGTAAATTTTGTATATCATCCAATTTCAGATAGTGATAAGAGATAAAATATAGATCAGATAATAGCAAGAGATATGTAAAACAGTACAATGGGGAAAATACTCTATTTTCCTTAATATAATATTTGCGCTGGCTAGTTTATGCCAACTTGACACAAGCTGTAGTTATCTGAAAAGAGGGACTCTCAATGAGAAAATGCCTGTCTAAGATCCAGCTGTGGGGTATTTTCTTAATTAGTGATTGATGGGGAGGACCCAGCCCATTGTGGATGGTGCCATCCCTCCCTTGGATTGTGGGCCTGGGCTCTATAAGAAAGCATGTTAAGCAAGTCATGGGGAGTAAGCAGCACTCCTCTATGACCTCTGTATCAGGCCCTGTCTCCAGGTTCCTGTCCTTTTGAGTTAGTGTCTTACCTTTCTTAGTGATGGATTATGACGTGGAACTGAAAGCCAACTCACTTCTGGTCATGAAGTTTCATCACAGAAATATAAACCATAACTAAGACAATATTTTATGCTTTGAGAATTTTTAAAGTTGTTTTATTGAGCTATATATTTTTCTCCACTCCTCTCCCTTTTTCTCCCCTCCCCTTCTACCCTCTCCTAAGGTCCCCATGCTCCAATTTACTCAGGAGATCTTGTTTTTTTCTACTTCCCATGTACATTAGATCCATGCATGTCTCTCTTAGGGTCCTCATTGTTGTCTAGGCTCTCTGGGACTGTGAATTGTAGACTGGTTTTTCTTTGCTTTATGTCTAAATGCTACTTACAAGTGAGTACATATAATATTTGTCTTTTTGGGTCTGGGTTTCCTTACTCAATATGATGTTTTCTAGATCCATCCATTTGCCTGCAAATTTCAACATGCCATTATTTTTTCCTACTGTGTAGTACTCCATTGTGTACCACATTTTCCTTATCCATTCTTTGGTTGGGGGGCATTTAGGTTGTTTCCAGGTTCTGGCTATGATAAACAATGCTGTTATAAACATAATTGAGCACACGACCTTGTGGTATGATTGACCATCCTTTGGGTATATACCCAAAAGTGGTATTACTGGGTCTTGAGGTAAGTTGTTTCCTAATTTTCTGAGAAATCGCCATACTAATATCCAAACAGCTGTACCAGTTTTTTTACTACCATCAGCAATGAAAAGAGTGTTCCCTTTACCCCACATTCTCTCCAGGATAAGTTGTCATAAGTGTTTTTGATTTTGGCCATTCTTACAGGCATAAGATGGAATCTCAGAGTTGTTTTGATTTGCATTTCTTTGATGGCTAAGGATGTTGAGCATTTCCTTAAGTGTCTTTCAGTCATTTTAGATTCCTCTGTTGAGAGTTCTCTGTTTAGGTCTCTACCACATTTTTTTTAATTGGATTTTTTTGTTCGTTTGATGGTCAATTTTTTGAGTTCTTTGTATATGTTGGAGATCAGCCCTCTGTTGATGAAAGTCTTTTCCCATTCTGTACGTTGTCATTTTGTCTTGTTGACTGTGTTCTTTGCTTTACAGAAGCTTTTCAGTTTCAGGAGGTCCTATTTATTAATAGTTTCTCTCAGTGTCTGTGCTACTGGGGTTATATTTAAAAAGTGGTCTCCTGTGCCAATGCTTTCAAGTGTACTTCCCACTTTCTCTTCTATGAAGTTCAGTATGATTGATTTTATGTTGAGGTCTTTGATCCATTTGGACTTGAGTTTTGTGCATGGTGATAGATATGGATCTATTTTCATTCTTCTACATGTTGATATCCAGTTATACCAGCACCATTTGTTAAATATGCTTTCTTTTTTCCATTTGATATTTTTTGCTTCTTTGTAAAAAATCAGGTATTCGTAGGTGTGTGGATTGATATCCAGGTCTTTGATTTGGTTACATTGGTCCTCCTGTCTGTTTTTTATGCCAATACCAGACTGTTTTCAGTACTGTAACTCTGTAGTAGAGTTGGAAGTTAGGGATTGTGAGACCTCCAGAAGTTCTTTGATTGTACAGGATTGTTTTGGCTATCCTGGGTTTTTGCTTTTCCATATGAAATTGAGTATTGTTCTTTCAAGATCTGTGAAGAATTTTGCAGGGATTTTGATGGGCATTGCATTGAATCTGTATATTGCTTTTGTTAAGATTGCTATTTTTATTCTGTTAATTCTACCTACCCAAGAGCATAGGAGATCTTTCCATTTTCTGGTGTATTCTTCAATATCTTTCTTCAAAGATTTAAAGTTCTTGTCATACAAGTCTTCCATTTGTTTGGTTAAAGTTACTCTGAGATATTTTATGTTATTTGTGGCTATTGTGAAGGGTGATGATTTCTTTATCAGCCCATTCATCATCTGTGTAAAGGAGGGCTAATGATTTTTTTGAGTTAATCTTGTATTCTGCTACATTAATGAAGGTGTTTATGAGTTGTAGAAGTTCTTTGGTAGAATTTTTGGGGTCACTATGTAAATTATGTCATCTGCAAATAGTGAGTGTTTGACTTCTTCTTTTCAGATTTGTATCCCCTTGATCTCCTTTTGTTGTCTTACTGCTCTAGCTAGAACCTCAAGTACTATGCTGTATAGACATAGAGAGAGTGGACAGCCTTGTCTTGTTCCTGATTTCAGTGGGATTGCTTTGAGCTTCTCTCCATTTAGTTTTATGTTGACTGTTTGCTTGCTGTATATTGTCTTTATTATGTTTAGGTATGTTCCTTGTATCCCTGCTCTCTCCAAGACCTTTATCATGAGAGGATGTTTTATTTTGTCAAAGGCTTTTTCAGCATCTAATGAGATGATCCTGTGGTTTCTATTTTTCAGTTTGTTTATATAGTGGTTTACGTTGATTTTTGTATGTTGAATCATCCCTGTGTCTCTGGGATAAAGCTAACTTGATCATGGTGGATGATTTTTCTGATGTGTTCTTGAATTCTGTTTGCTAGTATTTTAATGAGTATTTTTGCATCAGTGTTCATAAGTGAGATTGGTCTGTAATTCTCTTTCTTTTTTGGGGGGGGTGCAATGAACTTTATTGATGGTATTCAAGAGAGTAGGGCTCCCTAAGCCCCCTCCTGCTATTCTGGGGGTCTGGGATGGAAACTGTGAGGGAGATGCTCAGTGTCAAGGGTTGGTTAGGACAGGGAATGCTCAGCAGCTGAAGGTCTCTCTTTTGCTGTGTCCTTGCTGGGATGGGTGGTCCAGGGCGGGCTTCTTACTCCTTGGAGGCCATGTAGGCCATGAGGTCCACCACTCTGTTGCTGTAGCCAAACTCATTGTCGTACCAGGAAATGAACTTTACAAAGTTGTCATTGAGAGCAATGCCAGCCCCAGCATCGAAGGTGGAAGAGTGGGAGTCACTGTTAAAGTCACAGGAGACAACCTGGTCCTCAGTGTAGCCCAGGATTCCCTTTAGTGGGCCCTCGGATGCCTGCTTCACCACCTTCTTGATGTCGTCATACTTGGCAGCTTTCTCCAGGCGGCATGTCAGATCGACGGCGGACACATTGGGGGTAGGAACACGGAAGGCCATGTCCGTGAGCTTCCCGTTCAGCTCTGGGATGACTTTGCCCACAGCCTTGGCAGCGCCAGTGGATGCAGGGATGATGTTCTGGGCAGCGCCATGGCCATCTCACCACATCTTCCTAGAGGGGCCATTCACAGTCTTCTGGGTGGCTGTGATGGCATGGACTGTGGTCATGAGTCCTTCCACGATGCCAAAGTTGTCATGGATGACCTTGGCCAAGGGGGCTAAGCAGTTGGTGGTGCAGGAAGCGTTGCTGACAATCTCGAGGGAATTGTCATACTTGTCATGGTTCACACCCATCACAAACATGGGGGCATCGGCAGAAGGGGCAGAGATGATGACCCTTTTGGCCTCACCCTTCAAGTGGGCCCCAGCCTTCTCCATGGTGGTGAAGACACCGGTGGACTCCACAACATATTCGGCGCCGGCATCCCCCCATTTGATGTTGGCGGGATCTTGCTCCTGGAAGATGGCGATGGCCTTCCCGTTGATGACAAGCTTCCCATTCTCAGCCTTAACTGTGCCTTTGAACTTGCCATGGGTGGAGTCATACTGGAACATGTAGACCAGGTAGTTGAGGTCGATGAAAGGGTCATTGATGGCAACAACGTCCACTTTGCCAGAAGTGAAGGCAGCCCTGGTAACCAGGCGTCCAATACGGCCAAATGCGTTCACTCCTACCTTCACCATCGTGTCTCTGGAATGAGGCTGGCACTGCACGGAAAGAAGCCGCTGTCTCTAGAACAGGGAGGAGCAGAGAGCCGGTAATTCTCTTTCTTAGTAATGTCTTTGTATGGTTTGGGTATAAGGGTAATTGTAGCCTCATAAAAAGAGCTTTACAATGTTCCTTCTATTTTTATTGAGTGGAAAAATTTGAGGGGTATTGGTATTAGCTCTTATTTGAAAATCTTGTAGAATTCTGTGCTGAAACTATCTGGTCCTGGGCTTTTTTGGGTTGGGAGACTTTTGATGACTATTTCTATTTCTTTAGCAGTTATAGGTCTACTTAATTTTCTTATCTGGTCTTGATTTAATTTTGGTAAGTGATATTTATCCAGAAAGTTGTCCATTTCCTTTAAGTTTTCCAATTTTGTGGAGTATAGGCTTTTGAAATATGACCTGATGATTCTCTGGTTTTTCTGTGTCTATTGTTATGTCTCCTTTTCATTTCTGATTTTGTTAATTTGGATCTTCTCTCTGCCTTCTGGTTAGTTTGGATAAAGGTTTGTCTATTTTGTTGACTTTCTTGAAGAACCAACTCTTTGTCTCATTGATTCTTTGTATTGTTTTCTTTGTTTCTATTTTGTTGATTTCAGTTCTCAATTTGATTATTTCCTGCTGTCTAGTTCTCCTGGGTGAGTTTGCTTCCTTTTGTTCTAGAGTTTTCAGGTGTTCTGTTAACTCACTAGTGTGGGATTTTCCAAGTTTCTTCATGTAGGCTTTTAGTACTATGAACTTTACTCTTAACACTGCTTTCATTATGTCTTATAAATCTGGGTATGTTGTGTGGTCATTTACATTGAATTTTAGGAAGTCTTTAATTTTTTCCTTTATTACTTCCTTGACCCATTGATGAATCTGGTGATCATTGATTGTTTAATTTCCATGTGTTTGTGGGCTTTCTGAAATTAGTGTTCCTGTTGAATTCTACTTTTAAGCCATGGTGATCTGATAAGATACATGGAGTTATTCCATTTTTTTTCTGTATCTGTTGAGGTTTGCTTTGTTACCAAGTATGTGGTCAGTTTTTGAGACGGTTCCATGAGGTTCTGAGAAGAAGATATATTCTTTTATGTTTGGATGGAATGTTCTATAGATGTCAGTTAAGTCCATTTGAGTCATAGCATCTGTTAGTTCCTTTATTTCTCTGTGAACTTTCTGTCTGACAGACCTGTCTGGTGGTAAGAGTGGGGTGTTGAAGGCTCCCACTATTAGTGTGTAGGGTTTAATGTGTGATTTAAGCTTTAGTAGTGTTTTTTTTTCTCCCTGAAGCCTCAGGAGCCCAATGTCTATTATCTTCATTTTTATCAGCATGCTGGCTTTCCAGAATCCCAACAAAAGAACCCATTTAGTTCTCATTATGGTGTTTTAGGCACCCATAGTCCACAGTGCTAAATTCCTCGTTATTTCTCCGACAGTGTATGAGCGCATGACCAGGCTTTCATAGTAACAGGTCCTCCTAGTACAAGTCCTTTGTCTCACTTGCTCTTATTTCCATGATAAAATACACAACAGACACAGCTTAAGGAGAGAAGAACTCACAGAGATCTGCCCACCTCTGCCTCCTGAGTGCTGGGATTAAAGGTGTGCGCCACCCCCACCCAGCCCTGAAGAAGTTCTTAACTTCATGGAGCATATATCAAAGAAGGGGCCCCATTACCCAGTATTATTACATAACAGAGATTCAACAAGGTTTCTCTTGTGTCCCTCATTGTATACATGACAGCCTCACTCTCACCAGCCCTGGGACCCCCAGAAAGATACACAGGAGCTTTCTACCCGCCTTTGCTAAGGATCAACTCTGATTTCTAATGACTGTGGCCTCCTTTTCTAGATACTCAGGTATTTGAAATCTTCATTTTAGAATGTTATCACGTTTCGAAATCAGTCTTGTAGGGAGTAGATCATAGATGCACTTATTCTTTTCACGTATAAAAATCAGAATGCTATTTTTCTAGATTTGTTTCCTCAGCCCTTTTTCTGTGCGCCGTGATTCCTCAAAGATTACTGACAGAGGCTCCTAGATTACATCTGTGAAGTCTCCGGTGCTCTGGGATATAATTTGTTTAGGCCTAGAGACTCGGACTCATTTGAAACAGCAAGATGGTCTTGTGCTATCGCCTTACCTATCTTATGCTTCAATTTCTTCTAAACTACATTTCTTCAACCCTCCCGAGTCCAAAGATTTCTATCCTTGATAAAGAAGATGGAAGTACAATAGGAGCAGAGATACATGACTTTCTCTTGGTTGTTTGCGAATGTTTTATCATCTGCCCCAAGCAATGAGCCTGTGTATTTTTGTCTCATCTTTTTACTTTGATTGTAGCTGATAATGGGTATTTATGTGTTTCTGAGCCTTGAGATGAACATTCAAGCTCATTTTACATCAGTTTATTGGGGGAAAGTAGCTCTCCTATCATGTATGTTCAATTCAACCCACTGTACATCTTGAGGGAGGGCTCTGAAGCCATGCAGGATCAATGTTGGCTGTCCCACTTCCTATATCAGCAAGACCACAGACAAATTCATCAGCATCTCTGAACCTGAGTTCTTTACCTGTAAGACAGGGGTAAATATTTATGAATATTTATGTCCTACGGCTTGAGAGTATAAATGGTTCATTATACATAAAGGTCTTAGTATGTGGCACATGCATGGTCTTCACCGTAGCCACACTGCCCACTAACACTGCTGTCGTCGCCACTTTTAAGGTAGTTCATTAGTCTTTACAAGTGCTCTTAGTCCGAGTGCATCAGAGAGCTTCCTGGTCAGCCATCATGTGTCTCATCACTAGGATACAGCTAGTCCAGTTCTTTGTATTGTCTGTCTTCTCACGTCCAGTGACAAATGTAAAAGCTAATTTGAAAGACAATGAAATGGGTCCCTCAAAGATGGAATAGCATACAACGTGGTCCTGGCGGCACTGAGTATGTTTTACGTAGACTCGGCTCAGTCTGGCTAGGAGAGGACCAGGAATCCGAGTGATCGGGGTACCTACTTTACAATCTAACCCTTCTCTGGCTTAGGCTGAGTGGTCAGTGGGAAACTTACCTTGGTCCCAGATGAGGCTAGACAGTTCTGTCATGTAGATATTACTGCTTTGCCATATCAAGGAAGTGTAAGCTTAGAATCACGGAGTGAGCCCTGAGCTTATCAGACTCTCAGACGTGGTAGGGCACTTGGTGAAATCTTTGGAAGAATTGGCTGAGCTGCTGTGGGGAGAGACCCATGGTGGGCTTCCTTTGGTGTGGCGTTCTTCACAATCTTGGTCTTCTCTGATAGGAGAAAGAACTAGACTAACTCAGATCTCCTCTCTCTCTCTCTCTCTCTCTCTCTCTCTCTCTCTCTCTCTCTCTCTCTCATCAGGATACTGGCTTGCTGGAGACTCACAGAAGCGCCATTGCCTGATGAGAGGGTCTCACATTATCCTAACAATGCCTGAGGTTGTTGGGTCAATCTGCCTAATGGAGAAAGACTATTGAAAAAAAAAATGGGTTTGTGCTTGATTCTGCAGCCAAATTCTCTAATCAGCCTTATTGCCTATAATCACAGAGTTGACATTTTAAATCTCTGTTTGTCTCCAGAACCATCTTCCTCAGTAGCTCTTAGATTAAGACGGGAAGAAGGGTATTTTTTTAATTGATGCTCTCCTGCTTAGATATTGCAATCACTACGAGGCAAGGTCAGAAATAGCGGTTAGCGCTTTTCTTTACCTGCAGGTAAGAGCCTCTTTAGGAAGCCTGTGACAGATGAGCTGGTCGCCTTACTCGCAGGGAAAAATCTGCTCTTCTTTCTACCTTCATCACAGTTAAACAAACAGAAAGACAAACAGCTAGGCAAGACATACATCTAGAAGCCAGGGATGGCAAAGGATCTATTGGCAGCACCTGGCAGAGAGAAAAGATGAACTGAACTGCTTGAAAAGTGGCTCTCAGGGACTGGGACATGAGGCTCTGAAAGCTTTGGTTTTTGTCTTTAAGATTTTTGCTCTCGATTCAATTATGTGTATATGTGTGTGTCTGTGTACACATGAATGCAGAGACCTTAGGAGTCCAGAAGAGGTCCCTGGATGCCATGGACTTGGAGTTACAGGTGGCTGTGAATGGCCAGATATGGGTGCTGGGAGACCCCCCCCCCCCAAATATGACAAGATTTCAAGAACACTTAAAAATCAAACCAATTGACAAGAATAGGAGGGCCCAGCATGAGGAACCAAGAGAGTTCTGCTGAGCTGCAAAGTTAGTGCCAGGGAGCGTGAGTCCTGAGTATTCTTTAGGATTCCTGTGGGAGACTGGCATTTCCAGAGGCCAGACGCCATAATGAAATCTCAATCCCAGACTAATGAGACATTTATTGGTCAGTTGCTCTGTGCTGTCATTGTATTTGCTACTGGAGATGCCCCTGGCCTCCCAGGAGATGGTGGAGGAAATGAAAAAGAGAAATTCACAGCGCTGTAAGTGTCAGCGGATGACGGGCGGCCTAGCTGCAGCCGACCCAGGAACTGAAAGGAAGGTCGGGAAATCTCGTGGGGGCGGTTATGTCTTGGTCGGATTTGGAAGGGGCAAGATAGAGGTGGGCATTCAAGGAACAAGGAAGAGTAGTCTAGACTAGAGGCAGGGGCACAGGAAAGAGCTCAGGTTGGTATTCAGAGACCTGCAGGAGGGTCAGCTCATTCAGAGAAGTCTGAGTATGTAGAGGAAGTGAAAAGAGGGAGAGCTGGTATCTGGCTATAATTCCAGCATCTGGGAGGAAGAGGCAGAAGGACCATGAGTTTGAGGATAGCCTGAACTACACAGTGAGACCCTGTTTCAAGAATAGAAATTTAAAAAAAAAGAAAAAAAAAGTGAAAGAGGTCTTGGTGATGTCATCAGGCTGGAGAACTCTCCTGGATATTTGTTTTTAAGCATGTGAAGCCTGAGACAATTAAAAAATGATGTCATGCTTCCTCTTCTGTCTCTTTCCCCAAAAGAGGCAGCTTCTGCCTTGCTCCATTCTCTCCACTTCTCCCCTTCCCCCTTCTGTTTCTCTCTCTCTTTCTCTCTCTCTCTCTCTCTCTCTCTCTCTCTCTCTCTCCCTCCCTCCTTCCCTCCCTCCCTCCTTCCCTCCCTCCCTCCCTCCTTCCCTCCTCTTTTCCCTCCTCCCTTCCCTTCCCCCAAAATAATATACAATCTAAACAAAAAAGTCATTAAGGGTCCCCTGGGACTCTGTGGGGGAGCTCAGAGAGTATGTGATCAGGAGGTCAGTGGGACAGGGGAAGAGTGTTGTCGATTCTTCTAGATGTTTGGGGAACAGGACAATGTAAGAATGATTCTAACAGGGAGAGTGATGCGGTAGCCAGGATTGGGGAGGGGAGGCAGTTTAGTTTTCTATGTTACATTTTAATAATAGTCATTTGTAACTGCATAATGAAATTTGTGCACAAAAGTTCATTTCCAGCAGAATAATCTCTAACTGATAGGCAGCGCCTCGGTAGGATTTGGCCAGGTTTTAATTTCAGTTTGAATAAATAATGTAAGATACGAGGCTGGGTGAGATAAAAGGAAATCTCAGCGCTTTCATCTCTCCATGATGGAAATAATAACTACTTTATTTCAAAACAAGTTTCCAATTAGTTTCTGTGAAATATTATTATCCTCCCTTCCCAGATATTGGAGCTCATTTGGAAACTTAATTTTGATAATATATAAACATTTCTGAAACTCACTCTACAGGAATGACAGTTATATCTGGAAGGAGGAAAGTGCTGCCGGGCTATAACTGTATTATTCGGAACCATTCTAAATAATAGTAAAAATAATGAAAGAGAATCAATCAAAGAACCGCCCCCATTCCGTGGCTTTTCCTGACCTTGTGAGGACTCTTCACCAGAGAGTGTGAATCTGTGCCACTTGCACCAAAGTCACATGGAGGATCTTGTTAGTTCTTTCTCTTTAAGGAACATTTATACCTCACACGCCAACTTTATCTCACTCAGGAAGGTGATATTATGTTAACAATTAATAATACATTTATGTTACACGAATTCTAGTTGATCTTAATAATAAAAACTCAGAGTCAGATATTAGGGGGCGAGAGCTGAGAGATCAGAGAGGCAGAGCAGCAGCCACTAGAGCATTCTCTCACCTCTACTCATGCTCAGACAGAAAGGACAGTCCTGTCTCAGACTGTCTCTTCAGACTTACTGCCTAGACTGCACTGAGCTCCTGTCTCCTCCCGCCTTAGATTCCTCTCTCTTCCCAGCCGTATCACTCCTGCCTCCACCTCCCGAGTGCTGGGATTAAAGGCCTGTGATCCCAAGTGCTGGGATTTTTGTGTGAGCTCTGTTTCCCCTTCAGACAGATTCAATCTCGTGTAGCCCAGGGTGGCCTTGAACTAACAGAGGTCTCTCTTCCTCTGTCTCCTGAGTCCTGGGATTAAAAGTGTGTGCCACCACTCCCTGGCCTCTAGTGACTTAGGTCTCTACTCTGATTTTCAGGCAAGCTTTATTTGTTAAAACACAAACACAATACTGGTACGAATTTACATGGTAAAATTATTGAGTACCAACCGTGTGCTGGATGCTGGGATTTTCATGGGATTTGCACGGTGTGTTAAGATGTGTGACTTCTGCTGACAGAGGATTCATGAAGAGGATGAGGCAGGCATTAAAAATTAGTTTAACCCATCCCCATTTATGTATGTGTGTGTGTGTGCATTCAATAAAAATACAAGGTATTAGTGATAGGAGAATACATAAAACAGGCATGTTTGAACTTGTCACATTGGACAGGGATAGACTTTGATAGAATTCAGTTAAGATGAGTATAGTCTCCCTGGAATACAGGCTGACCTGCTTTAACAAATATACTAAATTGCAGCAGCCTTGCTGAAGTAGGCCTCTTCCCACCATACCGTCCAGAGGCTCGAGGTAGGTGGGAAGCTCTGTTAGCCTCAACACTTGGCTTCTCAGGCCACTCCTGTGGGTTCCATACAGAGGCAACAGCAGCGAGAATACCATTGTCTTTCAAGAACTGGCTTGTTGCTCAGCTAGAACCCAGCTAGCTGCTGGCTACACCTAGCCCAGGAAGGCCTAGGGATGTCAGTTGCTGGTGTCCAAGAAGTAAAAGGGAGGCAAGATGGGAGTGGGTGAGGGTAGTTTGTCACATGGCACCTTTCCATGTGCTAAGATCATGTGACCAGAGAGTGTGGGGGCTTTGACAAAAAGGAGGATGCTTGAATCTGAGGGGACAGTTGTGGGCAAGTTGTGAGCGGACAGACTGCCTGAAGTCTGGGGTTCAGGGGAGCAGAGGGATGGGGTGAATGCAGAGCGGGCCTCATCTCTGTCTTGAAGAGATTTGAAGAGAGTGTGAGCCACAGCTTGGGGGATGGGCTGGAGAGTACTTAGCCGTTCTACTGCTTGGGACACTGCGGCGGGTGCAGGACTTAGGCCTGTCCATCTCCATCCTCCTGGAATCTGCATTTGGGAGAGGAAGGGAGAAATCTCAGGGGTGGAGGCTTTAGGAGAGAAGTGTCCATGGCAACCTGCCTCGAGCTGGAGAGGCCCCTGCATTGCTTAAACTGCAGTCTTGATCTTCTTAAGACCCCAACAATGAGTTTCATCAAGGTGGTTGTGTATTCCACTGTATATTTCCTTAAATTGTGGTGAAATTCACATAAAATACCATTTCACTGTGTATAGTTCGGTGGCATTCGCTATGCAGAGAGCCCTGTCTCTAGTTCCAATGCCCTTTCTACCAAGGGATCTATACCTGTTAAGCATGCTTGCCTTTGCTAGCCATTTGTCTGGTTTCCTTCTACCAATTTATGTTCTGGGTATTTCAGATGAGTGGAATCTTTTGTCCTGTAATTCAGTGACCGAATTCTTTCACTTAGCATGGTGTCTTGAGTTTCCTGTGTGTTAGCATGTTTCTAACCTGTCCTTCTCATGGCTAAATCGTCCATGGCATAAATAGAATACATTTGATTTGTTCACTCACTGGTAGGTGGATAGATATTTGGGCTCTTTCTCCTTTTTCACTCTTGTGAATCGTGGCTTGGTGATATTAATCTCCACTCAGTTTAGCCCAAAGAAAGTTTCTCACCCTATGTGGGGGAAGCAGATTGGAGAAGAGGCAGACTAACTGGATTCTGGGCTCACTCAGTGACACATTAGCACCTGCTTGTGTCCTGCCTCAGGACATATGTAAGGTCCAGACCACTGCCGTCCACCACTGAGGGTGTCATGTGTTTGTAGGGGGAAGGGTTGCTTGTTGGTTCCCGGCCTCCCTGCTAGCTTAAACCTGAAATAATCACACAGAAACTCTATTGATTAAAACACTGCTTGGCCCATTAGCTCTAGCTTCTTATTGGCTAACTCTTACATCTTAATTTAATTCATCTCCATTAATCTGTGCATCACCACGAGGTTGTAGCCTACCAGCAAAGTTGCAGCACGTCTATCTCTGGCTGTTGCTCCATGGCATCTCTCTGAGTCTGCCTTCCTTCTCCCAGCATTCAGTCCAGTTCCTCCCCCCACTCCCCCGCCTACCTAACTTCTACCCGTTCAACAGGCCAAGGCAGTTTCTTTATCCATTAACCAATAAAAGCAACACATAGACAGAAGGACCTCCCACACCATGTGTTTCCCATTTTACTGTCATCATTTCTTTGCTCTAGCCAGCTCTTGGAGTTTCCACCCCCTCTAGCAGCTTTCAAGCCTAGGCTTCTCTTTCCTACTTCTCTGTCACTCACACCTGGAATCCCTGCCTCCCCGAGCGACTCTGCACCTTGTGTGTGTCACCTGTCTCCCTCAGCACAGTTTCATTGAGTGAAGTAGGATTGTTGCAGTGATGGGAAGCCTCTGTGACTCACAGAGGTTGGCTCATTCTTCTTGGTCATTTCTTGGCTCATTCTTTCAGCCATTCCCACTTCCCAATAAGCATGTATGAAGATCCCACTCTTTAAAGAAAAACTGTGTCTTGGTAAGATGCATACATGAATGAGCTCTGGCTTTTTGAAGGCTCATGAAAAGGCAACATAAACAAAGAAAACCCAAGACAAGAACCTTGGAATTTTTAGAGATATAGGCAAGGTTGTTTCAGAGCTGGGTCAAAGCAGGTGGCCAAGGGTCCTGTAGAACTCTCCAGGGCACTTAGGGTAGGAGCTTCTTAACTTGAGGTTCCCCTTGGACTCCATAGAATTAAAAAACTCACTTTTAAATTTGCATCTTAGGGCCTATCCATCACCACAGCACTCAACCTCAAACCATTCATAAACAGCCACGTGATTGGAAGGCTGTTCCCTCCCCCCATGAGCCTCTCGTTCCCCAGGTGCCATAAGTTCACATTTCTACAAGTGGAGTGTTTGGTTCTCTCTGCTTTTCCTCCCTCCAGATGAAGAAAACAAGAAAGGGGAGTTCACCCAAGGCCACTTATCACTTTTATGGAGGAGCCAGAATCAACTCCTACCCTTTGAGTTTCCAGCCCGTTGCTTAGTTACCCAACCTCCCTGCCTCTTCCACTACTCCGCAGCTGAGCAGGCACTTAATAATCATAATTGATGGTTCTGACTGGAAGGGAGGGCTCAGAGTGTTTCTGGGGAGTTTGTTTTCACAGATAAATCTTGCTCTTCCTGTGGTCAATACCCTGTGTGCGTTTGTTTTGGAGAGGACCGTCCCTGTCTCAGTGCTCAGTGGGGGTTTTCTTAGCTGTGCCGATGATTTAGATTTGTTCTCTCTCTCTCAGTTATCCTTTTTTGGTGGGGGAGGCTGGTTCCTGTTTATACATTTTAGAAGAGAGAGATGGTGTCTCTCCTCTTTGTCTGTTTGCTCGTCTCACGATGGCAATTTTAAGAAACGGAATACAGTTGAGAAAACGTTAATGATATTCCTCTAGAAATACCCCCTCCTTCTGGTACAGACCGAGTCCTGAGATCAACCCCAGGTGTCATTCCTCAGAAGTTGTCCCCCACCCTGCCCCATGTATGAGACTGTTTCTCACTGGCCTGGTGCTTCTAGAATAGGCTAGACTAGCTGGCTAGCGAGCCTTGCCTTGCCAGCTCTGTCTAGTAACCAGACTTGAGATAAATAGAAGTGAAAATAAAACCTAATGGGAAAAAGGGAGAGAAAATATGACAGTATAGAGAACTACAAGACCATAAATCAATTGCTTGTGAGAGGGAACTTCTGGTATGTCCTGAAGGCCATAGAGAAGACAATGAATAATTATTCCTGGGGAAGAGAAAAAGAATCATCCAGACTCGAGCGAGGGTTAAGGACACAGGTCGTGGGGCAAAGGATTTGGGTTTGATCCCCAGCACCTATGTAATAAAATCTGGTCATGGTATCATGGGCTTATAAACTAAATGTGGGGGAAACAGGGTCAGGAGATTCTTGGGGCTGACTGGCTAGCCAACCTTAGCCCAGGTAGATAGTTCCAGGCCAGCGAGATATTCTGTCTCAATAAAACAATAACAAAACACAGTGCATGGCATCTGAGGAACAGCGGCTAAAATTGACCTTTGGCCTTCATATGCATGTACACACACGTGAGTGTGGACCTGCACACACAAGTGCACATTCTCTCTCTCTCACACACACACGTGCACGCACACAAGCACATACATGCACACGTGCATGTACATACACGCACACACACATACATGCACACGCACACACATGCACATACACAACATGCGTGTGCATACAGACACACGCACACACACACACACACACACACACACAATTAGAGTCTTAAAAAATGAGGAAGCTTTTACCAATGAGTAAAGTTAGGCTTTAGGTCTGAGTTGAGCTCAGGAGTGTTTTATGCCAGACATGAGGGTGGGTGATCTGGGCAGTAAGAACTTTAAGGTACAGGGGAGGGGTGAAAAGATGTGTGCTGACCAAGGGAGGACGCCTGAAGGGGCCACACTGGTCAAATTTGAGGGGACCATCCCAGATTATATCAGAGGACCCGATCTACTCATCCTTTAAAGTAGATAAAGGAAGAAGAGAAAGTCAGAGTCAGAGGGAGGCTTGAAGGTGATGTGTTTCTGGCTTTGAAGATGGACGAGGGGTCCCTCGAAGCTGACAGAGAGGAGGAAGCCCATGACCCTGGAACCTGCACAGAGCGTATTTATCTTAGGGCTCGACTCTATCATTCCATCACTTAAAAATCCAGCCTGACTTGTCTTTGTCCTGGATTGGCTGGTTGGCTGACATATTGTCTAGCTGTTGGAGGAACAGAGCGACAGACTCTAAATCTAGAAGGGTTTTATAAAGTAGATACTGACTAGTTGTTTTCTGTTACTATCACACTGATGACAGGAAGAAATATGATAACATTTCGACAAAGGCTATTTAAGGTAAACATTAAGAAGAGTCTTCTGATCAGTAAAATTTATTTGTCTACAACAGCCTTCCAATTTATAGGCTTGGTTAGACAATGATACTAACAGTCAGAGGAAGAAAGGCTGTTACTGAAGCAAACAAACAAACAAACAAACAGCCAGAAAATAAATTCAGCCAGAAAACTTATTGGGAAGACCAAGGGAACTGCATCTGTGTTGATCACAATATTCGCAACTAACTAGAGATACAGTTCTGGAAGAGTTAGTTTGGGGACCTGATTACCTGGAAGGATTTTGATACAGGCTACACCTGCCAGCATTCTTGGCAAAGGCTACCTGTGATGGGCAGAATAATGTTCCCCAAAGAGCTTGACTTCCCAGTCCCAGGAGGCTGTGTCTTCTGTTACACAGCAAGGAAGAACATAGGCTGAAGATGGAACTAAGTTTGCCTATTAGTTGCTCTTATGGGGGGGTCACCTGGGACTATGTTAGAGGACCCAATCTAATCATGCTGTCAAGTGGAAAAGGGAACCAAAAGAGAAAATCAGAGGGAGGCTGGAGAGTGATGTGCTTTTGACTTCAAAGATGGAAGAGAGGTCCTTAGAAGCCAGCAGAAGTGAGGAAGCCCACGGTCCCAGAGTCTGCAGAGAGCACACTGCAACGGTGTCAAGGCCTCGATTTTAGCCCAAGAAGACCTCATTGGGACTCTTGATCATCAGAACTCAAGACCGCAAGCTTACTTGTTTTGACACACCAGGTTGATGGAGATATGGTCCAGTGGCAACCAGAAATGAAAAGAGGCCAAGATGGCCCAATGAGTAATAGACTTGTGGAGAAGTTTTGCTTTGGGACAGACAGAAATTGGGTGGGAATATGTGGGCTCAAATGTTACTGTTTCCCCTTTTCCACACTAAATTTTTTCTGAGGGGATAGTTTCAGAGTTCTAGAAAAGTTACAAAGCTTATAAAGGATATTTATGTGCCCTATAGACCCCCTTACGGTTAAAATTTTAACACACTCGCTTCAGCGTTTCTCTCCAGATAAAAATAGTCTATAAATATAGCACATGCTACACACAAATGCTATATGGATATAATGAATATTCTAGCATCGGGTCTCCTTATACTCACATATGCATACATGCATATTCATATGTGTGGATGATTTATTCTCTCTGAACTATTTGAGAGTAAACTACAGGTGTGACGTCTCCTTGTATTCAAACACTCCCTTGTGTCTCTAAAGACAAAAACATTCTCTTACATACCTAGGAGACAGTGATCAAAATCAGGAAATGTAAATTTTCAAAGGACCATTGGTACATTTAACAGGAAAGAGAATTTTCTTTTGGTTCGATACTGCATGTTGCATTTACACCTTATGGTTTGTTAGTCTCCTTTTAGTCTGAAACAGTAATTCAGCCTGACTTGGTCTTTCCTGAGTCCCACAGTTTTTGAAGAGCACGGGTTATTTAATAGAATGTCACCCAGTCTGGTTTTGTGATGCTTCTGTGTGATTAATAGTCAAGTAATGTATTTTTGGCAGAAGTACAATGGCGTTGGCACCATACCCATCTCTCTGCATATGGTCAGGCAATACTTGGTGAAGCTGTGCCTACCATGTTACATCGTTCCCTTGGTATTTAGTACATACATGACGGTGAGATATTTTGTTACAGGAAGCTGGCTTCTCCATGATACTTTCATTTAATAGTCATAATTCTTGCCTAAATCAAATAATGTGATAATGGCTACAATTTGGTAATTTTATAATTATTTAAAATTTAAGTGTATGTCTCTAAGAGATAAAAGATTTTATTTTTTTTTATTTATTTTTTTATTTTTTATTTTTTTATTTTTTTGGTTTTTCGAGACAGGGTTTCTCTGTGGTTTTTTGGAGCCTGTCCTGGAACTAGCTCTGTAGACCAGGCTGGTCTCGAACTCACAGAGATCCGCCTGCCTCTGCCTCCCGAGTGCTGGGATTAAAGGCGTGCGCCACCACCGCCCGGCGAGATAAAAGATTTTAAAGCATCACCCCAATACCTACATAGTATTGAAAACCAAAGAACTTCCTTAAGATAACCAAGTATCACTTGTTACTTAAGATAACCAAGTATCACTTGTCTCAATGAATGATTTAAGAAAATATCTTATTTTTAGATGACGCAGACTTACAGGAGAATTTCAAAAGCAGCACAGAAGGTTGTTATGGATCATCGGTGTGTGGAATGTATGACTCAAATGGAAAGGGTCGATATCGTAACATGATTTTTCAGACTTGTTTTTAATCACGTGTCTATGTGTAGATTTATGCACATGTGGGCGCAACTGTCCCCAGAGTCTAGAAGAGGGTGTTGTGTTCCTTGGAGCTGTAGGTAAAGCCCATCATGGGCGCTGTAAACTGAACTCTTGAACTAGTACTCCATTGTGTAAATGTGCCACATTTTCTTTATCCATTCTTTAGTTAAGGGGCATCTAGGTTGTTTCCAGGTTCTGGCTATTACAAATAATGTTACTATAAACATAGTTGAGCAAATGTCCTTGTGGTATGATTGTGCATCCTTTGGGTATATGCCCAAGAGTGGTATTACTGGGTCCTGAGGTAGATTGAGTTCCAATTTTCTGAGAAACCGCCATAATGGTTTTCAAAGTGGCTGTACAAGTTTGTACTCCCACCATCAATGGAGGAGTGTTCCCCTAACATCTTATCCTCTCCAGCATAAGATGTCATTGGTGTTTTTGCTCTTAGCCATTCTGTCTGGTGTAAGATGTTATCTCAGAGTCCTTCTGGTTTTTCATTTCCCTGATGGCTAAAGATGTAGAGAGCTTCCTTAAGTGTCTTTCAGCCATTTGCAATTCTTCTGTTGAGAATTCTCTGTTTAGATCTGTACCCCAGTTTTTGACTGGATTATTAGGTAATTTGATGTCTAGTTTCTTGAGTTCCTTATGTATTTTGGAGATGAGTCCTCTGTCTGATGTGGTGTTAGTGAAGATCTTTTCCCATTCAGCAAGCTGCCATTTTGTCTTAGGGACTGTGTCATTTGCCTTACAGGAGCTTCTCAATTTCAGGAGGTTCCATTTATTAATTGTTGCGTTCAGTGTCTGTACTACTGGTGTTATATTTAGGAAGTGGTCTCCTGTGTCCATGTGTTCAAGGCTACTTCCCACTTCCTCTTCAATGAGGTTATGTGTGACTGGATTTATATCGAGGTCTTTGATCCATTTGGATTTAAGTTTTGTGCATGGGAATGATATAGACTTATTTGCACTCTTTTACATGTTGACATCCAGTTATGCCAGTGCCATTTGTTGAGATGCTTTCTTTATTTCATTATATAATTTTAGCTTCTTTGTCAAAAATCAGGTGTTCATAGATATGCAGATCAATATCAGGGTCTTCTATTCAATTCCATTGGTCTATCTGTCTGTTTTTAGGCTAATACCAAGCTGCTTTCATTACTGTAGCTCTGTAATAGAGGTGATGCCTCCGGAAGTTCCTTTATTGTACAGGATTGTTTTGGCTATTCTGTTTTTTTTACATATAAAGTTGAGTATTGTTCTTTCAAGGTCTATGAAGAATTGTGCTGGGATTTTGATAGGAATTGCATCTGCAAATAGTGAAAGTTTGACTTCTTTTCCAGTTCATATCCCTTTGATCTCCCTTTGTTGTTATTATCACCATTTGGGTTTTGCACATATTCTGTTAGCTATATACCTAAAAATTTAATTTGGGGTGTTATTATATATGTTATTTCAAAATTGATTCTAACTTTTTTGATTTCTAACATGTAGACAAGTTGACTTTGTATCTTATCAATTTGACAAAGTAAAATGCTAGTTTTAAGAAGTATTTTTCTTTTAATATTTTGGCATTTTTGATTCTGACAATCATGTTATCTATTAATGGAGACCTTTTAAAATCTCTTCCCTTCTGATTTGTCAGCCCCGATTTGTATTTCTTCCTTTATTTCAAGGGTTAGAATTCATTCATTGTGGAAATTTAATTAATTGCCAAATGCTGAATGAAAGTCATGAAAGAAGATCGTTTAAGGAGAAAACCTTGAGGTTTTGAACCAGTCCGTACACTGCTGCTTCCACTTGGTTGTGAGGAATTCTCCTTAATTTTTTAAAAAAGATTCTGTATGTATGGATGTTTTGCCTACATATATGTCTATGCACCGCATGAGCACCTGGTGCCTATGGAGGCCTGAAGAAAAGAGTTGGGTCCCTGGGACTGGAGTTACTGACTGGTGGGAGCTGCCACATGGGAATTGGACCCTGGTCTTAAGAAACGGCAGTCAGTGCTCTTAACTTCTGAGACATCTTTCCAGCACCGTAGCTATTTATCCTTGAGAAAATATTATCATAGCATCATAATTAATCTAACTAAACTCCTCTTACAGGTGTTTATCTATCCAGTTTTGTCTACCCCAGGCTATTGGTTTCCCCTGCTCCTCCTCCCCTCCCCTCGTTCTCCTCTCCTCCTCTCCACATTGATAGCTCGTTCCTGGTGTAGGTCCCACCAATCAGTCACCTTCAGACATCAGCTCTCCAATGCATTTGAGAAGCTGAACACTTGCAGTGTTTGGCCTTACTGTTTTGCTGTTGGCATATGGGTGGGAGTCATGGTCTGTCCAGTGCTACATCTGAGTGGAAACTGGAGGTTCTGTAATTGTTTCTCAATTAAGTCTGAATCCAAATCAGATTTGACTGAAGGCTAATGTCTTTGATTCAGTTTCTCCTCTGTCTTTTTGTATCCATGCCTGCCTTTTCTTTCTTTCTGTTATTGTTGTCAAAAACATGAGGGTTGTCTATATATAACCATAGCCTGAGCTGGCTGTTTTGGTGCCCGTGGCATGCTTTAGCGTGGGTCTCTGTTCCCTGTATTTTCTGAGTCGATAGCTGGGTCTCCAGGCTTAGGAGAGTCGGGTTCCCTTTTCTTTCATAAATCATAATCTAGGTGTATGACTGATCAGTGATGGTCCATGCCTAGCTCCACTATGACACTTTCTTTTTCTTTTTTGGATGCTGAAGATGAGGCTCATAGAAATAAAATATTTTTTTCCCCAGACACAACAGCTGTTGTCCATAAACATTGCTGTATTCAGGCCTGAAACTGCCTTGTAACGCAGGCCCACCATATTTACCACAGCACCCTGCTCCTGCAGAGACCACATTATTAAGTCTAAGAACACCAGCACTTCATCCCTATGACTATGAGACATACTGTGCTAGTCGGGGTTCTTTAGTGGAGCAAAACCAGTAGTGTGATTATCTGTATTAAATGGCGATTTATTAGACTGGCTCACAGGATGTGGTCTGAGTGGTCCAACAATGGCTGTCTGATGATGGGTTCTTATAGTTGCTCAGACTACAAGGCTGGATGTCTCAGCAGTCCCAAATGTGGCGGGAATCCCAGAGGCTTCCTGGAGAACTGCTGATCATCAGTCTATGTTGGAATCAAAGTTGGATTTAATACTAGCCACGGCAACAGGGTAGACGAACTTGCCAGCAAGAGTGAGGGCGAGCAGGCAATAGCCAACGCTTCCATCTTCCATGTCCTTTTTTGAGGGCTGCCACCAGGTGTGACCAAGAGTTTCAGTGGGTTTTCCTGCTTCAAATAATCTAATTAAGAAAACCCTTCATGGGCCTGCTCAGCAGCTTGATTTTTAGTCTATTCCAGAAGCAGCCAATGGTCAGTGATCACACGTAACTCTTCTAGGAATAGATGAATTTCATGAATTCCATTCTTCTCGGAACAGTAACAAATGACATTTTAACCCCCCTCCCTTCAAATTCTAAGTCATGTTCATTTCTGTGTGTGCAGTTAAGATTATTCTTTCCAGTTCACAGTATGGGAGAACACCTGCGCTCAGCTCAGAACCTGGAGCACATTTGGGCTTTGGCTCATCCTTCCAGCCCTTCTGGAGAAAGGACACAAGATAAACAAAGCCACTGCAATTTCTCTAGAGCAGAGAAATAGGGAGAGAGGTAGAGAAGGGGGAGGAAAGGAAGAGAGAGGGAGAGGATTGGTTTTTATCTCTCACTTACATTTTTCATGAGACTTTTATCTAAGGTGAAATAGTGTCTCTCTTTGTGGCCAAACAATCCCATGAGTTATGAGTTAGAGTTTTGTGGAGACATTTCAAGAAAAAGACATGTTTAACTCTATAAAAATAAATTTGTCATGTTCAACCGAACCAAGGACAGACATCTGTCTTGACCAGAATGTTCATTTTTCAGCGTAAGTGGATGTACTCAGGTGCCGATCCTGTATCACCTGATGCAGGCGATCACGTCCCTGAAATTATTTTCCAAAAGAGGACACGGACTTCCTGCCCTGGAGAGATTTCTTAAGAGCTCTGTTCGTGAAATGTCTAATATAGACATTATCTCTGGACGAATTTTAACTCTAAGGCTACAGGTGAAGTGCTTGCTGTACATGGAAAGAACTGGGTCCATGAAATCGTCTTCTGACTCCAAAAAGCAAGCTGCATCAAACACTCACATGCCCAATGCATGCCTCATAATACCCAAAAATAATAATAAAAGATTTTAAATTATTTTAAAACTATTTCAAATACAGTTTGCACAGCAAGAGGAGATGAAATCTGCCTCTTAACTATGGGGTTCTGGAATTCTTCAGCAGAGAAAAAGATCTGGGTCTCTGCTTCTTCCCACAGTGAATCAGGGTCCCGCCTCCGTTAGGAGAGAAGGGAGCAGAAGCCCCATCAAAGGTCCATCAGAAGGCCTGGGAAGAACAGCTGTTGGTGGGGAAGCATCATGAGAACCTGGGAGACTTCGCAGTGCTCTGGCAGGAAGGAGTATCAGTCTCCGGTCCAACCCATTTTGGTGAAGTGACTTACGCAAAGTTAAAAGATTATTAGTGGTCAAATGGATTCTGAAATTATGTTCGTCTGCACTGTATCTTGAGTCTTTCTTACCCTGGTATCCAAATCTAGAAGACCTGGGCTCTGGGGTCAACTGCACCTATGACCTTGGCACAGGACTGTCACCAGCCATCTGAAAAGCTCAAAAATTGGGTTCAGAATGTATGCGAGTGAATCAGGATAGTGGACGTGGAAACCCCCTTCAAGCTGTAAAGTACTGGCAGTAGTAGTCTGTTGTGGGAGCTGCGGGCTGTGTTTCTGCTGCCCCAGCTCCTGGTCGCCTGGCTAGCTTATGCCCCGAAATAACAACACACAAATTGTATGTTTTTAAACAGTGCTTGGTCCATTATATCTAGCCTCTTTTTGGCTAACTCTTGCATCTGGACTAGCCCATTTCTAATAATGTGTGTAGCACCCCAAGGTGCACTTACCGGGAAGATTCTAGCCTACGTCCATACTGGGTCGG
Organism: Chionomys nivalis; assembly: GCF_950005125.1. Lineage (NCBI taxonomy): Eukaryota > Metazoa > Chordata > Mammalia > Rodentia > Cricetidae > Chionomys > Chionomys nivalis. The sequence goes on along the minus strand of NC_080106.1, from coordinate 11,609,756 downwards.
AGCTTCATCACGTCTGCTCTAGAGAGGAGAGCTATCGAGTCTGAGCTCACTTCCTCTTCCTCCCAGCATTCTGTTTTGTTTACTCCACCCACCTATGTTTTAACCTATGAGGGCCAAGCAGTTTCTTTATTTTTTAACCAATGACCTTCCTCCATCAGTAGTTAAGGCCATGGAAGCAAACTGAGTTTGGTTAGATCCACTAGCCTTCCTAAAGAATGTTTGTATGTGTGTTGCTGCATGCATGCGTGTATGTATGTCTGACCTCATGGAGGCCAGAAGCCGATGTCTGATATCTAAGTTTTGAGACAAGGTTTGTAACTAAACCCGAAGCTTGCTAACTCAGCCCGACCGGCTGATCAGCGAGCTCCAAGTGCCCGTTCTGCTTCTCCATCACTGAGGTTACAGGTGTACATCTGACCTTTTCTGTGGGCACAATGACTCCAAACTCAGGTCCTCGGGCTTGTGTGGCAAGCACTCTGCCCACTGAGCCCTCTCCCAACACCAGGAAACATCACAGTAGCTCAGATCTTGCCCTCTCCCCCAAAACATCATACAGGGATTCAAAGCCCATTAGGGCGTTGTAAAATTATGATTGATGAGGCGGTTAGTCGTAGGCTCAGTAAGAGTGCCCTGAAGGACCATGGAAGGGTCTGGAAAGAGCCTGACTCCTGCAAGTCGCCTGCAGTATTATGTGAGTGCCTCCTAGCCTCTCTTTCCTTCTGTGTCTAAAAAAAGGACAGTTAATAAATTGCACTAATGTTGATGGGAGTGTTCACCAGGGATGTTTGGAAAGAGTAATCTTCACATTTAGAAGTATTTTCTCATTATGGATAATGGGATGATGAGATGAAAAATGATCTTGGCTACTTATGATCCTGAGGAGCCTTCAGCCTGAATAATCTATGGAGAATCAGACATAATGGCAGCAAAGAAGTAACTCATTTGCTACAAGGTCCATGTAGTTATTTAATCACTTTTCCTGTCATATAAATACGGGGTCCCATGCAAAGTGGCAGGAAGTTACCAATGGCATAAATTGCAGATGAGTGGAGGCAGCCTCGCAAATGCTATGAAGGGAGGGATTCGTTCCAGATAGTTCTGGGAGGAAGCCGATGCTCCTTCTGGTGCAGGCTTTGCAGAATAGGGGCATGGGACTCCTTCACTTCATCTTCAGACTATTTCCCATTGTGAAACAGGGATGTATGAAATTGGCCAGTCAAACTTGGATCCTGTTTGGGCTTAAAAGAGATCATCAGAGTGAAAAAATACTTTTAGAGAATGCTAGAATAGGAAGTTATGATTACTTTACTTTAAAATTTTAGATAATTTAGGCCAAAGAATAAAACGAACATGATTAGCTACATATGAAAGACATATCTATCAGAAAAAGTAATCCTGGAGATGGGACAGGGCCAGAAATGTCACATCTGGATTCTGATCTCAGCTGAAAAGAGTTAGCAAAGACCATAGGTGTCAACGCTTGTTACAGACGCCAGGGGCTATAGGTGGGAAGGGGGAGGGGGCAGGAGTGGACTCAGGGTCTGTAACGTTCTGACAAGCTGGTCAAGGTTAGGGCTAGAAATATATGGCTGTTAAAGGAGGAGTGGGGCCGGCGAGATGGCTCGGTACTTGCCACCGAAGGCTGACCATTTGAGTTTGATCCCCAGATGGAGGGAGAGAACTTACGCCCTTGGACTGTCCTCTGACCACCACATATGTGTGCTGCAGCATTCATGTGCTCACATGTATGCACACACACACACACACACACACCATGAAAGCACCAAAAATAAATAAATAAATAAACAAATAAATAAATAAATAAAAGGTAGACTGGTTGGAGCGCGGTATTCTGGCCCTTCTTAGACCTCCAGGAGCTTTCAGCAGTGACTCAAACTGGGATTGTACTGGTTTCTTTTCCTTGGTAAAATGTTTGACAAAATCGAAGGAAGAAAGGTTTGGTTTGGCTCCCAATGTCAGGGTACAGTCCACCATGGCAGGGGTAATGGCGGGAGGAGCTGGAGGCAGCTGGTGTTCCTTTCCTCCACTTTCTCCTTTTCATTCAGTCCAGGCTGCAAGCCAAGGAAATACTGCAGCTCAAATTCAGGATATGTCTTGCCTCCTGGGATACCCCAGTGTAGACAAACCCTCATAGGCACACACTGAGGCTTATCTCTGATGGGAGCCTAGAGTCTGTCGTGTTTGTAGTATCAACCATCGTAGGGATCTTGCTCCAAAATAAGCACATGCATGGTTTTGACATGGACGACGTCAGCAGTCAGTATCACGTAGCTATAGGATCAAATTGAGTTTGGTTAGGTCTACTATCTGGCATTCCTCGGGGAGTTTCACACCAAATCAAGTCTTGTCCTCTTTCCAAAAAGTATGCATGTGAACTCAAAGTCCATTAAAATATTGCCTACTAGGGGGCGGTCAGCCACTTTAGTAAGAGCATCCTGAAGGGCCCATGGGGCACTGAGGGAAGTCTCCGCTCTTGATATCACTAAACTCGATGAAGTAAGTCTTCCCCCTGTTAAGAGCACTGTAATCACCAGCATCCTGCTGGCTCAGAGCTGCTCCCATCAAGAAAAACATATAGACATCCTCCTGGATATTAACCTTCATCAGGTGATGAAAGGAGACAGAGTCCCACATTGGAGCACCAGATTACAACCCCAAGGTCCAAACCAGGAGCAGAAGGAGAGAGAGCACGAGCAAGGAACTCAGGGCCATGAGGGGTGCACCCACATACTGAGACAATGGGGATGTTCTTTCGGGAACTCACCAAGGCCAGCTGGACTGGGTCTGAAAAAGCATGGGATAATACCGGACTCACTGAACATAGCGGACAATGAGGACTGCTGAGAAGCCAAGAACAATGGCACTGGGTTTTGATCCTACTGCACGTACTGGCTTTGTGGGAGCCTAGGCTGTTTGGATGTTCACCTTAATAGACCTGGAAGGAGGTGGGAGGTCCTTGGACTCCCCACAGGGCAGGGAACCCTGACTGCTCTTAGGGCTGATGAGAGAGGGGGAGTTGATTGGGGGACGGGGAGGGATATGGGAGGAAGAGACAGCAATCTTTAATAAATAAATAAATTAATAAAAAAAATAAAAGAAAAAAGAACTGAGAGAGACAAGATACCTGTGGGGACAGGACCGCCCGGAAGAAACAGAGGAAGCCACAGACTCAATTTCAGATATTCTAGAACATATGTACAAAGTGAAAAAAGAGGCAACGAATGCCTAGTTTTACTGTGTTTAACCCGAGTTGAGATTATCAACAGGGTATTTTACGTTCTGTTATAACACCGTTTCTGGAAATCTGATGTAAATTTTACCTTTCTTTCTTCCTTTTTCTTTTCTTTGCGCCTCTGAATTTGTGCTATTTATATTTCATCTTTGTAGTCACATGTAGCTAGTGGTGACTGGTTTTGAAAACACATAATCCCCACCCCCATGATACCGCTTAAGTTTCGTTTATTTTGAAAGGATGGATTCCCAGAGTATCTGCCGTAAGAGAGGAGTACATTTGTTTATTAGCAAATGACATCGAAAATCAAGTCATTATTATCTTAAGATCTAAAATATTTACTAGGAGAATTTGGATAAATGGTTTTCTCAGTTTTGAAGAAGGAAGAAACCACAGAGGGAAAAAATAGATTTAACACTATAAAATAAACCATTTTGAATGGTGAAAAAGAATTATCATTAAAACGGACACTGCAGAAATTGGGGAAGATATTTGCCTCTTCACGGATTTTAATGACTATCTACACAATATTAAAAACTCATTCAAATACAGAGAAAAATTCATACCTTATTTGATTCTGAGATATTTAACAGGGAAAGCAAATAATGAGGTGAGTGTTTCACCTGTCTGTCTACTTGTTAAATGAATTCAAGCCAAACCATTGTTAAATCAAGGTAATGCTTTATACTTGTTAATGAAACCGTCTTGATAATACTGATAAAATTATGGTACAAAGAATACACAGACAAAGTCCTTTAAAAATGGAACTTGACACAATAGCACTGCAGCCTTAAATGGTCCCCGTTTTCTCGCTGCAGCTCTATTCCTTACATACGAGGGACACAGTCCATTAAAAGAGAAGGCAAATGCTTGAAACTATCCATTTCCACTTGCCACTAATAGTGAAAAACTGAGAAGTAATTAGGCAAATGATACCAGATCACCTTAATGTCCTGTGGTGCAGCCACCAGAGTGGTAATTATGAAGATTAGACGGAAAAATGTTTAAAGTATACTAAATGGATCGTGGGAATATAGAACTTTTAAGTATCCATTTATGATGACGGCATGATTCTATACAGGCAGACAAAGACCAGAATGGGATTACATACAAATCAGAATATTTGTTTTAAAAGGTTGCAGGACTATGGTCTGAATTAAATTTATGAACATGTTAGTAACCCAGATGAGTATAATCACAGTGCTTGAAAAGTGCAGGTGCACTGTGAGGATGGAGGAAAAGATAGAGAAAGGCTCGTAGGTGGAGACGTTGACAATAGGGAACCAGACTTGGAGATTCTTTAGCCCCAGAAGCAGAGCATCTGGGTTACCCACGGAGTGTGATAGTGGCCTTGTAGGCAGCTGAAGACAGCAGTAGAATTTGTCATCAAGTCAAGGCCAGGGGATGAGCAGTGGCTTTGGCAACTCACTTCCTACTCTTATGGACCACAGAGCTCTGAAATGTCCTTGAAAAGTTATTTTTATGTATGCTCCACCCTTCTTACTATAACCAAGTGCAACAGGCTATAGGAAGTAAGGCAGGCAGTGAGTCCAACTTGTGATCTGTGGATCATGTGTGCCCCAGGATCTCTATGAATACAGCCCAACATGAAATAAACATTAGGAGGTGTGTGTGTGTGTGTGTGTGTGTGTGTGATATTTTCTTTTGTAACTTGGTTGTGTGGTTACTGGCCATGAACGTTGAGATGACAGTGTCATATTGCAATGTGAAAGGTTGGTCACCCATTTGTTTCAAACCCTAAACATGGGGATTTATTTAGGAATATAGTTTAGGTACATAGTCCAGTTTTGACCAGGAACAGCCAAGCCTAGCATCTTTCTTTAATTCCTGGGGAGAAAAGTTCTGCTTTCCACCTAGAAGTAAAGCAGAGAGACCGTGCAGCTGTCTTAGGTGCACAGAAGGCATCATTGGTCAGAAAGAATGAGAACAAAGCTCTCAGCTCTGGAATGCATGGGCATGCCAGTCTGTCATCCTCCTCTCTTGGCATTTGATGATCAGGATGGTGATGCTGCTTACTGACCTTAACATAAAGCCTGCCTCGTGCCCAGCCCCAGCTTGCCTTCTGTTCTTTCTCATGAAAAAGCTCCAGGAGAACAAAGGAACACCATTTTTTTTAATGTATGCTTAGTATGGTAGGAGACAAGCCAGGAAAACAGAAATGCTGATTCCAAGGGAGAGTTCCATGGGATGACAAGATATGAGTCTCACTCAAAGGCTCCCAACACATAGATGTGATAGCATTGGAGGAGGTGGAAAGACTGATCATCTTCATTTGGCCATTAACCGTTGTACGCATGTATCTAATTACAGTTCCACAAAATATGTACAAATATTTGCTAACTAAAGAAAGAAGGGCTCACTCGAAATTAGTAGTCTACATATACATGAACAACGAAGACCTAGAAAGTACAATAGAAAATGCTTCCACTTCCAGTATAAATTAATTCCATTTTTTGGAAATTAAAATATAGAAAGAAACAAGTAAAACTTAAATGGGGAAAATTGAAATTCCAATTTTTATGGGAAGACACAAAAAAAGGGAGAGACAAACTCTTCCTAGATGGAAGGATAATAGTTTGTAAAGTTACTTATTTTCATTAAGGATAAGTTTGGGGAGGTGTGGAGATCACTTAGTTGGAAGAGTGTTTGCCTAGCAAGTAGGAGGCCGTAGGTTTGATTGCCAGCATCATGTAAACCAGGTGTGATGGTGCAGGAGCTGGGAGCCAGCCTGGACTACATGGAACCTTGTCTCAGAAGCAAAGAATTGAAGGAAGAGCAATGAATTGAATGAAGGCCTTCTAAAATAAGTATAAAAGGGACAATATGTGAGTTGTGATACCATAGTCATGGCATTGGCTTATGGCAGCTAAGTTGAAGACCTATCTCAGGAAGAATTCAGAAGTAGACCAGTTAAATATGGGACTTCCGTTAATGGGAAAGCAAGGGTTTTAGTCAGTGGAATAATATTGGTCATGTTATAAAAGACCAGGGCCTCTTCATTTGGAAAAAAGCCAAGATGAAATTCTTGTCATCTGTCATCGTTGGAGTATTATATCCTACACAGAAAAATAAATTCCTGATGTTAGTAAGCTAAGTGCAAAAGGTGTCATGACCACAAAACCCTATAGAATCATTAGCAGAAAAACAAAGTCATATTTTGTGATCTTTAATAGTGAAGACCTCCCCAAGACATGAAAGGTGCACACATGCATGTATTCCATATGTATGTTGTAAAATATTAGTTCAAGATGTGTTACATTTGTTCATGCCGTGGAACATTTAATGATACAAAAATGTGTTGCATTCTTTTATGTTGCATTTGTTTAACTCTGTGAAGCTGGGTATTTTGTCTAAAACACCTGATTGGCCTAATAAGTAGCTGAAAGGCCAATAGCTAGGTGGGGCTGCCAGACAGAGAGAATATATAGAAGGAGAAAAAGAGAAAGAGGAGGAGCAAGAAAAGAAGGAGAGAAGGACATCAGTGACAGCCACCCAGCTACACAGCTAACCACAGAGTAAGAAGTAAAGAAAGGTATAGAGAATAGAGAGAGATAAAAGCCCAGAGGAAAAAGGTAGATGGGATAATTTAAGAAAAGCTGACTAGAAACAAGCCAAGCTAAGACTGGGCATTCATAGTAAAGAATAAGAGGTGCATGCCTTTAATCCCAGCACTCATGAGGCAGAGGCAGGCGGATCTTTGTGAGTTCGAGGCCAGTCTGGTCTACAAGAGCTGGTTCCAGCACAGGCTCCAAAGGAGAAATCCTGTCTCAAAAAACAAAACAAAAAAAGTCTCCACGATGTATTTTTTGTTTTAATATTATATTCATCTTATATCCAGCTACTTACTTCATTACAGGTGTTTATCAATAGTACAAGATCCCTGGTAGATTTTTTTTGGGTCGCTTATGTATACTATCATATCATCTATAAATAGTGATACTTTTACTTCTTTCTTTCCATTTTGTATCCCCCGATCCCCTTTTGTTGTCTTATTGCCTTAGTTAGAACTTCTAGTACTATACTGAATAGATGTGGAGAGAGTGGACAGCCATATCTTGTTCCTGATTTTAGTGAAATTTCTTTGAGTTTCTCTGCATTTAATTTGATGTTGGCTATTGCCTTGCTGTGGATTGCCTTTATTATGTTTACATATGTCCCTTTTAGCCCTGATCTCTCCAAGACTTATATCATGAAGATGTGTTGGATTTTGTCAAAGGTTTTTTCTGCATCCAATGAGGTGATCTTGTGTTCCTTTTTCTTTCAGTTTGTTTATATGGTGGATTGATTACATTGACAGATTTTTGTATTTTGAACCATTCCTGCATCTCTGGAATGGAACCTACTTGATTATGGTGGATTATCTTTTTGATGTATTCTTGGATCCAGTTTGTGGGTATTATGGTATTTTTGCATCAATGTTCATGAGGGAAAATCGTCTATAATTCTCTTTGCTCAGTCTTCATTTGGTTTGGCTATCAGGGTGATTGTGGCCTCATAGAATTTGGCAATGTTCCTTCTGTTTCTGTATGTGGAATAATTTGAGAAGTATTGGTATTAGCTCTTCTTTGAAAATCTGGTAGAATTCTATGCTAAAACCATATGGCCCTGGGCTTTTTTGGGGGAGAGGCTGACTTTTAATGACTGCTTCTATTTCCTTAGGGGTTCTAGGTCTATTTAACTTGTTTGTCTGATCTTGATTTAACTTTAGTATGTGGTATCTATCAAGAACTTTCTCCATTTCTTTTAGATATTACAATTTTGTAGAGTACAGGTTTTGAAGTATGACCTAATGATTCTTTGTATTTCCTCGATATCTGTTGTTATGTCCCCTTTTTCTTTGGTTTCTGATTTTGTTAATTTAGATATTCTCCATATGCCTTTTAGTTAGTTTGGATAAGGGTTTGTCTCTTTTGTTGATTTTCTCAAAGAACCAACTCTTTGTTTCATTGATTTTTTTGTATTGTTCTCTTTGTTTATGTTTTATTGATTTCAGCTCTGAGTTTGATTATGTCCTGCCATCTTCTCCTCTTGGGTGCATTTGATTCTTTTTGTTCTAGAGCTTTCAGGTGTGCTATTAAGTTGCTGGTGTGAGATCGCTCTAATTTCTTCATGAAGGTACTTAGTACTGTGAGCTTTCCTCTTAGAACAGCTTTTATTGTGTCCTGTAAGTTTGGGTGTGTTGTGCATTCATTTTTATTGAAATCTAGAAAGTCTTTGCTTTATTTATTTATTTCTGCCTTGACCAAGTGGTAACTCAATAGAGAGTTGTTCAGTTTTTATGAGTCTGTAGGCTTCTGTTGTTTCTATTGTTGTTGAAATTCAGCTTTAATCCATGGTAGTCTGGGGTTTCTTTTATAAACGTAGTGCCCTTGCATTTGGGATATAGATGTTGAGAATTGAAACATCATTATGGTGTATTTTTTTTTCATGAGTATAAAGTGTTTTACCCATCTCTTTTGATTACTTTTTCATTGGAAGTCTGTTTTGTTAGATATTAGAATTGTCACACCAGCTTGCTTCTTGTGTCCATTTGCTTGGAAAATCTTCTTTCCAATCCTTTACTCTGAGGTAATGTCTGTCTTGGATGCTGAGGTGTGTTTCTTGTATTCAGCAGAAGGATGGATCCTGTGTTTGCATCCATTCTGTTAGCCTTGTGTCATTTTGGGGTTATGGAGTCCATTGATAGTGAGAGATGTTAATAACCAATGATTGCTAATTCCTGTTATTTTGTTGGTGGTGGTGGTGGTAGTGGTGGTGGGACTTTCCATTCTGGTCCAATCTATTTGGTGTTTTGTAAGTTTCTTGTACCCTGCCCACTATGCCATAAGAGAGAATGGGTAATGGGGACAACTCTTCCATGGTCACAGTTTCAGGACTGGCTCTCCCACACCTGCTCCAACAGTGTTACTCAATTGTGGTGCCATGGCGAGGTGCAGGACTTTCTCTCCTGAGTATTGCAGCTGGTGGGGGGTCAGGGATGATTCTCCCTCACTTATAACCATGCTGCCACAAAGCAGAAGGGTCTTGGGGACAGCTGTCCCATGCTCAGAATTTCAGGGCTGGGTCACCCACACCTCCTCTAACAGGGTTGGCTCTGTTGTGCTCTCTCTGGCGGGGTGCAGGACCTGTTATCCAGAGTGTTGCAGCTGGTGGGGCTCAGAGATAGCACTCCTGTTCTTATGACCACAGGGTCAGCACTCCCACCGGCTCCCGGAATTGGTGGGTGTGGGGGAGAGGCTTCTTTCTCCCACCCATGCCACCACAAGGCGGATGAGAAATAGGAGCAATTCTCCTGTTCTCACAACTTCAGAGTCAAATATGTTTTAACAGCTCTCTGAGCATTTCCTTAGTCTAGAAAAACTGGCAGAGAAACTTAATCACCATAGTCATTATGCTCAGAGTCCCAGAGTCTGGAAGTTTCATAAAGACTATTGTTCTAGGTTGATGGTTAGTAGGTAACTGTAGCATTACTAGATTTATTAATATGGGGGAGATTGTCTGTTATTAAACAGTGAACGATCAAGCCATAGCTGCTGTTTTCAGTGCTCCTAATAGTCTTTCCCTCTTCTCCCACAGTGAGTTATTTAAATGAATTCTCCTTCTGTTGTTATCCAAGCTTTGTATGTGTTATATACACTAAGAAGAGGATGGAGTTTGGGATGCAGCTCTGGGAGAAGCAAAAGACCACTCCTTAACAAATGGAGGCACACAGAGCACTGAGACAATTCAGTTAAGACCTGAATTTATGTTTTCCTCAAAGTTCTTTTTGGTGCAAAAATCAACTTCAGTGCAAGCTAAGGTTACCAGCACCGTTGGGTTCAAAGAAAGACCATTTTATTTTGGTAGCAGAGCATAAAGATAACGAGTTGTAGCAACTCGGAGGCAGTTGTGTGGAAGCAGGAAAGGGTCCAGGCTCATTGGCCAGGAATGAAGCTGGCAGAAGAAACCATGGAAGAGACCAAGGTCGTGCTGGTGTTCTGTTGCTGTGAAAACTTTCTTCCCAAACTCCCAGAATCCCCCACATCATCATACAAAGGTCCCTAGCTCCAGTGCTTCACCAATGGACTTTTAGGCAAATCTTTTGGTCTGGCTGAAACGGAGGGGTTTTAATCTTAAGAGAGAGTAGTGATCATTGACAGAGTCTGCTCTTCCTACTTTTGAGACTGCTGTAAGTATTCAAAAGATCAAAGAAGTCAGCCAAGGGGCTGAGGGTGTGGCTCAGTGGGAGTAGTGTTTGCTGGGATCCTGAGTTAGGAACACAGCAACACATAACAGTGTAGCCTGGTGGTGTGTGCCCGTAATCCCAGCACTCGGGAGGCAGAGGCAGGAGGATCAGACATTCCAGGTCATCTGCTACAGAGCGAGTTGGAGGCGCATTGGGCTATATGAGAATCTGTCATTAAAAATAAAAATAATCAAATGCTTTTCTTGAATGAGCCAACAGGTCTCACCTATAAAAGGCAAGGTGTCATGTGCCAAAGCCAGAATTAGTGCTCACCGAAAGGATCTGCCCCAAAATATTTTTCTGTCATGAAACGGAAGCAGGGTATTTTAAAGTTTCTTCAATCCAGAATCAGATCCTTTTATGTAATTAATATAATTAACTAATATCTAGAAATAATGTAATATAGATAATAATTAACATGCAATTTCAGAGTCTTCAGCTCAAGTTCATTTGATGGATAGGACACTTGGCTCGAGTCCCAGCTCTGGGCTGGTGACGAAACTTTCTTCTCAGACATTGCCATCCCTGTCAGCGCTTTTAATCATGCCTAACGAGCGGTGCCGGGGAAAGCCCACCTCTTAAGACCCCCGCTTTCTTCAGTGCAGGCTCTGGTCATTAGTGTTCCACTATGTTGTGACATGGTCAAGCCACTCAGGGACAGAATCTCCCCAGCCGCTGCCTTCCTGGCCTGTCAGCATGGTGACCGGAAGGTTGTCGTTCCAGGACCTGGCCCTTCAGCTTTGCCGTTTAGTGTAAGCTGCTCACACTAGATTCCAGGCTCCTTCAATCTGGCTTCATTAGCGAGGCTACCCTCTCCACCCTGAACTCCCCAGGTACCTCCCCCAGTGACCAGCTACGGAGTGCAGTTGCTTCTAGATTCATAGGTTGCAACCCTGGCTTTTGATTGTGCTTCCTCATTATGCAGTCAGGGGCTCTGCCTCAACATTAAAGAGATGAAAGCAGACCTGAGTCAGGGAAGAGGAGACCCAGGTTCTGGTGGGAACAACCAGTCAGGTGTGGGCAGGAAAGCTGTCAAAGTCAGCTAGCGGGGAGGGGGAGGGAGTGGCAGTGGTTATGACAGGGAGCGTGCCAGGAGAAGCAGGTGGGCACAAGGGTCTGGACCTTCATCGGTGTGGCTCTTCTAGCTGCAGGACTTGGGATCTGTGTATGTAGGGGTGAGGTGGGGGTGGGGGCACTGAGGGCTGGACAGTGAGCCTGGCCAATAATCACAGAACATGCGATTTGATGACACTCGATGGAGGGAAGCTCAAACTGAGTCATGGGAGAAACATAATCTTTTTTTCCTGTTTCTCACTATTATATTTTACTTATTTTAATTTTTCTTTATTTCTGAGTATTTTATACATGAACACAGTGAAATATAATCTTATCTATGCCCCTATTTCACCCTTCCTATTTACTCTGTGTCCTGCTCAACACCCCTCCCAATTTCATGTCTTGATATATATGTATATATATAAAACCTACCAAGTCCAGTTAGTTGCTGCCTGTATGTACATGGGTATGTGGCCATCCCCTGAAGTATGGGAAACTTACCAGTGGCTACATCCCCCTCCCCAAGGACTCTCCGTCTCCCAGCAAATATCCACTAGCCCCCAAGTTTGGGGATGGTACCTGGAGATTGTCTACTGCCTGTTTGCTGGAATTTTGGCTGACTTGGTCTTCAGTAGGTCTTGTGCAAGTGGCCGCACAAGTTCATGAACACTGTAACCATGTCGTGTACAGAAGACAGCATTTTACAGCACTCATCCCACCATCCTCTGGCTTTTACGGTCTTCACTCTTCTTTTCCCATAATACTCCTTGAGCCTTGGGGGTAGTAGGGTTAAGATAGGTGTCCTACTTAGGGTTGAGCACTCAGTATCTCACTATTCTTACCAGTATGGCCCATTATACATTTCTCATTGACTGCTGCCCACTGCGAAAAGGAGCTTCTTGGACGAAGGTCGAGAGCAGCCCAGAGCTATGGGAGCAAGCATAGGATCTTAGTAGCAATACAGTAGTCTGCTTGTTTCTTAAGATGTGTTCTTAAGAGTCAAGTTATCCTTTACGATGCTGGGTTTGATTCTGATGTATGAGAAATGTTACCTCTCAGAATAAGACTGACAATACAAATATATGACGGTTATTTTTCTTCTTCCATTTTGGGGGTGAGGATCTTGCACTCTCTGAGTGCCACCAAGGCTGTGTCGTTAAAAGAAGCGACATTCCCTTAGAATTCTATTGGTCTGAGTCTTTGCCCTCAAGTGGAAGACCAGCTAAGGAAGCTGAAAGTGTAAATATACTGTCAACCACAGGAACAGTAAGCACACTCTTCTCTGTGTGTGGTTTATATGCCTGCAAATTACACTTGTTTAAAATATAAATCTCTCTTGGCTGATTCCATATACTCTCAGGATGGAATGCAAAATTGCTGCTAAACTAGATTAAGCGGAACACAAAAGACACAAAATCCATAATGTAAAGAATCAGTTGCTAACTAATTCATTCTTTATCTGACACATATTAAAGGGCATCTACTATGAATCGCTCGCTGGAGACTCAGGGCGAAGGAAACACACAGATGTCTTTCCTCACCAAACAGACACTCATGTGAACATGAAGTCACTGAAAAGACTGTCACAAAGAACATCAAGTGTAATGCGAAAGGCTTCTCCTGCGTCACCTGGAGCTGTGGGATATGCAAGTTCTTGGGCTCCCCCAAAGATGTCCTGCGGTAGACACAGAGACGTGTGCCTTACCAAGCTCTCTCTGGATGATCATGAAGTCATCTCCGCTCAGTGAGCCCCAGTGCAGCGATGGCGTAGGCACACAGTTGGTTCATGTAGACGAGCATGCTCAGGTATTTTACCTGGATTGAGTACAGATAGTAGTTCCTAGAAAGAAAGGCCACAGAAGACAGTTGGGGCCAGGTTGCCTCAGCTGGGAATATGTGCAGAGTATCTGAGGAGCAGAAAGAAGGCTGACGTGACTAGAAAATGGTTACCAAGGTGGAGGCTGCTGCTGGTGGGTGGGGTTTGGCCACACACACTTACCCAGAGGTTCTGTTACCCTGAAGGCTAGTAGGTCTTTGGGGATGAGAGTCTCCACTTTAACAGCCTCCGAAAATGACATTGCCGCTAGCTTGGAGGCCCTAGTTTGAGCAGCCAGAGTACATTGCTATTATGACATTCCATCAGTACTGAGATCTGTAGGTATATTATGAGTGGTTTGGGCTTACTTTGAATTTTCTGCCTTTCTTCATTGAGTTTTGATGTCACCAGGACTTTGTTCCATGATGGGACATTGATGAGATTTGGTGACCTTTGGGATAGTTGAGTTGCAATGACTGAGATTTGAAAGGAGAGTCATGTCCTTCCTTCCTTCTTCCTTCCTTCTGTATCTGAGTGTGTGTGGGTGCCGTGTGTGTTTGTGTGCACACACGTGTGTGGGTGCTCAGTGAGGTCAGAAGATGGCATTGGGTCAACCACAACTGGAGTTACAGGCAGTTGTGACCTGCCTGATGTGGGCTCAGGGGACCGAACTCAGGTCTTCTGAAAGAGCAGCAGGGCTTTTAACTGCTGAGTCATCTTTCCAGCCCCAGAGAGAATCATGTATTTCAGTGCTAAGCCGCAGAACCTGGCCAGGAGTGGCTTGTCTTGGCTTCAAGCGGGTTAAGACTTCTCTACTTTAAAGCGCAGCTCCTCGCGCTTCTACTCAGGTCTTGAACTGGTCAGGAAAACCTTTTAAGAAAATTAAAGATTTATTGTGTGTGTGTGTGTGTGTGTGTGTACGCAAACCTTGATACTCATGTGGAGAACAGCTTGTGGGAGTCAGTTCTGTCTTCCGCCATGTGGTTTTGATGGGGTTTGATAACAATTGCTTTTGCCTGCTGAGCTGTTTTGCTGACCCCCAGAAGGTCCTTCTTGCTGTCTTTTGCTCTGGTTTCTTTTCTTGTTTAATACCTGGCTGGTGATATCTAACCCTTGGGTCTCTTCCAAGCACTGGTTCCTGCTAGTGTCCCCTACAGTATGGGTGTCAGGGTTTGCTGTCCATCTGTCCTCTTCCTCTTGGGTAGCAAGGCCTTGAGATCAGCTGAGGAACATTCCACGCTGGGGCTGAGACCTCAGATCTCAAACCCGTTCCACAGACTAGAACCCATCCCAATTATTTGGATTTAAGGGGTGTTTCTTTTGTTTCTTGGTAGTCCTCATGCATTTTTTCATGTTTGATGTCCTAACTATGTATCCCATGGTGTAAGACAAGCATGTGCCCCGATTGCTTTTTTTTTTTTTAACCCTCCTATAAGGCTCTTCACAATTCTGTTATGTGGAAAACCTTCAAGTGAGTTGGTAATCCTGCTGAGTTTCTGCTCTTTAACTCTCCGCTGCCCTTGACTGACCCCCGGAGTTTGGTTCCCTTGAGTAGCAAGTGCCCTCTAAGTTACCCCTTCATTCCTTCTTTTCTTTTCCCATTAATTAAACTCTTGTTGTGGGTACACTATCTGCACCAGGTCCTGGGGTACAAAGTCAAATAAACTGAGTTTCCCTACGTCTCCAGTACCTCTCCATCTAGGGGAGGCAATAAGCAAGTGATGATTGGAGTCCTTCGGAAGGGTCAGCGGAGAGACAGAGAGAGATGGGCACCAGGAGAACAGGAATGCTTGCATTCCTGGTGGGAGTGAAGGGCCGTTTCGAAGGGGTTCTAGGACAGCTAGGAGTGGGCAGGTGGCTGGAGTCTTGGATTTGTAGACTAGGAGGGATGGAGGGAATACCAGAAATTACATTTTGGTTGACTTAATAATGAGTGATCCAGTGTGTGACAGGACTTTTAAATTCATGCCATCTCTGACTTCAGGCTTAGACACATTGGCTCTTTTTTTTTTTTTTTTTTTTTTTTTTTTTTTTTTTTTTTTTTAGTCAGTTCGCCTCGTAGCTAAGTACACGAATACCCGAGAAAAACAAGCATCACAATTTCTCTGCTTAAATTTGAGCCAAGAAAAAGAATGATGTTTTCTCTCCTCTTTTCCCTTTTCCTCTCCTCTCCCTCCTTCCCCCCTTTCTTTCTCCAGGATACATTTGGCCTCTATAAAGCAGAGGAACTTTGTATTTTTACTCTAGTATTATTTGAATTTTATGTGCTACCTACCAAATAATAACAGCGAGTAGTACATTGTATCCAGAAAGAGATTTCGCTCTTGTTCTTGTTGCTGCAGGGAATTAGCTCACTAACACTTCACCCCCCAATTATGCTGTTCTTTCAGCGGCGCTCTGCTCATCAAGATAACTGACAGCTTCAATTGTTATTTGTAAAAAGTTGACATCCAGGCTGGGCATCCTGCCTGCAGAATGGCACAGGCTGAGGATGAATGGAAAGTTAACGAGCCCCTCCATCCCCCCCACCAAACCCCAGCGTGAAGTACAGTCAACAGCATCTGGCTTAGTAACACACACAGGGAAACTCGGCAACTCCAGGGAGGATGAAGTCATCACATCCCTACCTGGATTTTAAAAAAGAAAAGAGTTAAGATGGTGAATTCTCTGCTTCTCCATCAAAGGAGCATATGTCTTGTCATAGCGTACGATTTTCTTGTGGCCTCAGCCTTTGCCTCTTCCCCCTGGATGTCCCTGCTCTTCTCAGTAGGAACTTCCAAAGAGTATTAGTGTAAGTGGGCAGAGTTTTATTACCCTTTGGATGGAAGCGTGATCATTATGTCTTCTCTGCCGCTGGAGCCCCAAGGAAAGGAATTGCTTAGCTGAGCATTCCACTGCCTGTGCAGACCTGTGGCAAGCATGCCAGAGGGGCCCCATGTCTTCTCCTTCGCTCCTCTCTTCCCTGCCTGAGGTCTCAGGATGCTATTGGCTCCTGACAGCCTGGTGGTGTTATGCAGCCAGGCCTTGCTTCCTCTTTCTGGTTTGCCCCCACCCCATTTTTTTCTTAGAGCACTTAGAATGAAACTGGCTTCTCAGTGTTTCTTCTTCTCTTTTAAAACCCAAACCATGATGCATTTGGTCTCTAAAAAGCTGGGGATTGAATCCGAGTCTTTGGTCATGCTAAATGTATTACCATGATGGAATACCTGAAGAAGGCAAATTAAAGGAGGTAGAGTTATTTTGGATCATGGTTTTAGGGAATACAGTTCATCATGTGGGTGAGAGCGTGTGTCAGGAGTGCCTTGCTACCTCACCTGATAGAACAGGAAGCTGAGAAAATCCTGGGTAGAAAAAGGACTGAGGTCATACTCCTGGGGCCTTCCCTGCAGTGTCCAGCTTCCTCCTCCTAAACCCCACCTCCTAAAGTCCCCATAACCTCTAGAATCAGCACTGCCAGCTGGCCAAGTGTTGAAACTGTTGAAACACGTGAGTCTGTAGAGGGACATCTCACATTGAAACCATGACACGGAGCTGGCTCTCTACTATTGAGCTATGTTCTGGGCCCTTCTGAAACAGTTCATTGATGACTCCGTGACATTAAAGCTGGGGCATAAAGAGATGACACGGGACACCACAGTTCAATTATTATTTCTTCTGAAGTTTGAACTTCATGGAAGTAAATGTGGTGGAAATCAAAGGCCAGGACTCCCATGCAAGTTCTGTGCTCCATTGGCAGAGTAAGGAAGCAATAGTCCAGGCGTGGGACTTATACCCAGTCTCTTAGATGTCTGCTGTCATGGAGGGTGGCACTGGAGACTTGATAGGAATCATGCATTCCAAACTTGTGTGTGTGCGCTTATGTGCGTGCATATGTGTGTGTGTGTGTGAATGATACATCTGTTCAGGCACAGGAAACAGATATGCATATTTAATAATGGCTTATAAAAACTTGGCCTTTGTTTTTATCTTAGAATATTTTTTGGAGGCAGTGACTCAAAGATATTAGAACCAACTGTCACTTCACTTCTTCCCCTGTGGCTTATTGCTTTTCCCCTTGGGCTACCATCCCTCTAGTAAAGTCTAGACCCAACCTTTCTCAATTGATGGTTGTCTCATGGTTACAGGAAGGCTGTCTAAGTGTTCTGTGTCATAGCCATGTTCAATGGAGGAGAGCAGGTACGATAGTCAGACGTTCTCCCGATGGCTTCCTCTCTGGTCAGAATTGGGCTCATAGGGCAATCCCCCAAAATAGGGAAGCACACACAGAAAGTGAGGCATGGATTCTGCTGCTGCCATGGACAGCCCAGAGTGGTCATTAGCAAGGAAGGGGCGGGACAGACATTGACAGGTAATGAATGCTGTTTGCTTCAGACAGCCAGGCACAACATTATTCAACCCTAGTGGAGGACACGCTTTAAATACTCTTCAAATGTTCAGCTGATACAAACAAGAAAGCTTAGGTTCCTATGTTGCTATGTGCAATGCCCTGACAAAATGCAAACAAGTTTGGCTTGTTTTGACCACTCTGGCCCCTGACTCTGATCACTGGGAAGGATCTTACCAGTTGTAGCTATCTGCATTTTTTAACCTATTGTAATTCTAACTTCTAACAGTACTGAGCTCCATGGTGGTTATTAGTATTTTGAAACCTCCGAGGATATCCTGCATGGCATGATGGTGCACACTATAATACAAGTACTTGGGTGGCAGAGGTTGAGAGTTTGAGATAAACTAGGATTAGCAAATTCGGTGATGTGGGATTTCCCTCTGTATGCTGTGAATACCATTGGGTAATAAAGAAACTGCTTTGGACCTATAGCAAAATAGGGGAACAGAGCTAGGTGGGGAAAACTAAACTGAATGTTGGAAGAAAGGTGGAGTCAGAGAGAAGCCATGTAGTCCTGCCGGAGGCAGACACCAGAACTTTAGCTGGTAAGCCACAGCCACGTGGCAATACACAGATTAATAAAAAAGGGTTAAATTAAGATGTAAGAGTTAGCCAATAAGAAGCTAGAGCTAATGGGCCAAGAGTGATTTAAATAATACAGTTTCTGTGTGATTATTTCGGTTCTGGGCAGCCAGAATGAACAAGCAACTCTTGCTACAATTCGAAATCAGCCTGAGGCTAGGTAGCAAGATCCCATCTCAAAATCAAACCATAGTATAACAACACACATACATATACGTGCACACACACACACAAACTCGTACACGTGCACACTCACGCACATATGGATGCACATGTTCACACACCACTCAAACAGAAGCTCTCAGAGTCAGAGTCACCGTCAGGTACTGCAGCGAGAGGCAAACATGTCAAGATACCATTAACTGGTTTGTCTGCTATTTGACTGACTAACCCACTGGCCAGCTCCCAGTGGAGGTAAGGCCAATTAGTGTGTCAGGAAGGTTGGTCCCCCCCAGCATCCCTCACAGGTCATCAGAAATCTGGGGGAAAGACTGCTATGCATTCTTCAAAAGACTTCCCTGTCCCCAGTGAGATGGTGAAGCGCAATGACAGTGGAGGTCTCCCATACTCAGGGGAACACTGGAAGGTGACATGATCAGTGTCCTCTTCAAAACACAGAAGGCCATCTACCTGTTTTCCCCAGATACTGTTCCACCCAGAAGGTGCTCACACTGAAGTCGGGGTGCCCCTCATCTTCTAGATCATCTATTTTAATCTTTGGCTGTAATCCAGAACATTGCCAAAATTAATGCTTCTCTAAATATGATAGAAACCTAGTGTGGATATTGTCTAATAGGAATTGCTCAGCGTCTCTGTAACGAGTGTAAGGTTGTGCATGAACTGAAACAGCCTCCAGATCTTATACACAAAATGTGTGCAAAAGTCAACGCATATACATTTGAACAAAAGTCTGCGTGGGTTCTGTTACCAGAGCGATAGCACACATTCCTGCTTCCCTAATTACACCCTGCCGCTCAGCGTCGTCAGCTCTGATTTATACATTTCATCCATGTTCTTTCATTTCATTCTTTCCCTTAATAGCAGAGCACGGGGCTGACCAGCTTGAAGTCAATGAGTATCTGATTGAGGCTAATGACATCACTTTCTACAAGCTTAACGATTTCTGTTGTCTCAATTGTATTGAGCTAATGAGATCTATACTTCTTATGGGCATCAGCATATATGGTATTTTTATTCTTCCACCACCACTCAGTTTTGCACCTCGTAGGAACAAAATAGCACTCATTTGCACAAGTATTTTTTTTATAAATTTATTTATTTATTTATTAAAGATTTCTGCCTCCTTCCCAACACCACCTCCCATTTCCCTCCTCCTCTCCCAATCAAGTCCCCCTCCCTCGTCAGCCCTAAGAGCAATCAGGGTTCCCTGCCTTGTGGGAAGTCCAAGGACCACCCACCTCCATCCAGGTCTAGTAAGGTGAGCATCCAAACTGCCTAGGCTCCCACCAAGCCAGTACGTGCAGTAGGATCAAAAACCCATTGCCATTGTTCTTGAGTTCTCAGTAGTCCTCATTGTCCGCTATGTTCAGCGAGTCCTGTTTTATCCCATCATTTGCACAAGTATTATTCCTTCAGGATGGGGTGCTGTTAGAACTGAAACGCTGGTTGGCCAACAGTGATCCTATGAAATAGCTAGTCATCTATAGCTGTGAACCAGTGCCGTGGAATTCAGGCTCTCGAGTATCAACATGTGGATGGCTTAGGAAGCGTGGAGAAAGGCCATGTCATACTGGTGTAGGTGGCCCTGGGTCATCTAGGTGTGTTCAAAGACGATACCAAGGTCAAGGGCTCCTGACCTCAAATTAGTGTTCACTGGTTCATTCATCAAGGAATGATTGAACATCTACACTATATCTCTGTGTGGGCATGTACACATGTATCCAGATGTCCATGGAGGTCAGAAGAGGACCCCCTAGAGCTGGAGTTACAGGCCCTTGTGAGCTGGGAACTGTTGTGAGTTCTCCAGAAATGCCGCAAGTATCTAAGTATATTGTGTAGTTGTGGGAGTACAGATGTGGATCTGTTTGGGCCGCAGCGTGTGTTTGGAGGTCAGAGGACAACGTTTGGGAGGCAGGTCTCTCTTTTATCTCCTTGAGGCAGGATCTTTCTTGTTATGTCTGCCTTTGCACTCTGCACGTTAGTAAACTTTTGCCTGAATTCTCCTATTCCTGCTTCTTATCCTTAGGCATGCTGGAAGCATCAGGCATTTTTATGTGGGTCCTGGGGGCTGAACTTAGGTCTTCAAGCTTGCATAGCAAGTGCTTTTACCTGATAAGCCAGTGGTTCTCAACCTTCCTAATGCTACCACCCTTTAATACGGCTTCTCATGCTTTGGTGACCCCCAACCGTTAAATTATTTCATTGCTACTTCATAACTGTAATTTTGCTACTGTTATGAATGATATGCTAGGTATCTGTTTTTGACCACCAAAGGGGTCTTGACCTGGAGGTTGGGAACCACTGTCATCTTCCTTCCCTTGAGTATCTACTTGCACATACGGGATAATGTTCTAGGTGATACTACTCCCTGATCTGAAGCTAGAGCATTTAGGGGCAAATTCTGAGGCAGATTCCAATGTGAACTTCATCTTTAACTCGTTTAGCCTTTGGGCTTCATGTTTGGTAGTTGCTAGAAGAGGATCGCCAGTTGCAGCATCTGCCCTGAGTTCTTCTTCCCTTGTCTGGGGATAGAAGCCAGGCCATTTCAGAATCTAGGCATGCCAGTGAATATGACTGTATTATTCTGTGATGTGGATAAGGCATCTTGGATGACTCTCTACTGAGGGATACTGGCAAACAAATCTAGACCTTGCATCCAGCATCAAAATTGAACACTAATAAAATCCACCCCATAGTTTATGAAGTGGCACAGAAACTGAGTTTGCTTTGTGAGAGCTGAGCTCTTGAAGGTCGACAGCCAAGCAGTTGTGTGCAAGATGTTTAATACGAATCTGTGCTTGCCAATGGAGAAGAAAGAAGCAGGAGTGTCCAGAGTGAAAAGCTGAGCTGTGAAGTGGGCCTGGCCACACTCTGTGGAAACCCTGGCTATTCGCTCCTTCTCATTGATCCCGATCGGGCAGACACTTAGGGACCTGTGTACCACCCTCTGTCACTCACAGAAAATGAGCTGTCTGAAGAAGAAAGTGCCTTGGGTGGGGAGGGGGCTGATGATTCATCCTCTGTTGGGGTTGCTTGCTGGAGTATTGTCATCCCTTGAATATCTGATAGATAATCTTTATATGGTAAAAATTCTCAGTAGAGGCTGGAGCGATGGCTCAGTAGTTAAGAGAATGCACCATTCCTGCAGAGGACCCACGTCCAGTTCCCAGCACCTTCTCTAGGCAGCTAACTCCTGCATGGAACTACCGATCCAGGACATCTTGTCCTTTATAGCCTGTGCAGCAACTACACTCACTTAATTGAGAAATAGAAATCTTTAAAATAATCATGACAAAATAGGAATAGAGGGAAATTTCTTAAGCTTGATAAACAAAATTGTAAAAAGCCTGCAGCCAGTAAGTATCATACTGGATAGGGAGAAATAGTCTATCCCTAAGACAGTCTTACCAACCACATTCAACGTTTTTAAAAAGATATTTATTTTTAGTTTTATTCATCTCTGTGTGTGTGTGTGTGTGTGCATCTGTTTGTGGACATAAGCACATATATGCAGTTGTCTAGGGAGGCCAGAAGAGGGCAGCAGATCCCCTGCAGGCAGTTATGAGCTCAGAACTAATTTCAGGTTCTCTGGATAGGCAGTGAATGGACTTAACCCAAGAACCATCTTTCCAGCCCCGTGATTTCAAATGTGTGTCCACATAAAAGCCTACATGTAAATGTGTATAGTGGTGTTATTCATAATCAGGCCAACTGGAAGCATCTAAGGTATCCTCCAAAGGTGAGTAGATTGAACTGTTGTCCATTACCTCAGTGGAGCATCAGTAAGTGAGAAACTAATAAACCACCACGCTGCAGCAGAGACACAGAGTGGTAAGTGCCTGTTGCGAAGTGAAGGAAGCCCATCTACAAAGGTTGCATATTACTTGATTTAAATTATGTAACATTTTGGACAAATATCTAAGTGATTTGCCAGAGATTGGAAGGGGTGGCGGTGTGGAATAGGTGAAGGGTAGGGAAAATTTTTGAATAATATATCTATTCTGAATATTACTATAGTAACTTTTATTTTTTATTGCATTTATTTATTTTGTCTGTGCATGCATGTGCACATGCTACAGCATGCATGTGAGCATCAGAGGACAAGTTACTGGAGTCACTTCTTTTGTTCTAGCATGTGGGTCTGGGTCCTGGGGATCGAACTCAGGTTGTCAGACTTGGCGGCAAGCACCTTTAGCCCCTGAGCCATCTCACCAGCCCCGTGACTGTAATTGTGACAGATGATATTCTGCCTTTGTCAAAACCCATTGAACTTTACTACAACAAAGAATGAACCTTAATATATGCAAATTAAAAGTCATTTAGAAATCTCAGGGTGAAGTAAAGACTGTGACAAAGCAATCCAACTTTATTATAAATATATGAAGCTGTGTCCCTGGGCGGGAGGTTGTCAGAGAAAGAGGATGACCTACGTAACTTTGGACACGAATGGAATCTGTGAGCCAGGAGAATGGAATCTTAAGGTAGGAGAAGCTGTTCCTGAGTGTCTCTGCTTGACAGAGCTGCGTCTCATGGAGGGACGGGTATGAGCAGTTCTGATGGCTGTAAACATTGATATTTTGGAATTGAACAGTTAAGTCAGTGTGGGACCTAGGCTTCTCCCTGAAACAGTGTAAACTGACTGAGAGGTAAGGAGAAAGAGCAAATGTGATTCTTTTAATAATAACCTCTTAGAGTTGGGGTATCAGTACAAATCCATGTTTGTGGTCGTCCAGTGCTGTGGTGTAGATGGGTGTCTCTCAAGGGCCCACGTGTTAGAGGCTTGGTCCCCAGCCTCTGTAGCTGTTAAAAAGTGGGTCTAGTGGAAGATTTTAGATTGGGGGCGTGCCCTTGAAGGGGAGAATGAGGCCATATCTCTTCCTCTTCCTTGTTTTTGTTCCTGGCATGAAGCAAGCGGTTTTGCTCTGCCCTTGCTCCAGTCTTTCACAAAAGCAACAGGGCCAACTGCACCTCTAAAACCATGAGCCCCAATAACCCTTTCTCTTTACAAGCTGGACATTCTAAGTATTTGTTATAGTGGCAGAAACCCAGATTTTGAACAATTTTTGATATAGATGACCAAATATAAATACATCCTTATAGATACCTGTATGTCTCATTAGTACACCATTACATTGCCTTGCTTGGGTAGCTGGGCAAGTCTGATGACAACACACCACTAACTTCAAGTGTACTTGCTATTCACATTATGGTTTTTTTTTTTTTTTTTTTTTTTTGGTTTTTTCGAGACAGGGTTTCTCTGTGGTTTTGGAGCCTGTCCTGGAACTAGCTCTGTAGACCAGGCTGGTCACATTATGGTTTTAATACCACTTCTTGACACAAGAAATGTGGTCTTCTTGGAGTCTAAGACTTGGGACAGGAAACACACAAGGCATACCTACATCATCTTACATTCCAGAAACCTAAAAAAAAAAAAAAGCCACAGTAATGGGAGCCGTTTAAGGGACACCAGATCCAGCTGGAAGCTTCCCATGGCCAGATGTGGAAAAAGCTGACCCATAAATTGAAATAGTATTGGGTTATAGGCTAAGATATGGAAGTCAATATCCATGCATTCATACCATTGTACATAAATGATTGGATAATACTAAGTAACTGAGGGATAAAGCGATGCTTTTCTGTGCGGAAGAACTACAAATACTTGGTGTGGATACCCTGTTTCCTAGGAGCCCCAGGGTGTGAGCCTATCCCAGAGACCAGCATAGACACAGGGTGAGATGGGAGCTGTCTAGTTTGCTTCTGCGATAAAGAAGCAAAACTGCTGCTACGATAAAGACCATTGCTAAAAACAACTTGGGAAGGAAAGGGTTAATAACCCTGGTAGCTTACAGTCTGCCATCAGGGAAACTTGGGGCAGGAACTGAAACAGACTATGGAGGAGTGCTGCTTACTGGGTCGCTCCCCAAAGCTTGATCTGCTCGCTTGCTTAACCTATCTAGGGACACCTGCCAGGAGTGTCTTCACCCACAGTGGACTGGGCCCTCCCGTATCAACCACCAGTTAAGAAAATACCTCACAAGGCTAGTATTAGTGGCACAAGCCTTTAATCCCTGAGCTTGGGAGGCAGAGGCAGGCAGATCTCTGAATTCGAGGTCAGTCTGGTCTACACAGAGAGTTCAAGGACAGCCTGGGCTAAGTAGAACAAATAAAAAACCAAACAAATAAACAAACAAATAAAAAACCAAAAATCCTCAAAAAACAAACAACCCACTGACTTCCGGGTATATCAGTCTGAGGGAGGTGAGGTGTTTGCTCATTTGAGGCTCCCTCTTCTTGGATGACCTTGACTTGTGTTGAGTTGACAAAACAAACAAACAAGAAACAAGGCAACTATTGGGTGTAGTTATTCTCCAGTGAGAAACCTGGCAAGCATGACCTCAGCCACGTGATTAAGGTCAAACTACTAGCGGTGAGCCACACTGCCACATACTGTATACCTTTGACATGTTGTGGCGAGAGCCGTTGTTCACCTCCATGGCCCTGCTTTCCAAAGCCTGGTCTTCTCCGGAGGAGAAAATAGCAGACAAATTCTAATTGTAGGGCATTTTATAACACTCCTGGCCAGTGCTTCAAAACTGTCAAAACCATTTTAAGGAAGTGATAGCAAGCTGTCCCCACCAAGAGGAGCCTGAAGAGACATCGTGTATAAATGCGGTGCTAGCCTGGATGGGATCCTGGCGCGGTGAGCGGGGATTAGGCAAAACTAAGCTACGCTGAGTAAGTGTCGGCTGTAGTTGCTCACAGTGAGTGGGAAGTGGGTCCATTAACCGTCATTGTAAGGTTTGTGAGGCCTAGCTGCCCTGTCTCTGCAGCTGTCCTGTAAATCTAAGGTTACTTTAAAAAAATGAATCTTGTTTCCAATTAAAATATGCATTTGGACATTGTGCCAGGCACTGAGACGGGTAAGGTAAGACCCTGTCCTCAGAGGGCTCAGTCGTGTGAGTTCATGAGCTCATGGAAGTGGATTTAGGATTCAGCCCTGTCACAAATGGGCAAAGGGCTTAATTGGAAACCGAGGGTTTCAGATGAAGTCCTTGAAGTCGTCTAGTTCGTAGCATGTGGATTGCTCAGAGTTCTCCCTAAAATTTCTGTGAAAACTCTGATAGGGGAGGGGTCACTTCTTATTCTAGGACAAAGCTGGTGAATTTGTGTGTCTCCTCTGAGGGGTCTCTTAGCTCGGATCTTTGTCATCCCCCACACAATGCTTGCTTGCTGACTTGCTTCCCTTGCTTGCTTGATCCCTCCCTCCCTCCCTCCCTCCCTCCCTCCCTCCCTCCCTCCCTCCCTCCCTCCCTCCCTCCCTCCCTCCCTCCCTCCCTTCCTCCCTCCCTCCCCCCTCCTTCCTTCCTATCCTTTTCTTTCTTGCTTGCTAGTCCTCAGACTATTAAAGATTTTAAAAGTGGAAGATGCTTGTTTATGAATTTTAAATAACAGAATAACTTAAGACCGTGTATTTGACATGATGTTTGTAAAATGTTCTTGGCCATTGCACCGCAAGCACTTTTTATGGACGCCCCAATGTGCAGACACCAACTCCCTGCCATGTTGTTTCTTATCCTCTCTTAACACCCTCTTTTATGCCTAAAATATTCTAGCTCGTTTCTTCTGCAGCAATGTCTACCTCTGTCTTCATTTCTTGTTCTTCTTATGAGGCAGGTTGGAGGTCTCCCCACCCCCTTTTTTTCACAGAAAGCAGTCTAGCAAAATATGTTTCTTGCTATAGATAGATTTTTTTTTTAAATGACAGGATTAAAAAAGCCTCTCAGGTGCTAGTTAAAAATAGTGTTTTTCTGCTATTCCAGGCTAGATAACAAATCTAGTGTTTCAAGTTAAAAGAAAAGAGAGGGTTGTTAAGCAGGTACGTGTGAACATTATCTGTGTCTAATTGCAGAACATAAAAGGGGGTGGTGTAGCTAGGGGCTGGGAAGAGGGCATTGGGAGCCGTTTTCAGTCCTTTCTTTTATTAGAGGTACTTGCTTTTGCGGAGAGGGACAGCTTGCCCACTTTCCTTTGATGTACTGAAACATCCTGGAATGGCAAACTGCCGCTCACCTTCATCTGTGGTTCCAGATCAGCTCTTGCTTCATGTTTGTCTCAGTTTCACCAAAACTTTGTCCACCTCTCTTCAGTTGAGCTTTGACCCGGATAGGGGTGTCATTGGTATTCAAGTTATGGCATTCCTGATCAGGATGGCCACCATGGTTATCTTATGACATTACACACACCTGCAGTTTTCCGTGTCTTTGTCTGCTTTGACTCCTCCCTGTTCCTGTCACAAGAGGGCTGGCTTTCTAAGGGTCAGTCCTAGGTTGAGGGAATCATAACATAGATCACTTGTGGCTCCTTTCCTTTCAAGCTAGAAACTTGAACTCCCTTAACGAAAGAGGGTCTGGATGGTGGAGGAGCTCCCCATGTGAGGGAAGGAGCAAGATCTTCACCCTGGTCAGCTTTTCCTGCCAACAAGGCAAGCCCCTACTCAGAGTCTTAGCATCTTACCCTCCTGGCTCAGTATCTCCTGAGAGACCTCCTTTGGGGAGAGCCGGGAAAACCCGCCCAGGGTCACCGCTTCTCTCCTTGGACAAGCCTCCATTGTTTGGGGATTGAAAATTGTGATTGGCTTGGATGTAGATCCTTGTTCTACTGAGGAACCAAGATTAGGGGGTGTCAGCCTCAGACTGACAGGAGTGGATCTACGGGTGACAAGATAGTCAGTGTCCACTTCTGTAAAGATGCCACTGTCCTTTCATGGTGGGATAAGGAGTAAGGAAGTTCCTGGGTGGATACTAAGAATAAGGAGTGATGTTAGTGGTCTCAGTGGGTTGAAGAATTTTCTCCTTGGGACTCCTTAGTCTGGGTGCCATTTGCAGAAGGATAAGGTGAGGTGGATCACATAACCCAAGATAGGAGGATTGCCATGAGTTACAGAGTGAGAGCTGAGAAGGCAACTCAACCCCCGTAGGCAGAGTGAACTGTGTGCTGTGTGGCCGTGAGATCTGGACACGCTGGAATACCTTCAAAGATATTCGGACACTCACTGAGCCCTGGGCTCTCAGCTGGACCTGAGACCTGGGCAAGGATGGGTGCACTGTTTTCATAGGATGTGACTGTCGTGCCCTGTAGCCTCGTTCATGAGGCTTCCCATTTGGTGCTCCGTAGAATCTCAGAACTGGCTGTGACTGGTAGCGCTCCCCGCCCTGGTTCCACCAGTCTGAAAAGGGAACACAAAAAGGTTTTTATTCCTCTCCTGCCTGGGAGGTTGGAGGTCCCGCCTCCTGGGAGCTCTTCCTGTTTGAGTAAAAAAGTGGCTGAAGTAGCAGCATAGGTGAGTCCCTTTTTTTTCTATCAGTGGTTGCAGTGAATTATAAAATGGAACCCAGCAGGCACAGTAGGGCTTGCATCTATTTCAAAAGGACCAGTACATTCCGAGGGCAAAGACCATCTTTGGAGAGTGTTCTGTAATGAGTGTTGTCGGCGGGTTTTGTAGCAGCAAGCTTTGGTGGGGATTCAGGAGCAAGCTGTTGGCCCTTCATTTTCAGTTCCAATCACAGTCCCGCAGAGTCAGTCAGAGTCCAGCAAGGGTCTCTTTCATGCTCGGGCAAAGCTACAAGCCATCATTTGTGGAAGGGATTCTGCCAGCAGGCACCTGGGGCAGGGCTGGAGCTCTGAGCATCCTGTTCTCAGGGAGTTCACAATCTAAAACCTGTAAACCACCTAGGGCAAATAGAACAGCAGACAGGACCAGACCTGGGAGGCAGAGTGAGGGCGATGCTTTGGCTGGGAGAGGAGACATTGTAAGGGCGAGTGCCAGATGTGGTGGGGGATGGAGGGTAGAACGGGGGGGGGCAGGACTTTGCCACGGGGGCATCTTGGTGAACTCCTTGGAACATAAAGAGAAACATACAATCTATCAGGAAAAATTCCATTTTATCAGATCTCAGAACAATGATTGCTTCATAGCTCCTGAGCCAGGAAAGAAGCAGCTCAGGAGGACCTAGAGGGGTGTGGTTTCAAAGAGCGTGGGCAACGAAAACTTCTTTTCCTGGATCAGTTAATTTCCTGTTGTATCCAGGCTTGTATTTCCTTTCCATTTGCATAAGAAGTTCTGTCCACTTAAGAAATGGGAGGACTGATAAAAACATAAACCTTCCTACTAAGGTATCTGCCCCAATTAGGAGATCGTAATGTGTGTCACGTTGGAAGCGGTTGGTCCTAAGGAGAGACGCCTTGGAAGTTTAGAATCCGGGGCCCATGCATATTGAACAACTGGTCGGGGGGTGGTCATGTTGACAGATCAGCACTTATTAAGCTTAAACATAGAGCAGATTACCTGGAAATTCTGTC
This sequence comes from Chionomys nivalis, assembly GCF_950005125.1. Lineage (NCBI taxonomy): Eukaryota > Metazoa > Chordata > Mammalia > Rodentia > Cricetidae > Chionomys > Chionomys nivalis. Next base: position 11,580,877 of record NC_080106.1, on the reverse strand, counting down.
AGAGTGGAGATCTGGGCTCCGCAGGGCTGAGGCGGGGCCCAGGACCATTCACGTCTAAGAAATTCCCTAGTGCATCTGCTGTGACTGGGACATGCCCCACAGGTAAGTAGTGCCAACGGGGAGGCGAGCTTGTTAAAAGTTACAGGGGTCACTTTACTGAAGACTATCGCACTAGGTAGGCAAGCTTAAACTTTATCTCGGATACAGCAGGGCACCTGGGGATTTATAGCTAGCAGGCACGGGGAAGGAGAGTTGAAAATGATTAAGCCAATCTTGGTGAAGTTTAGGGGTTAAGGAAGAGGAAATTGATTAGATGTCAAGGGATGTGGATTCTCTGCAAACTGACTTGGAAAATACTCTTGGCAAAGTAGCCTCAGAGGCAAGGGGAGGCTAAGTGGAGAAGGGAGCTCCGAAGAGCCTGGCTAAGGACTGATCCGAGGAGGGCACCCTTGTCAGCAGCTAGGTGCTGGAGCAGAAAGTCTGGTTCTCTATTCCTCCGTGGCTTCATTTGTTAGGTGTGAACATCACTTCTACCCCAGGTGAAGGATGAATGCTATAACATGTTGACGCTTTTGACAGTGATTCCATATGTCAGCTAGGAGAAATCTGACATAAGAAGTTACTTGGGTTATCATCAGATGGCCTTCTTCGATGGAAATGGTAATTCAGAGCATCAGGACCTATTTAAATATTCTAGTCTCAGAGAACCAATAGTATGCTATGGGTGGTAGTGGTATAATTCTGGACACCACGGCTTTTAATTCAGCCCCTCTTTTAACCCTCCCTCAATGATCACCTTCAAAGCAAGGTTTTCTCCATGTAAATGTGTGTGTGTGTGTGTGTGTATTTATCTCATTCCATCCTAATACACTGTGTTGCAAGTTATCCTGTATATTAACCATACTTCATGTAACCATTCTTTTACTGAAGGAAATTGAGTTTTTTTTGCTGAGACTGGCTATTTCCAGTTTGGCTGCTGTGACCATCCTGTGCAAACAGGACCTGTAGCAAGAGTCTTAGAAGTGGGAGGGCTGGGCGAAAACACATGAGTACTTTACAGTTTAGTGGAAATTGCCAAGCTGTCCTCTGGAGAAATGTCAACAATTTACATTTGCACTAAGAGAGCGTTCCTACACACCCTCGCTGCTGCATAGCGACCATAGATAATTTGAATTTATAATGCTGTCTTATTCTTAGTTGAGTTTTGGGTGTCTGTGGTTTTGAGCACACTGGAGCATCTATCTCTCACATGCTGTTAAGTCGTGGATTTGTGGCCAGCTTGCTCATGTTCTTTTTTCATTTGGAAGAGCATGCATCAAGAGGGCCGGGCCTAATTTGCCTGCTCCCAGGGCTTGTCCGATCTCCCTCCCACCTCTCCCATGTTCCCGTTTTTCCACGGTACATCTTGATGTAGCTCTGGCTGACATAGAAGCCCCAGGCTTTGGAGCTGCTCTACGAAGCCCATTATTTGCCTTGATAAGTGAGAGTGGAGCGCACAATTCTGTATTATTTATGACGTCCCCCCCATACAAGGAATATATTATTCCTCTTTGCCAAGTCTCCAGGAGCTGAAGGGAGGCAAGTGTCCCCTTGGCTTCACAGGATGGGAAGCAGAGATGTGAAGATATGGAACTTGCTATCCAAGTACCCAATGAGGCAGCATGGAGGTTCCAGGAATTTGCTTGACTACGTTGGTTGTGCAAGCCTGAAGCCTTAGGTATTTCGGGCTGTGAGTAGAACACAGGCCTGGAGGCTTTGAGATGACGGCACCCCATCTTTTGCTTTAGTGTGGACTTGTTGAGGAACATTGGGTGGCACTTACTGTCTCCAGGGCTCAGAGACAACACTTAGGGACCTTCAGGCCACAGTGGAGATTTGGCCCCTGTGGAGAGGAGATGAGGAAGAAAAGCCTGGAAAAGAAAAGCCCAAGTCTGCAGGGTAAACCTGGGAAAGACTGCCATGCCCTTGGATAGCTGTGTCTTAGGATAGAGATGGTCAGATACCTGCACACCATTCTAGGGTAGCATCATTATCTAGGACCTACCGAGGAAGACCATGGCCATTGCTTGACTGTCCATAGCCACCTGTACCCATGTCCTCTCAAAGAATTGTAGATCTTTTTGATTTTTCCAGACAGGGTTTCTCCGTAGCTTTTGGTTCCTGTCCTGGAACTAGCTCTTATAGTCCAGGCTGGCCTCGAACTCACAGAGATCCGCCTGCCTCTGCCTCCCAAGTGCTGGGATTAAAGGCGTGCTCCACCACCGCCCGGCCAGAATTGTAGATCTAAAGGCATAATTATTCAAGGATCGTGAGCCTTTTCTACCAATGCTTTCTGTCCATCACACCATCACAGTCCTTACTGGAAGGAATTTGTTCTCTTTTGTGAAATATTTTAAAATGTGCTTCCTCTAAGGTGAGCATGTTGGCTTATGTTTGTAATCCGGGCATTCAAGAGGCCAACACAGAGGGATCATGGTGTGTTTGAGGCCAACCTGGGCTATGGAGTAAAATGTTGTCTTCCTTCTATCATTTATGGATGTTATATAAATTGGTACTTAGAGTATGAGGTCAGGTGTGAAAATGAGAAAACCTCCAGGTCTAGGTGTTGATGGGAAGGGCACACACAGTAAAAAAGATTTCATCACAGCAAGTAGATGGAGGTTTGGTGGCAGCAATGTTTGTTTGGGTCTCCTAAGAAGAAAGTCTTGAGACTGGGTTAGATATACAAGGATTTATGAGGGAAAGGCCCATGAAGGAAACTGGGGATTGGTCTTTTCCTGTTTCCCATCTTACTTTCTCTTATTCCTTATTTACAAATAAATCACCCATCCTTGGCTCAATCTCTGATGTAAGGAGAACTTCAGCACACAGGCCTCAACACCCTGAAACCAAGTCCTAGTGACACAGGTCGCCAGTGGGACCTGCCCACGAGTTGTGTGTGATTGATTGACTAGAGGGGCCTTCTTCCTGCTCTCATCTACTCCATGCTTCTGATGATATGATGGATTTTGGAAGATTGTTGGGTGTGGCCTGAAGTTGTCAATCTTAGAGTGCTGGCATAAAGTCACAGGCATAAAGTTGGCCCAATACCCATAATCTTCAGGTGATGGGCATATGCAAAATACCCAGGTGTAACTGGTTCACGTCATCTGCCCTGGTTTTCTAGTTACTTGACTTTTCTTTAGCAAGGCCTCGCTTGAGACATCTACTCCCAGTAAATTCTCTAGTAGACCGAACATGAACTATGGGGTTACTATAGGCAGCAAGGTTGTATGACTCCCAGGGGTTGTTGGGTACTCTCTTAGTCAGTGTTCTATTTCTGGGAAGAGACACTCTGACGATAGCAACTCTTATATAGGAAGACATCTAACTGGGGGCTGGCATAGTTTCAAAGGTTGGTTCATTGTCATTATGGTGGGAAACAGGGCAGCATGCAGGCAGATGTGATGCTGGAGAAGTAGTTGAGAATTCTACATCTGGATCCATAGGAAAAGAGAGAGAGCCACTGGGCCTGGCTTGGGCTTTTGAAATCTCAAAGTTCACTCCCTGTAAACACTTCAATTCCTCCAACAAGGCCACATCTACTCCAACAAGGCTACACTCCTGATCCCTCGCGGTTAGTGCCACTCCCTCATGACCAAGCATCCAAAGCTATGAGCCCATGACGCCATGCTTATTCAAGCCACCACAGGTGATGTCAGTCATTTTGCATTTTTATTGACTGCTTAGATTAGTGACCAGTGATCACTCCGATTTAGGTCTCTTTGATTCTGCATTGGAGTCTGTCATAGTTGGCTTCAGCTGTCAACTAGATTTAAGCCTACAGTCACCTGGGAAGAGGGAAACTTAACTGAAGATTTGCCCAGATCAGACTAGCCTGTGGCCGTGTTTTTGAGGCAGTTTTCTTGATTGCTAACTAATGTAGAAGGCTCACACCCGCAATGGCTGCGCCATCCCCAGGCAGGTGGGCCTGGCCCTTATAAGAAAGCAAGCTAGTTGGGGGCTGGAGAGGTAGCTCAGAGGTTAAGAGCACTGACTGCTCTTCCTGAGGTCCTGAGTTCAACTCCCAGCAACCACATGGTGGCTCACAACCATCTATAATGAGATCTGGTACCCTCTTCGGGCCTGCAAACATACATACAGACAGAACACTGTATACATAATAAATAAATAAATAAATAAATAAATAAATAAAAGAAATTGTAGAAAGAAAGAAAGAAAGCTAGCTAGCAAACCTGGAGGATAAAGCCACTAAACAGCATTCCTCCATGGTCTCTGCTTCTGTGCCTGTCCCCAGGTTCCTCCTTAAGCTCCTGCCCTGACTTCTGTCAGTGATGAACTGTGACCTGTGAGCTCAACAAAACCTTTCCTTCCCAAGTTGCTTTCCATCAGTGTTTGTTACAGCCCCAGCAGCGACCACACAAGGAAAACAATAAAGATGGAATGTGACCCAATCACCAAGATACTCTTTCGAAATTTAAACATGTGTGGGAAAATGTGCGTCACAAGATTGAGCTTCCTCACCATTTTGAGTGTGTCACCCACCAGTGTTAAAGGCACTGACATTCGTGTGCCACCATCCATGCCAGTGACCCACAGAGCTCCTTTCCCCTTGTGAGCCTGAAGCTCTAGATGCCTTGAACTGACTGTGTCCCTCTTACCCTTGGCCCAGGAAATGGCCATTCTCCTTTCCTTCTTATACATGTGAATGTAAAGATTCCTCATACAAGCAAAATCACAGCAGTGCCTTCAGGGCTGGGGTCAGAACAAGCAAGCACTCCACCACTGGACTTGTTCATCTCACAGCTCACTCAAAAAGCAATTGACTTGTATTTATTTATTTATGATTTCTTTTCAGTTTTTCTTAATGTGTATATGTGTGTCTCTCCGTGTGTGTATACAGTAAGAGTTTAGATGTCTGCAGAGGCCAGAAGAGGGTGTTAGATCCCAGAAGCTAGAGCTATAGGCAGTTGTACACTGTCCAGCATGGGAGCTGGACATCAAACTCAGGTCTTCCTGAAGAACCACAATAATTTTTAACTGAGCCATCCTTCAACCGTTTATTCATTTACTTATTAACTTCCTTATTTATTGAGTTTGCATGTGTATGGGTACCACTGACACATAAACAGGCAGAAGACAACTTTTGGGAGTCGATTTTTTTTTCCCCTTCCAGCGTATGGATTCTAGGGATAGAACTCAGGTCATCAGACCAAAGTTGTCTTTACTCCTTCTGCCATCTTGCCTCCTCCACGGCTCACTGTTGATGCTGTGTCTTCCAACAAGTACCTTGTGCCTATCGATTCATTGTTAGAGTCATGTTTAGACAGGATCCTGGTGTGAACGCCTTACTTTAACACCCCACTGGCAAGCAGGGGGTCAATCATAAAGCCCTGCATCAGTCACTGTTGAATGTCTGATTCCCCACCAAAGCTGAGGCGGCTTTGAATTTCTGTGGTAGTGTACTGTAGCATCCCCAATTCTGCTCCCTGAGGTAGAGGGCCTTGCTCTTCTCTACATGACCCTGAGTCCTCAAGTTGAAGAGTGCTCAGTACACCCTTGCCTAGTACAGGGGCGGTTGTCTTTATTTATGCTTCTCGGCCACATGGCACCTCCAGCTTGCTACCTGGCTGTCGCCCATCTCTGAGCTATGCATCTCTGCTATACATCTGGCGAGCTGACAAGCCCTGTTGGACTTAGCGCATCTTGCTGAATGTGCAGTTGACTTCCGCTCAAAGTCCTGACGTGAGTTTAGAAATTCTGATCCAGACTTGCAATTGGGCTTTCTAACGAAGCAGGTTCCTGGAAGTGAGGAAGAGGATTACAAAGCAATTAATTGAGATAGAGGACAGGAAGCACCTCAGGCCTGGCTCAGGCAAGTGCACAATAGTCAGCGGTCATTAACTCAGTAAACCTCGTGTTCTTTATTATAGACAATTACATATTGTATGTGTTTATGTTATCTTTATATATGTAGTATTTTTACTCCTTATGTTATTCTTTCTTCTAAGGTGCATGTCAGTGAATGCCAGGATAGTGTTTTAGAGGCAGGGAGACTGTAATATCCACATTTCAAACAAAGGATAGGTATAGTATCGAGACATTAACTTTATCCCCAAGCCAAACACCGGCAAAGAAGAAGTGTCTCTGTCACCTCTCTCTGTCCTTCACGGGAGCAGAAGGAACTGGACAGCTGTCTCCATGCGTGAGTAATGAGTCGGCGTGGAGATCTGATCACGTCTCTCAGTGTGTGCTGATGAGAATGGGGGAAAAGCAGGAGACGGGCTGCGGAGGGATGCTCCCTTCTCTGCTTTCTTTCCGTTGGAAACAAGTTAAGATGTAGAACAAAAGAAAGTATAACTGTTCCCCTGGCAGTGCTCAGGACGCTTAGAAGACCAAAGATACTGCCCAGATGTGAGGGGGACCAAAATGATGTATTCATGAACAGAGTCTGCGGTGCTGGAGAAGGCCTCAGCTCATGCAGGTTTGTTGGCTAATTAGTTGGGACCCTCACGGCAGCACTTATTCCAGGCATCCCCCTCCCAGAATGCATCCTATGTAGGTATTCCCCTCCCAGTATGCATCCTGTGTGGTATTGATTACGTTGGAAGTTGTTTCCAAAGAGATCCAATGAGGCAGTTTGTATGGTCGAGCTTCTGAGACATTCCTCATTCCCTCCACCCATCAGTTTTGCTAGAAGTTTCTGGGTCCTTGTTCACCGTGCATCCAACCCAGCATTGGGGAGTTATGCCATCACCTCTGCCAACTCCCATTTCACTTGTGTGGTCTTAGTTTTCCCTTCTGTTTCCATCATGAAGAACGCCTGAGATTCCATCAGACCCCGACACCTTTGGTTTAACACAGAGTCTGCAGATATTCCCTATTAAGTCGGGACAGTGAATATTTTCAGCACTGTGGGCCCTCCGAACTCCCTTGCAATTCCTCAACTCTGCCTGGTTGCACAGAAGCAGCTGTAGACACAGAAATGAATGGGCACGGCTGTTTTCCATGGAAACTTTATTTATGGACATTGAAATTTGAATTTCATATAATTTTCACACATCATAAAATATTATTCTTCCTTTGATTTTTTTTCTCCCACCATTAAGAAATGTAAAGCACATTCTTAGCTTGTGGGTCATAGGAAAACAGGTGGCAGGCCAGATTTAACCACCAAACCATAGTTTATTTACTCGTAGCGCTGGCTCACATGGTAATACTAATTGTTCCAAGGGGAATCAGCCTTTAAGCTGTTGTCTGTTATTGAAATAGCCTCGTAAAAGACAGAGCTGTGTGACTGTGAGCTTTGATAGAAAGCGGGCATTAGAGCTGGGCTTGGTGCTGCAGGCCTGAGATTTAGGCATTCTGGAAGTGGAGGCAGGGCCATTATGTGTTCGAGAGCAGCGCGGGGACAAAGTGGGAACCTGCCGAGTAAACAAGCAAGTAAGTAGACACGGGCAAGGTGACACTTTAAACATGGGGAATTCCCGAGGGTCCTGGAGCTCTGACTCACAGAAGTCCCAAGACCGGATTGGAGTTGCGCATCATCAGAACTTTGGCCTTAGACTAAAATGTCTTGATTTGAATCCTTACTTAGCTCCTTCCGAACTGTGTTTTCCAGGGCAGCTATTTGGTCCCTCTGTGCTGGTCCCCACTAGAACAGGGAACGTCCTTACAGGATGACAGTGACAATTGGAAGAGATCAAATGCCCATATAAGACCAGGTGTTTTATTGATTCCTCTATCAGTTATAATCATGCTGACTTATCTTTTGCCTAAAACTCTAAAGAAATGTGCTCTGGTCATGGGGGAGAAGAATCTGGAGAAACTGTCTGCTGAGGAAAAGCTAGAGCATCACTAGGCAGTGAGGGAAGCAGGGAGGGAGGCCATCTCTCTTTATAGTAAATTGGTGGGAGGTTGTGCAGGAGATTGAGACTGGAGCAAGGTCTGTGCCCGAAGGCCAGGGGACCGCACTGGAAGACCAGGAGACCACACCAGGAGGTCAGGGGACCGCACCGGGATGCCAGGGGACCGCACTGGATGGCCAGGGGACCACACCGGGAGGTCAGGGAACCGCAGGAGCAGAGTTGGAGGTGAGAAGGAGCAAAGCATGAGCCAGGCCAGCACAGAAGCAGCAGAAGTAGAGTGAAGGCAGGGTAGGGACAGTGTCCTCAAAGGACTTGAGAGCCTTAGAAGCAGGGTGCGGAGTCACCAGGGTTTGACCAACAAGGACAATGGGCACGTCCGTCACTGTGTGAACTGCTCCTTGTTGTCGGGGCGCCTTGATCAGTGGAAAGTTCTGTCTTTTATCCCTCAATTGCAAAACATTGTTTGCATTGGCACAAGTTTGACGTTCAGTGAATGAAGACTGAAGCACACACTGTTTGGTGGGAATTCCTTTGGTCACAAGAAACAGACCCGGATGCTGCACTTTATTGTTCATGGTAAGTGGGCTTGGGTGTAAAGTCCCAGCATAGCACTGTCTGCCAGAATTTCCTCTGTGCAGTGAGCGAGCCATTCTCGTCGGCATCCTCTGGGATGGAGGCTATTAGCAACACGTGACTGTGGAGCACGCCTAAGATGACTTGAAACTTTGGAATTTAAATAATTTATGTTTATATTTAAATAGCCAATGGTTACTATATTGAACAGCATAGACGTAGATTTGAACGAATATTTTGAATAAATGTTTTTTGTGTACTATCTCCCTACCAGTTGGCAACTTGCTTCCTCCTTTGTGTCTTATTTCTAATTCCTGGAACAGAGGGAGATATTCTAGCTGGTCCAACTCATTTCGTATAACTTCTGGGGTCGGTGACTGACTACTTGTGGGTTATTTTCTCTAGGCCATCAGTGACTAGGGATAGGTCACGGCTCTGCTATATGAATCTGGCCTTATAGGTAGCACGGCAGCAGGCGAGTAGAACTCATGAGAAGGGGTGTGGATGGGGCTGTCTGTGGGCAGGGCGAACAATGCTTGGCATTGATAGTAAGTGCAGACTTCTTGTGGCTCTCCAGCAGGCAAAGGAGGTTGAAAGTAGCCTGCGGTTCATTCCAGAATGGAACCACTCACTGGTTTACTGAGTTACTATGAGTGAGGCAGAGTGTAGACCCCTCGGTTACCATGCTAAGTGACAGATGTGATCTCTTTGTGACCAAGGTTGCAAGTTAGTAAGGGAAGCAAAAAGGCGAAGGAAGCATTCCAAGGCATTGTGGGTGCCAGGATAGAGGGACAGAGGGTGTTTAAGGGAGCATAATAAATGAGATCGTAAGTCTTCTCAGAGAGCTCTGAAAGTATGTCTGCAAGGAAACATATGCGCGTCATCTGGGCAACAAGGAGGAAGGTGCTGGAAAGTGGGCAAGTGTCATAAGGCTACAGTGCACTCTGTGAGACTGATCCCTGGTCCCCCAAGCTTGGATCAATGTTTAATCTATGCAGTCCCTCAAAGATTCTTGCTGCCTGTTAACTGAGGTGCTGAGAAGTCTCAGTCAAGAAATCATCACCTTGTTTCACTAAGTACTAGCAAAAAACCTACACACCTCCCTTCTCCCTCAGGCTTCTCTTGGCATCAGGCAGAACTAATGCTCTGTGGCACACGTTGAAAACCCGTATCAGGAGATTTTAGTGTGTTCAGTGCAGACACAATCTGATCTATGTCTTTCTGCTCAATCGGATGTGTTCTGGGCCTGAATATAGATATGCTCTTCATACCTGAACATTTCTAGGCCTTTCTGGAGCCAGATTCATCAGTCTGTACAGCCAGGAAAGCCCTTGGTTTCTACTTGAGCTCCTCCCTGGAGGGTCCACTCAGGGTCTAAGTAGACGTTACCTCTCTGCTGCCATTTATCCAGCACCAGAGACAGAAGAGATCAGTTCCTTGTTTTAACTGTTCCAGTGTCTGGGAATTCCCTTCCCACAATGTTCTGGAAAGCTGTTGGAGTTTGAGTATAAAATATCCCCTGTAGGTTCCTATGTTTGACCACTGGGTCCCCATCTGCTGTTGCTGTTTTTGGAATCTATGAAACTTTCAAAACGTCTAGCTGGAAGAAGGTCTCTGGGGGATAGTCTTTTCTTTTTTTATTTTTGAGACAGGGTTTCTCTGTAGCTTTGGAGCCTGTACTGGAGCTATTTCTTGTAGACCAGGCTGTCCTTGAACTCACAGAGATCAGCCTGCCTCTGCCTGCTGAGTGCTGGGATTAAAGGCCTGCACTACCACCATCACCACCAGTTTCAGGCCAACTTTGCTTCCTGCCTAATTTCCTTCTTTGTTCCCTGAGTAGTTACTAAAATGTAATCTGGCTACCATCAAAGCAGCCACGATGTTCCTGAAATGACATACTATAACCCCTAAACTTTGCACCTCGATGTTCCTTCAATGACATACTGCATCCCCCTAAACCTTGCACCAAAACTAGTCCTTCCTCCCACAGTTAATTCTATTGTTTTATCACAGTGGGAAGATAGGTCTTTGCAGAAGAGCTTCCCCCTCCAGGAAGCCTCAAGGACAGCAGCTGTTCCAGTCATTTCCTGGTCCTTAGGTGATGGACTCCTATCTTCCCATGGGTGTGTCTATCAATCCAAAGGAGCATTGACCTTTCATGTCAGGTTCAATCTTTGAGGAGGCAATGGCTATTGATAAGCAAGTTCCCTTTTCTCAGTAGAAAAGAACACACAGTACCTACTGCTTCGGACCCCTGAGGTTTAAGTGATCTCAATATTACACCATTTTGAATGTCTAAATGTTCTACCACTGCCTAATAAGCAGATTGTGTATGTTCAAGAAAACGCAGGTGCTCAAATTGTTGCCCTGGGTTTGAGAGAGTTTCCTTCCAGAATGGTGCTGTGCTGTGGATATAGCTTAACACTCACACACCTCATAGGACAGCGTCCTGCTCTGAATCAGTTCCTGATGTTTGTGAGGCTGTGTCCCTGCTTCATTGTTTCAGTCACTCTTCCTTTCTTTCCCTCTTTCCCCATCTCCCTTGCCCCTTCTCTCCTCTTTTTCCTTTTTTTCCTCTGGCAACATATTTACTGACGTATAATATGCCAAATATATGATCCACGCCGCTTAGCTGATGCATGTAATCCAGTGGCCCCTTTTGGCATATTCACGGGGTATGTACTCATTACTAGACTCTAGTCCACAGCATCTTTATTGCCTGAAGACTAAGCCCTGTGCCCATTAGCGGTCTCTTCCTGCATAACAAAGCATATGCTTGCATCTCCTTAATTTCACATGCCAGTCCTCTGCCTCCGGAGGGACAGCATTAGGAAATAGGTCCTCACTGTGGTAAGCAGGCTTCCGGGAGGTTTTGAGAGGACAGCCCCAGTGCTGGGATTAACATCTTTCAAAGAAGAACAAGTCTAATCTTGCTTCCTTCAGCAGGCACACCTTGAGAAAGACCAGAGGGGGTCTAAGATGAGGTACCCCCCAAAAAATCCCAGTAGTACTAGCCCCCTGATGTCATATACTAGTGCCCTGAACTGGAAGGCATAAGTGTTTGCTAATCATATCTCTCAGCCTATGGTATTTTTGCTATAACAACCTGAGAAACGTATTGCCCCTTGGAAATCAGCGAGCTTTTTTCCTCTTATTTTTGAGACAGGATCTCATGTAACCGAGGCCTTGAACTCCCTGTGTAGCTGTAGAGGATGACTTTGAGCTGCCCGAGTTCCCCAAGTGCTGAGAGGACAGATTTGCCCACCGTATCTGCCAGTGTATATTCTGATAAAAGGATCCCCCCCACCCCCGTAACATGAAGGGTCCTGCTGCTTGTTTGTTGGGGTTTTTTGTCCCGCCCGGTATCCCACAACTGTTTAGCCCTAAAGAAAATCACACAGAGATCTCTGAAGTTATAAAGCTGATTGGCCCATTAGCTCTAGCCTCGCACTGGCTGACTCTCACATCTTGATTAACCCATTTTTTCTGATCTGTGTTAGCCATGTGGCTCAGTACCTTTTTTCAGTGGGGCAGATCACATCCTGCTGCTTTGGTGATCTGGGCAGGAGTGGGAGGAGTCAACTTCCTCCTTCCCAGAATTCTCCTGTTCTCATTACATCATTTCTACTTCCTGTCTGGTTTTTCTTGCCTATATTTCCTGCCTGACCAATCAGCGTTTATTTATAACATGATTGACAGAATACAGACAATTCTCCCACACCACCCCCCACCCCCGCTCTAGATATTGCATGCAAATCGAATCAAGCAGTTGGTGAGTCTGGGGCTATTGTTTCATGTGGTATCGTGTTTTCTTTCTCAATGCGTTAGTGTTTCACTCCCTAGCTGTGGTCCCCAACTATTCTGTTGCATGTCCGGATCATACTCTGCTTACCCATTCATCAGCTGATGACCTCTGGCTGCTGAGAGTAATGTTGCTATGAATATTCATGTACAAGTATTTGAACACCTGTTTCAAATCCCTTTGGTTGTATACCTGGGAGCGGCATTGCTGGGTCATATGGTAGCTCATGTTGACATGTACAGGAACCGCAGACGGTTGTCCTCAGTGTCTGCACCTTGTTACTTTCCCACCAGCAGTAACCTGAGGTTTCTGTCATTTGTCATGATGTCTACCGGTGAGCTTCCATGTAATTATGTAAACAGACCTTATGACCGTGTGTGTGTGTGTGTGTGTGTGTGTGTGTGTGTGTGAAGCTAAAACCAAAGTGAGAGCTTTGGAAATTTCCTCTGGACAATTAGGTAATATAGTGGAATCATTGTCATTTATCAGAAATAATCCCAGTGGGCATGGGTGCACACATCTCTAATCTCTGCCCGTGGAAGGAAAAGGCAGAAGTTTAAATTCATCCTGCACTGCTAGTGAGTTTGAGTAGGCTGTGTGTGCTTTTGTCCTAAACAAAACAGAACCTGCCACCACTACAAATGAACAAATACACAATAACAGACCCTGAAATAGATTTGGTGAGGAACAGCAAAAGGTAGCTAATTCTTATGAGGCTCATACAGACTGTACAACCTTCTTCTCAAGGAGATTAAGCCAAGGATCTCTTCATGGAATTTAGCATGAGATTGGGATAAACTTTTATTTATCATTTTTCCTTTCGCTCATGTAACACTTCAGGTAAGGTCATGGTGCATGCCCACATAGTACTGTTTCCCACAAAGAGCCATTATCAAAAGGGAAATACATGAAAGAACCACCATGACTCCACTCTCCAACTCAGTGAAGATGGGTCTGTGGGCAAAAGATGTGCCCAAGCCTAAAGCACTGAGTTCAGGCTTGAAACTCATGGCAATTACTTCCGAATCTTTTTAAGGGTTTGTCACCGTTTGATAAAGGAGAGAGAGATGCATGATTCAGATGGTCAGCTAAGGGGGTAGAAGTGGAGCGACTGAAGAAGGGGAAGGAATTAAGGACTAAGTGAAGCATTGAGTATGAGGGGCTAAGGAACTAGTAGGTTTGTCCTCAGACTTTGGGGGAGAATTGTGGAGTTCGAAGAGCAATGTGGACTCTTTCGTTCAAGTATGTATGTATGTGTGTATGTATGTATGTATACACTTGCATATGTATATAGATGTAGTATGTGTGTGTGAGCACCTGTGTGTAAGTGTATGTACATATGTGTGGAGGCCAGAAGTTGGCATCAGGTGTCATCTTCAGCTCCATTGCAGATTTTTCTCCCTGAGGGCTTTGTTGCTGAACTTGGAGCCCACCAGTTTGGTTAATCTAGCTAGCCTGTTTGTTCCAGGGACTCCCCCATCTAGTGCTGGGATTACAGGCGGTTTGCCAAGCCCACCTGGTGCTTACAGAGATGTCAGGGATCTGGATTCTGCTCCCCGTTCTGGTATGGCAAGTGTTTTTATCCACGAATTCATTTTCCCAGCCCCAGCTCTTTCGTTTTTAACTTCGAGCTGCTGATAGCCCCTAGGGTTTGCTCGGGAAGATAGCAAAGTCAACCACCATTGTAGATTCACATAAAGAAAGACAAAGGCAGAGTGTGGGAGGGCTTGGGGAAGCACAGAACAAGGTTCTTGAAGGAAGGCCACATGGTCGTCTTCCAGGGCTGCTGTAGCAGATTAGCATAATCATGGCGGCTTTAAACAGAAACTCCCCTTCCCACGGCTCCAGAGCTTACAGTCTGGCATCAGGGTGCCAAATGGCATTTCTCCTTCCACAGTGCCTAAGTAGGGTCATTCCTTTCCTTTTCCAACGTGTGACAGCTCTTATCATTCGTTGGCACTCGGCTGCCTCTCTCTGATCTCATGGCCTCCTTTGTCCTTCTTCCTGCTGGATTTAGCTTCCCTTCCTACAGTCTGGGATGCTCTTATCTTGGGTTTTTAACTTAGTTACGTCTAAAGGATCCTTGTCCAAATATGGCTACATGTATAAGTTCTGTGAGGCTAGGGTGTAGCTATTTGCGGGGGAGTGGCTACTGTTTAACTTCTTACATTAAGGAAGGCTCCTCAAGAGCTGTAAGACCTTGACCTAAAACTTGAGTGACTCAGAGAAAATTGTCCCCCAAAGAGGTCAGCAGGTGTACAGGCCTGGCTGGCAGTACTACAGTCTTCTGTGTGTATTGTGAGATGTGGCGTGATAGGTGTGGGCGGCATGCCATGGAGGGACGAGAAGGCAGGGGATGCGGGGCTAGAGAATCAGGGAACCAGGCAAGGCTCAGATGCCCAGAGGGTCTAGGATGATGGGAAACATAAGGGAGAGAGAGAAAGAAAGAGACTAAAGCATATTAAACAGGGAGGTGACGGCCGATTAGCATTTTCGAAAGACCACTTTGCATGCTGTGGGGGGTGGAGCACAGCGAAGCTGAGTGGTAGAGGAAACTGGCTAGCAAAATCCGTGCTCAGTCAATGTGCACTGACTCGAGCCTGCCCTCTCGCTCACAGATTTTTACCGTCCTCCATTAGTTTGAGATTTTTGCTGGGCTGTTGGCTGCAATTTAACATGCTAAGCCAATCTATTTACTTGCAATGCTCATCACTAATAGGAAACAAGATGCTAGCCTCACCAGGAAAGCCAGCCCTGCTCAGTGGACAAAGTCCCTTGCATTGATGATGAAAGATGCTAAATGGATTGAACAGGTTGATGGTGTCAGTTCTGATTTGTTGAGCCACCAAATCAGGTTGTCAGCAATTAGCATCGAGAAAATATGAAAACACATACATCACCCTTCCAGCGGAAGACTTGGGAAGACTGCCTGTGGCACCGCCTCTGGTGTGAGCATCCACCTTCCCTCTGCCGTGTAGCCCCGCTGGTCTCAAGGGTGCCTGGGCTTTACACCCAGGAGACCTAAACAGAGAGTCCTTGCCTTCAGAGAGATCACAGTCTTGACAGGAGCAGCAGGCAGGTGATGCTAAGAGGGGGTGCTGAGCGGGCCATTCTGGACCAGAAGAAAACAGGGTGCTCCATATCCCCCACATACCTCAACTTACCACGGGAGCAGAACTTTACAACAGGCTTCTCTGTTTCCTGCTACAGTGCCTGACTCTGGCTTAAGGTGGTCTGTTTCAGTAATAGAGACACTTTGTCTCTTAGTGACATCCTGGGGCATAACCCTCTTCCAAGGGTCTTCCCTCACTTCTCTGGGCAACCCTACCCTCATAGTCCTTTATCTTCAACACAGGCATAGCCCTTCCTTGTCCCTAGGATCCTTGCCAACATAAAGATGTATTTTTCAATATCTGTTTAGCCTCCTCTTCATTATGCAGATATATCCTGTCCTCTGCCAGCTTGTGATTAAAATGGCGAAGCCTTGACAATGTGTATGCTCAGTCAACCCCTCAAAGCAAGAGTAGCCTATGAAGGAACTGTTGTCTAAGGGGATGGAATGTTGCTGTTTCCGGGACAGGCAGGACAGGCCTGGGCTGGCGGACGTGGTAGTGGCAGTAAGAACAGGGCAGAAGAGAGAATGTTGAGGGTTTGCCTAGGTGGTATAATTCACCCTCCTTCCGACTCACCACAGCCAGGACACAGGCTAACCTAGAATCAGATGCCTGGGTTGTCCTAGAACTAACCAGGAAAGCTTGTGAGAGGATTCACCAACCAGACCTCAGTTTGCTCATCTGTATGTTGGGATCACTGCCTCCGTGGCGGCGTTACGTGGAGACTGGGGCTGCCGCATGCCCTACACAGAGTAAGCCTTCAGTGAGAACCCGAGGTAGATGTCATCAATCAGTTCTTGAAAAGGGGATTTCTTGTCGGATGCTGTTGCTTTGCTAAGGCTCCTTTGGCTGTACCATTTGATGTTGTTTTAAATTAGCATACACAGTATTTAGTTGGTCTTTTTTAAAGATATATTTATTTTTATTTTTCACAGGTTTGAGTCAGTGGGGGCCAGAAGAGGGTGTCTGATGCTCTGGAAACGGAGTGATGGACAGTTGAGAGCTGCCATGTGGGTGCTGGGAACCGAACCCAGGTCCTCTGCATGGATAGCAAGTGCTCTAACTGCTGAGCTCTCTCTCTGGTCCCAGGAACGAGCTTCATGATCACATTTTCATGCAGACTTTGTTTTTGTTTATTCTGTCCCCTGCTCCCCTTCTTCGTTTCCCTTGGGGGAAAGGGTCACCCTGGAGGTAGTCTGCATTACACTCTCAAGCGCATGTATTCTGTTACCCTTTTGCATCCGCCTCTTCCCTTCCTTACAATCTCCTTTTAGGCTCATGGCCTAGGCCACACCCACATAGACACATACACACATTTAAATTTAGCATCTGTGTATGAGAGAAAAACGTGGTCTGTTGTCCTTCCGAGTCTAGATTAAGTCTCTTCCTGTAATAATTTGTAGTTCCATCCATTCCCTGGGCTGATTCTAGGAGACTGGCAGGGAGAGCTTGGTCTACCATTTTTCTGTATTTTAAGGTTGCCTTATAGAAGGTGACCAGGTGCTTTAATAGCCCTTCATTATTCCCTGGCTCTGGGACTGAGTTTTCTACCTGCTGTTAAGAAGCATGGCCTGGAATCCCTCTAGCTGAGCAGTCTGGAGTCCATGGAAACTGTCAAGATGGGGTTGGGGACGCAGATCCGAGATGACAGGCAGCTTCGTGTGCTGCTATTAAACTTCACAGCCAGAATCCTTAAGAGCAAATTATCATGTAAAAATATTCTTGTTGTGTTAAACTGGAAATGAAAATGACTTATTTATTTGCTCAGATCAAATCGTTGAGAGCAAAGTTAGGCTGTAATTTTTTTTCCCTCTTGCCAAATGCTTTGATGTACTCCTTTCGCCAGCTTAAAAATGAGTATTGCTTGAGATGCATCCACCTAGTGGGATTTTCAGCCTCTTCAGGACCGCGTCCTCTCAAATAGGTCAGTGAATTCAGACTGGAAATCAAAGTCAAAGTCATTAATGTTTGTAACAGCCAACTGAAGGAATACGTTCCTCAGAATAGCATAGATAGACTGTGCTACTCTGTGATGGAGAAATGAGCTTAGCTGTGGTAGTGTAGTGTAGGTACTCCCATTGTGCACTATGGTCTTCAGAAATACACCTGTGTAATTGAGGGGGGCATCATGGTGGTCACCAGATGGCAGTGTTGAGTCACAGAAGCACAGCCGTAGGAGCAGTGACTTCTCCTTAGGGTAGGTCATTTAGGAAAACTTTACCTGGCCAAACAGCCCATTTTTTATTTTAGGTAGGGAGCTCAGGTTCCCAGGGCAAAGCTTAATTGAAGCCAAGAGTGCACTTTAGACTAAGGAAGAAAATTAGGGCAATAGAAAAAAAAATACAATCCCCAGTCTTCATGCGTTGCGGAGAGTCTCCCTGCCTTTGCATACCCACCACACAGCTAGTCAAAGAATGCACCATACTGCTTAGACACATGGTGAGTTGTAGGACAGCAACGCTGCAAGGCTTTCCAGTTAACTCAAGTGCAGGAGCGCCAAGAGGAAGGAGAGGCACTGTTGGCCACAGGCAGCAACTCAGGCTTATAAACAAAGGTATAGGATGGTCTTAGCTACATTTTGTCATTAAGACATCATGACCAAGACAAGAAAGAGTTTATGGGGGCCTTGTTTACAGTTCCAGAGGGTGGGTCCATGGCCATCATAGTAGGGAACATGGCAGTTTACAGGCATAGCGCTGGAGCAGCAGCTGAGAGACTGCATTTGGAGACAATAGCCACATGGCAGAGAGAAGTAACTGGTCATGGCATGAGCTTTTGAAACCTGAAAATGTGCCCTTAGTGGCACATCTACTTCAGCAAGGCCACGCCTCCCTCCTAATCCTTCCCAAACCCTTCCGCCAACTGGAGACCAAGTGATTGCACATGAGCCCACATGGTTCATTCAGGAACCACACCAGTGACTTCAGCACCACCTGAAACATGCTAGACAGGGGAGTTCGCAGTCTCTTCCTCAGGCCTACTAAGAAAGGGTGGCTTGGGGCTTCACAGTCTGTGATTTAATAAGCCCCACAGAGAATACTGATCTAACTGAGGTACAAGATCTACTGGTAGCAGGCACATAGGACTTTATGCTTCAAGTCTCTCCAGGCTCTGTTCTCTGAGGGGTACAGTCAATCCACAGCTTCCTTTTGGAGCAGGATCCTAGGTATCCACACTCCCTGGGTGACTGACTCACTCATAGGAACGTGGGCCACTCCAGGATGTGCTATAGTCTTAAGAAACACATGCATCTCTCGTCTTGAAATGTCTGTGTTGGGTTCATTGAGAATGACCATTGTCTTAAATGCTCCCTATTGTCCGAGGACTGACATGGAGCCTTCAGGAGCGGTTCACTTAAGATGCTTCCTGGTGGCTCTGTTTTAGCCAGGACTACTCCCGTCCCCATCTGTCCTGCTCCCTTTAGCTTATCTCTCACTTATTCTGTTACAGGAGATAACTTAGTGCTGTGAGCGTCTACTGTGTGCCGGCACTTCTGCATGTTCTTGGGGTTCACTTGGCATCCCCTAAAATAAGAGTTTGATTAGCATCCTATTTTTAACAGGCCAAAGGTCACATTAGAGGAGATATTGGAGGAGACGTATGTGCAGGAAGATTCCAGGGGCCCTACTTCAAGTTAATGAGGCTTTACTTCTCTCCCTGGCTCTCTGCATTTTAAATGGGCCATAGAGTCCCTAGACAGAAATCAGGAACTTCAGATTCGTCTCCCTGACCCTGAGCATGGTGACTTCTGGTGGGGAGAGGAGAAGTGGCTCTGGTTCCCACATGGTGCCTCTCAGAGGAGGGGACACATCTGTGCTCAAAAGTGGTGAGCTTCAGAGAAAGTAATATTCCTAAGCCTCAGCCGTCCTTTCCTGGTGTCGTTTTCCAGGTGTGTTTGAGATGCCTACTTGTCTTTCTAATGTTTTCTTAATGGACTTGAAGTCAAGTTAAACTAAACAAAGGTTTTCCCTGCTACATGAGGTCAAATTGGATATGTTACCACTTTTAAAATCCTCTTTTATCTTCGGTTTGTATGCTGGTGTCTTAGTCACTGTTCTATTGCTGGGAAGAGACACCATGGCTGAGCCAACTATCATGAAAGAAAGCATTTCATTGGGGCTTGCCTGCAGTTTCAGAGGGTTAATCCGTTATCATCATGGCGGGAAGCATAGTGGTAGGCAAGTGTGGTGTTGGGGAAGGAGAGAGAGAGAGAGAGAGAGAGAGAGAGAGAGAGAGAGATTGAAACACCAGGGCAGACCCCCAGTGGCATGAGCAGGGCCGTACCTGATCCTTCTCAATCAGTGCCGCTTCCTGATGACCAAGCATTCAAATATATGAGCCTGTGGGCGCCATTCTTACACAAACCATCACAGCTTTCCTTGCAGCTTGAGTTTAGGAGTAGGGCCTGAGCCAAACCAACCACTTAACACTTTTCATGCTTACTTGATGGTTTTTTTTTCTTGCAGAGTGATATGGAGAGATTGCACTTACGTTGCCACCGACTTAAAGGTAAGAGCCCATTGATGGCTTCTAGCATCTTCTCTCATTAGCCCTCTCCCCCAGCCGACAGACTGCGTATCTGTAGAGTCGGAACATTTCTGTTATTTTTACACTCCATCTCACATTTAGGTTTTCCTGCTCCTTTTGGGCTATTTCTTCGTGATGTGAGACTTAATTTGGTTCTTTGGCTCTTGAGTGAGACTTTCATTCCCCTTACTGTTGGGCATCTGCTCAGCCTGACTAAGCCGCGCGCCGCAGTCTGCTGCGAGATTGAGTGTCCAAGAGAAAGCCGCTTGCGCTTCCCTTTCCTCATTATTCTACAAGAATGGGTTTTAGAGTTTGGTGCTTCTGGGTTCAGCTCTCGGCTCTGCGACTTCCTGGGTTGGGTGGGTAACTTCACTCCTTTGACTGCCTTCAGAAGGAGTTGTAACAAATCACCCTGGAAAGCTAGAGGGAAGACACTTTTACTCTGGGAGCCTTTCCCTGGGAGTATTGCATGCTCCAACACTATACTGGGCCTTGCTCTCCCTAGCAGCTTATGCCTTTGAGTGGAGTTAGGAGCTGGTCAGAGTTCAGATGCTGATACATACTGATTGCATGGCTGATTAAGTGGAAAACCCTGGGTTCTAGATACAGCATATGTGGCCATGGGCAAATCCCACTCTCTGAACCCATTTTTCTATTTGTCAGAGGGTGAAGGTTCACTTTGCATCTTATGTGGGATCCTCCAGAGGAAGTCTGGACACGGAGCTGCAGGTCTGAGAGGTTCCTTAAGGAGCTGCTGCCAGGGCCAAGCAGGAGCAGGAAGAGGTGGAACCCAGTCGGGTTGTGATCACAAGTGCAGGCCTAGGGCTTGCTTCCTCCATTTGGATACCACAGGGGCGTTCTGGAGAATGAGTTCAGTTGTCTTTCTCTGAGGTGGTGGGGACGGGCCCTTTGCAGCCCAGCGTGTAAGTCATCCTTAGAACTGTGGGTAGGCTGAGACAATGCAAATTTCTGGGCACTTCCAACTTTTCATGCAGTTGGAGAAAGTGGCCTATAAAAGCTGGGGGAGGAACTGCAATTTTGGAATGGAAGTACATCAAGACCTGGGTGTAAGAAGAAAAAGGGAGTTAGGACACTGCTTTTATTCCTACCATTCTGTATCACCTGCCATGCTGAGGAATTTCTGTTAAGGATGAGAAAATACACTGAAATTCTTTTAAACTGTGTTATTCATCCCAAGTAAGTGGTAGCTTTTGTATTCAATCAAGTCTCTTTTTCTCTTCCTTCCTTTCTTTCTTTTTCTTTTTTTTTAAGACTCTCATGAATCTAGAAAGATCCATTCCCACAAAGAAAGCCACTCACACCCATCAGACATTCTGGTTCATAAAGACTTGCCCTTAGATAAAATTTCATGTCTTTTTGAGAGCTGGTAATCCAATATCAGTTTCCAAAGAATGGTAATTTAAATTAATGCTGCAACTACAGGCAAGACAATTTAATCTCTGTTTGATGCTTTGGAAGGCTTTCCCCAATCTTGTAAGGCCTCGGGGTCATGATTAGCACTGCACAGCCAACATGCAGAACTGCAGATAACAGGCTCGCTAGGCTTAGGGAGTGGGGAAAATGGCTTTGTCTCTCCTCCCATCACTGGAGAGGTGCTGGCTGCTGCTGTATTTACAAATGGCTAAACACTGGAGTGTTGACAATATTTCAGGCTCAAAGCTTTGATTTTTCCTTTAATTATCTGGCGGAGACAGACCACGATGGGGACTCTTACCTAACTTAATTAGATCATCTCAGCCATAAAGACAGGGTCCCTGGCACATAGATAAAGAAACTTTTCTTGTCAGTGTCCCAAAGAAAAGCTTGGGGTAGCCGCACCCCAGTTCCCACTACTGTCTGTTCTCACAGTGAGTTGGCCTTTTAGCTGTCATTTTCATTCCACATGAGCAACAGGTCATTTCCTCAGACCTGAGCGACTGTGATGATGTCTCTCCTGTGATCTTACCTGTAGTCAGCTCTGGCCTGGTTCTTTTAGGTACCACGTTTGTCCACTACCCCCGCCTTGAGGTCGGGTGACTGATGCATGTTGAGATCTTGCTGTATGAACTATACTGCAAATGCTGGGAAAACATGGACGAGAGAAGGGAAGTCTAGAACCATTTCTAAACAAGAAGCGTGCAGAGAAGTGACTAGGAGATGGAAGCCAACTTGATACTTGACTTAAGGCCAGGAACAGTCCTGCAGATGACGTGTAAGCTCTCATGAGGTTTTGCAATCGCCTTGTGCTTGTTGTTTTCTTGATTTTCATTTTTGTGAAATGAAGCAAAGCAATCACTCAATTATTCATGTGACATTTACCACACGCTTTCTACAGAAAGCCACGTACTGTGCTGAGCTCTGAGGCATGAAGATAGCGCCGACCTGACTCTGTCTCTGAAGGGGTCAGGACTGAGAGGCGAATGAATATATCCATCCCAAAGGTTGAAGACTTGTCCACCACGGGAAAAGGCCTAGGGGGCCATGGCAACAAGGGGGTGGGGCAGGGTGGAAAAGTATGAGGGACTTTTTTTACATACAACAATCTTGACAAGTACAGACCCCAGCCTGTGGGAGGGAGGAGCGATTGTGAGGAAGAGGCAGAACCAGCTAACTCCTCACGGTGTCTGGAAATGTTCCTGAGATGGGTCACAGGTCTGGTTGTTGCTCATGAAAGAACCAACACCACCACCTCACAGAAAGCAGATGCAGAGCCATTCTAGCGAGAGACTGAATACACAGCAGACAATCGCGATGGCAGGAGTGTGTGCAAAATAGAACCCTGAACATATTATAGCGAGTATCCCCACTCTCCCAGGATCGATGGCTGCCTGCTAGGGTCCCTAAATGTTTCTCGGTTTCCCCACTTGAGACCAACCAGAGAATGTAAAATCTGCTCACCTAATGAATCTCATAAGATGTCTTCTGTTTAGAAGACATATAGCCTCCCTCATGCCCTTGAACCCCAGTGGGCTCAGTAGAATCGTGCCTTCTCTCCTGCCGGCTCTTTTTTTTTTCTGCCAAGTGCAGGGAATAGAGCCCGATTCCCTTGATGTGGCAAGCTCTGCAGACAGCCTCTTCTCACTGAGGAGTGCTTCCTGTGTTGCCACAGTTTTTGATGAAACCAAAGCCTGTGAATTACGCTGACAGCCACTAGCAACTCCATCAGTGTCATCCTGTCCTCAGGGAGTTCCCCGAGCAGTCCGGCAACCTGACTGAGGAGGGCCTTCCTCCAGTCCAGGTCAGCAGACACCCTGGCTAGAGATCATCTGGATGCTCATAAATTATAAGACCTAGACCAAGGAAGATCCTCTGCAGGCCCCCATGCTGTGCAGAGTTGAGGAGTACCAAGTGAACTAGATGATCCGGGTACAGCCATGCTCCAGTCCCAAGCCGACAGCTCAGAGATACCCTCAGAAGCTGCGCGTTGATCAAGAAGGAAGATGGGATGCTTTTCTGAGATGCAAATTAGGTTCCAGGTCAAGGATGTTCCCACCCCTAGCAAGCTCATCAGTGATGATGACTTCCTGGTAAGCCGTGTATGCACACTTCTAGAAGTTGAGTCCTGTTTCCCGTGATTTACACCCTCCCGAAGGGCCGATTTATCATCATTTCTTCCCCTGGCAAGCGTCGGGACCACTTCCCTCTTAGTTCTAGCCTCCTGGCAGATAATTAATGAGCTCTTAATGCAGCTTATGGGCACTAGAGGGGATGAAAGCACCGTTTAAGAACGTCTTCCAGGGGATTTTTTTTTGTTGTTGTTAAGTGAAGAATCCCTTTGTCATGGAAAAATTACATACATTGGGCAAACGTTGCCCTTTTGAACTTGTAGGCTGTTCAAAAGTAGACCAAGAAATGTGCTTGGATCAGTCTAGAGGTTTAGATATTCAGCACTTCCTAAAAGTCTTCAAGGTGGGAAACAGAACAGGGTGTGATTCTGACTTTTTCCCAGCCGATTGTTTTTTTCCTCCTTCATTCACCCAGAACATACCAGATACCTATGTGCCACGGGTGAAAAGTGTATTCCTTGGGGATACACTGTGAGCAAGACATGTGTAGCCACTGTCCTTGTGGGGCTCCTGGCCTGTTGGCGGAGACAGATAACGAGCCTGTAATTATGCCGATAATGAGTTCACTACACATTTGATGAATGTCACCAAGGGACCAATGAGGAAGGATAATGAGGCCTGAGCTGTTTTTTTTTTTTGGGGGGGGGGAGTGGTCACAGAAGTGACAGTTAAGTTGAGCTCCTGACATGAGGTAGGATTAAGCTGAGCAAGAACACTTCAGGAGCAGACTGCTCAAAGCCTCTGAAAACGGAAGCTCAGCCTCTCTGAGAGCGGAGGAAAGGAAGGATGCTGGAAGAGTCAAGTGATGCCGGCAGTGCATTAACGACTTTATTCTTGTGACAAAATGCTCCACAGAGTCTGAGGCAGGTGGGGTCTATTTGGTTTATGCTCCAAGGGTATAGTCCGTCATGTTGGGGGAAGCAGGAGCAGGAGGCAGCTTGTCTCACTGCGTCTGTGGTCAGGAAGCAGAGAGAGGTGAGCCCCGCAGCTCAGCTGACTATTTTTAAGTTCAGTCTGAGATCTGAGCCCATGCTGAGGTGCCACCCGCATTCAGAGTGGGTCTTGCCTCCGCAGTTAAACTCTTCTGGGAACCTCCTCCTAGAGGTGTTTCCTTGGGGAGTCCAAACTCACCGAAGCTGACCATGCAGACTCACCACCACACAGCAAGTTTGAGAAGGTGAGCCTAGGAGATCAAGGCGAGCGCCAGGGTGCTAGTCCTTCTCGGCTATGTGCATTGAGAACATGTCCCCCAACCGTATCCTGGACACAGCAAATGGATCACTGACGAGCTTGAATCTTTGCAGTTCCCTGGGAGATCCTTATGGTCAGACAGCATGGGGACCTTTGCTTAGAAGCTTCGAGACTATTCCTGACCCTGCACCAGCCTCAGGTCCTCCATAGGCCATACTGCTGGGGGTAGTCCCCCATGTTAGTGGAAATCATCTCTGCAGAGGATCTGATTTGAGCTTCTTTGGTCCGAGAACCCTCCTGGACTCTAGGTGGGATCTGCTGTGTTCTAGATCACACATAGCCAGCCGCTGTGTGTGACCATTGACGGGACCACTCCAATCCTGGTTTTGACAAACTTGGAGAGTGAGCTGATCCAAAGCCTCCCAAAGCCAGAAGAGTTGTTTAGCCTCTAGTGGAAGCAGATGAGTCAAGGACGATGGCTGCTCTGGTGTCCTTGGTGACAAGGGAGGAGACTCCGGCTTATGCTGTGTTCCTATGAAGAGGAGGCAAGGGAGCTTTTTGAGTCAGACCTGATCTAGAGGTACATGTGGCTTTGCTCCCAGCTTCTCAGTTTCCCCTTCTATGTGACTTTGTGTTACTCTGACAAGGGCCTAAGAAACAGCAGCTGAAAGGGAGAGAGACCTTGGATCACTATTTTAGGCTATGGCCAGATTGCTCCATTTCTGTGAGCTTGTGGTGAAATGGAGAGAAGTAGAGAGGTTCAGGGGAGTAGAGATGCTCACCTGAGCGAGGAAGCTGGAGAGCTCACAGGGAGGGGCCAGATATAAGAAACACTATAGTGAGTCCTAATTTTCTATCCCATCCTCCTCATCCCCTGAGGTTCCCATTATCTCCCATAATGGCACTCCTAAGCCTTCAACACAACAGCCTGCTTCATCTTCCGACAGCAGGACTTTCCATGGTAAAAGGGGTTCCTGTGATTGTGTAGGGCACAGGATGTTTCTGGGTAGCAGATGAGTTGGTTGTAACATGAAGCCTGAAATAAAGGCTAAGCTGGTGACTTCAACAAAACCCAACCTACGCTTTAAAAAAAAAGACTTTAAAATTATATCTCTCTGCTGGGGTCACCTACTCAGAATCACTATGGAGAT
The DNA here is from genome assembly GCF_950005125.1 of Chionomys nivalis. Taxonomy (NCBI): domain Eukaryota; kingdom Metazoa; phylum Chordata; class Mammalia; order Rodentia; family Cricetidae; genus Chionomys; species Chionomys nivalis. The sequence goes on along the minus strand of NC_080106.1, from coordinate 11,555,086 downwards.
GCATGAAGAACGAATGCTCTGAGGCTGTAGGGGCCCCGTGAGCCCAGATGTCCAGCGGGAGCCCTGTGAGCCCAGATGTCCAGCTGGCTTCTGGTGTCAGAGGAATGAAGGTTGTCTTGGATACCTGACCGAGGAGGTTCCAAGAAGGCAGGTGCATAATTCTGGATATAGGGATTAGGAAAGCAGCTTCAGGAAGCTGGACCTGGAGCTAAGAGTTTTGCCCAAAGCCAGACTGGCAAGGCTGTGTCACTTCATCTTCTGTGACCGGCATGCAGCTGCAGAGCCATTGGCAGCCCTGCTCCTTGGAGAAGAGGACCGTGGCTACAGCTTGGCCCAAGGACCCAGCAAGCTCTCATGTGCCAGCGTGTTTCGGGAAGGCCTTTGCTTTAGCTCCTCTCAGTGACTTCCTGCAGCCTGTGATTAGGCCCCTTAATGTGTCCCATTAAGCAGCCTGGGCTGGCTTGGGCCTTGCTGGGGAGTCTGGAGTCTGTCGGACTACCGGTGCTGAGAGGTTGGAGTTGTCAGGACCGCTGGGCTCTCTTGGCAGCCCCAAGCTGGGGAGGGCATTGTTGGCAGTCCCAGGGTCCTGTCCATAAGGCAGGTGGAGAGCCTCTGAGTGGCTCTAGCAGGAAGTGAAGTGGCGAATGCCTGCTGGTACCAGAAATGCCTTTTGGATTCAGTGACAGTCACAGTCCTCAGGATAATGTGTGGGCCAGCAGGGGAGGGGCTGAGGTGGAATTGGCAGCAGTCGAGGGACAGGGCAAATGTGGTAAAGGCTTGTGCCGTGTGAGAGGCAAAGCCATCTCTGGGGGGCGGGGGGGATGTCGGCAGATCCTTGTGAGCTCTGCTACAGTGGGAGTGGGTGCTGACAGGTGGTCTGGGCTTCTGCTTTGTTTCGGGGACTATGAGGTTTGGGGCTTAGAGTTGGTACTACATGAACAATTTTAGAGCTAGGACGAAGATAGGATACACGAATCCTTTCTCCCCTTTGATTTGGTAGCTTGTCTCTAGCGTTGGATTCATTTAACAAAATAACTTGACTCGTGAAATAAAAACCGGATCCCCACCATGTGTCTCGCACTGGTTTTCGAGTGGCATCAGCAAAGGAGATGAACAGAACTGTTGGAGAGAGAAGAGTGGGCTGGAATGGGCTGAGGCCAACCAGGCTATTTAGGACACATGGCTGGAGAAGGCTTCTCAAAGATGGTAGAGTTGGGATCCTGAAGGTAGGAAGGACCCGGTCCTGGATGGGTTTGAGGGAATGTGCCCAGAGGTCCTCAGGGAGACATAGGATTGGAATGTTTGGGAAAACAGAAGAGGTGTGGCAGAGATGAGCCGTCCCAGGAGGTGGGGCCGCCCTGAGTGTGGTGGAAGATGAGCAGACTACAGAACCTACGGGAACCGAGAACTTGCATTAGGGTGTAATCTGATGGTTCTGGAAGGCTTTCCTCTGGAAGGTGATGTGATCTTACTACTTGTTAGGGGACCTCCTTGAGGTGACACACACCCATGACAGGGCGATGGAGACCGGGTCATTTGGAGTTTGGAGCTAGCCTAGATAACATAATGAATCCCTGTCTCAAGAAATGAAAACGACACTTTCCCAAACCATGAGAAAGTGTCCAACTAATGTCAGCATTAGCATCTTATGATTGTTATGAAAATAAAAAACTAAGCCCCATGTGTTGACTCAGGGGGCTTAAGAAATAGAAATTAATTTTCTCAGTTTTGGTGGTCAGATGTTCACATCAAAGTATCAGCTGGGTTGGTCCTTCGGGAGGCTCCAAAGGAAAATCTGGTGTTTCTCTCGCCATTTCTCACAGTGGCTGGAATTGCTTGGTCTCCCACAGCTTGTGGCTGAGCCCTCTGTCTCTGTGTCCTTCTTCTTGTGACCTCTTCTCGGTGTGTCTCCATTGCTCTCCTTTAAGAATACGTCATTTAATTTATGCCTCGGCTAGCATTTTAGGATCCTTAGTTCTGTTCACAAAGATACTTTCACCAAATAGGGTCATGTCCACAAGTGACAGATACATGTGTTTGGGGGTCTCCATTTGGCCCATTACAACTACTCTGTGGAAAATGGAGTTGGGGTAATAGTAAGAGCAAGGTGACAGATTAATCAAGAGACCGTGGACTCTGGCGTGTTAAGATGTGTTGGGGCAGGTATGGTTTGCATCTCTTCCTCCTGATTGACACACTACCCTAGGCAGGTGATTGACAGGCCACCCTAGACAGGCTCCATTTTGCTCAGCCTTGATTCCTTCTTTGGAAACACAGAGATGATAACCGTTCCTATCCTACAACATTTCAGAAGGATTTAGTGACTTTCTATTAAAGAGAGTTTGGTATTTTCCCTAGATCAGAGTCAACCCAACAAATATGGCCAAGTTTTTCTTCATAGTTTTAAGAGGACAGTGAGTCTTATAAACTTACCTCATGACTACGGCCTGATCTTTTTTTTTTCCCTGTGAATTGGAGAACAATCACACGTAATTTGGGCAGGCATGGGTTTGGTCCGCATGGTCAGCCATAGTTACGGTGGCATGGGTGGTCAGGAGGAAGGCATGGGTAAGCTGGGTGCTAACAGTAAACAGGTGGGGGCTGGGCTCATGTAGGTGGGTAAGATGTGCAGCCTGAAACCCCTGGACTGTATCAGTCTGTGTGCTCAAGAAGAGGCTGGAGGTGGATTTTTTCTTCAAAAAAAAAAAAAAAAAATCCCTTAAGGGCCAGCAAATGATTGAGTGAAGTCTCTTTAGAGTATCTAGAATAATCTCTCCTACTGAAAGTCAGCTGATGGCATGACACGAACCACATCTACGGAATTCCTCCATGCAATGCCTAGACTTGCTTAAGTGAGTAACTGGGCCCTGCAGCCTGGCCGTGTGGATACACCGAACCATCATGAGGGGTGACCCAGCAGTGAGGTTGACATCACAGCCTGAGACTGGTGCTCTGAGAGAAGGTAGACCGTGGAAAAAGCAGCTGTGTGAACAGAGGAACTGGGCCAGAGCCTGAGAGGACCCTGGTGCCCCAGAAGTGGGGCTTCCTGTTAGTGAGTTGGCAGGACTCAAAAAGGAAGCGCATCAGCTAGCTTGGGTGGCAGAACAGGTTCTGCGGATGTGGGTGCTTGGTCTGCTCTTCTAGCTGCTGAGAGACCCATCTTAAAGACAATGGGGGTGTTTTTGACAGGAGCCGTCTGAGGTGATGTCCTTGAAACCTGGGCCTGGAGAATGGGAAGAATCAGGGCTAGAATGCAGGCAGGCATTGTCAGATGTGGTCTCAGACTTCTACCTGTCACGATTCTGAGGTGATGTTGTTGGTGCAGCTTCCTGCTCATGGATGCAGAATCTGATTTTGATCAATGGTTTACCCTAGAGCTGGGCACAGACTGATTCCTAATAAAGATTACCGGAGGAAGGCTGACAGGTGGCCTTGTGTTTGTGTGCAGAGCTTTCCATGAAACCCAGATAGCAAACAGGGCATATCAGCAGCAGAAAAAGAAAACAACCAACCAACCAACAACAACAAGTATTGAAACCAAATAAGACAAAATGAAATCTGCTTGTCTACAACTCTAAAGGACCATGCTGGCTGGGTGCTGGGCTACACGACAGGAGTTGCTTCGTGATGTGCTTCTACATTCTCATTCAATCTTCACGTCAACCCGCTGGCATTGATATGATGATTTTCCCATTTGCAGAAAGAGTTTTGAGAGGTAATGGGACCTTCCTAAGGTCACATGGCTTCTGTGCGGTGTCTCTGGGACACAGACCTGTGACTGTCTGACTCTGGGGCTTGCTTGGGCCCGCAGCTGTCTCACCATCCAAAAACCCCAGAGAGCCAGCACTCCGTGAGACACACCGAAGACACCTCCATTGTGGGGAATAACTGCACGAGCCCGGAAAGGACAGCTTGAGGAGATTTTCCAAGATACGAGGGGGATCAGAATGACTCCATGGCAGTTTGAATTCTGACTTGTCTGCCCGGGAGAGTGATCTTGCTATGGGGGAGAGTAGAACTCAGGGAAGGAAGCCAGTGTTCAGTGTAGGTGTGATGGCAGGCGCCAGCGCAGTTCACAGCCATGAGCTCCGGTCTCCAGGCTGACAGGAAATGCATCCTGCAAATATGTTATAACTTTGAAGCGTAAGATCTCTGCTGCTGGCTGCTCTGTGGGCTGCAAAGATGCTACCTTTGGGTCCCCCCTCTGTCTGTTGTTAGCTCCTCCTTAAGATGGCTATGACATTCTGATAGGCAGAGCTTCCCTTTCCTATGTTCAATAAGAAACCTTTAGCGCCAGAAGATTCTGGACACAGAACATATTTATCATTTCTTAATAAACTTCACATTGAAATACTTCCTTTTAAATTCTTTGTTGTCTGACTACAACCGCCAAAAGAACAACATACAGCAAAGATCGTGTGGCATGCCTAAGTGTCTATCACCCCATGTCTCAAGTCAGGAAGATTGGGTTGGCTCTGACGACTGTGGCTAAGCTTCCTAACATGTAGGGTGGCATGGCCATTGACTAGTGTTGTCTTGTTTAATCAGGAGGCACGGGAAGGACAGGGCTTGTCACAGGGGTCTGATCCCAGCACACTGGCATAGGCCTGGTCCAAGGTGATGGCAGAGGTACAGGATCTCAGCAGAAATGGGAGGCTGGTTGGGTCTGGGCTTGGAACCAAGGCGCCACACGTCTGTTTGCATGTTTTGGGCCAAAGCAAGTCACAATTCAGCCCAGAACCAAGAGGCTGGGAGGTACATTCTGAGTCTTCAACAAGAACAGGAAAGTCACATGGTAAGGTGCCAAGGATTTCATTTATTTTCCCACCAGTGTGTTTGATTGCTGAGGGTGGTTCCACAGGACATGGGCACCTTTCTTTTAACCCTTCTTCCCGCTCTGTGTGGCCTTTGGGATTATGAGGGTGGACAGTCCTGTCTTTATACTTGGGAGTTTTCTTAGTCAGTGAAGCCATTATCCAAACCAGACTAGCTACTGGCCATTCAGCTCTTTATTCAACCAATCAGAAGGTGTCTTGGCAAGGACACATCTTCTTCATCTTCACAGTGTACAAAAAGATTATTCCACAGGGTGTATGTGTGTCCCTTTACTAAGGCCATGACCTTCATATAGAGGTCCCAGGACCATCTTGGTTTCTGTCCTCTTTCTCCTTATTTGTGTCATGGTCTCTCTTGTTCACTACAGTATATACTGGGATCGTGGCCTGTGGGCTTTCAGGGTTTTCTCTGTCTCTGCTTTCATCTGAGAGAAGGAACACTGGAATTACAGACGCTCTCTTATGCCTGGCTATATGGCAGGTTCTGGAGATTTGAACTCATGTTCCTCCCACTCGCTTGGCAAGAGCTCTAGCCCACTCACCCACCTCACCAGCCCTCTGGGGTGTTCCTGATAGACACTGGACATGACCTTTATAGCAGACAATGTTCCTTTATGTCTCTTTGGTTGACAGTCGCAAATAGTTCTCTGAAGTAGAGCACGAAACTCCTCTGAGATTTGTGCTGGCAAACTTACAGCTTAGCAGTTGCTGCTCATTGTCTCATTTTTCTTAGACTGCGAGGGAAGAGAGGGATTCTTTGGCGCATGTGAGTGGAGCAGAGGAGGTAAGAGCGATCTGGGGCCATGTACCCAAGTCACTCAGTCCGCTCTCATATTTCCCCCAAAGACAGACCTGGAAAATCACATCACTGACTCTCTTGTGTTATGGTTGTTTGATTGAAATACAATTGTCAGCAATCTTCATTTGAACTCCATAAGAATAGCAACCCCATCTGCTTTCTCTCTCTGTGCCAGACTTCTTCCTCAGAGCCACGTGACGGGCATGCTGTAAACACTTGCTGACGAGAAGGGAATGGGTAGCTGGAGACCGGCTGTATAGATTCTGAAGTTTCTGAGAGAGCGGGAAGGTTTTAGAAACTTCCATAGAGAGGCCCTGTCATTCATGTATGGTGCAATCCCAGGCTGAATTATCAGACTCATCACTCGTGAAGTGGAAAAGGACGAGGAGGCAGAGCGTGTTCACCAGGCACGGGTCCTGTTAAACAAGCTTTTAATTCTTCCGTGACTGGATTACTGCACCGTTGTAACAACCTGGAGGCACTTTGCTCTTGGCTCCCAGCAAGATGCCTGACAAGATAGTTTATAGTCAACAGGTGGGTTTCTAACCAGGCACTTAATTATAAGTGAAAGTCTTCTAGAATGTCAGCTTTAGGGGAGAGGAAGAGAGCTCTCTTTGCCAGAACGCACTGGGACACGGTTTCCTCCTTTATCTTATTAGTATGTATCAGTGACTAGCATGCGGCCACATTAGGCAAATCTGTTACAGCTACATGCGTGTGGAAGCCAGGTCGAAGGAACCTTCGTGCTGGATGTTCAAGCAGAGATTCCTACGAGGCGTACAGATCAAAATGCTGGGCTGAATCGAAAGGACGGAGTTGAGCAGGAATACATTTGCAGCCCAGGCTGGACATTGAAAAGCCGTTTACAGAAGTAAAGGGATTACATGGCCCCCGCTGCACAGCACACAACCAATGAGAGCCAATTCTATGACATGTTGGCTTTTAAAGCTAGATGCCTAAGCTGCGTTGACAGAAGCCTGGTGCTAAGGTCGAGGGAGATGCTCGTCCCCCAGTCTTCTGACTTTATCAGACCTCGGCTAGTCACCAAAACATTTACGGAGTACTACCCTTGTGTCAGAGTCGGAGCCAGGCACTTTCCCTGTTAGATAAATTAGCGTAAGCTACAAGTTCTTTATCCTGGCTACACAGAAGGATCGTGCACCCAGTGCTCCATAAATGCTGGGATCTCAAGGTGGCCCCCACCCTAGTTTATAGCTGTGGCTGATTTCTAACCCCAAGCCTCTTTGTACAGGGCAGTGGGTGGATTTGTCTTGCTTTCCTTCTCCAGCAGACTTTTGAAATTAAAGTAAATTTATTTATTTAGTGAGAGGGTCTCACTGTGTAGTCCTGTCTGGCCTGGAACTCACTATGTAGACCAGGCTGGCCTCAAACCCATAGAGATCTGCCTGTCTTTACCCTCTGACTTCTGAGATTAAAGGCATGTGCCCCCCTAATCGGCCTTCAGCATTTTTTTGACGGCCCGTTTGATATTGTCAAGGGTCTGCTCGCTCCTATTTGTCTATCTCTTTTCTCAGCTGGGTGCTGGGGTCATGCTCTCCCGCTACGCAGCTTCTCCCATCTTTCTCTGTGTGTGACGTCTTGTCTTAGCGTCCCTCTCCTGTTGCTCATGGATTAGCTGAAAGCGGTTGGCTTGGCTCAAGTCATTTGGTTACTCTTGGTGAGGCTTCTCGTGGGTAATGATGCCCACTGCTCTGTGCGCATGTTTGTGTGTGTGTGTGTATGTGTGTGTGAGAGAGCTAGAGTGTTTGTATGTTTGTGTGTGTGTCTGTGTGCATACATGTATGTGCATTTTTTTGTGCAAGTGTGTGTGTCTGTGTCTGTGTATTGGGAGGAGTTATCTATGGAGCACAAATTTAGCCCCCTTGGAATAAATTTCCCACAGGAAAGAGCAGAATTTTGTAATGAGACACGTGAGGGAAACTACTAGGAATACAAATAATATTTATTAATCTACGTTTCCTGAAGAAGTGGGAGGAATGAAGTACAAAGGAGAAGGTCTCTTTTCATTAACCACTCTGTGAGAAGACTGCGTACAATTCCTTTCGGTTGATTTTTTTTTTTTTTTTTTTTTTTAGTTTTGAGCATGTATTGATTTGTTTTGCACGTGTGTATGGGTGCATATGTACCACGTCACACATGAGGTAGAGGATACCTTACAGGGGCGGATCCTTTCCTTCCAACATGTGGGTCCAAGGGCTCAGACATGAGGTAGAGGATACCTTACAGGGGCGGATCCTTTCCTTCCAACATGTGGGTCCAAGGGCTCAGATTCTTGTTGTCAGACTTGGCAAACACCTATACCTGAGCCTCTCACTGGCCTGTCACTGGTGATTATATCAAGATGTTTGGAAACAGAAGTGCCTTGGTTTTAGGCTGAGATTTGCTCCGGCCTTGTCTCCCTCTTGAGGCTGTGTGTTGTCTGTATCTTTCTCTGTGTTACCTCAGTGTGTGAAAAAATATCCTGGGGAACCTCAAGTCCTCAAAAGGGCAAAGGGTTTAGTGCAGAATTCCTGTAGTTGGAATGAAGCCTTGAGTCTGCTCTGCAGATGGGCTGTAGGGGATTAGGAAGAGACAAACTTATTTCCACAGTCTGTGGTCCCCAGGTTCCTCGTGAAGGTGCCCTCGGTGCAGGGAAATGGGAACCGGCAACCCATCTCTGTCACATGGTTCATATGCTCCCTGTTAACAGAGGGGAAGATGGATTTCTGGCCCTAGAGAATCGAAGGCACAGACTGTTTTGCACGCCTGGATCCTGGAGGCCCTTCCAGGCCATCACATCTCCGCCTGTTGATTACCTGGGCTGATGAGGGAACACTGGTGCACGTGCCCACCTAGGTCATTAATCTTTGTGTCACCTGTGTGGCCGTGGACTTTACTCTAGGGCTGAAAGTTGTTTTGCAGAAAATTTTCAATCCTAATGATATTTCTGGTGACTGATATTAGAATGGGTGAGTTCTGTGAAGGCCAGCAAGCTAGGCAGCCTCTGGTCGGAAGTTATTTGGTATCAGAAAATTGGCCTTCAGTGAAAAGGTCACCTCAGATTAGACACAAAGTAAGTGAGCCAGCAGAGGTGTGCAGTGATTATTCCTGCTCAAACTTAGGTCTGCAAATGCCATCTTTTTATGTCAATTTTTTCTTCTTTGAAAACCTATACATCACTTTCCTTTCTACTTGTGAATGTTAAGAGTAGAATCAACCACGGTCTCCTATAAACCCTGAGAACCCACTGAGTTCCATTTTCTCAGCTCTGGGGAGAAAGGTAGAGGGCCAGACACCTTAAGATCCTTCCCTTTATAGAGTTCTTATCATAGATATACCAAAGTCACAGATTCACATGAGTGTACAAATATATCCATTGGATATATGACTCTCTATATACACCAGACTTATATCTCATAAATGCAATACATATTTTTAATATCTTACCCCATACATAACTTCACAAGATAGGTATTAATATCCTTATCCTTATACATGCAGAAACAAAACAAACAAATTCTCCTACAACTCCCAGGTTGGGCAGGATTCAAATGCATAGCAACTCATTGCTTTGAGCGAAGTTCATTTTTTCAAGTACTGTGCAGTTCACAGGACTGCAGAGATGACCAGGGACAGAGGAGACACAGGTCTGGGGTGGCACAGCTGAACATAATGGCAACAGAAACCCCATTTATTCTCCCGAATGTCTGAACGCTCAAGAGGGCCTTGCTATAGCAAGCCAGACAGAAGAGCAGTTTCTCGGCTCCCTGGAGAAGGTAGGAAGGGCTGCGGCTCTGAGGCCTTGACTGACTGTACTCCCTTCCAGATGTGGGAAGGTCTCTCTGAGGAGGAGTCTGGAACCCTTCCAGGCACTTACACATAGGAGACTGTGTGTTGATAGAAAGGACTCTATCAACACAAATGACAGACGTCCTGAGTATCATATGTCATGCAGGTGGAGTTGGGTTTTGGTGTTGGGTCCATTTGGTAGTAAGACTTGGTAGGTTTCTCTCTTTTTCTTTCTTTTTTTTTTTTTTTTTTGTTTTGTTTTGTTTTGTTTTTCGAGACAGGGTTTTTCTGTGTAACTTTATAGCCAGTCCTGGAACTAGCTCTGTAGACCAGGCTGGCCTCGAACTCACAGAGATCTGCCTGCCTCTGCCTCCTGAGTGCTGGGATTAAAGGCCTGTGCCACTGCCGCCCAGACTTGGTAGGTTTCTGAAGAATTCCTGTATTCCATCCTCACATCTTCCCAAGTGAAGTTGCTGATCTGGGGTTCTGTTGATCTCAGCAGGGCTTAGACTGCCAAAAAACATATATATCTGAACAGCTTTTGTTTTTAAAGGAACATATCTTTATCAGAGGGAACAAATTGGTTTCAAATTCTGGTTTTGAAACATAAGGAAAGTTTAAGGTTATATTGTATTGACTCAGTGGGGTTCTCACCTTGATGTAATTACCCAAGCAGGGAAAATCATCCAGTAAAGTAATGTGGTCGTGAGAACTGTGAGTTTGGGGTTTTTGAGAGAGTGGAACATAACAGGGCATCTTGTGAAAACAGATTCACCTGAGCCATCTGAATGCTTCCCCCTCCCCCTTTTTTTCCTTTTCAGCCACACAGGCAATGGGTTTCCAAAGATTAAACCTTGCAAATAATTCTCAGGCAGTCTCTGGGGAGTTCCTCCTGAGTTTGGTGTAGATTCTTTTAAACTGAAAAATAAATATGTTTAGCCCCTAAGTTCCTGTCATAGAAAATGTGTAGTCTTCTTCAGTATGTTTCCTTCATCACTGGGCCTCCAAAGTCTTTGTATGTGAGGACATCCTGATCTATTTCGTGGGTTTATGAACCATACAATGCCTTATTATGTGACGATGGCAGTCTCCTGTTCATAGACATATAGTGTGTCCCTTGCTTGTGCAAACAGTGGTCCCATGAACATGTGAATCCATGTCCTCTGAGCCTGTCTCAGGGGTTCTGTGAAGAACTGCTTACTCTTAGGGGATAGATGTTTAAGCTTTAATGGTATTGACAAGTCGCCCTCAAAAGTGCCTTAGTAAATTATGTAGCTTTGAGAGTAGCCATTTCACCATGCCAACATGAGCACATGTCAAATGAGCAGGCCAGGTGCTGCTCCTTTGCTTGTCCCTGACCGCTGGTGATGTTGAGCACTTTGTGTGCACAGCTCAGCATTCCGTAGTTTCCTCCTGATTCTGCCTAACTCATCATCTTCTTATTTTTCATTTCTGGACTTCCAGAGACTAGGGAAGGTCTGTTTTACCCTGACTGTATCTCTTGTATCCATCACAGGGTAGTTGTGAAAAGTTGTGAAATACCCGGGTGACGGTTTGAATAGAAATGGCCCCATGGGTTCATAGGAAGTGGCAGCATTAAGAAGTATGGTCTTGTTGGAGTAAGTGTGACCTTGTTGGAGGAAGTGTGTCACTGGGGGTGGGCTTTGATGTTTAGAAGCTCAAGCCAGGCCCAGTATCTCTCTTCCTGCTGCCTGACAGTCCATCTGTAGAACTTTCCACACCGTGTCTCCAGCATGGTGTGCCACCATGCTTCCATGTTTGCCTGTGTGCCACCATGCTTCCTGCCTCTGAAATGCAAGCCAGCCCCAATTAAACGTTTTCCTTCATAAGAGTTACTGTGGTCACCGTGTCCCTTCACACATGGAGTCTCTTAGTTAGAAATCCTAATTAAGACACTGTGTGTAAGCATTCTCGGAATGATCTGATCCACCATCGCCTCTAACCTGACCGTGTATTATTCTGGTTTCAAAATTTCATCAGGACGTAGTATGGAATCTTCCCAGAAGTGAGCCTTGACTCACACCTTTAATTCCTTCGTATCAAGATCAGACGCTAATTATTATGCTAACAGGAAGTTGTTCTAGAAGTATCCTCACCTAGTCGTGTTCCTGAAGAGAACGGCTAAGATGGGCCTGCAGAGTGGCTATTCTATCCCTGCCTTTTGTCAGACCGAGACCAACCATTGCATTCAATAAAACCTGTCCTTCTATGTGTTGGTTTTTTTTTAGAGGTAGTTACTAACAAACATTGAAAATGGAAGATTTCTGTTGTTTTTTCTGACATCCCTTGACAAATGGTAGACCTAGTGACTGACACCTTGTTAGAAGAGGCTGCTGTTTCTAGGTTATCTGACTACTTGGTTCCTAGTGACGTCTGAGTTTGTGCCTTTTGGCTGACAACTGCAAACTGGAGATAAACAACAAATCTTCTAAGAAGTCAAGACAGCCCAAAAGAACACAGTGTGCAGTAGTATGCCGAGCAGGCAATGCCATGGTGGTATCTACTAGATTTCAAGGAAGGGAAGGCAAGGGTTGCTATGGCAACTATTTTATAAGCTATGTGGGCTTTCAAGGACAGCAAGCAGTGCTAGCGAGGTGGTGGGGTGCATAGAGGGGGACAGCGGTAGTGTGTTGGTGGGGGTTCGGGTGATACACACAGAGGGACTTGTAGAAAGTCTGTGCTTTCCCTTGACCCCAGTTCACAAAGACTCAGAGCAATCTCACTTCTCTTGAATGTTCTTGAAGAATGGGGGTGGCAATCTTTGTTTGTGGTCTCCCTTTTCTCTAGAGATAGGCTCAGCGCTCCTAGAAGACTCAATCTTTGCCCCCCGAATGGTAAGAACTACTGGTATAAAGGGAGATATTGGGGGACAGTGTCAGATGTGTGACTTGGACGTAAGCTCCAAGTGATCTTAGCTTCCAAAGAAACGATTCTTGATCCTGTAGGTGACAGTGAGTTCTGCATGCTGCTCCCGGGGTGATTCAAGACACACACAGGAGGTAAGAACACCTACCCTTTCTTGTATTTGTGTTAAGTGTCTCATACTAATTTAAAAGTTGAGATCAGGTGCAAGAGAGATGGCTCAGTCATTACGAACACTTACTGCTCTTGCGGAGGCCCCATGTTCAGTTCCCATCACCCACATGATGGCTCACTACCATCTGTCACTCCGGTGCTGGGGGACCCAATGACTTCTTCTGACTTCTGCAGGGACTAGACATGCACATAATGCATATCCATATATATATAGACAGAACACTCATACACAGAAAATGAAATTTTAAAAATTGAGATGGATGTCACACAATCTAGGGTTAAACATTTTAAACCACACAACACAATGCTGGGCAGCCACTGTGTTTATCGAGTTCCAAGATATGTGTACCACTGGGAAGGAAATCTGATACCCACTAAGCAGTCACTTCCCGTTGTCTGCATCCTCTAGCCCGACTAGCCTGTTTTCTGCTCTATTGATTTATCAATTCTGGGTGCATCATATGAATAGGATCATGTAATAATGTGGTCTTTTGAGTTTTCCTTAATTCTTTCTAGGTTTTCAAGTTTCATTCACATGTAACATGTGTTTGTTATCCCTCTATAATCACTGGTCCATCTTTTATTGTATGAACAGACCATAATTTATTGTCTATTAATCAATTAGGGGACATGCTACATATATATATATGTATATATGTATACATACATATATATATATATATACATATATCTGGGTTACTGTGAATTATACAGCTGTGAGCTTTCCTATTCAGGTATGTAATTATTTGTTTTTAATTCTTTGGGTGTGTGCCTAGGAGTGAAATTACTGGTTCATGTGGTAATATGTGTTTAATTATTTTTCTGTAAGGTCTTATGTAGCCCAGGCTTGTTTCCAACTCACTTTATAGTTGAGGATGACCTTGAACATCTGATTCTTTTGCTTCTGCCTCCTGAGTGCTGGGATTACAGGCATGCAACACCATGCCCAGAAAGAACTACTACACCCAAGCCACAGTCCAATCCCACATATTTAATATTTTAAGGCTAAAGTTACTTTATCTGTGTCTCCCTTTACTCACCAATTCAGTATAGAACAGCTCTAACCGCCTGTTAAAAGAGTTTCAAGTAAGAAAAGCAAGGTCCCCCAAAGTTAAATGGGTCTCAGAAGGTCATGGAACTCATAAGACATAGAGCTGAGTTTGAAACCCAGACTCCAACCTGACTGCAGCAGCTCTCATAAAGGAAAAACATTTAATTGAGGTGGCTTACATTTTCAGAGGCTTAGTCCATTGTCATCATGGTGTGACATGGTGGCGTACAGGCAGATTTGGTGCTAGAGAAGGAAGTGAAAGTCCTATATCTTGATCCAAGGGCAATGGGAAGTGATCTTTCTCAGTGGGCATGGTTTGAGCATATATGAAACCTCAAATCCCACGTCCACAGTGACACACTCCCCCCAGCAAAGCCACACCTCCTAATAGTGCCACTTCCTTTGGGGGCTACTTTCTTTCAAAGCCCCCCAGTATACTTGCTCCTTCTACTTGTCAGAGATGCCTACGGAAAGGTGAAAAGACAAGGGGTTCAAGAATTGGTGTCCTCTTCCTTTTTCACAAAAGAACCCCCATTGATGGACAATAGGTGGCTTCCTAACCTTGCCCCCAGGCAGTGTTCTTACAGCAAGGTAACTTCTCTTTCTATGAGTAGCACTTTCAACAAAGGAGTTAAATAACATCTTCCTCGCTATACCAGGAGGTCACAACACCCCCACGGGGGGGGGGGGGACTCTGTAAATAGATGGAGTAGTGCAGTGGTTAGACCCTTCACAGCAATGGAAGCCCTAACTAACACATAGACTCACTCTGCAGCCTTCCCCCTCTTTCCTTCTCCCGGAACGACTCCTTCAGTTTTTCACGGCCTCTGAGCCCTTTGACCCGGAATGCTGGTGGTTTCCATTGTGGCTGACCTTTTAAGCAGCCCATCTAAGCAGGAAGCTGTGCAGACATCTGGGTTTGCATTTCAGGCAGGAATTTCCTCCCCCTTCTCCTGAAGGACCCATTACAGGTGGTGTTCATTAGGATGGATACCCACTGCCTGCGAGATGTGGAATTGATCCCAGATGACTGCAGGTGGATGACAAGTAAGGAGCAAGGTGTGTTTGGGCTCATCATAACCTGGCAATGCAGAAAAGTGAAGCTGTCGTATGACCATGATTGCTGGGGGTGCTGATATCACTCTGTTGATTGTGCTGCCGCAGAGAAACACTGAGGAGCCTGGCTCTACTCAGGTGCTCCTGTCATCCTCCAAGAGCCTTCTGTTTTCAGTGCACTAGAGGGGAGAGGCCACTCCAGACATCTGAGTATGTTAATAGCAGACGAAGTCTGTTCGCTTTTGCAATGAAAGAGTGAACCTCCAAATAAGTTTTTCAATTCTCCTGATAGCTGCTGTCTCAGAAATAAAAGCTCCTAGCATGTTCCTTGATTTTCTCTCTCATTCGGGTATCTTGATCTACATGCAGTGTTAAGCTGGCGGGCTCATGCACGCCCCTTTAGACCATCTGCTGGATCTCTCGCCGTGGTTCCTCACTTGTTCTGGTCCATGGGAAACGCTAGTTGGAAACCAGAGGGAAGGGAGAGATGGGGTTGAGTGTCTTTAAATTCTTGGTTTACTTCATCATGGGGCACAGCTGGGTGTTGCCAACTTTCTTTCTGATATGTTCGGTCTCTACAAGAGTCTTACCAGTGCTGCAAATCTCGCTGAGTTCTAGTCAATCTTCTCCCTGGTGTGTCCCTTCCCGACTATCGTAGAATCACAGATACTTCCCTCTTAGCTAAGCCTTGGTCTGCCCCCCCCCAGCTTGCCCATGTTGTTGAGATTTCTTGTGTCACTTGCTTATCATTGTGGTATATAATACTTGACAGATGGGCTTAAGAGAGAATACTGGTTTTGGCTCCTGGCTTGAGGGGAGTTTGTGGTATGGCTTGTTCCCACTTTGATAGACTAGGAAGGAGAGACATTGGGCCAGAACCAGAAGTAAATTTACCATCTCAAGGTATTCTACCAGCTACACACTTCTATCAGCTGGTCACAGTTCTAAAAGTTTCACAACCTCTCAAGCAGTGCCATTAACTGGGAACCAAGTCTTCAAACAGAGGAGCCTATGGAAGGCGTATCTGGGGGACAATTTACATCTGAATCATAAGAGTCCCTATATGCTTTCAGTTCCTTCATGATATTGTTTCCGGCTATGATCCTGACTAGCAAAGCCATGGCTGTAAGATCACGGGATGGGGAAGGAATCTAGGTCTGAACTGAACACAGAGCAGTTAAACAGGAAGTGTGGTGCCACCATGCTGCCCTTGATTGGACCAGAGACCAGGGAACCTGAAGGCCGAGGTGGAAATAGGGCCATAGGGGAAACTGGAAAGGCAGTGGCTGATGAGCTGGTACACCAGAGAGGGAGAGAGAGAGAGAGAGAGAGAGAGAGAGAGAGAGAGAGAGAGAGAACCACCAGAGACTCATTCGTCTATAACGACGTGAAGGGTACCTTCTTAGATGAACAGAGCCTCATTCATGCATATAGAATTCACTTTCTTAGATGTCCTTAGACATTAGAATCACCTGTCCCCTTGCCCCCTGTATCTTGAGAGGAGGCATCTTCCAGGTGCATCTGATTAGTCCATCTGCACACTTTTCCTTCAGGATCTGAGCTCCTTTGCAGGGTCTTGAAGGGACCTTACCAGTTCCCTGCTTCTGTGGTTATGGCTAAATAGTTCCCTTTCCGATTTCTCCCACCATGATATCTTCAGATAGTAGAGTAGCCCAGGAACTGTCCCCATTCTGATGAAAGGGCTTGTGGGTTCCCAAGGCTTCACCCTAATAATTGTCCTTCACTCTCCTAACGCCAGAATATGAAACCTGACCAGGAGAATTTTTGGTCCTACTTATCTGTGCATCCAAACAAAGGATTTGACATAGAAATGTGCTTGGTGGAGTGACCGCTAAGATTCCCATCATTTCAGAGATCCCTTGAGGTACTGAGATCTTTAAACAAGTCAGAACTTCTACTTTGGTAACGGGAAAAGAAGCCACCCTGTAAGGAATTCTAAAGATCTTTATTTATCAGGGAAGAAGAAAACCTTGTATGTCACATAAGGTAAGACACTCCAATAATAGGTGCACAGAGAGGTCCCCAAGGACAGAACAGGGACAGTGTATGTTTTGACTCTTAGGGTAACAGGACATTTTCTCTGTGGCCCCCTAAACTCACTTAGGAACTACTAGATATAATATATCAGTACACCCGTGTCTGTTTCTCATAGGTGTGTTGTTGGTCCCTGAGTGCACTCCAAACTTTAGAGGCTTACTAGAAGGATCCATGAATTCAAAGAGAGTTATCTCCATAGTCATGACGTATTATAATGGAAGGATTATAGAAAAACCAGCCAAACCAAAACTTTCCTGGGCTAAGGTCTGAGGGAAGCTAAGAAACTTGAAGAACATCAAGATCTTCATGCAAAGTTATACAGGACACTCCTAGCTCCTCCAGTAGTGAGCTGTGACACCATTGTAAAACATTATTCACCAGGTTGTGCACCAGACCCCGAGAGTCTAGGATTTTCGCCGGACATGGCAACTCCCGGCTTCCATAGGGAAAGCAAGTGTTTGACGTAAACTTCTATTTGTACAAATTTGGTTGTAGGCACAGTGACCTCTTCTCAGTTCTGGGGACAGTGGAAACTTACTCCACATTCATTGCCAGTCCCAACCAAGGACTGACCTTGTGAGTGGCCACTTCTCTGCTCTATGGCTGAGGCAAGCTGTCATTTCTAACTGCTCAGGTCTGCCCTTCGTTCATCATCACACTCAGAGTTACGCAGCTTCTATTGCCGAGGGAAACAGTTGTGTGGTTCCCTAGCATGAGCGTTTTCCTGCCCCTTGAGCCCCACAAAGCACTGAGGCTCCGTGGCACTGTAGCTTGGATTTCTTTCACCAGAAAGCCTAGCATTGGTTTCCAACGGTCCAAAGTGCTGCTAGCAGCTCTTCAAGGGAGTGGCTGCCTGTGCTCTCCCCTCCACACTCCATCCTGAGGGGCCCAAATTCCACTTCCTAAGAGCCATTTCTGCTACAGAAAAGACTTGCCGCTAGGGGCTTTTCCAGGTGTTGAAATCTAGCTCACAGGAGGGTTTCCCACTAAACAAACTGTCTTTATATTTTGCTCCCCCCCCCACTCTGACCAACCGCTCTTGGATCCGCTTCTGGTTCTTACCCATTCTTGTTAGCCAGGATCCTGTGTCCTGACTTTCCCAGCAGGTTCAATACTTTCTCGGCCAGGTCATCTGGCTTTGGTACAGTTCTGGGACCAGTATGAAGATTGGATATTGTTTGGTTAGGCACCAACTTCATTAGAGACTTTGATTGTTCTTCAAGCAGTGGTTGAGGCTAGCACATCTTGGGACCAGAGGGCTCAGAAAGCTCTTACTGTTGAGGGGTTAAAGAGCGTATTTCAGTGACACACTGCATGGATCTCAGAGCTCCATGTCTGGCCCTGGTGGAAGAGATGAGCCTGGCTGGAAAGGTTCTGCCTCTCTGACAGTAAGTCAGTTCCCCTTTCATGCCACAGATCAGAGTTCTTTCAGATACTGCCCAGGAGGCTCTCTCAACACAATTTGCTCTAAATTGTTGAGCAAGTGCCCTGCAAATGTCTTTTTATTTCTCTCTTCAAAGCATTGCTGGTGTTTAGCTACAGCCTCTCTAGTTCACAGTCCCCATAGTGACTGCCACTTCTTTCCAGCTCCAGAGACGTTGCACAAATCAGTGCACCCTCTTCTCCCATGGCCAATCCCAGGTTGCCATTGGTAGAAACCTAACCGATCATGCTGTACCATAATGCTGGCATGGATGATAGATACCCCATCCCTCACGGGAGCCTAGTTTTTAGGTTGGTGTGGCAGGCAGAATAATGGCCCCTGAACTTATCCTACACATCTGATTTCTGGAATGAGGAATAAGTTGCCTTTCCCGGTAAAGGGTTGATAAAATAGACGGTGGTGTGTGATGTTGGATCTTGTTGGGGAGGTCATCCTGCATTACTGGGTGGGGTTTAAAATAATCGCTCGCACCGTTTTGTGAGGGTCTGTATTGGAGAGGCTTACGTAATGGTGGGAACAGAGGTCTGGAGAATATGGGTCTGAGGACCAGAGAATTGGGCGGGAACCTTGTTGAGTTCAAAAGTCATACTTCAGTTACCATGTCTTGAGACTTGGGGGCAGCGGTGGGTGGAGGGCCGGCCTTTGACCCCAGCTTTAAGAAGTCATTAACTGTGCCTGAGCTGATAGAGGGAAGTCAAGAGGTAGGATGCATCCATCCCACCAAATACAGTGCTTAAAAACACCCGTGACCTGGTAGCCGCCAACACTTCCAGCATCTGGGGAACAAGGGTGAGGAAGCCAATCAATCAGATCTATTCTAGCATCCTGGGTCAGGCACAGCCCGAAGGAGACCATCTTGATATGCCAAGTCAGATAGATAAATAAGTATTTAAGCAGTAGTGTCTTTTCTGGCCCCTTGGTGTTCGCCTCCAATGGCAAGCCCTGTCTCACTTGTATCAAAACAACTAGATGAATTCAGCTGCCTGATAACCAACGACTTACTGGTATTTCAAAATTCTGCTGCTTTCTTGAGTTCTTTCAGTATTTATTTATTTATTCTTTTGGATTGTTTAGGCAACCTTGGCTGACTGTTTGTTAGTGATGTCACGGTGAACCTCAGACCACTGCCATGATCACGTTGGAGCAAGGGGCTTGCTTGCCTGGGGGACTTTGCACTGCTTTGGGTCCTCCAAGTAGGTACCTGTGGTCTTTGAATACCAATCTCTTGTTTGTCCCTTGATCTGATCAGCCTGGGAAGTGGGACACCAGCAGTCACCAATGGAGAAGAACATTCAGCTTTAATTATTTCACCCCTTGGCGGCACAATGAATACACCCTAACCGATGGAAAATGGGATTCTTCACTGAGCCACATACTGCCCAGATCCGTAATTTGATACAAAAGCTTCACACAAATTGAAATTAAAATGCATTTTCGATGCTTCCTCCCATCAAAGCAGTTTGCACCAGCAGGCTTCTCTCTTTCATGAGTTTGCTATAGAAACGGGAGAACCGATCAGCTTTGTGGTTTGGTGGCTGTGGATGTAACAGTCTCCCTGCTTGCCAACTGCAGGTAAGAAAATGCAATATAATGAAAAGCAATTGGAGGCGTAATTATGCTCCCTGAGATGACTTTATGCGGTACAGTGGCCTGTTGAATCTGTAAAAGGCTCTTCTCCTCTCCTGCTCTTTCCCCTTGGCTATCACGGCCGTATTAACCAAGGTGAGGGAGTTCACATTTGGGCTCAGAAGAGTTTGGTCTGTTTTTTTTTTTTTTTTTTTTTTTTTAATACGTGCTGTATACATACCTCTAATTGTGCTGGCCTTCTTTTAATTGCTGTCCTAGAAGGTTGTTCCAATTGACTCTGTCCCCTAACCTGGATGGTGGGAACCTGTTTCTTCACACCTTTCATACATAATACATCAATCAGGAATCCAGAAATTAAAATTTTTGTGAGAATTGAAACCAGCATTTTGTGACCATTTGGATTCATCAAGGGAGCAGTCAGGTGGCTTTTTTCCCCTTATTGAATAGTTTTATTTATTGTTCTGAAGCCTTGGCCTTGCCTTGCCTCGACATGGTCAGACAGCTCCTTCTTCATCTCTCAATGCCTCCGAGGGCCCTCGCTCTTTACATTATCGCTGGCCTTGCATCCCAGCCTGCAAAGACTTTGATTGAACTCACTTTTCTTCTTCCCCTTCGTTTTCCTCCCCTTTAATCTTTATTTCCAAGTACAGTGCCGGGCACCCTGTGGACACAATAAACACGTGCTGATTGACTGTTTTATTTATCTGATTTTTATGGCTTCTTTACTCTGAAGAGTTCCACAGCCTTCATAGTCATTAACTCAATAACCCTCAAACGCTCTAGTGTGGCAGCTGTAATTACTGTCGGGTTTCTGGGATGGTGAGAGAGAGGAGTTAAGAGTCTCCATATTATTGAGAGCCTCGGGAGGGGGCCTAGGGGACACTCAGCCTTTCTGTAAGCTCTGGACCACGGGGTACATAGCAGGGTCCTGGTCTGAGAGGCTGCAGGGTGATGGGTGGGTGATCACTAGACCTGCCAACATTCCTTTTGCTGATGCATAACTGATAGTC
The DNA here is from genome assembly GCF_950005125.1 of Chionomys nivalis. Classification (NCBI taxonomy): domain Eukaryota; kingdom Metazoa; phylum Chordata; class Mammalia; order Rodentia; family Cricetidae; genus Chionomys; species Chionomys nivalis. Next base: position 11,534,400 of record NC_080106.1, on the reverse strand, counting down.
ATTGCAGATGTCCGTTCAAACCCGAGGCCCTCTTCTGGACATTCTGTGATGGGCAGCGAGGCCAGCTAAGGTTTATTGTGATTTAGGAGACAGCCATGTGCCACATGTCTTTTTTTGTGACATGCCCAAAGGCTACAGATCTGGGATGAGATAATGAGAAACTAAGCACTAGATGGTGGCCCTCAAAAGCTGTGTCTGTATTGTCACCTGCGGAGCGTTACAGACGTAAGTAAGGTAAGTGTGTCTTAGAATACAACCATCACAAAGTACCTCAGTGATCTCTCAGTCCCTTCTGGAAGCCACCCTTGGAAAGACATGGGGAAGCAGAGAAGGAGCAGGTGGTGTGAAGACAGCTAGCTATAAGTCAATGGAATTGGAGCCAGCGGATAGAGGAAGAGACAAAGAGGGAGTCTCTCCTAGCACCTTAGGTCCTGTTGATGTTGGGGTTTTAGGTTCTAGCCTTTAGGACCAGGAAAAGATGAAATTCTGGTCTCAAAACGTTTTCATGAATGCATATTAACTGTGTAAAACAATGGGCATTTTTAGATATGACACAGTCCAATTATTGTCCACACTGTCTGTTTCCCTTTTGCATCCTCCTCCAGGTTTCCCTTTCTATAAGCCTTTCTCCTCCTCCAACTGGCCACCTCAGAGAAACCTGAGACTTGTGAGAAACTGGCTTGCCTCGCTACATAATGACCTGTAATTCCACCAAATGGCCTGCAGATGGCACAATTTCATCCTTCCTAATGGGATAAGCAACTTAACTTGCCACGGTGGATGACCACCAGAGCTGATTCCGTAACTTGACGGGTATGGGCAGTGTAGAGATGAACGTAGGTGTGCAGGTATCTCTGTAATGATCTGGCTTTGATTCTTTTGGCCTCATGCCAGGAACTAGCACATCTGGATCCTGTGGTCTTCAATTTATGATTTTTTTTTTTTTGTGAACATCCCTACTGCTTTACACAGCAGCCAGACTTATTTTCATCCTCACCAACAGTGAACCAAGCTTCCTTTCTCCTCATTTCCTTGACAACGTTGGTTATTTTGTCTTTGTGATGGCCATCCTGACTAGGGTGAGATGGAATCTTGGTGCAGTTTTAATTTGCATTTCCCAGATGGCTAAAGACATTGAACTCCCCCTCCCCATGTCTGGTTTTAAAATATCTTAAAAGATTTATTTATTTTTATTTTATATGTGTGTGTTCTTCCCACATGAATATCTATGTACCACATGTATGCCCGGAGCTTACGAATGTCAAAAGAGGACGTTGGATCCCCTGGAGCTGGAGTCACGGGTGATTGTGAGCCACCATGTGGGTGCTGGACATTGAACCCCTGTCCTTTGTAATAACAAATGCTCATGTCACTGCTAAGCCTTCTCTCCAGCCCCCTTGTATTTACTTTTTAACAGTTTGTGTGTGTGTGTGTGTGTGTGTGTGTGTGTGTCTACTCAAGAAGGTCAGAAGAAGGTGTCAAATCCCCTGGACCTGGAGTTACAGGCGGTTGCCTGATGTGGGTTCTGGGAACCGAACTGGAATCCCCTGGGAAAAGCAGCGAGCACTCTTAACCTCTGAGCAATCTCCCCAACACCTCATGTGCTTATTGGCCACCTAAAACATGTCTGTTGGCTACTATGGCCCATTTAACAGTTGAGTTATTTGCTTTTGTTATTGGTACTCTTTATTCAGTATATTAATGCACTTTCAGATGCATAGTTGGTCAGGTTTTTTGTTTATTGTTTGTTTGTTTTTCCATCCTATAATCTGCCTCTTCAGTATGTCAGTCATTTATTTGGTTGTTGTGAAGAGACACTATGACCATGGCAATTCTTAAAAAGAAAAGCAATTAATTGGGGCTGGCTAATAATTTTGGAGATTCAGTTTATTATGACATGATGGGAAGCATGGTGGCACACAGGCAGACATGGTGCTGGAGAGGAGCTGAGAGTTCTAAGTTGGGAGAGGCAGGCAACAGGAAGAGAGGGAAAACTGGGTCTGGCTTGAGTATCTGAAACCCCAAAGCCCTCTCTCCTTCAGTGGACACACTTTCTCCAACAAGGCCGTACCTGCTCCATCAATGTTATATTTCCTAGTACCACTTCCTAATGACCAAACACTCAAATCTGTGGGCCCAGTCTTATTCAAGCCCCCACAGCTGTAGAGAAGCTTTAAACTTGAACAGAATCTCATCTGTTAATTCTTGTTCTTATTTCCTGAACGACTGGAGTCCTGCCCAGCTTCTAGCATCCGGCATCTGGGTATCGAAGTGTATCCTCTATGTTTTCTCTAGTAGTTTTGAAGTTTCAGGTCTCACACTAAGGTCTTTAATCCATTTTTGAGTAGGACAGAGGGTAGGGCTCTTATTTCCCCAGCATCGTTTGCTGTCCTTTTTCTACGGTACCCATTTGACTGTAGCTGTGTGGATTTGTTTCTATATCTCATATTCTCAATGGCCTAGATGTCTCTGTGCCGGTACCATTCTGTCTGTTACCCTGGTGCTCTTTGGTGCTATGTTCAGAGGTTCAGCGTTCTCAGAATCTAGTGCAAGCCTGTGATTTATCTCAGTGAGAGGATCAGCAGCAGCACAGAGTGAAGACACAAGGGCCCGTGTGGAGAGAATGTCCCAGGTTCCCCTCCTCGTGGACTCACACAGGGGACACTAAGTCCTTCAGCAGCAGGCTGAGACATGTTTAAAATACTGCCAACCGGAGTGACTCACTGTAGACTGAGCATGCCAGGTTCATACTGAGTTATATAGGTTCCCCTGCCTGGCTTTTAGCAAAATTCCACACTGCTGAAGGAAAACAAGGGTCCGGCATAAACTGTTTGGATTGCACAAGTGTCTACGTGTAGCTACCTTCATTAGTCCAGGAAGTGGAGCTCTTCTGGAAGTCAGATCCCAGGATACTTGCCAAGCTCGGAGCTCGCACACAGGCCTTGTTTAGCGCAGCAGTATTGGGCGGCTCATGTTAACCCTTTCTGCAGAGTGCTATGAAAGCTAATCATTGCAGACATTATTTTGTTTAATTACAGCAAAACCATGACTCAGTAGATAGCGTTATCATTCATGATTTGGAGATCTCAGGGAGTTTAAGATCTCATCCGGGATCATCCTGGCTAGACTCAGTTCCAAACGGGCAGTCAACGTTATGCGTTGAACACATCTACAGAACAGGAAGGGTCGTGGGAGGACAGGAGATTCTTCAAAACTGCTCTGCTGTAGCAATCCCTACGGCATCGGTGGCTTGCAGCAACCAGCTTCCTCTTCCGCTTAAGCTCTTGCCTGTTGCAGGTTAGCTGGGGTGCTCTGTGTTGCCCTCACTGTGTGGTGCAGTTGCTAGAGCAGCCGCTGTCCAGTGCTGCCGGGCAGGAGGAAAGGGCTAGCGGCAACTGGTGCATGGACTTTTAAAGCTTTCTTTCTGAAGCATGACATATATAGCTTCCATTGGCCAAAGCAAGTCACGTGACCTTGCTTAGCTTCAGCCGGGAAAGGAATTGCAGCCCTCCTGGGAGTCCTCACCTCCAGAGTAGCTTGGATGGCTGCACAGGAGCTAGACAGGTGTAGCTTCTGGCTGTTGCATCTTTCCTCTAGAACGTCCCCCTGCAGACACAGTCCAGGTATCACAGATACCCTGTACCAGTGGATATGAATTTTCATTAGAGCCTGCAGGGCCTTCCTTTGCCCTCCACTGACCTTACATTAGAACCGACAAAGATTGGTATCATTGGTTTACTGTGTCACTGCTTCCCCCTTTCATTCTGCCTGGACGGGACACCGGAGCCAAAGAGAGACCTCCCTGCTCTGTGGGGCTATCTGAATCCCTGGCAATACTGCCTAGACATCTGAAACCTCGGGTTCCTTACAAAAGAATTCCAGGGGTATATTTATTAACATGCATGGGTTTCGACAGATTTTCATGTTCTTCCTTTTTGGCAGGGCAAGTAGGGTTCGCCTGCCAGTTTCTGACAGCCTTGTCACTAGGCGTTAAGTGAAAAACATCATCAGCGGGTCTATTGATAGGTTCAAGTGACAGTGTGTGTTGCCAATCTCAGCCAAGAATCACTGCTGACAATTTTTCTCTCTATCCCTGCGCCTGTGTTTGTGTGTGTGTGTGTGTGTGTGTGTGTGTGTGTGTGTGGTGTGAGCATGGTTGCAAGCTTGAGACTTCTGGAAGAATTAAGCCGGGCATATGGCTTGTAGCAGGCTGCCTGTATCCGGAGATGGCCTCGCTAGCTCCGTGCCAAGTCAGGCTGTTGAAACCGCTGTGCGGGGTCTGTCTGAGGAGAGGGGTTCCAGTCGGGGCTGTTGATTAGTGTTTACCACAGCTGCCAAAATGACTGGCAAGGCTGGCTTCTCTGGTGGAGGCCGTTCGATTGGCAGACCTCTCCGTGTATCCTCCCGCTGCTTGGCTTCCGGTTTGCAACCTGCAGGTCAGATGGACACCCCCCATTCTCCACACAGTGGTCAGGATAATTCCTTCTGCTCCCTCCAATCTGTTCCTATCAAGGAGTGGAAAGATCTCTTCAGAATGCAAAGCTAATCATCAAAGATCACAGTAATAAATATTTAAATTTAAAAAGAAACCTCCATTAGATCCCCATGGAGTTGAAACACAAAACAGAATTCTCAATGGAGCCTTCAGGAACTTGCCCCGCCCTCATGCCTACCTCATCATTCCCGCTATTCAGGTTTCACTGCCTCCTCCTGGCTCTGCCTCTGGCCCAGACTTTTCCTTCCTGAGAATTTACCCCCACTCTTCCAGATACCCTCAGTTTCTTTCTTCAAGTTCTGCAGGCCCTACCCTTCTCTGCATATTGGAGTCACCAGACCCACAGAGCAAGAGATTCTAAAAATACCAAGGCTTGGCTACCACCAAAGATTGAAATTCTAAGGGCAGAGTAAGACCTTGGAAACAGTATCCTCTGTGCTTGCAAATCCTAATTTTTTTTCAGAGAAATCCTGACTTGATAATTCCTTCACATCCTTAGCTCTTGGCTCAGAGTCCCTTCTTCTAGAGGTAGCCGTCTCTGATATCCCAGGCAAGGACGACTTTACATTATTGAAGAACCATCTCCTCATTGTCCACAACAGAACTTAAGAACGTGAGCTTTAGCAGGAGCTGTGGGATGACTGGCTTAGCATCTCTCTTAAGGTTCTTCAGGGCCATGACTACATTGTATTATTCCACTGACAGTGCTGGCAGAGTGACTAGTGTTCCATGGGAGGCCCATAACCAATGACAAAGGAAATGGGTGAATTTTGGAGACCCCCTGTGCTCTCTGGGGTTGCCCAACTAATCTTTATATACATTTTAAGGATATCAGATCGATTTTTGGATTTCTTCTACCTAAGGATCAGTGATGCTCATGCTGCTGCTAAGGACCCCAGCACCACTTTCTCAGAGATGAAAGACAGTCTCAGATTGGGTGGACAAGAGTGTGCGGTGACATGGAGTGTAAATTGCTGGTGTTCCAGTCCTCCAGGGTAGATGGATATGGAGGAAGTGTTCTAGCAGAGAGACATGTCTGTGCCCAAACAGCCCATGGGTTGAGCATCTAGTAAACTCCACTATCTTAGGAAAGGATATGGTCTCCAAACTGGACAACAATTAGAACAAATCTGGTTGGAACTGTTGACCCTAGAAGATGGGTAGAGTTATTTGCTTAAACTTTGAAGTGAAGCCCTTTTATTCATCTGGAAAAATGATACAAGGCTTTTCTAAGATAGTTGTGGTTGGTTGCATGATAAAAATCATATTTTGAACATGTATCAGAAAAGTCCATTGTACTCTCTAAATTTGTGCCATTATTAATTTTCAATGAAAAAGAAAACAGTAAGAACTTCCTCTAGAATAACACTTAATAGTTTTATGCCCTGCTTTCAAAAAGACGTCAGCGATCCTTTTGCAGATTTGAGCTAGAAATACAATGAATTTAAACCAAAATTCCAAAGAAGAAGAAGAAGGAGGAGGAGGAGGAGGAGGAGGAGGAGGAGGAGGAGGAGGAGGAAGAGAGGGATTGATGGCGGGATGGAGAAAGAAAGGCCATCTAGACCAACGTAGCTTTGCTGAGAATCAAGCTCACCTGGAGACATTATTTCATCTTCTAGCAAGGATTTTAGTTGTAAAGTTCATACTGAAAATGAACATGTAGCATACTTTGATATCAGCACAGCTTTCAGTAATGTTTCCTATGATGTGCTTTTCAAATGAAACAGAAATGATCAAATTACTCTAAAGAATAGCCCATTTTAACCACGAACCAGAGACTGGGTAGTCATCGGCCCTGGGGGAGAGTGTACCACTATTACTCTGCTAAACGGACCCAGTAGCAACCCAACTCCTAAGGACTTGTGCTCATACACATAAAGCAGTGCATCTTTCGGCTTTCATCAGAGAATTTTTTTTTTTTTTTACCGTAGATGTTGATTAACACAGAGACCCACAACTGCATCCAAGTGAGGAGAATAAGCTACTGCAGAGTGTTCAGCCCTAGACATCTGTCTTAGTTACTTTTCCATTGCTGTACTAAGACAGCATGACCAAGGCAACTTCTAGCCATTTACTGGGGCTTACTGTTTTAGAGGATACGTTTATGGCCGCCGTGGTGGAGAGTATGGCGGCAGGCAGGCAGGCAGGCACGGCGCTGGAGCAGTAACTGAGAGATTACACCTTGATTCCCACACAGGAGCAGAGAGAGTTCTAACTGGAAATGGCATGGTCTTTTATAACCTCAAAGTCTAGCCCCCCTAATACACCTCTCCAACGAGGCCATATTTTCTAATTTTTCCCAAACCGTTTCGCCAACTGGGGACCAGTATTAAAACACATAAGCCTATGTGGGCCGTTCGCATTCAGACCACCATAACTCCTGTATTGTGTCGTCTCTTCCTAAGACAAGGAGTCTTTGAGGGAGAAGGGTCGGGAGGATTGTAAGTGTGAGAGTCAGAGGGTGGCTACCACTGAATGGTGTTTCCTGGATACAAGAGCAGCTGTCGCTGCATGCACAAGACGTGAACATGGTCAAGGCAGATGCAATCCCAGCGTGAAGCAGGGAGACCTGAGGAGCTATTGGCAATGAAAGGCTGTTTGCAGAGGGAGAGTCCGTCTTCAAGGGTGTAAGCCCAGGGATGCTACTCAAAGTCCATTAAATGCAACAGACAGTCCTATACCTATGCACACACTGATAACACTAGGTGGAGTTTGGAGAGAGAAGGAGGGAGGGAGGGAAGGAGGGAGGGAGGGAGGGAGGAAGAGAGAGAGAGAGAGAGAACATGCCCATGAAGGTGTGAGGGAATAATGGCAGTGGGGTCAGGAGGAAATAAAAGGGATGAAATAGGGGTTTAGTTCATCATCAAAACGTATTGCGTGCATGTATGAGTTTCCAGTAGCTTCTTTTATAGGACATACTATATCCTTACATAGACTTCTAGCTTTCCCAAATACATTCCCTTTCCTTCTTTCTCTGTTCAGACCTTTCCCTGTTCCTCTACGTGGATGGCAATTCTCAAATCCACACAGCAAGCTTCCATCTTTTTTGCAGTTTATCTACAAATCGGTAGTCAAACTAGAACTTGTGGTATCTCCTCCTCACCACCACACATTTACAGCCTTCAGGCTGCAGCTTTGTCTAGCTTTTAGTTTTCCCTCCTGGTAGGATAGAGAGAGGTTACACACCCCCACCATCACCATATATACCACCACGACCATGACCACGTACACCACCACCACCATGACCATGTATACCACCACCACCACGGACCACGTACACCACCACCACCTTCAACGCTGTAATCACCACCATCAGCGTCAACACCATCAGCAGCTCCACTACCACTCTCAACACCATCTTCACTGCCATATCCCACTATCATGACCTTCGCAATCTCTGCCACCCCTGTTGTCTTCAGCACCATGGTCACCGTCACTACCATCTTTGCCACCACCATTCCCACAATTTCCACCAGTATGACAGTCATCATCCCCACCATCGCCACCACTATCATGTTACCAAATCATCGTTTGAAGTTCCCGGTATGGCAACGTATGGCCAACATGGAGCTTACACCACCGAGATATTTGCTCCCAGTTTGCTCCTTTATGGAAGCCTCACCTCCTAATCAGTGAGCTTGGGTCTACCTTTATCCCCTCCATTTACAAGTGAAGAAGCCCTGTTTCAGAGAAGACTCCTCTTCCTGTCATGTCGGGGGCTATACAGTTAGTGATCTCAGAGCACTACAGGCAGACTCTCTGCAGGGGAGCCCGGCCTCTCCGCCAGCACTCCCCATAAAGCACCTTGCAGATGACACTTAACTGCTGTGACCATTCATCTTCGTTATCAACTTGACAGGATTTAGAGTCCCTTTGGAGGCGCTCTTCAGGGCATGCCTGTGAGAGTGTTTACAGAGAGGATTAAAGAAGGATAGCACACTCCTGCTGAATGTGGGTGACAGCTTCCCATGACTGGAGAGGAAGGGATTAAAGGAGAAAAGTCAGCAGAGAGGCAGCATTCTTCTCCGCTCACTGTTTCCCAACCTGTGGACATGTGAGGGGTCATAGTCGTATGCACTGGCCACTGGGAATGCTGCCATGGCTTCCTTGGTATAATAGACTGCATCTCTTAAGCTGTGGGTCAGGATGAGCCATTCTTCTTTATAAGTTGCTTATTTGGGTATTCTGTCATGAGTACACCTCTGTTCCTCCAGGGCCTCACACTCTTAGCTTGTGGGTGGCACAGGGCACCTGGGAAGCTGTTTATGGCACTCACAGTTGCTGCAACTAGACTAAGGGCTGGGATTCCCCCCTGAGTTATCTTTCAACGTTTGGGGCTGAGCACCAGACCTGGTACCCAAACACTCTACGGAAGCACGGTGATTCGAAGAGAGTGCTGTCATGGTGGCGCCTTCATTGTTAACTAGTGTGGATTTTATCCCCTTTTCCCCAAAGCGCAATCCCTATGCCACTTGCAAAAGAGTTGCCTGGAGACAGATTGAAAACTTATTTTAAACACGTGTTAGGGCATTGTGCAGAGCACCTGAACCAAAGTGGGGCTAATTCCTGGGCTTTTAAGATACTCAGCAGTGACTTTTGCATTTTGTGGTCGGAGACATGCTGCGACCTCTTCCAAAGCTGAGATTCTGTGATGGCATTTTCTTATTTTGCCTACACAGAGAGTGAAGGAAACTATGATCGTTCTGGGAATGTGTCTCTGCCAGCATTGGATTTCCGGAACTCTAGATTCCATTGTATTGTTTTGGTTATAAGTTTCCTCAAATCTTTTGTGGGGAAGAGCCAAGCTATATATAAATCAATACAAATTAATAAAATGAAGCTATACTGTTTCCCTAAGTAACCAGGCAGTAGAAGTCTCCATAACATAGCTGCCCTCATGGCTACTAAAACTTTGACCCTGCATTGACCAAAAGATGTCTAGTAGAGGCAAGATGTCATTGCAGGGCCAGAGTGTTCTTAAGTACCTGGGGTCAAGCCATGTAAAGTGAATTACTTCCCCACACTGTGTAGTCTTCCTGGAATGGCCAGATCTGAGCTTGGTGTCACAAAGTGCTCACTTAGAAACCAACAGACTGACCTGGGCTTGCGTTCAGCCATGGCTTAGGAGAGGTAAGTGCCGCTTTGGGCTTCTTTCTGCATCCGGGACTCTGGGACATGTTTGAAAAGGCTCAATGGGTATGTTTGTAAGGATCAGAAACAATGCATTCACCATGCTCTATTTTTTTTTTTTTTTTTGGTTTTTCGAGACAGGGTTTCTCTGTAGCTTTGGAGCCGGTTCCTGGAACTAGCTCTTGTAGACCAGGCTGGCCTCGAACTCACAAAGATCCGTCTGCCTCTGCCTCCAGAGTGCTGGGATTAAAGGCATGCGCCACCACTGCCTGACTCCATAGTTCCTTTTAAGAAGTCTTTTTCTCTTGCTCTTTAATTTGATATTATTAGCATAGCAAGAAATGAAGATTTGCATCAACTCCTGTTAACATTCCCATCCCCTTGAAGCGTCCCTCAGATGACTTCTAACAGTGTCTTACCTAGTTGCCACAGAACTTGGAATTGTATCCATGAATTTTAAAATAAATCTGTAAGGTAGACTACAAAATCGCCCGCTGCATTTCATAATTCCTTTTAATGCAACTCTGCAGTTTCTCTCCATCGGGTACGGAGTCTGTCTTCCTAGGGCTGGGAAACCTGGGAAGCCAAGTGGTCTATGACTTGGCCACTTAGATGGGTGGAAGTGATGCTGGGCTGACCATGAGCTTAGGCCCATGTACTGTCAAACTGAGAAGCCTGCTGCTCCCTTCCAGAAGATCTAGCTGCAGTCAGCACTGGGAATTCCACAGGGTCCTGGCTTTCAAATCCAAATGTCAAGCTCCAGTCTCTGTTCATTTTGAGAACATGTCTTGGAGCCTGGGGAAGGTCCCTGGAAACTGTATTGAGTTCCAGAAAAGCGGGCACTTCCCAGATATGAAGACTGGGGACTGAGGCTCTCCTCCGGTAGAGCGACAGACACCCTGAAATGAACCACATGCCTGTTAGTCACCAAGGGCATGGCAGGGTCGCTTGCTGTGGAACAGAACCCATCCACCTTCTTCAACGTTTGGAGCTTCTACCTGTGCCAGGTGGGTGCAGGAGCGAGTGTCACCGCCCTCCCTGCCAGAGTTTGCATGCTCCACATGGTCACAGACGTGTATGTAATCTCAGCATGGGATATATGTGACATGTGGTGCATGCACACAGTGACTAAAGAGGGTGGGAGGGGACAGATAAACCAGGCTAATTTAACTTCATGTGGAGGACAGTGGTGGCACAGAGCTTTGTCGGGCTTAGCTCTCATCTCTTCCGTGTACTACCTGTGTGCCCTTAGGTAAGGTGCCTTACTCTGTTAGCCTTGATTTCCCATCAGGGAAGTGGGGATAATGACAGTACTTAACTCGAGGGGTTAAGTAGCAGTTGTTTAGATAATGTTTATGTGCTGTTTAAGACTACGAAGCCCAGCATGCAGCGAGGTAAACAGAACTACACCTTGAAGAAGCATAAATAAGAACACGGGCAGCAGGGTTAGAGACACAAAGAGATAGTGGTAGTCTCCGGAATGGGTGGACCGGCTCTGCATGTGTGCAGGAGATGTTTGCAGTTTCCCTGGGGGAGCAGTTCTTGAATGGCAGTTTCTGTAAGATGGTCGCAGGCATGGACCTAATTCAGGGACACTGGATGAAGCTTCCAGGTTCTTGCTTCCCAGGACGAAGAATGAGACCAGGGACACATGGTTAGAAACAGAAATAGAAACGGTTTATTGGGGGAAGGGACGGCATGGGAATGGGCTAGTGAACCTCCTCTGTCAACTGGATTCTTCCCTATGCTACTTCTGCTACCAGTCTCTACTCTCCTGCTACAGACCTCCCTGACGATGTCGGACCAGGTGTCGCCTGGGTCTCATCCCCAGAGTGTCAGATTGAATTGGACTGGTGCAGGCTTAAATTCTCATTTCTAATAAGTTTTTATATGATGCTGGTGCCTGTGGTCCAGGAAATGCTGTTCTTTTGCTCATAGTATGCTCTTTGAACATTTATTGGCATACATTAATTGTGTTTATCGTTCTTGTCTCAGGTAAAGGTCAGATTCCAGTGTTCTCTTAATGGCCCACTCTCCCACTCTTCTCTGGTGAACTTGGCACTTCTAGGTGCCTTCAGGCTCTGGACTAACAGTGATTTCCCCAGGAAGCCTTGCTGTAGCCTTTCCCTTTTAGCAATATAGGATGCAGCCTGACTTCTCCCTGTCTCTGTGGCCCCTTCAACCCTCTGCTCACACCTTTCTCCTAAACAGACAGATGCACTCTTTCCAGAGAATGAAAAGATCTGTTGATCTTCTCTCCAGCAGGTCTGGTGAGGTCAGAGGACCCACCCTGGGTCATAAACAGATCTTAGACAACTCAGGCTGCAGATTGTAGGTTTGGGTTGCCAACACACACCTCACCCTCTTCCCTGCTGGCCAGGCCCATTTCAGGTCCTCAGCCATGGCACGGTAATCTGTGCATAGTTTTATTTGGGGTTGAAATGGAGGTCGAGCCTGCACACCACTATGAATAGCAAGAAAGAACTGATTTTTTTTTTTTTTGGTCAGTTTTATGTCAGTTTTACCTCCATGTTTGAAAGTGGACAAAATGTACTCCTTAAGGAATAGAATATTAAGGAACTCCTCTGCTGTTCAGATTCATTCTTCCCCTTCTTTCCAAAGCCAACTTCTGCATTAGTCTCTATGTTGATTCCCACTTGGTTTCTACACTGGTATCAGGGAGGGAGAGCTGAGTCGGGGACTTGGTTAAAGTAGCGGTCACTTCTAGAAACTTCTCTGCATCTGTTGGTCCGGCATTCTAATGAAGTCGCAGTCCTGGCCCAGGGTTCCACTGCAGCTATTGCTCTCCAGGGCTGGCAGGCACATCACATCTAGTTGTTCTGTCCTGCCAAGAAGGAGTTCTTGTCAATTCCCCTCCAAACGGGCCGTGCTAGTGCGTGGTGATCCGAGCACTGGTGGGGTTGCACCCCATCTTGGATCACCCTTTTTTGCCTGTTCTGTTAAACCCGCTGGCATGCTAACTCTATGCCAGCCAAGCCCATGCCCATCATCTCTATGCCTGCATCCCCAGTGGCTCAATTGGAACTCGGTCTCCTTCAGTGTTCCAAGATGTACGTGTTGATCTCACAAGGATGACACAAGGGGGAAGGCCAGCCAAAGAAGGAGGCGCTGGGTGACGCACAAGTCCGGTCAGGTGCGACCTTGGTTGCCTTGGTGTCCTGCAGAGCCACAGGGCATTTAGAGTATCCAGCTCCACACCTTCCCTCCCTCCCTGTTTAGAAAACAAACAAGCCAATAAAAACAAGCAAATAAACAAAACAGAATTTTAAAAAGTCAAAGCACAGCACACACAAAACATAAAATATGAAATTGGAAACCAGTATATACCAAAAGACTAGTAAGGTAAGAAATCCCTTCCTCCTGGAGCAACATGAGACCAAAAGAAAAAAATCTAGACAACTACTATTGATTTTGTTCTGTGTTGGCCACTTACGGCTAGACACGGGGCCTGTTCTTTAGTGCAGTTTCTATACCCAGAGGTTCTTCATTGGAGAAAACTAGTTTTCCCTTTGCAATCAGTTGTCGACTGGAGACGGCTTCTTGGTTAAAGATGGGCGCCTGTGCCTACTTTCCCCCTCTTAGCGCTAGGACCGCAGCTGGCTTGGACCTCAGCAGGCTCAGTAAATGGTGTTTCAGTTGCTAGCAGTTCATATGGACATCAGTTCTGATGTGTCTGGAAGACACTGTTGACTTGGTGTCTTCCATCCCCGTGGGCTCTTGCAGTCTTTCTGCAGAGTACCTTCTAGTACCACGAACACCAGTCAGTAGGGGTGAATACTCCAGTTGGCCCTCAGCTCAACTTCTCCATGTTTAATGAGATATGTAGCTTTGGCTTCAGTAATAGGGCATTGCCTTCAGTTTGTGGAAAACAACTTATAGCCTTGGTGATGGCCCAAGTAGTTTGGGGGTTTCTCTGGGGCTCGTTTGGCCGACAACTCAATTAGATATAACCTATTCCTGGTACTGCAGTTACACTCAGTGGCAAGAGGTGTCTAGTTGGGGCATTGTCTCCCCCACTTAGTAACTCCATTTAATTTTCTTTCATATATGTATATATTTTAAGAAGCTTCTCCTGTTTTAGTTTTCCATACAATTTCTCAAATGGCTTTTAGTGGTAGTCATCCCTCCCCACACTTCCTCCCTTATCCACTCTTCCCTCCCCTCCCCATATAATCTTCTCATTCCAGGGCTTTCATTCAGTTAGTTCTTTTCATGACTTCTTGAGGGTACCTGGGGATAAGTGATCTTATGTTAATCCTGTGATCTCACCATTTTTTCGTTTGATCTGTCCATAATAGACAACTGATGGATGATGGGAAGATAAGCAGCTCATAGAACCCTAGGCTTTCCCTTTGGTCCCAGAGGCTGTGAACCAACAACCTGCACCCTTTACGACATCCATCCATGTGTCAGCAGGCACTGACCCCTACGCCACTCTGTTGCTCTTTCTTTAGGGTTAAATTGGGTCCTCTCATTGCAGAATAACCCTCTCACCTAATAAAGCATAAGAATAGAGCATCACACAGACCTGGGAGGATCCCTCGCCTTACTGGGTAAAGCCTTCATCCTACAAAACACCAGGGAGGGGGCCAGCATCTTAGGAGTTTACCCTGTCCTCACATCCTCATCTCTTCCCACAGAGGCTTCAGTGAGTGTTACTTTATTCAAGAGCAAAATCGGGCAGGATGAAATCTTTTGTTCCCTAAGTTTTCTCTCTCTCTCTCTCTCTCTCTCTCTCTCTCTCTCTCTCTCTCTCTCTCTCTCTCTCTCTCTCTCTCTCTCACACACACACACACACACACACACACACACACACACCACACACCTCTTCAGTCATTCTGCTCCATGTGTTCCAGGGGGCATCTGTGGCAGATCTCATCCCTTATGAGTAACAGCATTCTGAGACTACCTTGCTATTGGCTGACCTCCAGAAGGGGTGTGGTCACAACCCAGAAAGGAGTATCCAATTTCCTCAGCCTACCACATATACAGCACACCGAGAGAAGCCTTTAGGGCACAGCCCTTTCAGGATTTGGGGTTGACCATAGTAGGATAAAACAACTGAAATTCCCTACTGTGTGAACAGCAGGACAGGCAGTGCCGGCAGTGCAGGGCTGTTTTCTTCATATTGTATGTCAGGGTGCAGGCGAAGGCAGCCCGAACAGTGTTAAACTTCTTCACTGTATGCTGACATCTGGTGAAGCTGGGACTCCCAGATGTGGCAAGCCTTGAGTCAGCCTGGCAGCTAGTGAGTTAGCTGGGACATCATGTCCATCTCTAAGTATCCAGTGAACACCTCTCTTGCTGCTAAAGCCAGGCAAATTTTAAAAAACAGTTCTACTGAAGATTCTGGAGCCACAGGAAATGCCCATATACATTTTATAAACCCCTCTTCTTTAAAGCTCCTTCAGCCATGACCTTGTCCATGCTCATACTCCATGACAGGTCTCTGTGAGTCTACACTCATGTCTGCACTCTGCAGTCTGCTGTCTGGGCTGGGCCGGAGGGACTTGCATCCCAAGTCACTGCCTGCTCAAACCCTGCAGTGTGTCTCTTCTTAAAAACAGCAGAGCCTCCTCTTTGTTTATGAGATCTGGATCTGGGTCATCGGGATCCTACCCCTCCTTTCGCCTCAGCCCCTCAGTTCCATTTAGCTCTCAGACTAGGGCTATCACCTCATGACATTCTCATTCATCTCCCAAGCTGTAGAGCCTCTGGGCCTTGGCACTGAGTTCTTTTGTTTGGGGTGCTTTCTTCCCCCGCTTTTAGCATGGCTTGTCCCTGTACTATACACTTCATTAGGACTCAGTTAAAATGTCAACTCTTTAGAGATGGCAAGAGTTCTTTCCTCACCCCAGTTCCCATGCCAATCCCTTCATTCCCCATTGTGGTCATGCCTTCTTCACATCTTTTTGCTTTTGTGGGGCATTAGTGGGTCTCCCCACTTGAACAGAACCCCATGAGAGCAGGGCTCATCTGCTGTTTTGTCGTAATAGCTACAGCATAATGAGAACACTTATAGCGTTGCTTTATCGTTAAATTTATTGATTTACTGTGTGTGTCTGTGGTGGTATGTCTGTCTCAGCTTGGGTGTACTTGCCACAGCCTGCATGTGGCAGTCAGGGGACAGCTTGCATGAACTGCGTCTCTACTTCTACCACGTGAGTCCTACAGACAGAAGTAAACTCGTCATGCTTGGTGCCAAGTGGTTTGACTGAGCCACCCACCACCTTCCTCGGAGGTCATGGAGGGTCATGGAAGAAGACATGAATGAATAAACTCCAATGATATTATGGGTAATATATAGACTTTCCTTCACAGAGTGTTGAGAGAACTTTTGGAGTGGAGATCAAACCTACACTGGGTCTCCAAGATAGCACTACCCACTCATTAATTCTCTGATCGGAGATTTGTATATGGAACATCCTATGAGTTAGGCATCCAAGACAGAGCGGTCATGATGAAGAAGGTTCTGTGCTTCTGGAACTTAAACCTAGCTACTACTCACTGAATAAACACCGTATGCCGTTCTGCCTCCTCGGTGTTCTTAGTGCAATAGTGATGGACATGATGGGGTTGAATGCGGTGGGGAGGGCAGCCAGGTACAAACAGAGTCATAAGGGAAATTGTTTTCTAGGGCTGAGAGAACAAATGACAAGAAATATAGAAAATTTAAAAACAGCAGAAATGCATTCTCTCATCACCTGAGGTCTGAAGGCTGAAGACAAGCTGTCAGTAGGAATACATATCCTCCCAATCTGGGGGAGAAGCTCCCCTGCCCGTTTCAGCTTCTGGTATTTGTGGCTGTGGTTTTACTCCAGCACCTGTCTCCCGGGTCTCTTTCCCATCTTAGCATGTCCATTCTTCCTCTTTTCTCCTGTGAACACCAGCCATTGGGTCTGACACCTCTCAAAGCTCCGTGGGGTCTGCTTAGGGCTTCTTATGGAATCTGCAGTGATGGTATTTCCCAGTAGGATGGCATCTCTAGGGTTTCCCAATAGGATGGCATCTCCAGGCACTGGTCATCCTTGCGCCAGTGGGGTACTCTCCAGTCCTCTTCATTGAGTGAAGACCCTGATTAGAGCCAGGAATGGCTTAGAGCAGGTGGGACATTGGTTATGCCATCTTGGCATGGTGACATTCTGAAGACACCTCTGCCGATCCTTTAGCTGTTAGACCATTCAAACAACAGACCCCAGGAAATTAGAATCTTCCTAGGAGTCTCACACTAGGAGAAAGAAAAGACGGAGGTCCTGGTACTAGCCAGAGGGGGATCTTCTTTTCCAGGAAGAGGTTTCACCCAGTTCTGTCAGGACACCTTGCAGGGCAGAGATGATGGTGGACTCATACCTTGACCAAAACTGCATACCTATGCATACTGCTGGCCCTCCGTTTAAACCTCACTTCAGAACCAAAGCTGGACTTTGTGGCAGTAGCAGCTCATTGGTCCTGATCTGTCCTCTTCCTAGCCTGGCCCCAGTGAACCACTCTCTTTTGTCTGCTTTGCTTTAGGACTTTCTTACTTAATCATCCTGTCTCTGACCCTTGCTGGGTTATCTGCCTCGGTTTTGCTAGTTTGTCTCTGGCTTCCAGAGGAAGCTCCTACACCAAAACCAAGCAGTTGCACGGGGCTCCACTCAGGTCTGTACACTTGGGTTAGAACCATGCTCTAATGGTCAAGGGATCCTACATATTTTTAGTCTCTGAATTTGAGTGTTTGTAGGAGAACTCCCACTGAAACGATGGAGCACACACTTGAGCTGCACACAGCCTCTGGAGCCCTTCCTCTCCTGTCTGTGTACAATATTTTCAGTGTCTCATACACACAGGTTTCCAGTGCACCCTCACTGCATGGGAACTCGCTAGGGTTCCAAGCAAACATGGGCTCAGCGCTCTGTCCACCGCAGTGACAGAAGGTGCTCTGAGCACAGCAGGAAGATGGCCCTGTCCTAAGAGCCATAAGTGACCACGGAGTCATCTCCGATCCTGTTTTCCTCGTGTTGCTTTCCTGCAGTGGGCAGCCACTTACGATAGCGAGGATGTGGAAGGAGGAGATGAACCCATGGTCTCCTCCCTTCATTCCTCCTACAGCAGCAAGGTGGAGGCCAGCAGAGGTGGCAGAGGGGGCACAGTAAGAGGTGGTAGAGTGTGCTGCTGATTTGGGTGGCTTTCCTGCTCTTCTGGGAAAGAGCGAAGTGTGTGTGCGCGCGCGTGTGTGCGGCAGCCACAGAACAATAAAGTGTTTAATTCTGCGACGGCTTATTAGAATTCACGGTAGTGATAGAAAAATAGTCATTTTCTTTTCTCTCATGTAGAATGATGTTCAATAACAAGTAAGAGACTGTGTGACAAGTTGAAAGAAGGCCATCACGGAAGGGGAAAAGGAGCCCCCGTGTTTTAGTATCACGCACAGCCCATTTTTCAGGCTCCCACACTTTAGTGCCTTTAACCGCCTATTTTTCTGCGTTCTGTATCAGGCTCCTTGGATCGTCTTGTGTGCACATGACGTGAGTGGCCCCGTGAAAGCAGCTATTTGAGCGGAGCCCCACACGCTCTGCACACATGCCATCTCCTCTCTTCTCTGCTAGGGTGTGACAATGCTCTTGTCAACCCTTACTTTCCCCAGCAAGCTCCACTTCTTTATGATTTTCTTCCCAGCAGCTCATGCTGGGTCCCCCCCCCATTCTCCCACCCCCTGGTGATTTTAAAGAACCTCCTGCTGTCTCCCCTTTTCTGCATTCTCTGTTCCCATCATTCTACCCCCAACACTTTTGGAGGTTCAAGGTTACAAACAAATCCATCAGGAAACCATCAGCACTGGCCTCTGGTCACCTGCTGTGCGTGCTCACTACCTATATTGTGTCACAGGCAGGGCAGCATGCTCTCAGCGGGGGAGGGGTCCCCAAGAGTTCTTTGTCTCAGAGCTCCCCTTCTGTGGGGTGTCAGTAGGGTTACAATTCAAACTCCGCCTTGCTCTGTGGCTTGCAGACAAGGTGGCCAAGGAGAACATGAATGCCACTGAGAGTTATCAGTAATACATTTCTGTAAGCATTGTCTTTTGGTTTGCCAGACGGGCTCTTCCCTCCCAACTCCTGGAGGCAGACAGTGTAGGGCTTGAGGGGTGGTGAGAAGTGGCCTGCTCTTGTTTGGTGAAGGATAGCAAGTGGACAAGCATGCAGAGAGGGCTGTTTGGAAACCAACCATTCTGTAGATGAGAGAGAGAGAGAGAGAAAGAGAGAGAGGGGGGGGGGAGAAGGAGGAGGAGGAGAGAAGAGGAGAGGAGAGGGAGAGCCCTCTCCATATGTATGCTGGCCATTCTGGTCTTGGCTAACAGCGATATGAGAAGGCCTGAAACACTACTCAGAATTGGGACATGGTGTCATTTTCTGGACTTTTTCAGCCATTTTAGATTCCTCTGTTGAAAGTTCTCTGTTTAGGTCTGTACCCCATTTTTTATCGGATTATTTGTTCGTTTGATGGTCAATTCTTTGAGTTCTTTGTATATTTTTAAGATCAGACCTCTGTCTGATGTGGGTTGGTGAAGATCTTTTCCCACTCTGAAGGCTGTCATTTTGTCTTGTTGACCATGTCCTTTGCTTTACAGAAGCTTCTCAGTCTTAGGAGGTCTCATTTATTAATTGTTTCTCTTAGTGTCTGTACCACTGGGGTTCTATTTAGAAAGTGGCTCCCCATGCTAATGCGTTCAAGTGTACTTTCCAATTTCTCTTCAATGAGGTTCAGTGTGGTTAGTTTTATATTGAGGTCTTTGATCCATTGTGCTTGAGTTTTGTGCGTGGTGATAGATAGGGATCTATTTTCATTCTTCTACATGTTAATATCCAGTTATGCCAGCACCATTTGCTGAATATGCTTTCTATTTTCCATTTTATATTTTTTGCTTCTTTGTCAAAAATCAGGTGTTCATATGTGTGTGGACTGATATCCTGGTCTTCGATTCGGTTCCATTGGTCCTCTTGTCTCTGGCCATACCATCCCGAATGTGCCTGATCTCAGAAGCTAAACAGTGTCGGGCCTGGTTAGTTCTTGGATGGGAGACTGCCTGGGAATACCGAGTGGGTTTTTTTTTTTTTTTTTTTTTTTTTTTTTTGTAATTAAATAGGATGAGATGAGAAGGGCTAATATTTGCTGCACACAACTTCCTGACTCTTTGGCCTTGAGGGCCATGGGGACACTGAGCAGAGAGAGGGCTGAATGGACTTGCCCTCTGGTCAGACACTGTGCCAGGCTTCATCCAGCTTAGCCCGTTTCTTTCTCATCAAGCGGCTGTGGGTGTGGACGTCAGCCTCCACTGGATCCGAGGAAACTGAGGTTTACTGAGAGAAAGCAATCAGTTCAAAATCATCTTAAAATGATAGAAAACCAAAGGCAGGATTCCCACCTAGTTCTTTCTTCTCTAAAGCCTGATTCTTTATATTCAAGAATTCAGGTCCCAAATGAGCAATCTTTAAACGTGCCCTCGTTCCTCTGCCCTTTGCTCCTCCATTAGTTCTTCTGCACGTCTCTCCCTCCTTTTTTTTATCATGTGCTTTTATCTAAAAAAATCTTTCCAGCCGGGTGGTGGTGGCACACACCTTTAATCCCAGCAGTTGGGAAGCAGAGGCAGGCGGATCTCTGTGAGTTCAACGCAAGCCTGGTCTACAAGAGCTAGTTCCAGGACAGGCTCCAAAGCTACAGAGAAACCCTGTCTTGAAAAACCAAAAAAAAAAAAAAAAAAAAAAAAAAAAATCTTTGCTACATTTATTTAATTATTGTGCGTGTGTGTGTGTGTGTGTGTGTGTGTGTGTGGGCTTACACACGCCTTGCACGATGTGTGAGTGGAAATCAAAGGACAGCTTGCAGAATCTGGTTTTCTTCTTTTACCTTGTGGGTCCTAGGGTTGGGATTCGGGCTGTCAGGCTCAGCAGCAGGTGTCATTAAACACCAAGCCATCGCTCTGGCCCATATAATACCAGTTTCTACGGAGAGTTTTAAGTATTGATTTTCCGTTCTATAACTGCAGACCCTGCAGAGTCCAGTCCTAGCTAGAATTATCCTTTGCTTAGGACCTCTGTCACATGCCCACACTGGGGTACTCAGTCTCCCTCTGCAGAGCACGGACTCTTCCGCTCCCGCCCCCTCCCCCCTAGAGGATCCTTCCCAAGCTTATCGTCTGTTCTAGCTCACAACACTGCATGCGTTTGGCCACCCCGGCAGCTGATGTTGATTGAATACTGACTTCATACCAGTGGCTTCTATAGGCACATCTCCTGTTTCAGCCTAACATGCCCTCTGGTCCAGGCGGTCACAGGACATGGAGGCGCACACAGCAACTGTCGTGCATGGGACTTGTCCATCACACATGGGGCATGCTGTACTTAGGTTCCTCCGGATGGCTCATGCCCATGTGGTTTTGCTTCCTCTGCGTACTTGGGGATCACAACTCACTTCAGACCCATATATCTGATTTTCCCAGTCTGATGGAGGCGTCCACAGACTGAGCTCGCATCTCACAGTACTTCATATATTTGCTGGGATTAAAAGTTCCATTCACTGAGCCTCTAACATACGAGTGTGGTATAAACTGGCTTCTCTTGCTCACTGCCTCAAACTGCATGGTGCTAAGTATACGATCATCATTCAACTCCTCTTTTGTCTTTTGTTAAAGAATCTGCCTAGCTGGCAGATGCCACTTCTCCAAGTAGGGACCTTGGTTTTAGGCTTCCTGGCTGTCCATACAGAGCCTCTAGCAGAGAAAGGAACAAACATGGTGACCCTTCTTGGGAGGGAATAATGGGATATCCACGGACCAGGAGGCACACATGACCCCCACACACACACACGCACACACACACACACACACACACACACACACACACACACACACACACACGTCTGCTGGAGCTCTGATGCATAGGCGCAAGAGTTGTTATGAGTGGTGGAAATAGAGACTGAGCATGCACAGAGAGGAGGAAGTGGGCTTCGTGGTCTACCAACAGTTGCCTGATCGGGAGGGGATGATGATCTCGCTCTGGTGACACTAATGGACTGGAAGGGGCTGCCTGGAGTGTGTACAGGAGGGATTTGGGGCCATGCCCATACTTAGGAAGAAGGGACGGGTGTGCATTTGTTTTGCATGTAATGCAGTGCACTGTAAGTCCTTGATTTGACCTTTATTAATATATCTCCCCCACAACTGTGGGAGGTAACTCCGTGGTGACTGACAGAGACAGGTGGCCATGGTCACAGACTGCGTGGATGTCAAGTGGCTCAGGAGAGGAAATGTACAATGGAGGGTGGCGCTATGACAAGTGTCTGGAAGGAAGCACAGAGAAGAGGTTACGCCTGGGTGGTGGGAGCCTCTCAAGGCGCATGCGATTGGGTAGTGAATTTGAAACTAGGATAGCCAGAAGTAAGAGATGTCTGGGGAAAATTCCATAAAGCTCAGAGCAGAGATTCCCACAGTGTAAGGGTTAACCCACAATACTGCTATGTGGGCTTGCTCACAGACAAGTCTGTCCCTACCCAGTCTGTGGGAATGTTTATAAGGGCCAGGCGTGGGGCAGAGCTACCACACACCAGATACTGTGCTTGGGGTAAATCAATAATCAAAACATACACATCTTAGCACCATTGACCACCCCCCCCCCCACCACCACGCCAGAGTCTCATGATCAGCACCGTAAGAAATGACACCTGCTAGCAAGGTTTGGCTTCTCCTACATGGGCTACATGGGAAAATAAATTACAAAGTGACCTGATCAGAAAGGCTTTTCTGCAAATGTGGTTGGTTATTCTTTTTGTAAAATTAAATGCGTGTTTGCGTGTGTGTGTGTGTGTGTGTGTGTGTGTGTGTGTATATGCATGGGGGGATTTGTGCACGTGGATGCAGTTGTTCATGGAAACCAGAAGAGGGTGTCAGATCCTCTAGAACTGGGGTTACAGGTGGTTGTGAGCTGCCTGTTGGGGGTGCTGGGAACTGTTCTTGAGTCTCCAGAACAACAGCATGCACTCTTAACTGTTTCTCAAGCAAAATCCCCCATCCTTCAATGTTCTTAAAGTAGGCAGCCTTTTCTCTTTTAGAAACAGGGACAATGAAGATAAGTGAACGTGAAGGAGGGTGCCCACACTCACATGACAGCTAGAATTCAAGCCAGGTTTCTTGACCTCGAGACCAGTGGCTGAGAAGGGAATGGGAGGGTCCTATTCAACACTTCCAGTCTGGTTTGGAGCCTGCATCAAGGTAGTGGAGTTTCATGGTCTTTCTGTGTCTCTAGCCTTAATCACTCAGCTCCTGCATGGCTTCTTTACTTTTGCACAGCACCTCCCTAGACATAATGAATAATATTTGGAGCTGCAAACCAGAGAGCATTTAGTGGTCATGAAGGCTTGATAAAATGTGTACATGGTTTTAAATATTCCATTGTGATGCACGGTAAGACTTGGTTAAAAATGAGAACACGTAAAAGCCTGCCCGATTTGATTGATGACATACCATCAATATTGATGGCCAAGAGCACATTGGGAAGTTGGGAGGCTGTATTTCTGCTGTGTCCTGCTAACATCCAAGTCTACAGGATGATATATCGTGTGGGAGCCTGGGTATCACGCTGCTGTTACACTGACATTAAGTAATGATAATGGGCCTCAGCCTCAGTTTGAAGTAAAATCAGTTTTGAGTGAAACATGGATCGACAGAGTCTGTGTTAGGGAGGGTGCTGCTCACAGCGTCATTAGCTATAGGACTCTGCTTTAGCTACCCCTGCATCTGGGATCAGGGAGGATGCTGTTCTCAGCGTCATTAGCTATAGGACTCTGCTTTAGCTACCCCTGCATCTGGGGTCAGGGAGGATGCTGTTCCCAGCGTTATTAGCTATAGGACTCTGCTTTTGCTACCTCTGCATCTGGGACTTCTCTGAGAGAGGAGGATGGGATGGTGCTCTACCATCTTGTGAGGTACCACTCCGTGAAGAGACGAAGAGAGTTCAGAATGATGTGCTTGCAAGCCAAGGAATACCTTGGATGCCTGCTGAGGCTAGACAGTAGAAGAAGCAATGAAGGATCTTCCTGGGAGCTCTCAGCGGGGAATGGCCCTGCTGATACTTAGATTTGAGATTTCTAGCCTTTGGATTTGGGGTGGTTTATTTCTGTTGTTCTTACACAGCCAGTTTGTTACCCTGCTGTGATAGCCACCGGAAGAGACTAGAAGCCCCTTACAGCCGTATGACTAAGGGTGAGTTAACTGAACTTTCTGTGTTTGTTTCCTCATCTACAAACCTGGGTGGCAACAGAGTCCATTTCTCCTTGGAACAAGGTGAAGATTAAACGTGGAGATGCATGGAAAGAATGTAGGACCTTGTCTGCATTTAGGAAGTGCTTGGATCTGGCCGGCTATTATTATCTTCCACTAGTCCTCAGCATCCTTACTCAGCGGTTCTGGCCATCCACTGGGCTTGCAACAGTGGTATCACTCCATTGCAAATGTGCCCACGCAGTGCTGGGGAGGTGACTCAGTGGGTAACGGCATTTGCTGCGCATGCATGAGGACCCGAGTTTGAATTCTCAGCACCCACATGAAGAAGCCTGGCGCTACTGTACCAGCGTGTTACCTCGGTGTTAAGGGGAGAGTCAAGAGGATCTGGGGAGCTTAGCTAGAACAGCAAGCTTCAGATCTAGTAAGGTACCTGTCTCAAAAGAATAAGGTGAACAGCCATAGAGGAAACTATAGAGGATGACACCCAACCTCTTTCTGGACCCGCCGCAAGCACATGGCCATGTACATGCACACATAAACACACACACACACACAGAGAGAGAGAGAGAGAGAGAGAGTCACAGAAGTAGGGGTGAGATGCTATAGCCATTTCTCAGCAGAATGGCAGTTCAGAGAGCTGCAGTAACCTTGCGGGGATACTGATGATCAGTGGTTGAGCTGGATTCAGGATTCTCTGGCTTCAGCCTTGAATTTATTCACATTAGTATTACTACTCATGTACTGAGCACTTTGTTAAAATGAGCATGTTTTTGTTTTTTACAACAATCATGCAAAATAGATCTTTTACAGACAAAGAAACAGAGACCTGGGGACCTGTCTAGGGTCACAGGGCTGACGAGTGGCAGAGTCCATAGCATTCTCTGTGGTGGGGTGAATAATGACACCCGGAAGTGTCTAAGTACTAGCTCCTGGAACCTGGAAATGTTTACCTCTGTGGGACAAAGAGGATTTTCTGTAGTGGCTGGGGCTCTTCAGATGAGGTGACTGCTGGGCTTTCTCATGGACCCATCAGTGTGACCGCTGGTGCCTTTATACAGAGGTTGACTAGAGGCCTGGAAGGGGATGTGGTCATGGAGACAGGGATGCCAAGCTGTTGCACTGCTGTCTTTGAAGATGGAGGAAGAGGCTGCGAGCCAAGGGATGGGAGATGTGCAACCCGGAGATTGCACCCCTGCAGAGCCCTTGCTTCGTCTGTGGAAACCCACTTTGGGCTTCCAGATCTCTAAGAGCACCACTAAACTTGTGATAATTTGTTACAGCACTGACAGGAAGGAGAGCAAGACATCCCTGGATTCCTTTCCTTGTCTTTGCGACAGAACGCTGGGCAGAAAGGCCTGCCGTGAGCAGCATGGGGACTTCTCTCCCCTGCTGGACTGTCCATCTCCTCTATGCTGTTCTCCTCTGTATCTGCCCAGAGCCCCTCCTCCAGGATAATGGTAATTCTTTTTTTTTCCCCCTAGGGCCAAGAAATCTAAAACTCAAACTCAGCTAATTTCCACAGCGGAGAGAATTTCTTATCTCTTAGAATTGCACACCCGGAAGTAGAGACCCTGGCCTTTCCTTATCATTTTCTTCTGACAATCTTTGCACAATGCCTTATCTTCAGCCTTGCTTTTCAGATGGCCACAGACGATCTTGATACACACAACTAAATCTAAGTGTCTTGCAGTGGAGAGGCACTTCCTCCCTTCTCCTAACCTCTTCCTTGTTCTCCTCCTTCGAGGAAAAAGAAAGGCTTTTCCAGGTGTTTCTCCCCCTACATCCTCTCTGCAGGCCTCCGAGTTCTCGGGCTTACTTGCTGGCAGTACAAGTGGGTCAATGTAATCGTCTTGGACTGCACATAATCTACTCTCTGATAGACAACACGGTCCACTTCCCTCGTGAGCATGACTCTGTTAATCATGTTCTGCAAACACTGGAACATTCTGGAAGGGATGAATGGTTGCTGGATGAGAAGCTAAGCCAGTCAGCTTCAAACAGCTCTTGGCATGTACTTGAATTTCCTGCTAGGCATAGGAAGTTCTAATCTCGAATTCAGAGTCAAAGAGCATGGTGCTTCTCATGCATGCCAACTCGAGTTGATTGCTTATGACTATCTGGGTAAGATGCTGAGGATGCTAGCCACCTCTGAGCTCAGCATGCGTGATGGCCGTGATTGATTAACAATGTCTGCCAAGAGTGTATGTGCTGGGCCGAGAGTTAGAAGGCAAACTTTTTGCCCTCTTTTATTTAAAATAATTGTGTCTGTATCTGTGCATATGTATGTATTCACATGTGCATGTGTGTTTGTGTATGGGTGCATGTATGTGGAGGCCAGAGGCCAACATGCAGTGTGAACTTGCTGATTTAACTAGGTTGGCTGGCACCAAGCTCCAGGGAGCCCCCTTTCTCTGCCTCCCCAGTACTGGGTTTAAAGGCAGATTGAATTTAGGTCCTCATATTTGCCCATAAAGCACTTTACTGAGACCATGACTGGCTTTGGAGCTCCATGCTTCATTCTAACATGGTTCCACTTCCCAGGCACTGCTGGAGATCTGAGTTTTTAGGAGCTGTGTTGTCATGTTTCATCAGCAGTGTGCACATGGGGTCTTTGTCCATCTGAATTCTCATAGCCTCATACACACCCCCTCGATTTTCTCTTGGCTAGATCCAGACAGTTTTCCGTAGCAAACTGGACATTCAGGGAAGCTGGTCCCTGTTCCCACAGTACCACCGGTGTGGAATTGTCGGCCAGGAGGGGAACATGCTTTGGGAACAGCTTGGCCATAGCTTTGGCTTGACTTCAAAAGAGGCATCGGGAGCCTCACTTTTCTGCTCAGAGACTTTGTTCTCAATAAAGGAAAATCTCCCTGCACTTGTAATTCTAGGGTTCTGGGTAGGCCAAATGAGCAGTATTTAAAAATCTTCGCCAATTCCCAAGCGGGGGGCTTTCTTCCGGCTGTCAGCGGCTCCATCTCTGGACTGGCCTCCTCTCGGCTTATCTATGGAGACTAGCCGAGCCCAGCTGCCTCAGCGATGTCCATCTCCCCAGGCACGATAATAACGGGGCTTTTCCATGGAGCAAGTTTTCATTATTTGGAGGTTTTGTCTGTTTGTCACCTGTCCAGCTCATTCCTCATTCTTTTCCAAACAAAGAGTGATTTCTGGGAAAATGAGGTGGCTGTGGCACCTACACATTGTTTCCGACTCCTTCCTCCCTCCGTTCCTCCTCTCCTTACAGCAAATAAAAGTTGGTTTTCTCTTTTTTTTTTTCCAGCTTGTTTGACAAATCTCTGGACACAGTCAGATAAATTTGCATTTCTAGATTCAGTGAACCACATGACAAAAGTTAATTAAACTGGCTTGGGTCGGAGTATCTGCTGGGGGATCGGGAGCACCGTCTCAGTTCTCAGAAAAATCACGGCCCGCGTAGACGCCTCCCGCGCTCCTTGTTGTTTAATAAATATGCCATTCATTCCTTTACTGAGAGATACTCGCGAACCGCTGGGTTTTAAATTTCCGTTGAAGACGTTTAATGATCATACCTTCTCGAAAACTCCCTGCTGGTGTTTGGTCTTCCCAAACTGCAGCATAAAAAAATTCCTAGTGTCTAAATAACTTTGGCGAGATCTTCCCACAATCTAATAGAGGGGTTATGTCTTTCTTGATCTGGGACAGGTCTCTAGGTCCTTATTTGAAGTCCCCACGATGCTTGTGTTGTGCGTGAGTCAATCTAGGCTGCATTCTGCTACAGTAACAAAAAGCCACTGCATCTCACTGACTTCATACGACAAAGGACGGTCCCTTGCTCCTGTTGAATATCCATGAGGATTGGTTGGGGGCTTTACTTAAACCCCGAGTTGGTGGACTATTTTCTCTTCCCATTTCATGGAGAAATAAAGATAGTGAAGCATGCTTAGGCATACTGAAATTTTTCTTCTAAAAATAGCACACTTCCCTTCCGCTTATGTTATGAGTCCAATATGATGTCATGTGTATAGTTAGAAGGGATATGGAGACTCTTAGATAGCACTAAAGTTGGTTCAGGTACATATTTGAAGGTTCTCTTCCCAATAGATGACATCAAAGCCAGGTGACAGGACCTTGTCTTATGTTTCTTCAGGGCAGCATGTGATCCAAAGGCCATACGTTTACGGTACAGTTTATCTCTGGGCAAGATGTTCACTTGTGGCAAAGCATCCAATCAGGGAAACTTTTCACCAAGAGCACAGGGTGAAGCACACAGTGAGCCAACCTCACTGGCAAGGTGAACAGCATCCATGCAGTAAACTGGGAAGTAAAAGACAGACAGCAGGGATGTGTCTGGGTCGAATTTGGAGTTCAGACACTCAGAGATACTCTTGACAGCTCTTTATCTGACATAGTGAAGTCTAGGAGCTGTCTATGTTCTCCTGGGATGGCACACATAACAACTGGAAAGTTGAGTAAGAATAAGCAACTCCTCATCTGTTCCAGACCCAGAGAACATGATGTCATGGTTTCAAGAGGTTTCTAAATCACTCAGGGATTTTACTGAACGTGTACATCCCTGAGGCAATTGGTTCAGGTCCGAGCATGTCACTGACAGGCAAGGCCCCCAGATGTTGTGACAATTTGTG
The DNA here is from genome assembly GCF_950005125.1 of Chionomys nivalis. Classification (NCBI taxonomy): domain Eukaryota; kingdom Metazoa; phylum Chordata; class Mammalia; order Rodentia; family Cricetidae; genus Chionomys; species Chionomys nivalis. The sequence continues at coordinate 11,505,884 of NC_080106.1, read as the reverse complement.
GGAAGAACTCTTAGAAAATTTGCCACCGGCCACGTGACCATCAGGGAGGCAGTGAGCAGGGGGCTGTTATAGCAGAACACTGCTGGTCACTGGTTCTCAGGGCAGCTGTTTCCAGAGGTGGGACACTCACCAACCCAACAGGAATCAAATGTTTACATTCAGGCATATGCTAAAATTCATTTCTCTTTCCATGCCATGCATCCCAATAAATCAAGGGAGACGTAAGCAAAGATATTATTAGTTGCTGTGTCCAGGACATTGATTACTTTTCATAGCCAAGGGTATTAAATTCTAGAAAAAGAATATGACCCTATTGCATAGAAATTTTCTGGAAGGATTGGAGAGACTGGACAGTCCCTGCCAAGAGAAGATGGACAGAGCACTGCTGTGCTTGTAGAAATGCAGGCAGGCTGCTTCTTGTGTCTGTGTACAGCCCCTCTTCAGAGCTCTTCAGAAACCATCTGGATGCCGGCAGAAGTTCTAGCAGCAGGCAAGCAATGCCAGTGTCCAGTAGGGTAACTCTGGCAAATTCCATCACATCTAGGTGTGCGGGTGCAAACTGAGACACCTACTTCATTTATGTGAAGATGAGATGAGCTAACACAGGATATTTTAGGAAAGTGTGGGCATGAAGCTCCCCCGTGTTCATTGCTAACTTGCATCACCTTTATTGCCATTCCCACAACTCGCCCGCGGTCAGTGTCATTGAAAGGCACGGGACGGAAGACGGGAGCCGTACAACTGTTTTCTGTAGGCAGTTGCAAGAATTCGACCAACATTCGTCATGGTTGGTTCTAGTTTCCATTCATTTGGATGGAGGGCCTCGGTCGACTTGAACTTCAGAAGATTTTATTTTCCCATCAACCTTTTGTTTAATTTAAAAAAAAAAAAAACAGCCTTAAACTCCAGTCCAGCAGTGAAACTGACTGATGGTAGGAAAAAAAAAATCTCCCAGACAAGCTTTTCGAGCACTCTGCATTGACCCAAGGTGACTCCCCTGATGGGTACATCAATGACAGAGGGACAGAGGTTAAGCCAAATAGATTTGAGATCTGAAATTGGACCCTCACAGCACGCTCTCCGTGTGCATCACTGACAGCCCTGAGGGCGGGGCCAGGTCCAGGAGGAACAGCTGCTGCACGGCGTGTGTGCGCTCATAGCCTGGCATCGCACGGCATCAGCTAATAGGAGAGAAGCCCGCAGGGTCCCATCGCGGAGGAAACCGACAAGGTCAGATGGCTAGCCTCAAGCCCTGGCCATCTCTGCGTGCGCCTAGTGCATTCTACTCAGGAATGTAACTGTGCCCCCGACCCCGAGTGTGCAGGTCTGTGTGTGTCTAGCCCGTTCCGTGGGCTAAGAGTTCACAGCCTTAGCTTTGCTCCATGCTATTTGGCCAGGAGTTAGCAGAGATATGATATAAACTGTAATTTGGCTCGGAGAAGCAGAGAAACTTCAGCACAAGAGAAAAATTATCTTGCAAATAAATAAGTCCATCCAAATTACTAAGTAGGACTCCAAGAAAGGATCTTCATCCTGCTGAGGATAGCTTTTAACCAAGAGCAAGCTCAAGGTTACCAAGGCAATGAGTCTATGCGGGGTGGGGGGAGGGGGTGTTGCACGATGAACCAGGCCTGCGGCAGGGTCACTATCAGCTCCCATGAGGGCTGGGCTCCAAAAGGATTGAGCAGGCACAGTTCTCATGAGGTCTAAGGCTTGTGACTTGGGGACAGTGACCCCTATAACTGCATATAATTCCTGATACTCACTATGGGACAGGCATATATTTTATATACATTGAAACATTTGGCGTTTATCTTAAGAAGCCATTGCTATTATCCTCATCTCGGAGAGCCCACAGGCCTCAGAAGGCTGGGTGACTTGTCTGACTTAGAATTAAGAAGTGGCTGAAGACAGGCTCAGGACGTCTGACCCTGGACCGCTCTGCAGCTGTGTGAGGGAGGACGTGTTTATGTTTAGACACTGGACATGAGTAGTAAGCACACACAGTATGGTCCGGGCTTTAGCTGAGGGAGCAGAAACTTCAGCTAGGCCGGAGTTTGGTTAATTTCTCAGATTCCTCCAGCAATATCTGGTGCATAAGACCAAAGGAGATTCACACCTTACATGGAGACAGAGGCACTATTATAGGAAGTATCTCACCATGTACGCTGTTCTGTGGTCAGTATCTTTTTCTCTTCATGTGAGTGGCAGGATTGTTTAGTGGGTGACAGCGTGAGGCTTCCGGGCCACCACTGGAATCTCAGCACTACCTCAGGCAGGCGATAACCTCTTTATCTCCCTTTGTTGCTTTGTAAAATGGATATGATAGCAGAAGCTCTTCTTGGGACTGATATGAAATTTACATAATGGATGCAAATTAACATGTGGAATGTGTCAATGTGCTCAATATTTGTGCCTAGAGAATAGTGACTTTCTCAGTATATATGTACACATATATATGATATTGTATATCTATGATATGTTTGTATGATATTAAAAATTCTCTTTTCCCTCATGACTGGGGCTACAGTTTGTACACACACACACACACACACATGCACGCACACACGCATGGGGAGCATTGCACATAATCATACTTCTGTCTACCAAGGACTGGTCCCATGACCAGCTGCACATACCAACATTTACAGATGTTCAGGTGCCTTCTATGAAACAGAGTAGTGCTTGCACATCACCTGCACATAGTCTTCTGTGGGCCTTCCATCAGCCCTAGACTACTTACAGCACCGGCTACAATGTAAATGCTATGCAAATAGTTGTTTTGTTATAGCTTCTTAGGGAATAACGACTCAGAAGGAAGTTATGTTCATGCTTAGTACAGGCACAGTTTTGTTTTCCATCTCCAGTTGACTGAATTCACAGGTTTCTAACCTATGGATATAGAGCTCATGGATGAGGATCTCTATCTATCTATCTATCTATCTATCTATCTATCTATCTATCTATCTATCTATCATTCATCTATCTATCTATCCATCCATCTTTCTATATCTAGCTATCAATCAATCTATCATCTATCTATTTATGTGCACATGCACATGTATTTGTTTAATAAAGCAATGTTGGCATTATGTCAGTGACCTCATTAACCCATTTGCTGACCTCTTCTGGACTCATGTGGACTTGGATCTTTTGTCCTAATCTGCTGTGTGACCTTGGATGACCTGGATCCACTGCTTGTGAGTTCTTTGACCTCAGTTGCAAAGGGGACTGAGGTAACATATAGCAATAGTGTCTGTTATATAGTAGGTGTATGTGTTTGCTTTCTGTTGCTGTGATAAAAACACTCTGATCAAAAGAAGCTTAGTGGAGGAAAGGTTAGCTCACAGCTCCGGAAGGGATGCAGTCCCTTGTGGTAGGGAAGGCATGGCAGCAGGAGCATAGACCTGCTGGGAGTCAAAAAGCAGAGACGATATTTCAGTCAGACACCGGAAGCAGAGAGAGAAAGAACAGGAAGTCTGGTGAGGCTAGAGGCTATAAATCCTCAAAGTCCAGCAAGGCTCCACCTCCTAAAGGTGCCATAACCTTCCCAAACAGTGCCACCAACTGGTGGCCAAGTGTTATGACACATGAGCCTATGGGTGAATTTCTCACTAAAATCACCGACCTACACTGCAGATGATATCCTTTCCCATCACCTTCTGAAGTATCCTTTGAAACTGACCTTGAAAGAACTTACTCCTTATCTGTTCATCATTTGAGAATCAACCCATCTTGTATTTGGCCACAGGCCCTACAGAGAGACCAAAGGAACCTGCTCCTGCCCTTGAGGGGCTCTGTCTTTCTTTCTTTCTTTCTTTCTTTCTTTCTTTCTTTCTTTCTTTCTTTCTTTCTTTCTTTCTTTCTTTTTTAAATATATATTTTGAGACAGGGTTTCTCTGTAGCTTTGGAACCTGTCCTGGAACTTGTTCTTTAGACTGGGCTGACCTGAAACTCACAGAGATCTGCCTGCTTGTGCCTTCCGGGTGCTGGGATTAAAGGTGTGCGTCAGGCCGAGGGTCTTGTCTAAAGCCCCACACAGCTGTGGGAATGCTGCAAATGAAAGGCATCGCACAATACTTCTTAGGGTCCACAACTGCTGCTCAAAAAGCTCGGAGCAGAGCTGATTAAACCCCATGATACTGGGGGTTGTGAGACTGTACAGAGTGGCGAAGGGAGTTTGGGAAGGAGCCTCAGGCTGTCCTTCTGATGAGTTCCTAGGTGCTGTGGCTGCTACTGCTGCAGGTGGTGGTAGTGGTCCATGGGCTGCACTCAGAGTAGGTTTAGGAGACCATAGACACCCGCAGAACCCAGTCCCCTCAAGCTCCTAGCCTTTTGAGCCTATGCTCAAAAAGCTGGTCCTTTGAACTAGGCTGAGATTCAGATTGAGAAATTGTGCACCATGAAGATTTCTGCATGCCTGTCTTATTTGTCTGGGCTAATTTCCTTAGATAGTGTGGTACCGATCTTGACTGTCAAGTGGACTGCATCTAGAATCAGCTACACTCAAGCAGGTGGGTGAACCCGAGAGAGGTTTTCTCAGCTGTATTATTTGAGGTGGGAAGAGCCACCCTAAATCTAAATCTGGTGGCAGCCCACCTAAAAGGATATGACAAAGGAAGCTTTTGCCCTCTGCCTTCCTCCACTCTTGCTTTCAACTTCATCTATTCGTTTATAAAGGTTTTCCTCTGCTGGTATTAAAACCTACTTCTTCGTGATTGCAGTGTAGATGGAAGACCAGCAGCTCTAGGAATCCTACAGGACCCTAGAACCAGACTGGGACTACTGAGGCATCCAAGTTTGTGGACTGAACAACTACTGTATTCTTAGCCTTCCTACTGAGAGACAACTATTGGACCACAGCCTGTAAGCCACTCTAATACACACACACATACATACCCCCACATATATATTACACTTCTATCTATCTATCTATCTATCTATCTATCTATCTATCTATCTATCTATCTATCTACTATCTATCTATCTATCTATCTATCTATCTTCTATCTATCTATCTATCTTCTATCTATCTATCTATCTATCTATCTATCTATCTTCTATCTATCTTCTATCTATCTATCTATCTATCTATCTATCTATCTATCTATCTTCTATTTAGCTATCAATCATCTATCTATCTATCTATCTATCTATCTATCTATCTATCTATCTTCTATTTAGCTATCAATCATCTATCTATCTATCTATCTATCTATCTATCTTCTATTTAGCTATCAATCATCTATCTATCTATCTATCTATCTATCTATCTATCTATCTATCTATCTTCTATCTATCTATCTATCTTCTATCTATCTATCTATCTATCTATCTTCTATCTACCTATCTATCTTCTATTTATCTATCATCTATCTATCTATCTATCTATCTATCTATCTATCTATCTATCTATCTATCTTCTATTTAGCTATCAATCATCTATCTATCTATCTATCTATCTATCTATCTATCTATCTATCATCTATCTTCTATTTAGCTATCAATCATCTATCTATCTATCTATCTATCTATCTATCTATCTATCTATCTATCTTCTATCTACCTATCAATCATCTATCTATCTATCTATCTATCTATCTATCTATCTATCTATCATCTATCTTCTATTTAGCTATCAATCATCTATCTATCTATCTATCTATCTATCTATCTATCTATCTATCTTCTATCTACCTATCAATCATCTATCTATCTATCTATCTATCTATCTATCTATCTATCTATCATCTGTCTGTCACCTGTTTATCTGCTATCTCTCTCTCCTTGTGTGCCCTTGTTCATTGGGTCAGTCTGTTCCTTTAGAGAACTCTGACTAACAGAGATGCTATGGGTAGCTCATAGAGAAATCTAGCAGAACATCCCTGCAGGACATGTCAAGGGCCAGAAGCCCACACCTGGGCGTTAAGCTCTAAGCCAGGACTTCTTAAGCTTGTGTCTGCTTGTGACTCAAGTTCATGCAAGAAAACTGTGGGCAACATTATGTTTATAAACATATAGGACAGATATACAAATCAAACATTTTCTGATAATAAATCAAGTAGAAATTTATTTTAAAACAATTCTTTGGTATATGCAGAATTTTACCATTTCTCAACCACAAAAGCACATCTTCATACTAATGGGATAGATGCGCTTGTTTGGTTTCACATAAAGAACCAAACCTTGGGTGGATATTTGGTTCTGTAGCACATAGAACATCAACACTATTTAGAATGGGTGGCTGTTTTGATTTTATAATTACCAGTACTGAACATGCTCTTTGTAAAAATGTATAGTTTAAAATGGTGGAAATATGTTCAGGATCATTGCAGAAGCTGTGGAAAAGCTTGTCCCAAGTTTTAGCCAAAACTCATTAGACGATCTCAAGTCAGTAACTTAAATAGCAGTTTTTAAAAAATCCTGTTTTACTGCAAATATATTCTGATTTGATGCGTACATGCTGAGGAATGGCTGTAGCAAAGTACCAAAAGCTTTGTTGTCTATAATTAAATTTTTATGTGTTTATAAGAGCAGAAATCTTTGTATGTGGGGTAATGACACCACAGTCTATAACACACAGGAGCCTCAGATCTGGGCTGGGTGTCTCAGGGATTATCTCTGCTTTGTTACATATTTTATTTTGAACTAATCTTTGGTCACTGCGCATTTAGACACATTTTATTCTTGCCCAATCTTTCATGGCCCCTTATGGAGTTGCCACCTGAAGCCAGGGCCTAGGCCACAGGGTCCTTCGGAGAGCTGGAGGGGACAGGTGCGAGGCTGCGTGGTCCAGCCACTCACTTGCTGACCCAGAGGAGACTGGATTCCTTTGAGGAGTCGGACCTCACTTGCAGACCCACCTTTGCGCTTACTCGTCTGGATCCAAAGTCAGGTCGGTCTTTAAGGAATGCCAAGGACTTGCACTTATTGTCCGGGTGGCTCTTAACCGACTGGCAGCTGATAAAATGGTATTCGGAAAGAAAATCATCGAAGAGCCGAGAACCAGAAAGCTTGTGGGAGGAGTACAACGCTAAGGGGATAACTCCCTTGTGTTTGGGGGGAAATTTCCTACCCTTGCAATCTCATGGCGGCCGTGGCACTGACTGACAGGAGCTTCGCTTCGTCGACTGTTTCTGCCCATCAGGGCCTGTGCCAGGAGCCTCCCATAGGCCACGCGGTTCAATAGAACAGAAGGAGATACTTCTGCTTCGGAGATGAGGTGACGCAGGAGCTGATGCAGAGCAAGTGCCTAGGGCCGCCAGGGTAAAACAGTAGAAATCAAATTGGAGCCTTGTGGCGGTTCGGTTGAGAAATGTCTCCCATAGGTTCATGCTTTCGTGCCATTGTTCCCCTGCTGGTGGCCCTGTCTGCGGGAGGTTATGGAACCCTTATGAGGTGGAGCCTTGCCGGAGGAAGTATGTCATGGATTGTAGAGGGCTTTGAGGGTTTATAGCCTCATACTGTTGCCCATTTCCTCTCTCTCCCTTTCCCTCCCTCCCTACTTTGCCCCCTCTCGTTCTCTCTGTTCCATGGGTGTGGATGCAATGTGACCAGTCATGTTCCTGCACCTACTGCCATGCTGTGCCTTCTCTGCCATTAGTGGACTCTGTCACTCTGGAACTGTGAACTAAAATAAACCCGTTCTTCCTGAAGTTGCTTTTGATTGTGATGTTTTATCACAGCCCACAGAGAGTTAACCAATACAGTTAGCTCAGGAACATTCACTCCCAACCCTATACTCCAGCCTCTTGCTAGCCTAGCACAGGTGCGAAGACTCTCATCTAGTCTCCGACCACTCTGGAAGCTGGCAGCTTATTAACTCTCAATGAAGTTCCTTTCAGTGCGAACAGTTTCTTTTGGCAGAAAATTCTTTGCTCGTGGCATTGGCACTCCTTCAAGAGTACACCGAAACGACCCAGCAATCCCACTCCTAGCGATCTGTCCAAGTGAGCTGGAAACCTGTGTTTGCACAAGATCTTACATACCCGAGCTCACGGCAGTGTTAGCGCCCTAGACAACGAGCAGAGACAACTTAATGCTCACCAAACAATGAACAGGCAGAAAAACATCTATCTGTTCAATAAAATATTATTTAACAACAAAAATTAAGTGTCGGTATGTGTTACAAGGTGGGTTATTGTTAACACATCATGGTAGAGAAAAGAAGGTAGTCAATGAATGAATTGCTCATTGCTCATCCCGTTGACATTAAATGCCCAGGAGAGACATAGCTGCAGCCACAGAGTTGGTCAGTGGACTCCGGGGGCTGCAAGGAAGGAGGGAGGGAGAGAAACCATTAGGATATGAGTTTTCTTTCGGGGACGAATGAAATGTTCTGGAATTAGATGGAGACTATTGTGTGTGATTGTGAATACCACAAGAGCTACTGAATTAAACTCAGAATGTTATGTTTTGTGGTATATGTCATGTCTCAATGAAATAATTTAGATAAAATAATCCCTCCTTCCATATTTTAAACACAGGATTAACTCAAACAGGTCTGTACATATTTGAGACTGCCTGGCTTGGCAGTGCAGATTCTCTTCTCCAAGATAAGCAGCAGGTCTGATCCCGTCAATCCTCCTCCTCCTCCACCCTTCTTTTTCTGTGTTGGGGGAAGGCAACCCAGTGAATTTAAGTAGGCTTAATAGGAACAGGATAAGGGCTTACTTAGAGGAGCTTGGACAATTTACCACCAATGAAAATACCTGTCCTTCCACTAGGAGGCATTACCTACGTAGCAGTCCTCAGGAAGAGGTGGAGCTTCGTGAGCACCTCCCACTTTGGCATACTGATGGCCCAATCTTTTGGTGATCTTAGGCAGCTGATTACAGCTCTGTTGGTCCAAGGGTGCAATGGGCGTCTTCTGTCTTCTTTACTTGAACTGTAGTTAAGATCCGTGCTGATTTCTTTCTTTCTCACTTGCCCCACAGAGACAAGGTTGTTCCTTTAGTGCGCGCCCTCCTAAGCCTAGCACTGTTGCAGCTGCAGACTCGACTTGGTAGGCTACTGAAGAACAAACCCTGCCCTCCCTGTCATTGTCTAGTCAACCTATAAAGTTGGTGTTCATGGATTGTATGTTCATTTTCAGTTTTGAATTACTATCGTCTGTGATTCATTGTTTTTTTTCTAAGAAGCCCAAAACAGATTTTTTTATTATCTTTGAAAATTTAATTTGAATGATGAGTTTTTCAAAAACCGTTATTGCCCTTGGTAGACTGTAAGAGCCACCCCAATCCTTAACTCTGCTGTGCATCCTTGCTGGCTTGGCTTTGAAGCTTTTTCCAGCAAGGGGAAAAGTTGCCTGCTCGTCTCCTGACTCCAGGCTGGCCATGCGACTGTGCCCAGTAGCATGCAGCAGACAGGCCAGCATGCAAGCTGCAGAGTGGCTTCCTGCTCTGGACGACTGTGCTGTTTAGCTCGCATGAACAAATCCAAGCCTGTTTCTGTAGGATGAGATAAAGTTCACATAGGTGTGTGTGTTGTGCCAATGCTCAGAAGGGCATCTTTCAAGCCAACCCAGCCTGTGGCTAAAGATGCATGAAGGATCCCAAATGAGATGAGAAAAAGCACCAAATTGACTCCAGGCCAAATTGTCAACCCACAGAAATGTGAGATAAACAAATGATTGCTGTTTGAAGCCACGGGTTTGGGGCGTGTTAATAATGTGACAGAACTCCAGTGAGGTGTTCCCTGTCTGTCTGGGGTACGGAGACATGAAAGGGCTCCAGCTCCTAACTGCAGACTCACAGGTCACTAGGGACATGCTCACAGCGCGGCTTTACTCCTCTTGAAAGCCTACAAAGAGCCATAAACGTGAAGAAATCCGAAGGGCTGAACTTGTGGGCGAGCAGCTGGTCCTCGAGCAGTTAATCAGGCACTAAAAACCAGGCATGCCCAGAACAAGAGAAAGTGAGGTGAGGGAGTCGGAGCAGAGACAACTGAGGTATTGATGTTTTCGCTGAGAGCTTTAGGCTAACAATAGTAAAATACTTAAAAAAAAAAAACAAAAAAAAAGATGGGAAATGAGTAATTGAATGAGTGATGGGAAATTTCAGTGACAGAGCCTTTAAAACGGAATACAGGTTCACACTCACTCATGGGAATACAGGTATACACTCACTCACGGGAATACAGGTTCACACTCACAGAAATACAGGTTCACACTCATGGGAATACAGGTTCACACTCACTCACGGAAATACAGGTTCACATTCACCCACGGGAATACAAGTTCACACTCACGGGAATACGGGTTCACGCACACTCACGGGAATACGGGTTCACGCACACTCACGGGAATACTAGAATGGAAAACTGCGAGTGCAGACTGGACATTACAGAAGAAAGGAGCATTGAGCTTGAACCAGGACCCCAGAAACCACAAAACTGAAGCAAAAAGAGAAATATAAAAATGATGGTAAAAGGGATATGGACTAAAGGAAGAAAATTTAACACAGCTGTAGGGGTTTGAGAAGGTATCAAATAGTGAAATAACCACTTTCCTTGTTCTCTCTCTCTCTCTCTGAGTGTTAGGTAGAAAGGAGAAATGGTGGCAGATGAATAGCCAGAATAAAAAATACAGGATGAACATTTCAAAATTGGATCCCAGCAATTCATTGTTACAAGAAAATTTCAGCCAACATTAACACTAAGTAGGATTTTTAAAAACGAGAAACTCACCTGTAACATTGTAGTCAAACCAATAAAAGTAAAAGAGAGTTAAAGAGAAACTGCAATGTTAGCCTGAGAAGAAAAGGAACGCCTCTTAGGTACAGGGAACAGTGTGGGAATGGGAGCAGACATTCCAGCTGAAACAATGGGGACCAGAGACAATGGAATGGAATCTTTAGAGAGCTTGAGATACAAATAAAATGTCTCATCCCAGCATTCCATATCCAGCAAAAATACACTTGAAAGTAAAGTCAAACTAAAGGTACTTTATTTAATGAAGAAAAGAAAACAGAGTTCATGGCCAGCAGACCAGACCTTCAGGGAATGGAAAAGAAACTCTCCAGGCTGAAGAGAAATGATACTGGGTGGGAACTCAAGGATATAGAAATGAATGAAGAGTCTTACATAATGTCTAGGTAAACCTTAAACCTAAGTCTGGGATCTTTTTTCAAGACTGTCTTCTTATGTAGTCCAGGCTGTCCCAGAGCTGGCAAATCCTATCTATCTCTGCCTTCTGGGTGCTGGAATGACACACCACCAAACCCAACCAGAAATTACTTTATTTACTTAATTTGTGTGTGTGTTCTTGTGTGTGTACAAAGGCGTGTGTAGTGTGTGTGCATGGGTGTACAAGTCTGTGTACAGGGCAGAGGTCAATGTTAAGTGTGTTCTTTAGTCATTCTCCACTGACTTTAAAGAGAGGGTCTCACACTGATCTGGAGTTCACCATCTTGGCCAGAGAGCCCCAGAAATTGTCCTGTTTCTGCCTCCCCATGGCTGGGGTTTATAGGCATATGTTACCATGCTCTGCTTTGATATGGATGCAGAAAAAGCATTTCACTGCCTGAGCAAGTTATTTTTCTACATATGAAGTATATAAAGGAATAGCAATAATTAAAATGAAAACAATAGCTACCTGTTATGGGCATCTGTGATATAAAGGGTGGGAGGGGTAAATGAGACAGCCATTGCAAGAGTGCTTTGCTCTGAATGAAGTCAGCGAACATACATTCTTCAGTCCAGCAGCAAGCCGGTGGCCATGTGTGGTTACACAGGCAGCGCTACGACTAGTGTTCAACTCAAACAAAATTTGTAGCTCTAGCAAATGAGAGTTCAAATGAGAACTCAAAGCAAGACCACCTTTTCCCCCTTGCAAAATTGTTTTTTGTTGTTTTTCTGCCAGGAATGATTGTCATTTTCACTGTGGGTATAAAATTTACATTAGATTTCAAGACTTAGCATGAGGGAACTTCCAAAATGTAAGATCTCTCAGCAGTATCTTCTGTGGTTGTTATTTGTTGAAACGATAGTATATTGAGTATATTAGGTATGGATTATTAATCGGCGTGTGTTTGCATGTGTTGTATGTGTTCACGCTTGTTTGGATGCAGCTGAGTGTACAGACAGGCATGGATATCTAAATCCATGGTTCTGGAGGTCTGAAGTTGAAATCAGACATCCTCTTTGGTAACACTTCACTTTGTTGATTGGGGCAGAGTCTGTCACTGTACCCAGAGCTAGCCCATTCTGGTTAGTCTCTTTTACAAACATGTCCTAGGGATCATTTGTCTCTGCCTCCTGAGTGTGGAGATCACAAGCTGCTGCCATGCTTGATTGACTTTTACACAGGTTATAGGGAACTGAACTCTGGTCCTCATTGCTTTCACAGCAAGCACTTCATTTACGGAGACATCTCCCTATTCCCAATAAATGAATTATTAATTTAATGTCAATGATTTCTTTTAATTTTGTTAATATAGCTAGGGAATTTGACTTTTCCATAATATACATATGTGTCTCAAATTAGATTTTTATAGATAGTGCTACTCTGGAGAAATCACTGAAAATATAGCTCAGAATGATGGAACTAAACGTCTACTAAGGGAGATAAATTGGAGTAATGAAAAGTATTCATTTTACTCAAAATAATAAGGAAGGAAAGAACAAAGGAGCAGATGGAGGAAATGGAAAACAAGCGCCACGAGGGAAGGGTTAATAATCCCACCAATAGTTAGATTAAATAAAAGTGAACCCAGGACTCCATTTTTTTCAGATGAGATAAAAATGTGAGAATGAAATGGTGCATATGAGTGACAATTTAACTATGAAGACAGACTGCAGCGGAGAAGAGAAAGGGAGATATACTGGGTTGAAAGGAATTGCAACAGTTGATGTGTCTAGGCGGGTTTCAGGAAAGTGTCTCCACACACTGGAAGTAAATAGGAGTGCCTCAGTATGGTGGGTCAGTTTGTCAAGCAAACACAGCAGACTGATATGTGCTAGAGCAAAGCAAAACATTACGTAGCTAAGAGATAAATAAGAAAGCTCAGAATCTGGGGCAAAAGAGATGGTTCTGTAGGTAAAGCACTTCCAAAGACTTGAGTGTGATCCATAAACTCCATACAAAGGCTACTTTTAATCCCAAAACTGAGGAGGCTGAGACGGGTGGATCCCTGGGGCTCACTGGTCAGCCTGCCTAGACTATTCCACAAGCGAGAGACCTTGTCTCAAACAACAAGGGGGATGGAACCTGAGAAATGATACCTGAGGTTGACCTCTAGCTTCTGTGTGCACATTCATATACATGCACATTGACTTGCATCTTGTGTAAATATGCACACAAACATTTATGATCGTAGTTGGCTGTCTTATTACTTCTTACCTGGTAGTTAATAGAAGAGAAATAAATAAAAAATAGACTTTACAAATTTACTAATAAAAGTAACATAGAAAGGAGCAGGATTGCTATAAGACACTTTGACCAAGGAAAGTGAGAAAAGAGTTTATTGGGTTTTACAGTTCCAGAGGGTTAGAGTCTGTGACCATCGTGGTGGGGAGGCAGCCATGGTGCTTGAGCAGTAGCTGAGAGGTTACAGAGAGAGAGCACACACAGACACATACACACACACACACACACACACAGAGAGAGAGAGAGAGAGAGCGCTAACTAGGGAATGGCATGAGTTATTAAACCTCAAAGACCATCTATAACTCACCTTTTCCAACAAGACCACACTCCTAATCCTTCCCAGACAGTTCCATCAACTAGTAACCAAGCATTTGAATATATGAGCCTATGAAGGGCCATGCTCGTTCAAACCACCACATTCTACTCCTCCCTGGACCCCGTAGGCTTATAGCCACATCATAACACAAAATGCATTTAGCCCAGCTTCAAAAGTACCAGTAGTCTTTCACAGTCTCGACACAGTTTTAAAAGACCAACATCTCATCGGAGACTCAAAGCAACTTAATTATAACACTCTGTAAAATCGAAATCAAAAAGGAGGTCACATCCTTCCAACATACAATGGCACAGAATAGACATTACCATTCTAAAAGAGAGGAATGAGGGCCAAGTGAAGAAATACTGGACCAAAGCCAGATGGGAACCCAGCAGGGCAAGCTCCAAATCCTGTAGCTCTGTATCTGACTTCCACACATTCCTGTCTTGGGCTGGTTCCACTCCCTGTGTGCAGCTCTCCTAGGCGGCAGGCATCCAGCGTCTCTGGCATCTCCAACATCTTGGGGTCTCCAGTAAAATCCAGGCTTGTCTTTCACAGTTTCACACAGTGGTCCCCATTTAGGGTGGATGGAACCTGAAAAGTGGATTCCTGAGACTCCCTGCCACTGTTAGCCTCAGCGTCAGCTTCTTTCCTTAACCAGGGGAGAAGATTCCTCAACCCCTGTACTCCTCCACCCTACCTGACTCTGAAGCAAGAAACAAGGCGGAGGCAGCCAAGTTCTGCCCCCTGCTGGGGAAGGTACCTGACTCCCTCCTGGAATTACATTTGCATAAACTTTTCTTTGTTGCTTTCCTTTGTTTTAGGAGAAGATTCCTTAGGCATTTCCTCCTCACAAGCCCCGGGTCTTGCCCTGAGCGCACAGTGTCCTTCATTACAGCTTTCCTTAGGTCTTTCTTTAAACTTCTCACCTCTAGGAGCACAAACCGTGCTCTAAAGTTCTATTTCCTGGTGTGCTTTTTCTCCTTAAACTGTCCATTCTCTATTTCTTTTCACCCTGCTTGCTCTCTCTCATTGTTGACCCGCCTAAGAGTAATCAATGATCGACATGTGACACGGTCAATATTAGGCTGCCTGAAATCTCCTGAGCAGCCATTTTTCTTTGCCAAAATATCACAATAATGGTCTCTAACAGAGCTGCTAATACTGTTCCCTTCTGAAACCTCTTAAGCGGGGCCTCCAGAGTCAACATCACTTCCAGAAGTACTGTCTATTGAGATGGTTCCTACGGGGATGGCCTATTACACCCAGTGTACAGTGTTCAGATGCTTCCCTAATGCAAATTCTCCAGTCTTCCACATTCTAAACACAGCATGGCTGACCATGTGTCACAGCAATATCCCACTCCTGGTACCAATTCCTGTCTTAATTACTTTTCAGTAGCTGTGACTGATAACTTTTGAATCCATAGTTATTGGAAATCTGCTGCCGCTGGTGTAATAAGCCAGCCAAACTGAATTATTAAATCCAGGTTTAATGAACAGAGCAAAGAAACTCCTGGGTGACCCTCAGGAGGGCAAAGGAAGAATTACGTGGCAAATATGGCTACCAGGTCTTAAGTAACCTGTAGGCGTTACGGTCTTGAGCAGCCCACAGGGGAGGAGTTGACCCTTGGTGGACTTTCTGAGGGAAGGGATTCCTGCTTGGTGGGCTTTTTGAGGGAGTGGGGTTTGGAATGGGAGGGGTGAGACCTGAGCATGGAATGGGGCCCCAAGATGGAGATTCCAAACATCCCAACCTTTTTGGATATATAGGATGCCAGTGGGGCTTCCACCTAAACAATGATAAGACACCACGACTAAGACAGCTTATACAAGAAAGAGTTTGGTGGTCCTTATAGTTCCAGAATTAGAGTCCAAGGCCAGCATGGCAGGGAGCATGGCAGCAGTCGGGTAGGCACCTGCTAGAGCACTAACTGGGAGCTCACACGCTGAGACAACGACCACCAGGCAGAGAGGGTTACTGGGGTAGTGTGGACTTTTGAAACCTCAAAGCTTACCCCCAGTGAGCCCGCTCCACCAAAGCCACACCTCCTACTTCTTCTAAATAGTTCTACCAACTAGGGACCAAGAATTCTCATGTGTTTTAAGAGACTATGGTGGTGGTGGTGGTGGGGGGGTGATTCTTGTTCAAACCAACACAGGCACTATCACTTACACACCCCAAGGGCTCTTCTATTCATGCATTTAAGTGGTCTCTGCATTTGTGACAACATGCTAAGTTCACATCTGTATGGTCAACAGGTCAACAGGTACCTCCATGTGCTATGGGAAGGTGC
Source organism: Chionomys nivalis (assembly GCF_950005125.1). Lineage (NCBI taxonomy): Eukaryota > Metazoa > Chordata > Mammalia > Rodentia > Cricetidae > Chionomys > Chionomys nivalis. Next base: position 11,489,906 of record NC_080106.1, on the reverse strand, counting down.
ATCTGTGCCACGGATGGTAAGGAAACAGGTTCGAAGGGAACTAAACCAAGCCTGCCATGCTGTTACAAATTGGTTCTTATTTTTTCTGACTAGTATCTATCTACTTGCAGATATTTAGAAACAATTTATAGTTACAACCCCCAAATATTCTTTTCGAATTGCGTAGTGTCTTTAAGATCATTTTATGTCAGGATATAATGATAGATCTGTCTCTCAAGCTCTTTCAGTTGCATTGCTCATCAGAATGTATTATAATTTACTTAGCAATTTATGTGTAATTGCACCATTAGGTAAATTCTGGATTTTCACAGCAAGGCATGATGTGGCAACGAGACTACATCTCCTGCTTCTTCTCACAGGTGTGCGGGCATTTTCCTAGGGTCAGCCTCTGCCCGGGTGGAAAGGTATTTGCAATGTAAAGGTTCTGATCTGTGTCCACTTTTTCGCCACAGAGAATGACTTAAGAGTCACCCTCCCTTGAACAGTACACATGAATAATGTTGACATATTTTAGTCAAATCATGAAGTTGGATTTTTAAAATTCATTTGCAGCTTTTTTTTTTTCTTACTTACATTTTAAAAAGTTACTTAAGGTCCATGGATGTTTCATGCACATGTGTGACAGTATGCCACAGACATGCCTGGTACCTGGGAAGGCCAGAAGAGGGAACTGGAATTCTCTGGAACCGTAGCTACTGATGGTTGTGAGCTGTTGTGTGTGTTGGGAGTTGAAACCAGGTCTCTGGAAGAGCAGCCAGCACTGTTAACTGTTAAACTAACTTCTGAGCCCCTCTAGCCCTTTTGTTATCAATTTGAGAAGAATGGATATGAATTAATAAGACGAACATATTGGGTCTGGAGAGAGGATTTAGCTGGTAAGAGTGTGGGTTGTTATTTGCAAAAAACCTGCAGTACCGATGTCAGCTCACAAACACTTGGGACTCCAGCTCCAGGGGATCAGATGGCATCTTCTGGCCTTCACGGGCAGGCACCTGCACTCACATGTACATATTCACACATTGGTACACACGTGTATACCTAATTTAAAATGACATAAATCGAAAAACAAACACATTTAGGTAACAAACCTTCATTGTATGTGTGGCAAACATTTTCCATATGTCTGTTTCTTTTCTGTAACTTACTAGACTTTTCTTGCCCATTATGTCATCACTGCCCTCATTCCTTCAGCTCAGTCTTCCCACAGATGTCTGTGTCTTCACATAGGTTTCTGTGGCAGCCATGGCCTCTTTGGACCATGTGTGAAAGGCACACAGAGGCCGAGATGAGTCTGTGTGTCTGCAGACGGTGATATTTTAATCAGTGCAACTGGCTCTGCTCCATCCTTCTGACATCTGCTAGTTGCTGGCTGCTAGGTAATATTTACTGTGGATGGCGCCCTTTCCTTCTGTGTGTGTGTGGCGGGGAGGCAGTGTCTCTGGCTCTGTGTAGCATCCCCAAGCCCTAGCCGACACTGGCTACAGGGCTTCTCACTAAGCAGAGGCTGTGCTTCATCTGGACGTTCAACCCCAGATGTGTCCTTCCAGAGAGATGATTTCTAGGACCGTGGAGCCTTAGGACAGCACTCCCAGCCTTTGGCAGAGGCTGCTCAGTAGTGCAACTAGATGATGAAGTGGTCTTCCTAGCAAGATCTTTAACTAGAGTCCACTGGGTCTCAGCAAGGCACCTAAAATGACCATGTATTTATAGAGAGAGCCGAGAACCATCACAGATGGTTTCACTGGTCATCGTTCACAATGTGCCACTGGCCAGCTTCCAAAGCATTTTATATAAAAGAAACTCATGAACATATTGTCATGGAGAAAGCAGAAGGGATCTGGGGGTGAAGAGGATGCCTCAATTTTCTGTTGACTCTGTGCCTCTGTCTAGGTCTAGCCATAGGCCAGAGCCAAGAGCCATCTTCCCCAGCAAAGGAGTCCGTACACTGTTCTCCTTATTCCTATGGTCCTTGTTTCAGAGCCCTGCTTCTTGTTTTCCATATCCGGATGTAAGTGGCTGCTTTTTGTGTATTGAACTTCCCCCTCTGCACTCACGTATGGCTTCGGTTGATGACAATAGGCCCATCCCAAGTGCTGGTGTGCAAACTGATAACAAACAGATCATTCACCTGAGAAAATAAGCGGGAAACTGAGGGCCCCTGGATCCTCTTTCCACTCCCAGGCAACTGCATGGTAGGCAGAACCTTTGGTGGTTTGAATGAGAATGGCCTCCTCCATAGCCTCATATGATGGAATGCTTGGTCCCCAGCTGGTGGAACTGTCTGAGAAGGATTAGGAGGTGTGGCCTTGTTGGAAGAGGTGTGTCACTGAGAGCTGGCCCTGAAGATTCAAAAGTCCTTGCCATTCCTGGTTAGCTCTTTCAGTACTGAGCTTGTAGATCAGATGTAAGCTCACAGACACTCCTCCAGCACTCTGATGTTCCCTGCCATGGTGTCCCTCATCATGAACTGATCCTCAGAAACCCTATGCAAGCCCCCAGTCAGCTCTTTCTTCTATAAATTGCCTTTGTCATGGCATCTCTTCACAGCTGTAGAAAAGTAACCAAGACACCTTCCAGGTCAAGGCTGGTTTATGGAAGTGACCAAGCGAGGAGATATCCTGGCCGTCTGGGGAGGCTCTAGATGTAACCCCAAGCATGTTTGTAAGTAAGCATGGAGACTGGAGACAAAGGCAGGCAGTGTGACCCCTGATGAACAGCGCTCTGCAGCTTTGACTGTGGCCTTTGAGACTGGGAGCCAAGAAACATAAAGGTCACTGTTGTGGAACCCAGGAATAGCAAGGAAAAGGGTCCTGCTCCAGCCCCTCAGAGGGAGCGGGGCTCTGCTAACACCTGTGCACTCAGTCAAGTGCAACCACCATGGGCCACTGTCCCCTGGGAATGTGAGAAAACACATTTGTGCTCTTTTGTTTCCCCTGGAGTACAGCAATTTTTCGAGTAACGAAAGCAAGCTAATGATGTCATGTCGAGACTCACTTAGGGAGAGGAGACAGCTGTGAGCTTGTGAGTGGGAGCAAGGAGACAGGGTATGGCAAGGAGGAAACTGACTTGGGGTTAGCAGAGGATAGCCACAGGAGCCTGGGAGGTGTGCTCAGGAGGGTGATATCTTGAAGGCAACAGGGAGCCAGAGAATTCCCCCCTCCCTTACTCCCTCTCCCTTTTTTTCTCCCTTCTCTCTCTCTCTCTCTCTCTCTCTCTCTCTCTCTCTCTCTCTCTCTCTCTCTCTCTCTCTCTCTCCCTCCCTCCCTCCCTCCCTCCCTTCCTTCACCTGTGAGTGTGTGTGTGGAGGCCAGAGGTTGATGCTGAGTAACTTCTCTATTCTCTATCGTATTTTTAAGATGGGTCTCTCATTGGAACTTGGGCTTGACATTTTGGGTAGGCTGGCAGGCTAGCAAGCCACCGAGATCTACCTGTCCCCGCCCCTGCATCTCAGCTCAGGGTAACAGACTTGCAGCGTTTCCGTGGGTGCTGGGGTCCGGACTCAGGTGCTTATGTGTGTGTAGTAATGATGTCATCCACTGAGTCACCCAGAGGTTAGCAGGAACAGAACAAGTTTAACATTGAGGAACTCCCCACCAGGTCCTTGTAGAAGAAATAGGATCTGATTACCGCAGTAGCACCTGCCACTCAGGCACTCAAAAGGCTATCATGGGAAGATGGCTCTAGTCTGGGAGTTCAGGACCAATATAGACACCATAGTAAGACTCTATTCAAAGACCAGTGGCTACCTAGATGGGAACTTAGTCCCTCTGCATTCTAATTCCCACCAAACAAAACGCTCTTCGCTCCCATCCAGAGTCGAGTTCCCAATTGGCCCTAAAAAGGCTTGAGCTCTCTTCAGACTAACTTAGACATCCAAGTTGCAAGCTGATCACATCTTGCCCGCTTTCCTGGTGGCTCTTTAGGTGGCAGCAAGAGAAGAATGCCTGCTTGAGCTGCCTGTAGCCCAGAGCCCGCTAGAAGGAAGACATGGGGTGGAAAGTACTTTCGCTTATCTAATCCACACCAGCGCTATCTCCCGGGCAGCTTCTGATGGAGGACAAGGGGGCAGAGAGACAAGTCCCCATCCCTAGGGCCCGGAGGGAGGCAATTTATCGCTCTGACTCAGATTCCTTTGCAGGACCAGGGTCATTAATAGGAAAAGCACTTTGGGTACCACTGTTCTGTGAGGATTGCAGTTTCTTCCCCTCTAGCAAATTTCTAAATGTCTGAAATGATTCAAGCAGACAGTCACCACGCCGCGCAGTAGGAGAGAAAATAAAGACAGCCTTCAGGGTTAGGTAAAAGAACAGAAATACACCTGCGCAGGAGCCCGTAGAGTTACAGCTTCTCTTTTTCCTTTCCCTGTGACTGGAGAGCAGCAGAGGCGGGGCTGGAGGTAGCAGGAGAGGATCTGCTAACCGTGGTTCCTGGGATGGAAGAGCTCCTGAGAACCCCAAACTTTCCACATACTCCATTCCTCTTTGCTCCCGTCCATCTCTGCAAAGAAGTTGTTAGACTGAAGAGACGTCAGATTGAAAGATATGGTTGTTGTCGTTTTTATTGCAGTGGGTCCAGTTTTCTGTCCACGTAGAATCAACTTCCATCTCTGTGAACAGCATAATGCTGGCTTGTCCTGGAGACATACCTCTTCCCCACTTATAGCATGTGTGGTTTGGACCACTGGCCTCACAATGTGTAAATATCCCATCTCTCAGACATAGAGATTTAGTCAAGACTGATAAATCACTTTGGATGAATCCAGAAAGACCCATCTTGAACTTGAGACAAATCAACTGGAAAGTAAATCCACCCCTCTGGCTGGAGTTACTTTTAAAGAATAGGATATGAACTTGGAGTTGCCGGGGACTGTCTTCTTTTCTACCAACAAAAACAAAGACTGTCTGATATAGCAGGACCATGATCCAAGAGAGATGTGCTGAGGACCCAGAGACCAGATTCTAGATGAGTTCGTCTGAGCTCATGTCTCAAACAGCACTTGAAGCTTGAAACAACAGCTCCTATTTTTGTTTATGTCCATTGGAGTTGAGTTTCTTCTCTGAAATGGAAGGAGGTGAACTTGACATTTATCACCACATTTCATGGGATGGCTAATCTTAATTTTCAGGTTGACCCCTGGGTGTGGCTAGGAGGGCCCTCCCAGAGAGGTGTAAATAAGTTCAGCGGACGTGGGCGGCACTATGCCGTGGGATGTGGACCTGAACTGTAAGGAGATTGGGAAGGAGGCAGAGTAGTGGCGTTGTGTCTCTGCTTCCGAGTGGGTGCCAGTGACCAGTCACCATGTGCTCCTCCTGCTGAAGCTAAAAGTGCTCTCACTGCCGTGCCCTCCTGCCAGGATGGGCAGAACCCTCGGGTTGTGAGCCAGAGTAGTCTTCCTCGCATGTGGATATTGCCGTAAAAAAGAGAACTTATGCTACAGTCTGTACTAAGAACTTTTGGAAAGAGAAGGAGACACAGAGACACAGACACAGATAGACAGAGACAGAGATATTAATTTGGTGGGACATTTCTATAATACTATATATAGTTCAGGGGCTTCCACTATGAACCCCAGATAGCCCCTGAACTATTTTCTGAGGCTTTTGAACTCTGATTTTGTGTAGAATCATGAGGTTCTTAACTGTAGGAGGATCCATTTCTCTGATCAGATCCTTCGAGTCTCTTTATACCTCAGTGCACCCTCTCCCCACAGAAGATGCTCCCCGAGCACACTTGGGGTACTTCCTCGGTACACTTTTAGATGAAGTGCCTGGTTAATGGTGAGCCCAGCGTGACACACATGGAATTTCCCCAAAGTAAATGGTGATCTTGCACAGCAGTGTCAGTGTGTCCTCTGTTGCTCACACCAGAATGTGTGTGCATGTATGTGTGTGCATGCAAACGTGCTCATGTGTCTATTATGTGTGTGTATTATGTGTGTGTCTGTATGCGTGTGTATAAATGAGAGAGTGTGTGCGTGTGTTTGTGCATGTATGGAAGTCAGAGGTCAATTCTGGATGTCTTCCTCCATGACTTTTTACCTTGTTCTTCTGAGACAGAGTCTCTCATTGAACGCGGATCTTACCAACGCATCCAGACTAGCTGAAAAGCCAGTCCCAGGGATCTACCTGCATCTGCCTCCCAGCGCAGTGATGGGGTTACAGATGCACACTGCTGTGCCTAGCTTTTTACATGGGTGCACAGTCCAAACTGGGGGGTCTAATGCTCTACCCACTCAGCCATCCCCCAGCCCCCAAGACGTTTTTGAGCTTCATTTTCTTCCAACCACAAAAATGAGTTATTTAAACTTTGTGTATTTTGCAGCGTACTCCTGGGGCTCACTGGGAACAGCACAGAACGCTCTCGAGTGTCCATTGTTGTGTCTGTCCCTCCTCTGCCAGCTGCTTGCTGCTTCTGGACTGGCCCCAGAGTCAGGATATCCACCCACCTGTGACCTGCTCCCCAGCAGCCCCACTGGACACCCTGGCTGGCATGAGTCCACCAGATCCTCCTCTTGAGACTGGAATATGCAGTTCATAACAAACACAGTAAGCACCTTTCTGAATGTCACCTGCGGAACAAACGAACGAAAACGGAGGAGCCATCCAATGCAGGGTTCTCCTAGTGGGCAGCTCCTACCTCCCTTAGCAGGAGGCTGGAACTGCAGAATGAGGCTGTCTGTTAACACATTCACTCAGTAGCTCACCCCAGCGAGCAATGAGATGCCGCTTCCTGTTCAGTGCTGAGGTCAGTGCAGAGGAGCGGTGGTGGGGACGAGGATGTATTCTTCTTCCTGGTATTCAGTTTCCTTGATGAGGAGACAATGGGCATCACCCCGTATAATATGAGTGGCAGAAAAGCAAAGCAAAATAGCCTGGAAAGGGAAATGGTCATGGCTATGTTCTAAGTGGCTGAGGGAGGGGGCTTTGGAGAGTGGATGACACTTGATCTTCATGTTGAAGGATGGAGAAGAATCTGCCAGGCAGCAGAAGGGAGAGGGAGAAAATCCACCCAGGGAGAGACTCCTGTGTGAATTTTGGAGAAGAGAAGGAAGTGGAGGCTTGTTGGCCAGGTGCCTGTGGTGCCATAGAGTGGAAGGTCGGTAGAGCTTGGAGCTCTCTGTGTGCTTTCTGGAGCCAGCAGGCCCATGGCAGTTTGTTTTCGAGGGGGCAAACAACATGCTTGTGTGTTTGAAAGGATGGGAAGGAACACTCCAGTGTGGGAACAGACCACCTCTGCTTTCTCCACTCACTTCTTTCTTTTCTTTTTCTGTTTTGACCACTATGAGTGACCAAGACTTTGTCTCAGCTCACTCTTCTGATGATTCTGACATTGATAGGCTCAGGAGCCACTGCTGAAGACATTTCTGGTGGTGTTTTAGGGGTGAGGGCTTCCTGGTAGGCCCCTGCTTGTTAAGACTCCCCTTGACAACCTGCTAGGCTGCTTGGCTGCTTCCTTACAGCTAGCTCATCACATTCTGCGAAGAGACTGATTTTCATTTTGTCTTTGGCTCGCCTACTTGTGAGGAGATGTCCTGTCAGAACTCACCTTGACTCCGAGGCGCCTCCTAGCCTTGCACACCTCCCTTTGTCTTCATGCTCCTTGACTGAGTTGTCTCTGTCCTTCTAAATTCCTCAACAAGCCTGAGACTCTCCTTCCTTTTTTCGATCTCCTATAAGAGATATGTTAAACTAAAATTATGCGTTTATTATTCTAAGGCTGTCGCTGTATAATCCCCTTTTGTGGCTCATGTTTTATTACTGAACTCGGAGGGAAAATAAACCATGTTTATTTTTTAATGGTAAAGAGTAGAAATTTCCAAGAACAATGGGGTAGAACTGGATTCTTACTTTGTCCGTTTCCACCTCAATCTCTTATCCGGTTTTTGGTTGCTCCCTGTGATGTCTTGCCGTTTGCGTACATTAATGTTGTGTATAAGCTGTGGTAAAGCATGCTCCATGAATTTCAAAATTTATTTCTGATATCGCAGTGAAAGTTTCTCCAACTGAGCAACTGTCCTTCCAGGTGCTATGCTGTGTGACACTAATCCTGGTGAACAAATGTCACACATCTCAGATCAGCAACAGGTGGTGGTGTGGACACCACCAAAGTCCAACTTGGTGAATCAATACGATTAATAGAATGATAGGAATATGGATGAGGGGTTACTTACAGATGCAGAAATGACTCCAAAGCATCTGCATCACCGAAGCCTACCTCAGCATGAATGACAGCTCACAGAAGTGAGTGTACTGCACAACCTGAAGATAGCTCAACAAAGAAGAATGGTCTTTCTAGGTAGCTCAGTTGGCCTGAGCCTTTTCCAGGCAGTTTGACTGGTCTCCCTTCTTCTAGGCACCTCAGCTTGTCTGAGAGTATCTCTTAGCAGGCTTACTGATTATATCTGCTTGGAGAGGGAGGGGCCTAGTGAACCTGATGAGTTCCAGGGACTTCCTGGTACCTTTGTGTTGTTTGTTTCTTGAGAATAATGAGTTTCCCTGAAGGATGTGTTGTTTTTTTTTGTTTTTTTGTTTTTTTTTTTTTAACTCTTGGAGAACATCCTGTTGTTCCACCACCCCCTTTACCATCCTGTGTCTTAAAAAGATTCCTTCCAAGGTAGTTTTTCATCTCAGAGAATACTGTCATAGAGTAGGTAACTCCAAAGCAAGGGCTCCATCTGACTTGTGAGTCTGCTATTCTTTTGTGTAGTACCTTATTGATCATAATGTTAACCCTTCACAGTCACATATAGCATGCTTATAGGGGTCAAGCTTCAAAGCCTCTTAAGCCATTTCTGTCTATATTCCAAGAGATCCAGAACTCAGTTCCATGGTCACCTTCATGAAAGAAAGACTGCCCAAGAGGAAAGTGAAACATGACGCCAATCACAGTGATGCTTCCAGCACACTGTTCATAGTTGCTCGGCTTCCATTGCACACTTGAGCAACAGAAAGTCTGAGCCGAGCATTTTCTTAGTCTTTAGTTAGCTCTCGAGGCAGCTGTAGCCTCTGGGTTCCTTGGGGGGGGGGGAATGATGAAAAGTAGTCCTTAGAATTTAAGTTTCACAGAGGCAAAGACTTGGTCTGCTGTGTCCTTTATTGTAGCCCTAGCACATAGTGCAGATCCTGGCAGTATGTGGGTGCTCAACGCATATTTATAGGACTAGATTTTTGTAGAGTGAATATACGAGTTAAAGTTTTGTCTTGGCTGGATATCCTAAAACATGTTCAGGCCACTAGCAGGCAGCAGTGTGGTTCGAAGAGTGTGTCCAGACAAGAAGAAGAGCAGATTGAGACCCCCAGGTTTGGGGTAGATGGGACCAATAGGCAGTGGGAATGTGTCACAGGATGCTTATCTTGTCTCAGAATCATCAAAGAACCATCATATACAGCCTTTCAAGATCTCTGGATCTTGAAGCTGGGAGCTGGGAGAATTGCTATCCTTGTTTTGTTTGTGAGGACACCTATGCATGGAATCAATCGTCCTGTAACTTGCCAAAGCTCACCAGAGTGAGTAGCTAGAAAGAGTCAGGGTCAGGATTTGAACCCAGGAATTCGACCTTAACACCATGCTATGATTCTGAGAAGGAGTTAGGAAGGACCCACTTTATGGAAGCACCGGTTAAAATTACGGTCACGGCAGCCTTTGTGGGCATGGGGCCAAGCAGACATTGTGGTTCTATTGCTGTAAGAAGATGCTATGAGAAAGATAGCTTACAGAAGAGAGCATTTGAGGGCTTTCTTACAGTTTCAGAGGGCTAGCTCATCATCGTCATGGCAAGCAGCAGGGCAGCAGGCATGATACTGGCACAGCAGCTGGAAGTTCACGTCTGAGCTGTAACAGAGGCAGGAAGAATGAGATTGGGCTTGGCAGGGACTTCTGAAACCTCAAAACCCACCTCCAGTGACACACCTCCTCCAACAAGGTCACACCTCCTAATCCTTCCCAAACAGTTCCAGTGGCTGGGAGCCAAACATCCAAATACAGGAGCCTATGAATGAGGGCTATTTTCGTTCAAGCTACCACACCCTAGGAGCCACCACACTGGCCCCAGTCACAGAACAGGTTTGTGCCTCCAGAAGGGTGGTGAGGCAGGCTGAGATTTGAAGGTTGTGTTACAAGGACGACAGTTGACACCAGAAACAGACCCATACTTGGGACTGCACAATACCATAAACGACCATGGTGAGGACACACCAGCACACACAGCAGCCACCAACTTGGGGCTTTCAAAGCTGCATGGGGGCCTTCACAGAGACCTTGGCAAACCTGTGGGCTTGGTGGGGGAGAAGGCGGAGCACGCTTTGAGGCTTCCGCAGCATGAGCCTGTGCGACACCATGGATAGCTAGCTTTTTTACATCTTAGTATTCCGCGGGAGACTTCGTTTACTAATACAAGTCTGCGTGCTGAAGAACTGCTGCCAAATGACGTCTAGAGCTCCACCTCCTTTGTCTGCAGTGGAAATCAATCAGAAATCCTTCAGTTATAAAGACAGTGTGGCCCATGGCCCACTTGAGAGTCCACTGAAGGTGAGCGAGGAGAAAGCTCACTCTGTGCCCACTCACTCTGCCCTCACTGCCCTTTCCTGTCCCATCTGTCATGAGGCACAGCCATGGGAGGGCTGGGCTCAGCCAGAGGGAGATCTGCATAGGGCCTCAGAGGCCCCAGGGTAGGACCAGCCCAGTCTTGGTTCTATTTTGGCCCGAGTGCCACAGTAGCCCAGTTCGAGAGCATGCTTGGGTCATTATCTGAAAGAAATGGTCTGAGCTGCAGCCTGCTGAGAGGAAGGAGGGGAAACAGAAGCAATAACTTTGATTTATTTGGGACAGGAAGATGTACAGATGGAGGAGGGAGGGAGAGGGGGTGATTGTAAAGCTGGCTCTGTTTTGTGACCCACCGTAGTTGGACCTGCATGACGTGAAGTTGCTAAGGTGAGCGAGGTGCTGACATAAAGAGCATCCTTCCCCATCTTAGAACAGGGAAGCTGGGAGCCCACGGTGAAATAAATAGGCTTGGGGCTCCAGTGCCTGGGATAAAGTTAGGTCCTTTGCCCATTTTCCAAAAGGTTGTTCCTGTGTGTCCCGTGTTCACAGGAGGTGCTGTGTTCTGCAAGACTGCTTGAGTCTAGAGGCTGGGTGGAAGATGGCTTGTCCTTCTACATCCACCCCTCTACTCAGATGTCAGCCAAGTACATTCCATCGGGCTTACCTTGCCTTCTGCAGCAGGGACATGAGGGTCTCCAGGCATGAAACTTCCTAACCAAGTCACTGCTCCAGTTGGTATGATTTGCAAGGTCAAATGAAGGCGACCCCTCATAATTGGATTCATTTAGGAACCCTTCTTATCCATTCTTTGGTGCTCCACTCTTGGAAGTTTCTGGAACCAGAACAGGGAGAGTTACTATTTTTTTTTTTCATTAATGGTTGGAGAAGTTGTTGTTGTTGTTGTTTTTGCAGTTGTTGTATGTGTGTGTGTGTACAGGTCCCTGGGCCAGGCTGTATGGGTGTGTATGTACATAAACACATGTAGGGGCCCAGATGACAACCTTGGGTGTTTGGGTGTTGCCCCTCTGGCATTGTCCTTTTTTTTTTTTTTTTTTTTTTTTTTTTTTGAGACAGGGTCTCTTGCTGAGCTTGAGCCTGGCAAGTAGGTTAGGTTGACTGGCAGAGGCGCTCCAGAGATCCCCATCTCTACCCCTCGATGCTGGGATTGCAGTCTCTCATCACTATGCCCAGCTCTTTCATGTGTATCCTTAGAGACTGGACTTGGGTCCCATGCTTACATGGCAAGCACATTGCCAAGGAGCCATCTCCCCAGTCCCCAAGGGTCGCATGGATCTTTACCTTTCATAGCGAAGCATCTCCCCAGATGGTGTTTTCTCTTAATTGACAGGTAGAAACTGTAAGAGCTCTGTGTCAGCTGCTGTGTAGAGGCCTGGTGGGCGGCCAGGCAACAGAGAAACAAGAGGCTGAAATATTTTCCAATACAAACCTATGGCCTGGGGATTTGTATCTAAACCATAGTCAGCAAACCCGGCTAAAGAGTTGATACTCATGAGCCATGAGAATGACATATCTAGGGCTTGGAAGGAGAGGGGAACCTAGGGTCGTGGGGTCTGGGTTACCATTTTATGCTAAGCATTGTATTTTTCTCCTAACCTCGAGAGCCCAGGGAATGTTGGCCACTCTTTTCAGAAGACCATGGTCACTAACTACCCTGACTGGGAAACACTTGGTGTCTTGACTGATGGTGAAGGCCCACCACGACACCAGGGTCCTAGTCCAGCTCTGACCTTTGAGATGTATGACCTTAGCTATTTCAGACCGCAGTTTCAAGTGATTGAGGATGGTATATTGAATATTTTCTATTTCTCTGTGTTAATTCTTGAAACTTCCCCATCTTTCTTTGTAGTCAAGAGGTTCACACCTATGGGCCCTGTCATGGCATTACCCTGCCCTTAGGTGACTGGATGGGTCTCTGATGGAAGTTTCCAGAAACAGCTTGGAGAATGGGAAGAGTACTTAATGTTCAGGATTACTCCTTTCTGAGTCTCTGTGAGTTGGTTTTATCCCTGTCCTTGCTTTGGCTTTTCTCTCCAGGTGCTAGTACCCATCCCTCCAATTGCAAACTCCTTTAGATTCAAGGAACCAGTGTCTCTGATCTTCTGGAGGTGCTAAGTAGGCCACATTTTAAGTGCTTTGTATTGTGTTCCTAACTCACCTCATTCACAAGCAAGATCCGTGCCCTGCCACAACCATGCAAAAAGCTATGGCTGGAGAGATGACTTAGGAGGTTCAGATCCTCAGTACTCATGTAAAAAGCTGGGTCTCGTGGCATGCATGAGTTACCCCAGCACTGGGAAGGCAGAGTGAGAGGGGTCCCCGGGGTTTGCTAGCCAGTCCGTCTAGCTAAATTGGGTGAACATTAGGTTCAATCAGAGACCCTGTCTCAAAAAATAAAGTAGAAAATGATTGAGAAAAACAGTCGCTATCAACCTCTAGCCTTAAAACACACACACACACACACGTGCATGTGTGGCTAGCACACAACATGGTCTGTTAACAAAGCCATTATGGGACCCTTAACTGTTACCATGTTAGTGTTGTCTCAAGGAAGGGAGGCATGTTGTTGGCTATAGGCAATGAACTTAGCAGGCTTTGGGCTCTTTTATGGTATTTCTGATGACTGTGTTCCTGATGAGTCAGCAATGCCAATCCTGGCACCCCAAGTCTCCTCTCTGCCAATCCTGGAACCCCAAGTCTCCTCTCACACCATGTTTAATTCCCTTCTTTTCATGGGCGCTGTCTGCCCTGTGTCATGGCCCAGCCTAGTTCTGGAGCTCAAGCATAGGCAGATACAGAATATAATTTTTTTTTCTCTGTGTAGCCCTGGTTGTTCTGGTACTCACTCCATAGACCAGACTGGCCTCTAACTCACAGAGATCTGCCTGCCTCTAACTCCAGTGTGCTGGGATTAAAGGTGAGCGCCACCACGCCGAGCAGGCACGATACGACATATGTCAGCAGAGATATTTACCAGTCACGTAGAAGATGGAAGGGAGCATCTGCAAATATCACCACGGTCTAAGTCCAGAAAACTTCCATAACCCACAGAGGCCTCCCGCATGTTTACAGTAATTCTCTCTTCCTCCTGATACCCAAGGCCCTGGCAAGCAATGCTCACCCTTCCTGTGTATAGATTTCCATCTTCTGGGCATTTAATATAAATCTGGAATCATTTATACATTATACAGTGCTGTAACTGAATTTTTATCCTCAGTGTAACATATATGAAAATCCATTGTATGAATACACCACGTCTTCGTTTATCTGCCTCCCGCTGACAAACATTTAGATCATTTCCATTATTTGACTGCTACAAACACTGATACTGAGAACAACTACCTGGATATATTCTTTAAATACAGAACAGTAGATAACAAACAGGTTTGGTGAGTGGGCAGGGTCCTGGAGGCGAAGGCTAGGCCAGGTGCATTTTAGCTGGCTTTCCAGGGATTCTGGGTGTGCCAGGGCCAGCCAGACCATTCCACTTGAGATGGTAAGTTGAGGTGGGGGCACAATTTCCTTGCTGCTCAGACATTTCACCTTAAAACCCTGCTCATGAGACAGGCAGAGCTGTGTTCCTCTACCAGCGATGGTTCTGCCTGAGACATTCCTGCCTAGATCAGGTTAAGGCTAAGCCACAGGGAGCTGTGATTTCCTTCTCTGACTTGCACACTGAGCTGATGGCCTCCCTACTGGAGAGTGAGCTGTGGGTTTTGGTTTGCTGTGGGGAAAGCAGATTGCATCTGGTTCAGCAAGGGGGACGCCTAGACCCATGGCTACAACCATGGAGTGCCCTCGGTCCTTGGAAGTTAAGCTGTGGGTTAGGTGTGTGAATACCGGGGCTGGGACTGACAGGAGTTGACTAACAGGTACCCCTGTTGAGACACAGCTAAGCAGCATGGCTGTATTTCATCACTGGAGCAAACACCGGCCTCTTCGTTCCCTTGTATTGAAGCAGGCACATTGTGAGCCTGCCTTTCGGCTGCTCAGAGAGATCCCAGCTGCCTTTTCTGGGAGAAGTTGCTTCTGGCTGTTGAAGGATAGGTTTTGCTCTTTGCTTTGATCCGACTTCTAAAAGAAGAAAGCATTTTATTTTTTCATAGCAAAGGAGACATCTAAGGAGCTTGAGTATTTAAAATTAAAGTCTCCCTTCAGCGTGTGAAAGCAATATTAATGTCAGTTAGGTATAACAGAAGAGTAGATAATGTAACAAGACGCAGAGAACCTGAGGAAGATCCGTATCCAAGTCAAAACGAAGGTCTGAGCTAAACCGCCTGTTTTTTCTACTTAATTTTTATTTGATAATGCGCACAGCTGTGTGTGAGCATTGGCAATCTCCGAGGGATGAATATAGCCTATTTCTCCCTGGCAATGCATGGAAATTCGGCATAGCACTGCCCTGTTCTTCACTTTAGGATGCGGAAATGGAGTGAGGCGCTCAGCATGTATCTAAATACACAGGACTCCAAGTGCATGGAGCCATCCTTCCCCCTTTATTTGGAATGTGGCTGCCCATTTCTCTTAGCTCCTATACCACAATCTGAAGATTTACTTTCAAGTTAGTTACCGTTTGTGCCTCCTGCACTGTCTGCCAGGCAGTGGTGAATGTAGCACACAGAGCCTTTCCGCAACCCTCGAAGATAGGTGTCGTCGCCATTATTACTGTACAGATGAGGAGACTGGAACTCAAGAAGGCTAGGAACTCAGGTCACCCCATGCTTGATCCCCAAATGGCCCTCTTCACTCCCCTCTTATTCCAGAAGGGCTCATGCTGTGGTCTGCGGAACCTGGAAACGGTTCCCTGAGACAGTCTCAGAGGGGATACAGGAAGCCAGTACTTTCTTTTAACATTGTCAATCCACTGTGCATCCTTTGATATTTGGTGATGAAATATGGCTGTGGGTAAAACGGACAACACCCGGCCCGGATCAAAGCAGTGTGATAATACCGCGCTGAGAAACAGCGGCTTCTTCCCACCACGTGACTCACTGAGTTGCTTTCCAAATGCCTACGTGCAGCAAAATTAAACAGTGAAGCATCAAAATTTATTGTTATGCTTTCTTTGAAACTTGTTTTAATTAAAATATATTATATCATTTCCCTTCTTTACTTCCCCCTTTCCCACCCTTACTATTTCCTCTCAAATTCATGGCCTTTTTTTCTTTGATTATTCTCTCTCTCTCTCTCACACACACACACACACACACACACACATGCAACCTGTTGATTCTGTTTCGTGGTGATTGTATGTATATGATCTTAGGGTTGAACACTAGGTATTGAATAACTCATGGGGGAGGGGGTCAGGAAAGTGTCTCTGACAGCCCCTACTGACATTGCCATGGCACAGGTGACATCAGTGTGCATGAAATCAGAGTCAACCCAGTACCACTAGCCTCGTCTGCAGCTCAGGAACCAGATGGGTCAGAATTGCCACCATGGTGGGCATGATGTGAACCTCCATCCTGTCATGCGCATAGCTTTACATGACGTGGTTTCTTAAGAATGTCAGAGCTGGAACCGCTAGTTAGCCAATAGATGGGCATCAGTTGGGAAGACTGTCGCCGTGTAAGGGTTTCTTCGTTCTACAGGGGTTGGAGGTGGAGCTGGGATTCCCGTTTATCCAGTTGATGAAAGATCAGTCACATGTCGTGTTCCTCATGGAGAGGTTAATCAGGAGGTTGATTTCAACAAAAGGGAGGGCAACTTCCAGGTCGTGTATTCTCACAAGGTGTGGAAGGAAACTCCCCACAACCCTCCTGGGTTCCCTAAGAAAATCCCTGCAGATATTAAGTCAGAGACTCTTTCTCATGGCCGCACTCTTACTCTCTGCAGACACTGTGCTGAGATGTCTTTGGGGACAATCTACTGTTGTCCCCGTCAGCCTTCTTCATCTTCTAGACGAGGGAAGTGACCATCAGGCTGTGAACTTACTGTGGTTGTCTGCATAACTCTCGGGTCTTAGATTTCCATTGGCATGACTCCCCTGAGATGAAAGGAGAAAGCCAGGGCACTTGTTGGCAGTTGGAAATGCGAGCTCTAAATTAGACACGAGTGAGCAGAAGGCCCAGAGGCAGAAGCCAGAAACTGGGACAGAGAGGAAGAGACTGGACGTGGAGGGGAAGCGGAGGGAGCAGGGTTGCTAAGGCTTCACTGTGTTGACTACCATGCTGGGCAGGGAACAGTTAGCCAAAGGCCAGCCCTGATTTTGGGCAACTCTTCAGAAGAAAAACCCTTCTGTGGAAACCAGAGGAAATCAGCACAACTCATTTTCACATAGCCACAAGTTTGGTAGGAGAGACTGTGGTCTAGACCTGTGCCGACAAGAACATAAAACATTGCAGAAAGGCTAGGAAAATCCATGGAGTCTGAGTCTACCCCACTAGGTTGTCACTGTTCTGAACCCCAGTCCTCTTCTTGGACATGATGATAATTCTCAAAGGAGGTCACATTGCATTGTGACCCAAACCTAACATGCACGCAGCTACATCTTCCCCTCATCCTTGACAGTACCAGCCGAGCCCTTGCCTGGTTAGGGGCGCCGACACCCAGGCTCTCAAAGGTACATGTATTGACTGCTTCAGGAATTGTCCGGGAATCAGATTGTGGGGCCCACACAGCCCTCCGTATAGCAACTCCACTCCCTGCTGAAGAGGAACACCTGCAGCGGGCAGAACACAGGCTTGACACACTGTGTAGGTTCAAATTCATCCTTCCCCTCACTGCGGCTGTTTGAGAAGCACGGTGCTGGCCCATTGCTTATACTTCCCAGTTGAATCTTCCCAGAAACTCTGTGGGACAGCCACTGTTCCTTCATCCACGGGGAAAGGGGGCATGGGAAGGAGCGAATCAAGGTGCAGGAGTGAACTTACAGGGGGCCCGCTCTTTCTCTGCACCGCTTTCTGCACCCCCTCTTTTTCTCACACAGCGCTGTGTGCAGCTGAAGGGTAACATGGCCATAGGGAATGGTCATCAGAAAGCCAGTTTGCGCACTAGGGATAAATCCTGGTCCCACTGCGAGTGGCCCCACAAACTGCCCAAGCCATACAACTGTTACCCACATTCAGAAGGCCTAGTTCAGTCCTCTGCAGGTTTCCCAGAGGTTCATTCCAGAATCAGTGGGGTAGGAGTGAGGATCAGGAGGAAGGGAAGGAGGGAGGACTGGAATTGGTATGCAAAATAAAAAAGATTGTGTTTAAATAAAAAAGTATGTTGAGAAAAACAAACCAAACAAAACAAACAAACAAGAATCTCATGGCCACACTTGAGAACTTTCATCAAGCAGGCTGCTTCCTATGGGCAAATGGATACTCCCCCTCATAACACCGGAGACCCAGCAAGACCACAGATGTGAAAGGACCGAGGCCGAACTTGGAAGCTTTCTACACAATATTTGCTCTTTATTTATGAAGGCCCCCATCACGTTTTAGAAAGGGATTTGAAGTGGCCCTATTAGCTGTCATTAGTGTGATGATGGCTAATGATTATAATAACAAGACGGGCATAATTGGTTCAAATTGTGCCTTTTTAAATGGACTCCTAGGAGGCCAAGCGGTGGGGAGGGCACAGGCAGCCTCCGCTGGAGGGAGCTGAAAAGATGGGCCTAATTGGTTAAAAGCAGCTTTGCTAATTGCTCTGGTAAGGGCCTGAGAGAAAGCTGTGGTATGATTATACATGAACCGGAGTCCCTCGAAGCCCCGTGATTCCGGGCTAGATCTGTTCCTCAAAGCAGGAGCAGGAAAGAGAACAGATGTTCAGCCACTTGACAGATTTAATAAGACACTTAGAAAAATTACCATGTTCACATTGCCCCTGCTGACCCCTGGCTGCAAGCTGGGGGGGGAAGGGACTTTTATTGTGGTTGGGGTTCTGAACTGCAACCACAGGGCGTTTTCCTCTTCAAAGTGTCTGCTTACCTGAGATTCCCCATTGCTCTTGGTCCCTTTCACCCGCACATGCCCAGGAGAGCTTCTCGGGGTGGATGGCAGGATGAGAAGAAGAGCTAGCAGGAGGCTCCTTGGCAAGGAGCAGCCCTGCATCCTTTCTAGGTGGGTCAGAATAATTGTGTCTGGAGAACGGAGGAGCCAAGCCCACCTATAGCAAACCTTGCCCTGTGAGCTGGCGCATCCAGGCAGAAGAGCCCAAAGATGTGTTACAGAGATACCCCTCCAAATTTGGCATTTCCTCCTGGGGAGAAGAGGGAGGTTCCTGAAGGGGAGTGGAACTTACAGGACCCCAGAAGTTCAGGAACTCATCAGGTTCACAATGCCTTCCCAAGGATGTTTACGCAGTCACCTTGCTGGGAGGAGACCCTCTGTGGAGCTGCTAGCTAGCTGCGCAGGCAGTTACAGGGACACAGCTTTCTAAGTTGTCACCCATGGACTTTCAGTGACTTAGTTGCCACTTAGTATCCTTTAGGGTCCTGTAAGTAACCCCTCACTCATGAGCCTGTGAGGTCAATAAACTCCTTGACTCCCCAAAACAAAGCCTGGGTGAAATTGTTCCTTTGGTCTGTTGTTAGGGGCCCTCTCTGGAGTGAGGAGATGCTTGTATATTCCTGTTTCTTCAGCCAGATATCATAAGGCTGTAATACCGTGTCAATCACTGGGGAAGAACAGTGCAGAGACTATCAGTGAGAATGCCCGTGTGTGTGTGTGTGTGTGTGTGTGTGTGTGTGTGTGTGTGGTGGGAGGGCTACTCTGCTTTAGTCTGGGAAGGCTCTGGAAAGTCTGGCAAGAGCCCGTGTGTAACTGTAGGGAATAGGAGTCTGGGAACAGACCGTGTGGTTCAAAGCTAGCTCAGCATTTCACTGGTTACGGGTTTCCGGATGTCCCTAACCACCCTGAAATGAACCTTCTTGCTTACAAAGTAGGGGAAGTGACAAAATCACCACCTCTTATGGTTCTGGTGACGGTAAAATGACCCGATGCAAGTGTTTGTTTCTAGTCGTGTTTTACAGAAGGCCGTGAACTGGCTGACGACGACAGCAGACATTTATTCTTTGCCTGTTTACAAGGCCCGGAGTCTGAAACTATGGTGTCAGCAGGGCAGCATCTCCCCATGCTTCCCGCCACAGCCGCCGTGGAGATGGTCGGGAAAGACCCTTCAGTCCTTTCTATGGTTTGCCATGGCTCACAGCAAACCCTGTCTTTCCTTGTCTGAGGGGCGTTCTTACTGAGCCTCTGCTATCCCAGGAAATCGGTCTTGTCCCTGTGTGAGGCTCCTGGCAAACCCACTGAGCTCATCTCCAGGTCCTCGGTCACACCCACAAAGACCTTATTTACCAATAAAGTCACATGTCGAGTTTCTGGGTCAACATGCCTGCTTAAGAGACACTCTTCAAAACCTACCACAACAAATGAAGAACTTAGAATGCCGGCTTAAATTTGGAAAGCTCAAAGATAAATGTCCTCTACCAGCTCGCTGCCTCCGTTACTACTGCTGTTGGTACAACAACATTAGAGGCACCGGGTCCGGGCTGCTCAGGACTGTTTGAAAACCTGCCGTTTGTGAATTGTATGAGTCTGAGTCACAGTACACGGACAGGTAAATAGCACATGCTAAGATGTAGGGGCGACGATGGGAAATAAATACACACAGCGGATTGATGGTATAGATCAGGTGTCACTGGCTGATTACCAGGTGCTCTCTGAGCTCTCTGAGAAGCTGACCCTGGAACCAGCCTGATATCAGAGCCCCCAGCATGTTTGTCTCACGGCCTCTAAGGTCCCTCGTCTGACAATGGGCTGAGCCCACTGCGCGTGGCAAGGGAGGAAGAAAAGGACTAAGCAGCCTGAGAATGCAAACACTGCGCAGCTGCTAGAGCAGCCCTTTTCAACCCACCATGATGCCGGTTATCCCTTGACTTGAAAGTGCCTGCTGTGGTAGCCTGGCACACGGGGGAGCAAGGCGACAGGCACCCTGTCTTTAAGAATGGTAGAAACTGATGTGGTCCTCTGTCCATCTGTTGCCCTCCGCCCAACACATGCATGAAACACAGGTAGAGGAGTCTGTCCTACAGCACTGCATCACCGAGCTGTGGAAAAGACCACTCTAGGAATGAGGGGCAAATACCCTGCTGGGGACATCGTCCGTTGCAGGCTGCCCTTGAGAGGCATGTTGGGTGCTTTTCCCCACGCCCTTGCGCTCAGTCTTATTGGCCTCAAAGTTAGGACTCACTAAGAAAGGCAGAATGCTTTCACCCTAAGTTCTCCAAAAATGAAGCAGATGGGGGATGGGGGGAGAGCCTGTCCTGTTGGTACTTGACAGGGAGGCTGAGGTAGGAAGGTGGTGAGTTTGAGGCCAGTCTGGGCTATTTAGGTAGTTCAAGGCTAGCCTCGGCTACTTGAAAGATTCCTTCTCAACCCCTACTCCCCACAAACCAGCATGTGTGTATTTAGTTTGTCTTTTCTTCCATTCCTCTCCTGGTCCTCTTTGCAGCTGTGGCTGCTCATCCTCATCCCAGAGCCAGGATGCTCACACTGGATGGTGCTCCAGAGGCTGCAATCCCAAAGCTCCCAGGATAAGCTGGTTGCAAGACCGGGATATACACACAAAAAGCAACATCTTTTGCTCAGCCTAGGATTAGCAAAATCCCAGGCTCTGGCCCATGGCGCATGAGTAAAAGCCTTGCTTCCTCCTTTGTGTGGGTCTGCCAGAACCTCTTAAGGAGTGTGCCTGGCTTCTTCCTCCATTCCCAAATTCTAATCTGAGAGGTCATGTGCTCTGAGTCATATTATCAGTGAGGTGGAGGCTTCCCTAGGTCTGATACCAGTCACTGGAGAAAAATGTAACAAAAAGGAACAAGAGAGCTAGTGGCAGTGGGGACTCCCAACTCCTCTGGTGGGTAGGAGAGGTCCAGGAAAGGCTGCGTTTGAAGAAGAGACCTTTGAATAGAGAGCTAAAACCAGCGCAGGATGTGACCAGGTGTAAATGGGGTGGAGTAGAGGGGCCAGAGGATGGCACCTCTGTAGAATCTGGAAGCAGGCTGGCTTCCTTGTTCCCTCTACTGTGAGAGAGATGATTTGACTGCAGCCTGGGACACTTACTTTCTGGGCCTTCTCAGGAGATCCTCAGTATGTTTCCTCAGGCTCCCACCTCCGGGTTCAGCTGCTGTTTCTAAACAAAGAGGCAAGGTATTGCCTTCTGTCCAGGTCAGCACTCCTCCGTGGCAGTGTGGCCAACAAACACAAATAGTTTGGCCTGAAAGTCTTTTTTCATATATGACACCCTCCCCCCTCACCTCTGCCCTGCTCGACGACCACCTCATCCCACCCCTGCTTTGTAAGAGCTACCACCCTCTCAACCTTGACAAAGCCACATGGAACTTTGAAGTTCCAGTTTCTCCCGAAACACCATCGCTGGCTCTCTAGTCCTCAGAGTGACCCCAAGGAGAGCCCAGTGGCTGTTTCAGCACAAACACAAGGAACTCACAGTTAAGAGAGATCCTCCTACCCCACAGATTCTCCCAGGCACCTCCTCTGGAAGCACTTCCTGTCTGCCCCAGGGGCTCTCCTGAAGCACTGTGCACCTGCCCCTGTAGGCCCCTATGTGGAACCTCCGTAACCTCTGCCTTATAGAGGATGAGAAGGTAGAGAACAAAGTTCCTGGTTCTCAGAGGATTGTTTCAAACAAGAGTGCCAGTGCTGGTTTGGGAAGACATTTTCCCTTTCCCTGCCTAATGAGCACGGCTGCCTGCCGAGGAAGGATCTTCAAATGCGTCATTCCCAGGTGCCCTTTAAGTAGGTTTTTTTTCTTCTTTCTTTTTTTCTCCTCTCTTTCTTTTAAAGATAGCCATAAAGCTCTTTTTTTCTTATTCCAAAGAATACTTTATGCAAAAACTCATTGTACAATGCAGATCAAAGCGAGTCTGCCAAGGTTGTCTGGAGCCTGGTGTGCTGGCCCTGAAAAGTTGACTGCTTAACTTCTCTCTCTCCCTCTCCCAAGTGACTCTGGGGACATCTTTGGAGAAACATAGAGTTCCTTAGAATATAGCTGAAAGTCCTGCAAGCAAAGAACATTATGGAAGATGCTGTTGCCAGGAAACGGAGTATAGGTGAAAGGTTTTTCTTCTTTTTATTTTCTTTTTAATGCTCAATGAATGCACTGCTGGTTGACTTTTCTAAATCCGGGCCAGAAGAAACTGGGCCATATGCAAAACACACATCTGGGTCTCTGGCCCTTGCTCCCTGATCCCTTGACACAGGTAAAGCAAGACAGCTCAGGTGGCAGATGGTGGGGCTTTAGTGTCAAGGCCCTGTGAGCATGCAAAGTCTCTCCACCGTGGGGCTCGCAGGATTTGTGGAACTGTGTCCTCGTCCGCAGTGTGCCACTTCCTCGGTGCAGAAGAGCAGCCGGGATGCTGACGCAGCACCGAAGTGGAGGCCGGCTCTCCCTGACCTGGTGAGATGTGGTGCACGGACATCTTGACTACACCCTAAGTGCCATTGGAGTCCCGGCGACGGGAGAGAGACTCAGCATCCCCAGCTTGGCCTAGCAGCTCTGCTGTCGTGTTATTACAGATGCTCGTCATTGAAGCATCCCTGTCTGCAACCTTGACATGTACTCATTCAGATTCATTTTTCAAAATTGCTTTGAAAGCCAAGGCCCGTCCCATCCATTAAAGGACGTCTCTGTGACAGGTGGTGGGGGTGATGGAGGCAGCCGAGTGGCTCCCTGTGAGTGGCAGTTGCTAGAGGCGCTTGTAAAAGGTATAGCCTGTCTGGTGCCAAGTCTCCATGGAGGTTTGTGGGTGGCTTTCTCCTCTTCCTGCTCCTCCTCTTCCTTCCTCCTCCTCCTTGGACATACTGCTTGTACAGGGTCATAAGACCCCCATTACCCAAAGAGCTTCATGACAGTGCGATCCTGAGACCTACATATAGGCTGACCTCTGCAGGGGTGATCACATTGCCATCCAAACTGAACAGTTTCAGGCAGGCTTCTTAGACATTTTAGGTTTTTGATTCCTCATTTATACACATAAAAAAATAGCCAGGTGGTGGTGGTGCTCGCTTTTAATCCCAGCACTTGGGAGGCAGAGGCAGGCGGATCTTTGTGAGTTTGAGACCAGCCTGGTCTACAGAGCTGGTTCCAGGACAGGTAGGACTGTTACACAGAGAAACCCTGTCTCAGAAACCCAAACCAACAACAATAACAACAACAATAATACCCACTTCCCTATCTGATCCATTGGGAAGTAGTGATACCCTTCTTAGAACTGTGTAATAGAAGTGGGATCCATCCCACATTATCTGTATGCTAGAAATAATATCCAGTCACAACCTCATTTATAAAAAATGATATTTGCCCTTCAACTTCATCCATGGAACAGAAATGATAATTGCTGCCCCCACCCCACCCCGCACAGTGTCAGCTGTGGTAGATATAAAATCCCTATCTGGCACCTTCATTTGCGAGAATTAGAGATGATACACCCACAACGCTGAACAATGCATGAAATGGGTATCAAGTTTAATACATAATAGCCGTAGGAACTCGGGCTCTCACAGGCCCAAGCTAAGACATGCTTTTGAGCCTAAAATATCTTTAAAAAATAAAGGAATCTCAGAAAATTGAGTTGGGTAGGTAGGGAGAGCAGGAGGACTGGGAGGAATGGGATTGGAAAAAGTAGTATCAAAAAATATGGGAAATGTAAAAACACAAGAATCCCCAAATCATTGCAGAATCTGTTACATTTTAAACACTTGTTTTGGACAGATGACTACTGTTAGCAAAGGGTGAAGAGTCACTGGCCTGGGTAGTTTTGTGTCAACATAACACAGGCTAGAGTCTTTTGGGAATAAGGACTCTCAACTGAGAAAATGCCTCTGTAAGACTGACCTGTAGGCAAACGTGTAGGGCATTTTCTTAGTTAGTGACTGATGGGGGAGGGCCCAGTCCATTCTGGATGGTGCCACCCCTGGCCTGGTGGTCCTTTGTGCTCTAAAAAGCAGGCTGAGCAAGCCATGGAGAGCAAGCCAGTAAGAAGCACCCCTCCGTGACCTCTGCATCAGCTCCTGCCTCCAGGTCCTTGCCCTGTTTGAGTTGCTACCCTGACTCTCTCCAGTGCCAGACCTTTATAAGGAACTGTAAGTTGAGTTAACCCTTTCCTTTCCAAGTTGTTTTGGCCATGGGTGTTCTTCACATCACAGCAATAGAAACCTAACTAAGACACTCTTCTTCAGAGGTGACCTCAAGGTCTTAATGCCTCATCTTTTAAGCAGATGGGATCTAGGCCAAGGGTATCACCACCCCTTGAGCCCATTACAGCTCTTGAATCGACCTCAATAAATGTTTGTCGTTAGAACAGGATGTAATAATATATCTATCCCTTGAGATTTTAAGCAACATTTATATTCTAGTTCTATGTGTCCAGAAATCAATGGAATCACCCTAGCGTTAAAACATGTTGTGATGGGTCCGTGAGCCTGGTGAGGTCAGCGAGGAATTAACTGGTTACAGCTATGGGCAGATGCTGAGTTCCAAGTGGAACTCTACTGGATGACACAGATTGACCACCAGACCAGATTCATCCTCGCATGCAGGACAGTTTCTAGGGAGGCAAACCCTGCTAGCTATAGAGTGTCGCCGACTGTGTGGATCCAACCACAATTACTGCAGCTTGTTGCCTTGGCAGCAGGGCATCTCCCTCTGGATAGGCAGCCAGGTTGAGGGTGATACCTCTATCAAAGCAGCCTTTTCCTCACGAGGACTTGTTCATCATATTATTTGGTCTCTTGTGAATGTGTTTACGTCTCTGTAGAGAAAATGCTTAGCGTTCTTGGATTTTGCTGAGATGGTATAACTCGGTCTCTGAATGCTAGTCCCGGGAAAAGACTCAGCACTGTTGAGCTAGACAAAGTACAAACGTGCCTTCTTACACAGTGGTGGGAATCCGTCCCGAGCCACCCTGACTTACCATTCCTTCACTATCAACACATACTTTCTGTGTCAGGTGACCAGACTTCTGAATGAAAAGCAGTGGTCTAGTCTAGCAGCAGTGAATCAGTAGGTCTATCGGGCTTCCTTACAGGAGGTCGGGTGAAAGTTTACAGAGGGATGAACGGCTCTGGCTGCTGCATCATGTGGGACTCCGTGCCAGCAAAGGCTCTAACTCACGAAAGCCGTTTCACTGACACTCCTTGTCTAGCCTGTAGGCAGCCCCACTGAAGACTCTCATCTTCCCCAATACCAGCTTATGGCTTCTGTACCCTCAGGGAGGGGGATCTTAGGGGTCTCATAAGTTTGAGGAACTTCCTAAGTTTTGTGAGCATCTTCTCCTTTTTGCAGAAGGGAATGGTTCAATGTGAGGGAAATACCTACACAGCACACAGCTTGGTCAATGTTTGAATGGCTCTGAGGACATCCATCAGGGGTGGCATATTCCAAAACGAAGACCTGAGAAAATCCAAGGCACATGTTCACAGCAGGAAGAAGTGAGGACCCCAAGCCTTTCTCCCGGAGGCTGGGTTCCAGGTGAAGAACAACTTTGAGGGATTAATTTGAGGATCACCCAGCACTTTAATCACTCCTTAGTCTTGTCTAGAATTTACTGCTACAATCAAATAGAACTTGCTGTGGAGTTAATTTGAGATTATATTTCGAGATTTGCTTTATCATTGTTGTAGCAAGTGGTAATTAGGAATAAAGTAGGAAACAATTCCCATAAAAGACTGTGATTAGCATTGATTATGCAGATAACTCAGGCTCCTCTCTGGCTCCGCACGTTGCCTCTTCTAGAGTGCTAATTGTATTGATTCCACCTTCTCCCGTTTTCAGAAACAAGGGTCTTAGCTCTAACCCCACTATCTGGGTCCTTGCCTTGCCCGCTCACTGTTGGTTCTGGGCCCCGCCCCTCCCACTGCTGACTCTAGGTCCCCTGCCCCTCCCACTTCTGGCTCCAGGGCAGACAACCAGTGCTGCTTCTCTGACAACCTGTCTAGAACCCATGGCTTTTCTTTTAGAATCTTTGACTACCCCCTTTCTGCTCCTTGTGTTCCTTGCGTGCCAGATGGAACATCGGAGGTTGCCAGGGGAGGCAGTTAGTGATCTTGCTGGTGACCAGGGCGAAGTGTCCTGAGACCAATGCTCAGGAGGGAAGGCTGGAGTAGGCAAGGGAGAGCTGGAAACATGCGGGTCCTTGGCTTTTCCCAGGCTCACCTGCTGTCTGGGCTAGCAGAGCAGGACCGGCCTGCAGGATTGGTTCAAAAACAAACAGAATATTTCTGTCCCTCTTCCGCACACTTCCTCATTTCCTGACTCCCTTTCTCCGGGATTTCCATCTGCAGACCCAGCTTTAATTGTACAGTGAGAGAGAAGAGGCTGGAACTGCAAACACAAAGATTGTCTGGTGACAATGAAGAGATTCAGCTTGTAGGTGAAGGGCCATATGGGATCCTAGGGTTTCTGGGTCAAGGTAAGGGCCAGAGGAAAGGAATGCCAGGTGTCCCAGAGGCTGCAAGAAAGCCTGTGGAAACAGTGACCCCAGAAAGGAGGAGCATGAAGGTGACAAAGACAGGACCCCGAAGCGTGTGGGTTTTTGTTTTGAGGAAATTTTGGTAGGATACGAATTTTAGCTTTTAGTGTTTCGGGCCTCTCTCAGCTTAAATTTCATTGAGACAAGGTGCCTGAGCTGTGGCGTCCTTCTGGGAAGTTTCTGATCAGAGCATCTTTGTCCTCTTGTACCTGAATAACTGGGTTTTGCGGGGAGGGTTGTGGGATTGACTCCCACACTAGCTTTCAGGTCCATCCATTCTTTGAACTTTATGGATGCAAATACAACCCCACCATCTCTGGCTAAAACCATCCAGTGACCTCTTACCCAGTTCTAGTTTCTTTGCAAACTTTTACTTTTTAATGTTTTATCTGTGAGCATGTATGTCAGGTGACAACCAAAGGTGTCAGTCTACCTTGTTTGAGGCAGGGTCTCTTGTTGTTCATCTCTGAGGATGCCAGGCTAGCTGGTCCAAAGTTTCTGGGGAATCTCTTATCATTCTGCCCTTCCGCGTTGTGCTGTAGAGTGCTGGGATTGCTGGCACATGCTACTGTGCCTCGCTTGACTTGGGTTCTGGGGATCCAAACTCAGGCCCTCACGCTTGCATGGCCAGTGATTTGCTCACTGAGAAATCTCCTCATTCTTCTGCTTATTTTAAAGCCTTATTTCATCTGTCTCTTAGTTCTGTTCTGTTACCGTGTCCCAATCCTAGCTTTGTTTGTCCATATTCTTTCCCTTTTGCTTCTCTTCTTTTCCTTCCTCCACATACCCATTCATTCATTTGTCCACTCATCCATCCATCATCCATCTATCATCCATCCATCCATCCTTTTATCCATCCATCCATCCATCCATTACCAATCCATCATTTACCCATCATCCATTCATCCTTCCATCCATCCATCATCCATCCATCCATTCATCCATCCATTCATTCATTACCTTTCCATCACCCATCCATCAATCACCCATTCATTACCCATGCAAGGCTCTTTCTGGCAACCCCACGTGGTACACCACCATCCTTCTATTTGGATCCCTGGATGCCACTTTGCTTTGCCATGCAGGTTGGTTTTTGGCAGAGGAAATGTTGGGCATCTGAAATGTGGTCTCGTGTTTCATAACCTGGGTGAGGAGGACATTTCTGCGCTCTCTTCAGTTTTATATGGAGATAGTCTATGTTTCTGAGTCTGTGCGCTTCCATGGAAAGTTGAAAACACAAATGCTGTCGTTCACTCTCACTCTGGTTCTTATTTAGCCCTGCTGTCTATCAACTTCCTGGCTTTCTTTTATATTCCCATCAGCAACATCTGCCATTTCCCATGCCACATGTAAATTTTGTGAGACAGAAATTCAGTCTTGTTTTCTGTTCCATGTTCAATGCTCAGCACAGTGCGTGACATGCAGGAGGACGTAATCACTGGTGGATGAATGGTACGTCGGTGGCCACATGCCTTAAGTGACTAGGAGGTAACATAGGTAATGAATGGAGACAGAATATCTGATTCAGCTGTTTTTCAGTTGAAAAGGCTTCAAGAAGGCCTCATTTCCCCAAGGGCCTCTCCTCTTTCCTCTTAGGACCCTCTGTGCCACCTGTCCTGATCACTTGGCCCTCCCATGGCCAAGCCTGGTGTAGTCTTTTGGTTGGTTTTCAACACCCTGATCTCATACATGTATCTCTGTACTAAAAGCCCAGCTGAGACCATCATGGAGCACTGTCAGGTGCCAAAAAGTGTTTCAGAAAACATTTAGGCAAATGAGCCACCCAACTCATCCCCTGTTTCATCTGCAGAAAGTGTCCTGAGCTATAACACCAGTAGTGAGGTTGAGGGACACGGGTTTTAATATTATCTCCGCCTTGACTCCAGCAGGCGATCTTCAGTGTCTGTGTGCTGAGCCTCTGTCCCTCTTGTGGATACTAGGGATGGTCATCATGCCCACCTCCCAGGACTGTTCTCGGGATGCAGTGGACTATGGCCTGCCACGATCTTGGCATAGGTTTCCGTATTCTGCTGCCGCTAAGAATGGCTTATAGTCTTAATCATTCATTCATCACGAGTTCTCAGAGTCACAAAGCAATCTCTAAATATAATCTTAAATTAACTCTGTAGCTGGTACTGAATGATTATAGCATATATAATCACTGATACCCAGTGTTCTTCTGGGAGGGAATGATGTCACATTGTCTTTTTTTTCTACTTTACATTTACACAGGCATGAAATACAAACTTCTCACTCATTTTCTTGTATTATAACCAAGATGGTGTGTTACAGATGATTCGAAAACTCACACAGGGCTCTGCAGATGTGACTGCAGTGTGCCCACGGTCCGGTGTGTTTAAGGCTTCTTTCTTAGATAGCATTAGAGAGAAGATGTTATTGATCAGAGCTAAGAAACAGCCACTCAGCATCACGAGTGAATGGTTTGATAGGAAGACCTCCCCTTCAGAGTGACTTTGAGTGACCTAGACAGTGGCAGATATGAAATTACTTGCAAGAAACATGGCAGAGATTCACAAGTTGCCTTTCTCCTCTCTCTTCTTCCCTGTCCTGGGCAGTTTAATTAAATCTCAGAAGAGAGTTGAACCCTCTCATTCACGATTTCCTGGCCTTCGGGCGGAGGGGGGATTTGTCTTGTCTTGTTGTTATCAGAGAAGTTCTTCTGCCTTGATCACTGGACGCTTTGGGTCTTTATCCCAGAGACCGAAGGAGGTCACTAGATAACCATTCTCTGCAAGGATCCACAGTCAACTAGTGAGCCGCTCCACAGCTAAAGCCTCCTATTAGCCTGCACCTGACTCCCTTCAGCTGTGTTTTTTTCCACACACATCTCCTTGGGTCATTACAATCACAGCGGCTGATTGATTTTCAAACCGTCTCCCATTGCTCTGGTAAGCGCCCGTTGACAGATTACCCAGGCATAGGAATTCATGTGTCTGCAAAGGAAAAGAAAAGGGGTCCGCCGGGCTCGAGGCTTTGGCTCTATATCTTTAGTTGTTTAAAGAAATTGATCTTCTCTTCAAATACCCGATGGAGCCGACTCCTCTTCGTCCTCTGCAATTTTACCTTTGTGGTCAAATACAGGCTGCCGGAGTGGCAGGCTCAGCGCTGATGGGGACCGGCAGGCTGCAAATACACCCAGGGCCATCCTAGGAATAAGAACCACACTCTGATTCTCTCCCTGTCCCATAGCCTAGCAATGGAGAAACAGAGAGGCATGCCTTTGCAGGGAATGTGACCCTGGCAGGACCCAGCAGCCTTTGGGCTCAGCATTACCCTTTGTTAGGTAGTGATGGGGACTTCGCCATGATGGTGACTTATGGGGAAGTGGCACATGTCTCTCTAAAGACAAGAACCTACTCAGAGGTCAGATAGCCCTCCATGCTTCAGGCCCTCTTCTCTGCCCATGTGCCCGATGGCAATACCTTTGGTCTGACCCCATTTAACCTCTCTGCTGGCCCAGGGTCCCACCGGGCCCTGCCGGCCATCACAACAGCTGTAATCTGCTGTGGTGGCCCAAAGCCTCCCAAAGAGTTGGCTGTCTGATTCCCTTAGAGAAATCCAAGCACCGAGAGAGGAAGCGCAAATTAGTTTGTTTTTGCCTTGCTTATCTGTCTAGAGAAAGCATCTCTGCTCTTTGAAATGTCTGATAAATGGACTTGATTACCCTCTTCAAGCAAGCGCATGGGGAGGCGCTGGGAGGTGCCGGCTGCTGGAAATTCCACCAGCTGCCAGCGAATCCTTCTTAGCTCATCCCTTCTCCATCTCGTTGACAGGAGAGTTTTCAGAGACTGTTTCTGAAGAGTGCTGATGCTCAAGTCTTTTGTCCGTTCCCTGTGAAGAGGGGTTAGAGAGAATGACAGAGGTGTAAACAGGGAGAGGCGTTCTCTGAGACATAGGGAGTAGCGCTGTTGGTTTGTGAGCATGTATGTGTCTGCACACATAAGATGTGTGTGGGGGTTTGGGCACGTGTGTACATGTGTGTGCATCTGGAGGTCAGGGGTCAATATCGAGTGTTCGTCAGTCACTTCGCCTTACTTGTTGAGACAGGGTCTCTGGCTGACACTGGAGCTTATTGATCGGTTCGGCTATAGAGCCAGCACTGCCCGCGGATCCTTTCCCTTCCTCTCAGCTCTGGGAATCTAGGCACGTGCTACCATGTTAAGCTTTTCACATGGGCACTGGGGATGTGAATTCAGGACCGCATGCTTGCATAACAAGCACCTGAAAACCCAGAACCATCTCCCCAGTCCATGCTTTCATTTCTGAGACAGAGTCCTACCGTAGCTCCGTCTAGAGTCCCAAGTCCTGGGACCGCAGGCAAGTGTCACTGTGCCCAGTGTATGGCCTAGTGTGATTATTTTTAGTTTCATTTGCACTGAGGTGTACAAGGAGAGACACAAACAGGCTGTCGTGAGTTTGCATACAGGCTGCAAGCCCACCAAGACCACATTCCGGAAGGCATCCTTAAGATTGAACTTCAGATAGGCTGGTGTCAATCATGAGAGAGGGGAGTGGCAGTAAGCCAGGTTGGCCAAAGTGCAAACCAGGGGTGAGAAAGGATGAGATTGGCAGGGCCTCAGACAGCAGAATCACACAGAAATTCTATCTGAGTGGTCTACAGGCGTCATGGCCATCAGTAGTGGTATGGGAGAAGTCACTTAACTCTTCAGATCCCCAGCCTGACTCCAGAGGTGTGCTTCAGAAGCCTGGGGCCAGAGCCTCTGTCTGAAGGAGAATCCTGCAGGCTCTGGAGCTGGTGACGATGCTGACTCAGCGATGTTGGATTCCTGTGTGTTGTGTGTGTGTGTGTATTATGTGTGTGTACTGTGGTGTGTGTTACATTCCCATGTGTTATGTGTGCGTGTGTGTATTATGTGTGTGTGTGTACTGTGGTGTGTGTGTGTTATATGCCTGTGTGTTATGTGTGCATGTGTATTATGTGTGTGTACTGTGGTATGTATGTATGTATGTGTTATATGCCTGTATGTTATGTGTGCATATGTATTATGTGTGTACTGTGTGTGTGTGCGCGTGTGTAGCATGTAGAAGGCTATGGTTGACGTTTGGAATCTTCCATCTCTCTCCAGATGAGGTAGGATCTCTCACCTGAACTCAGAGCTCCCAGATCTGGCTAGTCTGACTACCCAGCTTACTCCAGGAATCCCTTGTCATCTTTTGCCATCTGAGCCAGTACTGGAATTCTAAGCAGGTTGTAACACCCACCTACCAGTTATGTGGGTGCTGGGACCCTAACTCCAGTTCTCACACTCAGACAGTAAGCCCTTCACCTGTTGAGCCATCTCCACAGAAGGACATCATACTGCAGCCCAAGCTGGCCTTAAGATGCAGTATTGCTCCTGCCTCAGCCTCCCAGATGCTAGGATTTCAGACACACCATTATGCTGGACTTGTTTCTTTGCTTTCCTCTTACTCTTGAGAGGACCAAGGAATCTCATTAAGTTTTTTGTTGATGGTGGTGATTTCTTTTGGCATAATGGTGCTACGTTATAAAAATAACCAAATCATATTTTTAGATTCTACAGATTTTAGCAAAATACACAAATTCATATCCCTTATTTTGACAGTCAAGACAGAGGTGGCTTTTTACCACCTCCCACAAATTCTCTTGTGTTTTTCACAGACAAGCCTATCTTTGATCATAGACCCTGCCAGCCGTGGCTGGTTTCACTACTGCTGTTAGCCGTGCCCTTTCCTGAGTGTCACATAGATGGAACTACATAGCATGTAGGTTTCTTTTGCTTAGGATAATACTTTCATGGTGCATCAATGCCTTAGCCTATGCAGTAGCTTCTTCCTTCCTGTGTATGAGATCCATTAGATAGGATGGGTACCATAGTTTAGCCTTTAACGCTTGATGGACGTGTGAGTTATGTCCAGTTTGAGGGGATGGCAAACACACCTCATGTGAATATCCTCACGTGAGCATTTTGTAGATATTTATTTCTCTTGTGTAGATAGCTAATTTTGCTGGAATTGCTATGACATATAGTAAGGGACGTTTAACTTTTAAGAAACCAGTGAACTCTTCTAAAGAGGTGGCGGTTCATCATCTTAAATTCCCACCATCCCTTGCTCTATATCTGCACTGGCATTTTTTTAGTAAACTCGGTTTTCAAAAAAATCGTTCCCTTAATATTGTTTAAATTCATAGTTCCCCGATAGCTAATGTGCTTGCTGACTATATATTCATAGTTCTTCCTTGGCAAACTGTCTTTTCATATCTTTTATTAAGATCATTTATTAAGACTGGATTATTTGATTATTATGAGTTTTGAGAGTTTTTTTGGTATATTCTAGCTATGATGCCGTCACCACTCCTGGGTCTTGTAAATATTTCCTCCTAGTCTGAAGCTTGTATTTAATTTCAAGAATCGAATGACCTTTAAATATTATAAAGTCTAAGTTATCTTTTTTTAATAGTTCATAACTTCTGTTTTCTACAAGGAAACTTTTCTACTTTTAGGTTCCTTCTAGATTATTCTATAGTAGGTTTTATGTGTAGATCTGTGATTCATTTATGTATTGTGTTTGTGTGAAATCTAACTTTGAGGTATGAAATAAGTCAAGTTTTTTTTTTAACCACTTCCTTTTATTTTAAAAATGATACCTATGGGATGGCTCAGTGGGTAAAATTGCTCGCCACCAAATCTGATGACCTGAGTTCAATTATTTGGACCTATGAGCTCTGGATGCTTTTATGTAATAGTAGCTGTGATAGAGACTAGGTTCTTTTTTTCCCCATGTAACTTTGAATCAGCTTCTCCATTAAAAAAAAAAAACAGATTTATTCTATTGTGTGTGTGTGCATACACACATGCATTCATGACTATGCCTGTTGAGGTTAGAAGAGGTTGTTGGACTCTCTAGAGCTAGAGATGCAGGCAGTGTGAACTGCCTGACACGGGTGGTGGGAACTGAGCCCAGGTCTTCTGCAGGAGCAGCAAGTGCTTCTTAGCCTCTGGGCCACCTCTCCAGTGCACAGCTTAGCAGCAGCAGCAACAAAAACCTGGGGCGATTATCATTGATATTTCATTGATTCTAAATCAACTTAGGAGAATAAAAACCGTGAGTCTTCTGACATTAAACACCGTCCATCCTTCCATCCACTGTGGGCTTGGTCATTTCCCTCCATAATACTTTTAATGTTAGGCATACAAATCTTCTACATATTATTTTATATTTCCCCTAAGTGTGCCATGGTTTAGGATACATCTTAATCATGTATTAAGAATTCTTTGCCTACCTATTCTTGCTAGGGTATAGAAACATAGTTGGGTTTTGCCTGTTGATTTTCCAAATTATGACCTTGATGTCTACTCATTCTGATAGAATTTTTTTGTGAGTTCTGTTATTTTTTTAAAGCACAATCATGACACCTATAATTGAGTCTTTCCTTTCTTTGCACGCACACACTTTTCTCTTTTTGCTTTGTATCGTATTTTTTAATTGCCACATATAGTATTAGGCGTCACTGTAGCATTTTCAAGCAAAATTTATTCTTGTCAGTTCTGCCCTGCCCCTTTCATCTCTAATCCTCTGGACCCTTGTAGCCTTCCCCCAGCATGGCCTCTTTTTCACTCCCATGGAATGTGAACTGGTGCCCTTCCTCCTCACCTTCCTCCACCTCTTTTCCATTCTCTGATCTCTTCTCCAGTCTCCTCCACTCACACACCATCCTGGGAGACACTGATTTTTTTTTTTTTACAGCCATTCTTAGAGGGCTCAGTGGGAGCCCCTTTGGTGACAACCTCTATTGTCTAGGTTGGGAGGCTTTGGGCTGTGGCTTGTATTAAACTTGGATCGTGACTACCCAGGACATTTTTTTTTCTTCTCCTGATAGGCAAAAGTCAAACATAGGCCCAGATGTTCAAGGATATTTCAGACTTCTGCTTGTACCATGTCTGTTAGCATCCCACGGGCCAAAGCAAGTCACATGGGCAAGCCCAAAGCCAAGGCAGGGAAGCACTGTTGTTCTCCCATGAGGCTGTGGTACTGGGGTGGTGAATGGCATTATTACAAAGTAGCCAAGAATTACGGCGAAGAATTCAATAATCACATCTCCTAAACTAGGAAACATTTCAGACTGTGGGTGATAGACCGTGGTCTCCCCTGCTGGACAGTGAACACTTGTAGGGCCAACACAGTGCCTGCCTTCCTCGCCTGTGTCTGCTGTGACCAGCAAAGCATCTGATCCAGCCCTAAGCACTGGGAGCTGTGGGAGGTTCACAGTTACCCCACTCTTCTGCTGCTAGGCGGACAGCTCCTGCTCCAGTATTTACTTTTGCTCATCTGTGTTTATAATCAGCCCAACAGGCTTCAGAAAGCTGCTCTTTAGCAATGGCAAAGGGGGTAGGATACACAGCACATTTGTGCCCTAGGAAAGCTCTCGTTAGAAAGTGGTATAGGAAGAGCCGAGGGCCGAGAGACCTGGGTGTGTGCTTTGGTTCCATCTCCTACTTGCTGTGCAAGGGCTACCACTGTGCCACATCCCAGGGGCTCTGTGACCCTTTCTACAACTCACTAGTGATATGGAAAGAGTGTTGACCTGATGCACACTCTTGAGGGGGTGGGGCAGAGGGAGAGGGAGTGTGTATGCAGATCATAAATGTTAGAAAACAGGATCAGGGCTGCTGCTGTTTGATAGCGAGAGTCAGAGGAAAGCTGTGCTCTGGGTTGATGCTCCAAGCAAGAGGCCTGGTGCCACTTTAGAGCTTTTTTAGAAGTCATAATCTATTTCCCCAGTCCCTGCGTCCTTGTCTGCTCTCCCCTCGTGGTAGAGGGAACTCCTGCCTCCTCTTTCCACTAGTCCTTCCTCCTCTTTGTTTCTGCAGCGCTGATTTCAGAACTGTCTGCAGCAGCACACCCCTTCCCAGAGCAGGAGCTAGAGTGGATGAATCCGTGGCCAGCCGTGGAAGCTCTTCTGCGGTGACTCAAGGCAGCTGGTGTATTAAGTACTGCTTAAAATTTTGTTTGCAAGTAGCAGGTGTTGAAGCAGCAGAATGACAAATAGAGATCAAATTTATTAGGGTCCTCAGCAGTTTATAGAATTGACAAGGAGGGTTGAGGACAAAGGGAAGAAGGTGTAGAAGCCAGGACCAACAAGGGATCCCCTTTCCTTCTCTGTCTCTGTCTCTGTCTGTCTCTCTGTCTCTCTCTCTCTTTCTCTCTCTCTCTCCATCTCTGGCTTGATATGCATGAGCTGTCTTCCTCCAATGTGCCCAAGGTGGTCTCATCCCTTGAACTGCACACATGCTTCCCTGAATCTTGCCTGGACCACCTTCCCCGCCTTAAAACGTGCCAAATCCCCCTCGCCTTTCAGATCTCAGTAGTACAGGCCAGTGTCCACATTCCTATATGTCCTGTGCAAACATTCTCTGTTTAATGCCATACCCGTGCCACATTGCTAAATGTTATTTTCCCATGAAATATATTCTAAAACCATATATAGATCACAGAATATTTACATATGGAAAATCAATGCTCTGTGTATTTTTTTTCTCTCTCTTTTTTCTCTCCTCATATCTTGCATGCTGATATCTCTTTGTTGATGGTACGTGAAAGCTGGGGTGGGCCAGACTGTAGATGGACAGGCCAACAGACATAGTGTCTACCTTGGGGATGATATTTTACCAGCAAGCATCTATAGCATGGCCGTCCCGAAAGGGGAGGCATTTGGTGACAACCTCTGTTTCCTCTGGGCATTCCTCTTCTTGCTCTGTGTACTGGGGACAAGGATGTGGGTGGTGGTGCTGAATCTGTGTCCCTGAGTACCCAAGGACACGTATTACCCTGGAGGCCTGCGCACGATCATCAGTGCTGAGCTCGCGGTGAGACAAGTAGAAGTCAAAGATGAGTAGGTGTTATGGAAGCCGGGAAGGCCTCCTCTGCCATGACAGACTATCCAAAAGGCTCTTGATGGCAGCCACTAGAGTAAGTTATGGGTGCGTGACAGTGTGTAGCATAGGGGTGTGTGAAATGGCAAGCCATAGACCTACATGTGCTGTGACGTATGTCCTCACTGTGGTACTGCTGCGGTGACCTCTCCCATTTTGTAGCTATGTCTCCACAGGACACAGCTCTGCAGCTATCTGGTCTTCACCTACCGTTCCTCTCTTCCTCTCCCCTAGGCCATCAGCTGTATGATGGCGTGGACCTGCACCTGGAAGAGTGAGGAGATATGGGGGTGTATCAGGCCTTTGCCTCTTCAGGGTTTAGGTGTCCTTCCCCCTCTCACTGAGTTTGTTACTGGCTAATGGCTGTGGTTGAGTGTTTCCTGGAACTGCTCTGAGTGTAAGGAATGGACGTGTGCTGTCTGAGCCTAGCCAGTGACTGGGAAGCTGTCGCTTGTGGTGTATGGGTCTCTTCTTGCGTCAAAATGAGACACTTGGAAGGGCCACCAGTTCCAGAGTCCCCATGTGATTGGCAAGGTTATTTTGCAAGAGCACCGTAGTTCAAATTTCTCCTTGCTTAACCAGCTTCTTCCTCCTCCTTCCAGGGGAGGAGGCTAATGAGAGTCCAGCATGCAAGGCTCCATCCCCGAACCGGTTTCCCAGGAAACAAAAAGTTGCTCCCAATCTTTGACCTTTATCCAGCCTGGCAGGGCTAGGAGGTGGCTTCTGAAATTTCCAGGTGGTTGCGGCAACAGCTCAGAGACAGTCAGTGATTTGCCCAAATGCCATCCGGATATTGAATAGCAAGCTGAGCCTGCTGCAAGGGCCTGGTGGCTCGAATGAGCATGAGTAAAATTAACCTCGAAGAGCAGGTTCTCACTAAATACCGATGCTTCCTCTCAGGGGTCAGGCTGGCACAGCAGAGTGTGAGGGAAGGTAAGAAATGTACACAATGGCTTGTGGGGCTGCGAAAGCCTTTGATGACCCAGGGTGGGGATGTTTGTTGCATCCCTTGTTCTGGCTCAAATACAAAACCTTGCCATCCCTATGCCCCTGGCTCGGTGCCTTCCATCACCAAATTTCAAGGAAAGCATCTTTCTGTTCGGGATGCAAAGAAGTCACCACCCTGTGAATCGGTATCCTCCAGACTCAGGCTACCATGTGTTGGAATACTTTTTCGTTAGGAAGCGTTTTGGCCACACACGGAGCTGATTATCAGTGTAATTGTACTATAATCACACCTGAGGAAACTTGAGCACTCCTCTCTGACTGTTCGCCCACTCGCAGGGAAGAGACTCAAACCTGTCAGAGCAGAACACAGGGACAGCTGGCTCCATTCACCGAGAGATGCTCCTTCCCCCACAAGGCACTCTCTGTGGATAGGTAGCGCGGATGCCTGGGTCACAAGGCATCCACACACACAAAAGGCTTCCGTGTTCACAGCAAACAGCTAGGCTAGTCAGTTTCCTCGGAGAACTGGGTGTGGATGACTTAGGAAATAATTCTTCCTTGAGCCGTTTTGGATGTCAGGTTGGAAAAAAATACATTAGACTACAAAGATTTAAAAATAAGGAAGTCTTATTTCCCAGTTTTAATTTTTTTTTGTTCGAGACAGGGTTTCTCCGTAGCTTTTTTGGTTCCGGTCCCAGTTTTAAATTTTTAAGAAACCCGAGCTTGGGTTTCCGTGTCTGGAATCCTTGTTAATTAGTTAGTCGGTTTAGGCTAGCTTGTGTTATAGGGAATTGAAATAGTCAGGTTAGGCCAAGCTGTGCCATAGTAACAAATAAGTCTTTCAATTGCTCAGGTTAGGATGGACAGCACTGTGAAGTAACAACAAGGCCTTCTATTGCCTCCGTGGTTTTACAGTCAGTCACACAAGCCCTCTATAGTCCAGGGCCTGGTTTGTGAGGCAAGCCTTTTTTTTTTTTTTTAAAGTTCTGATTCAGGATACAGGTAATTGTGCTTTGGGGCCCAGCTTTATATCAACAAGCAGCCTCAGAGGTCACTGCACCATGGCAGAGGGATCAAGGAGCATGCACATCTATTCTATTTCAGTTTTGACTGGAAAGGGACACATATTCCTTATGCTAACATCTCATGGAGTGGAACTCATCATACGACCTTGTCTAACACCGAGAAGTTTGGAGAAACTGGGGGAACACAGAGATACCAGTGTATAATAAATATCCTGCTAACACAGTTTCATAATCTGTACCTTCAAAACAATTAACTTATTGACCTAATGTTTGTAGGGAAGAACTACGCTGTGCCTTTTGTGGTTAATCCAGGGCTAAGTTCCTGCTTGCTGTGCTGAGTGAGAACTCTGTAGTCCCCAGACCACTGAACATGCGCTTTATAGGGAAGTCAGATATGCAAACATGAACGACTGTCACTTCCTGTGACTGTCACAGCACAGA
The DNA here is from genome assembly GCF_950005125.1 of Chionomys nivalis. NCBI lineage: Eukaryota > Metazoa > Chordata > Mammalia > Rodentia > Cricetidae > Chionomys > Chionomys nivalis. The sequence continues at coordinate 11,450,520 of NC_080106.1, read as the reverse complement.
AAACGGCTGATGCACTGGCAGCCCACGGCTCCAAGTCCTGGACCCGTGTTAAGGATGCTTCTTGGAGAGGAAGTGCTATCTTAGCTGAAGCCCGAAGGTTAGACATGAGCGAGAACGCTCAGAATGGCCAGGTCACTCCCATGAAGGCTTCAGCAACGGGAGGCCACCTCCTTCTTTTCCTTGCGGGGGCTGAGAGGTTACCTTGAGATAAAACATGCTGAGCGTGTGCACAAGCTGGTAAATATGACACATGCTCAAAGGGCTTACTGTTTAATACAGCTGCAAGGTAGGTACCAGTCCCCTTCTTAGAAAGAACCAGCTTCATAAACACAGATGGAAGGGAAGAGCAGTGCTTGGACGGCCACGCTGACTCCCAGCTCACAGTTCAGACCAGGACGCAGCACGCTTCAGTAAGTGGCAATGCAGTTCTCCATGCCATCTTAGTGGACAAACCATTAACTCTACCTAACTTATGTGTCTGATGCGGAGGAAGTAATGTAAAGCTGTCCCTGGTTCACTTTGAGTAGCAGCTTTGTAGTCTAATTCACTGTTAAATTGGTTGAAAATGACACACATGGTTATCGCAGTAAAATCTACAAGATCAAAAGTCAAAACTGGTCTGTTTGCCCACTGCAAGCCAGGGCCAGGGGAGCAGTTCCTTGAGATCTGGTGGGCCATGTCTCTGAGGTCCAGAAATCAGCCTCCTGTCTCTGAGACTCAGCCACACTCCCGCTGTTTCATGGGTAAGACAAGCATCCTCTTTTCTATGCCCATGTGAGATTCCCAGGAGGAGGCAGAGATACAGCAGGGGGAGCAAATCTGATGGAACGGCTGATGGAGATACGTTGGGCCAGCCAGAAACCGGTTCTGTCCATTCGTTGCTCAACTCATCTCATTTTGCCTCTATTGTTATATGGGGACTAAAACACTCATTTAGAGAAGAAATCGTCAAACTTTAGTGCTTCGAGATAATTTATGCTTTTCATCAGCTCACCACCAAATTGAGAGAACGGCTCGACAGAGGTCCGCCATCAGGCGGTCTCAGCAGAGAGAATTCTTTTATAACGTGCACACAAGGAGCCTCCTTGGAGATACTGGTAAACAGCCCAGTGATCCGGAGATGTCTGCGAAAGCACACTTGCAGAACCAGACAGCGAACAAAGGGTTTTTGCGGCCAGGAAACGTACTCACAGGGGACTTGTTGTCCAGGACTCTGCCTCTGATTGGAAATGCAATCACTTGGCTCTGTTTAGCCGAGTTCAGTAAGGGCCCATTGGCAGCAACACTCCACTAACTAGAAATCTCTTCTGCAATCAAATTAGGCCCAGCCACAGCATCCTCATGACACACGCCTGCTATCACAGGCATTTTATTGCAGAAATGCTTTTTAAACATGAATTATGCTGCATATGATGTGACCCAGATAAAATATGGGCGTATTATGACTTGACTGTGGCTTTGGAGTGTGCCGTTTAATCCTTGGCAAGGAATTAATGGAAGAAAGTGGGCTGGTCCTTTTGTTTGGGGTTTTCATCTGTGGACAGTCTACATCGATACTCCAAAGCTTGCTGTGAAAGGGTTTGAGTCGATGGGCTGGAGAGATGGCTCTGGCTAAAGTTCTTACTGTGCAGGCTTGAGGCCCCGAGTTTGAATCCTCAGCAACCCTAGAAAATCTAGGTACAGTAGCCCACATCTGTGACTTTAGCATTGGGGGAACGGTGTGGAGACAGGCGAATCTCCCAGAGCTTGCTGAGTTGGTCATCCCCGGGTTCAGAGAGAAACGCTGCCTCAAACAGTCAGGTGAAGAGCAACTGAGGAAGACACTAATATTGAACTCTAGTGCATGCCCTAACCTGCACACAAGTCTCTCTCTGTGTGTGCATGTGTGTGTGTGTGTGTCTGTCTGTCTCTCTGTCCACCAAGTTAGGCTTCTAACTGCTCACTCAGCTGACCTTCTACACCTCACTTTTCCCAGGAGGCCCATAATGGCACCCAAGTTCCTTGGAAGACTCTGGGTTTGACTTGAGGACCCATCTTTTAGCACTTGTCTGCTTTGGCCAGGCAAAGCCGTCCTTTGCCAGGGGAGATACCGTGTGTCCTGACGTGGCTGGTGGGGGGACTTATCCTTGAGTGGCTATCAGCTACAGAGGCTTAAGGTCAGAGTATGGATGTGGCTTGGTTCAAATCTTGCCCTGTTAAGTAGTGAGGCTACGTTTCACTCCGTATCTGTCCCTGTTATCTTTCCACGGTATTTTTCTTGTTGTTTTCTTGGGTTTGTTTTATTTAAAGCAGCGGATTCTTTAGATAGAATCTTCTATGGAAGCTCAAAGGCATACAAGGGAAGTAAAGGAGCCACCTTAGGTGAAGGAAGGGTTTTTCAGAGCCCTGTACTCCAGGCCCCTCCCAGCCACTGGGCCACTAATCTCACAGGCCCAGGGTAAAGCCCATTGTTCTACATGGTACCCCATTCTGAGGGTTCGTTTTTAATGGTGGCTATGTGTTGTGGAACTATAGTGCTGTGTCCGGGGGAATGGCCCATGCTCCAAACTGATAGCTGTCTCTGTCTCCTGGGAACTTCCCTTATCCCTGGTAAATGGAGACAAAACACTTGCAAAAGTACGTTATAGATTAGAAGGTATAAATACTGCGGAAAACAGGACTTGGAGATGGGAGGCCTGGAAGGGGCAGTGCTGTGGCAGGGTGGTGGGAGGTCCTGACACAAAGATGGTGTCTAAGAACTCGGTTGAATACGTAACTGGGGGAGGGTAGTGCCTGGGGGTGGAAGAACCACATGGGATCCCAAAGTGATAACCGCCCTTGCGTGAGAGCAAGCTGCAGGGCTGGAAGGCCAGAAGGAAGGCCAGGGAAGAAGAAAGGTGGGGAGGACAATGAGTCATAAGACAGGTCTGAAGGACCTCATGGAACCCTGTGCCCTGAGTGAGATGGGAACCCGCGAAGGTTAGGGTCCAGAAAAAGACAGAGCATATGTCTTTACAGGATCCCTTGGATCCCTGTGCTGTTGACAATGGGCTAATGCCGCACAGGTGGGAATCCAGTGAAGCCCAGATTTACCTGGAGGAGGGTACTGAGGGAAGGCCTTGCATATAGTGACCTTTCATTCTAGTTTCTAACCACATGTCTTTTGGGTCGCTTCAGCTAGGAACTGTGAAGTTGAGAAGAAAAGCTAACACACGTGAGTGCACATAAGCTCATGAGTATGTGTGTGTGTGTGTGTGTGTGTACACTGCCTTGGATCCGTGCTTGTTCATGTGTGTCAGGGAACAGGTGTGAAAGTCAGACTGGGTGAGGGAAATATGAAGATGTATGGGTGTGACACTCTCTGTGTGTGTACACATATGTGATCGTGTGTATGTGTGTGAGAAGGGAGAATGGATGGTCGTCTGTAGGGACGATGAGCATGCAGACCTGATTCGAGGATGATCAGAACCAGATCCCACAATGGAATGCCCAGTGGAGTCTCTGTCAATCATATAAAGACCAATGAAGGGAACGAGAAGCAGCCACCAACAATGCTGACATGACTCAGTGAGTGGCTCAGAGCCATGCCCCAGCTGCTGATCCCAGTCCCAGCCCTTTTCTACCGGACAATATCTTTGTCAAAGTTAGCCCTCTGCCTTCTCCAGGAGAAACCCTTCTCCTCAGTTCTCCCGGGCACATCTGCTTCCTGTGTCTCACATCCTTGAACCATTAGGGCGTTCTTGTCACCTTTATGGCACAAGATCTGTGAGTGTGGTTAGTTTATTGGTGCCATTCATGAGCCCAGCCAATACATAAGACATGGGAGGAGCTTAATGTTTGCAGAATTAATGGGGTTCTCTTCACTTTTTGTCTATGTTCTCATCAATAATCTGTCTACATGGACACCAGGGTCTAGAGCCTCACTGTGCCTGTCACGTATGTTTTTCCTTAAAGTGTGTGTGTGTGTGTCAGAGGTTGATGTCAGCCACATGTCTTTCTCACTTGGTCTTCACCTTATTTTTCAAGACAAGGTCTCTCATTGAACATGGAGTTCATTCACACAGCTAAGTTGGCTAATGAAACCAGGGTTCTGCTTGTCTCTGCTTTCCCAGACCTGTGATTGCAGGAATTTGCCACTGTCCCTGGATTTTTATGTGAGGACTTGAACTCAGGTCCTCGTGCTTGTATAATAAACCCTTAACTAATAGCCACTGTCCCAGTCTTCTTTAAGGTTTCCTGAGAGATCAATCGTGGAGCTGCCGATCAGATAGATCCATTATTAGCTTGGCCAGTCGGACTCGATAATAGATTTCCTTGATGTCAAGAGACTTCTTTGTGGTCTAGGAATTGTGCTCTTTAAATAGCAGCATGGGATCTGAGCAGGAATGAAGCAGCAATGGGACATTGCTTAGGTCTGGGAAGAATTTGGGTAATAGTGTTCATGGATGGGCAAGACTTGGGATATAATGGAGACTTGGAGATAGCTGAATAAATGTGCCAACAAAGCAAAAATGCAAAGGGCACTTGCATATTCTAAGTTTGGCAGAAGGAACTAATAACCATTGGGAGCTGGGTTAGCATGGTGGCAGGTGGAGCCCTAGTCTTCTCAGGCACTCTGCTGGGTTGGTTCTTACCCGCCCTTCTAGAGTGGCATCTTGGCTTCCCCCGGGGGGCCATCTGGACTTTGAGGTTCTGTAGCACTGAGTTGCTGCCTGGGGAGCTGTTGGGAAGAGAGATGCCGGGACAGATGACACAGAGCAGGAGATGGTCCCCATGTGACTCTCAGCGGAACCTGAAGTGCCGACGGAATCAGATTAATAAGATTCATGAGTAGAGGAGAAATTGGGTCACATGCCACCCCAGAAAGTGGGAAATTGCTCACGTGTGGAGGAGTGGAGGGGAGACCCTGCCGTGGAAGGATACAGAGCAGTGTGAATTGTTCCTGTAGGGAGGTGTTGTCATGCCTGAAGGCCAAGGGCTATCCCAGGCTAGGGGGAGCATGGCAGAATGAGGAGTGCATGCACCATAGTCCCGAGGCTCACGTTCAAACCTCAGCTCCACCGTCTTCTTGCTGCCTGGCATGGGCTGAATCATGCCCACCAAATTCTCATGTTAAAGTTTTTACCCTTGGTGCCAGAGGAGATGACTGGCTTTGGAGCTAGTCCACTTAAAGCAGTTAGACTAACACAAGGTCACATCGGTGAGCCCTCGCCAGTTGACTAGACTCCTGATGAGATGGAGAGATTAGGGTACAGTCATAGATAGAGGGACAACTGTGTGACAATGCTGCCATCTGGAAACCGAAGAGTGAGGTCTCAAAGAACTCAGCCCCACCAGCATCTTTATCCTGGGCCTCTAGCCTCCAGTGAGAAAACAAGTGTGTCATCAAGTCACTTTCCCACAGTACTGTGTTGTGGCCATGCTAAGAACCAACTTAGCAGGCAAATGGCCTTGGGCACACTAACTCCCCTCTCTGGGTCTTTATCTCTCCATCTGTGAAGGGAAGAGCACACCACTCATCCTGTGGAGTAGGCAGACGTTCTCTCTACACACAAACGCCAAACCACCACTTGGATGCATCATTTTCCCTTGACTTACATGGCTCATCTGTCAATCAACGCTGCCAATACTGTGACGCGCCCATAATGTGGCAGACTGTGGGACAGGGCCCATGGCTTCAGGAAACACAAACCTATCTCTGGCCCCTCCCCTCAGAGTTCTCTAGTGAAAACCATGCATGAGATCAGTGGGATATGAGATATAAGAAAGGAATAAGTCCCATGAAGAAAGTAAACAGAGGGCCATGCTGGGATGTGAGATCAACTTGCTAAAAGGTTATAGGTAGCATAGCTGAGAACAGAGACCGGATGTAGATGATGATCCAGGCCAAGTGGGCATCTGGGAGAATGTGCTGGAAAGAAGGAATAACCTGTGCCATCTCCGAGGCTTGGGTTGAGAAAGTGTCAATTTACTTGAAATCCACAGCTCCCCAACTTTCTGCATCTAGAGGGTCCTGGGAATATCTGAAGCTGTGTTAGATGAGAAGCATCCTTCCTTTAGCATAGCTACATGGTCATTACCAGGGATGGTGCAGTTCCTGTGCCTGTTAGGCAGCTGGTCCAGGGAAACCAAGTCTGGGTAGCAATAGCTCAGAAAGTCAGAGGCCCGGGTTTCCTGGATGGGGACTGTAGTAACACCCGCAGCTACTTCGTAAGCATGAACATCTTTTAGGAGGAGAAGCAGAAAGAGCTAGAGGCCCAGATGAGTGGGGCAGCTGTTGGTAGGCCTGGAGGGTCCATTGAACAAGAAAGGGCATCTATCAGCCTGTGAGCTCACTGGAAGGATTCCATTATAACTGAGTTCTCTTGAGAAATCACAGTCTCTTACATCTGTATTCAAAGAACTTGTCAATCGCAGACAGGAAGAAAGTCAAGGCATCCCTTAGGCAGGGCCAAGGTAGATGTCTAATGAATGGTACATGGCGGAGAGAGTTATTATGTATGTTTGACCATAGCAACCTGAGCAAAGTGCGACCAAGTCGGTCCACTTTCCCTAATTGTATGTTCCTCATGCCTCTTAAATTTAAGAAAAATGAAGGTGAGCACAGTGTCCCATGCCTCTAATTCTAGCACTTGAAAGACTGAGGCAGGAGGATTATAAATTTGAGACTAGCCTGGGTTGCATATCACAACTCTCTTAACCCCCCCCCATTTTATATCCTGGTCTTTTTTTTATTTTTTTATATAGGGTCTCCTATAGCTGTTGAGCTCACTCTGTAGCCAAGGATGGCTTTGCTCCTTCCGTGCTGTGTTCTTCCTGCCTCTACCTCTTGGATTACAGATGGGTACCACCCCCACCTAGTTTTGTGCAGTGATGGGCCTTGAACCCTGGGTTTTATGCATGTTGGCACTCTACCAGATGAGCCACGGTCCAGCCCTTTGGTATTTTAAGATCTTAACTTGATAAACTCTTTTTGTTATTACAAGTTTTCCTATAAACATCACAGTATCACATTTCGTTACACAAGTATGTGAGTTTATTACACTGTTGCTCACCCTCACTCTGGGACGATCGTCACGTCTGTTGTAAAGAAGACCTTACTAGACATCTTTGCTCGTGCCTCTTCGGGTTTTTTTTTTTTCTCTGTTGCTTTTTCATTTCCTCATCCAACATTCTTGGTCCTTTCCCCCTAGAATCAATTTCCAGATGTAGAATAGAATTACTTCAGTAAAGGGTACAATTTCCTCAAGGCTGTCAGAATCAATGTGAATCATCTTTATTTTCTTCTCTATTGGATCGCTTACTCTAGTCAGCTTTGTTTCCCCCGTGAATTGGAAAAGCGTTTTCTCCAAGTCGCTACCCAGGATGCCTCTGTATGTGTAGAACAGGAAGGGTTTGACAGTACAGGTTCCTTCTGCCTCTTCCTTGAGCTCCCAAGTCTCAATTCCATAGGTGATGGCCTTCTCTTACCCCATGTAGATTTAAAAATTTTGTTCAACTCTTTATCTTAAAGTGGGATGTCCGCAATTGACCATCATGTCTAAGCGTGCGGCTTGTGTTTCTGGTAGTGAGAATTGCCAAGCTTGATGTATTTAGGGGGGGATTTAAACAGCACTTAGTGCTGGTATCAGATTTGTTTAGCTTTAATTGTTTTATGTGAGTTGAATTGGTATGAGTAGATTTACAGTAGTCTCTGCGAAATTCATTTTTGTTAAGAAACAGGGTGCATTTCATACAATAATCTTGGAATATCTGAACACCCTTATCTTTTTTAATGGTTTTAAACTCCTATTAGCTGTAATAGGGTCTCCACAAATAAATTGCTACATTTAGTTGAAAGATAGCAGCACCCCAGCTGGCCCACCCCACGCCTGTGGGGATCCTGAGCCACACTCTCTCATAAGTACACCATTTGTCTCTTCTCAACGAAGCCTAATTTCCAGGCTCCACAAAAGAGTAGGGCGTATTGACTGGACAGCGCTGCCATTCCGACTCCTGGAGGCTGACAATGGGCTTCCATTGCTGCATTAGGCTGACTGGGGAAAACAATTCTTCAAAAGCTCCCAATAAATGACATAAATAAACTAGCGAGGAGCCAGGGGCCTGCTCAGCCTCAGCCGCATTATATGTCCCTGTGACATATTGTTGTGTGAGGACAATGACAAACATTCAGACCATCCATGGAAGTCACCGGGGGAACTTTTGTTTCTCTCTAATAGCTCCTGAAGCCTTTATGGCTAATAGTGTGTATAATGAGTCCAGTTTCCCAGCCCCTGAGAGGAACGATTGGGCTTTTGAATGGGGAGGGAAAAACCTCTGAGGTTTTGCCCAGCGGTGATGGAATTAGGTCCATTGTAAGGAAGGCTCCTCTGCCCCAGGATAAATGGGACGAGGAGCATGAAGTTCGGGTGACTAGTCAAGATGCTACGCTGGGTCTCACAACTGAGACCAAGTCAGGCTGAGGAGGGAGGGTGCGTCAGAGTCTCATGAATAGGGGGTAAGAGGCAAATCCTGAGCCCAGATTCTTATCCAGGCGACAGAGGGGATGCATCTTGGCTCAAAAGATGCCGGTGTCATATTCTCCTCTGCAGTGGGAGCTCCACTTCCTCTCTCTTCTTAGTCCTGGAGATCTTCGTGCGGCACCAGACCTAGACTGGGAACCCTTTCTAATCAGCCCTTTAGGTGACTTTCTGTAGCCACACTGGGTGACAGCTGCACTGCTCCAGACCCACTAGGAGCAGGAAGGTGGCATCTGCTCCATTTTCTCTGATCTCCATGTGGGATGCCAAGGTCCTAATGCCGGATGCCCATGTCTGCCTGTAAAGCCCTGGCATGCCACTGCTCTGAGTCTTACTCTCTTCATGAAACAAGGGGCCACACTAGTAGCTTTTAGCCCTGGCTCAACAATGTTACCACTAAGAAAACTGAGAAGATGGTCAGGTGTTGTTCTCTCCTAACCCAAGAAGCTCCAGAAGAGCTATAGGTGAAGCCTAGGTATCTGTTGCTTGGTCTCTTTGAGGAGTAAACATTTGACTGAATTAATTCCTGTTCTCATTCTCTCTCTCTCTCTCTCTCTCTCTCTCTCTCTCTCTCTCTCTCTCTCTCTCTCTCTCTCGTATGTGTGTGTGTTTGGGCTTAAAGAGGAGACTTTCTTTATCTTGACAAAAGAAAATAGCAATAATAAACACAGGATGAGTAGTTCAGGCAGCAGAGTCTGGGTCTCCAAGACAGGGGAGAGCTGGAAGCCCTCCTTTAAGCTAGTTATGCAATCTTAGTTCCTCTGCGCTGAGACTGCAGGGCAGAAAGAAAGTTGACGATGGGTGAGAAAGAAATTAAGATTACCCAACCCAACACAAAGACAGGCATCAAGTGTCACCTTGTCATGGAAAGTAGAGGGAACTTTGTCTTAAGAGTCTCAAATCAAGCTGATCTCTGTATCATGATCATTCTGAGACTAAGGTCAAGATGTGATCCAAGGAGAAAGAAAGACCTGCCAGGGAGATGGGGGTTCAGGAAAAGGCTCCTTGAGGCTCAAGGGCAGCTTACCAGTGGAGAGTCTTTGGGGTAGTGGGTCACAGGGTCTTATGACATGGATAATAGAAACAAGGCCAATAAGACATCCATGGCTGCTTTACTCGGGCTTTTACTTGGGAGCTGAAGGGAGCCATGATCAAAGAGGTGATTGGGCTGCTCTTCTGAAGAAGAAACCAGGTTTTTGTTAATTTGTGGTATGGACTAAAGTTTGGCCATTACCCATTAGTCACAGGAAATAAAGGATGGGCAGCCATGGAACCTCCTTATGATGATTAATCTTGACTGTCAACTTGACCATGTTTGGAATCACCATGGAGACACAACTCTGAGGATGTCTGGGAAGATGCTTCCAGATGCTGAGGAGAGAAAGTGAAGAGCCCATATCTTCTGTTGGAGGCCCAGAATGAATAGAAAGGAGAAAGTAGGTAGACTGTGGCCACTTATGTCTCAGTTTCCTGACTGCAGGTGCAATGTGACCAGACACCTCATCTTCCTGCCACCATGCCATAAACCCCATCATGGATTGTACCCTCAAAATAAAAATCTTTCTTCATTAAGTTTATTTTTTTTCACAGCAATGGGAAAAGGAACATTTTTTTTTTTTAATTTGCAGACAGCCTGGCCTTGTATTGGGAGCATTCACAGATGGCAACGTAACCCAGGAGCTATTGAGTCTTTCTGTTGTTGAGTCAAAGCCTGTTGACCCCTCTTGTTGACGACATTAATATCTTGTGCGACGGTTGCAAGTGTGTGTTACAGGGATGGGGTTACCAACATGTAGGATTGTGCTGGGTCATTTAGGCAGTGTATTCTTCTCAGAGTTGGGCAGGAGCTCTACTTACAGACCAACCTGGCCTGAACCTTTTGACAAGGTTGATGGACTACAGGTATTTAAGTTGCCAAGAAAGCACAAGGATGAGGCAGGAGAAACATATGCTTCAGCAGCCAGTATGCCAATTCGTCCCACCTGATAGTCTTGAACCAAACATTCCCCTAATGATGAAGACATTTACATAGTGCGATTCAAAGCTTGAAGCAGAAAGAGGGATAGGCACAATGTGCAGAGCAGAGATGCCAGGCTTTTTATTCTGTTTAAGTCGCCCTTCTGATGTCTGTAGGATCTGGGGAAGACTCAGTGTCTTAGCAAAAGCGCCGTTTGTTTTTGCAGAGTAACCTAGGCAACCGAGATAGCTCACGCTTTAGAATCGTTATCTCTAGCAAGTTAATAATATACTGTCCAGCTGTGTAGCCGCCCAAGCTGGTGAGCTCTCGGTAAACTCGGAGCAAATCCCACATCCTTGCTCTGACAGATGGATGTCCCAGTTGAGTGGGGGAGGGCTTACTCAGGGCATTTTGTGGGGTAAGGTGCTTTGTTTATTTGGTTTTTTTTTTCTCAGTAATACTTCCCCCTTGTTTCTGTCATTCGTAGTCATCTCAAGCCCTGCCAGCTTTGGCTTAGTCTAGTTGTGAGGGGTTTCCTAGTCTCGAAACACCTTGGCCTTATGGGCTAACCTGGTGCAAAGCTGTCAGAAGCAGTCTTTTCAGCAAGTAGCAGGTTAGAGTCCAGAAGTTCTTTGATTTTCATTCCCTCACAATGGGGCCACCATCTCACTTGGACTGCTGTTTTCAGCCTCATCTGGCAAGCCATCAGAAATGAGAAGCGCTGAATGGAGTTGGCAGCCCGGGCTGCAAGCAGCTCTCAGCTGACTCTGACGCAAGTGTCAGAAGGATCAGAACCAAGGCAGCAAAGACAGTAGGCTCCAGAGGCCAAACCCATATCGTAGGGATGGACCCCAGGAGTTTGGAATGCCATGGCTCCTTGGACCTGGTTTGTGCCGAGAGGGTAAAGAGGAGAGTTTAGACCACAGTCACATGTGGACCTACAGAGCTGGGATTGCCGGGACAAGGTTGGTGCAGAAACAGAACAAAGCTAAACCTCTAAGGCTGAGGGTCTTTGGGGTCCCCAAATGATGCTAGTTTGGAGTATCCATGGTTACAAGAGGCAGGGACGGAGACACCAACATCCAGGACTACGCTGTGGTTGTTCAGGGTCAGGCTGGAGCTGTGCTCACAGTGCCAACGTGCCTCCCTCATAGAGGGCCAGTGGGTTGAAGAGGAGGACAGAGTTTAATATTCTCCAATTCTCTGTAGCCAATGTGCTCAGACACACCCCTCGCCCCACAGCTGACACCTTCCTCACAGTCAATAAAACCTGATGTGCAGCCGACTGTGGAGTTCTCCAACACAGTTTTCAAAGACCTCTTTCATTGTCTGTATAAAACCAAGCAGAGACTCCCTTTTTTGGGAGGGCAGCAATAATACACTCACAGGGCTCTGGTAAAAACACAGGAGGAATGAGCAGATACATGCCACGGACTCTGGGTCCTCCATGCCCAGGGGTTCCGCTAATCAGAAAGACCCCTAACTGCACAGGCTCTGCGCGCAGGTACTCCCGCGTGTTTCCAGATGCTACATGGAAGAACATTTAAGTGCTTTGGTCCTAATGTGATGGGTGCAGTTGGAGGAGAAATGTTCGAGAAGCGGCTGATGGCACTGAGAGTCTTCTGTGAAGACGGAATGCCAGCTGACCCCTCCCCCCAAACACACGCGCACACACACACACACACACACACACACACACACACACGAAGGAGCAAACGCCTAGCTCCTTGCTCTCACTGGATTTACTCAACTAGCCATCTCTCAGCCTCTGAGTAGCAAAACTACATCCTCTTCTTTGATTTTGGAAGGTGGAAAGGTGGTGTTTTGGTTCAGGCCAGGGTATTACTGAAACTTTGTTTAGCTTGAGGAAAATCGGACAATTTTCTGCACTTTCCTGGTTTCTCGCATTGCCACTTTTTATGGCTCTCCGTGGCATTCTGCACGGAGCTTAGCTTTCTCCTCTATTTTTGGTGGAAATTAGACATTTTCAAACAGTTTCCATCGTGTAACTAGGTTCTTCACATTGGGCGTGTCCATTGGCTTGCCCTGAAGAGATTCCAGAAACTCAAATAAGATTCCTGGAATTACTTTTTAAGTTTTAATGTTGCAAACCCACAGGTTATGTAAGAAATTGATAGAATAATACAATAGAGAGCCCACGTAAATACAAATCAGCTTTAACCACGGCCGTGGTTTGAATGAGAAGTCCGCTCTGCATCTCAGACATTTGAGCACTTGGTCCCCAGGTGGTGGCTGTTTTGAGGGAATTATGAGGTGTGGCCTTTATGGAGGAAAATGTTACTGGGGGTGGGCTAGGAGGTTTCGAAGGGCTCATGCCTTTTCCAGTGTCCATTCTGCTGCCTTTTTTATAGTTCTGTATGTAAGCTCTCAGCTGCTCCTGCCGGCATCTCTTCTATGTACTGTCAAGAACGCTAACCCTCTGGAACCGTAAGTTCCACACAACCTCTTCCTTCCATAAGTTGCTTTGGTCATGGTGCTTTACCACACACAGCTATAGAGAAGGAAGGTAGCCAGTTCCAGAGATGAGTCCATCTCTCCCCCTGCTCATTTCTCTCTGCCTCCTTTGCTATCGCTTGTTTAATTGGAAGCAAATCCTCATCTTCACTTAAAGTGGTTCTATGTAAACTTCAGGATGTATAAAACTAGGAAAAGTCTTAAAAGCAAAGAACCACCATACACGATGACATGTAAAAAGCGACCGTCTATTACCCTCAGCCAATATTTAGCCACTCTCTGACTGAATCCTCTTTTTTGTTTCACTATCAGTGTGTTTGAGTCAGGATCCAGTGGAGTTTTATACGTTCTGACTGCTGCACATGTTTCTGAGAAAGTGATTTCAAATTGTTCTTTGCATGTAGCAAACTTTGTCCTGTTTGGACTCTAAAAGCCCCGCATAAAAGCCAAGATATTGAGGCCATTGCACCATCTCTCCACAGCCCAGCAACTGGCCCCACAAGGACATCATCTGCCAGACTCGGGCAACAAAGACCAGAGGCGCAGGTGGCAGAAAGCCACATAGACACAGGTTGCCAGGACCGCAGCTTGAGTCTAAGCTTTGTTCAGACTAAAATTGGTCATGTTCTTCATACAAGTGTGCAAATACCAACATGGTGTTTACTTGGTGAAGTGCTGATGAGCCACTTGGGAAATGGCTTAGACCAATAGAACAAAGTTGTTTAACGATTGGTCAGAAGGTGGGGATGGCTACCTCCTACCTGGTCAATGCCACTGGACCTGATGTGCTTACTGGAAGCCCACAGCATGACCCACTCTTGCTCTGAAAGCATGGTGCAAGGCTCTAGATCTGAAGACTGGTGGAAGACAATGCTTCAGACTCAGATTTTCTCCTTATTAAGGTTGAGAGCTTAACAGTATCTCCCTAGGTCTTTAAGGATTCAAGCGACAAAGCCGGTGTGGGTGATGAGCCCGGTTGAGGCTCACGGCCTGTGCATTAGACACGGTCTCTCATTCTCCTAATAAACACTCGATAAAAGCAATGTAATGGGGGCTTCTTTTGTCTCAGAGTTTGATGGGACATTCCACCTCAGCGACATGGCAGCCACAGTGTGAGGCGGCTGCGTGACCACACTGCGTTTGTGGTCAGGAAGCAGAGAGAGTGCATGCTGGTGCTTGTCTTGTCTTCTCTTTCCATTCTGACCAGGACCCTAGTCCAGGACATGGTTCCATCCGCATTTAACATGGATCTTCTCACCTCAGTTAACCCAGTCTAGATACACACACACACACACACCACACACACCAGAAACTTGTTTCCATGGCGGCTCTAAATCCCATCAAGTTGGCAGTCTTAACCATCACAGCCTATGCGTGGACTCTGGTATCAAGAAGCTACAGCTGTGTGTCTTGCACACGGCTATGGCTACCCCTGTGTCTTTTAAAGGAAGGGAGGCTAGGAGAGACCCATCTACACATCCTCCCACGTGCCCCATGCCCTCTCTACTTATCTCTGTTTCTCCTTACCTAGCAGACAAGTTTTTCCCATGTGGCTGAGGACGGTGGCTTTTGACAGTCCCATATAATTCATTATTCACATAAAAGGAATTTCTCTCTCTAGCTATTAATGTGTCAGTCTGAGCAGTGACTCCCGACCGGCTGTTTTGATTCGAATGTGGCATGTCCCCATGAGCCTTGTGTTTGGATACTTAGTCTCCAGCTAGTGATGTTTGGAGGCTGAGGAACTTTTAAGGCATAGGGAGAACTGGTAGACATAAGACTTTTTTTTTTTTTTTTTGGTTTTTCGAGACAGGGTTTCTCTGTGGCTTTGGAGCCTGTCCTGGAACTAGCTCTTGTAGACCAGGCTGGTCTCGAACTCACAGAGATCCGCCTGCCTCTGCCTCCCGAGTGCTGGGATTAAAGGCATGTGCCACCATCGCCCGGCCTTAGACATAAGACTTTAAGGAGAGCCTTGAAATCATAGCCTACCCCCTCGTCAGTCCTGGTGTCCACTTCCTGGTCGGTGCCGTGTGAGAAATTGTCACTGTAAGCTGCGGCCACCATAGACCAAACCCCTTCAGTCGCCATGTCTTCCCCTCACGAGGGGCCTTGTTCCCCGAAACTCTGAGACAAAATAAGTGCTCAGATTGCTTCTGTCACGTGTGTGGCATAGCCATGAGAAAAGTAACTTAAGACACTGACCTTTTAAGAATCACGTGTCCAGCCCAGCTCAGCGACTGTTCTGGAAAGCAGGGCTCTCTAATAGGTAAACTCAAGTATCTACCCGCGAGACTGAAAAGAGGAAAAAGATATAGAAAGGCCGAGAGCCAGCGAGTATACACGAAGGGCGTCACACTACCCCACATTTCTTCTTACTCTAGCTGGCCAAGGGAGAGCTTTGGCTCAGTCCCCATCCTAGGTTTAGAATTTTGTGGTCGTTCAGTTTCAGGTAGCATGGTTATCCCTTTCCCTGCCACGTTGTTCCAGTCCTGCCTCTATCTCCCTCCTGTTTGCCTGTCTCTTTTTGTTTTGTTTTGTGACCGCCATTCCTGAATTTAATTAGGGTGAGGAGTTATTTACCAGGGCATGGACGTGGGGAGAGAAATGACCCCCCTCTCCCCAGCAACCATTAACTGCAAGTAGCTCCTGTGGGTAGAGCAGGAACCTCTCTTCTAGCCATGCCGGAACGCGGATAGGTCCATCTTATCCAGGTCTTGTGCGGGTGAAGAGCTGCCTGTGAGTTTAGGAGTGCAAGGGCGTGCCATGTCCAGAAAACAGCATTTCACAGGCTTCTCTGCCCTCCCCATCCGCCGAGGACTCAAGTCCAGTTTTTGACAAACACTTGTTTAGACTGGATGCAACCATGATTTGCATGTAGGATGTTTGTTCACTTGTTTGAAACCAGGATTTGAGTTCTCTCTTGTACCTGTGTGTTTGTGTTGTAATATGGAGCGGCAGGGCTGCGTCCCCGGCACCCAGCCGCCCACATGGCTTATGCCCAAAATAATTACACGGAAACTGTATTCTTTTAATCACTGCCTGGCCCATTAGTTCCAGTCTCTTATTGGCTAGCTCTTACATATTGATCTAACCCATTTCTAATATTCTGTGTAGCACAACGAGTTGGCTTACCAGGGAAGATCTTAACCTGCGTCTGTCTGGAGTGGGAGAATCATGGCGACTCCTGACTCGGCTTCTTTCTCCCAGCATTCTGTCTGTTTACTCCACCCACCTAAGGGCTGGCCTATAAATGGGCCAAGGCAGTTTCTCTATTAAATGAAAGTAACTTCTCCATCATGTTTGTTTATTGTGTGTGTGTCTGTCTGTGTGCTCGCATGCCCATGTTGTGTCATGCCTGTTGAGGTCAGAGGACACCCTGTAAGGAGTTAGGTCTCTGCTTCCCTCTTGCAGGTTCCAGGGATAGAACTCAGGTCCTTGGGCACAATAACAGTCACCTTTACCTGCTTGTTCAGGTATAAGTCAACAAATATTCTCTCTCTCTCTCTCTCTCTCTCTCTGTCTCTCCCTCTCTCTCCCTCTCTCCCTCTGCCTCCTCCCTCCCTACCCCCTCCCTCCTCTCTCTCTCTCTTGTTCTCGCTCTGTCTCTTTCTCAACTGTTTTTAATTACTGAGGATGGCCTATGGCCTACGGCTTAGCTTCTCTCTTCTGTAGCGTACTTTCTGTAACTCTATGTGGGCTAATCATTGGTCAGGACCCTTTGGCAGAATGGTTGCTAAGGGAAGAAATAATATTTTTTTCTGTAATAATCTGCTTAAAAACAACGTGTGGTGAGCATTCTGCAGCAAACAACTGGGCATTGCCAGGACTTTCCTTTAGAATCCAATATGAACATGGGAAAAAAAAAAAAGAGTTTAGGCTTGAATTAGAAACAACGGCATATTAAAAATGCAAACGGCACAGTTGAACTCAGGGGAGAAGCTTCCCAGGCCGACCAAAGTACCATCAGAAACACTGCCGTGGTGTTGAGAAATTTTAATTTGTGATCAGGATGTCTCCTCTCAAGTCCCAGTACGACTTTCCAATGTATCTTTCAAATTATAGTGGGACTTGGTGGATAACTTGTTAAATATCCCTTAAATTGCAAGCAGATGAACATTTGGCCCCAAATACTTTGCAATTCTTACTGCGGCTAAGCTGGGAGATTCAGCAGGAAGAGTTACATCAGCACCAAGGGCTTCGCCTCTCCTATCTTACAACTCCCAGCAAGCGGAATGTGTCTCAGGCACGCACTCCAAGTTATGTTTAACAATCCCGAGACATCATCTCTATTCAGCCGCACAGCCTCCGGTGGAGAGGGCGTGAATATTAAATAATCAAGGGGCTGCCGTGAAATCCGGCTGTGCTTGGGCAAAGCCCAGCATTAGGGTGACCGATTTTTTTTCTTGATATTAGATTTGCATCTTGTTTCAGAAATAATATGCCTTAAGCTTTTAAAATGAGCATTTCCGAGTGATTGAAGTCAGAGGTATTGCTGGTGTGTTCGTGGAAGCCTTGGTCTAACCCTGTGCCAAGTAAATGTGGGGGGCAATTATTCAGATGTGGCTGAACTTTCACGATGTAGGGTAAATCATTCATACCTGCTGGAGTGTGGAAGGAAAGTGGGAATGGGGAAGATGGAGATTTTGAGGTCATAAAGGGCCTGGGGTGTTTGTGTTGACTAGAGATCTGCTCAGAGTTGTAGGGGTGACCACATGTTCAGCACCTTAAAATAGCGCCCGTGTATGAGCACCCAGTGTGTGGCTCAGGAGTCGAGTACAGCGTGGCTGGATTGTCTACTTAAGGTTCACACCGCAAGCAATCATCAAGTTATCGACTGGAGCGAGGCTTCACCTAGGTGGGTCTGCTTCTGCTCTTGGTCCGTTTGCAGAATTCAGTTCCTTTCGGCCATGGGATGGAGAGCCCGTTTCCTTTCTGGGAGCTACTAAAGAGCCCTCTCTTAGTTTATATAGGCTGCATGCATTCCTTGTCCCCCCCCCCCCCATTGGGTCCTTCTGTCTTCAAACTATCAACAATGGTCAGATCATCATGCTTTACAATTCCAATTTCCTCCGTGATTGACATCTGGACACAGATCTCAAGGAGCCCTTGGCTGAGACAAAGCAGATCAAGATAATGTCCTTACCTTAATGTGAACTGATCTAGAATGTTCCTTTTGTCCTGTAACACAATACAACCATGTGAGTGAAATCATGTTTACAGTCTCATGGAATCTACAGGGTGTCTACAGGGCCTGTCTATCAAGGGTGAGATACTGAAGAAGCATCCTCAAATGCTACACACTACAGTGGTAATGGTCAACGTTCTGACTCGTCCCCAGCAGGTGTGGCACCCTTCTCAGGTGACCCTCAGCTTTTGGTGAGTGTTGTTAGAGGAGAGTAATAAAGGGGTGGTACTTGGAGACTGATTGCCAAGGTGCCACGTCTTCTAGGTGGTGGAGCAAGCCCAAGGCAGTCTACTAAGGCAACAGGCAATTCCTTGTGCCTTTCTTACAAACACCGAGAGACTAACACAGCTACCTAAAATTTAAATGAGTGAAAACAAGTCTCCTGCTCAGAGCTATAGGCAAAGCCAGGTTTCTTCTGACCCTCTTAGGAACCATGAAAAAAAAGGAAAGATACAGTTCTTGGGGCATTGCCTGGCCTGGCCTTCACCAGGCCTGGGGTCACCCACACCTACATTTGTGTCTAACTGGGTGAAATAGCCCTGTCTATATGCATGTAGACATGCCAAGAGGGGCTAGGCCAGGTTGGTCATGTGCGGTAGACACTGAATTTCATTGTCAGATAAGAATATATTCATCGTGAGTTCACAAAGCGATGGACACAGAGTAAACTCACTTACCAATGTTGTTAATATTTGGGGCAGATAATTCTTGTGATGGAGTCTGTTGTGTGCATTATAAGGTATCAGTCCCTGGCCTCTACCCAATAGATACTGGCAATACACCCTCTGAGTTATAGCAACTAAAAAATGTGACCAGTCATGGACAAATGTTTTATGGTGACGGCTTTGGTGGGTATGATAACCCTCTGTTGAGACTTGTGATTATGAAACATAAAGGGATGGAAAAAGGCAGAAGGAAGGGGCACACAGAGACAGGGGACAGGAAAGGGAGAGAAAGAGAATGAGAACTTCAGCAAGTGACCAAGTGAGTGCCTCGCTGGAGTTCTCATAGAACCGATACTGGAAGCCAGTACCTTCGCCTCCAACCCTCATGTCATAAGGAACTCTTAAGTGATCCAAGGGCCGTCATAGACTCAGAAAAACAGGATGAAAAATAATTAATGCTGTGCAAGGAATGAGTTCAGGAGTCAGGCTGGTTGGGCTTTGGTGTCTAAGGTTCTGGTGAGCCAATCTGAGGGATAAGGTCTTGGCTTCATCTCACTATAAAGGGGTAGTGGAATAGGTTCCCTCAGAACCTGGGTCTTGGAGCACCCCGGAAAACACTTCATTCTCATGATCTTAGATGTCTCACTCCCATTGGAGAGAAACAATGGAACAGCTATTAGGCGTGAAAATCCATAAACATCAAGAAGAGTGGGGATCCGTGACCCATAAAACTGATTTATAAAGAAAAATTTGCCAAGAAAACTTGATTGCTTTTATTGATAGAATGGCTGAATTAGAAGATGAAAGGATCACGGCAGAAGTCATAGATCTTACTTCTGTAATGCCGCTGATATATTAGCTCACAAAATTTTACTTGACAAATTAATTCAAATTGGGTTGGCGGAGGAGTTGTCGGCACAGATTGAGAGCTGGACTCGGGCTCATAAAGCTGTGGTAATGACAAACAGCCAGGGGGAGAGCTGCTGCGAGTTGCCCAATGTGCCACTGGAGGGAAGATTTGGCCTCAGCTTCTCTGAATCTCTTAATCTCATATTGAGAAGGGACCAATCCATGCAGCGTGCCTGATTGCTGGATGGAAGGGCCCAGAAGACCATTGGGGATTGTAGGGCAGGAGGAGGAATTGTGCACATCCCCTTCTTGAGATTAATCTGCAGGATGGGCGATTGGGCTAGGCTTAGAACCTGCAGGACAAGCTGGGGGCCTTGTCTAGTGCATCCAGACAACAGCACACGTGGTTAACAGCAATTATTTCTCTGCATGGGGGAGTGTCCTGTCCTGATGAGAACACACACATCCCAGGGTCTGTAATAGGGCCAGGCGGGGAGATGGGTGCAGCTGAAGAGTGCTCCATCCATCCTGCAGTGAGATGAGCGAGATGCAGGCCTGGGTCAACCATTATGATGATGGAGGAGAGCTAGACCTAAGGAAGGGACACAGGGTCAGTTTCTGTCCCAACAGGCAAAGCTGTGCAGCTCCAGGATGCTTACTTACATGGTAAAAATATTAAAAGCAAGAAACTGGCTACGACGGAAGTCAGAGAAGGGGCTCTCCCTGTAGGCTGGTTGAGGTGGTGAGCAGATGCCGTGGGATCTTGGGGAGCTAGCTCTGTGTCAACCATCAACCCGGAGTTTAGTTATGTGGAGTTTGCTTTAGAATCACTCTCCAAACCATGACTGTATCCCATGCCTTTTCTGGACACACGAATTTCTCACAATGAAAAGCAAAGGGAGCTCAGATCTATCTATAGGGAGCCGCCCCTGGTCAGCTCAGTGGACCACTGCTGTGGGAGAATGGGGCCAGTGTTCTCAGATCAAACTTCTAAACAAAGTTTTAAATAAGCTGGTAACTAATCCCAAAATTATTTAGACACTACAAGCTACCCACACAGGTCAATGGAAATGGGGATATAGGTGAAACCGGGCCATGAATGCCAGTTTGTGACCTACCCTGATTCAAGGGGCAAGGAGAAAGCAGGCATTTCTACCTGGGTCTGTCTATTTAATGGTGTTCTTTGCACGGTTTGCCGTCTGGGAAAACTCATGATAATTGCTAATGAGTTAGCTGGTCTTGATTCTCATGGTTCCATTTTTTTTTTTTTTTTTTTTTTTTTTTTTTTTTTTATGGTTTTTCGAGACAGGGTTTCTCTGTGGTTTTGGAGCCTGTCCTGGAACTAGCTCTTGTAGACCAGGCTGGTCTCGAACTCACAGAGATCCACCTGCCTCTGCCTCCCGAGTGCTGGGATTAAAGGCGTGCGCCACCACCGCCCGGCCTCATGGTTCCATTTTAACTGACATTCAGAAAATTGAAGAAATTTGCCCACCATTAGAAAGCTAGAATGTGGGAGATCTGAGCTTTGACCCAAGGCAGATTTAGTTGCAGAGTGTGCGCTCTGGCTGCTTACTGTGCGGGGCTCCCATAGCCATTGAGCCTGGTGCCTTTTCTGACCCTCTGACCCTGGCAGACATCACTGATTGATCAGTGTTCTTCCCTGCTGAGCTGAGACCCACTTCCCACCAGGAGTCCGTTCACAATTAACTGCAGTTGGCAAATTATGTGATCTGTATTTCCTCTCCTGACACCACGCTGTTTGATTCCCCATGGGGGTTGGTAGCCTGGAGTAGATAGTTCCTGAAGGTGTTACTGGATGCTTGTATTGCCCGCCTCAGTCTGGTGTGTCCAGCAAAGGCCAGAGCCTCTCAGCATGTCTGTCCCCTGAGAGACTGGATTCTTTCTACTGGTGGCATTGGTCTCATTGCCATTCCCTGTCCCAGACCCAGCATGCTAGCCTAGTGCTCGCCAGAGCCGGAAGTGCTCTGAGTACAGGGAGGTCACCTTGAAGGCTGCTCTTCTCACTCATCTGGAGAAAGAAGAACATTGCCAAGAGTGACTAATGGGTTGTTAAATGATCTTTAGAAATGAGAAGAACAATGGCGTACACGACATCAGGAGGTTAGCATGGAGGGAGGAGGTGGCGATCATACATCATGGTTAGCTGGCCTTCTATACCATAGAGACCTTCAGGTAGAAGACCATTCTAGAACTGTAGATTGCTAAAGCTTGATGGAGCCAGAGGAACCCATGGTTCATCTCCCTTATTTCATAAATGAGACCCAGGGATGGGGTATTGCTCTTTTAAGGAACCAGGGTGTTGATTCCATCACACCCCATTGTATGAGAGCAAACCCTGCAGCATGGAAGTTGGAAGAACAAGCCTTGGGCTAGACTATTTTTAAATTATTTACATTTTAATGTATGTATGTGTTTGTGTTGTAAGAGAAGGCCTCTTGTTTGTTTCCCGGCTGCCTGGCAGCTCAGACCTGAAATAATCACACAGAAACTATATTATTTAAAACATGCTTGGCCCATTAGCTCTAGCTTCTTATTAGTTAACACTTATATCTTAATTTAACCCACTTCTAGTAATCTGTGTATCACCATGTGACTGTGGCTTACCCCGTAAAGTTTTCAGTGTCTGTTTCTGGCTGGTCTACATGGCTTTTCCCTTGACTCCGCCTTCCTTCTCACAGCATTCAGTTTAGTTTTCCCTGCCTAGCTCTGTTCTACCCTATCAGGCCAAGCCAGTTTTCTTTATTCATTAACCAATGGCATTCACGGCATACAGAGGGGAATCCCACATTATGTTTGTGTATACTGAGGTGTAGGTTCATGTAATATGTATGTGGGTACATCTGCACATGTGTGTGCATTTATGTAGAGGCCAGAGGATGATGTCAGCTATTCTTTCTCAACCACCATCTGCTTTCTGTTGTCATTTTTTTTTCTTTTTAGACAGGGTCCCCAACTGAACTAGAGCTCTTCAAGGAAGCTAATTTGCCAGTGCGTTTCAGAGATCCTCCTTTCTTGGTCTCTCCAGCACTGGGATTATAGACATGCGTCCCCAGATAACTTTACATGTATGTTCTAGGGATCAAATAGATGTCCGTATGCTTACCAAGGCAGTACTCAACTGGTTTAGCCAACTCAACCTGCCATATGTTAGTCTCTCGAGTTGACACCCCAACTTAGGTTATAACTCCACCCCCCCCCCCACTCCTGCATATTTGTTAACCTCCCATCAAGAGACGCAGAAAATGGCTGGACACATTCTGTAGATCTGTGAGGATGAGAGCAAGCTATGCAGTCCAAACCCTGGAATGAAGCAAAGGCTCATATTATGTATGTCTTTTAATCTACACGCGAATGTATTTCTATAAAATCTTCTAATCTAATGTTGTGGCAAATGACATGCTGTAAAGCCCGAATTTCCAAGGGCTTAGGTAGTTACAACTGACTCTTTTTGAAGGTAGATTTATGTGGACATTTTGACTCTGTTATATCATTTTGGAAGGATAGCATAGTATCTTTTATAAGGAAATATTACCTTGGTATTACCAAGCAAGGCTGGCACTATTCTCTAAGGAAAGTTGTTTCTAAGTTCCAGAGTGGTGGATGTAACTGAGAGCTTCCTGCTTTGGGGCATCTCTTAATAATAGTGGTGAGAGTCGGGGCTTCCTTAATGGAAAAGAAACATCCATTGAGAATGGACGTCATCTCATTCACGGAGGCAGGTGCACCGTGTTCTGATCATTTTTCCCAATTCCTTTCTTGACAGCTGTGGACTCAGGGTATTGGTTACAAGTTGGGTTAATGGCGTGGCATGGTTAAGGATGTTATAGCAGATACTGCCAGAGGCAGCGGAGTCCGGACCCAGAGCATAGCAGGCTGCTCAAGAGAAGATCGGGCAGAAAGCAGAAGCGAGATGCGTGGTTATGGGACAAGACCTGAGGCCAGATCAGTTGCAGGTTCTACGGTCTTACAGCATTCATTATCCAGCCTTTCTAGTGACTGTAAAATCCGGTGTATTTGGGGGCAGAAGTGTGGGGAGGGGGGCGGTCCATAGATAATAGGCAGACACCATGTAGACTGCTAATAGATAAGGACTAGAGAAACTAAACACATGGATACTGCCTAGATAGTTAACAGATTGATGAGTAGTCTGCTCAAATTCTACTGTTGTTCATTATTGTTGTAACAAATCATCATAGATTTAGTGCTAGGATAACAGGAGTTGGCTTACGTTTTCATTTAACTTAAATAAAATGCTTCTGTGTCACCCAGACTCATTTTGAACTCCTGTCTCTACCTCCTGAGTGCTTGGACCCGGGGCTACCTGCTGGAGAATAAACAGAAATAGAGAGAGGTAAAAGCTGAGAGGCAAAGGTAGACAGGATAATTTAAATTAAGAAAAGTTGGCTAGCTTGTCTTGAAATAAGTGAAGCTAAGGATGAGTATCCAAAAGTAAGAATAAGTCTCTGTGTCTATATTTGGGAGGTGGGTGGTAGGCCCCCAAAGAGCAAAGAGTCAAAGAGTTAAAAAAAAATTAATTACAGCTACCAAGTCTAGGAAAACGCACAAATGTTTGTTAGGTAGCTGTATAAGTTGAGGATTGTTTAGTTAGCTTCTTGCTCAGAGTTTCATAAAACCAGGAGCCAGACGCTACATACTGCATGGACTTCCTGTGGGCTCTGGAATCAGTTCCTTTTGAGGTAAGACCGGGGTTCCTGACTGGTTGTCCTCAGGGACTAGTCTGCCATGTGAGACTTTGCTTCCTCCTCTTGCTTCCATGGGACAAGCATGACTTCTCTTCTGCCACATCTCTGATGTTTCTTATTCCACACTGAAGAGCCCTGGAAGTCACATTTGGATCCACATGGCTAACTCATAATCGTCTCCATATTTTAAGGGTATCTCCACTAAGCTTATTATATCTGCCAAATTCTTTCCAGTAGCACCTATGTTTGGGATATTTTTTTAAAATGATTAGTCCAGGGGGTGAGAAGCTTGGAGGTCATCTTTAGAATGCACCTGTCTCTGGGAGACAGTCGAATTAATGGCTCAAATGATGTTACAGGTAGACAGCAAATTCTCCGGTGATAATTTGATGAATGGATAGAGAGCCAGTTAGGTAGTAGGTAGAGAGATGGGCTGATGTCAATGTTAGACACATAGTTGTTGTGTAACTCCAAATGCCTCTACAGATAAGGTTCCCAGAGGGCTGGAGGGCAAGCTAAGCAGTTCTCAGCACCCACGCA
Source organism: Chionomys nivalis (assembly GCF_950005125.1). Classification (NCBI taxonomy): domain Eukaryota; kingdom Metazoa; phylum Chordata; class Mammalia; order Rodentia; family Cricetidae; genus Chionomys; species Chionomys nivalis. The sequence continues at coordinate 11,425,627 of NC_080106.1, read as the reverse complement.
GTGGCTAACAACTTCCTATAATTCCAATTCCAGGCGATCTGACGCCCTCTTCTGGTCTCCTCAGGCACCTGCACTCACATGCCCATACACCACTCTACATACACATAATTTACAATAATAAAATAAATATTTTTTTAAAAAAATAGGTTACAAATAGTGTCCCACCCAGGAGTGAGTCTAAGAATATTATGGTCTGGCCTCTTTTCCTTGTTCTGTATTTCTGACTCAATTAAATGTTCACTGTGTATCACACATCTAAACTAGTAGCTTTCTACTACTGAGGCTGATATAAGAGTCAGGTAGCTTTTTCAGTTTTTGTAAGTAAAAGTCCCACATTTTATCTCTGTTTGTGCTTAGTGTGTTCCAGACCATTTAGCGAATACCTACTTTGATGAGACGCTTAATGCTAGTGACACAGTGATGTCCAAAATAGACCCGAGCTCTCAGGAGGCCCAACACTGAGTGGGAAAGAGGGATAAAGTGCACAATGCTGCTGTCAGGTGATCAATGCAATGAGAGGGGGAAAGGCAGGACAGAACTCACCAGAGGGTCCAGGATCAGGCTTTGGAGAATCCGGGAAAACTTTACACACCACAAGAATGGGAAGGGAGTGGTTATGTAAGGGAAGTGGCCGCCTTGAACACCCAAGCCTCATCAATTCTAATTCAGTAGCTCTGGTTATTTCTGGTCCTAATTGCCCCTGCACAGATCTGTACATTTGCTGTGTATTTAGGATTGCCTTCATACTTTCAAATGCAAATGTGCTCCGCAGAAATGCCTCCGGTTTGTGTAACTCAGCAAAAGTTCTCTGCGGCTCTGGCAGGGAGATGGGCTTCGCAGCTTCTGATTTTGACTTAATTTCAATTTGCGTTTTGAGTTGGGAGAGAAGTCAGGGCTCGTCAGAGGAGGGGCTGCCTCGCTGGCTCCTCTCCTTTGCCAAGTGGGCCTGGGCCCTGGCTTCTCCTGCTGAGCCTTTGGAGTTTCCGGTCTGCACTGAAGGTGAAAACTGTACTCGGGGAGAGTGCTGAAGCAGCAGGCTTCTGGGGAGCAACTCTGCCTCTGATGTGACATCACGCTGTGTGTGTGTGTGTGTTCACGTGCGCGCCTGCGTGCACACACAGAACTGGAGGCAGAACAAACCCGTGCTAAGGACACCAGCGCCTACCCTTCAGTCTCATCTTCCACTCAGATGGTGCCCAGATGCAGCTCAGCTCCCCAGGCAGTATCAGCAGCTTCCAGGGAAAGGGGGTGCTGAAAATGGGGTAGGACGACTGGCAGCCAGCCTTTCTATTAGATCTCCAGCGATGCTCTGTGTCCTTGCTACAGACAGTGAGCAGAACTTGCAAAACCACTTCCCGGTTTCCTAACTCTGAATTTTATCCGGATTGTGTCAGCGTTGGTGCATCGGCCAACCTCTGTGAGTCTCAGTTTTCACATCTGTAAAATGGGCTCAAAGAAATAACGGGCGTCAAGTATAATCCTCGTCGTGGTTAAAAAGAGCTTTAACCATTGCCAAATATCCTACATGGTTCTGATTCTTTAATACAACCTTTCAGTCTGAAGAAGTGGCCTTGGGGATCTTGTTTTACTGGCCACGAGGACACGTGGCTCATAAGGAACGTGAAGCAGAAGGAGCCGTGAAGAGGAGCAAATAAATAACAGATGAACAGCTTTAGAGCTTCTGGAACCCAAGCTCAAAATTAAACTGAGATGCACACCCAGCATTAATGTTGGTAACGAGTTTTAAAACAAGGGGAAAAGGTACACCTTTAATTGGATTTTGCAGCACAATTTAAAATACATTTTGTACAAAATATATTCATGGCTGATAAGCTTCACTCCAGTGTCTGAGCAGATACGAGTGTGTGCTGCACACTGGAAGGTTGTTCTGGAAGGTTAGCACTTGCGGTTCAGACAATGGGACCAGATCCTCGCTTTTAGGATGCTCCTGGGTTTGTCTGATTGACAGTTCCTGATTAGCAATCCACTGTCACGATGCGTTTTTACCGTGCACAGCATCTTTGGTTCCCAATGTTTGCCTGTGTTTTTATTAGAAATGGAGAACTGATAATGTTGTAAGAGGTTTGTGTTTGTGAGTTCTGTCTGTCAGAAATGATGGCAAGCCGGGCGGTGGTGGCGCACGCCTTTAATCCCAGCACTCGGGAGGCAGAGGCAGGTGGATCTCTGCGAGTTTGAGCAGCCTGATCTACAAGAGCTAGTTCCAGGACAGGCTCCAAAACCACAGAGAAACCCTGTCTCGAAATACTTGTGAGGTTCAGGATGGATGGTCACAGGTCTAGGAAAGAATGACTGTGTTTATTGGACATTTAGTTTATGGATAGAATCTTTAGATTTGTTCTTCCAACTATTTAATTTTGGATGTTTTGTTTATTTTCAATTTTGTGTGTGTGCGGTGTGTATGGTGTGGTGTGGTGTGGTATTTGTGTGTAGGTGCCTGTGGCAGCCAGAAGAGGGAACTGGTCCACCTGGATGGAGCTGGAGTTACAGGGGGTTGTGAGCTACTTGCTATGGATACTGAGCGTAGAATCCACATTCTCTTCAAGAGCAGTAAGAACTCTTAACCGCTGAGCCATCTCTCTATCCCCCAAAGTGAGCATGAATGTCCCTGGCTGGGCATGAACCTTTTTCAAAATCTTACTGTATTGACTAATTTTATGTCCATTAACACAAGCTTTTGGAAGAGGGAAACTTATTTTAGAAAATGCCCCTACCAGAATGGCCCATGGTGCATTGTCTTGATCGATGATTGATGTGGGAGGGTCCGGATCACCGTGGGCAGCACGGGCTCCTAGAAAGTGGTCCTGGATGCTACACAAAAGCTGGCTGAGCAAGACACGGGGGGAGCAAGACAGTAAACAGTTGTTTATACATGCTCCCTGCCTTGGTTGCTGCCTCCAGATTCCTGCCCTAACTTCCTGAATGATGGACTGATAAGCAGTAAGGTAAAATAAACCCTTCCCTCCCCACGTTGTTTTTAGTCCTGGTGTTCTATCGCAGCGATAGAATCCCAACAAATATACCCACTAAGTATGGATGGTGTGCCAGGCACTCGTCACAAAGAGATGAAAAAGAGTGAGCCTTGGGTCTCATGGAGCTTATTGAAGGGAATAAGTACATTTAATCTGAAAATGAGAAGAACCAGTGAGAGGCATGGTTTCTGTTGTCTGTTGGGTCAGAGGGCCTGCCTGTCCTCAATGCCATGAGAAGATACAATAGGCTGAACTCATGGGAGGCAAGGTCTTGATAACAAATGAAGAAGAAGATGATGCTCTGGAGGGAGTGAAGGACTTGCCATTCTAGAATCCCTCAAGGGACGAGCCGGTAGCCAGTGGCCTTGACTAATAGAGATGGCTTAGACTCTGGCAGCTCCACGCAGCGGGAAAGCATTTTCGACACTTTACAACTTGGCGAAATCACCAGATGCCAGTCGACGGTGACACACGCAGAAGTCACTGCTTAGATTGTCACACTGCCTCAACTGTTGACAGCGTGCATCGTTCTTACGGGTCAGGAGGGAGCCTGGGATAAGGCACGGGTCCGTTTGGCTAAAATGTAAGTACGGTTGTGTTTTCTTGCGATTAAGACGTTTATTGCAAACCAGCCTTGCTAGCAAAGAGGCCTCTAATCACTGGTTCTCTTCAGCCCCTGTCATGACAGATTAGCTTTAATAATTTAGAGAACAGCAGCATTAAAAGTAATTACAAACTGTCAGGAAGATACAAGAAATATGACATAGCTCAGAGCTTCTTTTCAGACCTCAAATATTATTTGAGGAGAAAAATAATTACATTTTCCTGTTCATTTCCTAGTACAAATAGCTTAGGATATCTCATAATTCTTGAAATTTGCAATTAATTCATTGAAAAACTAATGTCATGTTGAAAGGAAGGCCTCTCTGGTCACAGATTTCCACCATGGGATGGTTCCCGAGGGCACATTCCCAGTGGCCTTGTCAGAGCGCCTTTCAGATGTGTTAGCACAGCCACATGAATAAATCAAGGCACATCTAAGATATAAATGGTCTAAACTTTAATTGTACAGGAGCTTAGCTTTTCCTGTCTAAATACTAAATACAAGGACCTCACTCTTGATTTAGGTATGTGTTCCTTTAAAATCACCTATGATGTCAGAGTACAGTAAAATTCTTATAGACTTTTTTGTTCAGTTCATGCCTATTCTGTATTCTGTAGTGTTTATCCTCATGTGAAAAGCAAAAATGGGGGCAAAGTTCCTAGCATATTCCTCTCCCTCTCTCCTCCCCTCTCCCCTGTCCCCTTTTCCTCCGCTACCCCTGCTTCCTTCCCCCCCACCCCGTCTCCTTCCTTCACCCCAATGCTTTCTGCTATCTTTTCTTGCTTGTTTGCTAATGGTCTAATGAGAATTTGGCACAAGCTAGGCAAGTGCTCTACTGCTGAGACACAGCCCCGGCCCAGTTCCCATCTTATAGATATTTATCAAGTCCCTTCCACAGCTGTCCCCTTCCTTTGAGTCTTTTTTCCTTCATTATGCTTTGTTTTGGTGTCTTTTCTATGGCTGTGAGACAGTATCCCAAAGGAGCAACTCAAAGGAGGAAGGGTTTCTTTTAGCTCACGGTTCCAGGGTACGGCCCAACACAGCAGGGATGTCAGGGGAGCAGTTGGTTGCATCATATCCAGGCCAGAAAGCAGAGAGAGGCGGATGCTGGTACTCAGCTCCTGTTCTCTACTTACACGTGGTGCAGCCAGGAAGCTGTGCCACCCACGTGGACCGCTCTTCCTACATCAGTCAGTGCAAGCAAGACATACATACCCAGAGCCCTGTCTCCAGGGTGATTCCAGATTCTGTCAGGTCCACAATAGTCAACACACGTGCTCTAACTGGAGTAGAAGCAAATCCAGAAATGGACACTTGTCGGTGTTTATCCTCATTGCCTTTTATTCCAGAGAAAGAAGTATTGGGGCACCAGTGTCACCTACAGTCAAGGACCTTTATCTAAACATGAGTCACTGCTTTGCTTACAAAATCGACAGTTTGTAAAGCTAAGCGAGCGTTTGTATCAGACATGTGTTCTGTGACAATCATCCCGGCCTGTATTTGTTGTTTTATAAAAATAGAAAATTCTCAGCCAAACATTTATTAATAATTCAGTAGGTTAATTTGATCTCAAAAGTAGATTGTCAGTAGCCAACAGATGGAGGTAGACCAGAATGGTAATGTGTGTGGGGTGATGCCCTCGTCGGTCTACGCTTCAAATACCTGGCATATTGCAGAGTGTGGAAGATTTGGAGGAGTCAGAGATGTCACGTGAAAAATAAGGGGTTGCAGAAAGAGCAATGTCACCGCATTCTCAGTACTGGTTGGCCCTAGGAAGCTGCCGGTTTGTGATGTTGTTTAAATAAAAGGTTGCGGGGATCAGCTCCCATGCTGTCAAATTAGTGTGAGGTTTGGTTTATATTTCTATCCATTGATTTGCATCTGAAAAGCTAAACTTGGCCGTTGCTGTTTACCATAGGATGTGAATGTTTTTGTTCTTTCTGGCATCCTCTCAACTGGCTACTGTTATGGTTTCTGGAGGGCAGTATTTCTATGGCAGCCTTATTGTGAAGCTTTGAAAAATGTATTTTTATTTATATTATTATTTGTGTGTGTGTGCGCGCGCGTGGGCCTGCCATGGCACATGTATGGAGGTCAGAGAAACCTTGTGAAGCTGTTTCTCTACTTCTACCTTTACACAGGACCCGGGGATTGAACTCAGCTTGTCAAGCTTCACGGCAAGTGCTTTGAGAGGCTGAACCACCTCACTGGCCTTTTACTTTATAGTGACACAGTGTTTTTGTTCTCAAAGCGCCTAGTGCAAAACATCTTTCCATTATGAGGAAAGACTTTAAACATCTCTCGGTGTTTGTCGACGTCATTTCCATCTATAATGGAGTACAAAGCAAGCCAAGATCATCATAGAAAAATTAGAATTCACTATCTAGAGATAAAAATTACCTGTGTATGTCCACCCTTCTAAATTTCTCATGAGTTGATGCATTAAAAAATATATCTGGGTCAGCAAGATGACTCAGGAGGCAAAGGAGCTTGGTATGCCAGCTTGTTGACCAGGGGTCCATCCTTAATTTCCAGAGCCTATGTCAAGGTAGAGAGATGACTCCACACGATTGCCCTCTGAGCTTCACATGACTGCCGGTGCACATGGTCCCCCCACAAACACCGTGTACATGCACACACAATATAAAATTAGCAACTTAGTAGATAAAGGAAAATGATACAATTAAAACAATAGAATTTTGAATGAGCTTCTTCTTTCAATTGGGTATATTGACATCTTTCCTTATTAATGACTACATGGCCACTTAACCATTTCCATGGCTTTTAGTCATTGAATAACTTAATTTCAGCCATTTTTTATCTAAGCGTGTGCTTATATAAAACATTGGTAATTCAGACAGTTCCTACTTTGTTACCATTAAAGTCCTCTATGGTGAACATGCAGGGCCTGCTGTATTCACTCAGAACACTACCCAATAGTTCCCAGGTGCCTCCAGCTCTCATAGGGACTTAGTGACATAACTCATATATTGGGTGAAATCTAAGCTATATATCTATCTATCTATCTACCTACCTACTATCTATCTATCTAACCACCTACCTACTATCTACCTACTTACTATCTATCTATCTATCTATCTATCTATCTATCTATCTATCATCCACCCATCATCCATCTATCTGTCTGTCTGTCTATCTATCTATCTATCTATCTATCTATCTATCTATCTATCTATCATCTATATCTGTCTCTCTCTCTACTTTGTGTGTATGTGTGTGTATACATGCATTCGAGTACTCATGGAGGCCGGAAGAGGATATTGATTCCCCTGGAGCTGGAGTTACAGGTGATTCCTGTGATCCACCTGGTATGAGTTCTGCCAACCAAACTTGGGTCCCATGGAAGAGCAGTCTTGGCCACTTAACACGTGAAGAACAAAGAATCACAGGTTGTCAGGCTGTCGGGTTTGGCAGCAGGCACCATCTTTCTGGTTCCATAAAGTGTATATATTTCAAAAACCTTTTCTTCTCATTCGACTGCTATTCTGGCTATGTGTAGATGGGTTTTAGGCAAGCTCTTTGCCATTGCGATATATCCACAGACCATGCAAATTAATTCCATACTCATCAGTAAATATCTACAGATTACTCTGGAATTTTCTGGAGAATGGATTGAATCTAGGTATCAATTTCTGAAAGTCTGATTTCAATGTAAATATGTTGGTCTTGAATCCTGAGTCATCATAAAACTTTTGCCGAAGTTCTAACACTTATTTGTGTTGATTCTATTGGAGTTTGTTGGTTTGTTTTACATGGATAACCATGTCACTGGTCAATAAAGAAGACCTTTGCTCAGTTTGAATTTCTTTAATTTTCTTGTCTTATTTTGGTGCCTGGAAACTCAGTGAGTGTTTAATGGAAATGGTAAGAGTTGTCTGGTTGGAGAATTCTCTTATGGTCCTTGCTGAGCACTTGTTTAAAATGAGAAAAGTGGGTGTTGAAGTTTTGTTGACTGCTTTTTGCCCATCACTTGAAATGATCCTCTGGTTTTCTTTTGAGCTCTGTCTGTATCACAAGTAACTGATTTTTGAGCTGTCAAACCAGACTTCTATTCCTGGGTAGGGAGTTTGAGACATAAATTTGCCCAAAATTTGTTAAAACTTGAGTTTGAGTCTGTTGTTTCTCTTTCATCTCGTTGTCTTTTTTCTGATCTCTCCTCTCTCCATCCTCGCTCTTCTGTCTTAGGGTAGCCCTCACAGAAGGAGTTCTTTGTTTCAGGCTCCCTGGAAGACTGTCTACAATCCCTGCTATTCTTCCCTTTCGCATTTGGTAGGGTTCCCAGTGCAGTTGTCTGAGCCCAGAATTTTCTCCGTGACAGGTTTTAACAATGCATTCAACTTAATTGATGTATGACCATCAAGGTGATTCAGCCTGTCTTGCAGCTCATGTCTGCTGAGTGATTTGTTCATTTCATTTAAACTGTCAAATGTATTGACATAGATTTGGTCATAATATTTTCACATTATCTTTGGACTATATTCCAGAATCTTCAGCTAAACCATCTATTATTTCTAATACTGGAAATTTGGGTGTTGTTTCTTTTTCTCTTGTGGCTTATCAGTGTTATTGTTCTGGGGGGTGTGCTCTTTCTGCCTGCCTTTGTTGGTTTCCCATTATTCTCTATTTTCTAATTAATTGATTTTCACCCTGGTGCTTATTTTTTTCCTGCTTATTTAGTTTTCTTTTTTCTTATTTTCCCCCCCCAAATTTCTAATGGTGAAAGCCGAGGTCATTAATTTGCAACGTTCACATTTTCGTTGTACAGTCATTCCAGGTCTACCCTCCCCCTAACAGTTAGCATTTTAGCTGAATTCGACAAATTTTGATGAATCGTGTTTTCCTTTTCATTCCATTCAAATTACCTTCCCAATGCTATTTGCTCTCTTTTCTCATGGCTTCCTCGGAAATGTGTCCTTTAGTTTTGTCACATTTGAAGGCTCTCCTCAATATCTTTTTATTATTGGTTTATAGTGAAACTCTACTTTGCAAGAAAATATGCTATGTATGTGTGTGTACAGTGTGTAACATGAATTCTCATACATTTGAGGACCCTTGCTTTATGGCCTATATTATGATTCTTTTGGGTAAATGGCCAATGGGCATGGGGAAGAATATACATGCTGTGGTACTAGAAGTTGTGAAAATGTCACTTAGGTTAAATAGGTGAGTGATGCCTAAGCGTATTCTTATTGATTTTCCGTCTACACAGGCTGTCAGTTATCGAATGGGGAGTGTGGAGATATTTCACAAAAATGCTCTCTTTTCTCTTTCTTTTCAACTCTGCCCCTTTGGGAGTTGAGTGTTTCGAGGTAGCGGCTGGATGTGTGAAGACACGGACTTGTTTTCTGCTCTTGAAGAGCTGACCTCTGTCACCGTGAAGGGGCCGTTTTGAGCTTCAATGATCCAGGGCACGCTGTCTGTTTCCTCCTCTCTCAGCTGTCCTTTGCTCATCGCTTGCCTTTTTTCTGCCCTTTTCTCCTCCATGGTGGGTTTTATTAGGTGCAACTCCGTTGTGTTATTTTATTGGTTTCTTCAGGGCTTATAATTTTACATAAATCTGCATATATCCATATATAAAGTTGATATCTTTTATAGTTTTAAGTAAGAGAATTGAATAATATGGAAAAAAAGTCACTGTATTTACCCAGGCAGTTACAATTTCTAATGAATTTTCTCCCTTTCTCTCAAGCCAGCTTTACATATGGAATAATTCCTCCTGCCCTAAGGACTCCTTTAATATTTCTTGTATTATAGACCTGTTCGTGATACATTATTTTAGATCTTAACACGTCTGTAAAAGTCTTTGTTTTGCCTTTGTTTTTAATAAGATTTAAAAAGAGTTCTGGGTCAACAGTGTTTGTGTTCCTATAAATATTCTTGAGCGTTTCTATGGGGCGGTTATAGAAACGATAGTAGGTGCGATCCATGTGGGTCTTGTCTTTTACGCGAGACTAGAGCTGCTTTAACTCTGAGCTCAATTCTTCTCTACAACCGAGTCAAGGCCGTGTGCTTCTCAAGTTCTAACCAATGCTGCAGGAATTGAGAACTCTTCAGTCTGGTTTCTTGGGAAAAGCTTCAAGGGAGCATATTCTCCACCTGTCCCCTTGGGCAGCTGTTTCCTTGTGTGGGTTGAGCCCCAGTCAGCCTCTCTGCTCATCGTCTCCCATCTTCCCACCCTAGAAGGCAACAAACCTGTTAGGATGCCATTTACTTTACACCCTCTGAAGCCAGCCCTAGAGAGATAAGCTTCCCCCTCGAGCCCTTGAAAGCGAACTCTCCATCTGCATTCTGCACTGCCCATCAGACCATCAACTAGTTTTGTATATAGAGGTGTGGATGACATAATAGGAGGATAGGGTGGGGGAAGATACATCAAGTAAGCAGACTGTATAGCAACACTCCCTTTATTCATATTTAGGGCCTTTTGCCCCCTCTTATCTTTTTCTCCATCATAATGAGGCACCCTCCTCGTCCACCACCCTCTCTGGAGCTACCCACCACGGGGGTTTCTTCTTTATTCTCTTATCTCTAGTCAGCCAATGATATGCCTTGCCTTTGTTTCCTTATCGTGGCTTGTTCAAGAATGTTATCTATAGGAACACCTAATTTGTTTTGAAACTTCTCTCACCTCCTCACGACCTTCATGCAGTAGCTTTCTTAGCAAGGTCAACTCTAGTCCCCAGCCCCAAGCGTTGTTCCTTGTCTGTGCAGCAGGCTGCATTTTATCCCACAATCCACAGAGTGAGACTGCCCGCATCCTTTCAGGTCTGTAAATCCAGTTGTATCTGGAGGAATAAAATTCAGTACTGTCCTCTCACGGCTTCTCTATGGCTGCCACGTTGGAGCCAGCCAGCTCCTAAAGCCACTTGGCATACAGTTTCAGGCAGCAGTCCTGTCTCCGGCCACCATTTACTGTCCTAGCCCTGAGGGACTGTGGTTCTCAGGGCTCCTAAACCGTTCAGGTACCACCAGCCACCCCTACCACTATTGTCTTTGTTCATGGGACCTCATCGCCTCCCACCTCACCTCCCAATACCATCACACTGGGAGGTAGGATTTCAACAGGAGTGAAGGCGGAAGTGATCAGATGCTTAACAGAAAAGGAATTGCACTCTAACTCAGAACAAAGAAAACAGATAGGTGTTTATTAAGGGGTAGACTTACAAGGTCAGGATGGTCTGCTTGAACGATGGACGAAGATCAGATCCAAAAGCAAACCGAACTGCCAAAACGGGGTTCAGGAGCAAGCAACGAGAGGAAGGAAGGGGGCCCGGACATGCTTCTGCATCCGGGTAAATAGTCCATGAGGCCACGCCCCAGTAGGCAGGTAGGTGTTAGCTGTAACCTTCCCGCAGCAGAGGAGTTTTCTGGGTACAGAGATAGACCTGCATTCGCAGCACCCCCCTCAGTGCAAACAATTCCTAAAACCCCAACAAGCCTTCACTTTCTTTTTTCCAGCATAATCTACCATAACATCTATTCCAGGGCTTTTGTAGAAGGTAGGAAGGATGCCGCCTTTTCTGCAGGGCAAATTTGCCTTTGGCTCAAAAGCTAAGACACCAGGGCTGCTGTCCTGACCTTGACACAGGAAGCCTAACCTGAAGTGGGGGAAACCACACACGCATCCACAGCTGAACACCCTGTTTACTGCCGCTTCCAAAACTGGGTGGTTTGAGATGTGGGGATTATGTGAACGCCTGCCTTCTGACTTCTTAGGGTTATTCGGAGTATCCAGTGTCTCAGAGCTAACGCTGGTTAGAATGGTTAGAACGTGGCTGCAGGAGTGCTAACTGTCGCTCTGAGCTGCTAATGCTGCTGCTGCTGCCGCCTTTGCTTTGCGCTCTGCATGGTGAGACGCTCACCTGCAGAGCTTCTGAAGCCAGTACTTAGGGTAAGCATCGTGTGTAGCCAGAATCACCTCTGAATTCTGTCGGAGGCGCACCATCGTATTTCTTAATAAGTCCGAGCCAGGCAGTTTTCCTGCCAGCATTAAATCCAATTGTGCTGTCATGGTTTGAGCACTAGATGAAGGTGCCGCCTGCGGATTTATACCTCCACTCACAGCGCACCTGGGACAGGCACTGGTTCAGTGAAAAACTGCAGAATCATCCACACCGTTTAATTTATTCTCCTCATCCCTTCCTCTTAGTTAAACTCATATAAGTTAAACTGGAATGGGCTTCCAAAAGCCAAAAGTTCACCCCAGACTGAGCGTCACTGGGCAGGAAATCGAAGTCTCTTTTCTCTTCGAGAGGCCCTTTATGGTGAGGTGTCCCCCTCCCTCGCCCCCCGCAACGGGTCCTTTATGATGGTGGCTTTGGCCAAATATGTGAGTGAAAGTTCAAAGTCCCAAACCCACCAATGATGCCCTTGAAGGCAGGTCATGTTTCTCCTCTCATACGAAGTGATGATAAAAGGCTGAAGTCACTACAGTCTCTTCTCCTTGTTGCAGTCCCTGGTGGCCTCCGTGAATGGTGTACACTGGGCATGGAGGATGTTGCTAGGCTTGAAGGGAGTGGTCTTCAACCCTTCTGGTGGCCGTCTAGGAATCATTCAGCTCTCTGTGGCTGCTGAGCGCCACCAATGCTCTGGTGGAGATAGTCTTTGCTCCTAGCCAAGTACTACCCAGACCCAACAAGGCTTGGGTTCTAAGGTCAGATGCACTTAGGTGAGTTCAGGATGTTTGTGGCCATAGACAATGCTACTGGAGAAACTGGGGTTTCCTTTAGGGTTCCTTAGTCTCATTAATAAAAATCAAAAGGGAACTCAAGGACAATTTTATTGGAGTTTAAAAGAAAATAGTGCCGGTTAGGTAAAAATCCCAGCAGACCCCGGAGGAGATGGAAAGCTATGCCTTTGAGATAGGCATGAGATTGGAATAGATCTTATCAGCGAGGAAGAAGCTCTCCAAGAACAGAAGTGAACAGAGGAAAGGGCCCCGAAAGCATCTGGGCACACTATGTGTGGTTTTTATAATTCTTCTCCTCTCCCCATCCTGTTTTCCTGCATGCTTTTTAGTTAGATGATGGCTTCCACTCTTCCCTGCAAGCTGATTTCTTTCCCATGCTGCTCCTTAAATAGGCTTTGAGTCCTTGCTCTCCTACCATGGTGAGACAGGCTCTCTTAAAAGAGAGGCATAGGCAATGGTTAGTCACCTGCAATAGAAAGGGGAAAATAAAGATGGAGAGACCAATGCCCTGGACAAAATAATATCAATTGAGTTGGTTTTGGCTTGCTGCTGTTATTGGTTTGTTTTTGTTGTGGTTGCTTCTGCCTCTAATCTTCATTTCACCAGACTCTCTTCCCCCCTCTGAGGCTCACATTCCTCATCAATACGATTAGGGAGTTGCCCGTCATGGCTCCCCGACTGCCGCCGTATGTTCTGCTAGTCCACTCAGTCAGTGGGAATTCTTGATTTGAAGCCTTTTCATTTCAGAGACTGTGGAAGAAAATGTGACTTCTGCTCAGTAGATACTGCCTGGAGTCGGAAGTATGGGGGTGTCAGTTTCCTTTGGGGAACCCCTCTGCTCCAGTCCTACTTGCACCAGGTTGGGTTGACTCCATCCAGTCAGCTCCAAGGATCCTTCTGTCCTCCTTTACATACCCTAGATGGTCCATTGAAAAACCTACCATTTTGGTATAATTGCTAGGAATGAGGACTCTCTTTCCTCCAGTATGGGCAAACCAACAAGTTGGGAGGTGGTCATCATCACCCGTGACAGAGTATGAGGCAAGCAAGAGGACAGGCAGGAAGTGTGTGTGTGTGTGTGTGTGTGTGTGTGTGTTAGAGAGAGAGAGAGAGAGGGAGAGAGAGAGAGAGAGAGAGAGAGAGAGAGAGAGAGAGAGAGAGAGAGAGAGAGAGAGAGAGGTGGGGGGGCTTCCTTTCCTCAAGCTTTATAGTATTAAGAATCTCTAAATAACCATTCACTTAGTCCAGTGTGAACCAGTATTCTGTTATCTGCAGCTGAATGCTGCCCCAGCACGAGTGGTGTATGTTTCCATTACTGTGCTGAATAGAGGCCTTGACTTGTGTTTAGATGGTATGGAGAAGCGTGGAGGTGAGAGAAGGGGGTATAATCCAGACAGAGGCCGTAGACTTGGAAGCATATATGGTATGCTAAACTGAATATTCCCCTTCTCACACTGTCTCACTGGGTCCCATAACCCCATGGGGAAGACACTCCATGGGGAAGACCCCCTTTTTATTGCCTTCCTTTGTTGTAATTCCTTCTTCTGTTACTTTGATGAAAAACCTCAGCAAAAACAATTTAGGAAGGAGGGGTTTCTCTTGGCCCACTGTTTCAGGTTATAGTCCACCATTGTAGGGAAAGCCACAGGGGCAAGGGCTTAGGAAGCTGGGCACATTACACCCACAGTCATGGAGCCAAGACTGAATGACCTTTTTATGCAGGGCAGTATCCCAGCTAAGGGAATGATGCTACCCACAGTGTGGAGGTCTTCACCTCAGTTAATCTAATCAGGATTGACCACTATAAGCATGCCCCGAGTCCAGGTCTCATCAAGATGACCATTGAGAGGGACCCTCACACCATTACTAAGGTTGGAATGTGGAGACCAGATTCAGGATACACCCAAGGTCACAGAATAAGCAGGAAGCTAAGGTTACAGCCCAACTTGTGATTGTCTGAGTTTGAACTCTCACTCATCGAACTCAAGTTCAGTGTGGATCTCTCTTTCCTACTTGTCTGCTGGGTCAGAGTGTCAATCAAGGCATTTTGGCTCCAGAGCCTGTTGAAGGAAGCAAAAGAAGAGATGGTAACACCCTTAGCTGGGTGTGGTGGTGCACGCCTTTAAATCCCAGCACGCGGTAGGCAGAGTCCTGCAGAACTCTCTGAGTTCAAGGCCAACCTGGTCTACAGAGTGAGTTCCAGTACAGCTGAGGGAGGGTACACAGAGAGATCTTGTCTCAAAAATAAAACAAACAAAGATCCTAAGTTGCTGAGATGTTTGTAAAACTGAACTGGGAGAGATAATTACTTACTCCCATGTCTAATCCCGTACAAACCAAGATGAAAAAAGACCAAGAAAATTAAGTTTTAAAATAAATATATTTTTTATTAAAGAATTGTGGTCTAGGCATGCGTTTTAAAGCTATTAAATAGTTTAGCAGCAAGTTTGAACATGAGAATATGTGGCATATAGCCACATCAGCACCCCGTGAAGGACACTGGGATCTGTGGGATGGTTTTCACCATTCAATACATCCTTTTCATCTTTCCTTTTGCATGGATTGTGCATAATCTCTCAGGAGGTTGAGCAGCCCCAGCCCCCAAATCTGGTTTTCTTTTTCTTTCTTTCTTCTCTGCTTCATCATCTGTGAATCTTTCTCTATAGGACTCTGACTGACTACAAGGAGAATTTCCACCAAGGGTGGGCCTTGTGCCACATGGTAACTAACTCTTGTATTTCTCTGGTGCTCAGCACTTGAGGCACCAATATAATCTATTAAGCAGATACATTGTGTAGTCATTCAGGGATCTCATTATAAAACATCCATAAATAATTGGAAGCTAACCTAATAATTATTCTTAACATGCACCCCGACAATGACATAATTTCCAGGCACATGGCTGGGTTTGTTATTGCAAGCTAAGTGCACTGTGTAACCACCACCCACGTCAAGTAGTATACCGTCATTGGCTTCCCAGATGCTCCCCTTTCCTTCCTTCCAAATAACTAGTTTTTTGACTTCCCATTCATTAATCAATTCTGCCTGTTTTTGAAACTGATACAAACTGAGGAATTAAAATATACAGTCTTTCACACTGGTCTGCTTTAATGTTCAACATCATTTTATTGATACACTGATGTAGAAACAGCGACGTGTTCCTTTTCATGGCTTTAAGATCCCATGGCCATAACACAGCACACAACTCGTTCATCCTACTGATGTTGCACATTTGGGTTAAAGCGGTTTTCCTTTTATGAATAATGACACCCTAACGACTTGTACATATTATTAATGCACATGCTCACACTGGGGAGGATGCTCAAGTCCAACCAAGCATTCATATTTTCAAAGTAGGTAAATATTTCTGAACATTTTCAAAGTGATGATTTCAATTAATGCTTGTACCCTGCAGTCAAGGACGACCAGGAGTACACTTCCAGCTGAATAAAATCAGGCCCATTGTTCATTGCAGCAAGGGAGAATGTCCTGTGGAAATTGTGAGGTGATTCAGGAAAAGGGGGCTAGACAGAATTATAAAGAAGGTTCAAAGAAGTCAGGATTTACCCCTGATAGGGAAGTGTTGAGAAGCTGAACTGGTTCCCTTATTGAGTTTCTTATCACTTTTACCCACACGTCAGAAAAATGGGATAAGGCAAAGTTGGAATGTGTATGGAAGCCACATTCACGTATGTAGTCAACATTTTAGACACACATGATTGTATCTGCAAAGGCCTGTTTTCCAAATATGATCGGATAGAGAGGTTTGAAAGATGTCTCTTGAGGCATAGATACAATCCAACATGTAACAGATAAGATTTGGGATTGATGTGTGTGTGTGTGTGTCTTTAAAGATGCTCTTAATTTTGTCTGTTTGTTTTTGACTGGTACAGTGGGGGAGCAGTGACCACCTTCTTGCTCTAAGGTGCGGTATTTTGTTTCCTGTTCTAGTTTGCATTTCTGATTCTCTGATAAAGTGCCATGACCAAAAGCAGCTTGGAGAGGAAAGGGTCTATTTCACCTTACAGCTTGTAAATCCTTCACCCAGGGAAGTCAGGGCAGGAACCTGTAGGTAGAAGCTGATACAGAGGCCATGGAAGAACATTGCTTTATTGACTTGCTCCCTATGGCTTGCTCAGCCTGTTTTCTTACAGCATTCAGGACTACCACCCTAAGAGTGGCACCACCCACAGTGAACTGGCCCCGTTCTACATCAATCACCAATCAAGAAAATGTACCACAGGCTTACCAATAGGCCAAGCTTGGGGGAGCATTTTCTCAATTGAGGTTCTGTCTTCCCAAATGATTCTAGCTCATGCCAAGTTGACATGAAACTAGCCAGCACCCTCGCCGAGCCCTTTCACGCTGGCATTGCCAGTGTTGTGTAGTGTAGCTCTGAGGCTCTATGTGTTTGCATCTGGTGGGGGACGGGGGAGTGGGTACAGTGACATATTTTAAGGGCTCCTTTAAGGGCTCCCTTTGTTAGAAAATGTTGATCAAGTCTACAACCCATTTCTTTGTTAGGCTGTCTGTCTTTCCCCTGGTTCATTGTTTGATTTCTTTATAAATTCTGAACAAGTGCTTGCTCTTGAATATACCATGAATATCTCCTGCTAACCCGTGGCTTGCCTTTCTCCTTTATTAGCTGTATCTGTCAACGAATAGAATTTCCCAATTTTAGAGTAGCTAAGTTTATTCATATATTCCCCAGGGGTAAAGTGGTTTTTGTCGCTTTACGATACAAGCCAGGCTTTATTCTTAAAGCAGCCTAGTCAGTAGGTTAGATGATTATAAAGAAGTAAAACAGGAAAACAAAAGTGATACGTGCGTATGACATAACGAGCTTCGTTTTCAGAAATGACACCTGAGTGGAATCTCATATTGTGTGCTTATACAACAACAATTCTCATTTTAGAAAGGAGATTATTCTTATTTTGTATAAGGGCTTAAACATGTATTTCTGTTTTCAGTTACGTGTGTGTGTGTGTGTGTGTGTGTGTAGGAATGCACGTCTGAGATTAGGCACCACAGAAGCCAAATCCCCTAGAGCTGGAGTGGCCGGCAGCTGTGGTCTGTCCAGGAGTGCTGGGAGCTCAGCTCAGATTGTCTGCAAGAAAAACCCTCTTCACCGCCGAGTTATCTCTGCTAGTCCCAATCCAGATTTTCCAATATTCCTCATAAACTGGTCCTCAAGAAAAGCACAAAACGTGTACACATAAGCCCGGCAGGGTTTGAAGCAGCAGGCAGCCTTCTGGGAATAATTGAGAGGCTTCTCAGTGAGATCTGTCATGTACATGTTTGCACAGAGTCATAGCGGGGAAACACACATGCCAGACAACAGAAGCTAAATTTTAAAGACAATTTGTTTATTTTATTTAACAAAGATTTGCTTATTTTTGTTTTGCATGTATGAATGGTTTGCCTCACATAGGCGTGAGAGCTGGGTGCATGTCTGTGGAGGAAGGAAGAGGGTGCTGACTCCCCCACATCAGGAAGACCAAGAACTGCTATATGCTCTTCCTAACCATCATACCATCGGGATGCAAATCAGGACCAAACATGGTAGGAGCCCATTGGTGCTGGTTGAATCACGTATGGAAGCAGGCATTTGGTCCTGAGAGGGACAGGTGTCCTGGAAGCAGCTCAGCATCAATTTACGTGTCAGTAGAGGTGACTGTCATGTTCCCTCAGGTCAGGGAACATGCTCCTTCAAGAACAGTTTGCGCCTGTACTTGAAAAACCAGGATGCCCTCCAGTCAGAAGGACAGAGAGGAGAAGAGCATGCTCACCACTGGGATTTTCCCGCTTCCATCCGCCTTTGAGATGTTATGCAGAAACAGGCTGGCCCCGCATGATCTTGCTTAGGCATTATCTCCTCCTTCTCTGCTGGCCTGTCCTTTGTAAGGATGCTCTTCCCTTAGCTGTCCTCCTGTCTGGCACTGTCCTGGTTATTTTTCTTCTTTCAGGTTGACACAGGTGAGCTCCTTTGGGAAGAATGAACCTCAAATGAGAAAACGCCTTCGTCAGGCTGGTCTGCGGGCAAGTCTGTGGGGACATTGTCTTGCTTAAGGATGAATGTGGGAGTGCCCAGCTCACTGTTGCGTCACGCCATTCTTGCACAGGTGGTCCTGAGTGCTGCAAGAAAGCAGGCTGAAAAAGTCTGAAATAAGCCAGTCAAAAAGCAGCACTCCTCCATGACTTCCTCCTCAGCTCCTGTCTCCAGGTTCCCAGTTCGAGTTCCTGTCCTGACTTTTCTCAGTGATGGACTATGACAGGGAAGTATAAGCCAAACAAACACCTCCCTTCCCAAGCTGCTTCTGGTCATGGTGTTTTTGTTGTTGCTGTTGTTTGTTCTTCCACAGCAATAGAACTAGGACGCATACCTCCTTAGGACTTAGCACCAATGTGATTTTCTTCCTAGTGAGGATTGCCAATGTCAAACTTCAAAAACCGCTTTTTCTGTTTTCAGAAAAAAACTACTTCCTTTGTTTATCGGAGGAAGCTATTTGTTTGTTGTCTTAATGACTCAATGAGGAACTCATTGTCCAATGAGTTCCAAAAAATTACTTAATGGTGTTGGTGGGAGCTCATCAGAAAGCCAACAGATCAGGAGAACAGGTGATAATCTGAGCCATGGCTCTGAAATCAACTGATTATGGGTTTCTACCAACCAGAGACGTGTAGGGTGTAAGACACTTGAACAGTTTGGTGAAATAAATAAACACATGTAACACATGATGTTGGGCAACAGGGTGCAGAGGGCCAGCACTCAGGTCCAGTGGCCACATTGAAGACTCACAGCTAAATATATTTAAAAATAAATATATTTTTAAACTTTGCTCAAAAAAGATTTTAGTCTGTTCATAAAGACACACAGACAAAATGATTTTTGGAGGGCGCTTTTGGGGGTATTAGCCAGACTCTGTCATTCTTGCCTGCGCTGGAGGGCTCTGTCCTGTTGTCAAGGATATCTGCATAGGTGGTATAAGGCAGGAGAGACTTTGGCGCGTCGGCAAGGCCGCATTTGGAGTACAGTGGCAGTTTACTTTGTGTGGTGCTCCTACAATCTGGTACGTCAGGAGTCCGCTGACTTTTAGATAATGAGTCTCCTTTGTGTGTCAGGCTCCAGGAAGAGGGATGACTAATTGGAAGCACGTTTCAAAGTCCCTGCACCGGCCATTTATCATTTCGTGTTAATACGTTGACACCGTATTTTTATAACAAGCCTCGTGAGGTTTAGTGATGGGATCCACATCTGAGAAACGGAAGAAGCCTGCCGTGCTGGAAAAGTCAGACTTCTGTTTCTGAGACCGAGGGGTCAGTGCTAAGAAACTAATAAATTCATCAAGGGGGAGCGATTCCACTCTGTACAGCTTTCTGAGACACAGATCCCAGGCCTGCTGCTTCGGGGGTCACCTGCCTGTGTTGGAGAACCTGTAGCCATGCTTCTAGAAGTATCCTTGGTGTGGCACAGCTGCTTTCTAGGTGAATTCTCCTCAGGCTCCCTTGCTTATGAACTGATGCTCTTGGGAGACTTTGGGGGTTTCAGTTTTTGGCATCATTGGGCCTGTAACACTGACTGTAATTTTTTTTTCTGCTGGTGTGTCCAGGGAAGCCGCAAAGTGTGAGAACTCAAATCAACTACTTGTCCCAACCCACTGACCTCTCGTGTAGTGTCTTAAATCTCTCCTTTGGTGACTTGATGTTCAGATTTCTGATTCCTTTGTCACATGCTAAGATGTCACAGTCAAATATTATCTGCTGGATATTCTAAGTAGAAACTGTGATAAGTCACCAGTTTGAATTAGCAGCATCCCTGGGAACCATGCCTGCTGGTTCTATGCCTCTCATGCCTCTCTCCTCAGCTCTATGCGGGGGCTTCTCTCAAACTCCACAGCTGCAAATGCTAGGATTTTTTCCCCCTTGCCTTTTGAGGAACTCTGAGCTGTGGTCAAGTGCTCTTGCTCTGTGCTCAAGACAAGGAGGAGAGAGAGCAGGAGTGAGTGGTCCAATATTTGGGTGATGAGAATTCAGCAGGGTACTCAGTAGGCTGCTTGTGAGAGGGAAGGATCTGACTCAATCAAAACAAGAGAGGGGGATGGGAGAAGGGGAGGGAGAGGGAGGGATGGAGGGAGAAGAATGAAGAAGACACACGCAAGGACACCCCGAAGAAGCTTTTCACTGGGGGAGGGGTGGTCGTGGGTGGGTCTGGTGGTAAGAGGGCCAGGTGTCTAGGGAGAAGCCCAGAACCAACCCTCCTGTCTGTGGGGGACTCCTGCCATCTTTCCCGGTGTTAGCCCTCGTGTGGCGAGTAAAGGATATGGAAAGATGAGCCTCTGTTGACTGTGTCACTTTTTCTCATGTAGCATAGAGTGCCACTTTTCACAGAGAACTGCTCCTAGCTGGCCCTCAGTCAACTGACTTTGAGCTATTCTGCCCCATCACGACTTCCAAAGCCTCTCCTCTAGGGTGGCTCGCACTCTCAAATGTAACGCCCCCAAGAGTGCCAGACTAAAACTATTCCTGTAGAATTCAACCGGAGAGTTAAATAACAAACGTGATTTGATTGAAGGGAGCAATCCTTGTGATTTCTCTAAGAACATACACATAAGAAACTCAGTTATTATTATGTAGGGATGAACAAGTCTCCCTAGAGTAGCAACGAAACAGACCTGGCGTGTAGAGAGGGGATGCTCTGGGCATGTGGTGGTATCAGAAGCCAAGGGAGAGAAGAAAGAATGAAGACACAGCCAACTTTCAAGAATTTGCCTTTACTGGCCTCCCGGTGGAAGCACTTAGCAACACCTTTGAAACAAATGTGTCAGGGACTGGAGATGTGGCTTAGTGGGTAGGAGCACTTGCTGCTCTTCCAGGGGACCAGAGTTCAGTTCCCAGCACCCATGTCAGGCAGCTCACAGTAACCTGTAATCCTGGTTCCAGGGGATCCAGCATCCTCTTTTAGGCCCCATGAGCACCTGAACACTTGTGTCATAGATTCATACAGACAACACATGTACACATAAATAAAAATAAAGAAATACATGGATGTGGAGACCCAGTGAGGTCTTCTCTGAGTCTGGAGCCATTTCTAAAGGAGTTAAGTGGAAACACAGTCATTCACAGAGACACGCCACCCGTGTAAAAGATTGCTGTGATACCAAAGGCGAAAAGTCCTGTCTGCCCTCCTGGAAGAAGAGCATTGCTGACTGAGCATTGGCCTCGTGGCTTGAACACAGTGAATTCATTATCTCATTTAATTCTTAGGCTTGTCAGGTGAAGAAGGGGCTGGCATGATCTCTGTCAGACAGATCAAGAGGACTGTTGCTTAAAAGGCTTAAGTAGTAAGTGGGAAGGTCAGGGTGTCAGCCCCAGCTGTCGGAATCTGAAGTCTGCATCTCTCACCTGTACTCTGTGACATCAGCAGAATTTAAAACAGCAGAGTAATGCCGGAAAGCTGAAGATTGGAGTTGGTATGTCCCCCGGAAGGAAGATGATGACAAGGTGATGTGGGATGCCACTCCGTATGCTGTGAATATGTTTTGTTAGCATTGGTTAATAAATAAGCAGATTTGGCCAATAGCCAGGCAGAATAAAGCCAGGTGAGAAATCCAAACAAAGATAAAGGGAAAAAGAAGGTGGAGTCTGGGAGATGCCAGTTGCCACCAAAGATACAAGATGTGTGGTTACGCCATGGCCACATGGCAAGACGTAGATCAATATAAATGGGTTAATTTAAGATGTAAAAGTAATAAGCCTGAGCCATCGGCTAAACAATTTGTAATTAATGTTAAGCTTCAGAGTGGTTATTCAGAGACTGGTAAGCAGGAGAGAAACCTCCAGTTACAACAGGGACTTAGGAATACACATCATAAATTTTCTATTGCAGACTTAGTGCCTAAAGTGTCTAATAAGAGAGGGAAGAGGAGCCTCGGCTGACAGCTCCATTGGTAAAGTGCTTGCTGTGGAAGTATGAGGATCTGGGTTCAAGCCCTGGCCCCCACATAAAAAGCATGGGGTGACCTTAAAGCTCTCTTTCAGACCCTAGTTCTACTTTTTCTGTAATGACTGAGTCCACAGGCAGGCTTTTCATGAATGGTGGCCCTCCTAACAATCAGTGACTCTCCTCTCGTCACTTCAGCAGTCATGTTAAAGCAAATGGCACCCCATCTTAACCATATGTGCACTTGTACCAGGCTCAGCTGACACAGGCTCTGCTTGCACTCTGTATGCTGAGCCACATGATAATTCTCATCAGCCAGCTGGGGCCACCGACTGTGTGTGGGGGAAGGAGCAGGCGGATCAGACATGGGACCACTGAATATGCATGGGGGTAGGAGCAGGGGCATCAGACATGGGGCCTCTGACTGTGCATGGGGGTAGGGGTAGGGGCATCAGATCAGACACTCTGAACTGGAAAGACTCAAGGTCAGGACTATTTCCAGAAGGACAGTCCTACCGGATGGTGTAAACAGAAAGTTCCTGTGGCTGTCTGCAGGGCACTAAGACACAGATGGCCTCTGGCTTAAAGGAAAATGGAAGAACCAGCAGCTGAGACTTTTCTCTGACCACTAGAGACAGTTATAAAATGAAATTGCTGGTCCGGACAGATGGCTAAGCGGTCAAGAGGATGCACCACTTTTCTGGGGGACCCAAGTCTGATTTCTAGCACCCACACAGACGGCTCCCAATGCTATGTCATTCCAGCTCAAGGGGCATCCAAGTCTCCTGACCTCTGCAGACATCTGCACTGACATGCACACACACAATTAAAAATGATGAAACAAATCCTATGATACAGAGCTGCTGAAGAAAACCAATCAAGAGTGGTAGTGTCTAGAGAAGCCAGTCTGACAGGGGAAAGTGTCATCGAGACAGGAAGACAAAGAGGAAGGGTCAGACGCTTGCTGCCTGAACAGGAAGGATATGATAGCAACCTCTTTGGAAACATGTGAGCTGTCAGCTGCTTGCCTTTGGTTCCTGCATGGTGGCCCTGGCTGTGAGAAGGTCCTGCAGAGCTGTTTTTCTTCCCCACTCTGCATTGTGTGCTGTACTGAACGAGCCTGAACTCAGGGTTTGCAGCCTCTGCATGTCTTTAGATTGCGGTTGGGGTTGGGTCATTCTCACTGTCTAGGTTGTAGTCCTTCAAAAACCCCTTCAAGTCATCCCCTGGAACAGGAACGAGGATGCTGACACCTTCGATGGCACTGTGGCAGGAAAGCCCGAGCCAGTCTGTCAGATGCTGTAGAATATGTTTCTCCACAGGCAGCTTTAGCATCTGTTTTATTCTTCCCCCAGGTTAGGCACCCAACTTTTAGTATTTACCACTGCTACGAATGGACCACTTCAATCTCTATTTCTAAAGCCAACCCGAGTTTTCCTGATCCTTTGCAAACACATGAGTCAGGTCAGGTCAAGCTCTGTTTGGAGCTAATGAGGGCTCTTTAGCTTCCTGAGAGTCAAGTCAAGTCTAAGCAAGGCTTACATGGTCCAGTCCTACACCAGTGTCCCTGCCCCCCCCCATCTGCTATCCCTCTCTCTCAAGTACAACAGCCACCTCTCCTCCTCTTTTATCTCTCTTATTATCTGTTGAGCCTGTTCTCTAGTAGGGCTTTGCAGGGTCAGGAACTTTTCTGCTCTGTTTACTGCAATGTCGTGATCAACTGAAGGACATCACCTACCATGGAGGTGCCAGCTGAACTGACGTGACAGATTCACTCATGCACACGTGCACACACGCGCATATATGTACACACGTACACACGCCTTTTGCCAACACTGACCGTGTGCATAGTAGCAGCAAGTAATGAATTAGCGGCTGTGGTCAGCAAGACAAGCCTGGCATGGTCTCTGCTCCTGAGCAGCTAGCGGGGAGAGAGGAGGAGACAGGGGTGGCCATCCACATGTGATCCTTAAGAGGTGATGTAAGCCCTGCAGAGAAGGGGGTAGTGGGGCAGATTGCCTTCCGCTTTGGTGGTCACGAAACTGTCTGGGGACAGGACACACAATTGTTACTTTTTATTTCCCTTTGGGTCTCAGCTTGTAGGTGCCACTTTCCAAGCCAATGCATACTAAATGTAATAGATTTCCCTCTCCCCAGCGGAGTTCTTACTCCCCACTCCCTAGCCCTTTAATCTTTAAATCCTGGGGTCTGCGGATGGGGAAACTGCTGTTTCTTCTCCCTGCCTAGAGGAGGTGACAGACAGTCTTAAGCCCTCTTGGCAGCGAGTGCATCCTGCAGAGAAGAGGGAGGGGCAGCTAAGCTTTTGTTCCATTCAGGGGTTCTCATGATGGGTGGCGGCAGCTATCCTGTTTCCTACTCAACATAGTGCTTAGTTTTCTCTGAGTCGGGCTTCATCCGTCTCTGTTAATTTTATTAGATTTAGTTTTATCTGTGTGGGTGTGGGTTTTATCTGTCTGGGTGTGGGTATGTGTGTATGATTACAGGTGCCTGTGGAAGCCAGAGGAGGGTGTTGGTTGCCATGGAACTGGTGTGCCAGGCAGTTGTACTAGCGCCAGGAATTGAACTTTGGTCCTCTGAAAGAGCAGCAAGAAATCTTAACCAATGAGCCTTTTCTCTAGCATCCTCTGCCAGTCTGTGTAGGTGACATTATTTGGGCTTCCAGCTAGGAACTGGCTGCTTCAGGAGAGGTGGTCCCCGAATGCTCCGTATGGACTTGTTACCTCCACCTCACCCTGCTCCTTCATCCCTGTTGAAGTGTGAGCATAGCCCAGTCCCTCTAGATGGTGCAAGCCGTTTCTGTTGTTTCTTGTGGCCCCAACGTTTAATGCTAAACATTTAGCAAGAAGGGGCATCCTTGGGCTGCAGCATCGTGGAAGCTTGGGATTTCTAGAGCTAGGAGGGGCCAAGTTAGCAGTTGTTGCTAGCGGTGAATGGCTTGTTCCTCAGAAAGGGTAAACCTGGGAAAGAAGCCATCAGCTCAGTCTGCGCAGAAGAGGCCACACCCTGGC
This sequence comes from Chionomys nivalis, assembly GCF_950005125.1. Taxonomy (NCBI): domain Eukaryota; kingdom Metazoa; phylum Chordata; class Mammalia; order Rodentia; family Cricetidae; genus Chionomys; species Chionomys nivalis. The sequence goes on along the minus strand of NC_080106.1, from coordinate 11,400,354 downwards.
ACCACCTCAGGTGAACATGGTCCCTATGACTGTTACAGGGACATCTAAGTCTCTAGTCAGTATTGATTGGATGATGCCAAACTCACCCTTTGAGAATCCTTTGGGACCTGTGGCTTCCTCTAGTGGCAGTCTTCCCATGGACCTCTCTTCCCAGGAGCTTCATGAGCCATTTCAGGGGACACATCTTCTTTGTCCACCTGACCATTCAGCTCCCTCTCAAACTCAGCAAAGATGCCACAGGAACCAAGCCTGACAAAGCCCAGAGCAACCTGAATTAATTCCAGGAATGACCACAGCGAATGTCTGAACGCCTGTGAGAGCCTCCTGCTGCTACTGAGTAAAAGCCACCGCGTCCACCTCACGGTCCCAGTGCACGCTAGAACACCCGACTTTGCGCATGCGCACTGTTCTCCAGATTTGAGCCCTGGGTTGTTTGTTGTTTTTCTTAAATTTATTTTTATTGAGGTGTAGCCTTCACAAACTGATACAGAATCTTTCCCCGCAGGACTCAGTGGTGGGGGCGGGGAGTGGCGGTTGTTTTTGCTGATCAGTTTCACGTATTCTAGCACTTTATATCAATATCATCTGTCATAACATTTTGTGTTTATCTAGATTTTTATCGGATTATAAATGAAGACAGTGTTTTGAACGCATTGTAATTTATTCATCCTACATTTGGGTTTGCCATCAGTTTTTGCAATAATGTCACTATGGGCATTTTTGGTCATGTATTTCTACGGGTTAGGTACTCATTTACACTGTGAATGGACACACTGGCCTGTTCCAGCATCAATCAGTGATACCAACCTTTTCCTTATATGGTACCATCAGACTCAACTCCCACCTGCAGTGAGTGACTGTCCTGACTCGCATTCGTCTTCATCAGTACATCAGTTAAACAATGGTGCCTAACCTTTATTTTAATTAGATTTGGAATCGCTTAGGAGACACACTTCTGGGCATGCCTGTGAGGCTATCCCCAAAAACGTTTAACTGAGGAGGGAGGAGCCATGCTGAGTGTAAACAGTATTGTGGGAGGAACTTTGGGCCTTGGCTGGATGAAACACACACACACACACACACACGCTATGTGTATGCATGCACATGCATATGCACAAGCCTGCACTCACATATGCGCACACATATGCATGCACAAGCACACACACACACACACATACACACATGCACATGCACCAGAGAATACAAGCTGAGCTTCAGCTTTAACCTTTGCTACTTCCCTAGATATGATTTGACCAGCTGCTTTGCATTCTCGCTGTGACAGTCAAGGGCCTCTCTGTAACTTCCCTACTATGATGTCACTGTTCCTTCCCTACAATGATGGACCACACACTCAGCTGTGAGCTAGGATCTGTCCTCCTCTTTTAGCTGTCGTCAGATGTTTTGTCAGAGCAGTAGGAGAGGAAACAAAGACACTGGGCGCTGCAGGCCTTTGAAGGTCAGCTGTGCCAGTGTCTTACTACATATGCTCTTTGCATTTCTCCAGTGTCTTATTGCGTATGCACTTTGCATTTCTCCAGTGTCTTATTGTATATGTACTTTGCATTTCTCCATTGTCTTATTGTGTATGCACTTTGCATTTCTCCAGTGACTAATGACGTCAACACATCTTCCCTTTGTGTACCTCCACATTCTGGGTGAACTGCCAGTCATTTCCCATTCCGAGCAGGTGTTCCCTGAAAGTTAATAGGCTGCCTTTGAATTCCTTGTCTTTTCCCGCAAACCCTTCTCTGAGTTCTCCTATGGAATGTATCTGTTACCATCCAGGGGTGAACAGAAACTAGAAACTGAAGGTCCCTCGCTCCTCCCATCCCCTTTGCAGGAAGTCACCATGTTCTGCAAACACTCTTTTATAGATGTCTCCTGTGTTTGCTTCTCTTAATTTTTGTTATAACTGTCCTCAGTTCAGTTTTATCCTGTCTTGTTCAACACAGCATAGGAATGTCATCTTTAAGAAAGATGGCTTCCATCCATGGGAGGATGCTTTCCTCTTTGGCTCAACATGAAACACAATGAAACACGGTAATAACGGGGATCACTAACATTTTTAAAGCATCACTGTGAAGTAGGTACTCTTGGGAATTAAAAATAATTTGAGACCCCATCTCACATCACTCAGAATGGCTATAATAAAAAAGGCCACCAAAACCAAAACCCAACCAACCAAATAACCAAACCAAAAAATTCCAAACTAAATGACCACAGATACTGACAAGGATTTGGGGAAATAGGAACCCCTTTTCACTGCTGATGGGGGCATTAGTTGGTGGAGCCACTATCAAAGGCTGTGGACAGGTTTATTAAAAAAAAAAAAAAACTAAACCTAGAACTCTCACGTGACCTGGCTACATCACCTCCTAGGTAACAGGACTCTACATCCTACTTGATCATAGACGGCCATTCAGTGGACATAAACTCAGTGTAAAGATACATGAAATTATAAAACTTCTAGGAAATTGATGGACCTGAAAAAATATACCCAGCAAGGTAATCCAGACCCAGAAAGACAAACACAGCATTTTCTCTCTCATATGTGAATCTTGGCTTCAAAGTCTCAGATTTATATGTTTCTTTTAGAAACTTTTAGAAAATAGATAGACCTGGAAAGACATACCTAAACTAGGTAATCCAGACCCAGAAAGACAAACACAGCATTTTCTCTCTCATATGTGAATCTTGGCTTCAAAGTCTCAGATTTGTATGTTTCATTTGAACAGATCAGGGAAGTAGTGAAGGCTCGTAAGAGCGGAGAAGGGAAGAGAACCTAAGAGGGAGATCATGGAGCATACGTGATATGGTAGTAGAGGCTGGGGACAATACTGGGGACTAAAGGTTTAAGTGGGACTGGAGGTTGAGAGACAGGAGAAGAAAAAGAGGTGGGGTAACCTTAATCAAAATTAAGGATGCATAAAATAACACCTAATACTTTGGAAGATAATTATATTTTCGTTTTAAAAGAAGGAGTTCGAACAGAATAGTGGTAGCCTGCATGGTGGCCAGTGATCCTTTCAGAAGACGTGAGCACCCCGCTCCCATCTCAGTTTCAGATAAGGAAACTGGACTTCGGAGAAGCCAAGGGACTGGGAGCAAGTCTCCTTCCTGGTTGAGCCTGGGTTCAGACCTGGAGTTCGACTTTGGAGCCAGCAGCTTTACTACTCATGATATTTGCAAATAGCGCTTAATTGTGTTTCATGAGCAGATTTTACTTTTTCACTCGATCATCATTTGGAGATTTCTAGTGATGCAGCTGGAGATGGAATAGACCCGACAGCTGCCATCTTGGCGAGAGAAACACCCTCCACGGTAGGAACATGGTGGTGTCAAGGCCAATATTTCAGGTTGGAGCCTCTCTAGAGCCAGCAGGCTTCCAGAATAAAACCATTGGCGAGCGCTGTGCATCGCAGGGGGAAACTGGGCCAAGCTGTGTGGGGGGAGGGTTCCTGCAAGCTGTCACCTCCTGAGCAGGTGCCACTGACAGTAGAGGTTCATGGGCAACAGGGTGGCTTTCTGGAGCTGAAGTGTCAGGAGCAGGGGAGTGGTAAGGAGCACCCTTCCCAGCAGGCCTTGAGTCAGTCAGGAAGCAATCACAGGCACCAGAGCCCATAAGGACATTGCTTTAGCATCTGGATCCTTACATGGTTGTTTGTGTGTTGATAGAGACAGTGTATGTGCACCTGTGTGTTTGCAAATATGTACTATGCAAATGCCAGAGGAGGATGTCAGGTATTGATTTATTATTTATCCTCTGCCTTATTCCTCTGAGACAAGGTCTCTAACTGAATCCAGAGCTAGGCAGGCAGCCAGCAAACCCCAGCCATCCTTTCGTCTCCACCTGTAGTGCTGGGGCTACAGGGGCCAGGTGACCATGCCCAACCTTTACATAGGTGCTGGGGATTTGAACTCAGATCCTCACACATCAAGTACTCTTACCCAGGGAATCATCTCCCCATCCCCTTACAGTGGTGCTTTTTTTTTTTTTTTTTTTTTTTAAATTTGGGATCAGGTCTCACTCTATAGCCCAGTCTGGGCTATAGAGTCTCTCGGTAGTGCAACCTGACCTCAGACTTAATCCTCCTGCTTCGGGATCCCTATTTAGATTGCAGGTTGGGATTACAGACGTGAGCCACCATACCTGGCTTCTTATAGGACTTTGTAAGGGTTGTGGTGGTTTCATTGTTTTTAATTCATGTCTTCAGGACCCAGTCTTAAAACACGGTTTAATTTCTTAGACTCCATCTCAGCAAAATCACATACCATTTACTGAGTCCATACTGTGCCAGCAAACACACCACCTACTCCCCAGAGGACCTCATGTGGTGCCCACGAACACTCAGAGAGAAGTAACCACCAACCCCTATTTTCAGATCAGAAAAAACAGACTCAGGCAGCCACCCTGAGATGCCCAAGGCCACACAGCTATTAAGTGACAGAATTACATTTCTGAGCCAATCCCAACTCCTCCAAAGTTATTGAAAGGTCGTTGTGTGGGACATTCAGAGAAGGCATCATTGTTTCCTTGACAACAGGTCACTCACCAGCTCTGCTATAGACTCAAGTGTCTAGAAACATTGCACTTGGAGAGGGGGACCCTATGCTGCAACTACAAATATTTAAACAAGCTGGAAAAATAAAATAGAAAATTATCAGCTTGGTAGGCTAATCCTTATATTCTCGGTTTTTTGTCTTGTTTCGTTTTTCATCCCGTAGGCCTTCTCTTGTTCAGGAAAACTGATACTGCTTGGTGTTTGCTTTTAATTTTAGAAAACTGACCTCTGCTCTGTGGAAGGAAATGCATCCTTAGCCCCAGTGCCGGGAGAGTCACGGGCCTGCATTTTCAGATCAGAGGGAGAAGCGGGGAGCTGGAGTTGCATTCTGTAGCTGCTGCCCTCACCAATTTCGGGAACGTTGTAAACAGTAAAGCAGGCACGACCCCTTCCTAATCCGGGGACAGCAGGCTGGAGCGTTTTCCTAATAACTGACAAGGGTGCATTTTCTAGGTAGGAAGGAGGGCAGAGGGGCTGTGATCATTTGGAACAGCAGAGGCCAGCAATGGAAGGTCTGGGTAACTTCAATTAAGCCTTCAGTGATGTTTCCCTGTCTGGGGACAAGGATCCCAAAGTCCCCACTGTACAGATGAGAGAGGCATGCCTTCCCGGCCAGTGATCAGAGACAGCCTCTTTAAAGTAGCCCTGAGTCTTGTGTACTCCAGACTTTTTGCCAGAGTTACAACTTTGCCCCAGAAACTGGAGACCACAAAGACCTTTTGGCTGTAGTTTTCAACAAAAGCAAAGAGACCTACTGAGTATCATGGAGGCTGCGTAAGGGCTGAGAAAGTGCTGCTCAGAATCCAGAAGGATGCACATGACTGTTTTCTCGGAGACCTGGACATGTGGAGCTTGTGGAGGCTGGTGGCCCGCTCCAGTCTATCAATATCGAGCCTTTGGTACCCAGCATTTGAGAGGGGTTACAAGCGCTGCTGGGTGGGTGATGTGTATCCCACATTGAACCTTCCATCTCCACAGTTTCTTCCTCTGTCCTAGGTACCACACATGACCCAGGGACCTCCTTTATTTGGAATACTCTTTCCCTGGCCATGTGTGTTGGTTTGGGTACCAACAGAACATTTTTTTTTTTTGATAACACATTTAAATTAGTTTAGGAATGTTTAACAAAGCAGTTTGCACACATGTGTGGACAGAGTATAGGAAATCACAAAGTATCTGAGAGTGTGCCCCACCTAGGCTGGCAACAAACCCTAGTCCTGGGGGCTGAAGAGAAGCTACAGAAACCTGGTAGTCTGCAAAGCAGAGGTGACCTTCTTTGGTGAAGTTGTGGCACTGGGGAGGGGCACAGCCTTCCCTCATGACCCTGTAAAAAGGGGGCTTCACTCCATTGTCTTCTTTTCCTCAGGTGTTACATTGGCTAAGCATATGCAGAAGCCAAGTCAGATGCAGGTGTGCGGCTGCAGAAAGGCTGATCTGCAGGGCTGACGTTGGGGAGTCAGCTCACCAAGTGTGATCAGGCCAGTGTGGACTTCCGACCCAAACTAGGACAACAAATTCCTTTCCCGGGAATTTAGAACCGGGGCTGAGAATCAGTTATGAGATGGTATTTAGAGACTGTGTATGGTTATAGTTACATAGTATTCAGAAAACTGTGTCAGAGGGTCAAGACTATTGTATGGACAGGAATGCAGAGAAAACCAGTACTAAAAGAGAGGGGTATTGTAGAATATTATTTTAACTTGGCAAAGATGTGTTACTTTTGTTTATGCCACAGAACATTAACTATGTGTGTTGCTTTTGTTTATATTGTATTTGCTTAATTGTGAAAAGCTGTTTTACCTTGCCTGCCTAAGGTACCTGATTTGTCCATTAAGAGTAAATGAACAATAGCTAGGCAGAGAAAAGATAGCTACAAAGTAGAGAGAATAAATAGGAGAAGAAATCTAGGCTCAAGAGGGAAGAACAAGAGAAGGAGGAGAGGACTAGGGACATGCCCAGCTCAATAAGCCAGGCAGCCAACCAGACGTAGAGAAGCAGCGAAACTAAGATATACACAAGAAAGGCAATAAGCCCTGAAGCAAAAGGTAGATAGCGAGAAACAGGTTAATTTAAGTTAAAGAAAAAGAGTTAGCCATAAAGCTAAAGCTAAGCACTCAAAACTAATAAATCTCTATGTCGTGATTTGAGGGCTGGTTGGTGGTCTAAAAGAAAATGCCTGGTACGAAGGGGTAAGTCTAAAGATGTACTGAGAGAAACCGCACCAGGCCTTGCCACTGGGTTGCTTGCCCAGATTGCCACAGCCCAGGGCTGGACCCCAGGTTTGCATGACTAAATCCCTGTGCCGCTAACAGCTTTCCTTTCCCATAAGGGGAGGTGCTGTGTGACAATGGACTTGTACCCTGTAAAGAATTGTCACTTATATTGATTTAACAAAACGCTGATTGGTCAGTAGCCAGGCAGGAAGTATAGGCAGGGAGACCAGAACAGGAGAATTCTGGGAAGAGGAAAGGCTCAGTCTGCAGTTGTCACCAGACACAGAGGAAACAAGATAAGACTGCCTTGTTGATAAAAGGCACCAAGCCACGTGGCTGACACAATCAAGAATGTAGACTTCTATTTTTTTTTGGGGGGGGGGACTGAATGCCTGCAGGACTGGGCAGGACAGAAACCTCTGTCAACAGGGAGCAGTCTTTCCTGTACTTCCATGCCCAGGACACCTGTGGCACACCCAGGGGGTGCTGTCCCTGTGACTTGTACTACACTTGCCTACGGGCTCCTCTTGCATGGTAGCCTAGGCCAGTACCACCTGCTCCACCTTCTGCCTTATAACAATTCCAGAGTTCCAGGAATCTGCCCCGAGGGCTCCTTGTGACTCTGATCCAGGTACAGCTGTTCTTAGGTCACTGGCAGGGATTAGAAGCTGGGAGGGAAAGTCATGTGTTCTTTCTTGGTCTTTGAACTCGCTTTCTCCTCTTGGACTCCATCACTCCTTACCGGCTACCAGTGCTCCTTTTCCTGTACCCTAGTCCTACCTTAACTTTGCTAGGTCCAGATGGAATGCAGTGTCTTACTTTTCACGGTGGTCAGTTCTATAAACTGTGTTCTTGCCTGTCTTTGAGATCCTCCAATCATGTCTTTTGGACTGCAAATGCCCAAACACCAGAGTTACACTATTAAGGTGTCTCCATTGCACAGTGACATCACAGTTCTGACCCATGGAAAGCTTCCCTTTTGTTTCCTGGGAACCTGGATCTGAGTCCAGGATACCCTTGGGCTGTCGGGGACACAGGCTCAGAGTCTTTAGGCAGGTCCTTCCTCTGCAGAATACTCCTTAATAATGCACATAACAGCTGTCAGGATGTCTCTCAGAACCCAGTGACAAGTCCCTGGATAGCTGTCATTACAGTAATAATTTGAATCAATAGTGTAGTAAAACTGCCACACGTTTATTTTCCCCAAGAGATTAAGCGAAGAATTACATAGTACAATCTGCAGAAGAACAGAGAGATCTCCAGATACAAAGGGAGTCTACATACTTGGCCCCATTCAAGAGCTCTTCCTTTAATAGATAGGAAGGACAAACCTATACGTTGATGGAGCTTTTCTTCTAGCCTGGTTAATTTGACTCAAGTTGCATATATATACCTGTGTGTATATACATGTGCATTTCTCTCTGTGCATGCTCACATGCTCTCTCACATACATACATGCATATAAATATATATACACATGTATATATGTATGTGTGTATATATATGCATATGTGTGTGTTCCTTATACATCTCAGAATGCTCCATCACCAGCTTGTGCACAGCCGCAGTTGAGTATGTGCCCACAAGCTGTGGTCACAGCAGTTAAGATAACGAATATGGCCGACTGCTTTCTGTTTTCCTGCTTAGGTTTTTTTGTTCCTCTCAACCCCTATCCTTCCAGCTTGGTGACCCTCTGGCACCACTCTGGCCTTCTGAAATGTTCACGGTGATGGTTTTGTTTTCACACTGGTCAAACGGAGCTGCAGTCAGTGGCGGGGTCTCCAGCTCCAGGGGTGGCATTAACTTCCAGGGCCTGGGATTTCCTCCCCGCCATTGTCTGGAGGGCTCTCTAATGTGCACTCGGTAGTTTGAACTTGGCCATAATTGCAGTCTTATTATCCTCACCAGCTTTACTTATCTCATTATCTCCTCCCTCTTGTGTTAGAGGTCAGTAGAACATGTCTTTTATTGCCCACTTAATCCTTCTATCTAGTCGTTCAACCCTGATTGATCCACTTAAGGTCTTTCTTTGTAGTTAACTTTGCTGACATTTGAGATTCCCACCCCTTGAGTCTGTTCACTGGGCACAAGCTGCCCGGTTCTCTGGCTCAGAAGTTCATTATTGTTAATTTTATTAGAAGGAAGTCGAGTCTCATCATTGCTCAATGAGTATTTTTACACCTCCTTTTCCCCCTTGACTTGCTCTGGAGGTTAGTCCGTCTATCCTTGCATTGTCTTGTAATATTATTTCTAAGACTATCTTGTAACAGCTTATGGTTACCTGAAAATTCATAGGCAGACCATGTCAAAGTGTGTGTGTTTGCATGTGTGTATGCTCAGGTGTGACAGAGCACAGGTATGTCCTATAAAGATGCCTTCAACAAATGTTTATCGGGCATCTCTCCAGTGTTCACTTATAGAGAGACGAAGTCAGCTCAAACCACCACTTCTTGGTCATCTCCCTCCCCTGTACAATGTTTCCCGGGGAAATATGCTCAGTACATTTCTTTGTTTTAACATCTACCTTGATCCTAGCTTTGTAGAACATACATCATTGTAGAATGAGCCTCACACATTGTCTTTTATGTGTTTTATAATCTGTAACATTTCTTAAATGGCATTTTAACACCGCTCACTTATTTCCAGAAATCACTGTTTGACATCCTTCTCTGGTTATGCTGCGGGTGGGAAACTGCCCTTAGCTACTTATAGGGCCTCAGAGTTATTCCTGGATATCTGTGTAGTGTGTCTTGGTGGTGAAGAGGGCAAGGGATATCATGCATGAACAATACGGTGTTTTGGAGTCACTGTCAAATGCTGTCCTGGGAGAGAAGTTCACTAGAGCTATCCTGATCATCCTGGTCAAGCCTGGTCTCCTCTCTAGCTACAGTGAGGAGGAGGGGGTGAGTGTATGCTTTCTCCTGGGCATTCTGCTAAGCCAATCCTGGAGCTACCCCTACAGTTAGTAGTGTTTCCTTTGAAGCCATAGGGGTCTTCAAGAGAGGGTCTTCTAGTCTCCTCACAAAGATGCTCTTGCTAGTGTTAGCGTCAGAGGCCTGATACCAGTGGTTAAGGTGGGAACCTCCTGCAACATGGTCCTTATTCAGTTAACGGCCTTCAAGGGAGCGTCAAAATCATCCAGAAGTCTCCTAAGAGCACAGGCTGCTGGGGGTCAGCCCCTGAGCTCCCAATTCAGTGTGGCTGAACAGATCCTGGGATTCTCACTGTTGATAGATTTCCCGGGAGTGTGGGTACTGCCCGTCTTAGGCTGAGAGCCCGTTTATTTGACCGTCCTCACAAGCAGCTCCTGAAGTTTTACACAGGTACATTTCTGTGTGAGTCAATGACTTTCCCTGAATGATATGCTTTTGGTGGTGGAAATTGCTCCTAAAAACTTTGAACTTTAAATGTAAGAAAATTATAATGAAGGCCACTGCACCAGCCATCGTATTTGACAAATGTCAGCAGCCAGTCATATATTGTGACAACAACTACTGCATATATAAGGGATTTGCCTGGAATAATATGTTTACTTCTTTAAAAACTGTATGAAGGTGGGTTTTTTATCCCTCCTTCTGTCTTTATGTGTATGCAGGCTTATGTGTCCATGTATGTACATTTGTGGGAGACCAGAGGTCAATGTCAACTGTCTTCCACAATCCCTTTCCATTGTATTTTTAGAGACCAATCTCTTTCTATCTCCTCTTTTTTGGGAAGAGTGCCTTCTTGACTATCCTAGCTGGCCAGTGAGCCTCAGGAACCCTCCTGCGTGTATGTCCCCAGTACTAGAATTCCAGGCGTGTGTCAGTGGGCCCAGCTTCTTATGTGGTTTCTCGAGGTTGAGTTCAGGTTTTTATGCTCGCAGGGTGAGTACTTTACCAACTGAGTCATCTCTCGAGTCCTTTCTTATTCTACATCATTTTACCAAATAACAGATTGGAGCTAAGAAATAGTCAAGGTCGCTGGTTCTAATCCTGTAGTGTGCATTCAGGAAGATTGCTTTGAGCCCAGGGAGACTGGCCTCAGGGAATGCATGTGCTTGCTGCCTCAGTCTGACCTCCAGCCTTCTTAAATATTTTCTTTAAAATAGCCAAGATATTCCACATTCCATCACAGCTCTTGCATACCTTGCCTCTGGTCTCATTTCTGCTCATGTGGGCCCATCTCTCCTGGAATGACATATTTTCAGCTGTCTTACTTGGGTTTTGGTCCCTTTCTTATGGAACTCTCTTTCTGTTTTCTGTGTCTGGGGGCTCTGGAGGACAGGATGAAGAACTGGTGGGGAGATGATGGCGATGATGATGATTCTGGAACCCCTTTCTCACCCATAGCAACCATAGATGATGACCAGTATTCTATAGCATGATGTGGACTCCATCCCAAGTTTTGATGGCGTCACCTCAGATGGTCTCTGTGAGCTCTTACCACCGTCCCCTTCTCACTCTTTCTTATTGGCCAGCTCAAACTTCTAACCCCTTGCTGGGCCACTGGCTCTGGCCTCGACTCTTCTCTTTCATTAGGTGTTCAGTTATTCATTCCTCTTCCATTCACCAGTGAGCACTTAGTAAGCACCTACTATGTGCCAGATCTCTCACGGGCCCTGGATAGGTGGCAAGGACTGAGTGAGACAGACAATACTGCCTACTCTGAGTGCTAACGCCCCAGCAAACACCTCTCTGGGTCTCTTGTCTTTTCCAGATTTTTAAAGCTCCCTGCTCTGGAGTCTAACCCAGAACCCTGTAACCCCCTTACCAGTCATGGTTCTCTACCGTGGCAGACGCTTCCAGAAGAAAGTCAGTATGTACAGACCTCTGTACGCATGAGTACAGGACTGCACCTCAGGTGTTTGATTCAGCAGGCATTACGGTAGGTGTCTATGGCAGGCTTTACAGTAATCATCTACAGCATGTATCATAGTAGGTACCTACACCAGGCATTACAGTAGATGTCTACAGTAGACTTTATAATAGTAGCCTACAGCGGGCATTACAGTAGGCACCTACAGCAGAAATTAGAGTAGGCAGCTACAGTTGGCATTACAGTAGGTATCTACAGTAGGCACTTACAGCAGGCATTGCATTAGGTGTATACAGTAGGCACTTACAGCAGGCATTACATTAGGTGTCTACAGTAGGCACTTACAGCAGGCATTGCATTAGGTCTCTACAGTAGGCATCTACAGCAGGCTTTATTGTTGGTATCTGCAGTAGGCATCAACAACAGACATTACAGTAGGTGTCTACAGCAGGCATTACATTAGATGTCTACAGTAGGCACCTTCAGTAGGTGTCTACAGCAGGCTTTCTAGTAGGTATCTGTTTATTAGGAGAACCCCAATATCAGGCAAAATTGTGGTGAAAGTCATCTGTAAAGACATAAAATAGGAACCGCTCAAGTTGAGTAAGGCAGGGCTGGGGTCCCGCTGTACTCTCATTGTCTGTGGGAGAGGCCTGCACAGCATCCTTGCGATGCCTTGGGTCAATTTAACAGTCACTGCTATTCAGGGTGTGTGCTTGGATGGATGTTTTGCACCAGGTTATGCCTATCTGATTGCCAAGGGAAAGAGTGTACAAAGAACAGCTGGCCCCAGCCCTTGCTCCCCGGCACCAGGGCCACCCTCTCCCAGGGCCATCATCTAGTGTCACGCCTGGTTTGGTTACGTGTTTCTCCTCCTCACGCTTGATATCCCCAGCCACTCTTTTTGTCCTTGTGGTCTTTTGTGGTTGTTGTCGCTGTGCTGCTTGTCAGGTCTTATTTTCTTTGAAGGGGGGGGGCGTCTGCCTGCATATTATAAGAAATTGGCTCTGGCATGTGTGCCTGTTCCCTTTCCAAAGAACTCTCCATATACATTCTCTCAAAGTGTCATTCAGCTCTAATAGGCATCCCCCATAGCCTCCTTCCAAGCCCCAGCCCGACTTAACCAGGCATTTTCTGAAAACAAGGTGACTCTTACTTAAGGATTCTAAATGTATTCCAGTTCTTGGCAGTCTTAAGCACACAGCTGAATGCCTGCTAAGTCTAGCATGGATAATTACACCAGCTGTGACCTTTTAGAAACATGTATTTGGACTAAAGCGATGTTTAGTCACTTTTGATTGACTTAGGTTTTACTTGGTTTGTGTTTGGTGAACTTCAAATGTTTGCTTCTGTATATGCTAGTTAAATTCCCAAAGATGGGGCCACACATGGTACGCTAGGGGGAAGGCCCCCTGTGATGTCAACAACATAATGGGCTACACACACACACACACACACACACACACACACACACACACACACACACAGGATTTGAGATAAGTGGAATGGCTGATGCCATTTGGAAGTAATGCAGCATGACATGGAGGTGCACAGGGTGTGAAGTCCGAAAGGGCACTGGCTGTCGGGAGAGAATATGAGCTGTTCCTGCTCCAAGACGGCACTACGAGCCGCTGAAGGGGCAGGGAATGTGCTGGAAGAAGCTGCCTGTCCATGTGTATGCAACAATCTAAGGCAGGGGTTCTCCACCTGTGGGTTGTGAGCCCGCTGAAGTGTCACACGACCCTTTCACAGGGGGTCGCCTGTGACCATTAGAAAACACAGATATTTACATTATGATCGATTACAGCAAAATTGCAGTTATGAAGTAGCAGTGAAAATAATTTTATGGCTGGGGGCCACCACAACATCAGAAACTGTATTGAAGAGTCACCGCATTAGGAAAGTTGAGAACTACCAATCTATGGTGACCTTCAGCGATATTCCTAAATTCTTCAGCAGTGAACACTGGGCATGCTCTGCCCTTGGGGGCTTCAGCTGTAGACAAGGGTAAAGCAACATGCCACTGAGATGGGGTATGACCACAAAGGGGACAAGTGCCAGTCTCTCCACCACCCCTCGTTTTTTCTGCTCTCCTCTCTTTTGTCTTCCCCATATCCTCCTTTCCTTCCTTTCCATCCCCTCCTCTTGTTCTTCCTACTCTCTTCTCTTCCTTTTCTATTTTCTCCTCTTTCTCATTTCCCTGTCCTGCATCCCTCCCCAACCCCTGCTCAACCTGTCTTATGGCCTTCCTTTGTGGTCCTAAAGCATTATATCCAGAGTAGCCAGAGACGTGTCCTCTAGAAAGCCTTTCTAAGTTCTCAAGCAATGTCACCCCGAACCTCTTTCCTCATGGCTCCCACAGCTCTGGTAGGAACTAGAGGCTGCCTGTGAGGTTCACTGCAGAGGAGGCAGACAACAGCCATGCAAGAATGCACATCTGGGCAGCTGCAGCTGGAGCCATTTCTCACCCAGCCAGGGCTGATTTGCTGCAAACTCAGAACCAACAGAATCCTGGGGTCCCAGAGGAGATCTCGCAGCTGGCTGGGGTCTCCAAGCCACTGACTTCAGTTTTTCAAATGCCTCCGAATGGGGGAAGCGAGTCTCCCACAGGGGCATAGCTATCAGTCTTGCTCAGAGTCTTTGGCTCATCAACTCTTGGTAACAAGAATCACTCAAGCCAAACCTGCCCGGCAGCCAGCAGCAACTCACCTCAGCCTCTTGTCTTTAAGCCTCACTATTTCCCCGCCCTTGGTAACTGCTTTACTGAAGTATAACTCACACTACAGAGTGTGAGCATTTAAATGATTCTTGAGTAGGGTTTTTAAAATGCAGAATTATATAATCATCCCTACAATTGCTTTTAGAACAATTTCATCATGCATAAAGAAGCCCTTTGCCCATCAATGTGTGTGTGTGTGTGCATGTGCACGTGTGTGTGCGCACGCATATGTGCGTCTTAGGGTTTCTATTGCTGTGAAGAGACACCATGACCATGACTTTATGAGTTATAAAGAAAACATTTAATTGGAGCGACTCACTTATAATTTCAGAGGTTCAGTCCGTTATCATCATGATGGGGAGCATGGCAGTGTGCAGGAAGATGTGATGCTGGAGGAGAAGATGAGACTCTTCCTACATCTTGCAGGCAACAGGAAATTGACTGAGACACTGGGTGGTATCCTGAGCATAGGAAACCTCAAAGCCCGCCCTCACAGTGACACATCTCCAACAAAGCCACACCTCCTAATAGTGCCACTTCCCATGAGATTATGGGGACCAGTTACATTCAAACGACCACAGTAGGCATGCATGTACACACCCATTCCAAACAGAGGATCTTCCTGATCTTGCCTCCTATTGGTGAGCTTGTAGGTGCACACTGCCATGCTTTACTTTTTATGTGAGTACTGGAGAGCCAAGCTCCGGTCTTCACGCTCGCACAGCAAGCGCTTTGTCTCCCCAGTCACCTCCCCAACCCTGCCCTTTCCCCTTCATTGTCAACCGTCATCCCTGTCCTCAGCCTTCAGGAGACAGCTGGCTTGCTTGCTTGCTCTATGGCTTAGCCTATACAGGCCTTTCATATAAATAGAACCATATGAGATCAATAACCTTTCGTGATTGTCTTCTTACACTGAGAACGGTCATGTTCTCAGGGTTCCTCCGTGGAACATCTACCGCCGTGGCTGCCTAATATAGTATTTTGTAGATCTCTTCAAGACATTCATTCACTAGTTGATGAACTCCCCATTCTTCCTACCGCATGCGTATTTATAAATAGTGCCTCTGAATATTTGTGCATGCATTTTTGGGGCAGATTTGTTTTCAGTTTACTTGAGTGTATTCCTAGCAGTGGAAATCTGGGCTCCTGTTACAACTCTGTTTCAATTTGTGACGAATCACTAGGCTGCTGTAGGACGTGGCCACATTATTTTGCAGCTTCATCAAAAACATACAGGGGTTCTAACGCTTTTGTATTTTGCCAGAACTTGTTGCTGCCTGCTGTTTTTAATTACAGGCAACCTAGCAGAAGTGGGGTGCCATCCTCCTGCAGCTTGGCTGCAACTCACTGTCTGGAGCTTCCACTCAGGTCTTCGCGCCTCAACCTTTGCATTTTTCCCCGTGCCCAGCTGGTCTGTGCTGAAGAGCCCCGTGGGTGGATGAAGCAGGCAGTTTTCTAGGCTCACCCTCCCAGAGACTATCCAACTCTGTTCTTGCCTCGCAAACAAAATTTTATCCTCTTTCCACTGTATTCATTTTAGTATCTTTCCCAATCTCTGCTTTTCCATCCTGGCCTTCCTTCAAGGAATTCCAGGTGAGCACAGCTGCTTCGGAGAGAACCTTTCAATGCTCCCTAGTTATCCAAGTGGGGCCCACAAAGTATCTCATGTTTTGTCTTCCAGCCCAGGGCCCTTTCCCACAGGTGTTACCAGGAAACATTTCCCCCTCCTTTTCCTTACCTTTTGTTTGGCTCCCTGTGGTTACTGCAATCTAACACAATGTATCACTTTATAGTTATGTGGGTCAGGAATCAAACACCAGTCTCACGGTGCTAAGGTCAAGGTGTAGGCAAGCCTGTTTCCATTGGGAGGGTGAAGGGGATGCTCTATTCTCTTCCTTCCTCAGCTTGTGGCTTCCTCTGAACCTGTCTGAGCCCCCACAAAGGAGCAGATTCATTAGGGACTGTTAACCTGTTCCCATTAAACACCCACTTGCTATTGCTTTGTCGTAAGACACAGGATTAGACCACAAGGTCAGAATGCTTACAGGCTAGAAAACTTTGAGACTGGACCAAGCTCAAATTATTGCTACACTAGAAGCCACACAAATGACAAAGACAGGGGGAGTTATTGTCCTATAAAATGCCCTTGGTAAGGCCTTAGAGGTGACAAGCATCCAAAGTGAGATTACAGATTCGCTCTCAGTGGATTTAAGTCAATCATTTTGAGGTCACATTGAAGAATACAGTGTTAGCTTCTCTCTGTGTTGACATGACACCTCTGATGGGGATGATGCAGAATGGTCTAGATTATCTTGCCCCAACTTCCGAGTTTCTCCCGATGCTTGTAACTGCTATTACTGAGAACAGACCTTTCGCTGCGGCCAACACATCTGAAATGGTTCAAATGAAACGCAGGGCCTGGCATCTCTGCCTTCATGTTGGGCCTGTCCTCTTAATGTCTCGGTCTTCGAATCATCCACTCAGCTCTGTGTGTAGACACACCCATTATTTCACCAGGCTATTACACTGGACTCTGACAAGGGATCAACACGATCTGCTGCCCCTGAGTTCCTTGTCCCCTGGTGTGTGTGTGTGTGTGTGTGTGTGTGTGTGTTGGCAACTCAAGCTCAGGAATTCTTCAGTCCCATCGCCGGGCAATGGTGCCTATCCTAGATGAGGCTAGCTGTCCAATTCCTAACTTTAGCTTACCCCCAGAAATCAATGAAAGCCACTGCTCCCTTTCCTAAAGAAGCTACCTGGTTTCTTTTGGTCAGTGCTGGCTTCCTTGGGTTCTAGTTTGCTAGACTGGGTTGAAGTCCAATATAGGACCATTGTCTGTCTTGTTCACAAGTGTCTAGGTCTCGCTTCTACTGTTTTCACAACCTAGGATCCCATAGTTCTGTGTGACCCTCCTCTAACCTGAGAGCTGGCTTGCAGCTCTTAGACAGCCCCCACTCACGGCCCCAACTGACAGTCTTTTGCTGCTTCCCTTCCCAACTTTTGAGGACCCCTGTGATTTCTTTGACCCACCTAGACAATCCAAGGTAATCTCTGTGTTTGTAGGGCAGCTACTTAGCAACACTTTAATCTGACACAGCAGTGGAGCCCAGAGCAGTCATCCCTGAGGACTGGATGCTCCCATCTCCGGGAGCCAGTATCCTGTGTTCCACCCTTGTGTTCTCCTTTGGTCTTTTTCTTTCCTCCTTTTCTTTCTCTTCTCCTTCCTGATCACCCTCACCATATTTTAATAAGGGGAAAAATGGAATGGACTGTCACTTTACTGAGCATGCTGGTGGGCCAATAGAAGATCTGGGGTCATTACTGAAATGCCAAAGGCAATGGAAGCTGTCTATCAAAACCGGCCTTGTAACTTGGAGGTCTTTCAGGGTGGATTCTTAACGGAGCCCTAATTCCATGGAGTTCATTTCTTTAAGACTGTTGTGAAGTTGCAGATTACAGCATGCAATTCTTTCATCCTTTAATTAGAAGCATTCAAAAGGCAAGTTATTCAGGCATCATATGCAAAGAGGATAGATTGCAGAGTGCACAGATGTATCCAGGAGATAGGAAGGTGATGCAGGGAGGGGCCTGAAGCAAGAGTCCTTCTGTTTGTGACCTTTTCCCTAGATCTGAACAAAGGCCGATGGGATGAAGCTCCATTGGTAGGATAACTGGCTTGAAGCTTGGGCAGCAAACTTGGTGGTAAGTGGGGGAAGGAGAAAGGAAGACAGCAGAGGCCCAGAGCAATCTAAACTTTCTTTTTAAAATTATCCCATGAACACGTTTGCAAAATGACAGATGAGAGCAATTTTGTTCACTCACCAACTCGTGGCTTGGCATGTTCAGTTTGCAACAGGAAATACTAGACATTGTGCATGGGGCAAGAATTTTGCAGAGGAAAAAGAGAGAAAGAATACAGATGACACTTCCTGTCAATAAACTGATTTTAACTGTCACACCCCATACATCGCAGAGCTGGGGGAGGGGCTGGTAATGTCGTCAGTGGTTGAGTGTGCTGGGTGCATGTTCAGTACTCAACTAATTTCCTCGAGTCTGGAGTCTGTGTTCCTGTAGCACTGGGTGTCCTGCCTAGAAATGTCGAAGCAACCCAGGGGCATCATTCCATCAGCAGAGAGTGGACATTGAGTTTGACCCAATCAGGATGGGATGAACCCTAGAGAGAGACAGTGAGAATTGATTCCTCACTGACAGCTGCTTCATAGTTTCATAGGACCAAGGTGCCAGATGCTATTGTCAGGCTGCCTTGCTAAAAGGTGCCACCTCTAGGTCTCCTAAGGCTGCCTTCATTCTTGATCCTTTCCTTTTATTAAAAAATAGAATGTATTTTATTTATTCTATGACAATTTCATACATGTAAACAATGCATCTCAATCATATGTTTTCCAGCTGTCCCTTGCCATTCTCTACAGAAAGGCCCAGTTCCCCCTCCATCTTTCTCCAGGTGCCGTCAGTGTGTCTTCTATCCCCTTCACATCCTCTTTTTTTCTTAGTAGCTCACTGAGTCCAATTAGTGCTGCTCGCCGGAATATTGGCTGACCTTGTTGGCTCCGTCCTGTGCAGGTGATCACAGTGGCAGCATGTCCCTGAATGTAATGGCAACATTGTGTTCAGAGGACAGCATCTCATGGCACTCCGCCTTATCACCTAGCTCTTACATTTCTCCCAGACTTCTTCCATGATGTTTCCCTGCGTGCACACACACATGTGTGTGTGTGTGGTTGATCTACATACATCCCATTTGAGGCCAAGTACTCAATAGCCATTGGCTTTCATCACCTTGACAAGTTATGAGTCTCTGAATTAACTGATATCCACCGCAGAGAGAAGCTTCTCTGACCAAAGTTGAGGCCAGCCAACTCTTATCTATGGGTACAAGCATAAATTTTGAGAAGTTATTTTGACAATGTAACATTTAACAAAACAAAGGTAGTAGGTTCCCCCATTGGCCCTTCAGTATCCCAAGCCATGGGCTTTTGAGTAGGTTTGTTGAACCAGGTATGAATTTCTTTGTTGGTAACAGCCCTCTAATTCAAGACAAATGCAATTGGTTACCCCAGTAAGACTTCATACCACTATTATACAGTTACTTTATCATTTTCTAAGTTAGGCTTCTGTTTTCCCATTCATCTTGTGAACTCCAGCTCCTTTCTCTAAATCTTGTCTCTATTCGATGTAGCTAAATTCGTCTTTTGTAACTTAAAACTCAACTCTGTGCACAGAACTGTTCATTTGCTAGGCTGGAATAGCAACAGTGGCCACTGATGCTGACCTCATAGGACGTCCAGGCAGCTAAGATTAGGGACTGATTTTCCCTCTAACGAAAGTCTTCATTAGACCGGTGCGTAATTCTCCCTGGACGTGGAGGTCAGAGTCAAATGCTTCTGTCTCAGAAGTCGCTACCGTTAGCAGCTTGAACTACTACCCCACACTGTCCTCTGTTGTCCAACTGCTTCAGAATTCTGCCTGTTCACGTGACTGACTTTTCCTAGGGAGATACAACACACACATCTACTCACCCCAGGTAGGGAGCCCACAAGAGACCAAAGTATGAATACCACCAAAGCCCTGTCTCTGTTATTATAGGAAATCACTAGCTGAGAAGACGTGAGAGGACTCTGTGCCAGCAGAAATCACCTCACAGCCTACGAGGCTCAGCACACACCCAGCTCTGACACTCACACACTATGACTTTTGTGTGTCCATTTCCAAGGCCCTTCTGGCATAAATGGCAGCTGTCAACTTTTAGCCATTTCACGTGACCCATCAGAGAGGAGGAAACCCGCAGACTCGGCGCTTAGAGGAAACACAAACACAAACCCACGTTGTGTGCCAGATGATACGATAAAAATAAAATGGCCCACGCAAGCAGAACGCGGAATGAAGCCGCTAAGTTATGGACATTTGCTAAGCCCGTTTACTGGAAAAAACGCTCACGCATGAAGGGACGTTTGAGGCTTATTAGAATCCCTTTCATTTTCAAAACAATGAATGCGGCAATACGCTACCGAAAGATTTAATGAGAAATTAAGCACAACACACAACAGCCCAGCCAGGTGAACACACTCATTAGACGGTGAGAGTCTGCTCTGTGCAGCTGGCAGAGGGAGAGCAACACAATGGGGGAGGAGGCACCGCTCGGCCAGGGAGGGCAGCCTAGGAACGGCAGGCTCTTGTGTGCGGATGTCTGTACGGAAAGACCCACAAGACTCTCTCCCTCCACACCCCAGGTGTCCATCTCAGGCTAAACTGAAACTTGTGTATGACAGAGGGGTTGGGGAGATGGAGGCAGAAGGAAGAAGGAGATGGGTTTCGTCATGTCTGGACCCTCCCCTTGGCTCTTGTGTGTGTGGACCGCACTAGCTCTTTCTGCTCCGGAAGTTGCTGCTTTGACCCCAGCAACTCCGCATATGATGGAAATCGCTCTCACAGAGCTCTGCGCCTGATTTTTTCTTCCTTAATGCGTATTTTCGATTCCATTAAATGATTAATGATCTCGTGCCTCCCAGGTGTCCACCATGGTTTCAGGCACGTGTGATTCCAATCCGATGGGTCCTTTGGAGGAGTTTTAATGGGTTGCTTCTGTCTTTCCATTAATCCTTTACATCCAGGTAATGGATCAACAACGACTATGGGACCGAACCTATTGGTGAGGGCCAGCTGTCCCTGCCTTCCAGTGGGTATGCCATATTTTGGACACTGCCTGTAGGGTTTCCAGCTGTAAAGACTCCGAAGTGGGACTCTTTCCTGGAGAACACATTAGGAACTATGGAAAGGCCCTGGCTATGTGGTGGACCCGTTTCGTCTTGGCCTGATCCAGGCCTTGTGCAGCACCAGTCACAGCCACGAACTCTGTCCTCAAAGTGCCACTGCAGCTCACGGAAAAGGGCTGTCTCTCCTTCTCAAAGCCTCTCATTCGGCACCATCCAGTCACAGGTACCTTATAAGGGTGGGGTTGCTGTGTTTTTAGACACACTTCCATTTGCTGCTCAGGCCTGCATACACAGCACAAGCACCAAGCTTTTCCTTTAAAGGAGAAGCAAGATATCCCAGGCTTCTATCAGAGATGCCAAGATGAACCACCAGGGTCATGTACTCTGATAGGTGGAGGTCCCCACACCCCATCTCAGACTAAGGAATTTGAATTAGCTACAATTCAGAATAAATAGATATATGGCGATGGGTGCCACTGAAATGTGTGAATGGATAGAGAAAGGAAGGAGGGGGGAGAATGAATGGGGGAGGGAAGAAATAGAAGGGAGAGCGAAATGGAATGAAAAGAAAGGAGGAAGGGAAAGAAAAAGGAAGCAAGAATGGGAGGAAGGAGGAAGAGTGAAAGAGGAAAAGGGAAGTAGGGAAGAAAGAAGAAAGGAAGGGAATGGGGGAAGGATCGAGGGAGGAGAGAGGAGAGAAGAGGGCCAAGCTGAAGTCACCCGTAGTCCACAAAGAGCTTCTGAGCTGGCATTTGCCACAGCCCTGTGTTAACTCAGTGCTGCATCAAGGGAATAGGGGCTGTTTTAGTGACCCTTCTATTGCTGAAGAGACACCATGGCCAAGGCAACCTACAGAAGCGTTTTACTGTGGGGTGGCTTCCAGTTTCGGAGTGTGAGTCTATGACCATTCTAGTGGGGAGTGTGGCAACGGGCAGATGGGCAAGGCGCTAGAGCAGTGGCTGAGCTTAAGTCATGAGCCCCGGCAGGGCAGCTTATAGACAGAGAGACTGGAAGACTCTGGAGACCTCAAAGTCCACCCTCAGTGACACCCCTCCTCCAACAAGGCCACACCTCCTAATCCTCTCTAAACAGTCACCAACAGGTAACCAAGTATTCAAATACCAGAGCCTATGGGGGCCATTCTCACTCAAACCACCAGAGTGGCCCGTGGAAACACAAAACTCCACTTCATCGTAGAGATGGAGCTGCGCTTCCTCTGCGTTTGCAACAGAGATTTGAAATTGGCTTCTTTGGACTCACTCCCTGGGGCTCGTCCTGGCTGCCTACATGCAGCACTCAGTTCCTCAGCTTGGTCACCACAGCAACCCAGCACCGAGCTCTAGATGACAGGTTAGTTCCCAGTGTTCTATGCTGTAGGTTTGGTCCCCAGGACAGTGGTGTGTAGAGATGGGGCATTTAGGGGGTGGTTACCATGAGGGCTCTGAGCTCAGGTGTGGCTGGATGCACATACAGATGACAAATAGATGGCCAACAGGTGGTGTCGGAAACTTGCGGAGGCGGAAACTGGAGGGCGGAGTCACAGGAGCTCAGTCTTGAGCAGTCCTTCAGTTCTTGTTGTTCATTCCTTTACTTCCCGGTAGCTGTGAAGTAAGCATCTTTTCTGTTCCACGCGATCCTAGCTGTGATGTTCCTCCTCACCATGGCCCAGAAATAACGAAACCAAGCGATTGTGGACTGAAAGTTCAGAAATTGTGAGTTTCGTTCCATGTTAGTAGGCCTCAAAGGTGGGCTGCGGGGCTGTGTTGGGCAGTTTTCTGCTGCTGTGACCAAACACCCAAGGCATTCACTTAAAAACCAAGAACTAGGCTGGTTGGTGGTTGCGCATGCCTTTAATCGCAACACTAGGGAGGCAGAGGCAGACGGATCTCTGTGTGTTCGAGGCCAACCTGGTCTACAAGAGCTAGTTCCAGGACAGGCTCCAGAGCTTCAGAGAAACCCTGTCTCAAAAACAAAACAAAACAAACAAACAACAACAACAAAAAAAACAAACAAAAAACTAAGGACTGGTTGTTTTAGTTGATGATTTCAGATGCCTTTGAGCTCATGGCCACTTGGTGTTGTTGGTCTGGGTCCGTGGTGGCCCAGTGTTATTGGGCACACGGTGGCAGACTATCGCTTTTGAGGACATGACTCCAAATGACCCAATTTGCTTCTATGAGGCTCCACATCTTACAAGTTCCCCTTGAACATCCTTGGGAGTACCATGCCTTTAGACCACGGGTCTTCAGAGGAAATTCTAGCACCCCCACGATAAAGCAAGTACTAGGATTATTGGCACTCATCCGTGGCTCACACCTCCCAGCGCGCCCACCCAGGACGGAAGGAAGAGAAACACGTGAGATGTATCTGCCTGCTCATTTCCTGCTTGCTGTGTCATCGCTGGGTTCTCGGAGCCTGAAGCGGAGCCAGGCTCCCCCAAGGAAGCATGCAGCTGTGCATTTACACAACTTCTAAACCTTATTTTACAAAAATGAAAATCACTCATTAAAATGTCAGCTCTGTTCTCCAGTTTGTGGTTTGGCTCCTGGTAAAACGATGGTGGAATCAAGGACAGTTTTGCACCATAGACATTCTGGTTCGGGGATTCTGAAGTGCCGGCTTATATGGAGATTTCACATAAAACGTGTTTCTGCTGCACCCACCTGCCATCGGTATTTGGGGGAGGCCGGCATCAACTCTGGGGAACGTGGGTGCTCTTTATTCTTTGTACGCTTTCCAGGGGATCGAGCTAGCAGAGCTGGAGCAGAGAGCACAGCTCGAACTCAGACAGACGTTAAAGGCATTCCCTCTTGTGGGTACCCGTCATCAGTTGGTAGTGAATCTGGGGAAAGTGTGCTAAGAAGGAACCGGAAGCCAAATCCAACCAGTGGTGCATTGTGGCACTATTGATTAGCGATGCCTCTTGTGGGTGGAGCATGGCATAGGGGTGTGGGTGTCATGTGCTTGTCCTGGACAAATCTGTCTTCAACTCGATCAATGGTTCGTGTTTGACTGACTTAGCGTGTGTGCCTAGGGCATTGCCATGCCACATAGAAGCTTGACCTGTGACTACCGAGTGAGCCTATGAGATGAGCAGTTTTCTTCCAGAGAGTGTGGAAGGAAGAGAGAAGAGCCAGGTAAGGGCCTTAAGCTCTGAGGTAGAGTGTGTGTGGGGGAGCCTTTGAGGCCACACAGTCCCCCAGTGTTGCTGGAGTCTCACATGATCGGTGGCCACGTCCTCGCTTCCCCTAAAGCCCTTTTTAGATGCGAAATGTCACAGCTGCCACCAACACCTTCCTTCAAGTACAGGCCGAGCTGCTGGAAGCCACAGAGGCTCAGCAGGCCCCGAGCTTGGGAATGGATTTTCTGCTATTTGTGAGTGCTTCAAATGACAGCCACCTGTGGGGCATTCTATAGGCGAGTCACCACATTAAGGTGTCTAATTGATTGGTGTCCATTTGGGGGCCTTGCGTATCAACATACCAGCTTCCTAGTCTCGGGGGTGCATTAGCCCGACTAGGGAAAGTCCTCCCCATGCTCTCCAGGTGCGCTGTAGTTTCTCATGATCTGCCAGGGCGTGGCAGAGAAGGAACACCTGCCCGAGCAGCACAGACGTGAAGGGGGTCTGGAGCAGGTCAGAATTCCAGGTCTGAGTGCAGATGGAAGACCTTTCTGTTGGTGCCATTTGAATGGAAACCACTGCTAGGTTTCCAGGATAATTCTTGGAATTCGCTTTTTAATTGCATTGAAAATATTGGGTCTTTGTACAGTGTAATGGTTGATCGATCGTCCTTGGGTTCTTGACGGGGTATGTCCATGAAGCCATTTTCAGAGCGGTTTGATTGAGAAGGGCAGAGACCCAGCCTGAATGTAGGCCACCCTGATTCCAAGGACTGCAGTTCTAAGCTGAAGACAGCGGGGAAAAGGAGGTCAGCTCACTACCAGCTTTCCCCTTTTTTCTACTTCCTGGTTTGCTGAGAAGTGAGGGAGATTTCTCAAGCTCCTGGAGTCACAACGGACCATGCTTCCCATCATGATGGACTGTACCCCTTCAAACTGCGAGCCCAAACAACCCTTTTCCTTTCAGTAGTTGTTTGTCCAGTATTTACTCATAGCAACAGGAAACATAATTAATACAGATAGTATATTGCCAAAGTGAATGAGATTTGGTGCCCCACCTGGGTCAGAGTTGTAGCTGTGGACACTGTGTGTTCTAGTTTTATGTCGGCTTGACACAAGACAGAGTACTCAGGAACGAGGGAGCCTCAACTCAGAAAATGCCTCCGTAAGATAGGGTGTAGGCAAACCTGTAGGGCATTTTCTTAATTGGTGATTGATAAGGTATGTCCAGCCCATTACAGGAGGTGCTATCTCTGGACTGGGTGGTCCTGGGTTCTCTAAGAAAGCAGGCTAAGCAAGCCATGAGGAGCAAGCCAGTAAATAGCTTTTCTCCATGGCCTCTGCATCAGCTCCTGCCTTCAGGTTCCTGCCTTGCTTGAGTCCCTGTCCTGACTTCCTTTGAGGGTGAACTGTGAGGTGAGGTGTAAGTCAATAAATCCTTTCATTCCAAAGCTGGTTTGGCTGAGGGTGTGTCATCACAAAATTGGTACCAGGATAGTGGAATATTGTTGCGACAGACCTGGCCATGCTGTTTTGGGGAGGACTGTGGAAGGACTTTAGAATTGTGAACTATAAAAGCCCTTGAGTGTTGACAGGTCAGTGGGTGATTCCATAGGATCTTGGAAGACTGGGAGTAAAACAGACAATGGAGGCCTGGCTTGTGACATCTCAGAGGGAAGCAAAGACTCTACCAGGGCCTTCTGTGTGATAACTTTGTGGTGTCTGGTCAGGTAGAACTGAAGAATCGGCTGTGATTAACAAGAGACCACAAGTATGAAAATAAGACCTTTGTCTTACTGCGATACTGGATGTCGGTTACCTGGAGCTGAGAAATTAGCGATGGTTAAGAAGAGACTAGTATTGTTGAGGTGAAATCTTCTGGGAAGTGTTTCCTTGGAGTCAACACACGAAGCTTTGTTCAGAGGCAGCCAAGGTTGTACCTTGTACTGGCAGCTGAACTTGATAGTGTAAAGGTCACCCAGGTGGTAGTGGTTCTGAAGGCACGAAGGGGTCGTGGACAGCAGCTGAGGTTTGGCACTGTGAAGGTGTAGCCTCAGTAGCATTTGAGGGCCCAGTACTGAAAGGGTCATGCAGAGAAGTTGAGGGTTGGCACCATGGAGGGAGGGAGTCTATGACAGGCTACGGGTGAAAGTACAGCCAAGCTGTGTAGAAGACCCCAGCATTTTGTAGATGCCTGTACCATGGGAGAACTGTGAGGAACAGTAGCAGTGACAGAAATGAGCTTGTCTGATCTTGAAGTCAAGCTGTGTGTGCTGCAGAGGGTCGAGTTGGAGGGGTGACCCAAGCCCTTTGGAGGAGCCCCGAAGGTTGTGAATGAATCCCAGACATTGGTCACTGGGTTACTTATATAATAGGAGCTTGGTTTTGCTTTGTTTGGATTGTGACTGCCCTGGTCCTTCCCTCTTGAAGTGAGAAGGTATTTAATTATGATTTTTACAGAGTCTACAGCTGAAAGGCTTTGAACTTTTAAAAGAGATTTTAGATTTTTAAAGAGAATGAATTTTTTTCAGGAGATTGAAGTTTTAATGTGCTTGAATTTGTAAGGACTGGAACTTTTCAAGTTATGTTTGATGCTGTGATATTAATATAAGTCTGCCATTTGAGGATAAATGAGAAAGGAACGGTTCTAATTGAAAAGAGATGTGTTTGTGTGTCAAGCTGACAAGGTTTCCATTGTGATGGCTAGTTTTATGTCAGCTTGACACAAGCTAGAGTCATTAGAAAGGAGAGAGCCTCAAATGAGATAATGCCTCCATAAGATCAGGCTTCAGGAAAGCCTGTAGGGCACTTTCTTAATTAGTGGTTGATGGAGGAGGACCCAGCCCATTGTGGGTATTGTCATCCCGGGTCTAGTGGTCCTGGGTTCTATAAGAAAGCAGGCTGAGCAAGCCATGAGGAGCAAGCCAGTGAGCTGAACCCTCCTGTCTCCAGGTTCCTGCCCTGACTTCCTTTGATGAAGAACTATGATGTGGAAGTATAAGGTGAATAAACCTTTTCATCTTTAAGTTGCTTTGGTCGTGGTGTTTCATCAGAGCAATAGCAATCCTAACTAAGTCAGAGGCATAGTGGTGAGCCCAAAGTCTTGCCATCTGCCAGTAACCACGCATCCTTATCTCCAAAGACAGAGCAAGAGCTTGGACTTTTACCTGTTTGATCATTACAGTGGCATGGTATCAGTGTGGCATGCACAGTTCCTGCTGAGGCAGGAGATTAAGTCCCTGAATCTCACTGTATAGGAGGGAAAGTGTTTAAGAGACTATGAAAGTCACCTATCATATCAAGAACCAGGACATTTTCAACTAGAACAAGAAAAGAACATAGACAAAAAATCAACACCCAGATGGCACAGATATTGGAGTTATCTGAGGAGTTTGGCGGTGCTTTAGGGAGCCCTCCTTATGCTCACCACAGGCTGTGCTCTCATGCTGACTCTATATAGAAAGAAGGCAGAGTAAACCCACCCCGTTTGCCTAAGCCCAGGTCATTGTGTCTGTATTGTGAATGGGGATACATGGATTTGGAAAGAAGAAAATGCTTCATTGAGCAATCATAGACAAGCTGGGGAAAATGAATGAAAAAGTTTCATCAGATGTACAGAAAGTCTCAGGAGAAAAACAATGGAAGGAGAAAGAAAAATCAAATGGAAGCATGATCACTGCATCATTAATTGGAGTTTTAAAATGGGCACACTCAACAGCAGACTGGGAAGAAGGAAGCATCAGTGAACTTGGGGACAGAACAGTAAAAACAAGTTAGTCTGGATGACAACAGAGTTCAAAGAGCCCAGAGGAGGAAGCAGAGCTCAAAGGTCCCTCCATAAGAGGACACACCGCAGCCACAGAACAGGGAAAGAGGAAGAAGGCATTTCAAATGGCTGAGAATCTGGCACAATTTTCAAGTTCTGACCCTCATAATGAAGAAGTTCAGCAAGACAATACAGTGCAGTCCCATGGAGACCACACAAGACACTCACCACCAAACTTTGAACACCAAAGGTGGAGAAACACCCTTAGAAAGAGTCAGAGGAAAAAGTTTATCTTACCCCCACCTTGAGTTGGAAAACAGTTTAAATGACAGCTAGTTTCTTGTCAGCAGTCATGGACCCCAAGAAGAAATGTACAGTACTTTTCAAATGGCTAAAGAAGAGATTTATCAACTCAGAAATCTATGTCCACTGAAAATACCCTTTAAAAATAAGAGGAATGAAGATGTTTTAGGATTAAGGAGAGCAAAGAGTCTTTGTCACCGGTAGATCTACCCTGAAAGAGTGACTGAAGAGAATTCTCCAAGGCAGGAAGAGAACATAAAAGATGTGTCCGAACATTGTAAGAGAAAAAGGAACGAAGACCAAAATGTAAGAAACATAAGAACAATAAAAGGTGAGTAACATAAAAGTCTTCTCTTACTGAGCTTAATTTTCTCATAATGTCTGGTGCTTGAGGCAACAACCATTGTTGAGGAGGTGAGTTTAGTAATGGGGTTTGTAAGGGGAATTGTTTCTTTGTGACTCTTGAGCTAATGAATGTCACCACCATGTGACTATGAGAAGTGATTTGGGCAAATGTGATATTTAAAGCAGTCATCAAGAAACCTACACAAAGAGATACGCTGGGAATGATTACAGATATATCACAGTGGGTTAGAGAATGTTCAGGTAACTCAGTTCTAGGAGACAGAAATGAGAAGCAAAGAACACGCAGAAACAAAAAGACCGAGTTAAGCTTCAGCAGATCAGTAATTACATTAAATATAAATGGTCTAAATGAAACAACTCCAACACAGAGACTGACAATAAATTTAAAAAGAATACAACTGTTTACTGTGAGCAAGATCTTAATCCAACTGTAACCTAGGTACGTTTGAAAGTAAATGATTGGTAAATGACATAATGTGAATCCAAAGAAAGCTGGGTAGGAATAGCTGTATTAGCAACAGATTAAATATACTTTAAAATAAAACCAAGGATGAATCAAAATATTCCATAGGAACAAAATGGTTGGCCAACCAAAAATGTATGGGAATCCTAGATGTATATACATGTGTTCTTAATCTGTTTCCTGCTGCTGTAACAGAAGACCAGAGACTGAGTAAGTTATAAGCAAGACAAGTGTGTTTGGTTTGTGTTTTTAGAGGTCTGGAAGATCACATCTGGTAAGGGAATTCCTGATGGGACATGTCATGGCTAAATGTATCATATGGCAAACAAATATAATGGAAGGGGTAGATCTGTCTCTTCTATACCTAACCCACTCCCATTGTATTGTCTTTAATCTATTCATGAGAGCAGAGTCTTGTGACCTCATCACCTTGTCAGGCTGAGTACTGAAAACAGATACAATGGATAGGTTCTGAGGAGTCCTTTTAACCCATGGCAACCCTAACAAAGCCGTAAAGCATGCCAAACAAAAACTGATAGAAATGAAAGCAGAAATGGACAAACCTGTAATTCCCAGTTCGAGACTACAGCACTATTCTATTTGACCATAGAAAGAACCATAGAGTGTCGTCAAGGCTACACATAACTGTGCACAAACAGGATCTGCAGAGTACTCAAAGGCAGCAATGTACCCAGGGAACAGTTGTGAAGACAGATCATCTCCGGCACTGTGAAATGAATGAACAATTTCAAACATACTGAAATCATACAGGGGTATCCTTTGCCGCATGGAATCAGCTGAACTTTAGTAATATGAAGATCCCCAGACAGGTGGGAACTCAGCTCAGAATTTTAAGTGATGCATGTGTCAAAGAGGATGTTTTAGGGTAAATTAAAAAATACATCAAATGAAAATAAGTACATAGAGACAAAAGTAAATGTCATCAGAAAGGACAGCTCCCGTTTTATGAAAAAATTTATCTTATCTTTAATTATGTGTGTGCATGTATTTGTGTGTCTCTGTGGGTGACTGTTGAGACCAGAGGCATCAGATTCCCTGGAGTTAGAGTCACAGGTGGTTGTGAGCCACCAACGTGGATGCCAGGAGCTCAAATTGGGTCCTTTGTAAGAGCCTTGCTCTTCTCCATCATCTCTTCATACCGAAGAAAAACAAATTTTGTGTGTAATAGAATTAAAGCAAAACAAGGAGGAACGGCTATAGAGACTGAGAATGGAGGTTGTTTCCCAGAAGAAAAAAATAATTGAAGGAATGAAGGAAAAAAATGTCTGAAGTACCAAGTCCCAGCCATGTTTCTCTCTCCCAAGAGCCAGAGCCCCATTGTTCTCAGGGCTATTTCTAACGATGCTTTCATGAAAGAACCAGCCAGCAATGTATAGTTAAAGGGCCATCTATGAAAGCATGCCTGGGGCCTATGGAAACCACAAGAGGTGTTGAAAATGAGCAATAGGATTGGTCCAAAAGACAAGACAGCTTTTACCAATCCGACAGGGAAAGTGGAAGACTTGCTGGAAGAACATGGAGCTGGTGAGGGATGTTGAGAATCAGCCAGAAAGCACTGCACTCTTTGGTCAAGTGAGTTAGCCTTCACCAGTCAGGCCACCTGACTGGGAGGAAGCTGAAGCCATGGGTTATCTCTTGCCTTCCTCTCTTGTTGGGATCCCCAGATGGCAACTTAACCTGGTACCCAGAGGCAAGGGTCCCTTTGCCTTCTCCAGTTCGAAAGGATGTGTCTCCCAGGTCATAAGCAAGACGGGAAAGGGTTGCCAGAGGGTGAAGAAGGTCAGAGGCAGGCAACTGTGTGGATAGTAGAAACAATCGCAGGCAGGGCAACTGTCTCTGCGACATGTTTAAAATGCCGGTAAGGGCAGGAGAGATGGGTCGGTTGGTAAGCAGGTTGCTGCATAAACCCAAGGACCTGAGTTTATCCCCTAATACCCAAAAAGCTGAATCTGACACTGTAATCCAGGCCCGGGAAAGGCAGAGACAGGAGGATCCCTGCAATTTTCTGGTCAGTCAGCCTACCTGAGTTGGTGAGCCCTAGGTTTAGTGAGAAGCACTGTCTCAAAAACAAGATGGAGAGTGACTAAGAAAGATGCCTGACATTGACCACTGGGCATGTGCACAGCACTCCCTACATACACGGATGAATTCAAATCCACACATTAGATAATAAAATCACTCTGAGATGGGCTGCTTGTTGAGTCGCCGAAAGGAGCCACCCAACCCAACTGCCTGCCGCGTGAGAGCGAGAATAAACCTTTATTACATTAAGCCACTGAGATTTGGGGTTGTGTATTAAAACAGCTAGTGTTAATTACCCTGACTAATGCACCCAATAAAAGTCAGGGCCTCAAAGTCTGTGTGGAATCGAATATTAAACGCACACCCAGCACTCAGGAGTAATTAAAAAGTGATTCCAATATTTACTTGTGTCTCTCGGAAAACACCAATGGGGATTCATTCATCATTTTAGTCACTCGTCTCAAAACCTATTTTATTGCCAATATCATCCCCTTTGACCCTGGCACTTCCACCCATCAACCCTCAAACGTTTCCCCCAACTCGAAGTTCACACTGGATATTTTTTTTCTCACAAAGGCTCCCTTTCCTTTTAGACTTTCATAATGTAGGACTTTTCGTCTCCTCCTCTGTCCCCATCTCCCCTCCTGCTGTCCTTCTGTTACCAAGGAAGATCCAGATTGAGTTGTCTGACACAGAGGGATGTGTAAGGCTTACATGAAATTAAGACAGGGAAATAGCAGCAATCCTGGGACATGGTAAGACACGAGCATGTGCCCGTCGCAGGTTGCTTTCCTAGGATTCTGTCTCTGAGACAGCTGTCATGCGGTTGTTTATGGGAAACACGTTGCATACCTGTGGAGGAAGTAAAAGTAAGAAGAGACCGAGGCAAAGCAAACAGTGTCCCAGGAGCCGGATCTCATGTCTCCGTGTCTCTTCTTTGGGCTAAAGGGGCTTACCCTTCATCTTCCTGCATCCATCTTCCATGAAAGTGATCTGCCTGGGGATCAGGTGACCTTGGTCAAGGGCGTTCCTGAGAGGCCTGCCAGCTGAAGGCTGCTGCTGACAGCTCTCTCTGCCACCGGGACAGTGCAGGCTGCCTTGTGGGAAGATCTTGGCAGCAGGTCACCGTCCATCACTGTACTGGGAGCTTGTGTATGGACTGCAGGTGGGCCGCTGCAGAGCAGCCCTGAACTGTCGTCTGTCCTTGCCTTGTCGTCGGCTCCTCTTCTCCCTGCTCTTTCGTCTCTGGGAGGTCGAGGGTCTCTTACTCTCCTTTAGGCTCGCAACTTGATTGAAGTACGACACCAAAAATCCCTTCTTCCAAGAACTCTGTGACTTGATGCTCACTGTGCCTGGCCACCCTGCCCTGGTGCTGGCCAGTCTTCTACACAGGAACAGTGACCCCGAGGCTTCTTCCTGGACTACAGGGTCACAGAGCAGTGTGCTGCTGGCCTTGCTGTAACAAATTGATTTCTCATGACTATTAAGGACACCATAATTTGACTGTAGTCACCAGGAGGACTTGTTAATGACTCTGTCCCTCTTGATTGTTACCTGAAAGAGCACCTGGGGCTACGCATGTCTTCAAGATGACTTTTTTTCCTGGTTATCTATAATTAAGACTGGGGCAGAGGTAGTGTTTGCATTTCCCTTCTCTACACAAGCCTCATTCTTTAATTCTTGCAGTGACTCCGACCAACCTTGGGTAAACTTGGTAGTTAAGCCCCAGTAAGTCACGAAAAGAGGGGGAAGAAGTTATATGGAGCCTTCTCTACTTGGATTTAAACCCAGCACCGCTGAGAAGGCCTACATGGAATCAGAAGTTATCTCCATCCATGCCCACTTCAGCTTCTTCCTCTGTGAAATGTAGATAATGCGCCTGCCTAGTGCGGGTGTTGTAAGACAGATACTCATATATGTCCTGGGTTTGTCCTCAGGATAAACACTTGCCTTGTCCCCTAGAAGCATCTGCTGTATGTAAATTATTGATATTTACATTTTTTCCCCTTAAAGTGCGTTCAGTTTGCAATTAGTGCTTCCAGTTAGTCCATGGCAGTGCCTGGGAACCTGCTTCTTCAGCAACCTTCTCTTAGCGTTCTCTGCCCTGCCCTCCCTTTCCTAAATATCAGCACAGACTGCAAGTCATCCAGCGAGCTGAGTCCTGGGCTCATCCTGGTTGCTCTCACTTCCCATTGCCAGCATGAATGGCTATGAATGGTCCTCCTGGCCATAGTCCTCCTTGACTCAGTCGGAGCACTTCATCTTTCAGGATGACGACCCTGGCTCTTGTGAAGAGTGACTTCTAAGAGAGTGGTTTCAAGGGAGCTTTCGGATGTGCCCACAGCATCAGCTTCATTTCCATCAGCAGCTTCTTTAATCTCTAGCCATTTGCATTTCTTGAGCATTCCATGCTCAATGTTTTTGAGCTTTTTTTGCAGGCTGTTTCTGTGGGGTGGACACCTCTTCAGTTTCCTGTCTTTGCGGGGCTTATCCCTAGTCTACCTTAGAGTCAGGGTCTTCCCTTATCTGACTCCTTCCAGGATTCCAGGGTCTTTGGGTTAATGGGTACACTCCCACTGAGCCACAGGCTTCTTTAGTCTCATTCTTTTGGAATGTCACCACCTCTCTTGGCTGCCACTGTTGTAACTTAGATCAGTATTTTCTGACTTGAACCTTGGATGTGATGCGGAAAAGAAGTCCCATGTCTCTTCGGTTGCTTGACACAGAGACTTCTGTGTGCCACGGTTCTGGGTATCCACCCCCTATGCCAAGCTGATAAACTTCTTACAGCCAGCTACCTAACAATAGTATGTTATCCGAGCAATATAAACCCGAATCATGACAAGGAAGAATCTCCACCTTCAATGAACTTGGCACCTTGTTGTAGGAGATAAACTATGTACAGAAGTTATAGAGAATGTTAGTGGCATATGACTAAGGCAGAACAGATCTTTCTAGTGAAGCAGAGGGGAAGGAATCCTTGGTATTTTGACCCCACCTGGAAGGGAAGGAAGGCTTGCAACAGGTCTCATTAGAGATGGAGCAGGCTGGGGAACAAGCAGAAGCAGTATCTCATGGTGTGATGAGGTCGAATACTGGGGCACTTTCCGTATCTGTGTGTGGCTTCCACAATGGGCATCTGGTTGTACAAGAAAGAGGGAGGCTGAAAAAGACATGCAGACTGCTGTTGATACTGTGGAAGGTTTGGGTGTCAGAGTGTCACGCAGTGCTGTGCCTTGGGTATATTTATTTCTCGAGAGAGAGCTCAGTCCAAAGACTCAGGAATAACATGATTATTATGTCAAGTTAGTCCAGGCCAGTACTGACAGACTGTATCCAAGACAAGAATATGGAACATTCATGAAACTTGGAGTATACAACACAACTTGCTTGTCATGCTGTGTGTGTGTGGGGGGAGGCAGGCTTGTGTGTGTATGCATGTTTACATGTGGATATACGTGCATGTGGAGGCCTGACATTGAATTTGGATTCTTCTTAAATTATTTTCTACTTTATTTACTGACTCTTTTTATTTTTATTTCTTTTTTTTTTATTTACTAATCTTTTCTTGAATGCTCGCTAGCAATCTTGTCCTGGGGACCACAGCCCCTCCTCCAAGATACTGGGAATATAGGCGGCTTCCATACTTGCTGGTGTTTGCCTGTCTCTGTGAATGAACAATTTCAAAATTTTCCCAGATTTTAGTCACAGGTAGAGAGAGGGGTCCAAACGCCCAATCCTCACACATGCACAGCAAGTGTTTCAGCCACTGAGCCAGCCTCCAACACCTGGACATCATGATTGAAGGCGATCTGAGTTCAAGCAAATGCTGGTCCTTACAGAAGAGCAAGTTTAGGGGGAAAGCAAAGAGTTTCACCTCAGGCGAAAAGAAAAGACATTAGAAGTGCAAGTGGGCACATCTGGAGGGAGGCGTTCTCAGTGATTGCCAGAGCTGCAACTTATGGGTGTGCTGAGGTTGGTATACATGGAGTATCAGGGTTGGTGCCAGAGAGTTTGCCTTTGTTGCTTTAAATGCTTGTAAGGAAGAAGGGCAGAAACATGGAAGCTAATAGCCTTATTCTTAGTGTATAGACTTCTACTTTATGAGAGAGAGACCCATTAGCTACACAACAGCTATCCTAATCTGATGATGAAATGAAACCAGCGACCTAATGGGTGGAACGAGGCTCCCAGAATCATCTAGTTAGACCAGTTTTCCTCCACGCTGAGTCTAGGATGTGCATCTAGATGTTGGCTTTGCTAGTCCCAGGTCCCTTCTTTTAGTCACCCAGCTACTGTGTTCAGGGCACAGCCCCCTTCCTGCCTCCACTCTGGCAGACAAGGAAGGACAGAGTTGCTGAGTCAAAGCTTGTTTCTTTCTGGGGTCCCAGAAGGAAACAAACACAGCAGAGTTGTGTGATAACCAGAAGGTGTGGGCTTCCAACCAAAGTGACACCATATTGGGGCCTTTGGGAGCCATTGATCATCTGTCTTTAACAGAGACTGGCAAAGTCTATTGTCCCTGAGTCCTTGGGAGTTTATGGTTGTGTATTAAATCTAACAATTCCCTTTTGATGAAGTATTTTATGATGGGTATTGTAAATTACTGGAAGGAAACTTTTTGGTCAGTGAGAACTTATGACAATGATAAATTCGGGCAATGTCTTTTTAAGTGTCTCTATGAATGAACACTTCCAAAGTCTCCCCAGGTTCTAGTCACAGGTAGAGCCTCTTGGTGATTATTTTTGTATATCTCAAGTGACTTCTTTTATTAAGATTCCTATGAATAAGACTTATGATTTATCTTGATGACATATTAACAGCCAGTCATGCCAAATACATTTTTCTTTCTTATGTACCAGGAAGTATATTCTTGCTGTCAGCCTTTGGGGTACAATGAATTTTGAAAAGTTCTTTGGTGTTCCTCCCTCATTACTGAACATTCTTTAACTTTGTAAGTTATCAAAATTGTGGTTAAAAAGGTTCTGGAGGAACAAAAAAAAGAAAAAACAGGGAGATAGGTGCCATAGTGTATTAACAGTAAGATATACCAAATGATGAGAGCCAGCCTGTGACCTACACAAACACACACACACATACGCACATATACACACACGACTGAACTGGGTAATCTTTATGGTGTATCCCATCAGCAGTGAATGAGGGCTCCCCCAAGTATTTAGATTTCAAATTGGTGTATTCTGTGGCCTTGATTAGTATGAAAGAGAGTGTACATGTTTCCTTAAAAACCATCTTCAGTCTGTGTCATTTGAGAAAGAAACAGATAAAAGTGTTTAAATTTCACAGGGTCCTTTATCTGTGCCTTCGGGTTTTCCTCCTTGGATATGTTTACCACAGGAAAAGCAATCAAATCACAGGCCACTTCAGATTTTCCCAGGAGAAGATGAGTCACTCTTGACTCATTCAGAGGGAAGCATCTCTCACCATCGGGGGCAGCGGGTGGGCGGGTGGAAAAAAAACAAAACTCAAGGAACGTTTCTTCTTTTATCTACTGTGGCTTACCTCATCCTCTGCATGAGCCCTCACCTTTCAAGTTCAGAGTCCTAATAGCGAGTTAAAAATACTCACCATGGCCTCTGGGTGTTTCACAGCGCCGTCTCCCCCCAGCTGCTTAAAGAATTTTCATGTCCCTCTCCGGTCTCATCCTGACCTTAGAGTTTTCATTTGTGTTCTTATAAATAGAAACAAAGAATGTACAGTGCAAAAGTGGATACTGAGACAAGAGTGGCTTGGCATTGTTTCTCTTGTGAAAATAATCTTCTTCTTCTTCTTCTTCTTCTTCTTCTTCTTCTTCTTCTTCTTCTTCTTCTTCTTCTTCTTCTTCTTCCTCTTCCTCTTCCTCTTCCTCTTCCTCTTCCTTTTCTTCCTCCTCTTCCTCCTCCTCCTCTTCTTCCTCTTCTTTTTCTTCTTTCTTCTCCCCTTCCTTTCTTTCTTCTCCCCCCATCTGTCTTTCTCAGAAGCATAGTGTAGACATGCAAAACTGGGGACAAGAGAGATGGCTGAGTTCTCAGATTATTTGCCTTGCAATCCTGAGGACTGAGGCCATCCCCAGAATCTACGTAAATGAAGCCATGTGTGAAGGCCCTCTCCCATCTGTAATCAGCACTGGAGAATCAGCTATAGGCAGATCTCTGGGACTCAGGCTAAGTAGCCTACCCTACCTACCCTACCCTGGTGAATTGCCAGTCAGTGAGAGATCCTGTTGGTGGAGCAACACCTGTAGTTGTCATATGACTCTCACACACATACATACACCACACATGCCTTTACTCATGAGCCCAGACCCAAGCAAAGCAAAACTGAGTAGCAAAGTTGGATTGGCTTTTGTCATGACGTGACATGTTGACCTTCAAAGAGAGACCTTCTGATTTCATGTGCAGAAGAGAAGTTCTTCATGTGAACCTGCTACTTTATGGAAATTTATGGAGTAAGCCAGTTTACCCAAACTGGCAGGGTTTAAACTACAGATGTGTGTTGTGTAAAACACAGACATGACTAAGTAGAGGAATGAATGAGTATGTAGGGGGTGTTTTCTGAAGGCTGTTGGGGAGGAGCACTGAACCCAGTGCTGTGACTTTGTTCTGGAACTTGTGGATGGAAATGTTGGCTCTTTGAAGGGAATGTAACTGGGTGAAATTTACAAGCCAGTTTCGGTTCATCCCTATACACCCCAGAACCTCCAGTAGGTTACAGTGACACTCTCAAATTCAGTCATCAGCTTGAGAAAAACAAACACTTTCAAGACATGATTTCCCTGAATGCTTGTATAAACACTTTGAGATAGATACAAATATTTACTGTATAGTTTGAAATTAAAGTGTAATATGATTTAATAATATTGTTTTATGTATTTAATATAATGTAATTTGACGATATTAAATTGAACATAACAAAAGCATAATCCCAGGCACCTCCAAAGCATCACCTCTTTTTGTTATATTTCCTCCCTCTCTTCCTATCCCGTCTCCCTTTTCAGATTTCCTTCTGTGTATATTCGCCTTAGGATATTTTAGGGTGTAAGGGAAACAGCAACACCAAGTCTCCCTTCCTGGAGATTTACAAATGTTAAACAACAGGTGTTAAAATAAAGACATAGTGGGGCCAGAGAGATGGTTCAGTAGTTAAAAACACTTGCTGCTCTTACAGAGGACCAGAGCTCAGTTCCAAGCGCCCACATCAGGCTGCCCAAGCATATAATCATCGCTTCAAGAGATCTGAAGTCTTCTGGTTTCTTCAGGCAACTGTACATGTATGTCATGTGCTGACATAGACATACACACCTAAGTAAAAATGTATCTTAAAAAAGTAAAGAGTATTTTAGAAGAAAACGTCAGCCAGAGTGATGGGGTGAGAGAGGACTTGAGAGGAAGAGGGAGCTGGGCGAGGAGCCTGGGGGCCACGGCTCTGAAGGAGAGACTGTGTGCTGTGAGGTAAAGAAGGAAGGACAATTTCGGGAAGAGCAAAGGCCCCCTCTAGCTGAAGGGGTGCTGGGTGAAGGGGATAGAGAATGCGGTCAGATGATGAGATGGAGCCTCATGGAGACGTGGGAGCCTTGGCTCTGTACAGACAAGGTTAAGCAAGCTACTGAGTGAGCCCACTTCTGTGTTCAAGGCATTCTGCCTCTTATGGAACCAGACTGGGACAGAGTGGGGGGGAGCAGATGAGAGTACACCACAGCATATGCCAAGTGTGGTGTGGGGGGGTGACTAGACCAAAGTGGAGTAGTGACAGATAGGGACCCATTCTAGATGGTTCTTAACCTAAGGGGCTCGATATGTGACCCAGAACCACTCGGGCCAGAAGCTCCGGCAGCTCAGTTGGCAGCCTCGTCCTGGGTACGTCTGCCTCGCATGGCATGAGGATTCACAGGGAGATTCCGACTGGCGAGTGTTGCTAATCTGTGGTTTGAGTTTTCTGTCTCAGCTCTGCTCATTCGTCAACCATCAGCAATGGCAGCATTAATGACGGCTAGCATCATTGTTTGCTACTTCGGGAACCACGTGCTTCGTCCATTTACCTTCCCCCAATCCAGGAAGCTGAATGTGTTTGAGACTGTGAGATTCTTTTTTTTTCTGCCTAATTTATTTTATAAACGGCAAATGTAAATCACACTGCTCCCACGTGCAGTTTCCCTTGAGAGGGGTAGCGATGGCATCGCCGTAATTGAGACGTTCTGACTTGGGGGATGTCTGCGGAACTGCTGAGTCGGAATGCCATTTCAATTTTTTTTTGGGGGGGAGGGCATGTTTTTAGTTTAAAAAATAATTTCCAGAGTGTCATTTTTGTAATTCTAATTTCAATTTATAGCCTAAAGATTGCAATGAGCGTTGGGGGGTATTGCTGCTTGCTTTGGGTCTTTGTCTGCTAATGTGCCTATTATTGCATCTGTAGCGAAACAAGAACATTTAAAAACAAACAGAAACCCAAACTTCTGACATAAGCGCTTTCTAACTGTGTTCTGTCACTGGATGCCAGACACCGCAGGGAGCTGGTTGGGTTGTCGCTGGAGTCTCTTGGACTGTGCTATTACCGCGTTAGTTTTATATTATTTTGGGGGTTTTTGTTTGTTTTCTTAAGGAAAATCTAAGGTCATAATACCTGACTGGGGACTGTCTAGAATGGTGCAAATTTTAGTAATAACTCATTCCAAGCCTTAGATTTTATAGATGGAGAGACAGAGGCCCAGGATGGCAAATTAATTTGCTGAAGAGCCAATGCATATGTTGCTATGGTTTTCTTCCTCCCTTCCTTCCTCCCTCCCTTCTTTCCTTGCATCCTCTTTCTCCCTTTTTCTCCTTCCTTTCTTTTTGCTTTAGACACAGGGCCCACCCTGAATCCCAGGTAGGAGTGGAACTGGCAACATAACTCTCAAGCTGGTCTCAAACTTCTACCATTTTGCTCTAGCCTTCTGAGTATTGAGATTCTAGGTGTGAACTCCTTCCCCAGTATTATTGAACTATGAATGCTCTTATCTGCCATGGTAAAGACCAAAGGAAGAACAGGGATCTAAGCAGCCACTCTGTCCCCACGATGAGGCCGCTTGACCAATGACAAGATCCGTCTCTCTTCCAGTAAGAAGATACTCAGCTGGATCTTCCTGACTCAGCGAGACACCAAGTCTTGCCATGTGTTTGCCGTCATTGTGTGGAGGTTGGCCATTCCTCCCTGTTGAGGTTGTCAGGCTCACAGACCACCGCATCCACAAAGGCACACCTGTGCCTCCTTCATAGTCATGACTGCAGCAAAATGACTGTCACTCGGATGGCAGGAAAGTGGCACCGTGGGAAATGGGTGGAAACATGGGCTTTTACTTAGCCCTGCTAATGGGTAGTAACAGACATGGAATGGGATGTGCCCAATAATGTAGTCCCTAAAGAGGATGCAGGTTCTGGTGACCTTAGGCAAGAATTTGGGTCTCTATTTCCCCATTTATAGAATGACAATGGTAACAACAGCCCATGCCTTACCACGTGAGAGGACAGTTGGATGCCAGAGCAAGAGAAACAAACAAAAGAGTTCTGGGTGTCATTTGGTGACATTACATAGGACTTGCTTATGGGAAGCTTTCTTTTGGCCTGATGTCCCCAGTGGACCCTGCTAGGGCACTGAACATCTGCCCAGCCCAGCGGGTGAATAGTCTTCCCTTCCAGTCATTATACTTTAGAAATGCCAAGTTAGGCCAGCTATAGATCTGGGGTGGTTGTGGGGGGGTGGCAACAGAGGGAGGAATTCAGGATTAGTTTTGATTTAGGGTATCAGTAGGCAACACTCTCTCCCCATAGGTAACTGCCAGCTGAGCATGCCGGGCAACCTTCAAGCATTTTTCCTGGGTTCAGACTGGCTTCCCAGGAACATGTGTGGGGGTAACAATTTTAGAGGGTTTGTCTGTGGTTACTTAATGCCATGCACTTGTGGAAGACATCTTGACATCAGCAGAGTGTAGGGGATAAGCAAGGAAATGGGGGATGCAGAAAGGATCCAGGACAGGATATAACCCCAAGAATACCCAAGCTAACAACACCCTTACTCCAAATTATCCCCTTCCCAACAGTGCCAGCATCTTAAGAATCGACGAAAAGATTAATCCCTTGGTTATGTCAGAGCTCTCAGGAGCCAGTGACTCCCCAAAGAGCATCACCTAGCAACCAAGTGTTCTCCTATACATCAGTCTATGAAGGATATTTAATATTCAAACCATGACAGGTCCCTTTGTCACTGTAACCATTGCTGAATTCTGGGCTCTTCTGTAGCCCCTCTGACTACTGGTCAGACCTGAGAAGAGTGTCTTGAGTGTCTGGTAACCTGCATATCTTTCACTTGGGGTAGGGACATTGCTGCACTGAGAGAGGACAGTGCTATTGAGAGAAGTCCTTCAGGTCCCCAAGGGATGGTGGAGTACTGCTGACAGACAGTCCTGGATATCAGCTGGCTTGGTAATGGCCTTGGCTGCAGTGCTTGTTCAGTCAGGAAGCAGTTGACACCGGCAGGGTGGATGATTGGCTTCTCACATCATCTCTTGATGAG
Source organism: Chionomys nivalis (assembly GCF_950005125.1). Classification (NCBI taxonomy): domain Eukaryota; kingdom Metazoa; phylum Chordata; class Mammalia; order Rodentia; family Cricetidae; genus Chionomys; species Chionomys nivalis. The sequence continues at coordinate 11,358,726 of NC_080106.1, read as the reverse complement.
CCGTTCTGGCCACACAGGTTCCTACTGGGTCATCTGAGGCTTTGGCAAGATGGCATCTCAACTCAGATGACTCATCCCGAGTTTTCCTCTGTGCCTTCACTTCCCTGGGCTATAACGCAATTAGCAGCACCCACGTGTCCCCAGCCAAGACACTGATTCCCCAGGTCTGAACCAAAGAGCGTGGATGCTTGTGGCCCTTAGAAGTATTTTCTGTTCTCTGTCTTGAAGTCAGTTCTTGAAGAAGACTGACCCCTGTGGTCCCATGCTCCCCACAGCTCCCCCACTCCCTGTGATCCCCCAGTCCCAGTGGTCCCTCATTCCCCATGGTCTCCACTCCCTGTGGCTCCCACTCCCCATGGTCCTCATTTCTTATGGTCCCCCACTCCCCATGGTCCTCATTTCCCATGGTCCCCAGTCTCCTGTACCCCCCCCACTCTGTTTCACACCTTGTCCTGAAAATTCTCTCTCTCTCTCTCTCTCTCTCTCTCTCTCTCTCTCTCTCTCTCTCTCTCTCTCTCTCTCTCTCTCTCTCTCTCCTGACTCTCCTCTTCTTATCAATATGGTTTAGCCACTGAATTGTAAACTAACTCCAATGTCCTCCCTTTGGGAAGGACGATGTTCCCTGGTGACTTGGGGAGGGAGTGGTGAATGGTGACCTGGCCCAGCTGGCCCTTGGCCAGCCTCTGAGAGGATCAGCCTCAAGGATGGAGTGCTGCCTTCTCCCCCTCATCTTGCTGCCTTTTCCAAATAGACACGGTTTCTAATTACAGAGCATCCGTTTTTAGGTGTTCATGAGCCTAACCAAGTCAAAAAGGAAATTTTAATTATAAGGTTAAAAAAGAAAGGGTCCAATCCCTGGCGTGTTCTGTGTTTTGCTCTGCATGGTGGGGTGGCGGGTCAGCTTGTTCTAGCATTTATGACTTCCGTGGTGTGCATTTTTCAAAACTTCTCTATAAAGAACATATATTACTTTTGTAAATGAAAAAACTGGCAGTTTATTAAGTAAAGCCCCCTTCACCACTACATCCTGGTCATGTCCCCAGTAGCTACAGCAAGAAAACTCTCAATGTTTCTGACGTCTGTGAAATGAGGACCCAGCACGGCCTCCTGGTAGGACTGGAGGCTTTCCGGCCAAGGGAGAAAGAATCACTGGAGACCGGAGCAGAGCATATTTCATGCCGTGGACACAATCCCAGAGCAGCGCCTTGCTTTTCACTGTGAATTACAGAGAAGAAGATGTGAACATAATGGGGCTGGACTGTGGGAACTCATCTTCCTTCATACAGGTGCTCATTAACATAACAAAACATTAGCGAGTGTTTAGCCGGTGCCTTGCCTCTTCCTAAGCAGGGACACAATAGAAATATTTTAGAAAGAAGAAGTAAGTCAACTCGACCAAGAGAGGCATTTTCATCCAGGGGCTGGGGTGGGGGAGTGAAATATGCGGTCACCAAAGAAGGGCCACCATGTTTTATTTTGTAATTATGAAAATTTGTCTCTTTTGACAAGTGAAATGAATTTAGGCACTCAGGCATGGGGAGAAAGTTGAACTGTCTGAAAATTAAATCAAAGTAAAAATGAAAAATATAAATGGGTGTTTCATATTCACTAACGGGGGAGTCATCTTTCAGACCTGACATTTTGAAGCCGTCCCCATGAAACTTGATAGCTCATACCTCCGAGTAAATTATGGTCCTGAGCAGTGTGGAAATAATTGAGAATGTTTGTTGTTTTTAAATAAATGCAATAAATCTGGAGTGGCGTCAGCAGCCTGGAGTGGAGAGAGTACCATTTTATACCCCAGCATGCTCGGCATGCTGGGATGCTAGGGGAGACACACCCTTGTCCATGGCTGGGTCTTAGACTTAGACTGGGCATGGACATGCTATGTTTCAGACTGGGTAAGGCAGGCATCCCCTGACACAGCTCTGTGTGAATGACATCATAGCATAAGCCAAAGAGGGGTGATGCCCAACAGGAAGGGGCTTGAATATGGCTCTACCGTGTCCTGTATGTACATCTCAAGCAAGTTGCTTCCTTTTTAAAAAGCAAGTGTGGATGAGACTCTTCCTCCCGGCAGTGATGAATAACCAAGAAGGGATCCTCAAGTCAGTGGTCCTCAATCTTCTTAATGCTGCAGCCCTTTAATACAGTTCCTCATGTGGTGGTGACCCTAACCACAAAATTATTTTTGTTGCTACTCCATAACTATAATTTTGCCACTGTTATGAATCATGATGTAAGTATCTGATATGTAGTATATCTTACATGTGACCCCTTTGTAAAGGTGGTTTGATCCCCATTTTGATAACACTGTATTAAGTTGTTGCTGCTACAACATGTGTGATCTTGCCTTGAGTTGTACCTGGAACTAAATGCTCAATCCAGTGTTTTTCATTGTCTGTCTATCTATCTATCTATCTATCTATCTATCTATCTATCTATCTATCTATCTATCTTATATCTATCATCTATCTATCTATCTATCTATCTATCTATCTATCTATCTATCTTCTACCTATCTCCTATCTATCTATCTATCTATCTATCTATCTATCTATCTTCTACCTATCTCCTATCTATCTATCTATCTATCTATCTATCTATCTATCTATCTATCATCTATCTATCTATCTATCTATCTATCTATCTATCTTCTACCTACCTACTATCTATCTATCTATCTATCTATCAATCATCCATCTATCTATCTATCTATCTATCTATCTATCTATCTATCTATCTTTATATTTGTCTACCTATCATCTATCTATCTTCTACCTATTTACCTATCTTCTGTCGATCTATCTATCCATCTTCTTCCTATTTACCTATCATCTATCTGTCTGTCTGTTGATCCATCCATCCATCCATCCATCCATCCATCCATCCATCCATCCATCTATCTATCTATCTATCTATCTATCTATCTATCTATCTATCTATCTATCTATCTGTACTTTGAACTTGAACTTTGGTTTGGGTGCTTTCAAGGAATGAGATGGTTGTGGAACGACTATGAGCCATTCTTTGTGCCCTCATAGGCCTGCATTCATAGATGAGAACCAAAGAGAACTGCACCATGGCCTTTAAGTTTTTAACAGGGAAATCGATTGTCAACGCCCCCCCCCCCCCTTGTGGCTTTTTGAGGTGGACTATCATGTAGCCCATGTCCTTGAAATCCCTTGATCCTTGTGTCTATTTCTCCCAAGTGCTGGGTTACTGGTATTGTACTGTTTCTGGGTATCATCTGGCAAATGAAATGATACACACATGTACACAAACACACATGCAAACAAATACATACATACACTTCTATTTTAGAAAAATGTCCTGTACATTCATTTTATATTGCATTTCAGAGTATCATGCTTTTATCAAACACATAGACTTTCTTTTCAGCCACAGCTGTCATGTCACAGGAATTAATCCTCTGTCATTAAAACTCAGTTCATTCCTCAAAACTGTGGCTTGTGGGCAACTGATGTGGCTAGGAACCTTTCAGTTTTTAATTAGTTCACAATAAAGAGTGGTTTAGTTCAAGACCTCACTGGAGTGGAGAGATTCTTGATGATAAGATATAAAGGGGCAACTCCGGGAGGCCGATAACAAAGTCGAGCTGTCCTTTCCCTGCGTTCCTTCCTGTGTCTCCTTTCTTTCACTCCTCTTGCTTTTGTCCACCCCCTTCCCCTAGCTCCCTACAATCGGCCTACATCTGATTTCTCTCTTTGGTGCTTTCTGCCTCTCTATGCCCATGTCCCCAACACCCCATCCAGCTGGCCCTGCTGGACACAGTCACCTTCCGTCTCTATGACCCTTCCTTCCCTTGTCACTCCCGCCTCAGTTTATTCTTGGTACAAGGGTGGACTTGCCTGTTCATTTGTTGTCTACACAGACCTAAGCGTTATGAAAGCAGGAACCACCTGGCACCTTCAGCCTCAGCACCTCATGACACTGTGCACAGGAAAGTCACTAAGGAAAGATGCAAGTTAGACATGACTGGAGGGACATGACCTAAAAACAAGGCTCTGTCTGTCTCGGCAGTGATTGGCATCTCACTCGCCCCCAGAGTCCTTGCTGTTGACCATGGGTTCCTTATTTCCCATCAGCTCCATGCCCAACTAATGCCCATCCACAAAATACAATAGCCAGCTCACGGTTGCTTTTAGATCCGAGTTGATTCAATGAAACCGGTTCCTCCTCCCATGCTATAGGCCAAGCCAGTTCTATATTCATTAACCAATAAAAGCATCACATAGACAGAAGGACCTCCCACACCACAGTAAGCTTGTCTAGTTTAGTCAGCAGCATCCCCAGGGTCTCCTAAGCCTTTCTCCAGGGCCTCTGTTTGAGTGACTGCATCATAGCTATGGAAGCAGACGAATACAGGGCCACTCTGTGTGTTCAAGGACCAGGATCAGCGGGGGGGGGGGGGGGGGGGGCACAGCTACATGCTGTTCACCTGGTAACTGAGATCCCATTCAATTTAGGAGGTTCAGGTACTGCTGAGCCATGGGAAGAGCAGACTCAGCCTAGCTGAGATGTTTCCTGGGCTGTGTGTGGTTAATAAAGTAGAGGCCTGTTTATTGTAAGAGAAACCTTATACAGTGATTAGATCAGGAAGAATGGCAACGACATGGGATATAGCAGGACCTGGATCTGTAGTTGGTTTAGTTGGTTATTTTTTTAATTTTTTAATTTTTACTCTTTTTATTCTTTGCTCTTCTGGGTACCCACCACCCAGCTCCCAAATAAATACACAGGAAGGCTTATTATTACTTCTGAACGTCCAGTCTTAGCTTGGCTTGTTTCTTGCTGGCTTTTCTTAAATTATCCCATCTACCTTTGTGCCTCTGACCTTTTATTTTTCTCTATTTCTTTATACCTTTCTTTCTTACTCTGTTGCTGACTGTGTAGCTGGGTGGCTGGCCCCTGAAGTCCTCCTCCTTTCTCTTTTGTTACTTGATCTTTCTTCTTTTCCTCCTATTCATTTCCTCTTCCTGCCAGCCCCACCTATCCTTTCTTCTGCCTTACTATTGGTCATTCGTCTCTTTATTAGACCAGTCAGGTGTTTTAGACAGGCAAGGTAACACAGCTTCACAGAGTTAAACAAATGCAACATTAAAAGTTGCAACATATCTTTGCATCCTTAAACAAATACAACACATCTGAAAATAATATTCTGCAACATGGATCCTTAACTGGGCAGAACCTGCTAGACCCAGAAAGCAGCCGCTCCTCTCACCACCCAACCCCAAGGCTGCTGTATCAACCAACAAGAGATAGCTCATTGATGTGTGTAGAAGGCCTGGCCTGAGCTCTCTCATTAGGCACTTTGATCCTGGCGTGGTGGGGCCCTGATGGGAAGAGCATACACTGAGCCGTGACTACCAAAACAGGTCGCTTACTGTTTGAATCATTTAATTGAAAGGCAAAATGTAATAGCTGATACAAGTTCAAGTAGGCAGACCTGACCCGTATCTCCTGACTTCTACTTAATGACTGCGTAAACTTGGAACCTGGTTCTTGGCTCCCTCAAGTCTCAGTTTCAACTTCTGAAATATTCAATGTCTTTCCTGTGATGCGCGCCCCACAGTCCTACACAGGGCATGTGTCAAGTGTTAGCCCATCCCAGCTACTCAGTGAAGGAGTCAGGGTGGTGCCTGGCGCCAGTGGTGAGGGAGCAGGGGTCAGAGGGGTTCACACTGCTCCTCTGGAGGTCTCCCGGCTATGAGCGTGCTGCTGGAGCCTAAACATCTTAGCCTGACTTCAAGGCCCTCACAGTGATGGGTTATTGATTTTTCTCTTCTGCTAATAATGCTGGCTCCTTGCAAATAGTGGCTGGGAGTTTTTACATCAGGGAGGGGTGCAGCTTGCTGGACCACTGCAGTGCACAGCTGCTATGTTCTTGGGTTTCGAGGAAGGTGATTCAGACAGACAGCAAACATATCATACTCGCTCAGATAGGAGGCACCTTTTCTTGGGAAGCACTGTTCCAAATCTTAAAGTCACTTAAGAACTTATTTTCAGGTAAATTAACAACATTTATAAATGAGTAAAAATAAAGCATAATGACAGTATAAAGTTAAAAGGACTGAGGGCGTGGCTTCGTTGGTAGCGCGCTTTCCTACTCGTGGAGTTCTGAGCTTGATCCGCAGGAAAGCTTGAAGCTAAGTAAAATACACATTTGAAATCCCAGCACTCAGAAGGTGGGTGAGGAGGAGGGTCAGAGGTTCAAGGTCATCCTCAGCTGCGAAGTAAGTTAGAGGCTAGCCTGCACTGTGTGAGACCTGTCACACCATGGCCCAGAGGAATGCTTTCTGTGGTTCTGAAGCCCAGAGAGGTGAGCTGGCTCAGAAGCTGGGGAGGATGTGCTGCCCCAGGTGTGAGCCTGACCTGATGGGATCCCTGGAATTCACAAAAGACGGAAGGAGACAATCAGCTCCACTGTTCCCTGGCTTCCACGTGCACACCTTGGCACACTTATGCCCTACAGTAATAATACAGACAACTCAGATCACATAGACCATCCTCACACAACCACGGTGGTGGTAGCCTTCTTTGCACAGTGTCAGAAATGCAGAAATGTTCTGCCTATATGCGGGCATTTGGGCTCACGTGGTACTTGTGTGTGTTTGTTTTTGACTCTATAGACTTCCTTGTATTCTTGTGTTCTTACACACACACACACACACACACACACACACCATAAATTTCTCTTAGTTCCTTATTTTAGGAAATATTCTCTCACTTCTAGTGAGAGGTCTAGGGTATTCTTTTTTTATCTCTTTAAGTAAATTTGGTCTAGTTTATATACCTACCTACCTACATATATGTATATATAATTGTCAAGTAATACCTACACTTTTCCAACTTTTTATTATTATAAACAGTATTGCACTGGCTGCATTATTATCTACAGAATAAGCTTCTAGATGGGGATGCAGGGAATCAAAGGGTGTTTGTAACTCTGATCATTACTAGGAAAAGCCAGTGGGCAGGTCACATGCATCACATTGCCCACACAGGAGGAGGTCTCTCTTTCCTGGCCTTCTTTGCAGTGCTGTACATACTTCGGATCAAACAGACGACCACGGGATCTCATTTCTGTTTGGGTTTGCATTTCCGTGTGTTGAGTGAGCTAGTGCCGAGCTCTCATTAGACGGCTTGTTCATTAAGTAATTACTACATTGTCGTCGCGGTTACTTTCAGAGTTGTGTCTGCCCAGATAGGCGGAAGGGTTTGTGCTGAGTCTCTGCCAAGGCAACCAGAAGAGGGGAGAGGCTGGAAAGGGCGACTTGCTCTGTTTCACTTCCATGGCTTACTTAATTGGCCATTTCCGTGAGAAGGGCTACACTGGGCTGTTTTAATGCAGGTTGTGTGAGCTCTCTCGCCCATTTAGACCAGATCTTGGGAAAGGATTGTGGAGGGGCCAAATAGTAAATACTTCTGACTTTAGGGGACTGGATGGTCTCACCAAAGGATTCACCCCTGCCCCAGCCATGCAGGAGAAGCCCTGAGTAAAGTGGAAGTGAGTGGGTGGAGCTACCTTCTAACCCAAACCTATGGCCCAAAAAGGCAAGGGAACTCCCTTTGGCCCAAGGCCCTTGGCTTTCAAAGCTTCATTCTGTTCTGTGGTCTAAGTAGCAGATCAGAATCAAGGGTGAATACTGCTCTTTTTTACAACTGATTTTGAATGTAAATAAGGGCATCAAATGGCTGCCACTATACAAGCTGCTGTTCGCGACACTTTAGGTCAGTTATCTCATTTGATTCTCACAGGAACTGAAGCAAGAGGTGGCTTCTACCTTCACGTGTTTTGCTTTGCTTTTCAAGGAAAGGTCTTATGATGTAACCCTGGCTGGTAGGGCACTCAGTACGCAGTCCAGACCAGCATCAATCTCACAGTAATCCTGCTTCAGCCTCTCAAGTGCTAGCGCCACCATGTTCGGCTTCATCCATTCATTTTATAGATGAGGAAACTATAGAGTCATGGAGAGGTTGAGCAGGTAATGATAAATCACACAGTGTTTCTTTGTGGTTTGAAGACTCTCAAAAGGTCTCCCTAGCAGTCTTGGGAGATGGCTCAGGAGTAAAGCGTTATGAAATCGTGAGGACTTCCCAGTTCCAGATCTTAGCTCCTACCACTCCAGTGCAGAGGAGAAGGGTGTGAGGACTCTGGGGTCTTGCTAGCAAGCAAACCAAGCTGAACCAGCAAGGCCAAGTCCGGTGAGGGAGTTTAGTGTCAACCAATAAGGTGGGAGCGCTGGAGAGATGGAACGGCACTTGAACTCGAGTTTCGTTTCCAGCACATATATCAGGTACCTGACAAATGCCCGAAACTGCAGCTCCAGGGAGGTCTGCTGCCTCCATGCACATCTGCATTCACACGTCCAAACTTTCATGCATGGAGAGAGACACGCACTTGTATATATGTACACACAATTTTAAAAAATGAATTATAAGAGGTGGTGCCTGCCTGTAATCCCAAGACTTGGGAGGCAGAGGCAGGGTGCAAACACCCAAGAGTACATAGTGAGACAATGTCTTGAATCAATCAATCAAAAAGAAAGAAAGGGAGAAAGAAAGGAAGAAGGAAAGAAAAAGAAAGGAAAGAAGGAAGGAAGGAAAGAAAGAAGAGAAAGAAAGAAGGAATGAAGAAAAGAAAGAGAGAGAGAGAGAAAGAAAGAAAGAAAGAAAAAAAGAAAGAAAGAATGAGAGCAATTGAGGAAGACCCTTGGTATTGACCTCTCTCCTCTACATATGTGCTCAGGTGCATGGGTGTGCAAATGCACACACACATAGACGCATATCAACATTTCTTATAGATCTCCATGCGTATTAATTTTGCTGCCTGGAATCCCCGTTCTATGTTATAGAAGAGAGCGGCGATAGCTCTTTAGTCTGTTTCTGCCTGTTCCTGAGTTCAAGCAGTCAATGCTGTCCTTTCAATTTGCCTTCTTTCTCCCCCTGCTTCTCGTCTTCAGGCTCCTCAGCCTGGTGAGAAACTCAACTCCAGGGAACAGGCACTCACTGAAGCAGTGCTTTTTCTCTCTAGGAAGTACTGAAGCATTGAGTTCAAGATGCAGGCTCTGTCTCCGGCGATGCCCAGTGTCTTAGTGCAGGTGGCTGGAGGGTGGCTGGGCACTGCCTGAAACGCCAGCACCACGCTTTTTCCCATTTCAGTGTCTTACCCTCGCAAATGCTAAATTGCCCCATAAACAAAATACATCTGGTGTTTGACTCATGGAAAGTATTTCTCTACGGTTGAAAAGAAGTGTGTGGATAGTCTGACTCCATTAATTTCCACTGGAGTGACTCTGGACCATCTGTCGCAGGCTCTGTTGCAGGGGGAGGGGCAAGAGTGGGACACTGGGCAGTCAGCTTGGCAAGGAGGTGCTGCGCTGGCTTGGTGGAGCTGTGGGTGGGTGCTCACATCAGCTGGGGACCTGACAGATGGGGGAATGCCTCTTTGGCCTGCTCTTGGCGCTATGTAGCTCATCCAGGCCCCACAATACTGCAGTTCTCGAAGCCTGGTGGAGACAGCCTATATCTCAGGTCCCTTGGTCTTCATAATCTGGCCTTGGCATGTTGGCCACGATGGCTCTAATGCATGCCATGCATGGTCCATGGATACCTCTTGAGCCCTTTGAGGACTTCTGTGTTAATTGTAAGGAATGGATCTGAGGTTTTCAGGGAGCCAGTTTCCCCATGAAACATCTAGGGCCTGACTATTGGAGGAAACAAGGCCCCGAGACGGCTACACAGATAAGTTCAGCCCCAGAGGGCTCGAGGCTCAGGATGGGCTCTGAAGGAACACAGACCTGGGTTTAAGCATCAGCTCTCCTTGCCATGGTTATGTGTCCTCTACCAAGTTATTAACCTCCCAGAGCTCTGCACCATCACCTTAACATTGGGGGTTGTTTGCTGTCAATGTGACAGTGTTCTGTTGCATATTGTCACTTGAATGAGTGCCTGATGTATAAGAGATGCTAAAAGGGAGGGTTATTACCGTGACCAATCATTGCCAAATGTCAAATTCTATCTAGTACGACAGCTGTCATGAAGCTACGACGTAAAATCCCCTCTGCCTTTGGGTGAGTGTGGAACCTGTGAATCGATTGGGCTGCATTCTGGGTTAACCAAGAGGGAGGCTTCTGGGTGGTACTGACAAGATCAGTGAGCCCTTAGGCCCAACAGGACACTTCCAGGCACCGGAGGTTAAGGAGGTAAGTCTGTCAGTGGAGGGGACATGTCCAAAAATAGATGATGTTCTTGCTTCATGTCACCGTTGTGACAAAGCACTTCCAGGAGGGGTTTATTTGGTCCACAATCCCAGTTTATACAGTATCACTGTGGGGAAATCAAGGTAGGAACTTAAATGGCATGTCCAGCCTCCTGTCAACCGGTCTTCCTCATCACCACCACAAAGGGGTCCCTGTACCTCCTCCTTAGCCACTGCCCTTCTTCTGTAGCTGTGGGTACCATGCCCAGCCTTCTACAGTTCCTCTCTCAAATACTACACAAGGAGCTGAAAGAGAGTCAGGAGCCTGTGTCCGCCTCATGTGACAGTCTATAGGCAGCCTGCGGAGATGTCTTCAGGGGGTGAGCGTTCCAGGGTCAGCAGGGCAGGCAGTGATGGTGTTCCTCCTGGACATCGGGCTGACGTCGGGAGAAACGCGGAGGCCCATGTGATGGCGGAGAGATGTAGGCTATGGTGCTCTAGGAGGAACCTGGTCAGATCCAAGCTCTGCCATTTCCCAGCCTCTGACATAGAAAGTAGATGGTTTCCCAGAGCCTCAGTTTCTTGCTCCAGAAAGTGGGGAATTGCCATCTCATAGAAAGGTGGGGATGAGACAGATTTTCACAGAGCAGCCAGCTCAGCCTGGCCCATAGAGGATGCTTAGCGTGTATTAGCATTCTCCTCCTTGCCTCCTCTCTGCCTGTGGAAGCAGAATCTTCCCATGGCAAGAAAAGATGAAACACAGCGCAGCATGAGTGACGGATGAAGAAAGAAACCGGACTGCGGGGCCCAAGCTGATGTCCCGGGAGGCCTGGCCAGTGGAGTAGGTCTGGCTCACTTCTCTTTGTACCTTCTCAGGCAGGAGTCTCCTCTCCGTAGAGCCTGTTGTCACCACCAGGACCATTTCTGCATTCATCCACAGCTCCTGATTAGACTCATGAATATTCAAACGCTCATCTCCCCTTATTTGCCTGCCTATTAGCATTCCGTCTCTAGGCTTATTTTGCAGGTTTTTTTCCATGGCACATTTGTTCTATGATTCACACTTCAGCGTCCGATGTGACCAGCTTGGAGATGGTACCAGCCCTTCCCAGTCCTGAAAAAGGCTAGGTCGTCTTCCCTCTGCCTTAGCTACCGGCTCCCTCTTGCTCTTTCTGCTCCTGAAGACGGGAGAGTGGCGGAGCAGCCCACAGAGTGACACTCTGGGAGCTCTTTCCTATGATTTTAAAATTCATATTGATAATAATAATCCAGCCCATATGTCTATCACTTCATATTTTACAAAGAGACTTCATGGCATCCTGTTTTACAGCCTTCCTCTCTGCAGATACAAAACGCTGGCTTTCTTTTCTGAATGGGGCCATGTCTCTTTCCCGTCGGAATATTTAACAACAAGATCTCGACAAAACAGAACCTGTGTTAAAGCCCAGCTGTACAACCTCTCACACTGGTGCTGCAGGGAAAGAGATCTGTGTTCTTCTCCCCACGTGTGAGCTGGATGTGAAACTTCCAGTGTCAACGTGTGCTTGAGGAATACAGTGTGCAAGGTTTTGTGTGGATGCTATTGGGAGTCACCACGAACTTGGTGGCTCACAGGGCACACTTTCTCTCTTGCATTGAGTCAGGTTTATGACAAAGGAGGGCTGGATGCATTCCTTTTGCAGGTACTAGGGGAGGAAATCAATTTGCCTGTCTTGCCAAACCTTTTTTATTTGTGTGTGTGTGTGTGTATGCACGCACGTGTGTATGCGTGTGTGTGACTATGGTGTGCATGTGTGTATGTTGCATACATATATGTAGTATGCATAGTTGGATGTGTGCGTGGGTGTGTATGTATAAGTATGTTGTATATGTAGGCCAGAGATTGATACCAGGTCTCTTTCTAGACTGTTTTCCCCTCTTATATCTCTTACTTGAACCCAAGATTCACTGGTTTGCTTAGTTTAGCTAGCCAGCTTCCTCTGGGGCTCCTCTGTTTTCATGATACAAGCCCTGGGATTACAAAGACAACCTGCCTACTTGGCATTGATGCAGCTTCAGAGAGAGTCCAGCTTCTCAGCCGCAGGATGGCAATGTCCCCAGTGATACATGGAGGGCGCGTGGAGGAAGGCTTGTAGCACACACCCAGCTTCCTAGCCAGATCCCTGGATGATTAAGGCATCTTCCATCAAAACAATGCCCAACTTGATTCTCACCATCACTTCTGAATTAGAAATTGTCACCAGTCCAAGCTGAGACGCCAAGAGATTACGTAAGAATACACAGAGTCATGTAGCACAGTTTAGGAGCACCGGAGTTAGTTCACTCTTTCCACTGTGCAGATCCCAGAAATCCAGCTTCAGCTGGGATGTTTGACAGAAGCCCCCCCATGCCTGCTGAGTCAGCTCTCAGGCCTAGTTCACGGACTCTGATACCAGACAGGACTGGATTCATGCTAAGCTCTGAAGCTTTGTGGCTTGGCACATGTTCCTCTCTGCACCTTCATTGCTCCATCTGTGAAATGGAGATGCCATACCCTGTCATGGCTGTACAGTTTCTTGGGAGGCCTTAGATGAAAGGAGGCCTATGAAGGACTTAGCATAGGGCCGAGAATCTTCCTTCACCATTGTTATTGCTTATACATGCATTGTCCAGACTTAGAGTGAGAAATTGCTACAATTAAAGAAACTATTGTCCGAAAATACCAACAGGGGCAATTCCACTAGCCTCCTGGGGCTTAGGAACATCTGTATTCACTGACCATGCCCCATACAAGATGCAAAAGGCCTTACCCGTGTGCACATTTGGTAGTCAAACTGAGCAAGAGGGAGGTGTGAGTGTGGTCCCCATTTACATATAAAGAAACCAACTCTGGGGAAAGGAAGAGATTTCCCTAAGTTGTTACTGATGTAAGGGATAGAATCTGCAGCTCCTGAAGCCTGCCATACCTTACACTCTGGGTACCACTCCCTTGTGCTTGATGAATTAGTCCATAGACAGATACAATAGGCTGGACTATGGTGGCACTTTTCTGATAGCTGGCGTACCTTGTAGCTGGAGACCTGAAAAAAACCCTGAGAGTCAATTGTCAGTCAAGACTTACTACAATGCCACTGTCACATGAAGGAACCCCCCCGCCCCCGGATCATTTCCTAACAGCTCCCCAGAGCTGTTTCCTCGTGTCCAATTTACTTCCTGTATAACTCTGCATTTACATTGAAGCTGATATTGAGACTGAAGCCTGGGGAACAACACAGAGAGTTTTCCTTAGAACAGAAAACGTCCAATTTCCAAAGATCTGGCTGAAGCACAAATAGGTGTTGACTTCAGCTCTTCTGGGAACTGCAGCTGTGCATGCCAACAGGGCCCTGTGGCTTCACAGAGACGGCCCAAGCTTCTCAGAGAGTGTTTGTCAACAGGAGGATCTATGTGGGGGCTCATGGAACTCTTGAATAATGTATACCATCCACACGTTAAGGTTGATTAAAATCCTAAGTGCGTTATCCAAATGGAGCAAAAGGCTCTTGAGTTTCCATGCCTGTTGAAAGTCAATGATCTTCAAGGACTTTTTAAGACCCTGGATACTAGTGCCATCAGATCTGTGAGGAGACCAGCACGCGTGTAACAGCTCGTAGGGACAGTGCCAACCGGACCCATCTACAGGGGGAATGTTGTGTGTGAATCCTCATGTAGCCAGAGACACAAAAGCATGAGTAATTGAGTGCTTGTGATTTTTCCTAGCTAACGGGGAGGAAGGAAAAGTAGTTGTTAGGGTTTTAAGGACTGTGCTGTGTGCTTTGTGATTGGTATAGGCTTCATTGTTAAGATATCGGTTGTCATCAGGGAACCTTTGACCCCTATCTAGTCAGTGAGAAACTGATCCATGAACTTGGGTGTCTGAAAGGGTCATTTTGAGAGTACATCAGAGTTGAGATTTCTCGTTAGGACATCAGCCACAGGAGGCCTGGTGAAGGCAGATGCCAGGGTGTTCAGACTATAGGGAGGAAACCCAACCCTTGTCAAATACACCATGTCTCTCCTATACCTGCCTGGCATCATATTTTTGAAGCAGAACTAGTGTGGTTTGTTCAAAGGTTAACAGATACAGGGAAATGTTGTCTCAGGTTGAACTTCAACTGCATTTAATTTACTTGATCTGGGTGACAATCTAGATTTGGGTTGATGTTCTTTAAGTTAATATCTTACGGTTGCTGGTATGGGATGGATATAGGGAAGTCATGAAGGGATTGGCCTGTAGGACAGTGTTTTAGATTAGCTTGTAGGCTCCTACTCAAATATGCCTGCTACAGTCCTAGTCCCAGAACCACAGAGTGTGACTCCAGAGTCTTAGAGAGGTAAGTCAAAGTCATTAGTGGTCATAACCCAATGGTACTATCTTCCCTCTAGATGGGGGAAAGTTGGATAGCCATCTGTGAATAAGGATCGGTGTAGTGGGGAGATGGTAAGCAAAGGTGGGGTTGAACCACCCATCAGACAACAACAGCCAACAAACCCAGAGGCTGGAAGAGGTCCCTGGGATAGACGATCCTTCCCAACCTGGTAGGGGACAGGTCTATGTAATTGCCACCATGAATACATTCAGTCTTGCTGATTGGGGATGCTAAGCAGAATGCTTGAATGGAAGAAGGTGTTAGTCCTATTAATGCTTTGATCCCACCCTTCCAGCTTCTGGAGTTGGCAGGATGTGTTCCGGTTGTTTAAGCCCCTAGCATTTAGCACTTTATTAACGCCTTCCGCGTGCCCTCAGAGAGAACACTCCACTAGCTGAGGGATGTCTCTGTCCCAGTGACATGGGACAAGAATCCTGTCACAGAGAGCAGATAAAAGATCTGGGTGAAGTGGGGTTTGAGAGGCTGAGGACTTGTTCTCTTCTCTCTAGAGCAGCCCTGGAGAGGCTCTCTGGGAGCCTTCAGACCACAGCCTGAAAACTACTGAGGAAAGGCTGGTATTAAGGATAATTCTGTCATAATACAACAGCAGCAGTTGGCTAGTGGGGCCACATCAGCCTCCAGAAAAGTGTGAAGGAGTATCTGAAGGGTGGGCCAGAAGGAAGTGTGCAGTGATCGATTAGTAATGTCTGTCATGGGCCTGATACTGCAGAAGTGATACCCTTCTCAGACCAGTTCAGCTTTCTCATTTCATAGAGTCAAGGCCTATAGCTAAGAAATGTCAGGAGACTGGCTTGACCACACACTGCTCTGTAATTAGAGGTTCTGGATGGCATTCGGACACGTAGAGATGTATTCCTTTGTCTGTGGAGCCGTGCTGAGTCACTGGCGTGAGCGTGGCTGTTCTGTGGTGCTTTCCTCCTGTCTTCTGACTCTGGGACCAGGCTTGTTCTCATTCTGCTCACACTGTCAGGTGTGTGTTAGTGTCTCCGGACTTGCCCCCAAGTCTCCCAGCATTGGGCTGTCTCTCCAGGACATGCAGGATTTAGACCAGTGTTCTTCCTCAGGGATAGTTTGGTCATACTGGGTGATAAAGATAGATGTTGAGCCCTCATAACTGGGAAGGTTGTGTGTGACAGTGACATCTTGCGGGTGGGGGTACAGGATGCTTCTCAACATTTGTAGTGTGCAATACACCCTTCACCATCACAAAGAACAGTGTGTCAGTGATACAGATGGGGTCAGAGTAATCACTACTCTTCCCACCCCCCGCCCCCACACATACACACACAAGGTTCCTAAGGTTATCTTCCTTTCCTGGAGCCTGGACCCAGACTGCCTGCTTCAGACACTCAGTTCCCTCAAACTCTGCAACTCATCTGACAGGAAGTACTAGGGGTAGGAGGGTCTGCCCAGAGGGACCATGAGGGTGCAAGTGTGATAAAGGATCATGACGGGCTGTAGAACAACTGAGTCTCTGGAAAGCTGTTCTCTGCCTCCCCTGTGGTATCGGTGCCAGAGGTCAACTTAGGCTTGGGTTCAGGTGCTCCCCAATGGGGGCGAAGATGCAGGAAGGGTGCTGAGTGTCTCTCAGTGGGGTCTAGGGTTGATCCTGTTCCATGGAACTTCTGTTATTGCTTTTAAACAACACTCCCCACCCCCCCCACACACATAGCATTTTAGTAGCAAAAGGCTCATAGGAGCTCTAACCATAGGTCTGGCACGACAGATGTCTGACAATTTTCACATCTGCTACCTATCTCCCTCCATGGGTACTGGGTCTTTGAGATCAGGGGTCAAATCTTGTTCATGACTGTCCTAGCTAGGCAATACCAAATTGAGTTTGCTGAGTTAATCCAGTGGCTGACAGCTGAGCCTTACCTGCCTGCCTCCCTCCCCCTTGTGTGTGTGTAGTGTATGTGTGCATGTGTGTGAGTGTGCATGGGGCGGGGGTGCCGTGCCTAAGCGACTCCCTGGCAGGTGTACAGGATCACCTGCCCAATTGGTCGTTAGCTGCTGCTACAGGTTCCATCTCTGCTGAGCATCTAACACTAGGAAAGCATCTGTTTCTCCCCACAGGCATACAAAGTTGATAGTCTTCTCTCCATTTGACACACGAGGCTGCTGGAGTCAGAGAGACTTCGTAGCCTCCTCCGAGTCACACAGCCAAGCCGCGGCAGATGAGATTTAAATTATGGGCTGACAGGAAAAACCAGGCTTACAGCTACAGCATTCCCATTGAGGAAGCCAGACAAGGACAAACGGGGCCTCACAGATCTGGGCCGGGGTGGATGGGTATTTGGGGAGGAGCATGGCTGTATGTTTGTGGATACAGGACTGGCTCCCTGTTTGTAAGGAGGGTCATCTAATCAGAGCAGAGAGAACAGCAAGAGACTAGGGACATAAGCTTCAAGGATATGCAGGGGCTGAGGAGTCAGAGGTGTGGGAGAGATTTAAGAGCTGTGGCCTCAGAAAGGGGCAGCATTTGCCTAGGAGTTGCTTGAGTATGAGGCTCCTGACAAGCCTTTAAGGCAGTGGTTCTCAGCTGTCTTAATGCCGTGGCCTCTTAGTCCAGTTCCTCCTGTGGTGGCGACCTCCAACCATAAAATTATTTCATTGCTACTTCGTAACTAATTTTGCTGCTGTTGTGAATCTTAAATATCTGATATTCAGGAGATCTGATATGCAACCACCAAAGGGGATACGACCCACAGGTTGAGGACCCCTGCTCTAGAGGGAGAAACAAAAGCGACCAGAAGATAGCTTCAGCATTGCCCAGTAGGGCCTGCTCACATGACTTACACTTAAAGGAGCTCACATTGACTCACGTAACCGTAACCGAGGAAACTAAAATGCTGCCCGCAGTCAAGGCTAGACCCAGGGTCACTTCTGAACAGGTGGCTAATGTGGCCAGTTCTACGTTCCCAACCCAAAAGCCTAGATACTCGCGAGAACAAGGAGAACGGGAGAGGAAGAAAATGACAGGGTTAAGATAAAAAGGAGGGGGGTGGATGGAAGAAAGTCAGATGGGGGTAGGGGTGGGCATGGATGTTGATCGGTTGGCCTTGACAATGGCTTTCTCTGTGGTGTATATCCTGTAAACAAAGGGGATGAGATGTCTACTTATCAATAGTTCTCTTGACTCAGAATCACATGAGTGACAAGGTGGCCCTTCCTGATGACAAGAAGCACCCACTCTGATGGAGAGAGTCAAGTTCCTCACCTGTCCTGTGGCTGCGCAACCCAAACAGGGCTATGAAGAGCCCGAGCAGAGAAGGGCTGAGCTGCAACTTGGCTTTTTAGACAGGGACTTCTGAAAACCACTGTACCCCTCTCCACAAGGTTGCGGGTACCACTTGGAGAGTCAGGGAAGGGCCCAGAGGGTTTGCTGCCATCAGCCCAGCTAACCGGGAGTCCTCGTGCATGGGAGGCGGCAGCCCTTTGCAGTTTTATTGCTTGTGTTGTTCACAGTTACCTGCAATATGGCATGGCTGCAGATGGCTAGAAATATGCTTCTGTGTCACATACTCGCAACAGGAGGAGACACGCCCCTGCAAACACAAATGTTCAGTGTCGAGAGCAGGCATCGTGGTTCCTAGTCTGTGCTGCTTCTGCATACAGAGAGACCAGTAATTAGAGCAATAATGGGCGATTGAGCTGTGGTCAGACACTCAAGATGTATTTTAAACAGTTGGTCACAAATATAAAATCAGAATGTTAGGGTTCATGGGAAAAAAAGACAAAAGGCTATCCAGTTATTTAGTGTGACATAGAGCCTGGATGGAACCAGAGCTGGCCAAACGTTGGAGTCCCGGTAGAGAGAGGAAGGGAGGGTCTGAGCCAGGGTAGACCTGAGATTACCAGGGACACGCAATGGCTGCATTCCCATGCATTCGGGAAGGATCTATGTCCTTGGCTGGGAGACTGAAAGGCAACCAACAAATGTTCACCTCCCACCTTTAGGGACCACCTCGAAGAAGAACCACATGAATGACTGAGGGGCCGTGCAGCAGGGGAAGTGAGGGACCCCACAATGCCCACAGTCCATCTCTCGATCCCATGAACATGTTACTTTGTGGAGTGCCATTCTCTCTTTAGATGCAACTAAGCTAAGACTGAGTTTGAGATGACCACGGATTATCCAGGCTGCTCAGGTCACCTTGAGAATCCTAATAAAGGGACACAGCATGTCTAGGGAAGTGGCTCAGTCAATAAAGTGGATGCTTCCCAGGCATGAGAACCCCAGTTCAGGTCTCTAGTGCCCATATCAAAGGCTGGACTAGCAAAGCCTGTGCAATCACCTGAGAGCAACACGCGTGTATTTACCCTCATGCACACGTGCATACACTGACACGTGCTAAGCAACATGGGAGCTGATTCTTGGGTTTCTTTTGAGTGGGACATCTAGCCTCTCGCTTTCCAGTAACAAGATGTAGCCTCTGGGACTCTTCCCATTTCCTAGGGAGACAGACAGACAGACAGACAGCTCAGAGCATTGCAAATCATGACACATGTCACATGCCCTAGGAGCACACAGCCCCTTCATTTGAAGCTAGGAACAGGGGTCATGTGATGACCATGGTTCATCATGGGACAATTTCTAAATGGCTCACTGAGCTCTTAAGACACACACTCAAACTTGATAAGACGTGTGGACATTATTCATGTGTCTTGACTATAAGTCTCCCATCCAATATAACCCCCCTTTGAAGAATCAGAGCAGGGTTTCTCCTGCTTTTCCTGGTGGACATTGTCAGAAAAGGGCTGTGTGCTTGGGAGCCACGGAGGACGCTCGGAACCAGCACTGCCACAAAAACGTCAGAAGTCTCAAACTTGGACCTAATTCACAGTTTGCAAGTCTCCAACATGGAATGGTGGCCGAGTCATTCCAACTACATTAAACTCTCAGCACAGTTCTGGGCCTGGGCCTGTGGGTGCCGAGCCCCAGCTGTCAGCCCAGCTTCCTGAACGAAGATGAATCGCCGAGGAAAATGGGCTGTAATGAAAACACTGACAGACCCTTAAAAGCAATGGTGCTCCAGGGCTTCCCTTTGTTATGGTTCATATTTGATGCAATCCCTGCCTTGGAAATAGCCTTTTCTCCACTCCAGAGAGGGGCTACGTGTCCTGGCCACGGGAGCCATGCTTGGCATAGATGCCTTCATTTTGAGACTGTATTATAGGTTGGCGTCTGTTGGCCTAGACCTGTCCCTGAGAATAGTTACTGTTTTTTCTTTGGGGGAGGCCAGATTAACTATGGGTGTTTGGTATTGAGCACCTGAAGGTGTGTAGTGCAGCCAGCCAGGTCTCTGGTCTGCAGAGGCACTCTTGACACCCCTAAAATGATTTCATGCCTCTTTTCTATTCTGTGGGGGGGGGCTATGCTGGGGAAAACTCCCCAGATTGACCAGGTTGGGACCAGGCTGTTCAAGAAGCAGTCGGCATGGTTAATGGGCCCAGGCACAGTTAGGTCAATTGTGGGTGCAAATAAGCAGAACGGACAGAGACTCCCAACCAAGCGCTTCTGATTTTCCCAACTACTCCTGTCTCTGGAAACATCCAAGACACCAGGAAGGTGGGCTGGGAGGGCACTGGGGAAATAGCCCTGCAAGTGTGAGACCCTGGGTTTATACCTAGTAACCATGCACAACAGCCTAGCAAGATGGCACATGCTTGTAATCTCGGTCCTGGTAGGGTGGACACAGGAGGAACCCTGGGGCTTCCTGACCAGCCAGGCCAGCCTATTTGGCAAGTTCCAGACCACTAAGAGAATTAACATAGAAAAGAAATATCAAAAGTGGTGGAGTCAGTACCTACTGTTGTCTTTGGGCCCCCATGTGCACATACACAGGCACTTGTGAACACACACACACACACACACACACACACACACACTACCATCATGGCAGGGAGCTTGATGGAAGCAGGCAGGCATGGTGCTGGGTGATAGCAGAGAACCAACTTCTTAGCCAAAAGTTGGAGGTAGAGAGGGAGCTCATGCCTGGTATGGGCTTTTAAAAAACTGACCAGATGCAGTCACATGCCCTGCTCTAAACAGATCACTGTGGCCAGGAGGCATAATTTAATGATTAGCCAAGCATGGGACTGTGTCCCGTCCTAGGTGAACTGGGTAAAAAGGACACTCTGAAGAGCCAATTCCAGACCATGATTTCTTCTGAAATAAGAATGGGGGAGAGCCATCCCACTCAAGGGCTCAGCTGGACTTGGAAGGGGAATTGGTTTCCGCAGAGACTAGGATGATGTTACCCAACTGAGGGGAGACATCCATTTCTTGGCCTTCCATTAGCTTCTAGATACTGCCTTCATTCCTTGGCTTACAATCTCGTCCTTATAGGGTTTAGTCTCTTGCTTTGATTGTTCTGTGTCCCAACTCACTCAGCCTCCCTTTTATAGGTACTCTGTGATACTGCCAGTCGCTGGAATGGCCAGCGTCACCGTCCCCCATCTTCAGGGGTTTACCTCGGTCACATATGTCATGTGGTTAGTCACAGGTTGTGGAGATTGAGATGTGGGCACCCTTAGGACCATGAGTCGCCTGACACAGGTCTGTGACGGTACTCTGATTCTCCGGCCTCTTCAGCGCCACATTGAACAGAAGACTTTTCTGCCGGCTTCCCCACTTCTTTGTCCCTCACCCTTATATTCCAGGCTCACACATCCTGACGGACTTTCTCTTCTTGATTTTTACTCAAAGTTTCGCCTGAAGAAACAGGGTGAAGGAAAGCTCTTGAGTCCGCCCATATCTCGGATGTCCCTCTCTTGAACGGAGCAGTCTTCTCTTTGACCACCTGTCCGTGTGCATGTCTGGCCAATGATTCAAATACAAGAGGAAATATTACTCATAAACAACTTCAGCTCAGGGAGGGCACGTAGTGATTGGTTGGTTCCTGAAGGGGACTGAGTTCTTTCTGGGGCTAACTTGGAATTCTAGGACCAGAGTGTACTTGCTCTGGAAATGAGATCATAGGCTAAAACATTTCACAGTGTGTTGGGGTGGTGTGTATTTGTGGTGTGTGTGTGTATGTGTGTGTGTACATGACTGGAGTCCACAGAGCATCCTCAGTTACCTCCTGTGGTGGTTTGAATGTAATTGACCCCCATAAGCTCTTAGGGAGAGGCGCTATCAAGAGGTGTGGCCTTATTGGAGTAGCTGTGACCTTGTTGGAGGAACTAGGTCTTTGTGAGGGCAGGCTTTGAGGGCTCCTAAGCTCAAGGTAAGCCCATTGTGGCACACAGTCTCCTACTGCTTGTGGATCACGATGTAGAACTCTCAGCTCCTTCTCCAGCACCATGTCTGCTGGCATGCTGGCATGTCCGACTCTGATGATAATGGATTAAACCTCTGAGCTGTAAGTCACCCCAATTAGATATTTCCTTTATAAGAGTTTCCGTGATCATGCTGTCTCTTCACAGCAATGAAAGTCCTAACTAAATCACCTCCCATCTTATTTTGGAACCTGGGTCTCTCTCTCCCTGGCCAGTGAGCCCTAGCATGTTCCCGTGTCTACTTCCACAGCACCGGGATGACACACATGCACCTACATCCCTCCTCCCTCAACTTACCATTTCACTTGCAGGATTCTTTCCTCTTTTCTGTCAGTGTGTGGTTCATGTGCACATGACTCAGCGAGTTTTACTGCACACACTTGTGTTCAGTGGCAGAATCAAGGATCTTTGACCTTAGGCTAGTCAGTTTCTCTCTCTGCCAGTTTCTTTGTCCTCAACTACACTTATCCCATAGAGAAGAAGCCATGACTCACTCTGATGACTAAGAGGGTGAGTGGACCAGGTGCCTGTAGTCTCCCCGGGTCCTGATTTCATAAAGTGCCTAGCATAGTAGCTGCAGTGTGCACAGCAGGAGAGGAAGTCTTCCGAAGAGCTTTTGCTTCCTTTCATGGTGTGTTCCAGGTGGACCATTTCTCGGGCGCCTCTCATTTATGCCACCGCCCAGGAGGAGATAATCACAGGAGGAGAGTCTGACCAATTAGATGTGAGTGAAAATGCAGAAAGTTGAGCTTTTCCATCCTTCAGTGGAAGTCAGATTTAGTCCGTATGTACATCAGTGTTTGCTTTCAGTGTGACTTAGATATGATGCTGGGAACTCCTTTATCCACGTGGAACATGAGGCTGTGAGAGTAAGACAAAGGAATGGGAGCATAGCTGAGATGAGAACCCTGTCCTTGATTGACAGTGACCCATGGGTGTCCACCGGCAACTAAATGTGGAGAAGAGGTAGACACGTAAAAACATCCCAAAAGAGAAGGGCCGGAAGACATAGTTAAAGAACATTGCATCTCTCTTTGAGTCTTAAGGAATGATGGACAAGAAGGGAAGCTCAAAACCAAAGCATACCTCTACCTCTCTCCCACAGTGGACGGTGAGCAACTTAAAAGCAGCGGCTGCATCTGCTGGCTGCCTGGTGCCATCCCTGCCTGGCACTGTGCCTGCCACAGTGGGCGTTTGTTGGGCAAACAAAGGAATCTTTCTTTTTTACCTCCTTTAACTTTGGCCAAGCCTATCTGGCTCATCAGCCCAGTGATGATGACAGGTGTTTGGTGAGCTTCCAAACAGACTACTCATGAAGAAGGGCAGGCTCTAGGGCCAGCGGGTGATTGGACAGCTAAGCTCAGTTGGAGAGACCTTGTTAGCAAAACACACACATCTCATCTGAGTCTTCGCAAGGAAAGTTGCCTCAAGTGCGTGATTCTCCTTGGGAGATTTTTAATGAGAAGCCAAATTCAAGAAGGATTAGAGAAGTACATTCATCTAAGGCAAGGGTGTCTGACACACAGCCATGAACTGTGAGATTGCATAGGCAATTTTTTTTGTAATATTGTGACATGATGTTGTTACTCACCAGGTTCAAGCTCCAGAACCATGCAGTTGAGTTACAAGCAAAAATTGAAAGCAACAAGTACTTAATATTTTAAGTAAGTGTATGATTTTGTGCTGGGTTGCATTTGTAGGTGTTCCGGGACATACATGGCCCACTGGCCACAAGTTGGACACCCAGATCTAAGGCCTGCTCCCTGGCTCTGTGCTCAGGACCTTATTTTACAGATCATTGGTTTTCAGCTTCTGTCATTGTTTAGGTGAAGCACTCCTCCAAACAGCACAGGTATTGAAGGGCTATGTCTCAGCTGCTCATACTGTTTGGGGAGTTCTGGTAACTTTAAGAGGAGAGACCTACCTGGAAAGAGTAGGTCTTTGGAGGAATATCCTTTGGGATGGTTTCTCATCATGGACTCTCTCTGTTCTCTTGCATTGTTTATTTCCTAACTGCCTTGATGTGGATTGCTTTGCTTCACCATACCCTCGCTACCTTGATGGGTGGGTGAATGGTTATATAAATTGGTAAGTAAGTGGGTAGGTGTGTATGGATGGGTGACCAGTTGGGTGGGTAAGTAGATATGTATATGAGTGGGTGGATGGATGAATGGAGAGATGGGTGGATAGATGGACAGGTGAGAGGATGGGTGGATGGATGGATCAATGGATGGATAGGTGAGAGGAAGAATGGATGGATAGATGGATGGATAGATGAATGGATGGATGCGAGAAAGAATAGGTGTATAGGTACATAGATGAATAGATGGATGGATGGATGGGTGGATGGATGATGGATGGGAGAAAGAATGGATGGATAGGTGGATGGATGGATGGATGGATGGAAGAATGGATGGATAGGTGGATGGATGGATGGATAAGTAGATGAGTATATGAATGGAAGGATGGATGTGTGGATGGATGGATGGATAGGTGAGTAGATGGATGAATGGGTGAATGGATAGAATCTTCTGAGACCAGGGGTCAAAATGAGTCCTTCTTCCACCAAGCTGTTCAAGACAGGTACTTTGACTGAAAGCATGACTAATACACCATCATACCTTAGTTTCTAGATGCCAATGTACCTGCCAGTGCTGCAATTCAGAGTTTCTCTGAATTGTGCCTCCCAAAAGGCAGTGAAGGATCCTGTTGGCCTTGAGATGTCTCCTGACATGACATGCACATGATTCCTATTCACAGTTGGTCCACACAGCTAGGCTTCTAGAGAGATCAATCCTTGGACATTCATCTTCATAATCTCTTATGGGAGGGGAAAGCAAAGACAAGAGAACATATTCCTGAGTAATTTATTCTGTTCCCTGGCATTGATGAAAGGGATAAAAATAAATCAGTGTTTCTACTCAACTCATTTGAAGGACAAGCCAAAATCACACCATTAAAAATTAACATCTAAAACAGATTGTACATTACTAAGGATGAGTTCAGACCCGAAGTAGAATAATTGACTAAATGAATCTACAGAATGTGAGATATGATGAATTTACTCTCGTTTCCAGTGGTTAAGAAATAAAAGAAGACAGATTATCTTCATTTCAGGCTAGGAAGGTTTGCAGAAAGAACCCGGTACATCTTTTCAGAGTCAAAAGAGGAACTAAGAAAAAAGCTAAGAAAGCTTTAGGTCTTGCAGAACTTAAGATATATCACTAAGAATAGTTTTATGGATGCATGTCAAAATTACCAGATGATTTTTATTAGAGTCATATAACTTTAGTGGATATTATAAACACAAGTTTTTGATGTCTGAAGGAACTTATATTTATTGTGTGTATTGACTGATATCGGCTGCTGGTGTGGAAACCATTCATCCACTCTTCCATCCACCCTCCCTCCCACTCTTATCCATCCATTTATCCACCTATCCTTCAGTCATTTATCTATCCACTCATCCGTTTATATGTTCATTCACCTACACATTTATCTGCCTGCCTATCTATCTATCTATCTATCTATCTATCTATCTATCTATCTATCTATCTATTCAGTTATTCATTCACTAAGTCATCTATCCACCCATCCATCCATCCATCCATCCATCCATCCATCCATCCATCCACTCACCCACCCAATCACCCGACCATTCATTGATGTATCTATGTACTCACCCATGCATCCACCTACTCATTCATCCATCCATCAAACTGCCTACTTGTCACCTACCTATCTACCTACCCACCCATTTATCCATCCATCCATCTACCCACCACTCATTCACTCACCTGCCTACCCATCCATCCATCCATCCATCCATTCATCCATCAATTATCCACCCATCTTCCCACCCATACATTTACCCACCCACACAATCACCTTACTACCTATACACACATTCCCACATCTACTCACTCACTCACTCATCCACCTCCCCACTCACCCAACCTCCTTCTCATTCATATTTCCACCCATCAATCTGTTCACTCACTTATTTATCCATCCATTCATCTACCCATGCACACACCAACCTCTCTACTCACATATCCATCCACCCACTTACATACCCATCCATTACACACCTATCTCTTCACCTATTCATCCATCTACCCACTAATTTAAGCATTTATATACACATTTTCCTACTCATCCACCCACCCATCCATTCCTTTACCTGTCCATCCATCTATCCACCCACTTATCATTTATAGGGTACCTTCCTATCTTTTTCAGTGCTGTATTGAAACAGAGATTAGGGATGGGTAAGACAGAGCCATTGGATGAGAAGAACCTATGCTCTTAAGGAAGTTAATTCAGTATTCAGAATTTTAACAGCTGCCGTGTTCTGATTGGTTATTTAGCAGTGTACCTAACCTCCAATCACTAGATTTCAGCGGTGCCTAACCTGCTATCAGATATCAAAAGTATCTGTGTGTCTTGACAAATGTCCCTAATGGGGACCAGGAAAATGTCCCAGTTGTTCCTGGCTTCCACTTCGGGCTCATCATCTTCCCAGTTGTGGGATGCCTTGTTTCCACATTCTCTTTCTCCTCAGCAACTCACAGAGAAGATGTATAATAAACACTTGTAAGCCAAGTGAATGCATGAGTGCATGATGGCCAGTCAGTCTCTCCTCGCAGCATCACCCTTTGCCTAAGGAACTGACAAGCTCCTAGGAAGACCTTGGGTCCTGGCCATGCACTGTGGCCAGCCAGCAATATCTTCAATCAAATCCATCTCTGCTAAATAGAAAAGCAAAACCCTGTTTGGTAGGTATTTAATGATGTAAGACTGACAGATAATTGAGTGGCTGGGTTTTTCAGTTTCGACAGATTGGTTTGCCATTCTGTAGCCACAATAACAGAGCAAAGTAACAATCACATCTATGTTTAATTTTCTGAAGAGAACTGTATCTCCGAGGCTAGCAATCTGGCCAATTAAATGTGGCCGATTGGCATTCCCACACAAGTTTGGGGGATATTTAAAATAGCTCTCTGCAAAATCAAAAAAAAAAAAAAAGTCCAAGCTACAGAGAAAGTTGTAATTCTCCCAAGATTTCATATTTCAAAAGCAAGCTTGTGATGGTAAAATTGTTCTGGGTGGCAGGGAGGAGACAAGCCATCCATTTGGAGTGAATTGGTGTCAAGTTGAGCGTTGTCTCCATGGCCAGTAATTGCGTCTGTTTGTGGAATTGGATAATTTTTTATGTTCAAGAAAATCATCAAGCTTCGGTTCCTCTTGGATTGAGGTGATGACACACTTGACCTGAAGGTCAGTGGCTTGGACGAGGCTGCAAATGTGTGAGTGTCCCTTACCACTTCCTTTGCTACCTAAGGCTTAATCACAGAGTGCCTGGCGGGCACAGGCGAAGGCTCCTCAGCTGCTTCCTTCTTGTCTTCTGGACACAGTCCTTGAAGGTTTGTGGAGGAACCTGGACCACACCACTGGGGTGCATCACTGGCCTTTGGTCATAACATTTGGTGAGTCCAGGAGTTTGTGGGTTTAGCTCAATTGGACTTCAAAGGATCAGCACACCCGGCATGCCTAGGGTCAATGGCAGTTTCTCTGCTTGCCCAAGTTCATCTGCACCGCACAGGCGCAGTGCGGCTTTCGGATAATTGAAAGTGGTCTGTATGCCTGGGATGCTTTTTGTCCTCCTCTAGAGGCCCAGATGAGAAACGTTCTTGAAGCAGTTGCTGAGGAGACCAGAGCTTACATTGAATTTACGCTCAGTCACGAGTCAAAGCACACGCTGAACTGAGCTCGGGCTTAGGAGGTAATAAAGAATGCTCTGGTCTAGCCAGAGTGGGAGGCCTTGCCAAGTGACATGGCCAAGGGCATGGGGACTGAAGGTGGTTCCCTGAAACGTCACCACATCCGACTGCGGCAAAAGCTGTGCAGCAGAGGCCGGTGGATCTAGACGTGGATGTTAGGTAGGAGCAAGCAATGTTCAGAGAAAGATGAAAAGGAAGAGATACTCCTGACACCGACAGCACTCAGGCCATGGCTACTATTAGGATCCATTTTCTCCAGGTGGACAGTGCCTTTGTGGACTTAAGGAAGGACATTCTGTGAGTAAGTGGTAAGCCAAGATCAAAGGAAGAGAGTAGTTACGGCCTCCTGGGGTCAAAATTTGGAGTCACACTGGAATTACCTTCCTAGCCATGGAAAGACTGACCTATAGAATGTCAGATAGTGAGACTGTGGCCTTAAGGGGAAAAAAAATGGAGGCTCCCAAATGTGATAGATTCGATTTAAATGCTGTGTCCTTGAATTCTGACAAAAGATTTTTTTCTCCCTAAGTTGCCTGAAAATTACTCGATTCACAGTCACACTGGGGCATGTAATGCCTACCACCTAAAATGCAGTTAAAATAACTAAAAATTATGAATGGCAGTGCTTGTGTGCATGAAGCTCTGAAGTCATTGCCAAGGCGAGTGTGGTGGCCCATCTTGGTGGTCGGCTTAAGGCACCTGGGAAGAGGAGCCTAGATGAAGAACTGCTTCCATCTGCTTGGCTGTGTGTCTGTGGGCATTTTATCCATGGTAATTGATGTTGGAGGGTTCAGCCCACTGTGGGTAGTATCATCCCTAGACTGGTGGGCATGGGCTGCCTAAGAAAGGTAGCTGAGTATGAGCCTAAGATCAGCCTGGTAGCAGTATCCCTCCATGCCCTCTGCTTCAGTGCCCATGGCCAGGTTCTTGTCTTGAGTCCTTTCCCCACCTTCCTTTCCTCAGTAGTGGGAATAGTGGATGGTCACCTGGAAGTGTGAGATAAAATAAGTCTTCCCTGAGAGTCTTTTGACCAGAGAGCTTTACTGAAGTACCAGGATGGGAACTTGGACAGTGATCGACATGGATTCTCAAGTCACACTCCCATCCTGTGCTACAGAGTGGCTCCGTCTTCTTGTGACCGTGTTTGTGTAATTTTGGTACTAATGGGAATGCCTGTCTTCGTTTCACTTTGAGTCAGAGGCTGGGCTCCGATGGATTTGCTTGCACGGACTTCTTTTATTCTTATAGCAATCTCATGCCATGGGTGATTTTATTATCATTAGCTCAGAGACTCCCAGCCAAAGCTTGCAGTGGGTCTGCAGCATCCTCACCTTAGCTATTCTGGTAAAGCTGAGGTATAATCAGGAGAAATAAAATTCCTGAATCCCAACCCCCAAATAGAGAGGTATAAACACAGGTTTAGAAACGCCAGCTTGCCAGTGATGGATGTGCACAAATACTTCAAGGCTTGTGATAACCGCAGGGTGCTGTCATGGATACAGAGTGTACTGTACTCCCTGTGAAGGGAGGCTTGTGTTTCCCCTACAGCCAGGGCAGCCCAGACTCTTTATTTCCTGAGCCATAACTGACTAAAGGCATTTGTAACTTCTGTTTTCCATGAGATACTTTAAGGTTGCAAAGAATTTGGGTGATTTCTCTCTGAAGGGGAAGTTGGTGAGTGAGAACGTTCAAAGTTACAATACACATCAAAGGTGTGGCACGGTTAATGTCCCTCAGTCACTGGGGAGGTCGTCATTAAGGGGACTCCCTCTTGCTCAGTACTGATCCAGAGAGATGGGTAGCAGATCTGTGCTCTGTCGGACCTGTGGTTAGGAGCTGGCTGGGGGACCAATCTGAGGTAGGGACAGCTGTGACTCTGTAGGAGCTTCGGCAGCAGGTGTGCCAGAGAGGGCTGTCACCCTGAGGACCTGCTGCTGTCCATGCTGACTTCTGACATGACGGCAGAAATCTCTACTCAGCTTTTCCATGTGCTCAGATATTATGGTGAAGACCCAGCAGGCAAAGGGATGGCTCTACTCACAAAAGCCTAGAGGGAAAAATTCAGTTTTAGACACAGTGTTTATTCTCCACTTTTGATATTATTCTCTACGTGGCAGGAACTCTATTAGTATGGTTCATCTGCTTGTCTGCCCTTGGCTGGCTTCACACTATTGAAGGATAAGGAAGAATTAATCTCCATACAAAAACTTTCTCACCTTGTCTATTCTTCCTCCTGTGAATGAGTTCATTGATATTTGTAAATGGAGACTGTTCCTTCTTTTCCCAACTGTTCAGACCCAAATAATCACACAGAAACTATATTAATTACAACACTGCTTGGCCAATAGCTTAGGTATATTCCTAGCTAGCTCTTACATCTTAAATTAAGCCATTTCTATTAATCTGTGTATCACCACGAGACTGTGGCCTACCAGAAAGGTTCTGGTGTTTTGGCGTCTTTCTCCTTCAGAAGCTATGTGGTGTCTCTTTAACTCTGCTTGCTCTCTCTATCTGTCTCTTCCAGCCTGGCTATATTCTGTCCTGCCATAGACCAAAGCAGCCTTATTCATTACAAAAGTACATCTCACATCATCCATGTTTATAGACAGAGAACTAAGGCTGGTCCTGGTTTGGAAGTAATAAAGCAAACGTCAGCTCACATCTGTCTGAACTGAAAGTCAAGGTTCTTGACTAGTGTGCAGTGAAGAAAAATGGGGCGGACTCTCCCCAGATGGAGGACAGTGCTTGTTAGAGAAGGGCGTGGCTGTCTGGGTATTGAGGAGATAAAAACTGTGCTGAGTTCTTTATATATTTTGGAAATTAGCCCTTTGTCTGATATGGGGTTGGTGAAGATCTTTTCCCATTCAGTAGACTGCCTTTTTGTCTTATTGACTGTGTCCTTTGCTTTACAGAAACTTCTCAGTTTCAGGAGGTCCCATTTATTTATTGTTGCTCTCAGTGTCTGTGCTACTGGGGTTATACTTAGGAAGTGGTCTCCTGTGCCCATGCATTGAAGACTACTTCATACTTTCTCTTCCGTTAGGTTCAGTGTGGTCAGATCTATATTGAGGTCTTTAATTCATTTGGACTTGAGTTTTATACATGGCGATAGGTATGGATCTATTTTCATTCTTCTACATGTTGACATTCAGTTATGCCAGCACCATTTGTTGAAGATGCCTTCTTTTTTCCATTTTATAATTTTAGTTTCTTTGTCAAAAATCAGGTGTTCATGGGTGTGTGGATTAGTATCTGGGTCTTCAAATTCGATTCCATTGGTCAATGTCTCCACATACTAAGCAAGAGTTACATCCTAACCCTCTTTTTCACTTTTCAATTTGAGGTAGGGTATCACTAAGTTTTCCAGCCAGGCTTTGAACTTTCAGTCCTTCTGCCCCAACCTCCTGAGTGGCTGGGATTGCAGGTCCGTCCTCCCAAGCCAGCCTGGCTACACAGCCTACTTTGGATTCCTACAATGAGTGACTGATACAGCTCTATGTCACCCTCATTTTGTCGATAAGACAGTTGAGGTTCACCAAGGTTGGCAGCCCTGCCCCCAAACCATTGGTGTAGAGTAACAAGGCTGGTAGACAAGGTTTGTGCTCACAGACCCTGTGCCATCCTGCAGCCCCAGGCTGATGCATGCTCTCAGTGGGAAGAGGGAACATGCTTCCTTTTGGCTATAAGAATGCATTTAACAGCTTTTCTTTCCCTGTCAAAGCTCTCCAGATTGGCTGCTTCACCGGATGCAGAGGGCAGCATGAGCATTCCACTCGCGTTGGCTTTTTCAGTTTACTCATCAGCAAGAGATAAGGAGATCCTACCGGGGCCGGGACCTTTTCCTGTCAAGATTCTGAGACTATATCTTTATTTGTGCTGTAACACTTTTTTTTTTTTTTTTTTTTTTTTTTGGTGAGACAGTTTTTGCTGCATTTGCTCTAGCCAGCAACTCACTATGTAGTCCAGGCTGGCCTCAAACTAATGGCTCTTTGCCTGCTTTATCCTCCCAAGTGCTGGGATTACAGGTGTGAGCACTCCCAAACTGGAGTAACTGGTAGACTCTGAAAATGAGAATTTGAAGAAGCAATCAGATATAAAGTTGCTGCAGATATGCTCTGCTTCATCCACAGCCCAGGAGCCCAGGATTCTGCTGAAATGAATCCATCCCGAAAGCTTGGCCACAGAATAACAAACAGTGAAAGGTTCAGTCCCTGCTGATGCCTGCAGTTCCAGGCAAGCTGTTAAAGGATGCTCTGCCCAACATTTTCCTGTGTGAATATGGTCTCTGGGCTTTTGTGCCACACCCATCCCCCTTTTCCTTCCCAATTCATTGGGTCACTCGTGTGCTAAGCAGCCACTCTTTGTGAGGTGGCAGTCAAGAGAAAGGACTGGATAGGACCCTGTGGTGAATACACACACACACACACACACACACACACACACACACACACACACACACACACGTATGTATGTATATATAAAACAAATAAAGCTTGCCCCAGAATCAGAGTGTGGAGTGAGCCACTAGTTAGCCACAGACGCCAGGCAGGGGTGGTACATACTTTTAATCCCAGGACTTGGGAGGCAGAGTCAGTTGGATCTCTGTGAGTTCAAGGCCACCCTGGGCTACATAAAATAAATTCAGTCTAAAAGAGAAACAGAGCCAGGCAGTGGTGGCTCACACCTTTAATCTCAATACTTGGGAATCACACACCTTTAATCCTAACTCTGGGGAGGTGGAGACAGGAAGGGCTATGATGGGCCTATGGCTGGGCAGAGAGAGGAATATAAAGTGGGAGGAGACAGGAGCGCAAGGCATTCAGTCTGGGGATTCATAGAGACAGGATCTTGCCCTCTTGGTTCTGAGGATTTCGTTGAGGTAATAACTAGTGGCTGGCTGCTCTGCTTCTCTGACCTTTCAGCTTTTAGTCCCTAATAGCTGACTCCAGGTTTTTATCATTAAGACCAATTAGAGTTTGTGCTGCAGGGCCACAAGGCTTCAAATGTGAAGGATTCTGGGAGAATACTGGGCAGTGGCAGGAACCTGGGAAAGCCTCCTGGGTGAGCAGCCAGTGAGTTATTTAAACTTTTTCTTTGGCTTATGTTTCTGATAATAGACAGATGTGGTTAATGATAAGCCGGTAGAGTATCAGTTCTCCAGAGAAAACATGCATATGCTTTATATATGCTTTTAAGAGATGATGCCCATACAAAAAATACACAGCAAATAATTCGCAGATAGTGATCAAATGTAAATGCTTTTCCCTGTGAAGTCAATGGACACAGGCAATTCATTTGTTGCGGAACATGTTTGCTAACCTTCCCATCTCCCGCGCTGAGCCAACCTATGGTTACAATTCACAAGCGAGCATATGTCCCAAGCAAGTGTTCATTAATATTTTCGTTTATATTAGTGGAGGCATAAGGTGATGCTGTCATGTTTAGTAAGACAAGACTGAAAATGGAAACAGGGCAGGATGTTGCTGTGCACGGGATTTCACTGTGCACCAGCGGCATCCTTTGGCACAGTTCTGCTAAACTGGATTACACGTCTTGATGACTTCCCGAGTGTTGACCCGCAGTTCGTGCCACCTGCAGTTATAGACACACTCACTTTTAAGTATCCTCTCCACTATTAAAATTCTTCATCCTCTCTGTGCAGCAGAGGTTGGCATTACACTCACGATCCTTCTGCCCCTGCCTCCAGAAGACTGAGGCTACAGAAATGGGCTGATGTTCTTATCTTACGCAGTGCTGGGGACCAAACCTGGGGAAAAGTGACTTCTAGGTAATTGAGTTACAACCCCACCCCCTCCATCACTTCCTTAAACCCAGACAACCATCCAGACAATGGATCAAGCTTACCAAGTCCCCAAATATTTCTCAGTTGATTCTTATGAATTAGTAGAGACGTGCCACTAGATACAGTCATGAGTATCCCTACCACAAAACTTCCTCTAGTACCACAATTTAAGGTTTCTCAAGTCCATTATACAAATGGACAGCATTTACATTTAACCTCCGAACTACCTTAAAGTCAGCTTTGGGTTACTTTCAACCCCTATACACTGTGAACACTGTGCAGAGAGTTGTCATGTCGCTAAGGCAACAACAACAAAGAAGGAGATTTGCATAGTGTAGATACAGTATGTTGAATAGTTCTGATCAGTGGTTGACTGAATTCTCTGATTCATCCAGTGGGCATGAGGACAGACTGTATGACCTCCCTGACCTGTGCCCTTTGTCATCCTGACACACTTCCATTCTCCCCTCTCTTTAAAAGAAACGATTCATTTCTGTTGATCTGTATGTTTGGGAACGTAGGTGTATTTGTGCCCCCAGAGGTTAAAAGAGGGCGTGGATTCCCTTAGAGCGAGAATTTCAGGAAGTTGTGAGTTGCTCCATGACGTGGGTGCTGGGGACAGAACTCAGGTCCTTTACAAGAGCAGCAGGGTTCTTAGCCACTAAGCCATCTCTCTAGCAACCATGCCCATCCCTTTCCACCGAGAGGCATGAAGGTTGCATGTCCACGTGTACAGAGCTGTAGCTGGTGACTCGGTAACTCACTGACTCATTAGTATTGTACCATGGATGTGCCTGTGTCAGGGATGGTGCTGGAAGATGTGAATGGAAAAAGGGAATTAGATCAAGTGCTGGTTTTGTAAAACGTAGTCATATCACACTGGGGGCTCTCATTGACAGTCCTTTTAGATCGAGGCTTGCTTTGTTCTACCATGTCTCTTCCAAGCTTTGTACTGATCGACTCTACTGCTCCACCCTAGGCACACCATAAGCCTTTGTCAATAGTCTTGTATGTTTGCCATTGTATATATTTGTATGTCTATCTATATGTGTGTGTGTTTCTAGTGGTCTCTTCATTAGTGCATCTCTAGTACACTTATTTATTATGTATATGTGTGAGGGGTACATACACACCACAGTGGGAGGGCGGAGGTCAGGTCAGAGGACAATGTGTGCTAGTTGGTTCCTTCTTTCCCACCATGCAGTTCCCAGGAGACCAGTCTCAGGTTGTCAGGCTTGGCAGCAAGTGGTTTACCCCCCGCCCCGCGTCATCTTGCCAGCCCTTGTATAAAATTGCTTTAAAGTATTTTGTTTATTAAAACACGGTGCAGTAGGATGCGTACTTCTTTGCATAATTCTCATCTCATTTTGTTCTGATCTCATTTGTCGTTTATCTGGCTGCATGGCACATTGTTTTAGTCCCTGCTGTGAACATACGATAATTTAATCAATATTTCCCCACTGATAGGCATTTGCTAGTTTCGGTGTTTGCTTCCTCTTTGAAGAATGCTGTAATAAACATCTATCTTTGGACACTGAAACTTTTATTTTTCTGTAGGACAGAATCACACTATCGGAGCTCCTGGGTTGGATAGTATGTATGTTTTTAATTTTAATAGATTTATCCATATGGCTTTTTAGCAAGAATTCCCCTTCCTTGCATTAATAAGCACGGGAGAGTTTTCCATCATCTGCTGTGGCCGTGGGTCTTAACTCTCTTTTTAATTTTTGCTGGGACACGAGTGTGAACTCATAATTCCTTCCTTTCATTTGCATTTCTCTGATTACCAGTGAATCTCAGTATGTTTTCATGTATTTATTGTCTATTAGGCTTGTTCGTTGATGAATTGCCCATTTGTAGCCTTTGTTCATTTTGCCACGGGATTGCTTCTATTTCTCAATTGGTGAGAGTTCTTTGTGTGGCGTGCGTAGCAATTTACTACCTGTTATCTGCATGGGAAATGCTTTTCCGAATCCGTTTCCTCTGTGAACTTGAGAAGTACAGCCTTTAACTGCAGTGACGCAGGTTATGGCTAATAGTTGCGTAGAGTGGGGCCAGCACTTGTTCGTATAGAGATGTACGTAGATGCATCGAAATTAGCATTCCCTCTCTCGCAGTGCACAGATATCCTCTCTCTCCTTCAAGCAGATATTATTTTTATGCATGGATGTTACATATAAGTATACTTAGATTGTTCTTTAACCCACATGAATTTATTCTTTATGTGGCATGGGATAGTAACCTAACACCATATTTATATTTTAATGGACACATAGCAAGTGTACATATCCTATCGCGGAGTCCTGCATGCTGTTTCCATACAGGTAGACAACCTGTGCTGATAGAAATGGATAAACAGACTGCCAATCACTTCAAACAATTCACTGTTTCTTAGGGTGAGAATATTAAAAGTCTCTGCAAGTCATTCCTAAAACCGTGATACAGCAATGCTGTCTTCAGTCATCCTCCTGTGCCCCAGGACACCAGGAATCCTCCAATCTAACCTTGTACTCACTGTCCATATCCTTTTAATTCAAAGTCATTTGTGTGTGGTCATTTACCAAGTAAGCCATCCTTTTCTCATTGAATATAGATGCATCTTCTGCCACACTTTAAAAATCTTATAGTTATTAGGACATATTTTAGTATGGTCTTTTTTTTCCACTGACTATTTTTTTTCTATTCTTGTCCTGGGCATATTCCCAAAGGACTTTATATGAGACACTTGTTCATCTATGTTCATTGCTGCTCTAGTCACAGTAGCCAGGAAATGGAAAAGGTCTCGATATCCATCAATTGATGAATGGATAGTGAAAATGTGGTCCATATACACAGTGCGATTTCATCTGGCTCTAAAGAAAAATTAAATTATGAAATTTGCAGGGAAATGGATAGATCCAGAAAAAGCTTATATATGTATGTATAGGTTGATATGGGTGTGTCCTTGTGTGCATTCAGGTGTGAATTCATGTGTGTACATGCATGTGGAGGACAGAGTTCCATGTCAAATGTCCGCTTCCGTTTTCCCCACCTTTGGCAGAGGTCTTTCAAAGAGACCAATGCACTCCAGGGATCCTCCAGTTTCTGTCTCCCCAGAGTTGGGACTGTAGACATACACTACTGTGCCTGGGGTTACATGGATGCAGGAGTTACCGACTAAGTCATTGCAAGAAAAAAGTCAGTCTTGGAATTCTTGATGCTCTTCATTCATATGAACAGAAGATGATTTCACTTTCAAAGAACAAGAAAGACGCTATTCATGTTTTAATAGGAGTGTCGTTACATTCTGCACTTATATGTCTAATTTTGACATTTTATGTTACATTTCCCTAACGAAGAACCTAGCTTCACTTTTCAGATCTATTTTATGTCATCTAATTAGATTTTATAAATTTATTCCTACAGACCCCGTGACTTTCTTGTTAAAGTTGATATATCTTATCGTTCTTCCAATTCGTACTCTTTCCTACTGTTTCCATCCTTAGGTTCTTGTTATTAAAATATGCAGAATCCAGTTCTCCTTTTTAACATCCTTGAACTTCATCATATTTCTTAGTAGAGAATACTTAGGAGCTACCTACTGTATGCAGACTTTTTTTTTATCTTGTTTTAGTGAGAACCACTGAGAACACAACCCCTATGCTGATTATATATCAAATATCCAACTTATCGTATATTTACATTATTATTGATAGCAGTTGCAAAGTTACAGTTATGAAGTAGTAACAGCTAATTTTATGTTTGGGGGCCAGCACAACATGAGGAATTGTATTGAAAGGTTGCAGCATTAGGAAGGGTGAGAACCACTGCCTAAGGATATGTGGATTGATATGTTAATGATGGTGGGCATCTGTAATACCAGCTTTTAATGTATTTTTAAACCATGATATTTGCTAACTTCTGCTAAATGGTTTTTAAAATCAGATTTCTGTTTAATTCTTATGTTTTAAGTTTGTTATTTTAGTGTGTGTGTGAATGTGTGTGTGTGTGTGCACCCACATGGGGCAAGCTAGGTATATATGTGTGCCCACAGAGGCCAGAAAAAGACATGAGGTTTCTTGAAGCTAGGATTACAGGCAGTTGGGTCACCAGATGTTGGTGTGGGAGTCAAGCTCTGGTTCTCTAGAAGAAGAGGACGAGCTCTCCATCGCTGAGGTCTACATTCTCAGTTCTTAGCTTTTGCTTCATTTTCTAAGTTGGCAAATGGTTTTTCAAGTGTCTTTTCTGCTCATAGTAAAGTCATCCGAGAATTCCATTTCTTTGCTGTCAATTGGATGCCTTGGAG
Organism: Chionomys nivalis; assembly: GCF_950005125.1. Lineage (NCBI taxonomy): Eukaryota > Metazoa > Chordata > Mammalia > Rodentia > Cricetidae > Chionomys > Chionomys nivalis. Next base: position 11,320,937 of record NC_080106.1, on the reverse strand, counting down.
TTAATTCTCTTAACCATAAATTCAGCCTCTACAGACGTACAGGAGTCTCCTCAGAGGGAAGAAGAACAGCAAATTAAACCACAGGGGTGATTCTTAATTAAAGAAATGCAAGAAATAATGATCCACAGCTAAACCTAAAGCACAACTCTCTCGAGATCACAGGCAGTCTACACCCTGCTGTAGGAACCAAGCCGATGAGAACATGTGGGCCATATGGGTGGAAGTCCATGGGTCTCAAGTGGCCCATTGCATGTGGCCCTATAGACTGGGGTTCTTTCTGATGCAGGCAGGGGGTAGAATGCCACACTTTCAGGAACTAGATAAACTTATGGGGAAGCACAGAATGGATCGGGGACATTGAGAGAAGAGCCAAGGTTCTTGTCAGTAGAATACAATTCCATGGAGGGGAACAAAAGGGACAGCTTTGCCCATCACTGCTGAAAATGCACCTGCCATTTAGTGTCTTGCTGATAGAGGTTACACACCAAAAAATAAACAGAACAGGAGACTATGGTTGTTTAATTTCATTTCTCTTTTTTTCTCTCATTGCTCCTCCAACTCCTCCTGTATGCCTCCATCCAACATAGCATCACAACTCTTCTTCCCTGCTTCCTCCTCCTTCTTCCTCCTCCTACTTTTCTCTCTCTCCCCCCTCTTCTTCTGCTTCTCCCATTCTCCTTACCCTACTCCTTCCAACCCACAGTATCCAATCAGTGCTACCCATATATGCTTAAGTGTAGGATGTCATCCACTGGAGCATGGACACATTGCTGAAGAAAAGCTGACTGCCTCTCCCAATTGTGAATAGCTTTTAATAGGTTGGCTTGGTCTTGTGTAGGTCTTGTGCAAGCAGCCAGAGCATCTGTGGGTTCCTGAAAGCATCAGTCCTCCCGTGTTTAGAAGACACTATTTTGTAGTGATCTCCCTCTTTATTCTGTGACATTTATTGAGCCTTGGAAGTGATGGGATGTGATTGGTATAGGCACCCCATTTGGGTCCTCACACTCCACAACCACTTGCTTCTGCACTTCGAACAGTTGTGGCTGTATTATCGGCTGCACAGTGAAACTTCCCTGAGGGTGACAGGGGTGCTTCATTATGAGCAGATGGATATGTATTTAGAAGGCAACCTGATGCTGTGTGAGGACTGTTTCTTTTGAGCAAGCCTTGTCTCTGTGACCAGTCCATACCCTCTGACCATTCCCAGTGCTCTGGACCAATTATCCCACTTGGAAGAGTGCTTTCTGAAGACAGGGAACAATGACCTAGAGAGGCATGGCTGCTGCTCGCAGAGCATTTGTCATTGGGAATAGTTTGGAAACCTATTCAGTCATCTTTTTTTTTATTTTTAATTTACCAATTAATTTATATTTGATGCCTTCCATGTACCAGATAAAGTGCCAGGTGAGGGAAATAAAATCATAAACAGGTGAGACATAGTCTCTACCTTCATACTTTTCTTTCTTTATTTGAGTTTGAGATAAGTGATTAGTAATCAAACAAATTAGCCAAGTACAGGCTGTGGGAGTGTTGCCAGGCACTCCCCAGACTCCCATACCTATGCTGCAGACCTGGAACATCCCAGTAATGTGTAAGTACCAATTTGGCAGACCTAGGATGAGGCTAAGGCTGTGCAGTTCAAAGGAGTTCCCATGGTAGTCCAAGAACCATTCTTTGAGGCCTGACAAGGTCGTGGGGAATTCAGATGGATAGGAAGCAGGTTGGAGGCAGTGGTTTGCAGACAGGGGAGTCAACACACATCTCTCTGCAGAAAGGCTTTAGAAGTATGTGTTATGGTGACCAGAGACCAGCCCTGTGAACTGGAAGAGCCGGTCCTGGGTATCACTGTTGGAACCCTGAGTTGTCTGGGCAAAAGGGAAGCCTGAAGATGGTGAGAAGAGACAAAGAATGGAGGTCGTGGAGTGGACTCAGGCTCCTGTGAAGGGAGAAAATTTCAAGGGAGATTCATATTGATTAGTAGTTTAAATTACACACACACACACACACACACACACACTAGTTGCCTACGGGACAGAATACAGTGACATGAGATACTGGTGTTGACTGGAACCTTGAGATGGGGCGAGGCATAGAATCCAAGATGAGTCTGGTAAGGTGGGCCAGGTCAGGCCATTTTCCAGAGGTCCCTGGTACCCTCCTAGATTCTATTTACAGTGTTCATGTTGGTAAAGGGGCTGATGTCCACCTCTGTTACCCTTAATTATAATTCTACCCTTTGAGAAATATCCCAACTCACTGACTATGCCAATCCATCCAGTCTGGAAGCCCCTATAGATATCAGACTAGGCTTAGGCAGGACTCACTATTAGAAGAGGTGAGTTTCTATGGAGACCAGAGCAGCAAGGTGTGGTCATTGTCAAGCACAAACAGCTGGAATCCACAAAGACACTTGGTGGCTAAGGAAGTTCAAAAGACTGCCCACTGGCTCGGGTGGGCCATCCCTGCTTTGCTTTAAGGTTCTTCCTCCCAGATTTTTGCCTGAGTGCTAAGTACCCCCTTCTCTTATCGTATAATCCTGGTCCTAGCTCTTTCCCGGGTGCCTAGAGCTCACTGTGCCCGGTTCTACTTTCTAATCCATTTCTTCCTGATTCCACCTTGATGAAGGCATTGCCTCATTTTATAATAAGATTCAACTGCATGTATTCAAACTTGGGGTCTAAGGCTCAAAGAGTTCCAGGGAGGTGGGGGCAAGGATACTTGTCAAGCTTGCCATCAGGAATTGCTATGCCCAGTAAGTCCACAGAAGGAAGAAAGGGGAGATCAAAATCAACTCAGACCAGTTTTATTCCACAGAAACTATTTGCTCAACCAGAGCCGACCACATGCCAGGTCGTTCTGGCAGTGCTGGGAAGACGCACGGGAACACACTGTGACCAAGAGCAAAGGCCTGCTCTCCAGGAGCTTCTGGGGGAGTCCAAAGAGAGAGACGGAAGTGGAGTTCTCACCTGCTCATCGCATTTACTGCAGCCTCATGCACAACAGCTAAGGTAAGGAGCCAACTTAAGTGCCTATCAGCAGAGGACTGGGTAAAGAAAAGCTGGCATATGAATGCAATGGAATTTTTCATTCATAAAGATGTTAGGTCATTTGTCGGAAAATGAATACAGCTGCAGATAATCCTATTAAGTGAATTAAGCCAGTTTCAGAAAGACCAATGTATGTTTTCCTCTCATTTATGCATTCTAGATTTTATTATCTGTAGGTAAATAGTACCTGTATCTATGTCATGAAAGTTGAAGAGAAACTGCCTTGGGGTGCAAAGGGGACTTGAGGGGGAGGGCCAAGAAAGGGGGGTTTGTGGGGCTGTAGGGGCCATGTTCCAAATGCATTATAAACTTCGTGAAAATAGTGTTACATGATCCGGTTTAATAAATCAAGTAGAGATTATCTTTGGAATAAGAGCGAAATGAGAAGTGACAGGTTCAAAGGAAGGAGGGAAAGACAAGGGGCATTTGCAGAGAGAGGCAACGAATCCCCATGAAACCCAAACTTGGGGGCTGAGGTTCGAAGAGGTCCCGGAAGAACCCTGAGCTGACAGCGTCAGGTATCTGTGAGAAGCAGTGAAGTGGGAAAAGCAAGGGGACTGAGGACACACTGGCGTCTTGTCTGGGCCAGCCGACAGCCATTCAAGGGTGGGGATGCGGCGTGGAAGACATTGCATGTGTGTGACAGTCTCTCCATGGCTGCAGCATCAGGACCAACAACCATTAAAGGAGAAAGATTGGTAGTAGCCGGGATAGGAAATTTCCTTTTCCTTCCACTCCGGCCAAAGCTGGAGCTCCTTCTGCCAGGTTCCTCTGTAGAAGCAGCACGAGGTGGTGGAGATACAGATTCAGAGGGGAGAGGAAGAGACCCGCCCCCTGCCAGCGCGCATGCGCTCTCACAGCACCGGCACACACCTGGGGCTGCTGATAATGTGCTTGATTATCTTTGTTCTCCCAGGCTCCTCTGAGTTCACAGTTCCTATCTGCATACTTTCCTGAGCGTTTTTATGATTATCGCTCATCTTTACACTTTGCTCCATTATTGAAATGAGCCCGAGGTAGACAGGAAAGTGCCAGCTGGGTTGGCAGGGTGGAGGTGCAGCAGGGAGGGGTGTCTGGCTGCTCTGGGTCTGCCAGTGGCCCCAGGTGGCCTGCTTAGGTTCCCCCCTCCTTTGGCTCGACAAAGACTTATGAGGGCAGGGGTGGCAACCCAGTGGTAGTGCTTGCCTAACCATGTGTGAGGTCCTTGATTTCATTCAAGGCACAATAGTAAAAGGTAACCCCCATGCACCACTGCTCTACCTACATCCTATGCCCACCCTTTGACAACATGATGCAGACTTGAGAACCATTCAAAACAAACAAGATATCTACGAAAATTAAGGTTGGGATCTTGCATTAGGTAGGTCAGTTGTTCGGTGTCACAGGTCGGCCGCACCTACGTCTAGAGACAAGGTGACCAGTAAACAGAAAAGGTGGTAGCTTCAGGGTAGCTTCACTACATGAACCTTGAGTCCCACCCATGCCTGCAATGCGCCAGGCAGTGCCTCCTGGGTAGCGTGAGCCACAGGATGGGTTTTCTGCACATTTCAGAGTGTGGGCCGTGTAGCAACCTTCTTGTCTGAGAGTGGCATCAAGCTTTGGCAATGCTGGCAGATGTGCGTCAGCCTGTGCAGTGGAGGCTAATGACAGCACTGTTCATCTTGTGTGCAGCTTACAGCTTCTGTCCTGGAGGCCACGTCTGCGCCGGTTCCATTTAGTTCTCATAGCTCTTGTTCACCTGCCACATCCCAGAGATAGATCCTGTCCTTGAGGCTGGCATGAGGCATCTGCCAACAGATGCCTTGAAGATACCAAGTGGGTTCAAGAGCCCGCAGAAGGGTCCTACCTGACACTCACCTGTAAGACCATCTTCTGGTCATGGCATTCCTGTCACGGCCATGCCACACGCTCAGGCTGTTTTTCTCTGCTGGAGACAGTTTCTTCCAGAGACTTCTGTGCAAAGTGGATGGCATCACTCTAACTGCTCCACACAGCTGGCCCTTCCCCGCAAACCCCGCCACAGCTACTCCACTCTGCCTGGGGCCACTGCTGTCTACCAGTCTTTGGCACAGGGACACAGCTGTCTACTAAGCCCAAAGGGAGGACAGCATCTCATCTTCATCTATCACCTACCGCTTCTTCCACCAGGGGCCCCTCCCTCGCTCATCAGGTGGGAGGCCATAACCAGCACCCGGTATATCCATTTGCCATTCATTCACAGGGTTGAACTGATTGCTGGATCCGTATGTTCAAGTTTCCGATGGGTTTGCACGAAACCCTCGGATCCGAGTCTCCCTGGTGTTGTTCATTTGGACTTGAGCTGAGAGCATTTAGTATTATTGACTGTGTTTTTATATGTGCTAACAAGACTGCAAACACCCAGCGGGCAGGATCTGTTGCTTATCCATCTCTCCGCTCCCAGGCCCAGGAGCTGAACACAGGGAATTATCAATGGTAAGGTGCGTGGGAAGTACAAGCTGACTGACTGTTGTACCAGCCACAGGAGCTGAGTGGGTTTAAGCGTGGCTGTGGTATTCTCCTATCTCTGCCTCTTCAGTTGTAACAATAGATCAAGGCAAGACTTCAATTATCCTCTGCTTTCCCTCCTGAGCACTCCTTTCTGTTGGTTCTATTGAGAAAGCCTGGTGACAGAAAGTGAGATGCCGAGAGAGACAGAATGCTTTCGGGGCCTCAGGAAAGCCGTGCGCCACGAAGGACATATTTCAATGAAGTTATTTTCCACCAAGGCTAATATTGTGCTTCAGTACTTCAGGCTCCAGCGAGCTCATCAACAATGTTGCCTTTAATTTTACCATTTGTACCCAGTCATATGTTACTCTCGATGTTTCTGTCTGGCTCCTTCTCATCAGAGGAATGTTAGAGTTTCCATTGTCTTTGAAAAATGGCTTCGAGACGGACCTGCTTGAATATCCGTCATGTTTAATTATCTCCTTCATCACGCTCCCTCCATTGTCTGATCAAGAATAAAGTGTTCACAAATTCATTAAGAAATGGAATTTGTGTGAAGAAATTGTGGGAGGGGAAGTGTACATCAGGCCGAGGGATGGACACCTCTCTCTCTGATTTAGTCCTTGTATAACTTATGGTGGTTTTGCCCAAAGAGTACTGGGTTCATTTCTTGGACCAGCCTGTAACTGAATCCACATAGCCAGGGTGGTGACTGTGACTCACCACAGAAGAGAACTTCATTGTGTCAGAGTTCCCAACTCTAGAACACCTGGAGATTGGTATTATACCCCGTTGGGGTGGTTGATTTTAACTGTTGGCGTGACATAGTATAGGGCCACCTAGGAAAAGAGTGCCAGTGGGGGATTGTCCTGATCAGGTCGGCCACTGGGCATGTACATAGGGGATTGTCTTGATTGATATGGGGAGGGCCTAGAGCACTGTGGGCAGTGCCATTCCCTGGGTTTGGATCCCGGGCTGTATGGAAGGAGGTGAGGCCAGTGGTGGGTGTGTCTCCTTTCATTTGTCTCTTCTCTTGCCTGTGAATATGATGCAATGAGCTGCCCTGAGCTCCTGCCACCTTGGGTTCCTGCTGTGATGGACTGTGACCTGGAATTGTGGGATAATATGAATCCTTTCTCCTCTTTGGTTGCTTTGGGTCAGGGTATTTTATCACAGCGACAGAAATGAAACTAGAGTGCCCACCTAGTCCTAGCCCGCTGAACCCACTCTTTTGGCTGGGGCTCAATGCCTGGGGTGTGGAACATTTTCATAGCTCCCAGGAGAATCCACACTGCACCTAGAGAGTAAACTAAGAGACCTGGACATGGAAGGAGCAGTTTGTTCTTGGCAATGTATTCTAGAGACAGCTTCAGTGGCTGACGGTTGGCGGTTATAGTGTCACTGGTATCACTGGGTTGAGCCCCCGGGTGTTTGTAAGCATCCTTCAATGCACAAGCCAAACCCCATAAAACAGTTCCACCAAGTGCCAAATGTCAAATCACTAAAGTTCAAAAAGCTTTCGCTTAAGCATTAGAAAGCCACACATGAGCTTGTGCACACATATGCAGTATCATGTGAGCCTGTGCACACATATGCAGTATCATGGGTGTGTCTGAGAGCCACATGTGAGCCTGTGTGCACATAATGCAGTATCACAGGAGTGTCTGAGAGCCACACGTGAGCCTGTGTACACATATGTAGTATCATGTGAGCCTGTGCACACAATTGCAGTATCACGGGAGTTTCTGAGAGCCACACGTGAGCCTGTGCACACATACAATGTCATGGGAGTGTCTGGGAGCCACGTGTGAGCCTGTGTGCACACATATGCAGTGTCATGGGAGTGTCCATTGGCACCCTTTCATATTAGTTTAATGTCTGTGATTCTCAAAATCGTTGTACACATGCACTGGGCTGATTTCCATCATGACCTCTTTGGGGGAATACTGCCATTATCTTGGTTATATGTGTCAGGAAACTGAGGTCGAGGAACTGCATGACCGCCCAGGGACACACCTTCAGTTTTGGATCTGGTTCCTTTTCCTAGCAAATATGCCCAAGGGGCACACTCTTCTGGTTTCATCTCAACTGGTGGCTGAGATTGTCACCAACTGCTGCCTCAGAATTCTCAACACCGTGCTCTCGGCAGCCCTGGGTAATATTTAAAACCTGCTTGCTAGGGCCGATTTCTGAATTATGACAATCTGTCTAAGGAGACACTGAGGAGAATCCTTAGGAGTCAGAGGACCCTTGAACCGCAGGTGTTCAGACAATCTGTTCAGGAAATCACAGCCAGCGTTAGCATTGTTCCCTCCTGCCCGTGCCTATGAGGGAGAGACTGTCTCCCTTGCTGTGCTATTTCTTTTAACTTTATCAGTGAGCTTGGCTCCCACCATATGCCTTTCATTGATATTCGGAGGGATTGAATTGTGGTCTTCATTTGGTGCAAAGTAAATATTTCACCATCTTCCCGAGGTCGCTAGGATCTCCCTCCTGAATCTGAGACACGAGATAATTATGAGAACAGGTTGAACGATGAGTCACGAAACAGGCGGGACAAGAGTCGGTGTGCATTAAAGCTGGTAGAGTGGAGCAGCCAGGGCCCGCAGCCCTGTAAAACCCCTGGCACAATGAATAGTGACACGCACAATTAAATGCCTAATGCCCAGGAGAAAGCCGAGTGGGAGGGAAGAGAGCAAAGGGAGAAAATGCAAGCACAATTAGACAGCAGCTCCTCTGTCTTCCTGGGAGGCCGATGATGGAGACACCGCGGGCAATCGGCAGATGCTCTCGGAGGCTGAAGCACCTGTTCAAAGAGTGGCCCGAGGAAGATACCATGAGTACCAGGCCAGCCTTGGTTACAGAGTGAAACTGTCTCAAAACAAAGCAATTTTTTTCCCTTTCCTGAGTTTCTTTAAAATAAACAGAGACCCAGGCTCCTGCTGGGCGTCATGGCCCATGGGTATCTGCAGGATCCATTTCTATCGTCAGCAGAGACCACATCAGATAATTGCCCAGTGTGATCTTAGTGGTTGCACGCTGTGACTTTGGACTGTCTTGCGCGTGTGCCAGAGGCACTCCATGTGTGGCTGCGCAGATATTCAGTTCTCTGCTTCTGTTGTCCCGGGGAGTAGGCAGTGTCCAGGCGTCCTCCCCTGTTGCATGGGCTTGATAACAGCAGGATTCATAGTTTTCTCTCCTCCCACAGAACTTGGCAATGGATGCCAGGAAGAGCATCCACGGCTGTCTTCAAGTTCTGGTGCTAGCTGTGGGACCGTCTGGGGAGCCTTAGTCTACCGGTGTTTCTTTCTACCTGTCCTGGCTAATGTCTCCCCCCCAAAAGTGTTGCCCACGCCCTTCTTTGTTTCTTCCTCTTCCTCCTCTTTCCTCCCTCCTCTCTTCTCCTTCCCCAATTTCTCTTTCTCCTGTTAGTTCCTCCACCCCCAGTCTTCTTTTGTAGACCAGGCTGGCCTTGAACTCTTGAACCTTCTGCCTCAGCCTCCTGAGGACAGCGAGTGATTACAGGTGTACACTAGCAAACTCTCCCTCCAAGATTAGGGTAGGTACTTCTGTTTGGTTTGCAACTTCATCCCCAGGGTCATTAGCCTGGTGGTCCATTGATGGGGCATCACCTACCCCAGCCCAGACCTTGCCTCATCCAATCAGATGCTGCCTGCTGTCCCCGCTAAGGGATCTCTCAAATATGTCATTGTTCTTACAGAAGAAGACTGCCTCTGAGAGCTGAGGAGCTGTCAGGCGGTCACGTGATTTTGTTCCAAGAAAGTTCACATCCGAGTGTTCTGGTTTTGGATTCTTGTGCTTCTGCTCTTAGGAAGGGTGGGGACTAAGAGCATGGCTTCTGCTTCATGGGTAAAGCAATCATTTTGGTATATTAAGGGTGAAGAGAAGCAAGCCTCCTCACGGTTTGATATTCTGGAAAACAGCATTTCTGGACTTGCTCTTAGACCAGGAAACTTCTAGATTGTTGAAAAGTGTCCCGGGGCAGGGGGACCACCTGAACAACCAAAACCAAGAGAGTCTATCAGTGAGGACTATATCTTTTGACACCGTGTCTTGGGAGAATACTGTATGCATGTTACATAACAAAGGCTAGGAGCAACCCTGCACTGAAGAACTGTTTAGGACAGCATTTGCCAAGGCTCTGTGTCTTCAGAGCCCTCTCCTTCCACCCCGTAGAGAACCTATTAATAGATCGTAAGATGCTGGTGTGCTACTTACAGTTCTGTGATTTGGAGACAGCCTGGCATGTCGTATCAGAGAGCAAAAATAGAAATCTCAATGGAATGCAAACACACTCCTGCTCACACACAGATGCTCTCCTGACAAATCTGACCTTGATTGATAGGGTTGGAATCCATTCAACGTTTCAAAACCGGGCTGAGAAAAATCCTTTAAAGATGGAAGTAATATAGAACTTTCTCTGAAGGCATGAAGAGCGTAGAGAATCCTAACGCAGGTTGAGTCAGATGATATGAAGTCCATTTCACAAGCACAGCCACAAACCATCCATGTTGTTCAGAGCACACTTAGGTGGCAGACTCTACCATGCACTGCAGAGCCAGGTCTCAGTAAACTGAGCCTGGCGCTGATGGCCCCAAGGTTGGTAGGTTTGTGCCTATTCTTAGATGCTCTGTGGTTGCCCAGAGATTGAAGTAACAGGTGCTCTCCTGCCTCTGCTCATACGCGCTTCTTATCCCCGTTTTATCTTTGGCTGACCCCAAGTTCACTGAGCACCTACTTTCTTCCAGGTGCTGTAGGGACAGCTGTGAATGGTGGAGATAAAAACCCCGCCCCTGGAAGCTTCTGTCTGTGAAATTTATATTCCAGTGACTTAGCTTTATCCTCAGAGCCACTCCCTTCCTGAACTCATGCCTGGTTGACCCTCAAAAAGAAAGGAGGGGCCTTCTACTTGGTTTGTGTCTTAGCCATCATTGGTTTGATCAGACCTTCCTGGTATAGCACCCCAATCATTTCTCAGGCCCCCTTGACCCAGATTCATCATTTGCTCTCTGTTTCTTGAGCTTTTGGGCTCCATTCAATCCCTGACTCCTGGATGATTCATCCATCCAGTCAGTTCTGATACCTGCTTGGTGATGTTCCAGAACTGTGTCCTTGGCACAAAGATGAATAGAAGCCTGTCTTGGTTCCCAGGGTACAGAGTGGATTGAAGGCAGGTTGTACATTAGTGAAGGGCTGAGCTTGGTGAGGGAAGCCAACGTAGAACAAGCAAAGTCAGGTTCCCAGGAGGAGCTCTCACCTGTCTTAGGGAGGATGTGGAGGTCTTAGGGGATGTGGATGGATAAGTGGGTGAATGAGTGGAAAGAGAGGCAAGAGCAGAATCTGGGGGTGACAGGAGGGAGGAGGATACACACAAGTCCCCACTTCTTTCAGATGAACGGGTGCTTGCCGCCAGACTCTGTCTATCACTGAGTTCAGCCTAAGGCAGGTGAACAGAGCAGAGCAGGTTCCTCCCAGCTTAACACAAGGAATGAGCAAGCAGCAAGGGGCAAGCCTAAGTCCTGTGATGAGCCTTCTGAAGCGCAGGGACATAGTCTAGGGAAAGAACAAAGTAGATGGCAGGGGTCTTAGATGGGGGTCTGCTATCACTCCTCTTTTGTATCTTTCCTGGGTCTGAGACCCACAGCCAAGCAGACAGGGGTAACGGCCAGTGCCAGGATGTTGGTGGCACCCAGGTTCAGAAATTGGTTCAGAAATCCCAGAAGGAACTTGTCTCAAATGTAGAGGGCGACAGAAGGATTAGCACCCAGGGCAGAAATTGGGGGGCAGGGTGAATAGTTAGGACAGTCATGGGGAATGAGTGGCCAGGGCAGAAGTTTTAGGTATTTGACTTCCTCAAGGGGAGATGTGAGTTCGGATTCTTCCAGGGCATAAAGAAGCTGGAGCACGCCTGGAGGATTGGCCATATTTGTATTTTGAGGAGATGTTAATAATAAGGATGAATGCGGAAGACAATGGGAGATAGTTTTCCTGTGATATCAGTAAGGTAGTTTGTAAGACGTCTTCATGACTTGGAGATCATATCAATCTCTTTAAAGGTGAAGTACATAGCATTTTTAAAAATTAATCCAGACAACTGAGGGGAGAGATAAAACACGATTATCAGAATGACCCTGGCTGGCTGGGGGTGGTAGCTCAGTGGGGAGAGTGCCTAGCACACATGAAGTCCTGGGCTCCATCCTTGGCACTGGGCAAGGGAAAACAGGCGTGTAACTTCAGCAGTCAGGTGTAGCATAAACTGTTGGCCAGCCTACTCAAGTCGCAGTCGCCCTGCCCAAACCAGCCCCAGTGAGCATGCACAGCAGGTACTTCCTTCCTGAGCCAACCTGAGGCCTGCACTACATCCAGAGACAGCTGACACAGAGACACCTGACAGGAGATGCCAACGAGGGAAAGAAAACACAGAGTCTGCCTGAGCCAATGGGACCTTGGGAGGGGCATAAGAGGCCTGCCTGCCCCTCCCCTCAATAAGGGAGATGGCTTTTGCTACTCACCTGACCCTCAGAGTCTGTGTCACTGACTCCAGGCCTTCTTAATCCCTCCCACAAGGGGTGTCCGTGCAGGGTTGCCCCCAACATTGTGAAGGTGGAGGCAGGGGGATCAAAAGTTCGCCATCACATCTGCTTCACGGTGCGTTCAAAGCTAGCTTAGGGGATGTGAGATGCTGTCTTGAGAGGAAGGAAGGGGTGATAATTGAAGCTAGGTAAGGGTCTATGTGGATCATGCAGCTGCTGTTTGAGCATTTGAAATTCTTCATAATAAATGTGTTTCAAGCTTTATGGAAAAACTAATAAGCGCTAAGTAAATAGGGGGTTGTCAGCGTTCGCAGTTGCATGAGCTAGAACACAGCTATGGAGTCATGACTTCTACCATATTAGCTCATCCTCCCCATGCTTCTAAAGCCACACACCCTTCTCCATAGACAATTGAAACCATGCTTTACATGGATTGGTTACTTACACATCGTCAAATGGTACTTTTCCAGGACCTCATAACACACACACACACACACACACCTTCTGTGAAATTCTAGAAGGGTGAAATTAAGTTGGAATCCATAACATTTAATGCCCTGCTAATTGTGGCAGACTTGTACTATCATTAGTGGCTATCTCCAGGCAGGTTGCACACAGATAAAAATGTGTCATTAAGGAGAGTGGGTGGGAACCTATATTTTAAATTCTGTTAGCATAATATCCTTGGGTGGGTGGTGAATGCCATTCTGTCAGCTCGATGCCATCCATTCTCGAACTGTGAAGAACTCGAACAGAAGAGGACAGGCGAATGCAACAATTTCTGTATCTACTTGTTTGAATGGTCGATTTCTTCTCTGTGTGTGTGTGTATGTGTGTGCGTGTGTATGCATGTGTGTGTACATGCATGTGTGTGTACATGCATGTGTGTGTGCATGCACATGTGTTTGTGCATGTCACAGCACGCACGTGAAAGCCAGAGGACATCTCTGAGCAGTCGTTCCTCTCTTTCCCCATGCTCAGGCAGGGTCTCTGATCTTGTCATTGCTGCTGTGCTGCATAGTCCAGGTTAGGTGGCCTCCAGTGTCCAGGGGACTCTTGGATTTCTGTCTCCTGCTTAGAGCGGGGAGTGCTGGGATAACAGACACATGCTGTTACCTTCAGCTTTTCATGTGGATCTGGTGAATCTGAGCTCAGGCTCATCAGGCTGGGATAGCAGGAATCTCCCAGGTCTTGCACTGTTAATTCTAATTGTAATGTTTTTAAGTCACAAGACTGCATGTTGTGATCCCTTAATTCATTTACTGGGCTCACACAAAACTGTCACAGCAGACAGCCTACACTGAAAAACAGAGATGGACCAAACATGTCAACTATAGGTTAAGTGTTTATGCATACATTTATATACCAATTAAATTGAACTTCTCAGGCTTGTGAGGTACATTAAAAAAAATTAACCGTAGACATTTTGACGCTGCTCCGCTTTGGAACCCCAGAGGTATCACCTTAAGCCCGTCACTGGACAATGTAGTATGCGTTCCACTTTGAAGCCTGCGATGTTTCACTTTGATCACCAGCTTGACTGGATTAAGAGACACCTATGGCACTGGTGAGACGTGTGTCAGGATGTGTCTGTGAGGACCATTCTAGAGGGGTTAACAGAGGAGGGAAGACCTGCCCTCGGTGGAGATGGTCACGTCTGTTGTGTCCTGGACTGAATCAAAAGCCAGCTGAGCCCAGTGTTTAAAGCCCTCTGCTTCTACTGAGAGGAGAACCAGCAGCCTCCAACACCACGCTTTCCCCACCTCCATGAACTATGCCCTCTGAACCTTGGGTCAAATAAACAGTCCCTCCATGAGTTCCATACTGTTGGGAATTTGGTCTCGGCCAGGAGAAAAGTGACTAACGCAGAGTCCTTTGCATATGCTGAGGAGTCCTTAAACACTGCTGCTCCCTACTTTGTTGATGAGGTGCAGTTTACTCAAGGGACATTGCTGTCATGAGGTAGAATGGGACTCAAACCCAGGAGTGCTGAGCAGAGAATTCGTCCTTCCTGAATTATATTGTGTTAGTTGAGATTTTTGGTATTGGCTGTGGATTGGGCAGGGAGGGGACCCTTGACCACTCTGTCACAGAAGGCAGAGAGTGAGAAGCCACAAAATAAATCTTTCTCAGACTCAGGCCAAACAGCCAGGCTGTGGCTGACTGATCTCAGCTCATCCTAGTGCATCATGGGTAAATGGTTCCCTCCCAAAGTCTGGATCTCCATGCCATTAAGATGGGGCCAGTAAGAATACCCATCTCACAGTGTTTAATCTACGTTAGAAAGTGGATTGGAACATGAACATTTTCTTTAACTGTTATTGTTCTGTATAGAGGAGGTGAAGGTGTAGAAATGGCCCGTGTGCCCAAGCCTCAGAGGTGTTCTCCAGTCTCAGTGCACATAAGTCACACAGTGATGGATAAATAGCTTTGTCACCCCAGTGACTCAACGCATCCTCACACATTCTAGGTTTGGTCTCACCTTTCACCCGTGGCAAAGGTGCCCCAGATCCCCAAGTTCCCATGGGCAGTGGTCAGTCCCTTACCTCGTTTGAATCCTGTCCAACTCTATCTGCAGAAGCTGTAGCCCTGTGGTCCTCCTGTCAACCATAATAAAAATTGGGCTCATCCATTCTAACTAGCTAGTCAAGAAGCCCAGAGGGAAAGAGGCCAGCACGAACAGAACTTCCAAATATATGAGACAGGGGCACAAATAATAGCTTACGTTTTGAGGGTAGAGGCAGGCCTGGAATTTCTGCAATGGTTTTTCTAACTCACAACATATTTTAATGCCTTATGTTTGCTCAGTGTCCAAACAGCTCTCTCTAAATGCCAAAGTACTGCTATTTAAAAAAAAAAAAGGAAATAAAAGAAAGGGTTCTACTCCTAGGTTCCAAGCAAGCTGCAAATTTAAACAGGAGAAAAAAATTCAGGTATATGAAGGATGGGCTGTTTGTCACAAAGGCTGAGGAAAACAGCCAAGCCCATGGTAGACGCTCCCCTCCCCCAGAAGACCCCGATCTGCCAGACATTTATGATATGTCCTGGCTTGAGTCAAATGTTCCCATCTCTTCTCTCATTGAAAGCTCATAATGGCCTTCCTGCCAAAATGGAGCAGTGTGTGACCCAGATTGCCATCACTGGAGGAGGGTTTGTTTGGAAAATGATTTACAAAGGACCACAAGATGCAAAGCCGTCCCAAGATGAGCAAGCAGCAAGGAGTAGCCACATGGCTCGCTCTCCTCAGTGGACAGTGGTGTACAGAGGTGTGGAGCGGGGTCTAGGATGAAAAAAAAATCCAGGAAAGAACTTAACTCGTCTCCTATTGCCAAGGAAACTGAGGCGCAAACAAATGAACCATCTTCCTTAGCCGTGCACAGATTGCGAAGTTTGCAAACCTGAGTCTGTTTGATCTCAACACCAGAACTTAAAAAATCGCACACTGTTCCTAGTTACACACTGGAAGTATCTCAGAGGAGAAGGATGAAGACTTGGAAGACGTCCTCCTGGGAATTCGAGGCAAGCTGTCCTGCTTGGGGCAGCTTGACAGAGGACACTGGGACTGCGCCATGACCCTATGCTGCGTCCTTCTTAGACAAAAAGACCTTCAGACCCTCAAGGACTGAGGTTGGTCCAAGTATTCATTCAAAACCACTCTGCCCGGTGAAAAGGAGCACTAAGGGTGGCTTTAGGCAAATCATACCTCTACCTGTGAGTTTGGGATTCTGATATCCCGTGGCAGCCAGGTAGCAATCTCCCCTCCTTTTCCTTGTACCTCAGTCGTTCGTGAGTGTGCAGTTCAGTAGTGTTAAGTATATGTCAACAACTGGAAGCTGTGGACATGCCCACCGATAGATGAGTGGATAAATGAAGTGAAATATATAGATAACGGACCTAATAAAACAAGGTTGAAACATGCTGTGGCATAAATAAACCTCAAAGGGGTTATGTCAAGTCAATTAAGTCAGTCATGAATGGACGAATGTTGTGTGGCCGGCTGTATTAGCTGGTAAGACCGGCTCCCTTGACAGCCTGCCCACGGGCCTTCCTAGAGAATTTCAGTTCGTTTGAGATTTCCAGATGCTGACCTTGGCCATCTCCTCACCCTACCACTCCGCCTCCCCTTCTCTTGGGAAAAATAGTTCATCTTTTTTTTCTTCAACTGCTTTCAGAGCAAATAATTCCTAGCCTTGCTCTCCCTTGTCTCAGGTGACCTTCAAATGCTTCCTCCTCAAGTGAATTCTTTTGAGGCAAGATTGCACTCAGAACTAAGTCACCTGTAGTAGGTGGTTGGATAAGCACCTTCCCCCCTGCCCCCGTTCCCATCTGTTGTCTTTTTAGGAGAGGCATTGAGCTATGTGTGTCTCGGCCAGCGGTAGTGTTATGCCTTCACGACATCTCCCTGGGCCTCCATGAGAAAAGCAGTGTTCAACCGCATGGTCCTGAAGACATCTGGCAGCCTGACCTCGGTTACCTTGTTTCTCAGTGTTGTGTTATTTCCTACTTGTCGGGTTAGCAAATGCCTGTCAAGGCCCTAAACAGTCTGTTGTAGAACTGAGAAGGCTCTCGGGTTACGACAAAGACCAGAACCAGGCTCAGTTCTATACGGATCCTTCATGCTCTTCTTCCTGGGTACCACTTAGGTTACTACATTTCCCAGCTTTCTTTGCATTTAGGCAAAGTCCTGTTCAAGCTCCTGCCATGGTATAGTTGACTTTGAGCGTAAACAGTGCTAGCCTGGCACCTGTCTTCCACACACGATCCTTCGTTTGTTCTCTTTCTTCAACTGATGATCAAATTCAGGAGACTCCCCAACAACCCCTAGGCCCACCCAGATGGTGGAGGCATCAAGTGGAGCCCTGAGTCACTGCAGGGAATGCTGCAGGGAATGCTGCTATCCTATAGCCAACGGCATTCTTACTGAGTAACAAGAAAAAAAACAAACAAAAACAAACAAACAAACAAACAAAAAAAAACAACTTCTGGTGTTAAACTTCTTGGGTTAAAAAAATGAAGTAAATCTTTTTTTAAAAATAGCTTGTGACTAGAGAGATGGCTCAGTGCTTAATGTTCTTCTAGAGGTCCTGCTCTGGGATCCCAGAACCCATGCTGGGCAGTTTACAAATAACTCTGGTTTATTTGACCCTCTCCTATGGCCTCAAAGCACTGTGTGTGTGTGTGTGTGTGTGTGTGTGTGTATGTAAAAATAAAAATAAAATAAATCTTAAACCACCCTGGTTTTGTAATTTATTAGTCCCATCCCAACAAAAAATTTCGTGCCCTTTAGAGTGTATAGTCCACTGTTGGGCAGCCCCACGGGTCACATTGAAACACCTTCCAGGGTGACCAGCCTGGTGTTGTGAGAGGATCGTGAGAGGGGAGTAATTGGGCAGGTTTAAAATAATACAGTTTCCATGTAATTATTTCGGGGCATAAGCTAGCTAGGCAGCCATGAGCCGGGCTGTGGGAAGAGGCCCACAGCTCATACTACAGAGGTCAGAGGGCCTGGGGTCTGCAGCTCAGGCAGTCATTGGGTTCCCACAGAGTTCCCCTCCTCCTTGTATCAAGCAAGTCCTCATGACTGCCCTCTGTGTTCCCTGTGCTTTCTGCTCTTCTGGGAGTCTGTATTTTCCCATCTCCATCTTTCTTTTGCCATCAAGATAAGACAAAAGAAAAAAAACAGCAGCCCCAGCAACAACAACGACAACAAAAATCATGTCATCGAGGAATCGTATGCTAGCTGACAAATGAACTATTACAAACAGACTTGTCAGGTCGAGAACGATGAGCATGAATTCATGATTTCAGAACAAGGCAGCTCCATCATTGCTGGTCAACGGCGCAGTCATAGCGATGGACAGCACCAGCTGGGAGCCTAGGGTGCAGTTGCTAACATCACACACCTGAGCCCTGGGATGCCCATCTCATACATTTGGGGATGGGGGAAGACAACATAGGGTCATAATATTCTCTTTTTAACTGGGGATTGGACTCTGGGTCTGGCCCACACTCGTCACATGTGCTACCGGAACTGGCTCCCCAGCCACACAATGCCCTTGTGTCTCCAGAAAGCAGGATTGCTTCAGGCATTCACAGCACGGGCTCAGAAAATCAACTTGAAAGAGCTCCTACTAGCTAAGTGGCAACAATTTGAGCATCAGTAATTGGTAAAGAGTAGCAATAATTGCATTTAATTGGGACAAGTGATGTCTGCAAAAAAAGCTATGAGTTAACAGTGAAAGTGACCATAAAGTTTTTAATACTGAAAAGTTAAAAATGATAGGACAGGCTCAGGGATCCCATGGATGTCAACAAAGAAGGGGAGCTGGTGGGTCTTCACAGAAAGTAGTGAATGCCCACCAACCATGCAGGCAATACAGATCGTCCCTGGCTTAATCACCTAGCAACAGGCACCAAGCCTAGTGGTGTTTTTTTAATCCCATTTTGCAAATTGTCAGAGAGATTAAGTGACCTTCTCAACGCCACACAGCCTCTGGGTGGGGGAACCCTAACTGTGAACTCAGGCGGTCTAGCTCCAGGATCTACCTGTATGAAATTGTGCCACAACTCCATATAAGTGTGTGTGTGTGTGTGTGTGTGTGTGTGTTTGCCGCAGTGGAGGCCAGATCAGTTCTCTCCTTCTAACGCAGCTTCCAGAGATGGAACAAAGTCATTAGGCTTGGCTGCGAGTGCCTTGACCCATTGAGTCATCTCACCAGCCCAGATATTATTATTTTGTACAAAATAGAAGCCTATACTAGCTTGTGTGTGGATAATTAAGAAAGAATAAACTAGCCACCCATACATAAGTCAATTAATTCTAAAAGTATCAGGTCAGATGATGTCCAAAGGTCAACTCAGATTGGTGGAGTGCTGATGGCCACATGCAGGCAGCCAAGTGGAAAGAGGACACAGCCCAGTGTTGCACAACCGTTAATTAGCCAAGAATCCCGAGAGATGCAGGGAGTACATGGATCCAGCTACGCATCTCCTAGGAGATGGAGCCTCCAGAAAGCTGCATGGATTGTAATAAAATATGGGGAGAAACGTGTGAGCTTTTAATAAAGCTAACAGGCAAGATCAATAGGGTAAAACAACAGCAAGAGAGGCACAGCCATAGAATTCCAGCCCCGGAAGAGGTTCATGCGCGCTGCTTGCAGGGAGAGTCCCAGGAGCCCCAAAGGCAAACCCATGTGGAGGGTGTATTGGTAACTCTTCTCAGGGGGGGCTGTGTTAAATGGGTACCACTCAGCCTGGCGAACTGGCCTGCAGCCCAGTAGGGACCCTTCAGACTCAGTGGGTCAGAGAAGTTGCTCTTTAATTGGGTATGGTATTCAATAGCCCCAACCAGAGGGCTGGAAAGAAGGTTCTGTGGGTAAAATGCTTGATTTACAAGCATGAGGACTCAGATTTGGGTCACCAGCACCCATGTAAAAATCTGGACAGGTGTGTGTGCGCGCAAACACACACACACACACATACACACACACACACACCCAATCCAGGAAAACTATCAAATGGCTACAATGAAAACTTTGCAAGAAGTAAGAATGATAAATGTAGAGAAATACAAGGTACCTGACAAAGTGCTGGGTGCTATATGGTTTGGAGCAAGTTCTAGTGGTACGGAAGTACAGCTGTATGCCTTACTTCTTAGAATGTCTCCTCTGCTCTTGAAGCTGTCTAGAATTTTCTAAAAGCTTATATACCATGCACCCAGAGACTGCTGCTGCTGCTCTACCTATGTATCCACGGGGCTCATTTCTGTGCCCCCAACTGACTTTCAGTGACCTTAATCGCGTCTCTGTCATGGCATCACCTCGGGGCTTCCAGAATCCATCTGCTCCAAGCACCAGAAGAACTTTGGAATTAGCTGCCTCACCCCCACCCCGGCACAGTCCTACCTAATGACTAACAGGTGTGGAGGTTGCAGACTCTCTCTTTCCCCCATCTCCATAATTCCGAGGCCTGGCTTTCTATGCCTTCCTAGAATCTGCTCCCCAAGTCAGCACCTGCTGATAGCTGTCTAGACGGCATCCTCATGGCAAGCTGATTCACCCACCTCAAAGTGATTTTCCGTTTCCCCAGAGCTTCCCAATCCTCTTGGTGTTTTTGTTTGTTTTATCATTGTTTTTGAGACAGAGTCTCACTATGGAACACGGGCTGACCTGGAACTTACTGTGTAGATCAGGCTGGCTCTGAACTCACAGAGAGCTACCTGCCTCTGCCTCAAGAGTGCTAGAATTAAAGGCACGGGCCACCACCGCCAGCTAACCAACTTCTAAATCTACTGCACACACTTAACCTTTATCAGAGAAGTGTGCTGGTGCCAACCCAGCGGGGACTGCATTCATAATTGCAGTTTAACTTAATTAAGGGCAATTAGTTAAATTTGTAAGCACTATTTACATTAGCAAAAGAAGATTGTTTGAAGAATTTGCCAATAATCTAGTAGATAACTTCATCAGCTGGGACCAAAGGCGAAGCACGCGTATTCCTAGCTGCTTGTGAGCAGGCTCAAAACCCCTCGGTTAAAAGAGAACAAATCAACACTGGGTAGAAAACCTTGTCCAGAGACAGCCTGCATGTTAGCTCACCAGCTCCCCGGGGAGAGCGGGCACTCCGCTCTTCCCGGCCCTCATGGTATTTTGGTGTGTATTTCTGCAACAGTACATACTGAGCTGTGCTATAATTTATTTGTTTCCGTGTGTGTCCCCAAGATTATAGTCTGAGGTTCTGGAAGCCTGGGACCCGGTTCCTTTGCCTCTGTCAGCTCCGCATCACAGTCTAATCTTGGCATGCCAGTGGCCGTAATACCTAGTTGTCAACAAAACACACAAATGAATGACTGGGTAAAGAAACATCTGTCCTGTCCGATAGACTGTGTGTCCTGTTGGCAGAAATGACTTTATATTAGCTGTCAAAATTGCTCCTGGGCTATGTAGAGGCGATGGCAAACCCTTGGCTCTTAGTGTTGAACACTCAGCGTGTAAACAAGTGAATAAATGAATTGGTGAATAAATGAGAGGCAGATGTGTGACAGCCCCAGACTGTTTTTGAGCAATGGCTGTCAAAGGTGGCTTGTCTTCTGCTGCCTGCCGGTGGGATGGAGCTGAGCCCGGCTGTCAGTTTTGTAAATATAAAAGCGAACAGTTAGTCATTAACTTGTATCATACCAATTCCAGTTAATCAGCCCAGCTCCTTAGCACAATTTCACAGCCTGCCTTTTCATCCACATTTTGAATATTTTTTTTCCTGCTTTGGTTTAGCGTAGAAACATGGTGAACCAATCCTATCACTGCTGTAGGGGTGCTTGTCCACTTGGTCCATGGTACACTTAGGGGTACAGTCATTCAACCATCTTAACGAGGGGCTGACATTTCTTAGCCTGTTGTCCCTTAAGGCCTGCGCTTTGTTTTTGTAAATAACGATTTACTGAAACACAGCTGTCTGCTTTTGGTGATTGGCTATTGCTTTCACGCTCATCATCTGTAATGGCGGGGCAGGGGGACAGAGAACTTCTGCCTGTTACCTGGTCCTTTATGGGAAAGGAAGTTGCTGATCCTTTTTCCAGAGGAAGCCTGACAGTAAGGAAACCCACACCACGCCGTCACGCATCCGCATGTGCAAAGGTCTACCATGTGCCCGTTTAAAATGAATACACCATGTGTTCTTCCTCCAGCTGCCCCATGTAGACACAGTCCTACTGACAAGACAGCAGAGGTATGCAGGATAATTGATGTGAGCAAACCTAACACCATATCTAGTGATTGTGTATTTGATTCCTAATAAGAAAATATTCATAGAACATTTGTTTGACCACCCTCCTTATTGTTCATTCGCTCTCTGGGGTAATTCTTCTATGGATAACTCTCCTTAGCTGGAAAACACTGGAACAGTGTGGAGCCTGAACCCCACATGCTACCCCTGTAACATGCAGACTCAGTGGTACTCTATCATACTACATACTCCTAGCTCTCTCTGTAAGGGCCACATACTTCTCAACAGTAAAACGGCACTTCTTGTCAGCTAACGTGGGGATTAAATGAGATAATTTGCAGCTGGAAAAGGACTGTATTTAATGTAATTAGGGTTTTTGAGGTACTCTGCTAAGTGCTTTCAGCTTGCATTATCTCATTTGGTTCTCCCCAAGCACAGCAAATGTTGCCCCGACTTGAGGGCTGAGGCGGAGATATACAGGGACCTCGTCTGTTCCTTCAGCAAGCATTTGAGTTATTTGTTTATTACATTGGCAAATAAAGGAGTTTTACGTGGTAGTTCTTGCCCATAATCCTAGCACTTAGGAGGCCAAATAGGAGGATTATGCGTTCCAGGCTATCCTGAGCTACCCTTTTTCAAGTAAATAAATAAATCTGATGAAAACACAATGTTTTGAAATACATATGCATGGTGTAATGAATGGCTAAATCAAGCTATTTAACATAGGGGCTACCTTCATTTATCAATTATTTATGACAACTACACTAACAATTCTATTCTCACAGCAAATCTCAAGTATACAGTATATTTGGAACCCATCCTTCCTATGTATCCCACTTGCTTATGGAGACACTGTAATCACTTACTCACCGTCCATGCTCTCACCCCGTATCCTGGCCACTCCTAGTCTACATCACCCAGGAACCGTAGCTGGACTCCCTTTTTCTGTCGAGATTGGTTCTGGGAATCCTCGGGTAAAAGGAACCATGCAGCATTCTCCAGTTTCTGCCTGGTTGTTCCACCTAGCACAGCATCCTCCGGGTTCAGACAGATGATAGCATCCCCATCATCATCTTCAAGATCTGAGCACCACTCCATGAAGTGCAGTTCTTATTTTAACATCCTGATTTAGTTGGCTTTGGGTATAGAGGTCACTAGTAACAGCAGGATCATTTGGGAGCAGGATCATTTGGGAGCAGGATCATTTGGGAGATCCCTTTTAAGTTTTTTTAGTTTTTGTTTTGTTTGTTACTGTGCTCTCTAAAAACTCACCCCACCAGTGTGTAAAGGTTCCATTTTCTCCTCCACCAATGTTTGTTACTTATTTTAATTTATACATATGTAAGTATGCCATGAGTGTGCATGTGCCCAGTGAAGCCAGAAGACGGCTTCGTATCTCCTGGAGCTGAAGCTGCAGGCGGCTGTGAGCTGCCCAGCGTAGGTGTTGAGAACCAGACTTGGATGCTATGGATAAGTAGCATGTGCTTTAAATCACTGAGCACTCTCTAGCCCCTCAGTTGTTGTATTTTATCTAAAAAGATAAAACACTATCAAAAGATACTACTTATTCTAACAGGTATGCTTTCATTTATTTTTTTCAAATATTTGTTTTATTTTATTTTAATTATGTGTAGTATGTGTGTGGTGGTGACAGTGCTGTGTGCATGAAGAAGGTTTCAGGGTGGCCATCACCTCCCCTGGAGCTGGAGTTACAGGTGGTTGTAAGCCTTCCTATATAGTGCTAGGACCTGAACTTGGGGCTCTGCAAGAGAAGTACACACTTTTAAAATAATTAACTTTATTTCTTTATTTTATGCTCCAACTGCAGTTTCCCCTCTCTCTTCTACCATTCCACCCCCCACCTTCCTTCCCCCACCAATACACTACTCCTCTGCTTCTGTTCAGAAAGGGGCAGGCCTCCCATAGATATCAACAAAGCATGGCACATCAAGTTGTGGTAGGATTAAGCAAAGCGCCTCCCCTTGTATTAAGGCTAGGCAAGGAGATCCAGTATGAGGTATAGGGTTCCAAAAGCCTGTAAAAGAGTCAGAGACAGCCCCTGTTCCCAGTGTTCCTAACCTGATCCCTCGAGTCATTTTGATTTTTTATTTCTCTGATAGCTTACCAACCCTTAGGTGGTTCCCTTAACTAAGATATAAGTTTCCCTGCTCCCCTATCCAACCTTCCTATATCCCCAATCATCCCGTTTCCCCAAGTTCCCCTCATCCTCTCCTTCACACTTTTCTTTCTCCATCTCCCCTTACCCCCATCCCACCCTACCCCCAAGATTCCAATTTTTTGCCCGGCAATCTTGTCTACTTCCCATAGCCAGGAGGATAACTATATGTTTTTCTTTGGGTTTGCCCTCTTGTTTAGCTTTTTTAGGACCACATATTATAGACTCAGAGGCCCCCTATCCATAGCTAGAAACCAATTATGAGTGAGTACATCCCATGATCTTCTTTTTGGGTCTGGGTTACCTCACTCAGGATAGTATTTTCTATTTCCATCCATTTGCATGCAAAATTCGAGAAGTCATTGTTTTTTACTGCAGAGTAGTATTCTAATGTGTATATATTCCACACTTTCTTCGTCCATTCTTCCATTGAAGGGCATCTAGGTTGCTTCCAGGTTCTGGCTATTACAAATAATGCTGCTATGAACATAGTTGGACAAATGCTTTTGTCATATGATAGGGCATCTCTTGGGTATATTCCCAAGAGTGCTATTGCTGGGTCCAGGGGTAGGTTGATCCCAATTTTTCTGAGAAACCGCCACACTGATTTCCAAAGTGGTTGCACAAGTTTGCAGTCCCACCAGCAATGGATGAGGGTACCCCTTTCTCCACAACCTCTCCAGCAAAGGCTATATCCTTGGTGTTTTTGATTTTAGCCATTCTGACAGGTGTAAGATGATATCTCAATGTTGTTTTGATTTCCATTTCTCTGGTCGCTAAGGAGGTTGAGCATGACCTTAAGTATCTTTTGGCCATTTGAACTTCTTCTGTTGAGAATTCTCTGTTCAGTTCAGTGCCCCATTTTTCAATTGGGTTAATTATCATTTTAACGTCTAGTTTCTTGAGTTCTTTATATATTTTGGAGATCAGACCTTTGTCTGTTGCGGGGTTGGTGAAGATCTTCTCCCAGTCAGTAGGCTGCCTTTTTGTCTTAGTGACAGTGTCCTTTGCTTTACAGAAGCTTCTCAGTTTCAGGAGGTCCTATTTATTCAATGTTGCCCTTAATGTCTGTGCTGCTGGGGTTATACATAGGAAGCGATCTCCTGTGCCCATATCTTGTAGGGTACTTCCCATTTTCTCTACTATCAGGTTGAGTGTGTTCAGATTGATATTGAGGTCTTTGATCCATTTGGACTTGAGTTTTGTGCATGGTGATAGATATGGGTCTATTTTTATTCTTCTACAGGTTGACATCCAGTTGTGCCAGCACCATTTGTTGAAGATGCTTTCTTTCTTCCATAGGTGTTGAACATTTCCTTAAGTGTTTCTCAGCCATTTGAGATTGATTCTTCTATTGAGAATTCTCTGTTTAGATCTATACCCCATTTTTAAATTGAACCATTTTTTTTGATGTCTAGTTTCTTGATCTCTTTATATATTTTGGAAATTACCCCTCTGTCAGATATTGGATTGGTGAAGATCTTTTCCCATTTGCCGTTTTGTCCTATTGACGGTGTCCTTTGACTTACAGAAGCTTTTCAGTTTCATGAGGTCCCATTTTTTAATTGTTGATCTTAGTGCCTGTGCTATCAGTGTGCAGGTCAGGGAGCTGTCTCCTGTGCCAGTGTGTTCAAGGCTATTCCCGACTTTGTTTTCTATCAGGTTCACTGTATCTGGTTTGATCAACTTGGACTTGAGTTTTGTGCAAGGTGATAGATACGGACCTATTTGCATTCATTTATGTGTCCAACACCATTTTTTGAAGATGTTTTGTTTTTTTCCCATTTTAGATTTCTGGATTCTTTATCAAAAGTCAGGTGTCCACAGGTATGGGGATTATGTCAGGGTCTTTGATTCAATTACATTGACCCACCTGTCTGTTTTTATGCCAACCCTATGCTGTTTTTATTGTTATAGTTCTGCGATAGAGCTTAAAATCAGGGACAGTGATATCTCTGCAAGTTCTTTTATTGTACAGGATTGTTTTAGCTATCCTTGGTTTTTTGTTTTGTTTTGTTTTTCCATATGAAGTTTGAGTATTGTTCTTTCAAGGTCTGTAAGGAATTGTGTTGTGATTTCCATGGAGATTATGTTAAATCTGTAGATTGATTTTGATAAAGTGGCATTTTTTTCTATGTTAATTCTACTGATCCATGAACATGGGAGATCTGTCTGTCTTTTGATATCTGCTCCAATTTCTTTTTTCAAAGACTTGAAGTTCTTCTTGCACAGGTCTTTCATTTGCTTGGTTAGAGTCACCCAACATATTATTTGTGACTATTGTAAAGGGTATTATTTCCCTGATTTTCTTCTCAGCCCATTTATCATTTGTATATGAGGGGGTTAATAATTTTTCTAATTAATCTTGTATCCAGGCACTTCACTGAAGATAGAATTTTGGGGGTCGCTTGTGTACACTATCATATCATCTGCTAATAACGATACTTTGACGTCTTCCTTTTCAGTCTGTATCCACTTGATCTCCTTTAGTTGTCTTATTGCTTCAAGTATTCTCCACTGAATGTGGAGAGAGTGGACAGCCTTGTCTTGTTCTTGATTTTGGTCAAATTGCTTTGAGTTTCTCTCCATTTAATTTGATGCTGGCACTCGGTTTGTTGTATATTGCTTTTTATTATGTTTAGGTGTGTTCCTTATAACCCTGATCTTTCCAAGTCTTTTATTATGAAGGGGTATTGGATTTTGTCCAAGGTTTTTTTCAGCATCTAGTGAGATGATCAAGTGTTTTTTTCTTTCACTTTGTTTATATGGTAGGTTACCTTGACAGATTTTTGCATGTTGGAACATCTTTGCATCTCTGTGATGAAGCCTGAAGTGCACACCCTTAACTGCTGAGCATCTCTGCAGCAGACAGTTGTGAACTCTGGCGATTTTAATCTTCACTTTCTGGCGAGTTAGTGATATTAAGTACACAAATACACACATTTATGTAACATCACATATGCATGTATATATATTGAACACATATATAATATATATCAAACACATGCTATTTGTCTATTTGGGTGTCTCCTTTTAAGAGGTGTCCATTTACCTAGTATT
This sequence comes from Chionomys nivalis, assembly GCF_950005125.1. Lineage (NCBI taxonomy): Eukaryota > Metazoa > Chordata > Mammalia > Rodentia > Cricetidae > Chionomys > Chionomys nivalis. The sequence goes on along the minus strand of NC_080106.1, from coordinate 11,293,911 downwards.
TAGACGTCATAGCCACAGTAGTTAGGCAAGAAGAAACGTGTCAGATTGGAGGACAACTAGCACTCCTGTAGATGGGGGCCTTATACATGCATAAAACCCTATATACCAACCCAAACGTTCCAAGATGGTGGTTTCTCAGCAGGGAAGCCCTCAGCAGCATGCAGTCCAAGCTGTCTCCCTTTTTAGAAGCTGGAGCGTTCATCCTGCCCTCAGGGCTCCTCTTCTATCCTTCCCGGTGGAGATCAGTATTTCTCTTTAATAACACAGATCTCTTTGGCAGTTACTGCTGCCTTGATCCTGCCTATCTGGAATACCAAACGCACTCTAACTCTTTTCATTGCCGAACAACAGGCACATTTTCCAGATCCTTCGTCTCCGTCCATTTGCTCTTTCACTGCAGCTGGGTGAGAGCTGTAACCATGCCGCCACATGAATGCTGTTCTAGCTTGAGGTTTTCCTCCACCAAGCCATCCCATCACTCCTGATATCAGTCTCTCTCTAATTCTCAGGACATGGACAGAGTGCAGCCAGAGGAGAATATCAAATGGACAGTCGTTAGCCCAGTTCCCAATAGAGCCCTTGATCCCTTCTGAAACCTCATGAGCTGGACTGCCACTGTCCGTGTTTCTCTGGACAATCTGCTCCTCAAGAGGCCTATGTGATGTTTGTTTCTTTAAAAAGTTCCTGTCAGGTAGACAACTGATATTAACCATCACCACAGACCAGTGCTCAGCAAGGGCTCCGTAAGTGTTCCTAGTGTGTGCTAGTGGCTGGGTCAGAGGATAAATCAGACACACAGCATGAGCAGACACATTGTGTCCATTAGCAGACACTACTGTGGGGGGGATAAGACAGGGAAAGGGGGATTGGAAATACTGGGGTTGGAGGGATGGAGAAGAGGTCATGCTCATGGCTGAACACTTTCAAAAGATGCTAACAGAAATGAAGGCTTGGGAAGTCAAACAGCCTGATGGACAGCTGGGGTAGAGCCTTGGAGAATCGCTCAGCTAGTTAGGGGAGAGCTAGAATTCTAAGCCCCACTGGACTCCAGAACCTAAGCTTACCAGCAAAGCGGCAATACTCTGCTCAGTCTTTCTCAGGACATGTTCCCAAGTCTTGGTTCTCTTTGGCTGCTGCCTGTCTCTATTCTGGACGCTGCTCTTCCCTGATGTGTTCTCACAGGTCTTTGGCCACACGCTGTCCTCTGTCTTTGTAACTGGATCTTCTGAGACCTATAAAGGAACAACTCTACCCCATGCCATGCGGTTGGGGTGGGTAGGACTCAACCAAACATAACCCAGGGTTTCTAGCCCCAGCCAGAGAGAGGGCTCCAGCAACAGGTTCACACCAACTAGGAGGCCACCAGGCATCACAGGCACCAGACAGTTAGGCATGGGACCATGCCAGTGTGAGTGGTCTGAGCTCCCACCTGTGCCATGGAAATATTCAAGCCCGGGCTGCTGCTGAGGACAATGTCTGGTTCCATGGTCCTACCACAACCTGGGTCTGTGTTGACATCAGATGGCAATGGCCCTTGTTCCCACCAAAGGCCACATAGATGTCTGGAGTCTAGAATGCAGCCCGTGACCATGTTGGTGTATGAGATAGGATCTCACTCTGTAGCCAGCCACATAACTGAATATGTATGTAGTGCAGGCTAGCCTCTGAGGCACAGAAATCTACCTGCCTTGGTTCCCCTAGTGTTGGATTAAATGTTTGAACGGCTATACTCAGCTAGTAGAATAAATCTTGAGAAACTAGAATCCAAGGAAAGTAGCTGCTTCTCCAGGGTCTTCTGATAGCCCATCTCCCTCCACCCTTTTTCCTGCCTGAGCCCAGGCCGTGTCCTCAGTCCCGGCTCATCTCCTCGTCAGAGGTAGCGGCGGCCCAGACCCTGTATTTTTAGTCAAACTCGACTCTCAGCAGATGTGTGTCTTAATTGCCATAATCTGCCTGGGTGCCATTTTTGAAATCAGCTAAATGAAGATTGAAAATAGAACCCACCTCATCTGCTTGTTTTGAGATCAAATGAGAAACGCACGCATTAGTGTGGGGCTTGACCTTGACACGCGACCATGACTTCCGCACGTGGGCTGCGGCAGATGGAGGGGACACTTTGTGTTAAAGGGAGGTAGGCTGTGTGCAGCCCAGCTCTGCTGCCTCTGGGTGCCAACTCATACTCCCCACACTGAAAGCTGGAATGGTAGCAGAAACTTGAGTAGCATATGAAGAAAGGTATACAAATGCATAAGTTAGTAGATAGCCTTGAATAATAATGCCGATTTCAGTATTAAGTGACGTAAAATTATGTTTGCAAAAAAGTTGAAATAGCATCAACTTAAGTACTGTAAGATGAAATATATAGAACTAAAGGTCCCCAAATCTGTCAATTTGAGTATTAAGTGGGGATGTGGATATACTGAAAATATCAATAAAAATTGAGGGGAACAATATGTATAAGGGTTACTGTAGTATCGGGCACTTATACCAATGCTAATATTGTTGGTACTTTGGGACCATAGCAATGTCAGCATCCTTCACCCTGTTTGGATGTGTTGTTGCCATCCTCGTCCGGAGTTCTGGTCTTGGGTGCTACCCAGAAAGCCCTTAATAGCTTTAATCCTGATCACATTCCGTCTTCTCTTAGGCCTATGCTTCTCATTTTCTGGTTGTCTTTATTCAACATGCCCATGCATTTTCATTCTGAAGTAGCTCCAGACTGCGTGGATGGCTCAGTCGTTTTGAAAGTGTGTGAAGACCGAAATTTGACCATCAGAATCAACACAGAAAAAAAAATTGCTGAGCATGAAGGCACATGCTTTAAGCCCAGTGCTGAGGAGACAAAGACGAGGAGTTCGGGGGTTCACTGGCCAGCCAGCCTAGCCTTCTACAGGAATTCCAGGCCCATAAGAGGCCCTGTCTTACCTAACAAAATAAATGCATCTGAGAAAAATAGCCAAAGATTTTTTTTTCCAGGCTTGACCCACCTGTATGCCTTGACACACACACACACATAGAAAGTGACCAGAAACATCTTGCCCTCCTTCTGTTTGGGATGACCAACGGAGCACAAGAGGAGAGAGGATGGGGGTGCCTTGCCTTGACATAGAGGTTCTGTTGTGGAAGCCTTCTCTTTGTGACAGTCTTCTGCCTGGTCCCCAATCTGACTCAGGAGTCAGACTCTGTGCTGTGAAGACAGACAATACCTGTGTATACTCTGTACCCTCAAGTATAGACTGTCTGTAAATGTCAGTAAAGGGATTTCATGGAATGGAACGCACAGGAGATGCTTCAATCAATTGCATTTAAAAAAAAAAATCCCCTAGACCTGCCTTGTGCTCTAGCTATCAACACAATGGCTCACTCTCCAAGCAGTGGTTCTAGACAGAAAGGCTCATAAACGTCCATCCACAGCTGTGGGTGTACCAGGTGTGCTTGTGGGTATACCGGGTGTGCCTGTGGGTGTACCGGACGTGCCTGTGGGTGTCCTGGGTGTGCTTGTGGGTGTCCCTGGCGTGCCTGTCAGTGTCCCGGGCATGCCTGTGGGTGTACCAGGTGTGCTTGTGGGTATACCGGGCGTGCCTTTCCACTGGATGGAGCACAGAGCCCCAGATGTCTGAGGCTTTTATTTCTTGGTGCTCACATTTCTGAATTCCAATTAATTGGATTGGGAGAAGCTGTAAACTTCACGATGGAGGAACAATCTCTTTGACAAAATCCACAGAACACCAAGTCAGAGATTCCTCGGTCTCCTCTTTGTTTACCTACACAGGGCTGAATAACCAGCGTGGCTTATCTTCCTGTTGTAATATGTTAGGTTCAATAGCCAGGAGTTCTGATGTTGTACACATATAGGCCAGAGGGTCATGTGGGGAAACATTTTTCAATGACATAATTACCTAGAGCACCATGGGATAGCATAGGGATCCCAAAGATGCCAGCGCTTGCATTCCAGGTTGTTTTTCTCCCCCTAAAATCTGAAATTTCATTTTCTTTCTGTCATGTCTTTCTTCAAAACATCAATCAACATTGTTTTCAACATAGGCACTCAGATCTGCAGTCCTGAAGATGCCTGCCTCCTTCCCTGGCCTCACACCTCCCCCACAGAGGCATTACCAGGAGCAGGAAGCAGCTCGTACCTTCTGTGGTTCAGCTCAGCCCGGGAAGAGTCTCTGCAGCTTCCCTGCTCCACACACTGGGGACCTCCAAGTACCCCCAGCTCTCAGGGGGGTCTTCGCACACTATCTGGTGCAGGATCCAGTGTCAGAATGTTACTCTCTGCCAGGGCTAAGCATGTTGCCAGCTGCCCCAGGGTGGGTTTCCCAGTGGACCTAGGGATGCAAGCATATGTGATTTATTGAGATGCTCCTCTAAAGAAAAGCTTGGGATACTGAGCAGGGGTATCTGGCATTGGCCATACCCACGGGTGTAATTGAGACATGAAGAGGCCCTCCAATGCATATAGCACGGTAGGCAACTTGACTCACTCTAGAAACACCTGAGAAGAGAGCCTCAGTTGAAGAGTTAATCTAGAGCAGGTTGTCTGTAGGTCTGCCTGTGGGGGATTGTCTTCTTAATTGATGTATAAGGACCCAGCCCGTTTTGGGTATTACCGTACCATAGGAATGGTGTCCGTACCAGTAAAAAAGAGGAGACGGCTAGCCGAGAGCAAACAAGCGAGTATCTAGGCATTTATTCTCTCTGCTCCTGACTGTAGATGTGGTTGAGTTTTCACCTTGGCTTCCCCAGACAGCGGACTAACTTGGAACTGTAAGACAAATGAACTCCACCCCACTACTGTAGCTTTGTGTCGGGACAGTTGGTCGGAATGGCAGAAAGGAAACTAGGACACACTGTCAGCCTGACTGGGAGAAACCAGACACTTCCAAAGTGAGGACGTCATTCCTTAACATCCCTAGTCAACATTATTTTAAGAGTCATAGCCAGTGAGACAAGAAAAAGAAACAAACTGTATACATATTAAAAAGGGTGAAGTAAAACTTTATTCCCAGGTTATGTTCTTCTACAGAAAAAAATACCCCAAAAGCCTAAATGTTGATAGCTAGTTACCGGAATATCAGGCCATGAGTCATAGCAACAGATTATCTTAAAAGTAGGTAATGCTTTATATGTAGAACAATGGAGATGTCAAAGGAGCTGTAAGTGGATGCAGACACGTCATGCATTTATGGGCAAGATGGTACAGGTATGAAAAGCCATCAGACCATACGTTCATGGGCTAGAGTACCCAAGTCTGGATCACCTCAGACCATACACTCTTTGGCTAGAAGACCCAGTGTGAATAGCTATCTACAGAGTCAGTATCGTCTCAAGCAATATCTCAGTAGAGTGCTTGGTGGATAGCGATGAGTGATTTTATCTTTTCTCTTATTGAAAACAGGTATTTCCATAATATATCCTGATCACGGTTTTCCCTCCCTCTCCTCCTCTCAGTTCCTCCCCATCCCCTCTCCCATCCGTATCCACCCACTTTCTATCTTTCATTACAAAACACACGGGCTTCTGGGGGATGCTTATAAAATTAAAGGTATAAGATAAAACAAAAACAAGCACATTGAAATGGGACAAGCAAGCAAACAGAAGGGAAGGAAGCCAAGAAAAGGTACAAGAAGCAGATGTAGACACAGACACTCACTCATTTGCACACCCAGGAACGCCATAAGAAGACAGAGCCAGAAGCCCTAATATAAACACAAAGGAGAGAGGCGGGGAGGGAAGGAAAGAGAAAGAAAGAAAAAAATTTAAATTAAAAAAAATCCTGACATTATATTATGAGACAAGGAACTCCCAAAGAGGCCATTGATTTCATTTTCTGTTGGCCAGGTGCTGGGCACGTGGCCTACCCTTAAGCATAGTTTGTTTCCCCAGAGAGAACCCCGTGGAGAAAACTAAATTTTCAGTTGCAGGTATTTATCCATCAGAGATAGCACCTGCATTAGGGACAGGAGCATGTGTCCATGTCTCCTTTCTGCTCTAGGACCCATCTGGTGCAGACCCATGCAGGCTGTGCATGCTGCCTCAGTCTCTGGGAGTTCACATGTGCTTTGATTACTCTGATTCAGGAAGCCTGGTTTCCTTTGCGTCCTCCATCCACTCTGGCTCACTCTTTCCACTTCCTCATCCACGGGGTCCCCTGGTCCCCGAGTTACAGGATTTGATGGGGTCGTCCTATTTAGCCCTGAATGTCCCGTGGTCTCTCTCTGAATATATCCGGGAGCAGGTCTCTGTATTTGTTCCCATCTGCTGCAGGAGGAAGCTCCTCTGACGATGGATGAGCAAGGCACTGGTGGCAAGTGACTTTAAAGTTTATATAGAAAGGCTAATAACAACAAGAAAATCCAGAAAAACTAGCCCTCAAACAGCAGAACAAAACTTGGGGACTCAAGACTTGATTTTAAAGCTTACATGACTGTAATAATGGAGACAGTATAGAATTTTGAAATAATATGCACAGACTGATGGGAGGAACTGGGAGCCCAGAAATTGTAGCTGGAATCCAATAAGATGGGAGATTATGAGGGCACAGGATATTTAATAAATGATGCTCAGCCCAAGAGCATTTGCCTGAAAACTGCATGTGTCATTATTTACTTACATTAAGGAATATATATGTAAGATGAAAATCTATAAAAGCTGTAGAGAAAACTATATAATCTCTATGACTTTGGTTTAGTGAACGTGTTTAGATATAAAACCAAAAACACATTTGAGAAAGGAGACATTAATTTGGACTTCGTTAAAACTGAAAATCTTTTCTTGATGGCTCAGGGGTTAAGAGCGTGCGCAGCTCTCACAGAAGACCCAGATCCAGTTACAGGTACTCACATTGGTCAGGATACAACCACCCGTAACTCCAGCTCCAGGGGACCTGATGCCCTCTTTCAGCCTCCATGAGCTGCACACACACACACACACACACACACACACACACAAAATCTTTTTATTAAGACCCCTTTCTCCCTAGGGGTTACCTCTTCAACTATGAGATGAGGATTTGTGCCCGGTCTTACCGTAACTTGTTAGGCTGTGTTTGGTTGATGTCCTTGGGAGGCCTGCTCTATTCTGAAGGGAAATGGAGGAGTGGATGGGGGATGGGGACTGTAGTCAGGATGTAAATATATGAGAGAATAAATAAAAAAATAAACTTTTTTTTGAGAAACTAAAGAGAAGAAATAGTGAATTTTTATAGTGTTTGTTCGTAGTTGAAAAAAAGCATAGAATCAATCAAGATATTTTTAAATGCATGAGTGGATAAAACACATTTTAGTAGATCTGTGTAATCAAGAATTATTTATCAATCAAAAGGAATGAGTTATTGAACCATGCAAAGATGTGGATGGATCTTAAACTCAGATTGCCAAATGAGAGAAGTCATCTGGAGCATAAGTATTGCATGGTTCCATTAATATGGCTTACCGGAAAGACAAAACTATAGAGACAGTAACTAGTCAGGAATTGCCAATAGCTTGTAGGAGGAAAAAAGGGTTGTTGTGAATCAGGACAGTAGATTTAAGGACTGGGGAAATGTCTCAGTCATTGAACCTCTGCCATGCAAGCATGAGAACCTAAATTCAGTTTCCAACTACCCTCATAACATACTCCTGACTGGAATCCCAATGCTAGAGAGGCAGAGATAGGAGGATGCTTAGGGCTTACTAGTCAACTAGTCTAACAGAATCGATACGCTCTAGGTTCAGTGAGAAACCTTGTTTCACAAAATAAGATGGAAATCAATGGAGGGGTGTGCCTGGCATCAACTTTTTCCCTCTATGTGCAGCTGTGCACATGCCTGCACAAACACATCCCCTACATGCTCCCCATGCACATGTGTAAGCACATCTGCACATATGAACATCCACACACACCACATACACCACACAGCAAAAAAAGATAGGTGATCTTTTTCGATAAGTAGGTCAGTTGGGTATGATATGCTTTTAGTTGATGACACTGCCACATGCTAAAATCCACAAGTTTATAACACTCAGAATGACCTTAAGTACAGGTAAATTAAAAAAAAAATACCATTTTGCGATTTGTAGGATCCAGAGATGGAATGGAACATATCACAGAAGAATCTGACCATATTGCATTGTATGGAACGTATGGGACAAACTCACTGGAAGTGGTGAGGGGAAAAAGCATCGCTGGTGTAACTTTGGGGATGAGTGTGCCTGCAGGTAGATGCATACCCATGTTCTAGGTGATCAAGTTGTGCTCAGGGGGTGGGTTGTTATGTCTCTACTTGATGTGGGAGTCCCATCTGTGTGCTGTGATTACCATTAATGGATAAAGAAACTGCTTTGGACCTATAGCAGGGAAGAACTTAGCTGTGTGAGGAAAACTAAACTGAATGCTGGGAGAAAGGAGGCAGAGGCACAGAGAAGCCGTGTAGCCCTGCCAGAGACAGACTCTGGGAACTTTACCCAGTAAGCCACAGCCACGTGGTGATACACAGATGACTAGAAATGGGTTAAATTAAGATATAAGTGTTAGCAAGTAAGAAGCTAGTGCTAATGGGCCAAGCAGTGATGGAAATAATATAGTTTTTGTGTGAATATTTCGGGGCTGAGCTGCCAGGCAGCTGGGAAATGAACAAGCGGCTTTCTAATAACAACAGTACTCTAGTTCCTTTCATGGTGAGGATGAGGTCCTTACCCACAAGGACAATGCTACAGAGAGCAGAAAGTGAAGCTGGGATTCATGCCTGGACTGTGTGACTCTGAGATCATTCCCTAATACTGCATGTTCTGCCGAAGGTTCTGGAACTCCTACAGACTAGGAAACTGAGAAAGATAGCTCACATTTTTTCCTGGCTCCTTGAAAGGCTAGCAAGGGCTATTTAAACTATGTCCTGAACCTGGAGGGAAATCCTAGGCTCCTATAGAGAAATCCATGAATGATTCATGCCTCTGGGAGAAAAGATATCCTGTAAATACCAATGTAAATCAATGGTCCTTTGTACCAGTCAGTGCTGTAGATCTGAGCTAACATTATCCAGTTGCCCTTGGCTTATCTGGCTGGGGAAGAGCAGAGGCCTAGCAGGGGCTTTGCCTCATCTCTTGCAGGAAGTGTGTCTTGGAAAATGTCTCATCTGGCAAGCTGTGGCCATAAATACCTATTTTCCATATTACCCCCAAGACCAGAGGTCTGTATCCGTCTGATTAAATGATTACCAAGTGATTTCTCCAAGGGTGTGGGGCTTGCCTGAGGAATCACAGCTGATGCGGGCTTTATAACCTTTGCTCATAATTGAAAAGGGTCCATTTCTTAAGAGATGGAACAAGGTGCAGGCACCTGTTGGTTAGAAACAAATGGCGAGAAGATGGAGCAGAGATCATTATTCCTAACTGTTCCCATTATTAACTGGGGTGGGGATGGGGGTGTAGGTGAGATGGGGGGACGGCGAGTGCCACAAAACACAGCTTCTCTCCACCAGGTGCATACAGAAGTCAGTGCTGTGGCTTGAGTTGGGACTCTCCACAGTCTCTGGTTCCAAGCGCTTCTGCCCCCTGCTCCCTCTACTTCTTCCTTGGTCTTCTTCTGCCCAGAGTTCTAAGGGCCCTCTGTTGCCTGTTGTATGTCTGGGTGCTGCTGTAATAATTAGCTCTGAACTCTCAGGTTTATGTCTCCAGTGTGAGGTATCACATCTTTCTCCTATGTCCTCTGGAGCACATGGTTTCCAGTAGGAAAGAAGTCTATGGAAGCCTGTGTAGTCTTAACTCCCTCTGCCTTTAAGAGCCTTGTATAATTATTGTCTTAGTTAGGGTTTCTGTTGCTGTGAAGAGACATCATTGACCATGGCAACTCTTACAAAGGAAAACACTTAATTGGGGTTGGCTTACGGGTTCAGAGGTTTAGTCTATTATTGTCAGGGCAGGAAGTGTGGTGGTGTACAGGCCAACATGGTGCTCAAGAAGAAGCTGAGAATGTTACATCTGGATCAGCAGGCAGCAGGAAGAGAGAGACTCTGGTCCTGGCTTGAGCATTTGAAACCTCGAAAGCCACCCCCAGTGACACATTACCTTCAACAAGCTGCTTTAATAAGATTACACCTCCTAATTAGTGCCACTCCCTGGTGACAAACATTCAAATACATGAGCCTATGAGGGCCATTCTTATTCAAACCATCAAATTCCACTTCCTTGTCCCTACAGGGTTACAGACATATCAAAATGCAAAAATGCTTCAGTCCAACTTTAAAAGTCCCCGTAGTCTGTAACAGTCTCAACATTGTTAAAAAGTCCAGTCTCTTCTGAGACTCATGACAATCTCTTAACTGTAATCCCCTGTAAAATCAAAATCAAAAAGCAGATCACATACTTCCAACACACAGTGGCACAGGATATACGTTACCATTCCAAAAGGGAAAAAAAAAAAAGAGAGCATAGTGAGGAAATACTGGATCAAGGCAAGATCAGAAATCAGCTGAGCATACTCCATAATCTTCATCTCCATGTCTCATGTCAAAGTGCTCTTCAGATCACCAATTCTTTTCAGTTTTGTTGACTGCAACACACTTCTTTCTCTTGGGCTGGTTCCATACCCTGTTAATAGCGTTCCTTGGCAGGTATTAGCTCTGTTATCTCCAGCATCTTGGAGTCTCCAAAGCAATCCACGCTTTACCTTCACAGTTTCCTGCAATGACCTCTCTAAGCTTCTGTGCAGGTAAAACCCCTGACCCGTGCCTAGACTCAGCTTTCCTTGGCTGTGAAGGGATATTCCATAACCCTTTTCTTCTATCCTTGACTCTAAAACCAGAACCACATGGCTGAAACTGCCAAGTTATATTCCTTGATGGGACTGGAGCATGCCCCCCTTGTTCAAACACATTTTCACCGCGTTCTGATTTTGGTGGTTTCCTCCACTACCTAAGCTTGGTTGCCCTGAAACATTTTCTGTATACCAGGCTAGCCTTGAACTTACAGAGATCTGCCTGCCTCTGCCTCCCAAGTGCTGGAATTAAAGGTGAGCACCTCCACACCTGGTTCTAAACTTTTCTTTAATTCCTTTTCATAAATTGGAAGTTCATCTGAGTAGGATCTTGCCCAGATGTTACCACTCCCATTATTCCATTTGGCATCAAGTTTTTCTTTAAACGTTTTATCTTCCTTGAGCACTAGACTGGACTCCACTACACTTTCTGGTGCTCCTTCTTTTTCCCCTCAAACTGTTTATTTTTATTTTTCCTTGCTCAGCTTGCTCATTTTTTCATTATAGATCGTGAAAGTGTGGCCACTAATAACAAACACAGATCTTAATCTTAATCTATGGTGATTTGCCGCTGATAAGGAAAACTGATAGACGAACTATACTAGAGCCAATGCTTAAACTGTAGAAATGCACTGTCCAGAGCAGTCATCGCCCAACCCCTGTAGCAGCTGTGATGGGAGGTCATCGCCAGTCCCATGTAACCGCTGTGATGGGAGGTCATCGCCAGTCCCGTTGTAGCCATTGTGATGGGAGTCATGGCCAGTCCCGCATAGCAGCTGCAATGGTTAGTGTTAATTGCCAACTTGACAAAAATCTAGACTCACTGAAAGATGGGCCTCTGAGCACATGTGCGATGGATAATCCAGATTACTTTAATGGAGGTGGGAAAACCAGCCCACTGTGGATGGCACCATTCCCTAGGCAAGGAATCCTGGATTGTGTGAATGGAGAAAGTGAGATGGGAAGCAGGCATGATCCCTCAGTATCCAGATAACCAATGCAATGTGACCAGTTTCCTTAGGCTCTTCTACTGTGACTCACCTGCCATAATGAACCATAACCTAAAACTGAGAGAATAAACCCAGTCTCCCCTTAAGCTGATTTTGTCTGAGTATCTTAGCAATATGGAAGGAAACTAAGACAGTGGTGATTTTCATTGAAATGTAAATCAAATTAAATTAAATTAAATCAAAAGTATGGTTTTTGTTAAATTAACCACATTTCTACTGTTCAATGGCACATACGCCTAGTCACTGCTGTTATTGGACAGCAGAGAATAGATTATTGCCATGATCACAGAATTTTCTCATTCTTGCTAAAATGTTTCAGAATATTACAGAATGTTTTAGAACAAGTGTTAGATTGTAAATCTAACACTTTTCAAGAATTTCATTCTGGCCTCTGGCTAAGGTCTTCTTCGTGAAAATCAGCTCCATTTGCATGGTTTGGCAGAAAGACCTCCGATTTTAGGTGATTTTCAGGTTTCCAGGTAAGACTGATGATAGATGTCATGGCTTCCAACTACTAAAACTGCATACAGAGTCTCTGAGCACATTGACGTCTAAGTTGAAATCCTTGTGCTTTTACTCACAAGCTGTGAGACTTGGACCTGTTAAACTGATCACCATCATATTGATTCGCCATCTGTGATGGCTGAGGTGAAAACATCCATCCACCTCAGAATGCTGTGATGGTGGCATTGGGGGTCAGCACTGGATGAGTCTCCTGGGCCCTGGTGCTGATGGTGATGGGGGTTAGCAATGGATGAGTGTCCTGCCTAGGCCCTGGTGCTGATGGTGATGGGGGTCAGTCAGCACTGGATGAGTGTCCTGGCTCTGGTGCATTTAAGAAAGGACTCCAGTACTGGAAATGACTCAGTGGTTAAGAACACTTTCTGCTCTTACAGAGGTCCTCCCAGCACCCAAATCTGGTTCACAGATACGCCTATTTCCCCAATTCTAAGGGATCCAATGCCCTCTTTTGACCTCTGCAGGCACTGATCTCACATGCACACACACACACACACACACGTATTCTTGTTTGTGTGTGTGCTTTCTTTCATAGACATTATTGTAATTATCTGGTAGGAATCAATAGTCCATACAAAAAGTAGTCATGAGTGAAACTAAAAGTGACAGAAAATATGTAATAAATAAATAAATAAATAAATAAATAAATAAATAAATAATGCTGGGCTCAGGCAGATCTGTAAAAGACTGAACGATGGGCTCCGCTCAAGGAGAGAGAGTAAGTAGGAATATGTGTAACATCTAACCTTGATGTTCAGCGGGAAGGTGAAATGACACAGTCTCACGGCACCACAAGGAACACTTACCGTTTTGCTGCTTAGCCTGATGAGATCCTGTGCCAAGAAATATGGATGCCCTGGGTCTGTTTGCCCGGAAAACAAGCATGGGCAAGGCTTTAGGTTTTCTTAATTTATAACAAGAAAGCTGCTACACTTTGCTTTGTTCCGTAAATATTTATTGAGTTTCTCCTATAGTTAAGATACCAGGGCGACAACAGCAAACAGAAAGCCAAGTGGCCAACACCGTCAACAGACCAGAGAGGGGCTGAATCGTTGCTCAAACAAACATAAAACTCACACTGTGACTCATGAAAAGGTGTTCCAAGAAGGTTTCTCTAGGGGTGTCTCATCGGGAAGACCAGGGGAAATATCCTTGGGAAGTGAAGATTGAGTTCAGACAGAGGTAGAACAAAGGTGCGTGGGCAGACAGAAGGGTGTTATAATCTCTACATCTGGAAGCTGGGAGGGGGACACAGATGGGGGCACAGTGAGTGCAGAGAAGAAACTCTTGATGTGAGGCAGAGTTAGCAGAGACCAGGCCGTAATGGACCACACAGACTGTGCTAATGATTTAGATTCGCCTAGAAGCGATCATGACCCATCGAGAACTTTTAGATAAGGTTGTGGCGTGGTTGTACTTTGTCAGCGCACAGGGTTACTCCCAAAGAGAGTAGACAGCAAAGGGATGTGGACAAGAAAGGGTCTCGACCCTTGATTTTCAGCAACTCTCCTACATCATCTTTGGGTACAAGAAAAGCTTTGAGGTAAAATGTGTCTTTATCATTTTGTTTTGGATTCTTAAAATTAGACACAGAATCATTTTTATTTACTTGGACATTTGCACATCATTTGTAATTCAGTTTGTTTTAATTCAGATTTTTAAAATCTTAATTTAAATATGTTTATTAAAGATTCATAAACATTTAACATATTGATGCATTATCGTTTTTAATACTTTTATTGATACATGGTTAATATTTATGCAAGTATATTTATGCACACATAAACTTTTTAAAAAAGCAATTTCCCAAGTCAAGCTTGGTTGCATATACCTATAATATCAGCACATTGGAGAGCAGAGTGGCCAGGCTGGGCTGTACAGAGAGATTCTGTCTCAAAAAACTAACAAACAGGGGGTTGGAGACATGGTTAGGTCGTGCTTGGGCAGAGGACCTGTGTTTGGTTCTCGGCACCCAGGTGAGGTTGGTTCAGCACCACTAACTGTAGCTCCAGATGATCTGATGCCCTCTTCTGGTCTCCATGGGCATCTGCACTCACATGCTCATGCGCCCACATCACTTTCCTCCCCAACCACAGCACATTTAAGAAGCGTTTGATAACGGTCTATGTGCACATGTAACACTGATCCCCTCTTCAGCTTATTCAAGGGACCAGGACTCCCAGAAATGAAAACACAATAATTTTAGATAGTTTAATTCCTTATCTAATTCCTGGCTTTAAAGGACTGTGGCTGTTTCATTGTCCTGAATGTTTTGTAGAGGCCAGAGCCAGAGAAGAGAGTTTCAGTGGAGGGATTGTCCGGATTAGATTCGTCTGTGGGCATGTCTGTGAGGGGATATTTTGACTGTTAATTGATGTAGGAAGGCTAAGCCCACTGTGGACAACACCATTCCCTGGACAGGTGGTCCTTGATTGGATAAGAAAGTTAGCTAAATGTGAGTTTGCAAGCAACCAGCAAGCAAGGTTTCTCCATGGTTTCTGCTTCAAGTTCTTGCTTGCATTGCTGTCCTGATCCCCCTTGATAGTGAAGTGTGACCTGTAAGGGTGGAGCAACTGAACTTTATTCTACAAAGCTGTTTTTCACCAGAGTGTTTTACCACAGAAACTAGAAGGAAACCAGAACATTCGCCGGGATGGTGGAATCTTAATTAGCTTAGTCTTCATACCCTGCTGTTTTATACCCAGATATACTGAGGAGATATCACTTTTTAAGACTTGTATTGTCCCAAACTTTGGCTCATAAGTATATGAGGAGTCCCACCATACTGATAGACATTTGACAGTTCAGCTAGTATGGCTTCCCTTCCCTATGACCATGCCTCCCTCACTCAGAAATGGGACTGTCTCTGGTAAATCCATCCTTCTGCTGTTCACTCATCTATGGCGTGATGACTCTTGACTTACCTCGTACTTGCTCAGCATCCTTTAGGTGCTAAGGATTCAGCAGCAGGCACCAGGACTCCTGCACCCATCGCACCTCCCAGTCAGGGAGACAGACAGTAAATAGAAACAGATGTGTAGTAAACAGTGAGCTGGCAGGAGGGTGCCTTGATATTCAGGAAGGTTCTCCATGGAAGTGACTTTTGCATAGGACACCTGAGTGCTGTCGGTCCCAGCTTTCTCTTCCATCTGGACGTTCTGAGTACAAGAACGGCATAACTGGCTAAATTTCCACAGAGCCCCTTCTGCTTTTGGGTGTCCCCGCTGAGTACCTTCCTTCGCTTTCCAATACCTGGCCTCTCAGGGAGCTTTCAGCTCTAGCTCTTGGCCATGCCTTTTGCGCCTCCTTCCCACCTGCTCTCCTCCGGGCCTTCCTGGCCTTGCTCTGAAAACTCACACTGTTTCTTTCTTAAAAATGTTGATTTCCAGAGACACGTTCTGCACCCCTATGTCCATTATCCCTTTAAGTCTGATCATTTTGCCATTGATTCAATCATTCTTTTGCTCACTTACTGAGCAGTTTATTTTCTGTGGCTTCTTTGCTCCAGGTATGTTATTGGTATAATCGCATAAGCACTTCCTTAGGGGGTAAGCAATGTCTATTTTGTCATCAGTCTGGTCCAAATACACGGAAGGTGTAGTCATGTCCCTATGCACTTGCTCAGTAAGGGCGATAGTGCTAGTCCAGGCTTGCTGTAGTCAGGAAGGGTCATTTTTACTCCAGCTTCGCTCCTCAGCTTCTGTCTGCTGTGCAGTGTACACCGTACAGTGTGGGAACAGGGGACCATACCTCAGCCTTGTTCTCTGCCTTCAGTTTGCTCTGCAGCACACATTGTACAGTGTGAACACAGGAAACTTCATCCTACCAGCAGGAACTTTCAGTGGGTCACTGAATTTCTTACAGTCAATGTTTCCTTCAGAACTCAAGCCAATGCTATCGTCTTATGATGAGTGGAGACAGGGAAGAGCCACCGAGAGAGAAGGGCTCTCCAGTAACCCAAATTCTACTTATCGCAGAAGGGCGTGCCCAGGAGCTGGCTTCCAGTTCTTCCTAGGCAGCCCAGGAGTATAGGCACAGAGTGAAATTTGATGGAGTTAGACAATCGTGTTTCCTACTTTCTTTGGGGGGGCATTTATGCTGTTATAAATTGAAGGGTAGGACATGCAGTATGAACTCAAAATGTGCTCTTCTAGGGTTGGGGAGATGCCCAGTTAGTAAAGTGCTTGCCATACAAACTTAGACCCAAGTGTGATTCCCAGAACCCACACGTGGGTTTGTTGGCATGCTGGTAGTAATATCAGTGCTGGGGAGGCAGAGATGGGGAGCTCTCTGGAGTCTCTAGCAAGCCAATCTTGTCTAGACATGTTTCAAAAAAACAAGTTGGGTGCTGGAGAGATGGCTCAGCTGTTAAGAATACTGACTGCTCTTCCAGAGGTCCTGAGTTCAGTTCCCAGCAACTATATGGTGGCTCACAACCATCCATACTGAGATCTGATGCCCTCTTCTTCTGGCCTGCAGGCAGACCTGCAGGCAGAGCATTGTATTCATAATAAATAGATAAAAATCATTTAAAAAGAAAACAAGCTCAGTGCTGAGGAACACTACCTGGAGTTTTCCTCTGACATACACGAACATGCACACAAGCCTACTCCGTGTTTGAACACCCCCAACACACACATACACACACACACACAATTTAAAGAGTTAGAAATTGTGCTTTTATATTAATCCCATCACTACGACATTTAACCTTTCCTCTTTCGTTGCTTTTCTCTAAGACCCACGTGTGACCTGTGGTTGGTATCCTCAGGAAGACTTGCAGAAGCTTTTGAAGGGGGTGGTTGTGCTATCTCTGCTCACCCTAAGGAAGATTTTTTTCCACCCAAATTCTGAAGATGGAGTGTGCTATCTCTGAGAGAATGCGTTCTCTGTCTGTGGAGGTGGTCAGGCATGAGCTGGGTCATCATTTCCCTGGTGCTGAAGCAGTGGTTCCAACTGTCTCCAGTCAGGAATAACAAGTGGCTTTCACCTTGGAGTCCAGGCCTGATGGATTGCTGCTGGCTGCCTGGGCTCAATGGAAAGAACGCCATGAACCATTAGCAAGGTCTGCCCTCAGCATGGAGAGTGGGGTGGGGGTGGGGGAGCGGCATATGGCCACCACAATTGTCACCTCTGAGAGAGAAACTGACCTGGGGGTTTGTAACGCATGCTCGACACACAAGAGCGATGAGATGGATGCACTTTATGTCTGCAGCATGATATTTTATTAGAAACGTTGGGAACAATGTGAGCCAGAGCTAGCTGTGTTTCAGGACGGGTCTGGAAATATCAGGAATTCCTAAGAACACTATTGAGAGGTGATAGATAGGACTGTAATCTCATACTGGTATTAACTCCAGAAACGCTACCTCCCATGGGGCCTGTTGGGTTTTTTGATCTTATTTGCTTGCTATTGAGTCTCTGGTTGATCAATATCTATATTTGTCAGTTAATGGGCATCTACCATGTCCTGTGTTCTATAGTAGATCTTATAGGAGGCTCAAAGGATGAACAGTTCCTAACTTCATGGTTTCCTGAGAAATTAGAATATAGTGGAGATATCCAGCAAGGACCTTACCTGTTAGAGCTCTCTGAGTGGGTAGTCTTCCTCCCCAGTACAAAGAACCCTTGTCTCTACTTCAGTACATTTTTCTTCTGCCATTTCATGAGCCCTGGGGATCGTCCATCAAAATACAGCAACTATCCCACCTTGCCTACCACCCACCCACTCGGGAGTGGACATGGGATTCAAGTTAGGCCAGACCCGCCTGAGACATCTGGCATTGAGGTTCTCTAATGGCTGTATCCAGGGGAGTTGGCACGCATGTGTGCCACATTGCATGTGTGGAGGTCAGAGGACGGCTTGGCGGAATCCGTTCTTCTTCCACCATGTATGTTGTAGGGATTAAGCTCAAATCATCAGCCTTTGCCATCTGAGCCATCTTGCTGTCCCTCCCTTGAGTTTCTCACCATGGCCTACTTTGGTTTTGCGGACTAATGACCTCCGAATCCTAACTTGCATGGTTCTTTAGCTTGGTATTGATGTTCAGGCCCATGGATCATGTGCAAAGCTTTGGGATGCAGAGGCTGTTTAACCATTGATAGAACAATCTAGATCTCATTCAGGTGTTTTGCCAGAACAAGTCCAGGAACTGGCTGGTCGAGGGAAACGGGCTGCTCCAGGGTTTGCTTTGCAGACATCCTGAGGCTCAGGGGTAAAACTGAGTTCACTATATTTTCCATACTGCTAGTGGCCAAAGGCTCTTCTATGATGAGAAGAATACCTGCTATGAGGCATAGCATCATGGACACAAGAGTGGGTATTGGTGTCTGCAGGGGACCCAGATCTCAGCCATGCCACTTGCTTACTGGGAGTGTGCGACAAGTGCCTTGGTCTTTCTGCGCACTGGTGTCTTCTTTTGCCTGGGGAATAGTGACAGCACTTGCTCGGTTCGAAATGAAGGAAGTGGTGAACATAAGCATGGAGCATCCTGAAGTTAGGTTTTAGTAATCCCTTCAGAAGGGAGGTGTGTGTGTGTGTTCTAAAAGCACTGCAGTGCCACGTAAAAGCCAGTTTCACTCTGTAGCCTGTCTTAGAGTCTCCTTAAAATGCGTGCTGGAAAATAAGAGAATAATCACGTGCTAACTATTTTTACGAACCTCCCCACCCAAATGTCCCACACCAGGTTATCATAAACCTGTTTCTTCTTCAAGTGAGTTCACTTCAGACTGTATTAACAGTGCCCTCTGCTGCCCGCAGCGCTGCAACTTAGTAGGAGCTCCCGGGGCAGCAGAGGTGGGATGTGGGCCCGAGTGTCTGGCTCTTCCATTTCTCCTTCGCACCCTCACACAGGATCCTTTTCCATTCCACAGCTCTGTTTCTTTGCCTGCACTTCCAACGGAGCTCTGAGTCATCTGTCTCAACCTTTAATTCCAGACTGTGCTTGGACTCAACCCAAACCATAGATAGATCCCCGTGAGGCTGGGCAGATGATAACGTGTGTTTCTCTCACTCTGGATCAACAGAAGGCCAAGATTTGTTCCAGGGTGGCAGAAGCCAATTCTATTTTCTTGTGTTACGACGTGGGACTCGAGTCATGCGTAGTGCGGGCTGAGTGATTTCCTAATTCAGAACCAGTGTGTGATGTGTCGCACCATGCTGATCGAGTTCCATTTAGCTCCCCCTTTGCAGCCAAGTGCAGTTGTAAGATCCAGGGGACAGCACTCTAAATCTGCTCAATTCGTCATCTGTAGTGGTTACTGTTCCAGTTGGAGAAGTGGATTATGGGGAAATTATCAGGAAAGCAAGTGTAAGGACTCCCGATGCATCGAGGCTCCACTTGGATGTCATATTGTAAGGTAATTATAATAGTCATCCTCATGGGAGTAGGAAGTGAGGAAGTTAGTGATTCCTGCTGAGTACAGGGTGGACATAGGGGTGTGTCTGGAGAGATGAAAGGTGGCTTCTGGGTTTGACCTTGCACAAGTTGAGATGGGCCGATCCTGAATCAGCGATAGTCCAACAGCATCATTTTGACGACTGTCAGTTATTAGTCACATGAATGGACACAGGATGGTGCAATCTTGAATCCGTGGCTAGTTAACCGCTTCTAAATCCATTTCTCCTAAGTCTGAGCACTGTCCATGATAACCCGTGCGCTTTGCGCACAGGTCGTGAGCCATTTGCTTCCTCAGTTGCCTTAGCATAGTGGTTATGCACCCAGACTCTAGACTCAGAGTTTGAATCCCAGCCATGTAGATAAATTGCTTTCCTTCACTTCCTGTTAGTTTCCTTTCCCATCTGTTGGACTATTATTATATGTGAGAGTTGAAGTCTATAGCCCTCCATGTCTGGCACAGTCTTTGCTGCCATTTCAATGATGGCATCACGGTCAAGAGGAGTTGGCTCACAACTGCAGAAAAGGAAGTAAAGCCGTGTATCCAAGGAAGCGGCAGAGCTGAGTCATGGTCCTCGCCATTGCCCTGTCAAGGATTGTCCAGCTGTGTGTTCTGGCTCGTCTCCAAGGGTTTCTAAAACTCACATCAGTAGACAAGCATGAGACCTGTGCTTCCCAGCCATGGACATATAGATCCATACAGTGTCTACATGACATGCTAACGTTAAGGGTAAAGTATAATTCTCTGTGTGTGAAGGCTTATACATATATTATTGTGGAGAACTTAAATAGAACCATCACCTTCTTATCTTGGAAACAAGGACATTCAAAGGCACACACTGCGCCAATATCTATTGGCTGCATTGGGCAGAGGAGGCCATCGTGTACAGTGTATAGGGTATGGTGGCATTCTCATTTCTCTACAATGTGCACCGTTAGTGCAAGTATTTCCCACATGTGCTTCTGGGATGTCCATACCTCCAGATAATTAGATTTCCCCTCAAGGGACTCAAGCTGTATGATCCTGGAGATCACCTACCGAACTGACATTGGTCACAGCAGTAACGAGAGAGTGACTGGGGCATCAACAGTGATCAATCTGCCTCTGTGCTGAATGGTTTGTCTCCATGGTAAAACTTGGGATGGAAATAATCAGCACAGAGAGTAAATTTTGGAATGTCCCAAGGCTCCCAACCACCTGCCCAGAGAAGGGGCTCAGCAACTGAGCTGAAGTACAGGGCTGCTTCTGAAGGTCATCGTAGCCCCACGTGTTTTGTAGGATGGCCAGAGGACCAGGGAGCCTAAGCGTTCATGGATTCAAGCCAGGTAATTCAAAGTGATTTGAAGAGCTTATCAAGGCTTAGGTGTCCTTTCCCGCCTTGCATAAGCCAGTAGCGCACTGTCCCCAGAGATCAGCACTGATTAGTCATCACACTGCCTGAGGACATCTCAGAGTTGCCAAGTCTGACATGAGTCTGGTCTAAAGGACAAAGGATGTAGCAGCTTCTGCAGGAGGAGTTTGGGAGTGGGGGTGCTTAGCTGTATCTGGGTCTTACATTTTGATGAAGGTCAACAGACAAATGGCCCCCACATAGAGAGGCATGGCCAGTTAGACATGGCAGTGGCTGGCTAACAAGCTAGGGTCCACAGACTCTCATCACACACAAAAATATTTCTGCCTGAAGACCTAGAAGAAGGAACACAAGGCCCTGGAGACAACTTGGCATTGGAGTCACATGGTAATTGACCATGTGATTATCAGGAAGTCATGGCCATCTTTGGAGCTAGACAGATACGCTATGGATTCTAATTGTACCATTTCTGAACTGTGTAAGTGGAGACAGATCCCTTACCCTTGCTGATCTATCTTCATCTGCTGTCCTGAACATCACCGCAGTCACCATAAACATGTGACTCCCAAGCTACTGTGGGCAGTGTGACTTGCGGCAGGGTAAAGAGCCCACTTGGTGACAAGCATGAAGTATTTTGGAAAGGAATAGGAAAGGGCTGAGGAGACAGCCCAGTGGATAATGTGTTCACAGCATGTCTTTCTTTACTCTTGTTGCCGTGAAATGACCTGATAAAAACTGCTTAAGGAGAGAAGGATTTTGATTAGTTTGAGGACACAGCCATCATGGTAGAGAGGTCACGGTAGCGGGAAAGTGAGGCAGCTGCTCCCATCCTGTTTGGAGTCAGGAAGCAGACAGTAATGGATACTGCTACCCAGCTCTCTGTATTCAGCCCGGGACCTCAACACATGGAATGGTACCACCCACTGTTACAGTTGGTTTTCCTACCTCAGTAAGCTACTCAAGACAATCTCCTACTGGCATGCCTGGAGACATCTTTCCTAAATGAGTCTAGGTCCTTCCAAGTTGACAGTCGCTATGTCTCTGGTGACAGAATTTGTACCTGTCCTTAATGAGAGGCACATGGGTACAAAGTCAGTGTGTATGTCACCCTCCACCACCTTTTGTCACACAGAGCATCTTACCTACAGGTCTAAGACCGATTCTTATCACTCTACATGCCGTGACTAGTGTTCAGATTCCCAGTGCCCATGGAAACACTGGGAATGGTGATGGCTTGCCTGCAATCCCAACACTTGGGAAGAAGAGACAGCAAATTCCCAGGGCAAGCTACAAGCTAGAACAGCCAAACTGATGGGTTCAGCAAGAGATCTTACTGCCTCAGTGAATAAAGGGTAGAGTGATCAGAGAAGATCCTGGATATCAATCTTGGTCTGTATTCACCTCCACACATGTGTGCCTATTCACATGAGATCACACACATGTGTCATACATATCACATGCACAACACAGCCAAAAAAGGAATAAAAAAATATTTCATTGGTGATTTTCTTTATTTACCACAATTTGATCTATTAATAGTATTTCAGAAGTTCTGGGCTAAATAGTATTTATTATTATTATTTTTTTAAATTTCATTTCACATTCCAACCCCAGTTCTCCCTCCTACCCCCTCCTCCCATCCTCCCTCACTTCCCCCCAACTCATGCCCCCATCCACTCCTCCCAAAGAGTAAGGCTTCCCATGGGGAGTCAAAAAAGCCTGGCACATTAAGTTGAGGCAGCACCAAGTTCCTCCCACCTTCATCAAGGCTGAGCATGGCTTCCCACCGTGGGGAATGGGGTCCAAATTTCTTATTACAGCTAAACTTACAAAGTTTTTTCACTTTTTAATTATGATACTAGAAAATTTGTTACACTTGCCACATGCGGAGAAAATGTTCAAGATGTCCACTATCCTATTGGGAAATGCTGGTCTATAGTGGGGACTTATTAAAGAGACGGTGACAGAAAGTGACTCAAAGCCCTGCTTTGTGCAAGGCTCTATGCTCTATTTAATCCTCTCAGCAACACAACAGGGTGACAACTTGTTTATTATACCATTTTATGCATGAGGATTTCAGACAGAAATGATTTGCCCAGTGCCTAACAGTGAATGTGTCAGATGGTAGTTAGTTCAAACTCTGTATTTGGACTTAAGAACTTAGTTTCTGAAATATCAATTGTTGATCATCTTGTATCCAGGAAATTCAATATGGTCTATCCTGCCCCCTGCCATTGTGTGTGTGTGTGTGCGCGCGCGCGCGCGCAGAGGGAGGGAGGGTGTAGAGAGCTGCGTGGAGTCACACCTGATGGCAATGTGTAGAGAGCTGCATGGAACTGCACCTGATGGTGCTGGCTCCCGCCCTCCGCTATCCCGAAAGCAAGTGCTCTCTGTGATAATCAACTCCTGAGATGGCTAAGGCCTGACTTATGCTATTATCATGCAATGATTGTCAGCTGCTTGCATATGCGTGGACCTATGGGCAGTGCCCACCTGGCAATCTGGGGTTGGCGGCCTAGGCCTACTTAAGGGCTGGGAGAGGTTTGCCCAGAGAGAGAGAGAGGGAGGGAAAGGGAAAGAGAAGGAAGCTGTAAATAAGATCCTGAATAAACTGCTTAGCAAGAAGAGCTCCGGTGTTGCGTCCTTCTTGCTGGCCGAGGGGAACTGCGACAGGAGGGAGGGAGGGAGGGAGGAAGAGAGAGAGAGGGGGAGGGAGAGGGAGAAGGAGAGGGAGAGGGAGAAAGAGAGAAAGAGGGAGAGAGAGAGAGGAGAGTTTCTCTGCATAGTTCTGACTGTCCTGGAACTTGCTCTGTAGACCAGGCTGGCCTCGAACTCACGGAGATCCACTTGTTTCTTGTCTCTTGAGTGCTAGGACTAAAGGAGTGTACCACCACTGCCCAGCATTTTCTCCCCCTTAGTTAAGGATTAAATGCAAGCTCACTGATGAACACTCTGCTTAAGGTCTTGTTATTTAGTAAGCTCTCTAGAACCATTGGTGGCTGCCCTTAATGTGAATACAGCAAGGAGGAACAGGTGGGGCAGTGGAAGAGGAGAAGTAATAACAAGAGGTATGAGGAAGAATGAAACAAGGGCCGGGCGGTGGTGGCGCATGCCTTTAATCCCAGCACTCGGGAGGCAGAGGCAGGCGAATCTCTGTGAGTTCGAGACCAGCCTGGTCTACAAGCTAGTTCCAGGACAGGTTCCAAAACCACAGAAAAACCCTGCCCCCCCCCCAAAAAAAAACAAAAAGAATGAAACAAGGAAGTACCAGAGAGGGAACTGAGGAAGAAGAAAGAGGATCTGGAGAGACAATGGCTCATCGGTTAAGAGGTATTATTGTCATTGTTATCATTACCACTAAGTATCAGAACCATCCTGGGCACTTCTCCTACTATGTGATGGGATAGAGGGACCACAGCAAGCCTGTCCAGGCTTCATCCTTCTTCAACCCCTTGCTTTTTGCTGGACTGTCAGTCTTGCTCTTGAATATTTACTTCTACCCAAGGACACTTTACTGTGGCCTGTCGGGTGTGCAAGAGTACTCACTGTGCACCGTGGCAAAGGGGTTGCTGCTGGGGACCAGCGAGAGATGAGTGAACAGGATGAGAGGGTGGGGTTGGGACTGGGTTTCATAAGAGCTTATTTTAGCGTCTGATTCAGCCCAGGAAGTTGTGAGCAAGCCCTGTTCTCTATAGTTAGGCATCAAGTGTTCTAAGGAAGGTGTGATCCGCTGTTGAAAAGCTTGGTGATGGTAGGAAAGAAACAATTGCAAATCTAACCCTGTGGAAGCCAGTTGGGGTCAAAGGGTGCTGCTTTCCTTTAAGGAACTGTAGAGTTTTATTTGATGCAGTTGGTTACATTTTAGTGTTTCATTGTATGGAAGACTCAAGCAATTCCAGTCACCTAAGAAGCCTCGAATTGAGAAATATGGAGCCCCAGCAGTGTCTGTCTACCTTGGCTTTGGAAACCTCCGTTGACAGAATTCATATCCAATCATGCTCTGAGACACAATAATCAAGAAAACTGTTCCCACTAATCTCTGTCACCCTTTGTCAACTCAACACCTAGAGTCTCTTGCTTGAAGACCAAGACAAATTCACACAGGCAGTGGTTGGGGAGGGTCAGCCTACACAGCATCTCTACTGCGTCGGATTCAAGCTGAAATTTCACAAGGGTCCTCGGGCAGTCCCTGCGCTAACTCTGTAAAGCCCTTCATTTTTTAAACCTTATTTTACAAGAGAAACAAATTATTGTGCTGGCCTATTTCACTACAAGTTAACAGAGCCAGAGTCCCCAACTACGTTGACCAGACTCCCAAAGCCATATTGATCCCCTCCCACCATGTATCTCTTTCTTTTGACCCCATATCATGATCAGAGCCTTTTCTACTTACACGGGACTCATTAATAAGACCTCCCAGAGACCAGAGCTGACTCACCTCCGCTGGCATCCGGGCTAAGCCCCTGAAATCTCCCGGAAGGGGTAGAAGTAATTGTTCTTGTGTTAAATCCAACTTGGCTTTGTTTTGAAGTTAAGAAAAGAAAAAAGATAGATGGATGTTCTGGAAGGAAAGTCAGTTTCCTTAGTGGAATCAGTAGAATGAAATTAGTTACCAATAATTTGTGTTGTATATAAAATCTCACACATGCAAATACACACACACACACACATATATGTATATATCGATAGATAGATTGGGTTTTGATGTTTTGATGCCTGTATTAGTTACTGTTGTTCCTTAGAATAAATATTATAACCAAAAGCAGCTTATAGAAGAGTTTATTTGGGTTCATAGTTTCAGTGGGATATGTGTCTGTTATGGCAAAGAATTAAGGCAGCAAGAAGCAGCCATGACGGCAGGAAGCTGAGGAATCACATCTTCAGCCAGGAACACAAGCTGACAGGGAACAAACTAGGAGCAGGGTGAGGCTATGACCTCTCAAAGCCCACCCCAGTGATGAACTTCTCCAGCAAGGCTGTGCCACCTCCTCAAACAGCCCTGGCAACCATGGACCAAATGCTCAAATGCCTGAGCCTTTGGGGGCGGGATTTGTCATTCATATTGTCACAATACTTATTATTTTTGACAAATATTAACTGTCTCGATGTGGCCTCTGAGACCATTCAGTATCTGCTGTTGCTATTTTAAAATTAGAACAGTTAGGGTCGTGAGAGTTGATTTGTCAGTGAGAGCAGGTACTGCTATTGCAGAGGACCCAAGTTTTGTTCCCTGCCCCTACATTAGGTAGTTCACAGCTCACCTGTGACTCCAGCTCCAGAGATGTGATGCCCTCTCAGACCTCCATGGGCACTGCACTCATGTGACATACATTCACACTGGCATATCTACATACAGATAAAATAGTTTATATGGCTGTTGAAGTTGTTCAAATAATGAGAGAATGAAGCCTAGTTATCATAAAACAGAACAGTTTCTCAGATGTGAAACTGTCCCTGTGCCCTCCAAGCCTTCTGCTCTCCCCAGAGGTGACCCTTCTGTTGCTTTTTTTGTGACTCTCTGTGGTCTTTATTCCCGTACAGCATTTCATTGATAGGAACATATGGATGTCTTCTTACGCTGTACACAGTTCCATAGCTGGCTTTGCATATGATGGATGACATTGTTTTCCTTAGTGGCTGATTTTCTCATTACACTGACCAAATCCTGACAATAAGTAGCTAAAGGGAGGAAGGACTTAGTTTGGTTCACATTTGAGGGTAAACTGTCCAACATGTTGAGGACAGCATACTAACTGCAGGAGAATAAGCTGGTCACATTGTCTCAAAATCAAGAAACAGGGTTAGGGTATATCCTTTAAGGCTCACTCCCTAGCATTCTACTTCCTCCTCTGAGGTCCATCTCTCAAAGTTTGTAAAACCTCTGAAAATAGCACCCAAATCTGGGACCCTTGTGTTCATGAGCCTGTGTATGGGGAACATTCCACATTTAAACCATAACATTGGCTATTTGATACCCCCAGAATAGAGACATAAAGGAGTTCATTCAACCATGTTCGAAGATAGGCATTGGGGTAGGGCCTTGCTTTCCACTAGCTTGAAAATTCTTTCACTCCAGAGAATAATTGAAAATTTACAGTCAACATACAGTTTAGTAAATATTTAAGATTTTATGTTAAGTTTTTGGTGTCAAGTCCAGAACCTTTGTTACGGATGGAATTTGCTTTTTGACATGGATGCTTTGCTACGTTTTAAGTTTTTCTTTGAAAGACTTTTATGCTTGTCTTCTAGACAATGCTAGTGGTCCTGGTTTGCTAGGAGAGCTTAGGAATACATCAACTGAAGAACCCGGAAAAGCTGCACTCTGGGGATGCGGAGTTCGACTTCTCCTGCCTCTGCCTTGAGGACTGCATTCAGCTGGAAACAGGCACTGGGAACTGATGGCTGTCAAGGGAACTAGCAGATGTGTTTATGATGGAGGGCAGTGCCCAGACCCTTCATATTTAAGGTCTTCAGTTAACTGTGCATAATAATCCATTTTAGACATGAGGTTAGTGTCTATAGCTATGCTCTGAATCTAGACTGAGCCTATCTGCAGCCATGCTTGAATTTTGGCAACAGCCCTTGTTGTCATTCAACAAGAAGTCTCCAAATATTCTAGGACCACCCTTAAGGAAGTGGTCAGTGGGATGTCCTGCCTTTCCTCATCCCTAGAGACAAATCTTGCCTCCAAAAAGCGAGTGAGCAAGGGGGTACATCATGGCCTGGAGCCCTCAGTGGAGACACTGTCACATGAAGATGCAGACTGATGCTGGAAGGGTGCTTCCATAGCGATGAGATACTCTGCGGAAAAGACCAGGGCATAGTCTCCCCGAGAGTCTTTCAAAACTATAATTTCAAACGTCTAGCTGGAAAACTGTGATTGAATAAATTAGTGATTGTTTTTAAACTACCAAGGGCATTGGTTATTATCCTGGTGGCCCTAGGCATTGTATGAATTTATTATACAAGAAAAGGAAGGAAGCAGCCTTCTAGTCTCAGTAGAAACAGAGGCTGGGGAGATGTGCTTGCAGTTAAAACACTTGCAGTTCTTGCAGAGGACCCTGGTTCCATTCCCAGCACCCATGTCGTAGCTCATAACTGTCTATAACTCCAGTTTGGGTGGTCCCATGTATTCTTCTGGTCTCTGGGGGCCCCAAGCATCTACGTGGTTCCCATAATATGTTCAGGGAAAGCATTCATATACAAAACATAAAAATAAAGAAATCTTAAGTTAGAAATAGGAGACTTGGTAAAATTTATTGCTTTGGTCCAAAGTTTGGCTGTTTTCTGCCACTGTTTGGTTGGTATAGTCATCGATTCTTGGAAGAATTTCACTGAACTTGTTTATTTGTTTGAGATAGAATCTCATGTAGCCCAGACTGGCTCTGAACTCCAGATTCTCCTATCTCTGCCTCCCCAGGGTTGGGATTGCATGTATGTAGAACTGTGCCTTCCTCACAGAGCTTATTTTTGCCTTGTATCCAGCAAAGCCTTTTTTTGCTTGTGTCAGATGGTAGCAGGTCTCTTAATGCGCAATGCAGGGACACCAGCCCAC
Source organism: Chionomys nivalis (assembly GCF_950005125.1). Taxonomy (NCBI): domain Eukaryota; kingdom Metazoa; phylum Chordata; class Mammalia; order Rodentia; family Cricetidae; genus Chionomys; species Chionomys nivalis. The sequence goes on along the minus strand of NC_080106.1, from coordinate 11,265,344 downwards.
TTGAGCATGTGTGCAGGCCTTGCCCTTCTCCCCAATTCTCTCTGCCTTGCTAAAAACTGTTAGATTACATTCCCAAAGCTAGCCACCAAGGTCTAGTCCCTTATTTGGCCACTTCCTCCTCCTGAGGCTGACTAACAAGGTCCAGCTATCAAAGTATGGAAGTCCAGTAATCAAAAGCCCCCTTTAGCTCACGTAATTAACATGCACAATTAAAATTAAGCCCCTCATCCTAACATGGGATGTCCCCCTTTACTTTTATAAGCTGCTGTTTTCCTATGTGCCACGTCTGTTTCTTCTCTATCCAGAGATAGTCTTTTTTCCCCCCAGGACAAATACTCCTGCCCGTTTCCCTAGTTCCCTTTCCCTTCTCCCCTTTCCCTCTCTCTCTCCTGTCTTCATCCCTTATCCCTCCCTCTGTCCCTCTGAGTTAAATAAATCTTTGTGCTGAGAACTTGGTCACGGAGGTCCTGAGTCAATACCTTTCCTTTTAAGCAATGCTTCTGTATCTCTTCTGCTCTAGGAGCTCCTGTATCCCCATTATCCTTTGATTTGTGCATTGGTCAAGGCCACATGGGCTCTGAGCCCTTGAAGGACAAGGCCAATTGTGAGCCCAAATCTAGTTTTCCCTCTGGAAGGTATTTTCTGTTCTATGAGAACACCACATTTGCTCCGCCCTGTGGGTCAGACCATGATTTCCTCAAGATTCTGATGGATAGGTCATGGGAATATGGATGCAAATGAATTTTGAAAGCTCACGACAGCTATTGTTTGGGATAATGGAAAGTCATCAAGCATATTAGCGTCTGATTCTATAATTAAGTGCTAACATTTTCTGGATGGAAACCTAAGTAACAGGAGAGATTGGCCATTTGCAAAACATGTTTAAACAAAAAAAGATTTAGAGACAAGAAGTGCCTCTCATCTTAATTATTTTTTTTTTTTTGCATCATAAAAACCCAAGGAACAATGCATCCGGCAGCAGCATAATGGGTGTGCAGCAGCTGTGGAAAACAACTCACTTCCTTTGTTTGGAAACAGTGCTTTTACATTTGGAGAGAAAAATCTTGTCCAGCTGATTTGATTCCAGAGCACAGGAGGATCTGAGTGAGAGATTGGTGATGTCTAAAGAGTCTCTGTCTGTGTCCATCAAACACCCATGCAACACCAATGAGGACCGTTGCTGGGTGTTAGTTTGCCAGGGCTTTCTCTCCTAAACTATTGAATCTAAAGCTGGAGGAAGATGAAGAAGCTCATACCTGCACTTGGTCCCCAAGGAACTCGATTCCTAGGATGTGGAGAGAGGAGAGACAACTTCTCTTCCTGAGTATCATCATTACTTCAACTTGATCTGAGAGTCAAGTATGGTCAGTCTGTACATAAGGAGCAATACTCTAGTGATGATGTCAACCATATCCAGGCAGGCAGGCATCCTGCCTTCAGCATTCTTAAATTTGCACCTGTGGCCAATAAATTGTATCCAATGGGCTGAACAATGGCTAACATAATGGTAGGCCTCCAAGATCCAGCCTTCACAAGGACAACTCTGTCTTTGTCTGTGTAACACTCCCCCACCCACCAAATTTGTTATCACAGACCTGCCTGGGAGGGAGGCAAAATTAGTTCTGTTTTGAAAAATCACATGGAAGAACAATGATGGAAAAGTAGGCAGGAGATTTGATTCATACAGCCGCATTGGGAGATGGAGGTCAAGGACTTCAGCCTGTCTTCCAGGATAGGGCCGTGAGTGCCCAGATGCTATAAGGAAGGCGCAGAAGTGGGGAGTAGAGGAACATGCGTAGCTAATCATCCCTGTGCAAGTCATGGTCTGATTAATCATTATAACAGTCTTTGGGGTGGCTCAGAACTCTTCACTATCCTCATTATTGGAGGGGCGGTCTGATCCCCTGTTTAGGTGGAAAGTCTCAGTTCCCATTGCAGCGTAAATGGGGTGGTCTGTCTGGAATGCTGTCCCTGGCACCCAAGTGACTGAAGATTTAAGGCAGCAACTGAAAACCTCCAGATACTTCTTTGGGAGTCTAGAACAGGATAGATATCCTAATTATCCTTATCTTACTGCCTTCGGTCTTCAAGGGGGTGACAGACGTGAAATAAGTTTAAGGCTAGTCCGTCTGGTGTGAACGGTTTTGATATTCATTAAGTGATTAGCATTCCTATGCCTCCATGCAGGGTTAAGCAGGAATGACAAGTTTGAAGGCAGAGGAGACAGATGCCAAATTAAGGCAGAGATTCGGTGCTTTGATCTTGCTGTTCAGCCAGCACTGGGCATCTGCAGGACCAAGTGGAGAATCAGTGCTTTAGAACGGGAGCATCTGCTGAGTACAAATAGTGGTTCAGCACTAGCTCCCACTAATTCCTCATCAGCTGCTTCTGGGTCAGGCTCACATGGTCTGGGCTGGGCTACCTAAGGTGCTCAGTGAGGAGACTTTCCTGGGCTAAACAGGACAATCTTTGCTAGTAGGATAGCCATCTTTCCTTCACGTCTCTGTCATCCCTCTGTACTGGGCACAGTACCCAAAGATAAATAGAATTCTGAAGTGCTTTATTGGGTTTCGGATCTCATAGGAGAAAGCCAGTCACAGGGATCACTGGGAGGGCACTGTGTGCCCTAAAATCAGGAAGGCATGGGAGATTGGGATCTTTAATACAACACTGCAGATATAGTTCCTTATTCTGTAGACTCTCCCGTTAGCATATTCAGTTCCTGTTTCTAAATGAGGTCCGGTTGGCTCATTCCCTCCCCTTTCTGAACCAGTGGAGTACCTGTCCTTGTGGCCCCACCCTCGCTGAATGCCAGCTCTAAAGACCAGGGTCACTAGACAATGACCACTTCACAGACACTGACAGGACACAAACACTGCACACCCATGAAGGGCATCCAAAGTGTGTCAGATGCTGCTCAGCTAGACTTGAGTGTCCCATGGCTCAAACCCTGCCCCTCCTGAAAGGCCCTTCCTGCCCTCTCAGGTGGACATGAGCAGAATCTCTCTGCCTCTTTGCTTGGCACTGACAGATGGTCCCCGGGTGAGCAGGAGAAGACGGAGTTGTCAACCAGCAAATATCTGCGCAATGGACGTGACCCCAGATAAGAGGCCCTCGCTCACTTCCTCGAGGTGGGAGAGCTTTCAGCTTCAGAAATTCAATTTCCTCCATTCATGCAGGGAACTCGAGGCCTGGGAAGAGCTGATAACTGTTCGTTCACTCGCTCAGTGTCTCTCTAGCCCTGAGAAGTTTGCCCAACTCTTCCTTTCTCTAGGAAGTCTCCCGAACGATATACTCAGCCAAGCCCTTTGTGGCCCATTGCACCTCGAAAAGACAGCTCTTTTATTCTTTTTCTTTCATTTGTTCATTAAATACGTACTGAATATTTTTCATGAGCCAGGTCCTGCATAAAGGAGGATGACAAAAGTGATCATTTTGCTCTCATGAAGCTTACATGTAAACGAGGAAGGTCATAAACAGATAGCCCAGAAAATATGTACTGTTTCAGAGGCTAAAAAGAAAATATGAGATTGGATAAGAAACAGTGATGGAGTATGCATGTGTATACATGTGTGTGATACGTAGGGGATGTGAATAATACATGCTTATGTATCTGTGTGGAGTGTGTGATGGGTGTGCATACACATGCATGTGTATATGTGCAGCTTGTGCATATGGCATATGTGGGATATGTGCTGGGAGTGTGGTATATGCACACATGTTGAACATGAGTTGGATATGTATGCATGTGCATATGTGTAAGTGTGTGTGACAAGCATGCATGTGAAGGGTATGTGTTGGTATGTGCATATTCACATGTATGTGAATTATGGGTTAGAAGTGTGGTGCATATGTATATATGTTTGTTTGTGTACAAGTGTGTGGTGTGCATGCATATGTGGGTATATGTTGGGTGTGTGCATATATAAATGCATGTATATGTGTAGGATGTGTGCATATATGGGGTATATGTTAGGTATATTGAAAATGTGTGTGTTGCATATACCTATATGGAGTATGTGTGTATTTGAATGTGTCTTAGTTAGGGTTCCTATTGCCGTGAAGAAACATCATGACCACAGCAGCTCTTATAAAGAAAGCATTTAAATGTGGTGGTTCACTTACAGTTTCCATTGTTGTCATGATGGGGAGCATGGCAGACATGGTGCTGGAGGAGTAGCTGAGAGTCCTATGTCTTGCAGGCAACAGGAAGTCAACTGAAATACTTGGCAGTATCCTGAACATAGGAAACCTCAACGTCTGCCCCCATAGTGACACACTTCCTCTAAGAAGACCATGCCTACTCCAACAAAGCCACACATCCTACAAATGCCACTCCTATGAGATTATGGGGGCCAGTTACACTCCAACTACCACAGCATGTATAGATAGATAGATAGATAGATAGATAGATAGATAGATAGATAGATAGATAGATACATAGATAGATAGATAGATAGATAGATAGATAGATAGATAGATACATAGATAGATACATAGATAGATACATAGATAGATACATAGATAGATACATAGATAGACAGACAGACAGACAGACAGACAGATACTCACATCTGAATGGGACTCTCAACCAGACAGTTGATCCAAGGAACCTTTTCCATAAGCTGTATTCATGCAGGATCAGAATTACTCGAGGAAGTGGGTTCAGAGGGGATTTCAGGAGGGATTCCTAACACGTGGAGCAGCATTTGCCTATTAGAGGGGTGCTGAAGAAACTAGTTGGAGCATAATAGTGAGAGAGCTGCAAGGTCATCAGAACTGAAGCTGTTCTGTCTTGTCGACCCAACTAGAAAGGTTTAGTTTTGCTGGAAGTGTTACCGAAAGTGTGACAGACAGAATAATGACCCTTGAAGAGGATCATGTCCTACCTGCTAGAATCTGTATACACACAACCTTCTACACAAAGGGCTCTGTGAAGCTGTGATAAACTAAGTGGTTCCCAAATCACCTCCAGGGTCTTTATGAGAGGGAAGGTGATGCTTTGTCAGAGAGAAGATGGGCAAGAGAAGTCAGAAAGATGTAGGATTGCAAACCAAGGATTGCAGGTGGCTCTGGGAGTTGAAGGATTCAGAAAGAAAATCTCTTTGGGGTCTTACGATATGGCTACTTCTTGAGAGAAGTACATGAAGAAGATTGAATAAAAGACTTAGCAGAGAAGAGAGTATAGTGTTTGGCCTGTGTGATGATGAAGGGTGGATGGAGTCTGCCTGAGATGTGGCGTCCCTCGAACCTAGAGTGTAGGAGATTGGTTATGGTGCTGAGAGAGAAGGGAACACTGATGATCCCAGATTCCTGACCCCTTGCCTTAAAGCATGAACATGTCATTTTCTGAGAACAGGGAAGGTTGGATACTTGGTGTTTGTGTGCGTGTGTGTAGGCAGAGAGGAGAGGTCCAGAACCCCACCTGAATGTGTTATGTTTGGAACGTCCATCAGCCATTGAAGTAGAGATGTCAACCAGGCAGCTGTCACTCCTGACATTCTGAGCTACAGGTATACAAAGGAAGAGTTGGCTGTGTGGAGATGATGCTCAGCTCCAGGGACTGGATGAGACTGTCCAAAAGAGGCAGGTTGACTGAAGACAGCTTAGGCTGTGGGTCCAGCATTCCGTATTGGTCGTTTACTCCTAGCAGAGCACCCTGCCCCCGTCCAGGGCTCAGGCTGGTGAGAAGACCTCTTGGAATGCTGGTAGCTCTGAGAAGGGCAAAGCAGTTTCTTAGTCCCCCACTGCCCTCTCCCATTTGGATAGTTAGGGCTGATTGTCAGCTAGACTGGGTTTACAACCTCAGAAGAAGCAAGTCTTTGGGCGTGTCTGTGGGGGGTTATCTAGGTTATATTACCTGAAGTAAGAAGGCCTACCTTCAGTGTGGGCAGCATTGTTCCAAAGACTGAAGTCCTGGACTGAATAAAAAAGGGATAAAGTGAACTGACAACCAGCATCATCTTTCTCCACTTCCCAACTGTGGATCAATGGAGCTGGATCAGCTAGCACCCGGCCACCATGTTTTGCTCACCATAGTGGGCTCTAAAGAGCTTGTTTCTTTTGTCGTGTCTACAGTTGCATCAATGAGGCGGTATCTTATACAACTACCCTGCTCACTACTAGACCCGAACTGATGTTCTCAGCAGGAATCCATGATGAAAATATATGGTGCTTTCTACAACGGATAAAAAATAAGCTCACACGTTCAAGCAAAGGCTACAGTCCTATCAATGTGTGCACTCTGACACCCCTTGCCTGAGTGTACCCATGAAACTGCTTTAGTACGGTTCATCAGATAAATAATGATTCTAAGAAAAGGGCAAATACTTGGCGGAAGCAGAAGGAAGCGCACAGTACAGAGGACGTGGAGGCATCGTGGATTGATTCATGGGCTCCTGTTGACTGTTTCCACACCATAAATCTCGGTTGAAGAGCCTTACCGTATCCGAAATGAGGGCCCAGAAACCCCAAACAAGAACACAATGGCTCACCAGGGAAGGTTTTAACCAACCTAAGTACTGCTTCCCTTCCCTGAAGAAATCTCTTCCATCTGTGCTGGAATCGTTATCTCTGCCTTCCTTGGAAAGGCAGAATTTGTACTCTCCCACACCGGAGCTTTCGTGACCCACCTGACATCAGAGATATTCCATGATAAACTTCCCAAATGAAGAACAGAATGGGCACTAACGCCTTCCCACTCTGGGTAAATGAAGAGCGAGGTGTGTGTGTGTGTGTGTGTGTGTGTGCGTGCGTGTGTGCGTGTGTATGAAGAGAGATTAAGTGTCTTGTAACCATTATAAGAAAGCCCAGTTGCAAACACCTGATCCTATTTTGGGGCCATGTTATGGTTTGGATGTGAAATGTCCCTCATAAGCTCCTGTGTTTGAATACTTATTCCCTGACTGATGGCGCCGTTTTGGAAACTTATGGAACCTTGGGAGGTGGAGCCTCGGTGGAGAAAATGGGTAACTGGGAGCAGAATTTGAGGTTTTCAGGCCCAGACCCACTTCCTGTCTCCTCTTTATGGACTGCAGACACAATATGACCTTCTGCTTCATGCTCCTGCCACTGTGCCTTCCCTGCCACGATGGACTGCACCCTCATGTGGCAAACCAAAATAATTCCTTTCTCCATTCTTTTGTCAGAAAAATCAGCTCCCAAGAAACCCATATAAATGTTTGATGGGTTTTTATGTAAGCTGTCTTCTGGTACAAAACGCTCACCCCGCTCTTGTCTAGCCATTGTATGCATGGCAGAGTTCCTGATGCTGGTCCGTCTGGTTAGCTGTACCCAGACAGCATAGCATATACAAGCAAGGTTTTATCTCTTATTTTGACATCTGTATGGCAGTGTGGAGTGTCCCAAGGGGCTCTGGTCCCCATATTTTCATATTTGGTCCTGGATGAAAGGGATATCATTTTGTTACAAGGAAGCCTCCCCCTACTGGATGTGGGACCCACATAAAAGCATAAGTAGAGCTACACAATGCCCCTCACAGCCTGCGCTCAGAAGAAATGTTTCAGAACTTCCATCCAGATTCCACCAACCAAACACGATGCATGACCAAGTCCATTATTATGGGAAATAAGAGTATACTGTTCCCATGAAGGTTGGGGGAAAGGAGGAAGAACTTACCAAGTAATAAGCTGACCTCTACAGTGAGGAATGTGAATATTTGGTTTGAGATGGGACAACTTTAATAAATCAGTATCATGTTTGTGTATGGTACTTCTCAGGTGGAACATAGAGACAGCACATTGTGCGGATTATTGCAATGGCCAGTCTCTGCTGGTTCTACTTAGCCACCAGACTCAGGCTGGATCTAGGATTCTAATTGTTCATTTTTCTTATCAGGTGAGTCCATCATGTTTCATTTCCTTTCTGTCCGGAGCACATAGAGACCTCGTGACTGAGTTCTAGCTGATGGAACTTGGTAGCTTCCCAGGCCTGGCTGATGCAAGCTTCCCACACTCGCTGTCCCAGGCTCTTTCCACTTCTCCCTGCTGAATGCCCTCACGTAGGATGACAATGATGTTAAAAACTGAAGACGCAAGTTGCCCCCAGAACTACTGGAATGTTGAAATTTATATGGGAGAGCAATTAGTGTTATCCTAACTATACATGTAATGCATAGAATATAATAAAATTTTGGTTGGGGGGAGGGACATATGTACACATATGTGTTCAGGTGCACGCAGGTAGGAACCAAAGAAGGATGTTAGGTACTCTGCTCTCCAGATTGTTTCCTTTAGGCAGAATCTCTCATTGAAGCTGGAGTTAGGCCAGCAGCCAGAGAGCTCCAGTGATCCTTCTGTGTCCATCCCTGAGGGTTAGGGTGGCAGGTGACCTCAGCCATGCCCAACTTTCTACATGAGTGATGGGAAGTTTAACTCAGTTGTATTGATACAATAAATGCTCTTACTGGGCTAGCTACCCAATCTTATTTATTAATTTTTAGTTTCATAATTAATAAAAGACTCATTTTCTATACCTCCAGAATCTCTATTTAGACGCAGTGGAATGTGTCTATAAACTGAATGTCCTCATTTCTAAGAGGTGCCCCCCACTTCCTTCAGTGATATAGCTGATGACAGTTAACTATTACTGAAACTTTATATGCCAGACACTTGATGCATGTGGGTTCTATCTACATTCTGAATCTTGAAGATCCCATGATGTTGACAGTGGTCATTTTTTCTGGGTGTAAATCTGAGCTCAGTGTACACAAGACACCAGACAGGATTGAACTGCTGGAAACAGAGATGCCGGAGCTGATGCTCAGGTGGTAAGATTATATTTGCATGGCTTGCAACTGGACTGAGAGCTTAGTCAGCCCTGCTGGCAGCCCTGTCTTTCTCCAAGTAGTTTCTCAGGAGTCTTTATAAACCAATGTTAGTTTTCCATAGCTTCGGATAGCCCAGCTCTCCACTGGAGCCTAGCTCTGAGTCATCCCTCCATCTTGTAGGCAGAGAATGTGCATTTGTTTCCTGGGCTACTTAGATCCAAATAATCACACATAAACTATATTAATTATAACACTGCTTGGCCAATGACTCAGGCATATTTTTAGCTAGTTCTTATATCTTGGATTAACCCATTTCTTTTATTCTGTGTATCATCATTAGACTGTGGATTACCGGGTTAGGTTCTGGTGACTGTCTCCTTTGGAGGCTGGGCGTCTCCTTGACTCCACGTACTCTCTCTATATATCTTTTCAAACCTGGCTATATTCTTCCCTGCTATAGGCCGAAGCAGCTTTTTTATTAATCAGTGGCAATAAAACATATTTGTAGCAAATGGAGGGAAACCCACATCATCCCATCTCTGTCAATCTGAGGCACCCCACCATTCTTTTCATAGCATATATTTTGATCTTGGCCCCCCTATAAGTTATTGTTCTACTTAAAAACCTTGCCCTGTCTACCGTTTGTGTCCCAAACCAAGGAGGCCACATCCACTGGGGAGCCTCTTCTACTCCTGGTGATGGAGTGACTGATTATTAGCGGCTGTGCTTTTCAGAGTGCTGAAGCCAAGAGTGGCAGGAAAAGCACCATCAGGGTTGCCACATAGAGGCAGTGGACTCTCTGGAATAGTGGTGAATGGCCTCCAAGGGGCATGCTCACACTCTGGCAGCATAATAAGGTGCTGGCCAGGTGACTCTTGCCAAAAGGAATATTGACGCTCTCTTGTTGGCAAAAAGCCTCTTCTTCAGGCTGGGGCTGGGCTCCTGTCCATGTCGTTTAACCTTGGTGTCAGTTTCCAAGAAACAGCTAAAGACAGCTCAGAGAACCAACGAGGTTCTAGAGGGTGACACAGGGTGAGAACATGGAGGCCAGCAGGGAATACCAAGCCTGGAGTCCTCCACAATCCCCAGATAGTCACAGGCTCAGCTTGGAGTCGATTCTGTTGTGTATGAAAGGTTTAGGGTTCAAGAGGGACACTGAGATGAATTGCCCGTTGGGCCAAGAAATGTATTAGGAGAGTAAACGCTGTGGGCAGAGAGGCAGACAGTAGTGTGGCAAGGGCTCTGAAGAGAGTACAGGCCCCTATTGCAGATGGGTGAATCCCCTTTTAGGTTTCATGTGCTGATATTTTGTTTGTGCTGTAACAAATAAAGCTTGCCTGAAGATCGGAGTGTGGAGCTAGCCACAGTAGTTGGCCATAGAGGCCAGGCAGTGGTGATGCACACCTTTAACCCCAGCACTCAGGAGGCAGAGGTAGACAGAGCTCTGTGAGTTCAAGGCCACCCTGGGCTACATAAGATTAATCCAGTCTAAAAGAGAAACAGGGCCAGGAAGTGGTGGCTCACACCTTTAACCCCAGTGCTTGGAAGTCACACACCTTTAATCCCAACACTAGGAAAATAGAGACAGGAAGAGATCTGGCTGGGCAGAGAGAGGAGTGTAAGGTGGGAGGAGACAGGAGCTCAAGGCAGTCAGACTGAGGATTCCTGGAGACAGGCTCACCCATTCAGTCTGAGGATTCGGTAGAGGTAAGAACTAGTGGCTCGCTGCTCCATTGCTCCAATCTTTCAGTATTTACCCTGATATCTGACTCCAGGATTTTATTATTAAGAACAATTAGAATTCTCACTACAGTTTCAGATGGGAGGCGTTTGTGTGTCACGTGGTTGATAAGCAGTCCGTGGCACACTCTTTTGGTCAGGCTGTCTATCATTAAACTCTGAGATTCAAGAGGGCGAGAATCTAGAAAAGGAATCATATTAGTTTTGGAAAACAGGTTACCATCCCTTTGATCAACTGTCACAGTTCAATCAAAACGAGGAGCTTTGCAAAGTGGCGTGGCTCTGACCGACAATGAGCAGTATGTGGCAGGAGGGTCAAGATGACAGCCTCGCCTGCAGTCACTTCCAAGTCTCTGCACAGCTCGATTTCCTCACATGAACACTGGGATGTTAAGAAATCTTGCTCTCTCTCTCTCTCTAAGAGACGGGGCTGCACAGAGCACCTGTGTCTGTGAGATCCATTCAGACTATGGAGTCCTGAGTGAGCTCTGTTTCGTCCACAGAGTTTTTCATGAGGAAAGTTAAGGTTCCCTATGAAGGGGCGGGGGGGCACATCTTGAGACTTCTTGTAAATTGACCTCCAGCAAAGAGTGGCAGAGGAAAACATTTGAGTCCCTTGCCCGGCTCCTTGACAATCTCAGGTGCGTACGTCTGACTGATTCCCATCCGGGACCAGTGATTTTTGTCCTGGATGGGAAGACTCGAGTTTATGTACTGTAGTGGCAAAGGAAGCAGCCATGAGAACAAGGCTGGCCACTATGACGCTGGAAGATTCCAATCGGAAGTGCTTAGTTTAAGGATAGAAGTTGCTAGAATGATGGGTGTGTCAGGGACCAAATCGTTGTCGTGACTGGATGTTCCCTTTGACTCTGTCATTCTTAGAAAGCCCTGGCCTGGGAAGTGGAGTCTTTTTAAATGTCTAATGCTGAGGGAAATGCCAGTCTAGCTTCCGGTTCGTAAGCAGGTGGTGGCTGACCTGAGTGTGTTTCCACAGGAGAAAACTGCAAGACTTGGGATATACTTGGAAAATAATCCTAGGAAAACCCCAATAGAGAAGTAAAAGGCATAGGTAACACATACCAGCTGAAAGACACCTGTGCCTTATTCCCTAGAATCTGAGATGATTGCAGTACTTGGGACATGGCAGGGACACAGGCTGACCAGTTGAACCCTAAGTGTAGCTACGGAGATCCCAATGACAGGCAGAGAAGGAGAGGAAGCCTGGGCTAGAGGCCCTTCCGGTGCATGCTGCTGCTGACTGGAACGCCTCTTACTGCCCCAACGGAGGATGTGAGGTAGACACCCTACTAATACTCAGGATGCCCCAGGGACTGAGGTCTTTACCATTGTTCCAATTGTTGCTGCCTCAAATCCTAGAGGAGGCATCTCTCAACGCAGCCTGCTCATCAACCCAACGCCCACACGTGTGGAGCTCTAAGAAGTTACCATGTGGCATCCTCAGTGTGAGGAAGGCCAAATGACTAAAAATTGTACTGAGGGATGAAGGCTTTAAGTATGTGGCCTCGTCTGGCTACCTCCCCTCATCACTGGGTAAACTGTCAGGGCCTCTGAAGAGGGGAAATACACTGCTCTGTTGACCCTGCAGGACCGCTTTACCATCCATAGGCCCTCAGCTCTAGTGACCCTCAGAGCCACTCCTTCAACCAACCAAGCTCCGAATAATCTGTCTTTCCCTTAAACTCTTTGAATTCTCCTGTTCTTGAAGTACCTCAGAGAGGAGGTTGTTGTTATGCCAAAGCAGCTTCTCCCATGAGCCTTTGTTACACAAATACAGTAGACATCCGCTTTTGTTCCTTTTGCTCCATTTTCTGTCACTCCCCATCTAGGCTTTTAACAGGGTTTGTTATAAATGGAAAAGAAAGCCGCGGTGCCTCCCGGGGCAGCCATGCATTCTTCTTCTAGCTCCTGCCCTCTAGCGCCTGTGTTTTCAATAATGAATGTCATAGGGGGCCCGCGAGATGAATGAGGACTGATAAGTGCAGCCCTCTGTGCTCAACTCTGCTAGCTGGCTACAGGTGCTACCTCCAGATCCCAGGAGGCCGGCAGGAGAAAGTACTTCCTCTGCTGTCCTGTGTCTTCCTCAGCCAGGAAGGCTCTCTGTGACGGACCCGGGGAAGGGGGAATGCTGGGCTCAGAATCCAGGCATTTAAGTGTATTCAGCGTTCTGGCTTTGCCAATATTGTATGTTCTATGCAACTACTCACAAAACTAATGACCAAAACTTCTGTGTTTTAGGGCCTCATTATAAGAGTGGGAAGCTCCCTGGTAGCCCAGGGACCCTCACCTCCCTCCTGTCATTCATCCTTTTATATGCTTTATTTTTGTAATGACTCAGGGCTAGCTAAGGATGGCAGAGGTTTCCATGTGTGGACCTCAGAGGCTAGATCTTGAAAAGCACCATGATTTTCCATAGTGGATATCTGAGTCTCAGTCCCCATGGCAGGAGGACACAGCGCAGCCTTTTGGAAAGGCCTTGGTGCAGGGGAAGTGGGGCAGGGCCTCTGGCCCACTGTTCAATCTTTGTCAGCCACGCGAGGAAACTACTTTCAAAGTCCCTCCAGCCTTTGGTGGCTGTCAAGCTTGCCAGGCTCTTGGTTTCTGGTGAGGACTCCCAAATGAGAATTTCCTTTCCTAAACTGTTAACCTCTGCCCAACCCATGGAGATACTGAGCTGTAAGAAAGTGGTGTGTGCATGCACGTGTGGGGGGGGAGGCCAGAGGTCAAAAGTCAATGTTGGGTGCCCTCCTCGATTCTTCTTTGCTGTAGTTTTCGAGGCAGGGGCTCTCACTGGACCTGGAGATCACTGATTCAGCTAAGCTGAGAACAGCTGGTATGAAAAATCCCAGGGATGCTCCTGTCTCTGTCTCCTGAAGGCTGGGATTATGGGAAGGTAGGCTGTGACCAACTTTTTTATGTAGATGCTGAGGATCTGCTATGGTTGCAGGGCAATATTGCTTTAAACCACTAAGTTGGGGCAAGCAGAGTTAGCTGCTACTGTGGGTTTAAACGTGCAATACCAGAGAGAACTGAGGGTCAGACCCAGAGAAGCTGAGTTTTGCTTTTAATCTTTGGAGTCAGTTTTTTTTTTTTTTTTCCCAGAAAAAAAAGAAAAAGAACACTAGCTTTCTTTTTAAAAAATGTTGGTGCTTCTGAGAACCGCACTGCAGGAAGGGAAGGAGAGCTGTGTGCCCGCCGCTCAGCAGCTTCATCCTCTCCCCCTCTGAGCACACCAAGTTATAGGCTTTAAACAATACAACAAAAGGACTGTGAACATGGCCTTGAAGCCTTCAGAGGAAGGATCTTGTGACATTCAGAAAGGAAAGATGAGGTTTGCTAGGGCAGCAGGGATGGCAAGGTGGTTTTGGCCATGAATTCCCAAGATTCGGACAGCTTGGGGAAAAGGGTATCGGAAACCAGGCTTTGAAAAAGGTTGTGGTCAAGGAATCTGCCCTGTGTCACTCAGGATCTCCCAGAAGAGTGGAACAGGAGGCAGCTGTGAGTGGCCGTGCTTAGGATTGAACAGACCCAGTTCCTCTGCTTATCACACACACTGAGACATTTCACTTTTCTTTTTTCTTTTTTCTTTTTTTTTTTTTTTTGGTTTTTCGAGACAGGATCTCTCTGTAGCTTTGGAGCCTGTCCTGGAACTAACTCTTGTAGACCAGGCTGGCCTAGAACTCACAGAGATCTATCTGCCTCTGCCTCCCAAGTGCTGGGATTAAAGGCGTGCGCCACCACCGCCTGGCCAACACTTCACTTTTCAAAGATGTGAAACAGACTTTGGACCTTGGATTCACATCAACACCAGGCAGAAACAAAAGCTGGAACTGTAGCCAGAGCCCAGGGACTCCAGAGCACCTTCCCGGATGCTCCCAATACAACCGCACTGCATATAGTTTAGAGAGACCACGGAGGCTTTTGTGCCTGGAGAAAGCAATTCTCTGTCACGCGAGAACCTTGGGCCTTCTTTTCAGGAACTCAGGTGGTAACTGGGCTCCGAGGAAGTCATCTGCCCCTGGGGCTTTGTAAAACCCCCTTGGCTGAAGCAGGGCACCATCACAGATGTCAGACAAAGATGGGTGCCGGGAATTGCCATAGGGGATCCATACTTTACAGGCAGCTGAGAGGGTGGCAGGCTCACCTGGCTTCGCACACCCACCTCTGCAATCATGGCATATGAAGACAGGATGGAGAGCTTCCATCAGAACTGAGGATGCGTAGAATTGCTATTTTCAATGCACTAAGCCTTGTAAACTCTTCAATAAACCAGGCTTCTCAATAGTATTTTCTTTTCTGATTGAAAATAAAATGCGGGCAATTGAAAAAATAAATAAGATTAGAGAATTTTTTTCAACAGGCAGAGACGTCTTCCTCTGGGCACTCAAAAATACGGGTCATATTTAATAGGTCTCATGGGCAGGTCAAATGGTGACGGGAGAGAGCTAATCAAGACTGCTAAGATGGTAAGAGCCAAAATCCCACTGGAAATCAACAAATCAAAGGGGAATGGAGCCAAAAGTTTAAAAAGCATCAATTCAATCAAACAAAAATAAATAAAAAAAAAAAGAGAAGAAGAAGAAGAAGTGTATTGGTTGCTTATGTGAAACCTTAATTTAGTTTCCCTCTGCTGCTCGGCATATTTCTTGGTTCAGATTCCCAAGGGAGAGATGGGTTTTCCTGAAGCAGTCCAGGTCTTTCCCAAGCAAGCAGAGTAGAATAGCGTGGTGGGAGCTACAACGCTCGTGGGTGAGGAAAGGCCAGGATTTATGCGAGACTAGAACTGAGGAGTCTTCTAAAGTATCTGTGAGCTGTATCCACATGGCCGGGGAGCTAACACAGACCATGGTGTATGTTGGTGGATATAAGAAGTCCAAGGCTGGGGGCTGGAGAGATGCCTCAGAGGATAAGAAATCTTGCTGGGCCAGCACAAGGACCTGACTTCAGAACTTAGCACCCACATAAAAACATGGCATGGGCTATGCACATTTGTAACTGTGACCCTGGGACTTAGGGGAGGGAAATCAGGAGGATTTCTGGGGCTTGCTGGCTAGCCAGGATAGCTGAAGACAATGGCAAGCCTTGGGGTCAGTGAGAAGCTGTTTCAAGGGAGAAAGGTTGAGAGTGGTGAATTAGGATGCCTGACATTGTTGTCTAGGTTCTCTGGGGTTGTGGGCTGTAGGCTGGTTTTTCTTTGCTTTATGTCTGTAAGACATTTAAAAGTAAGTAAATATTATAGTTGTGTTTCTGGGTCTGAGTTACCTTACTCAATATGGGTTTTTTTTCTAGATCCATCCATTTGTCTGCAAATTTCAATGTTATTATTTTTTTTGCTGCTGTGTAGTACTCCATTGTGTATATGAACCTCATTTTCCTTATCCATTCTTTGGCTGAGAGGCATCTAGGTTGTTTCCAGGTTCTGGCTATTACACATAATGCTGCTATGAACATGGTTGAGCACATGTCCTTGTGGCACAATTGAGCATCCTTTAGGTATATTGCTGGGTCTTGAGGTAGGTTGTTTCCTAATTTTCTGAGAAAGCGCTATACTGATTTCCAAAGAGGTTGTACATGTTTGTAATCCCACCAACAATGGAAGAGTGTTTTCCTTACCCCACATCCTCTCCAGCAGAAGCTGTCATTGGTGTTTTTGATCTTGGCCATTCTGACAGGTGTAAGATGTGATCTCAGAGTTGTTTTGATTTGCATTTCTCTGATGGCTAAGGATGTTGAGCATTTTCTGAAGTGTCTTTCAGCCATTTTAGATTCATCTTTTGAGAGTTCCCTGTTTAGGTCTGTACTCCATTTTTTATTGGATGATTTGTTCTTTTAATGACCAATTTCTTGAGTTGTTTGTGTATTTTGGAGATTAGACTTCTGTCTGATGTGGAACTGGTGAAGATCTTTTCCCATTCTGTAGGCTGCCAGGTTGTCTTGTTGACCGTGTCCTTTGCTTTACAGAAGCATCTCAGTTTCAGGAGGTCCCATTTATTAATTGTTTCTCTCAGTGTCTGTGCTACTGGGATTATATTTACGAAGTGGTCTCCTGTGCCAATGCGTTCAGTGTATTTCCCACTTTCTCTTCTATCAGATTCAGTGTGGTTGGTTTTATATTGAGGTCTTTAATCCATTTGGACTTGAGTTTTGTGCATGGCAATAGATATGGGTCTAATTTTTAATGGCATTTTGTAAATATGCTATAATTGTGATATACTTAGTACCAAAGATTATTTGTTATTTTTCTGACATTCCTCTTTAAGGAGTACCTGCATTTCATCCAGCAACCCTACCCTACAGTCATCCTCATTCATCAGAGCTGCTGTAGAGGAAGACTTGGGAAAAGTTAACTCTGAATCTCAAATTAAGACCTCTGTGCCCAACAGCTGCTTGTGCTTGTATCCTGCTTGGGCTTGATGACCTGTTTCCATTTTCCTTAGAAGCATGCTGGCACGATGGGATAGCAGAGCCCTTATTCCTAATCCTGGTTTTGCCACTCAGTGACAGAGAGCTAGACCAACCACCTGACTCTGTGATCCTGTTATTTGTCTAGAGGTAGGGTCTGGCTTGGTCTATTCCAGGGTCTCAGTGAGAGTGTCCTTCTTGTTATCACTGGTGGATAACTTTCTTCTACAGAGCTCTTGATCTAATCAGGTTGACAGCCAAGACCAACCACAACTGCATACAAACATGCCTGCCATACACACACACATCACACATATATATATACACACACATACACCCCCCATAAACCCATACATACAGACACACAACTACCACAAGAGGTGATTTTAAAGTATTCTTATACACACACAAACACACATATATATACAAACATGTATACCATATACAATCTCCATGATCCCATATCTACAAACACACCCATGTACACAGATACACACACACACATACACACAGGCCTATAGACAAATATAAGCTTATACATACATATACAAACATATATATCACATACACAGACACACAGATATTCACAAACATGATAATACATATACCCACACCATATACACATCTATATACATATGCACATGCATATATACATACACACAGCCTCACACAAAAACCAGATACACACGTAGATATGCACAGGGTAGCTACATGAAATTATGGGCCTGATAGTACTTTGCTTACGCTGATTATTCCACGGCAGACACATAAACGTACCAGATGATCAAATTATATACCTTGAAATACGCAATTTTTTTGAAATATTTTAAAATATTAATGTGGGAAATAAGTGTGTATGGGCAACAATACCCATCAGGCACCAGCCCTTCTCTGCCCTTCCTCACCTCACAGGCAGAGAGGGCACACATGGCCCTTCTCTGCCCTTCTTCACCCCACAGGCAGACAGGGCACACATGGCCCTTCTCTGCCCTTCCTCACCCCACAGGCAGACATGGCACCTAACCTCCCTTACCAAGCATCTCTTGATATTGATCACAGGACAGGACAATATGCTATCTCAGCTTTGTCTCATTCAGTGCCCAGAGAATGGAGCAAGACCATGGTTTCCATCCCCGTGTGATCAACAGAGTTTGTGAACCCCATCCTCATGTTGGCCCAATAATGATCGTAGGAGATAGAGCTTTTGGAGACTTCTGTCCCTTTCATTATGGTTACGTGTATTTGTCTGTGCTATGTATGTGCCACACATGTGGGGGAACCACAGTAGGCCAGAAGAGGGTCTTATATACCCCGTAACTAGAGTTACTGTCTTACGAGGCTGCTGGGAACCAAACTTAGGTCCCTTGGAAGAGCAGCAA
Organism: Chionomys nivalis; assembly: GCF_950005125.1. Classification (NCBI taxonomy): domain Eukaryota; kingdom Metazoa; phylum Chordata; class Mammalia; order Rodentia; family Cricetidae; genus Chionomys; species Chionomys nivalis. The sequence goes on along the minus strand of NC_080106.1, from coordinate 11,247,017 downwards.
GGGCTCTTAACTGCTTAGGTTTCTCTTCATCTCCAATGAAGCTTTTGAATGACAGAGCCATGATTTCAAACCAGGACAGTGGGCCTCCCAAGTTTATCCTGCTACTTCCTGTTCGGGGGGCCTCCTCTCCTTGTACTCAGGAGACACGTGTCCTATTGCACGGCCTGTGGAACGACAGAAGTGTCAGATCCACCTTCTGTGCAGGTGTGTCTGGCTCGATACCTGTTCGTTATCTGAATATTCACGCTGTGACACACTCTCTCATGGACACTTGAAGTGACACATGGAATTCACTCTGATGGGGAAGCAAGCAGCGAACACGTAGACAGTCACAGGAGAGACATGTTATTGTATTGAGGCACGGGACATGGAGATGTATGTGGCTAGGGAGGGGAGGGCGGAAGGGTTCGTTCTTATTAAAGGTGTCCCTGGCGGGCCTCTCGGAGGAAGTGACATGTGCACAGAGACCTAAGTCAGGTATGCATTGTAATTTGCAGAGGCCTGGCAGTCACAAGGGCGAGCTAGGCTTAGTGGCGGCTCAAGAGAGGGGTCAGTGCGGAGGGGTTGTGCAAGGGAGCTGAGGCCAGGTGCACAAGGAGTTGGGGGCTGTTACTGCTCAGGGATGGAGAGCACATCGTCCCCCGTGGCTATTCTGTTTGTGATCCGGGGCGCCCTTCACAGCTTCAGCAGAAAGGCCCCCCATCTTCAAGGAGTGGGCGCCTGCGGAAAGAAACCAATCATGCCACTTATCGCCCTGGTTTGAGAAGTAATTGCAGACACATGTGTAAAGGGCAGGGCAATCTTTTCTGCCAATTACGCGCCCTGCTATTAGGCGATTAGAAGCTGGTACAGTCATGGTGTGAGGGATTAGCTGTGTCTCCTCTGTGACCACCTCCGCATCTCTGCTGCTCCCGAGGGCATGCTGCTCCCTCTCCGGGGACCAGGCTCTGCTTGAACAGGTGTGTCCTTAGACCTGCTTGTCCTTGTGAGCAGAGGTTTGAAAGGGGCTTTTTAAAGAAAAGTACAGCTGGGAAATAAGGCTGCCACAGGACAAGCTCACCTCAGAGTGGTCCTTGAGGATAGCTGGTCCCCAGTGATTCCAAGGCTGGGCTCCACCTTCTCACAAGTTTGCTTTGTTCTGTTGGGAACAGGCAGGGCCTCTGTAGTCCGGGCTGGCATGGCACTCACTTCTATAGCCCAGACTGGCCTGGAACTGACAGAAATCCTCCTGCCTCAGTCTTTGAAGAGGTGGGACAACACAGGCTCCCCTTCTGGTTGATTAGGGTCCTGGTTTGTTCGCCTGCCCATTTCCATGAGCTTTTTTTTTTTTATATGTGCCCTGCATTCTCTAAGCCTGTATTTCCCAGAGCTTCTGTTTTCTGCCCGACACAAAGCTGCTCTTCTAAGTTCACCATGGAGCCCAGCAGTTAGAGGCTTTGAGATCAAATGGCCTGGAACTGAGATACCAGCTCAGCCACTCCAACTGTCCTTCCACTCCCAGTTTCCTCTGTCACTTCTGGCCAGTGGCAGTGTGGGTGATCCATTACTCTGATTTATCATCACTCTCAGCTCTGGTGGAGAGGCCGCTGCAGCCTGGCAGCCTGGCCAGGGTCAACAGTGGCAGAAGGAATTATTTGGTGGGAAGAACTGAGCCTAGGGCAGAATAGTTCTGCATGGGGGTGAGGGGCAGGACTTGTGGATAAAGCTGTCAGGCTGGAAGGCAGAGAGGAAGCTGCTGGCAAAGGAAACGGTGCCAAAACGAGAGTGGACTTGCCAAGGCCAGTGAGATGGTATAGCAGGTGAGGGTGCCTAGATACCTGAGTTAAATTCCCCAGAAGCCACATGGCAGAGGCAAAAGAGCACATTCTCTCAGTTGTCCTATGCCTGCCACTTGTGTGGTGTGGCACACATGCACGCCCCCAATAAATAAATACATAAATAAATAAATTTAATAATATCAAAGAGAGGGCTTTCCAAACTGCATGCCAACTGTCTGTGAATAACTGGCTAATCAGTCTGGTCATGACCTTGCCGGTGACCTTGGGCCGAGCACAGGAGCTCTCTGTATCCTGTGTCATCCACAAAGTGAGCTGTGTAGTAGAACGTCACACTGTAGGTGGAAAGCAATGCGTTGACCAATGCAAAATGATTAAATGATGCTCAATACGCCATTACAGAATAAATGGAAGCAGTTTAAAAACTCAAACCCTGTTTTAAAAGCACCCTCTTGCTTTCCTGTATGAGGCTGGTTCTTATTACCATTTCATTCTTTCTCATGGTATTCATGTTTCTTACTTCCCACTACCACCCAGACAGGATGAAAATCCCCCCCCCCAAGAGCCAGTGTTTGTGTTTGTTTGGTTCCTCAATGTATTCTCAGCTCTGTTTCCTAGGTAGTACTTGGCACACGTAGGACACAGTCAATTCTTCTTAAGGACCAATCAATTGAATGAATGATCAAAGATATGAAGAAGCAAATTATTATCTTGTGGATTTTAGTCATGTTCTTAACCAGCTATGAGTGACATTCAGCTGCCTACCCAAGCTCTCAGGTGTTGTGGGTCAAGGATGGTGCCCTATGACATTATGAACATACATTGTGGAAGGGCATGAGGTCTGTGAGAGGGCTGGCTTCTGCATGGCATAAGATAAGTGCCCAATTTGTGGTTATCTATTATTACAGTTTGTTTTCTGTTGCTATGATAGAATACTATTACGAAAAACAATTTTGGGTTTTATTTGACTGAGCTTCATCTCAGCGTTTTCAATGTTTTAGAAATTTTTAAATATATTTAGAAATTTTTATATAATGAAATTTAAAACAAATTGAACAAATCGGAATTGAACAAAACAAGCAAACAGAAAGAAAAGAACCTAAGAGAAGGCACAAGAAAGAGATCCACTGGATCACATACTCAGGAATCCCCTACAAGCATTAACTAGAAGATATAAATATGTGTGCACAAACACACACACACACATATATACACACATACATATATGCTGTGGGACAATGGTCTTGTACTCCATAAATATTTGTCACATGCATGGTTTAATAAATTGCTGATTGGTCAGTAGTCAGGCAGGAAGTATAAGTGGGGCCACCAGTACAGGAGAATCCTGGGAAGAGGAAAGGTTAAATCTGTAGTCATCACCCAGACACAGAGGAAGCAAGATGAGGATGCCTTGCTGATAAAATGTACCAAGCCACATGGCTAACACAGACAAGAATTATGGGCTAATTAAATAAGTGAGAATTAGTTAATGAGAAAGCCTGAGCTACTAGGCAAACCAGTTTATAATTAATGTAGGCCTCTCTGTGTTTCTTTGGGATTGAATGATTGTGAGAATGGGTGGGACAGAAACCTCTCAACACACACACACACACACACACACAAACACACACACCTGTATATTTAGATAGATAGATAGATAGATAGATAGACAGACAGACAGACAGACAGACAGACAGACAGACAGACAGATATGCAGAGGACCTGATTCAGACCTTGGCAGACCCTGTTCCTGCTGCTTCTGTGACTTCAGATGAGCATTGTTCCTGTTGATTTAGAGGTTCTTGTTTGTTCGGCATGCTCCATCCACCCTGGCTCTTACATTATTTCTGCCTCCTTTTTTGGCAGGGTTCTCTGAGTCCTGAGGGGAGGGATTTGATGGAGACATCCCACTGGGGGCTGAGTGTTCCACTTGTTCCATTACCATTATCTGCATAATGCCTGGCTGTGAGTCTCTGTATGTCTCTACTGCAGGAGGAAGAATCTCTGATGATGGCTGAGCAAGGAACTATTCTATGAATATAGCAGAATATCATTAAGAGTCATTGTATTGTTACATTTTATTTAGTTAGTTTTTAAATAGTAATATTTGGTTTTACCTTAGGTCCCTGGGTTATGTAATCTCAAGTTCTTGGTGAACCAAGCAGGTATAGGTTTTATCTTACAGTGTGGCCTTAAGTGAATTCAGATATTGGGAAGTTGCATCCACAAGTTTTGTACCACCATTGCCCTAGCATATCTTTCAGGCAGGACACCATTGTAGATCAAAGGGTTTGTGATTGGGTTGGTGTTTACATTTCCCCTTTTGTAGTACCTTCTACTAGCAAAGATGCTAGAATATAAAGGTGAAGACTCTATGTAGGCGTGATCTCGACTTCTCCATGTTCAATGAGTTATGTAGGCATTGTCTTCAGCAATGGGGCTTTGCTGTCAGTTTGTGGAGAACAACCTATATAGTCTTGGCAAGAGCCTGGGTTGTTTGGGGATTCCTATGAGATCCTTTGGTTAACAACTCAATTAGCTGTAACTCAATATCAGGACTGGAAGCTCCATTTGGTGACAAGAAATTGCTAGTTTGGGTGCTGTCTCCCCCATTATTTGGCAATTTCATTTATATCACCTTCATATATGTATATATTTTAGGAAGGTTCTACTGCATTGTGTTCCCATGCTGCCCCTCAAATGCCCTTTATTTTTAGCAGTCTCTCTCTGTATTCCATTCCTTGTTCCTTTCTTCCCTTTTCCTCTCCAGGCCTCTATCCATCTATAACTGTCTATTCCAGAGGCTCTCAACCTGTGGATCATGACCTCTTTGGGGGGGGGGGTGTCAAATGACCCTTTTGTAGGGGTTTCCTAAGACCATTGGAAAACACAGATGCTTTCAGTATGATTCTTAAATAAGTAGTTATGAAATAGCAACAAAAATAATTTTATGGTTGGGGATCACTGTGACATGAGGAACTATATTAAAGGGTTGCAGAATTATGTAGACTGAGAGTCACTGATCTATTCTATCTTCCTTTCCTAATGAGATCTATCTGTCCCTTCTAGTCCCTTACTCTGTACCTAACCTCTGTGGTTCTACAGACTGTAGCTTGGTATCATTGACTTAATAACCAATATTCACATATATGCAAATACATACCACATTTCTCTTTCTAGGTCTATAATACCTCACCCAGAATGTTTTTTCTACTTCCGTTCATTTACCTGTCAATTTCATGATTTAACTTTTTTAATGGCTGAATAATCATTCATTGTATAAATGTACCATGTTTTCTTTATCCATTCTTCTGTTGAAGGACGTCTAGGTTGTTTTCAATTTCTGCTTATTATAAGTAGAGCAGCAATGAACATGCTTGGTCGAGAGACTCTGTGATAAGATGAAATGTCCTTTGGGTATATGCCCAAGAGTGGTATAGTTGTATTTTTACGTAGATCAATTCCCATCTTCGTGAAGAAACGCCATGCTGGTTTCCATAGTGGTTGCGCCTCTCCCACCAGCAATGGATGAATGTTCTCCTTACTCCACATCCTTGACAGCATGAGATCTCACTTGTTTTATTGATCTTAACTATTCTGACTGTTGTAAGATGAATTATCAAAGGAGCTTTGATTTTCATTTTCTCATGGCTAAAGATGCTGAACATTTCTTAAAGTGTTTTTTAGCCACTGAGTTTTCACATTTGAGAATTCTGTTTAAACCTGTACCCATTTTTAATTGGATTGTCTGCTTTCTTGATATCTAGTGTTTTGAGATATATATATATATATATATATATATATATATATATATATATATATATTGGATATGAGCCCTCTATTGGATGTGTAATTGCTAACAATCTTCCCATTCTGTAGGCTAGCACTTTGTCCAAATGACGGTGTCCTTTGCTGTAAGAAGCTTTGCAGTTTCATGAAGTCCCCGCTATTAGTTGTTGATCTTAGTGCCTGTATTAATGGTGTTCTGTTCAGAAAGTCTTCTGCTGTACCATTGAGTTCAAGGCTATTCCCCACTTTCTCTTCTGTCAAGTTCAGTGTCTCTGGTTTTATGTTGAGGTCTTTGAAACATTTGGACTTGAGTTCTGTGCAGAATGATGAATATGGGTCTCTAGTATCTTCTACTTGTAGCTGCCCAGTTTGACCAGCAGCACTTCTTAAAGACACAGTCCTTTTTCCATGTGTGTTTTTGGCTTCTTTATCAAAAATCAGGTGTCCCTAGGTGTGTGGATTTATGGCTGGGTCTTCAATTCAATTCCAGAATTGAATTCTAGAATGTCTTTTGTAATTTGTGTTTCGATCCATTTAACACTCGGTGGAGAGTTGTTAAGTTTCCATGAGTTTGTTGGCTTTCTGTTATTTCTCTTGTTGTTAGTCTCCTACTGTAACCTGTGGTGGGCAAAGAGGATATAGGGTATGATTCCATTTGTCTTATTACCTTTTGAGACATTCTTTATGTCCAAGTATGTGGTTAATTTTGGAGAGAGTTCCGTAAGGTATATTCTTTTGTGTTTGGGTAAAATGTTCTGTAAATACCTGCTAGGTCTATTTGGTTTGTAACATCAATTAGCTACAGTATTTCTCTGTTTAGTTTTTGTCTGGATGGCCTGTCTATTGGCAAGGTGGTGTGCTGAAGTCTCCCACTGTCAATGAGTGAGAGTCAATATGTGATTTAAGCTGCAGTAGTGTTTCTTTTACAAATGTGGATGTCCTTGTGTTTGGTGCATAGATGTTAAGAACTGCAAGGTCCTCTTGGTGGGTTTTTCATTTGCTAGGTATTCATCTCTTTCCTTATCTCTTCTGATTAATTTTGGTTTAAAGTCTATTTTGTCAGATATTAAAATGGCTATGTCAGCTTGCTTCTTATGTCCATTTTCTTGGGATATCTTTTTGCACCCTTGTACCCCGAGGTGATGTTTATCCTTGATGCTAAGTTATGTTGCTTGGATGCAACAGAATGATGGGTCTGCTATGGTGGGTTGTCAGGCTCTAGTGGAGACATACTATCCTGGCTGTTATTGGCTGTGATTTTATGCTGGAATCTAGACATCTGGGTTTGGGAATATGATAAGTCTAGGTGATGATAGATATCTGGTCTTGTTATTTATTGAGGAGTGAAGTTTTTGTTCTTTCCTTTCTGTTGCCCTCTCTGGGTCTTGGGAGAGTGTGGTGGCCGTGTGCTGCGTGGTAGGAAATCCTTCTGGGATCCTGATAGGCATAGCCACTGGTGTTCCAGGCAAAATGTGTTTCTAGGTATGGTGCATCTAAGATTGGGGATGGGTTGGGTGGGGCCGAGGGGTCCATAAGAGGGAGCAAAGCTGAGTGTCTCACCAGGACCTGCTTAGTTCCCTGGTGATGAGACTGGTGACTTGGAGTTGGAGAAATGGAGGGAGAGGTGAAGACCTACAGTTATCCTACCTTCCTCCCTGGCCAGAGCGGCCTGTGGGTTCCCAGGGAGAAGGTAAAGCAATGGTTAGTGGTAAGAAAATTTGGAAGAATAGATCTGTGTGAGCCACTGGAGATCAGGGTAGAGAGGAAGGGGAGGCCACAGGAAGTGGCCTGCTAGAGAACTGGGGATGAGGCAGGGGGTTGGCTTTGGAGAAGCTGAGGGAGGGGTAAAGATCTGTAGTTAGCCTACCTGCTTCCCTGGCTAGTGCCATTTTTGAAATTATGAGATTGGGTGTTGCTAAGTGACCCAAGTTTACCTTGAGTTTAAGATCCCCCTGCTGTAATCTCCATGACTACAGGCTTGTACTATCAGGCAGGCCTGGTTGAAATAATTAAATAATAATAAAATCAAATATGACACTATTTTAAATAAAAATAATAAGCCAATAAATTTAAAGACAAAACAATTAAGCTCTTGATTAGTTCTCAGGCAACAGTCTTTATTATTTCTTCAGTTGTTCCCACCATGTGGTACAGTACTTGGCAGGCGGCCAGTGCTCAACAGTGATGAGCTAAGTACTTTGCCTGGCCCGGCTCTAGGGAGCATTGGAGTGGAATCTAACTCCAAGGGGAGTCAGAGAAAGGGAAGCCAGGGCTTCCAGGGGAGAGGTAGTCTTCATGGCTGCACGGAGAGGCTGTGGATGCAGCCCAACATATCCAGGGGCTCAGATCTGTAGGCTAGTGCCAAGGTCACTTAACTCAGGGAAGGCTGGCCAGTCACACATGTCGGTGGAGGGAAGTCACCATGTCACGAATGTGGCGGGTCTGGGTATGCGCCTTCTGCTTAACAAATGTCCTGGTTCTCGTGACTGTTTCTGAGGCGTGAATTTTGTTCAGAGCTGTGGAGACTGTGGGAGAGAATTGGAGTTGGCCCCTTAACTCAGGCAGCTCCTGAGGGAAATTCATCAATGAATCACTTGTTCTTGGTGTATGAATAGAATTTGAGAGGCTCTGGAGAGAGTGGCAGTGGAGGTGAGCTTTAAATGATGATCTGTGGCCACCAAATGGACTCCTGCCTGCATGGGACAAAGGGAATGGGGAGACCCTCAAGGAAGCAGGAGACGCAAGGTACTGGAGATGAAGCAGTCTCCCAGGAGGAGGACAGACAGCAGAGCGCTCTGTGTGGTTGGTGCTTGAGCTTTCGCTGAGGAAAATGTAACACATTGAATCCTATTGCTTAGCGTTGCATGCCAAGCTAGGGATTTGAATTGTGATAGTAAGGCTACAAGTTGTCATTGAAGTGTGTGTGTGTGTGTGTGTGTGTAGTGGAGGACAGAAGTTGACATTGTGTGTCTCACTCTATTGCTCTCCTCCTGACTTTTTTGAGACAGGGGCTCTCTCTGAACCTGAAGCTCACTGATTTTGTTTCACTGGTTGACTAGTGAACTCCAGGGATCTGCCTGTCTGTCCCCAATGCCAGTGATGGGTAGCAGTCATGCACCACAATGCTTGCCTTTTATGTGGGTACTGGGGATTTGAACTCGGGTCCTTGTTCTTATACTCTACTGAATGATGACTCTTCCATGCTGCCTCTACCTCTGCCATGGAACGTTTTATACTGATGGTAGAAGAACCAGGAATAAATTTCCTCTTACGTACTTCTAAAAGAGATAATGCCTAGGTCAAAGCAGACACTCAATACTTACTGGTTGAATTAAAAATTATTCTGATGGCAGTATAGAAGCCAGACTGTAGAGCTTGATTTTGGCACACTGTAAGTCTATTACTTTGATTCCAGAATATCACTTCTTTTTATTAAAATTTGGTTCCTGTTATCAAAACGAATATTGAATGAATGAATAAACGGATGGATGGATGGATGGATGGATGGATGGATGGATGGATGGATGATGGATTGATGGTTCTTTCTTTGTTAGGGGCCTGCAAGCTATTTATTCAGAACAATAGAGCTGGGGAAGTCACAGAATGAGTAATCATTTGAACTCCCAAAGAATAAGAATGGGGCCAGAGGCATCTTCTGGGAATGTGCTGAGGCCTGTCTGTCACCCATGGGGCTCTATGACAAGCTATGAGAATTCTTTGTCTTCAGTCCTGACACTGTGGTCTCCAGAGTCCCCTGGGGACAAACAACAAATCAATAGATTCTTTACATGTTCAAGGACCTGGCACTTCGAAGAGGCTTGAGATGAATTCCTGACCTGTCAGGGCAGAGAAAACCAAGTGAAAACACTGCAGCCTGCCTTGTTCAGATGTGTCCCAGCGTGTCCCATCCTCTCAACTCACGCTGGGAAAGGGTACCCTCAGTTTACCCATGGCCTGTCTCACAGTCTGTTAGAACCAGGTCTCAGCAGGATCTTCCAGGACCTGGCACCAGCCATTGAAGTGGCATACTCATTTCTGACCAGATTTTTTTCTGGGTGGTTTCTTGGCAGGGCCTGGCCATCATCAGCCAGCCCTGGGACCACTCTGGATTTTCGCTGAAGTCAGAAAGCCTCCAGCATATGCATCAGGTTCCATAAAAACATCTATCTATTTCTTTTCAAAGCTTATTTGTTTGTTTGTGTGTGTGTGTCTGTGAGTGTTTGTATGTATGCCACATGTGGGTATCTGTGGAGGCCAGAAGAGGTTATTGGATCCCTTGAAACTCGATTTAAAGGCAATCATGAACTAGCCAGTGTGGATGCTGGGAACTGGACTCTGGCCCTCTATGAGAGCAGTCTGTTCTCTTTAGTGGAACCAACTAGGCCCCATTTATTTCTTCAAATGTAAACTTCTGTGTGCTCATCATGAAGCTACAGAACAGTGAGCACTAGCAGACGGAACTCAGGGTCTAGTGACATGAAAAGAAGCCACCACAAGGAAGGTAGCGACAGAGGATAAAAGGTGTCATGAAGAATAGGATCCGGGATATGAGCTAACAGGATGGGAACTGGCAAAAGAAAGGCCTTTCTCTGCAGAGATGACCTACAGATGGGCTCAAGGGTCAAATATGACCCAGGCGTGGGAGTGGAGTCTGCTAGGTGGAAAACTGGCATATATATACAGGGGCCCACTGGTAGGAAGAACTATGCTTGCTTGATGATTTGGTGACTGATGGTGCAGTACAGTCAGCAAAAGCCAGAGAGAAAATGAATGCAATTGGGGAAGGAGAGAGACAGGAGCTTTACAAGACCTCACAAGCTGGGACAATCTCCTTTTTCCCATCATCCACTGTGCGGATGGTTCATGGCCCTCTTGAGACATGATCACTTTTGAACTTCACTTTGTAAAAACAGGAGCAGCCTAGAGAGTGGGTGTTGTCCTGTGGAGTGTTAGGAGGGAATGGGGAGTGTGTGTGTGTGGAGTGAGTGTGTGTGTGCGCGCGCGCACGTGTGACACACACACACACAGATAGAGGCAGGGGGTGTTCTCTTATTGAACTTAAGAGCTTCCAGTTCCTTTAGGCTGGCTGGCCAGCAAGTTCCTGAGATCCGCCCAGCTCTGCCCTCTCCCCTACCCAAGCACTGCAATTATAAATGCACACTGCCATTCCTGGCTCTTATGAGACTGCTGGGGAATCTGAACTCAGGTCCTCAGGCTTATATGGCAAGCCACCTACCCGCCGAGCCACCTCACCAGTGTGGGATTCTTGAGGGAACGCAGTTTAAGACCGCTACTGTAGCAGAGTGCTGGAGAGACACCAAAGGTGTAATGTTGGGGTCTCCTTTAGCAGGAGCCGGCGAGAATGTTAGACAGGCTGGGCAAGGTCTCTTTGATCGGCACATCCCTTTCATATCTACTGGACGTCTGCTGTGTGCCAGGCCACGCACAGGCAAGAGCAGACACCATCTCTGACTTAGCACCAGCCATTTCAAATCTACAGAGGCTCAAATTAAGAAACAAGTGTCTTGGGCTTACCTCTTCTGCTGCTCACTCGGTTAAATCCTAGCAGCTGCCACACATTCGGAATCATTAAAATGTAGTTTTCTGTGCTTAACTTGCTTCCCCAGATTAACTTTCCCCCACTCATTAGGGTGGCCCTGACCTTGGTCTATTCATAAAAACACCACAGACACCATTAGCCTGGTGGGTTTCGTTCTATGCAACAGAAGCTTATCTTCAGAGGCATTGGAAGATTTGGATTACATTGCAAATGAATGCATCCACTGCAAACGTTTGGGGATCGGCGGCGCTGCATTGTAAATACATTCTCCCTAGTAATTGTCAAGCGATGGCCTTACAATCCCGCTGGCAGGAGGGAACCAGCCGCTAAACGCAGTGCGGCTTTGCTGCACTGTTCAAAGCAGAACCAAGGGATTTGCCTTGGAGGAGACCAGCAGCCAGGATTAGCTGGGTGAAAGGAGAGGGCCACTGGGTATGGGGAGACATTGTTGAGGACTTGGATTTGTGATTATTAAGAACATTAATTATGGAATATGCTCATGTAAATGTCTATGCCAAAAGTGAGTTCGGTTTTCAGCCCTACCCTGAGCAGAGCACAGTCCAAAGAATGGTGTTTGGATTAATTATTTTTATACGGTCGTGATTTAAAAAAAAAAATCTTGGCAGGACCAAGTTAAAGGGAGAAGGGTTCATTTTGACTCAAGGTTTCAGGGGATAGGATTTTTTATGCTATGGCAGTTGGGGAGATTCTGCCCCTAGTGGTGAGAGCTTGTCTTGCAGCTTGTTCAACATAACTGGATCAGGAAGCAAGACACTGCATGGGTTGGGTTGGATGGGAAGACTCGGTGCTAGTGGTTCAGTTGGTTCAACTATGTATGCCTTTAACCCCAAAGGTTCCACAACATTCCACCACAATTCCATCAGCTAAGAACCCAGATTTCAAACACAGGAGCCTGTGGGGTGCGGTGGGGTGACAGTCCACATTCAAACTATAGCAGATTCGTTTATGTATCCAGGTTTTATTTCCAAATAACAAATAGTCACAGCTATCTTTGTGTCTCATCATGGTAAACATGGTTTCCTACCTATCCATGATTGACTGGGACTTGGTGGATCTGAGTCGAGCAGCCCACTGTGACTGGCAGTGCACATCCGGGCAGAGCTGGGCTGGCTGAGCTAGTCAATAGCCAGGGAGTGAGCGGACCTTCCATGCAGATGGCAGAGGCACAGGACAGTGTGCTGCCTGGTTTCAGCTGCTGACTCGATACAACCCAGAGTCACCTAGAAAGAGTCCCAGTGAGGGATTGTCTGGCTCGGGTTGGCCTGTGGACATGCTCTTGGGACATTATCTCAGTTGTCTTAACTGATGTGGAATGGCCCAGTTGCCTGAAAGTGAGCACCGTTCCTGGGTTTGGGGCTCTGGACTCTAAAAGCTGAGAAGGTGCCTGAGCACCAAGCAGGCACACACGCATTGCTCTTGGCATTGCATTGCTCTCAGCCGTGGGAGTCACATGACTAGCTTTTTTTCAGATCCCTGTTGTGTTGACCCTCCTGCTGTAGTGGAATATAACCTGAACTGTGAGCTGAAATAAAGCTTTCGTCTCTAAGTCCCTTTTTCTTGTTTTTTGTTTGTTTGTTTGTTTAATTACAGTGACAGAAACTCCAGCAGCCCATGAGCTGCACCCTGCCCTCCCCACCTCGCTGTTTTGTCACCCCAAGCCACGGGCACAAGGACAAAGCCACAGTCAAGGCAGTGTGCACCACCCGTGAAAAGTCAGAGTCGGGTGCCAGGGATGGGTGAGGACCAGGCAAAGCTGCTCTGCTTTGTTCAGGAGGGGGTTTGTCCTGATCTATCCTTGCATAAACTCAGGCTCTGTACCACAGGCGGTGCCGGGTGGTGAGGGGAGGGGCTGCCATGCCCTCCCTGGGCCCTGTTCACTGCTGAGAATCCCCAAGACAGAGTTCAGGCTCTTACTGTCTTCTAAACAGTCAACACAAGACCCTCTGACCAAGTCTGTCCTCGCTTCAATCAGGTGGAAAAGGTGATGTAAAATGGGAATGAGAAATTGAACTCCTCCTTTGAGCGGCTTGAACGATGCCTGCCCTGGCAACAGGGTGGAGACTGACATTTAATCTGGACCCTTTCCTGTTGCCATCCTTGGTCCCCAACCCTTTCCCCAGATGCTCCCTCCCCACTTTGCCCTTTGTTCTAGCTCAGGGGCTCCCCATCAGGAGACCATAAGCAGGCTAGAGGTTGAGGTTTGGGGACCTAGAGAGCATTAGGATGAGTCTTATCTCAGGGCACACCTGCCAAGTAGATAAACAATAACACACTCATGGACACCCACATCCACACACATGCCTGACCCACACAGACAATGACATGTTTCCCCTTACCTAGTTGGGATTATAATGAATAAACTTGAAGTTCATTTAAAATCTACCATGGAGTTCTGGGCCATGTTTTAATTTATTTAGGTCAACATTATAACAAGTCCCACTTCTGATCAGTAGGAAACCAGGATAACTTTGATAGCCTTGAGATCTGACTGTGGTAAACTCCCACCTCCCACCACCACCGCAAGCCCCATGGCTTGCCCTTCTTCAGGCCTCCAAAGGCTCCCATAGCACCTTTGAAGGGCTGTATATTCCTTCTCCAAGTCACAGGTTCCTAAGCACACGAACCTCACGGCGTCATTTCTTTCTAGTGCCTACCTCAGTGGTTCTCATCTTGCAGGTCGTGACCCCGTTGGGGGATGTCAAAGGAGCTTTCTCAGGGGTCACCTAAGACCGTGGAAAACACAAATATTTACATTACGATCCATGACAGTAGCAAAACTTTAGTTATGAAGTAGTAAGTAAAAGAATTTTATTGGTTGGGGGATCCCCACAACATGAGGAACTGTATTAAAGTGTTGCAGCATTAGGAAGGCTGAGAAACACTGACCTAGCTCCTTGGCTAATCTGCAATAGACTCATCCTGAGAAGTTTGTGGTAGCCAAATGAAAAACTGTAAGTTATGCAGAATTCTCTAGAGTAGTGTGGTTCTCAGGATATGTCTTCTGTGTTGTGAAATACTGCATCCCAAGTTTCCAAACCAAATCTGGGGGGGGGAGGGCTTGAAATTTGGCTTTCTAGAATGACAGACCCTGGTGCAGGTCTAAGTTCTGAGAGTCATTTCGCTGATGAGCTGATCAGCTTTGGTTCTCACTGCAGAAGTAACCCCGGCCACTGATTTGGGGTAAGGGAGACACCTAGAGGGGGTTCTAATGGTTTCCCACTCACTGGTTAAAGCTGGTGTCTGAATGCCCAGTGTTGCTGCTAGGGAAGGAGGGAGGAAGTCCCAAAGGCACAGGCCAATTTAGCTGAGGTGACCCAATCTCCTGCCTTAGTTACTGGTTGGTGTGATAAAATACTGTGCCAAAAGCAACTTACGGAGGACAGAGTTTATTTTGGCTCATGGCTCCATAGGGACGAGGGTCTATCACGGTGGGGAGGCATGGGGGCGGGGAGCAGAAAGCTGACCCATCACATCTTCGACTATAACAGGAGTCAGAGAACGAACCGTAAGTGCATGTGTTTGGGGGAATCTCAAACTCTCAAAGCCTTCTGCCTATAATGTACTTCCTCCAGCCAAACTCCACCTCTTAAAGGTTTTGTAATCTCCCTGAACAGCACCATCAGCTGAAGGCTCATGTTCAAATATGTGAGTGTGTGGAAGACATCTCTCATGCAAATCTCCACATACCCCAGTCCTATACCTGTTGCTGTGTGTGAATATCGCTTCTCTTAAACATGTTCACAGACCTAAAGACACGAAGGAGTGTGTGCAGTCTTATTCCTCAGTAGAAAGGCTCCTCCCTTGGTGAGGAGAGTCAGGAGGATGCCATGCTCCTAGTGTCTTCCACGAAAGATCTCTAAGCACCCACCCACCCACCCACTCACCCACATTTTCGGTTTAGTTCCAGCAAGCTTGCCCACAAACACTATTTCAAGGCCTGGTGGACATCATAGGGAAGTGTATGTGTCTTAATGTCAGCTTCCCATGTCAGGGAATGTCAGGTAGGAGGAGGGAGTCTCAACTGAGGGATTGCCTCGATGAGATTGGTATGTGGTCATGTCTGTGGAGCACTTTCTTGATTGCTAACTGATGCAGGAGGACCCACTTAACCATGACCAGTACATCCTTCCGCTGGTGGGTCTATGTGCTGTGAGAAAGCTAGCTCAACAGAAGCCATTAAGAGGATCAACAAAAGCCGTGTTTCTGTTCCGTTCCTCCATCATCTCTGCCTCAGTTCCTTCCTGTTCCGGCTTCCCTCAACAATGGGCTGGAACTGGTGAGCTGATATGGACCCTCTCCTCCCCAGTGACAAATGACCCTTTCAGCCAGAGTGTGTTCTCACAGCAGCAGGAACGTGACGCCACATCAGCTACTTCTGCTGTCCTTTGATCAAGTACTGCCCAACAAACAGTGATGGGAGAGAAGAGGGGTTTATTTGGTTCAGGTCCATCCTTGAAGGCAGGTGTGGCTGTAAAACTGTACCAGTTCCGTCCAGTTCTCTACTTGCTACATGCTACGGGAACTAGGCTAAAAATTTAAAAACATACACCTACAGACAGAGACAGACAGGGCCACGGGGATATCCTTGAGACAAGAATGCCAAGAATGCCCACTTTATTGTGTTCAGGGGCAGCCTATATAGGGCTCTGGCCACGCCCCAGCTCCCTGGATCTTTCAGCTGCGAACTCATCAGAACCCACTCCTCTGCCAACAGCGTTTCGTGCTCAGAGCAGCTGCAGGCTGCTCAGAGCAGAGGAAAACAAGTTGTTTACAAGAAATTCAGGGTCTGGTGGTCCGCAGTCCCCAACATACAGCCACAGGTCCTTCCGTGGCAGTGGATGCACATGGCAGCCACTTGCTCTCATCTCAGAGATGTGACAAGAAGTGTCAGTCTGTCTATAAACCTCAAAGCCTGTGTTTCCCAGAGATACACTTTATCCAGCCAGGCCTCACCTCCTAAAGGTACCACAAGCTCCAGAAACAGTGCCACCCGCTGGGAACCATACATTTAAACACAGTGATCCTGTGGGAGTTGGGGGCCCATCTTTCATCCAGATCTTAAGGGAGGGAACTGAAGCAGAGAGAGTCTCTTGGGACTCGGATTTACTGGCCTACCAGTGAGTGTTTCCCAAGTCACGTGTTAAAGCCAAGTTCAAGGTGAAGTATGGTACTGGTTGGAATGACATCGGTTGGAGGACTGAGTGACAAAGCAGGAGCACAAAAAGCTCTGAAGAAGCATAGATGGCATTCGGGCTCAGGAGAAGCAGACGCTCCCCTGACCAAGATTTTGGTGTTGAAGAGACCTGAAGGATTGTGCAGCATTTTAAGATGACAGTATGGTCAGCATTAAGATTGACAGGTGTATGGCATGGACTTCCTTCCACAGTGTGCCAGTAGGTCCATTATATTCCAGGGTCTCCAGGCACTCTGAGGGCTGTTTCTTTTCATGAGGGGGTGCCTATTTTTTTTCTTACCATTGTTCTGTTACAAACAACGGCACAGGCAAAATTTGAAAAATGTATCTCTGCTAGACTACATACTTACTGCTATCAGTCCACAGGAGCAGGCACATGTGCACATGCACACACACACACACACACACAAACATACACACACACATCCTATGTGCCTGTGCACATAGATACAAGCATGTGAATATCCACAGCCATCTCTATCCACTCTGGACTATATTTGGCGACATCATCCAAGCAAAGGAAATAGTCCCCATCCCTGGCAGCTACAGGAGGCAACTGCCAGCTGATGAATAGCTGTCAGTTCTCTGGCCAAGTTGAAGTGCCTTGAAAGGGTGTGAACCTCCAATGGGTCTAAAGACAGTTTCACATCTATGACAGTGCCTGGACTTGCTGAGGGCTGGTGTCCAGGAGGGAGAGTGGGGTCAGGTAGAGAGCTGTGGTTCTCGGAATCAGCATTATTGGTCCATTGATTAACCCATCAGCCAACCCACCCCACCCCCCAATTAGGGACCCAAATAAGGGAAAACAAGCTGAGCCACACAAACAAAAAATAAATTTCCTTTTCAGAAGCCTTTTATCATCAGAAGCTTTGGTTGATCAAAACTCTATCCCATGCTTAATGACCACATCATATTTGCTGAGTGCAGAGGGGAGTAGAAGGGAAAGGCACAGAGTAACACTGACCTTTGCAGCCATCCTTGAAGTGTGACCATATTAAGAGTCCCATTTCATTGAATGGAAACAGAGGCTTAGGGTATCAAGGCTATAAGTTCAATGTAGGTGGAACCTGCTGGCCTCGCTCCAGCTCTCAACCTGCTGGCAAGACTCTTCATACCATTTTAAGCTTAGAGAGTCAGAGATCACCACAGGTTTTTGGGAGCACCTCAAAGCTTGGAAACTCAACTCTCACCTGCCTTGGCGAGTCAGTTTATGGAAACTGGGGTAAAGAAAGAGTAAGGACCAGGCATCCTCAGAGTCAGAACTTGACTGGAGCTTTTCTGCTAGAGAGTAGACTTTCCCGGGACAGAAGCCCAGGGATGCTGGTGGATGCTGGTCTGGGTAGGTCAAGATTTCAGTCCACAAGCCACATTTGTCTTTGCTGAGCCCATCACGCTCACAAAGGCATCCGTTCCCTGAGGTTGATCACCTCAGCTGTGCTTGTGTGTGATGGACTTGAGGTCAGGCTGGAGAACTGCCCTTGGCCAAGTCAAACCATCTCACTCATGACTTGGGGGATATGTAACTACTGGCCTAATTAGGACAAGAACCATAGGCTTCTAACTCCAGTAGGGCCTGTTCTGAAGGGCTGTTCTAAGCGGGAGGCTCTGAGACAGACAGGGACTTATTTGTTAAGTGCATCTTCTTCACATCTGTCTCTATGTTCCCTTCCTACAGAAGTTTCCCTGAGAACACTCCCCAGTAAAGGAACTTGCACAAATGCCCCTGGTCCCTATTGCCAGGGAAACCAACCACCCTGTCTGTCAGTGGCCATGAAGCACCCCAGCCTTGCAGTGATACCTGTCACTCCCAATCACAGTTTCTTGGCTAGGTCTGCTCACGTGCCCCACCCCAATCAGAAACAAGTCTAGCCCTGACATTTACTCAGAAGGTGCAAGCCTGGATGTATTTGGTGAGAGACATCAAGTGTGACGGATTGGGGAGAGCACAGGAAGGCTGACCAAAGCGTGAAGGCAGGACACCAAATTGTTATTGAGTACAGCTTAGGACCCTGTCTACTCAGAGAGGAGTCTCCCTGGATAGAGTGGTTGTTATGGAGTTAAGGGAGGATTGTTCTATTCACCGGTACGCAGTCACCTTGTTCTCCCATCCTCCGAGTTGAGCTGTCCCTCCTTTTCGGTTTCCCTGTCTATGTTTGCTAATCTCTGTTCTCAGGGCAGCTGGCCCTTGGTTGACCAGATGGCTGTTTTCCTGGAACAGAGACTAACAGAGATTTCAGATGTCTTTATTTGAATCTTTTTAGACTCCATGCTTGTCCTTTATCTGTGAGTAGCAACATGGGTATGGATTTCCATACACATGGCTCTCATACTATCCTCTTAGGTCATATCATCTACTAAAGACCATATTTATTAAATGCTCAGGGTAGATGGCGCTATTTAGGCAATAAGATGAATGGATGAAAGAGCAGTTTTCTCAGCATCCTTTGTGGACTCTTTGGGTGGCATTGCTATCTGTAGGGTGTGCAGTTGGCTAAGACAACCAAGCCCTAGACAGCAAAACATTGTCATCCATGACCTTGGGATCACCTTATGGCCAAGGGCTAGTCAAGCGAAGAATTTTAGAAAGCTTGTCAGTTTGGATGTATGGATGTTTGTCATTGAATCCTCACTGTTACCTTAGGCATCTAGGAGTTTTAACCAGAAGACAAACAGAGACACAGAGGGTCAGTCAAGAGTTGGGGTGTCAGCAAGCTAGGGTGTCAGCAAACTAGCTAAGCTCCAGACTGTGTTCCTCCTCCCTTTCTGCTACTTCTTGATTAACTTAGCCATCTATTCTTTAATATACCAATCGCCGTCTCCATGTTCCAGGCCCTGTACTGTGTATTGATAGGGCTGTTTCTCAGACCCATTGGATCTGAGCATGGCCCGTCGTTCAGTGTTCTGCTATGGCAGATGCCATATAATACATCTGTAACAATCCTGGGTGTAACTTATACACATGTCTCCCACAAAAGTGACGTCCCCTATTTTACATATTGCTCTGGCCACCTGGAAGCTCATATCCGAATCGCAGCAAAGCTGTGGCAGTTTGGAGCGAACCTTGTAGTTCTCTCAACTCTGCTGTGGCCCAGATTTTCTATCTCAGGTAGATAAATTCCCTTTCTTGTCAAAACACCGTGAGTCCTTTTAGGAAGAAGGCGGCCTGAAAACAAGGACTGTACTGCCTTAGCCTTAGATCTCTGTGAGGTAAGGTCCCCCATGTGTCCCTGTGACTCTAATCTCCATGATTCCTTGAGCCATAGCTAGTACTATTCTGAGTCCTTCAGAACAGCTCAGGACCTCTGAAAGGTCACATCCAAGGTGTGTGTGGGGGGGGGGACACAAAATTTGGCTTTGGTGCCAGGCACGCGCTTGTGGAGTGGAGGCCAATCACACTCTCACCTGAGCAGTTAATACAATCTATTGCTCCTTGATGGATTTTTCCTGCAAGCTAGAATTGATCTGTCCTCTTTGTGATTTGTGTGATGGTAGAAAAACACCAAACACCACTGTGGTAAAGCCAGTTTGGGGGAGGAAAAGGAAAAAAAAAAAGGGGAAGAGGGGAACCAAAGGCAAAGAAATCTACCAGCAAGGCTTTAAGGACATAGCGGGCTGGGGCTGCTTGGGTCATTTCATGTGATTTATTGGGAATAAAGTGGATCTTATTAACATTTTAATAAAGATAATCTTTTTACACTGTGTAAGAAGTGGCTGCCAGTCCCGGGTGCAATTCCAAGGAAAGTGGAATAGGCTGGCATTGCCCAGCCTGATTTGTGATGCTGGGTCCCAGGAGTCCAAAAAAAAAAAAAAAAAGGCAACGTGCTGCCTCCTTGCTCTGAGGGGGCTTACCCCCACCCCTGCGAGGTGCTTGCTCCTATCTGCCATGCAAAATGAGGGAGCGTTATGAAGGAATCCGTCTTGTAAAGCCATTGGTCCTGGTCATCAGTCGCTACCCAATGCTTTCGCGATGCTGCCGCTGATCTATTTGGGAAGTTGGCTGGCTGGCGAGGCAGAGCCTCTCCTCAAAGGCAGGCTCCCACGGAAAATATGCTCAGTGCAGCCGCGTGTGTGAATGCAAACGCCGCCAGGCGCTTCTTCTAGTCGGGCAAGATGCAGCCGAGAACTCCGCTCGCCTTGTGCGTTCTGCTGTCCCAGGTAGGGAATGCGAGCCGCAGGCAGCGCGCTCCGCACCAGCTTTCGGCGTTCGGATCGCCCTGCTTGGCGATGGTCAGGAGCGATCTGAGGGTCGCGGGGCTCCTGGCGCGGCCATGCAGGCAGACCCGGCTAGCTCAGATGCGAGGTCACCCCCAGCTCCAATCTTAGAGGGGCCTGTCTCCGCAAGCCGGCTAGTCTCGGGGTGTGTGTGTGTGTGTGTGTGTGTGTGTGTGTGTGTGTGTGTATACACTCGTTCCGGGGAGGACAGAGCCTTTTTGCAAGCAGGGGCGACATCCTGGCTGACATCAAGTGAGGTAACTTTGCTTCGCCTCCTCCAGAATCTCGTGTATCGGGTACACACTCCTTTTGAGACGACTCCTGGGCGTTGTGCTTGCCCGCTTAGCCCAGCTTCTTAGCCGGGAAAGAGCCATTGCTTTCGGGATCGCGAGCTGCTGGGCTGCCGGGCTGGGAGAGGCCAAAGCTGGCATCACTGACTTCCCCAGGTCTTCTCTTCGCCCAGCCCGGCTGGCAAGCAGCAAGGCGCCTCCCGCCAGCGGATCTCCGCAGCCCGGCTGCTGCTGTCGTTCAAAGCCCAGGCGCTCCCCGCTCCCGCATTGGGGTCTTCCGGCTCTCTAGCCCTGGGCTCGGAAGGGCCTGAGAGCAGTCCCCTCTCCAGAGTGCAGGCCCAGTACCCCAGCTCCTTGTGCCCCCATTGTCCAGCCAGCTGGAGCTCCTGCCTGAGCCCAGGCTGCTGCCTCTATAGTCTTCCCCTGGCGGGTGGCGCTGAGAGCAAGGAAAAAGTTCAAGCCTCCCCACCAGGCTTCAGCTGCTTGCTGGGTGACCCTCCAGAATGCTGCGGTTCCAGGGCAAGACTGACAGAGCAGGAGAGGCGTGTCGGGGCTTTCCTCAGCCGTGCTGAAGCTCAGAGATCCCTGGAAGTTTGGGTATAGGAAAGCAATGCTTAGGGGACAGGTAGAAGCTTTGGAGGCTAAGGGGGTACGCCCAGCACTCCCCTGGGGACAGATGCTCCAGAGAGCATACTGGCTCAGTCCCTCCTTGTCCTTTTAGGCACCCTCTGGGACCCAAAGCTGGCAGCCTACAAGTGGGTGGGAGCAGTAGTGTAGGTCCACGCAGAAGGGAGTGGAGAAGAGAGGGAATGCCTGAGGCATGGGTGTTGAGTTTCTGGCCAGGATTCTTGGTGCCGGAGGAAAAGGCACATGGCTGAGCACGAAATGGGAAAGAGGAAAGGAAGTCAGGGTTCTAGGTAGCCTTCTAGAAGGGGAGACGCCTGCTGAAGAGAGGCTGGCATCCCAGAAATGCAATGGCCATAGAAACGACTCGTGTGTGTGTGTGTGTGTCCCTACCAGGATCCTGCAGAAGAGGAAGATGCTAACTGAAGACCAGGCTTGCTTTCCCATCCTGACTTCTGGCATGTTCTTCAATGTACACACAGTCCTGGGGCCAAACAGTTGTTGCTCCTTCCTTACTGGGAATTTGCTTGCTGATTCTCTAGGGGGTCCTGATATGGATCCTATGCTGCCTTTTGAACTAGCTTTCCACACCTCCAGGCTCTAACTATCCCTAATGTAGGTCGTACATCTCCCAGTTAGCAAGGTGGGGCAGAGCAATGCTGGATGGAAAGATCCAGGCAGATCCTTATTGTCCTCTGCTGCTCGAAGAGCCACCGTGGGCCAGTTCTTCACTCTATTTGAGTTCCCAGGTTCTCCACAGTCAGAGAATCCATAAACATCAGCCCGGAGAACTGCTGGGCTGCCGAGTGGACAAGGCTGCAAGCAACAGGCAGCCTTAGGCTATGTGTTTTGCAATGTCCACCTCTCTGAGAGCTGTTGGCCTCTGGGGCGTGGACTATTGCCTTACCCGGGACTTTCATAGTTTTCCTGTCTTAGTATGGGTTTTTCTCCCTCAGTGTGATTCCAGGGCTCATCCAAATGAATGCTTTTTCTATGAGCAAAGCAGACTGTGGGAGAGCTTGCAAAAGTCTCCAGGACTGGGGCTGTGGGCTTCAAACAGGGCGCCTCTGCAAAGCAACTGGTGTGTCTCCTCCTGCGGGGCAGGCTGGCACAGGTGGCTTTGAAAGCACACTCGGTTGCTTCTGAACTGGAAATAAGTGGCCAGCCCTGAGGGGCTTATTTCTCTCTTTTGATTGTCGTGCATAATCAGGGCACGAATCTGCATCAGGATGGTAACTGATGTTCTCCTGGTGGCAGCACCTGGAGGGGAAATAGTCTCTACCCGTGCAAGGTGCGACTGAATTCACCAGCAAGGGGTTTAAGGGCAGGGGGTTCTTTGTGCCATCCAGAAAGGTGGGTGTGTGCATGGCGGAGGGGGGGATCCTGGAGCCTGTGAGTCAACACGCCTAACCCAAACTTTCCCGAGGCAGAAAGAAAACAGAAGAAAGGGGAAAACAATGTGATAGAGTGAATTAGTCACTGCCCTGCAGAGCTAGGGCAAGCCCATGTGTGTTTTTCCACACAGCCATGCATACAGCAGGCACTGGGCCCAGCTTGGAAGCTATCAGCCTCTGGCTGCTCGTTGGCACACTTGCCACTTTCCAAATTTGGGAGGATTGGGGGTGGGGGTGGGCTTCTAAACAATAAGGCTGGAAGACCTCTCCTCTCTCCTGGGGTGCTCTGGGAAAGCCTGTCCCGGAAGTAGCGGCTGGAATTTGGCTACCGTCACGAATGTGCAACAAATGAACACAGAAGCGTGAGTTAGAAATTCCACTGTGGCTGGGATTGCCCACTCCCATGAGGCGGCACTTCCACCCAGCCCAGCTTCTCACAATGCATGAGCAATCCCCCAAGAATTAATTTCTAGGGAGTGGCTCAGGTCTGGAGAGCTGTCCCCCCAGAGTGCCCAAAAGTATTTCCATGGAATTCTGTGCTGTTGGCTTAAAGTGGAGAGTTCTTTCTGGGAGTGGGCATCTTGCCTTCCAGGACTGCAAGTGAGTCTCCGCATCTCTTCTCGTGTAGCTGCAAGAGCCTGGTTCATGTGCAAAGCCTTTCCTATGAGGGCAGGGACTTGGAGTCTGAGAGGGCACCCCAGCCTGTGACTTCCACTTGGGGCAGCCTGCGCCATTTCAGACATTCCAGGGAAACATGGGATCAGAGAAAGTGTCTGCTGCCTGCGGTGAAAGCTCTCATGTCTGAACGTTATTATAAATATTTTTAGCAAATCCCCAAATAGTTTAAATACACTACTAGGTTGAATATGTGACCTGGATTTGTGTAGTTCCACCGAGTTACTGGAAACCTCCAAAGTCCTCTTAGCAGATCCTCCCTCTTCTACCTCCTTCCTTCTTCCCTTTTCCTATCTTGAGCCCTCCTAAATAAAATCTATTTCCTTCTAGAAGCATCTTTGGTGTGTTAGAGTAAAGTCACCCACCCCACCCCCTCAAAAAAAACCATGACCCACCATGGTGCGATCTGTCTTCAGGTACTAGGACTTGGCAGTGAGAAGCAATCAGTCGCCTGAAGTTAAGGGAGAGACCCAGTCTTGAAAACCGTACTTTTCCTTTCCGTCTGAAATCACAGCTACTCAAGAGCCCAGATATCTTCTGTTGCGTGGAAGGCAAGGGAACGACGAAGCTTCGCTTTCGGTTCCTACCTGATGACAGGCATATTATCTTAACAGCCTAAAATCGTTCTGTGGTTGTGTGTGTGCACACATGCCCATCTTTGTGTGTTTTGATCTGTTTTTTTTTTTTTTTTTTTTTTTTTTTTTTTTTTTTTGTACCTGATGAAAATTTTCTCCAGAAGGGGGCTCCATCCACAGCCTTACAAAATCCCGAGCCTGCAGGTCTTATTCTGGAGAATTCCGCTTAAGCGAAGCAGGTTCCTCAGAAGGAAACACTTTCTGTTCTGGGTTTTCTACTACATACTGTCCCTCGCTCATTTCCCATGGTCTTTCCATCCTCCTTTGCCCTTTCTCCTCGTGGCTGTGGTCTCCGTTCTATCCTTACTCTTCCACCCCGTGTCCCTGGAGGGTGCGAGCAGGGACAGCTTTCAAAGGACTTGGCAGACAATGCAGTCCTGAGTCAGGAGGAAGTCAGGACATTTCCTGATGTTTTGATTTTGGTTAGACCTGGCTTTATTCTTTAGGCTGCAGAGTCAGGAACCGTTCTGCCTGGGAAGGAAGAGAATTTTTTGCCAAGACACACCTACCAGAAGGGTGAATCCCTCCGTGACAGCTGGTGTGTCAACGCCTATTGAGAAGGAGAGGGACATTGTCTGTCATCCAATCACAATGATCAGTTCAGCATAATCAAATCAAGCATCCAGAGGCTTGGGCCCTCTTTTCACTTAGCTGTCAGCGAGGTGTCTAGATGCCCTGGAGAATGAATCTGATCTACTGAGGGGTGCTGCCAGCACAATTCCCCATGGCCTGTCTCCTCTGCCACCAGAGATACAGGATGGTGGCCGTATCCTGGGGCTAAGGATGGTGGGAGTCAACCTTCTCTCCCAGGTTAAGGCTAATATGAAGAAGTGATATCTCAGACTTGTTCCCACCTAGTCAGAGCCTGGTGGGTGGGGGGTGAACTGGGGATTAGTCAATTGAACCTCATGTCATCTGCTTGATGGGATCTATCCCAACTCTTCAACTCCAGTTTCTCGCCAGGAGTTCAGACTGGCAACCGCTGGTCAGTTCAAACCCATGGAGGTAACTGGTGGCCCAAATCTCCTAAAATTCATGAAATCAATACATTTAAAAGACAATCCAGATTTTCTGCATTTCTTGAAAACTCAGAGGCCCTGGCTATTAAGTTGGCAGGAGATGAGTTGCTACTGCCCCCTTCAGGCAGAACCTGTTCTGCATTTGGCCATAATTCCCCCACCCCCTTCTGGAAGCACTATGCACACCCACCACGGGAATTCTGCATACTTGATCCTACTATCATAAACGCAGGCTCAATAAAACCCATGTGGGCAACTTCTTAGCGCTGTGCTACTTTAGAAGGAAGCTGCATAGGACTGGGATATTGGCGGGAAAGGTGCTTGTGGTATAAGCACGAGTTCTTGAGTGAAATCCCCCACACCAAGCGTGACCCCGGCACTGTGAGAGGTGGAGGCAGGAGGATCACTAGGGCTTGGTGGCCACCAGCCTAGCTCTAGATTTAGTCGGAGAGTCTGTCTCGAGAGAATAAGGTGTAGAGGGGTAGCACAGGACACCCTATGATCTCCTCTGTCATCTGAGCATGTGCACACACAAGCACACGCGTGTACCCACACATTCACGGAAGGGTAGTGACACACAGCAATGCTGATGGTGAAAGGGAGAAGCAGGAGACTCTTAGATCCCCGCCACGAAATGCAGATGTGTGTTTTGGAACCAAGACAACCCCTCCTCCCCCAGGACGTTATTGTCAGTGCTGCTTGGGACAACACCCAGACCATGGCTCTGCTCATGGTAGCGATGTAAGGACAGGCGGCACCCTGTAGCCCCAAGTCCCCGTGAACTGTGGCATGCTAGGATATGTGAAGCTGGTATGTTACACCCTCAGCATCCAGAAGGACCAGCAGCCAGGGGAATGAGAAATCACATTCTCAACTACAAACAGAAAGCAGCAAGCCTTAAAGTGGAAGTGGGGCAAGGCTATGACATACTTCCTTCAGCGAGGCTGCATTCACTCCCTCCAGACAGTGCCACCAACTGGGAACCAAGTGTTCACATACCTGAGCCAGGGGAGGCTATTTCTCACGCGAGCCGCCACACGCTAGCACTGCCCTGAAACAGATGTTCTGTGTCTGTCCTGAACAGCTGATGCCCCCTGCAGCCCTGCACCGCACACAGCATCAGAGCTGTGGTTAAGGTTCTCTGGTTCCATTAACACTACAGCAACCTGTGTGTCTCATCCCACTGGAGTGGGTAGGCCCCTGAGGGGTTTGGCTTGCCATACTACAGACACCCCCCCCCCAAATGAGGGTAAATATAACTACACATTCCAGAAGTAAAGTGATTTATTTTTTTCCCCACTGCCAGCCGAAGTCAAGTTCCTGAAAATTAACATTAGCAGTAGGCATGTTTTGGCATGTCACATCTAATTTCAAAGACACCAGCCAGTGTCACCGATCTGCTGCAGAGGCACAAAGACCCTGTGTCTCCCAGCTGAATACAAGCTGAACTGGGCGGAGGGCAGAAGTCCTGACACATGCCCAGGCAGGGCCGGAAATGAGATCAGCCTCCTGCAGAGCCTAGAGGCCTGCGAAGGAATGCTGCAGCCTTCACCATCCCTGCCTTCTGGTCTCCCAGGCTGTCGTTGCTTCCCTTCCCTTCTAGGTGGCGGAGAACCATTTGTGTTGTGTGATACAGGACAGAGCCAGTAGCTGTGCACTTGGGAAGCATGTGCTTCTGGGAAACTCTCTCTGTCCATCTGTAGAGAGTGCCTGGGCATTGTTATAGAGCCCACAGCTGGGATGGGCTGGACAGGCTCACCCTCAACTGCCATGAGCTGTGGGCATCTCGGGACATCTGACTCAGAGGTGACAAGTTATAGCCTGTGGGCTGGTTCCTGCCTGAAGTCTGTTTTTATAAATAGTTCATTTGGACCAAAGCCATACCTACTCGTTTATAGAATTGTTACGACTGCTTTGTGCTTTAACAACAGAGTTAAGACTGCCTGGCCCCCGATGCCATCTGTCCCTTTATCAAAAAAGTCAGCTGGTCCTTGGTTTAACTCAAAATTACAGGCAGAGAGGGAACAGAGACTTTTCAAAGGGGTGTGGTGAGGGCTTCAGGGATTCTTCACCCCAGGTCCCAGTACTGAAGTAAATTGACCTTAGGAGAACTCACTTTGGACTAGTGTGGCCACAAATATCTAAGATTTCTGCATGGGCCCCACTGTATTCCATGTAACATTGGTGTGTTTAGAGTCCTGTTGATAATATGGCAGATTCAGTTTCTGTTCTCTTGGGGCTCTGCTTAGCAGGGGGAGGGATCAATATCAATTAATGAATAATTTAAAAGCTAGACAACCACTATGAAGGAAGGCAATACACTGTGTGAGGCTGTGCCACCACAATATTGTGTTTGTTGTCTTGCTTTTTTTGTTTGTTTGTTTGTTTTTTTTGTTTTAAAATCTTTCTCCTCTACTGAAATCTCCATCCCATAGTGGCAAGTGCTGTTGTCTTCTCTTTCATCCAAGACTGTATCCCTGTGGCTCACAGCAGTGCCTGGCACAGAAGAGGCACTCAGGAAACATGGGTGGATGAACAGATGGATAATGGAAATAAGAAAGGTATCACACTCAGATAAAGGGTCTGGGAGCCTTCCCTGGCAGCCTTATGCTGGAGCTCAAAGCTTCTGGAATGAAGTAGGTTGACCAAGAGGGTAAGCATGGGAGAGGCATTCTAGGAAGAAGGCACAGACTGGTTGATACCTCTGTGCAGAAGAAGATAGCCCAACCTGGAGAGTGATCAGAGGTGTGGCCAAGAGGCGGGCAAGCCCTTAGGTCTTTGTGGGTCACTTCAAGAGTTTTAGTGTTTGTTTCCAAGTGATGGGTAGCCATGAAGGCCACAAGGGGAGGGTGTGGAGGGACCTGGCCTGATGTCTCCCAGCTTCAGTGCAGTGAATGTCTGGAGCGGGATGTGGTTTTGAGACGATTTGGGCCTGACCTCAGGGAGGGGAGACATCTAGAGGGGAGGGGACAAGATGTGTAAGACAAGCTGATGGGGGCATTTGTGGGGAGGACCTGTGGGGTACGGGGTGGCTGGATTAGGGATGTCAGGCAAAGGCTGAGGGTAAGGGACCCTGCTTCAGCTCTAACCTTGCCAGCGGGAACTTGTCGCTCCAAGAGGAGCACAGGTGCTGAACATTAGCTGAGCACCTGGGTACATGTCAGGAATGGGGGTGCTGGCCAGACGGTCCAGTGCTCAGAGGGGCATCTGGATTCCATGATATGGGTGTTCTTAAACCCTGTCTATGCCTGCATCGGGGATGGGGACCATGGGATCCTGGATATGTCCTTGATTAGAGTGACCGGGGTGAAGCCCCTACAATTAGGCAATCTCTGAAACTTTTCATGCAAAAGGTATTTGTGAGGAGCCTTGCCAAGCCTTTTAATGGTTTTGTGAACATTCAATCAGCAGCGCTAGAGATATTTCTAACATGAAGCAAATAATGATCTACCAGTTTCAGAGTCATTTGGCGAATGCTAACAAGCGTTTCTTCCAGAGTGTGGTGTGTCGCCAGTGACTTCCACGCTCTGAGCACGGGAGAAGAATATCCAACTGGGTGCCAGGCAATGGGGGCTTTGATAATGCCTAACAACTGGCTCTCTCTCTCTCTCTCTCTCTCTCTCTCTCTCTCTCTCTCTCTCTCTCAAAAATCTAAACCATGTGGTTTGCACTATTTGCCCATTTCTGTGGTGTAAATACTCCCACGGTGGGTGGCTTCCATCTACCAAACTGTAAGTTCCCTAAAATATTCACAGTGGGTACCTCAGAAGTGATTATTAACTGATAAACACACCACGAGCCTGGAAGGTTTTCAAGCCCTCATTTCATTCACAGTGCAGCCTTCAGCAAAGGAGGCTCAATGGTCCCATCTGTAAAATGGACCCACTTCTCATGAGAATCAAACTGACAAGAAGGAAAGATGGCTGTGGTGGGACAAGAGACCCTGTCCCAGCAACAAACACACCAGGCATGGGGCCACTTGTTTGTAATCCTAGCACTCGGGAAGCAGAGGTAGGTAGCTCCCTGTAAGTTCAAGGCCAGCATGCCTTACATAGTGAGGGTCAGGCCAGCCAGGTCTGTCTAATAAGACTCTGTCTCAAAACAAACCAGAACCCCAAAGGATCCCAAGGGTGGATGCTACCTAAGAAAAGGCACCTGAGTTTGTCCTCTGGCTCCTACAAGCCTACACACATGTACATAAACCTACACAAATAGGCACTTCCATGTTCATCTTCACACACACACATATATACACACATGGACCTGGAGATCCAGGGAGGCCTGATAAACTGTTCAGATATTTACAGGTGATTAAGGTCATGATCACTGGCAAGGAAGCAGACTCCCAGCACCCCCTGCCCACACACCCAGCTTGTTCTTCATGCAGGGCTCTGCTGCTATACCACAAGGCCCATGGGAAAGCCCTGGGTAAGTTCTCAGGGCAGTTTTAAGACAGGTTTTAATTTAGCTCTCATTGGTGACCAGGGCTATCTAACCCTTCAGGCTTTCTTGCCATTTAATATACAGTGATGTTAACACTGCATCTTGGTTTGAGTTCTCCCAAATAACAATGGAGATACAAGCTTGGGTGCAAAAGGACCAACCTGGAAGGTGACCCAAGGGCTCAGAAGTGAAGGAGTGGAGACAGACGTGTGAGGGGGGATGGCACTAAATTAATGACACCTGTGCCCCTGGTCTAGTACTGTCATGGTTGCCGGGGCCCCCACAGGAAAACAATGTGAAATTTCCACATCATCCACCTGAAAGGCAGGCAGCTAGAGGTCACCTGTGCCCACCATCCGCTGGTATTCTCCCTCCAGAGCTCTGCTACCGTTCACCCCTCTGTATTTCTCTGCTGAGCCTTAGGCTGGTATGGTAGCGCATCCATGGTTTGGACCCTGAGCAGAGCAGGGGAATGGAGAGGCGTGCAGGTACTTGCCCTTGCGTGAGTGTGTGGTGGTATCCCGTTCACTATTGTCAGGAGTTCTGGGACCTCCCCCAAATAGAGCCAATGATTGAAGAAAGGACTGTGGTAATGGACATTCCTTTTATGTTTTACTCATTTATTTATTTTTCTTGTGAGTGTGTGAACGCGTGTTTACATGAGCGGGAACATCCACACCAATGGGTGTGCATGCCTTGTTTGTATGAATATGCACGTTTGCGTGGGAACATGTGTGTGCATGTAGATGCCTGAAGCTGACACTGGTGTCTTCTTTGATAACTCTCCACTTTATTGATTGAGGCGAGGTCTCTTCTTGAAGTCAGAGTTCACCAATTCTGACTCATCTAGCTTGCAAGCTCACCCTGGGGATCCCTTCTCTGCCTCTTGTGTTCAGGGATTATAAGACGCCACTATGCCTGCTTGCTTTTATGTGGTTTCTGGGGATTCAAATTCTGGCCCTCGTGTTGAGTTCTATCATCTGAATTATTTCCTCATATAATGGGCATTCTTTTGAGCCTTCTGATTTAGGATGAGCACACATCTCTAGATACTCTCTTACCCACTAGATAGTCACCCTCTGCTAGTGCCCTGGGTTGCTATCTTAACCTTGTCTTTGATATAGGACAGATCCCACTACTTTGAGATAATTACCCAGTAAGCAAATTGAGGTGAAAGGAGTGACCTGTGGCTGTCTGGAGGACAGAGTATGGGAGGAAAGTAAAGCATCTGAAGGAAATGGTCCTCACCCATTCAGTAAGTCATCACCAGCAGGCATCTGCTAAGTGTGCAACACCCTCCAAGGCACCAGGAATGCAGAAGCGAGTAAGGTAGACCAGATGTCTCCCGGTGAGCACTCACAGTGACACAAATGAACAGGGGAACCTAAGCTGTCCATCCGGTGGCAAGAGTGCTATGAAATACGACAGCCAAGGGATTGGCAGGGAGAGAGGCAGAGCTCCTGGCTCTTTCCTGGCTGCTGGGTAACAGATTACTGTATCCCCATGTTTCCTGAACCCAGTTCTGTCCCTCCCTGACCCCTATAATCATGTGGTTTGCTTTCAAAGCGATGCTGTGAATTTGTGGAGAACAGAAATGGGGCTTGGTGGATGGGCGTCCGAACAACTGGGGTCAATTGCTGCCTCGCATCAGGCTCTGGACTGTGTGCTGGTTGGTTGAATCCATCTAGAGAGATTCCACTTTGTTTTATTGTTGATTCAGTTCATCTGGAATAATTCTAAATTGGTATTGTTGACATACAATGGAGCTGAATTTTACTCAGAGGTTGGGTTATAAAGTCAGGGTTTAAAGCAAACACAGAGTTGTCATTAACCTTGAAATCTTTGAAGTCGCCCATTAAAGTGCAGTCTGTGTGGTTTTGTGTATGCAAGCCTGTGCTGTAATCAATATAGAAAAATGTATAATGCATGCAGCCATGTACAGTGTGCATAACAAAGAATACAGGCAAGATATAATTTCACAACACTTAATTGCAGTAGCTACATTGTTCTTTTCCCTTCGGTTTTTTCCCCCCATGGTAAAAGAAAGAGATTTGTGATGGTTAAATGTGTGTATGATGAGACCCCTTGCATTCATTTAAGCTGGGCTCCTAATCATACTTTCCTTGCCTGGCTCTAAAGTGGGAAGGGCAAAAGGTATTTCCTCTTTTGTGTGCCACCTCATTTTTATCTCCAATCTTAGCCAGATGCTTCAGGGCAGGAGAGCTGCAAAGGCAGAAATAACAATAGCAGACGTGGCTGCTGTCTGTGTGGTGTTGACTCTGAGTGAGGCCCCCTTGGACGTGCAGTATTGACTAGGAGTGAGGTGACCTCCGTGTGAGGTGTTGACTGTGAATGATCCCCTCTCCGGGGCTTTGAATGCATCAGCTCACCTAGTCAAGTTATGAAGAATCCTCTCAGATTCCATTGCCCACATAGGGGAGGTCCTGGAGGCTGGGTAAAGGTCACACAGTTTTAGGGTAGAGATTCACTCAGTTTCAAACACAAAAGACCCCATGTTGTATGATTCTATGCCATGGAAGGAACTGTTCTGAGTAAACAAATCCATAATAATGCAAAACATATATGAATTTGCCTTGGGCTTGGGAGGGGCAGGAGAGAGGGGCTGTGAATGGATATGGGGTTTCTTTGGGATGTTTGTTTTTGAAACGGAATAGTAGTGATGATACATAACCTATCATTGCTATGAACATACTATCTAATCCCACAGCAACGTGTATTTTGACAGGGTGCAATTCATGTCATATTGCATCTCAATAAAACTGAAGTGTGATTAGATAGAAAACCAAGCCCCTCTGGATCAGGGCAGCCTAGGCTCAGGGCTTCGGGTACTTAGTGCCTGCACACTTTCCTTCAGGCACTCACCATGAATGGTGTTGTGCTGACAGAGAAAATGGCCTCCAAAGGGAGTGGCACTATGAGGAGGTGTGGCCTTGTTGAAGTAAACATGGCCTTGTTGGAGGAAGTGTGTCTCTGCCGCGGGCGGGTTTTGAGGTCTCTTTTGCTCAAGCTTCACGCAGTGTGATACTGAGTCTACTTCCTGTTGCCTTCTGGTCAAGATGTAACTAGCACCATGTCTGCCTGCCTGCCACCATGCGCCTTTCCATGATGATAATGGATTGAGCCTCTGAGGCAGTAAGCTGCTACCTCAATTGAATGTTTGCCTTTGTAAGAATTGCCATGGTCCTGGTGTCTCTTCAAAGCAATGGAAGCCATAGCTAAGACAAATGGCCCAGTTACATTCTACTTCCATGAATTTAGTCGCCCTTCCTGACTGCTGCAACCAAATACCTGCCAAGAAGTAACGTAAGGAGAAAGGGGATTATTTTGACTCAGTTTGACTCAGTTTCCAGGAACAGTCTGTTATGGAGAGGAAGGCACGGCGGCAGGGAGCATGAGGCGGCTGGTCTAGTTGTACCCTCAGTCAGGAAGCAGAGAGAGATGCACACAGGGATCCAGTAAGTTTTCTCCCTTTTTCTTGGTCCTGGACCCCAGTGTGGCCCATAAGGCAGTGCTACTCACATTCAGGGTAGCCTTTCCATCTGAACCTTTCCAGAGACACCATCAGAGGCAGACCCAGCAGTGTGTTTCCATGGCAATTCTAAACTGAGTTGACGTTGGAAATTCACCACCACCTGGTCCCTATCACCTTTGCTTTAGAGAGACAAGGCTATGAGAAACTTGCTATGTGCAAGATACTGTACCAGGATCAAGAACTAGGTAGCTTGGGCTTACCTCTCACCCTTGCTGGCAGCACAGATTTTTCTTAGGCTGGATTTGTTCCATTAAAGTCATGAGGTCCAGAGCTACAGGTAACCAAAGTCCATTAAGAAAAAAGCCAGGGTTCTTCATTTTAATTTGGTTGATTTTTAATGTGCGTTAAGGACCTCCTTCATCTACCTGATTGGTATCCCAGCCCAGGCTGTCTGTTGTAGGGACTGACAGGAAGCCTTGAGACTATAGAAGGGAGAAATTCCTGACCCCAGGCAGCTCAGAAACAGGGGGGCAGGGTAAAGGACTCTAGCAGGCGAACATGGAGCCGGCAGCTTCTGTCCTTTACTCTTCTCCCCCTTTTACTAAAACCTGTTAGAATCCATTCCTAAAGCTAGCCCTCAAGGTCTGTTCCCTTAGTTGGCCACTGATCCCTTCCCAATGCAAAACACCAAGGTCCGACAATAAGAATTCATTGTTTGGCTAATACATCCAGTCAGGACTCAGCAGCTCACTCTAGCAGAGACCCCACCCCCTTCTTAAAACCCCACTCTGCAGAAACACCCTCTCTTGTTTTTCTGGTACGCTTGCACTTGCTGCTGCTTCTGCTCCTGCCTTTGGAGAGAGCCCCCTGCCCCTCGGGGGTAGGTAATACATCTCCTTTGAGCTGAGAATTTGGTATCCCAGGTGCCAGCCTCCCTTACATAGGAGGAAGAAAGGGGAATGGTCTTGGTTGGCATGCTAACTGGAATTGTGTCAACCTGATATCTTCTTCTGGAAGGCTTCAGAATTTACCCAAATCAGCATGAACCTTGAGTGTTTCGATCAGTGTGGCAATGGAAAGGGACTTAAGATCTCAGGCCTCCTGGGGGCGGGGGGCGGTGTCATGTGCTGTCACTCAGGACTCACCGCCTTCCCACTTAAGGACACCACCGCCAACCCCTTAAAGTTCCTAATCCCCCCAGTGTGGAGATGGCTCCCTTTGCCTCCACAGAGGTGTTAGTTATTTGCATTCTCTTCTGTTTCTGTACAGAATGGCTAAGTCATTAGCTGTGCACAGTGCCTCCAGAAAGGGCAGCTCAAGGCCAGTCTCCCAGCCAGGCTCAGGTCAGTGTTTGGGTTTAAGCTTTGTAAAGGCAAAGCTTGGGGGCCCTTCCTGGGTCTGCAGCTCCGAGGAGCAGGTGGGGAGCTAACCACTGAGGACATAAAACTTCAGAGTTCTGGAGGGCTTGTGATCTAGTCTTCCAGTGTTAGGTGACAGAGTGTTAACTTTGCCTAGATCAGGGTGTACGTGTGTGTCTTACCCACTGAGCCATCTCTCCAGCCTCTTCCCCCTTTCTTCTTTTTTTAAGATATTTTATTTTTGTTCTATGTGCATGGGTGTTTGGCCTGCATGTATGTCTGTGCTCCACTTGCATGCCTGGTGCCAATGGAGGCCAGAAGAAGGCATCAGAACTTTTGGAATCAGAGTTACTGATGGTATTTTAATTGCTATGTGGGTGTTGAGAATCAAACCTGGGTCCTCTGGAAGGGCAGCCATCTTAGTTGCTAAGCCATCTATCTCCCCAGCTCTTTCTTCCTCCAGTTCTTAGACTTCCCTTAGCATAAGTAAAGCCATATGAAGGTTTGCTTCTGCTCTCATTGACCAGTTCTCTTGGTGTTCCAACTTGTAGCATGCTTTGAAGGGACGCTGGGTCCAGAAGAGGGTTAATAGGTTGTAGAAAACATGATTGTTTCCTTGTTATTTTGGGAAATTTGGGAGTTGCCCAGAGAAGAGAGTCAGGTAGAGGTTGATGCTTCTACAAATGGATATTTCTGAGACATTCATGTACATTTGAGCTTTTAAAGAGGTATTCCCAAGGGATGCACCCTCTTCCCAAACTGCTGGGTGTAAGGAAGTCTCTCAGGATAGTCAGTCATAACACATGTGGTCTGGAGACAAGCTGCCAGTTTCTTAGATACGGGCCCCCAGAAGGTGTGTTCTGTGTCAGCACCATCAAAGAGCCTCCAGTCTGAATTGAGCCACTGGGAGTAGGCCCAGGACTCTGTGTTTGTGATAATTTGAACACTGGAAGAAGCTTCTAGAATCTCTTTGGCTATTGTGAGCCCATCAGGAAGATTCCTTTGGGTGTCATTGTGAATGTCTGAAGATGCTCTTGATATCTGTCATGATTGCTTGCATGTAAAGTGAGGTCACACGGAACGACTGTCCCTGGCGGCACTTTGCAATCAGTGTCTGGAGACTTGATGATGGGGGAGTAGGGTGTTGCTGACAGGAAGCTGGAGGTGCTGTTCAGCACCCCCAATAATCAGGAACAGACCCTACAACCACGGATTGATCATTGTAACCCAAATCACAGTCAGCCTAAGGCGGAGATGCCTGACCTAAAAGTACAGCTTCCTGTCTGTCCAGCAAAAGCAGGGACCATTTGTCTCTCCCCGCCTCTGTTATCACTAGGGGCCAGCATCTAAAGTTGGGTCTGTAGAAAGGCAGCTGGCAGCACATTACCATTTGTGTTTAAGGTTTCAAAGGACACGTATGTTCTCTGTAACTCATTCATTTGTGAGGAAACTCGTAAGATACTATGATGACCCCAAATTGTTTGGGAACATAGGTCTGACAGAAGAATCTTAGGATAAGGTTGCAGAGTTAGGCATCATATTGCAGAGTGTGCAATATCATGCTATCTTCAGGGTCTTGAAGTATTTGCATCTCTAGTAGGCAAAGTTGACCAGTTGACCTTACAAAGCCCTGCAAATGAGAGAAGAGTTGAGAATCGAGGCCTCTGCAGAGACTTGTGCTCAAGCTATGCTCAATGGGTCTGATTTTTGAGCTTGGAATAATCTTTCTGGTGTTTCCATCACATGGAGCTAAAGGTGTGGAAGGCAGCTGAGGTTAGGCAGCAGGAAGTTGCAGGATGTCAAATAAGAGCATGGAGAAATAGCATTTCTTACCCATCTTGGGTGAAGCCGGAACCATTCTGGATGCTTCTGTTTGGCCTTATGGGGTGTTTCTTATCACTATTGCATCTACAGAAGTGGCAGAGAGGAATTAGGTGTGTCAGTTACAGGTGTGGTTGGACGGAGGGGAAAACAGTAAGCGGTCAAGTCCACAGTGGGAGAAATAGAACCCAGAAGGAAGGGATAGAGTTTCGAACTTGAGGGAAACACGAGCCCAGGTGGAAATACTCACGGCATGGCGTGTTCAGGAGGCATTGGAGACAGCTCTGAGAGCTGGCCATCGCAAACGCTGAGCGAAGAAACTGGATCAGTACAATGGGGTAATAACTATTAATAGTATTGCTCTCATTTTAGCCACAAGCCCTTCTGATGGCTGCAGAAAGTGCCTGGCAGGACACCATGGCCATTAAGAGTTCTGAGCCTTGGGGAGAAGGCAGAATTACCGTTTAAACCCTAGCCTTGCCACTTGGGCCCGAAATGTCATGGACAAATGGCTCAAATTGTCTGTCCCTGTATTAGGAAGCCTATAAACTGAGGGCAGTGACCCCCCACCTGATGTCACTGCTAGGGGTATTCTACTGTACTCTGTAAACATCTGTTCTGAGAAACAGTAAGACCCATAAAACTCAAAGTTGGCTATTTCTAGTGTGGATGACTTGAACAGACATTGGTTTTGCAACTTATGTAATGTATTGGTTTTAATTTGAACTTTCCCCCAAAGCAAGTTGTGAAGGGAGGGTTTGAATGCAATGGAGTCATGTGGGCAGAGGCACCCAAGGGGGAGGGAGGAACAAAGGGAAGAGCAACCCACGGGTGCTCTTATTCAACCAGTTACTACTGTGGGTGTCTGGGGCTGAATTCTCCTGGAGACCTTTGGGAGCTGGGGTGGAGCATCCTCCCGAATTATCTCAAGATTAGAATTGGCATTGTGTGAAGGCTGTCCCAGATGCCATCAGTTTTGAGGCTCCTGAGCTGCTGGAGATGGTCACCAGGCTCAGAAAAAGCACCAGGCGAAGAGACTGTTAGTTATTCCCTCTATTTTAAAAAACATCTCTTTTGGAAAAGCAGGGGAGGGTATAAAACTCAGGAAGTTGGGGCCACTCACAAGGCTCAGGAACCTAAGGAATTTACAAGACCCTGTCCAAAGTTGTATGATGAGCCAGCAGTCGCAATGGAGGGGAGCCTTGTGGAGAAAGCCTCAAGGTAAGCACCAGCTCAGGGGTGTAGCTTTTATGAGCAACCACCCATGCTTGGGTGGCCTTTTCAGTGACTCAACTGCCTTTGACTCACCCACGCTCTTGGAAGTAACCCCTCACCCACGCTCTTGTTAGTAACCCCAGTGGCCTCGTTAATTCAGCAAGACAAGGAGTTGAGTGGAAGGATTTCTGTGGTCTGTCATCAGTACCCTGCCAGGGGTAAGGTGACATTCGTTGATGGACAAAGAGCAAAACAGATGTGTAGATTCCTGCAGTTGCAAGTTGAGCAAGCCATCTGTGAAAAGGCCAGAGGAAATGTGGGTGGATGTGGGAGGGATCTAACTGTGTCTATTGGAGCCAGACTCAAAAGGCATAAAACTCGGAATGCCCTCCGGGCCAGTAATCTCTATTTAAGTATTAAAGAAACAGATAAGTATGGAGGAAGCTGTGCAAAAATATTTTTATGTATTACACGTGAGAGCTCAAATTGGAAATAGGAGTAATAGCCAACCTTTATTGAGTGGTTGCCTTGTGCCTGGTGCTCTAAATGTCTTACAAATAGGCTAAATTTCTAGCAAATGGAAATTGGTTAAGCAGCTCAGTGGAATATTACACAGCCATTAAAGAAGATGGCAATGAAGATGATCATGGAAGAAATACCATATAAGTGAGAAATGAACACCAGGCTCAAGATGGTTCGTACTGTCAGCTCCTCTTAGCACAACAAGCCTCTGCTTATGGGAAAGGGTATGGGGCATGGGAGGAAAATTATCAATATGCTACCTGCAGGTTTGCTTGTGTAATGAGCTTCTCAGTGCTTCCCTCCCCCTCTGGTTTTCAGGTCGCCATTGATGCGTCTGTACTGCGTTTGTCATGTAAAGAAAACGGAAAGCTCGGATGAAGGGAAAGATCTTTCAACCACCTCTAAAACAGTGTTTTATATATCCTGACCCCGTGGTGCCTCGGGGGAAGAGAGCGATGCTTCTGAGAAATGAATCTGGGGGCAGGGTGGCAAGATGTATTGGATCAGGGAAGAACCAAGGCAAGATTGTAACTCGCAAGCTGATAAAGGTCATAGGAAAGGCCAAGTCTGATTTTAGAGGCTCGGTGGTTAATGAGAAGGGGAGGAAAGAGGAATGAAGAAACATGCCCGGTGTTTGCAGGTTGATTAAATGGATGAAGACTATCCTTAGAATAAATATATAGTAAGTACATCTTTAAATCCTAGTTCTCTATGTCGCTTCTTGCATGTGATCTTGACAATAATTTTCTAGGCTATTCTTTTAATTTTTCTCATGTTATAAGTGAAGTATTAGAAGATTAGAGAAATAAAGTCACTTGCCCCAGGTCATGGCAGATCTGAGCTTGGATCCTTGTTAAATGCGTAAGAGGATGGAGAGAGGATGGACGGATAGATAAGTTGAGAGGTGGCGGCTCCGGTGGCTGGGTTGCTTAATGGTTGGGTGAGGAGATAGGTGGATGGTGGTTGATTGGGTGAATGAGTGGATGGTAGCCGGGGTGGGTGGATGATTGGAATTATATATTAATGAATGGATAGATGGAAAGATGGATATTATATGTGACAGATGAATGAAGGGGAAGATGCATGTATGTATATCATGGAGAGATGAATAGGTTAAGTGGGTAGATGAATGGTGGAAAGTTAAGTACATAGGTAAGAAATCCAGATGGTTATAAAGTGCAAATAGAAACGAAAGACTGTCAGAAAGAGAGACTCTCAGGTGGTGAAGAAGATAAGGAAGAAGTAAGGTATTGATAAAGAAAGGAAGTCTGGGTGTAAGGAATAGTGTTCACTGATCGTCTTTGAGAAGTCCACCCCAGTCAAATGATGGGTGTTGAGGTTACATGGCACAGGAGCAGAGAAGCCAGGGCAGTGATTGGTCAGTCCAGAGCATATAGGAGCTTAGTAACAAGTGAGAGGCTAAGGAATAGAGGCAGTGTTAGGAAGGAAGAGTGGTAGAGAGGAGAGGAGGGCGGGAAGAAACAGAAAAGGGAAAACAAAACAATTACAGGTCAGAGTAGGGCCACCAAGTCGCTGGAATTTGACTCAACTCCATTGCCCTGCGTTCTTCAGAGAATCCCGTGATGCTCTGCTTCAGTCTCTGTGTCTGTAACACGCAAGGGCAGTTTGACACCTACCTCAGGGGGCTCCTGGAGGCTGAGCCAGTACCTGGTACCCTCCGGGTGGAAACTGAGCAGTTTCTAGCCACTGGCTCATTTACACTCAGTGGCGTTTCCTGGGAACCATCCCCAAGCGATAGATCAAGTAACTGAAGCTTGATCACCCAGTGCACCCTAAGAAAGCCCACCTGGACTCCCAGTCTGTACCAGCTGCCGCAGGAAGTAGCCATCTTTGTCGAGGAGACAAACCGATTGGGTGCGGTAGCTTTGACTCTTGGAAAGTAGCCTTCTGCGGTTTGTAACAAATGAGACACGCTAAATTGCACTGTTCCTTTTTCTGTTTGGAGAAAAACATTAATAAATAGATGTTGTTCATTAATGGGGAGTTGTGAGGTATTTACCAGGCAGTGGAGAGCAGCTGGAGGTGCAGCACTAAGAACTTAGGAGGTTCCGAGGGGGCAGGCGAAGACCCATCAGATCCTGGTGAGTGCCGTGAACTGGGTGCCCTTTCTCCATTCCAGGAAGTTTTATGCTCTTTTAATTGATGCTCGGAGAGGCCTGAGCACCGTGGTCTCTGCATGAGGAATCCTAAAAGCCTTATTAACCCGACCACTTGGCTTTTCCAAGTGCAGTTCCTGCTGGGGCTATTTTGGCATGGGATTGTCTGGACCCCAAGATGCTCTATTTGGGGGATGAAGAGGTTCAGCTCATTATCTTTTTCTGCTTCTGAGTTGCTTCATCTCTCGCCAAAATGGACCTCCAAAAAGTCCCTTCTGTCCCCAGCTTGCTTTCTCTTCCTCTTTGTCCCGTCAAGGATCCCTCTTCTCAGAGCCACTGGAGAAGGTACCTACCTATCAAGGGCTGATTTACCTAATGTAACAGTTCCTAGTGTATTGAGTGGCAGAGATGACTTCTAAGGCTGGGGCCTGCACAAGATGAGTTCAAAGTGGAGGCCTGCCCAGAGGAATAAGTTCATGAGCAATTAAGGTTGTAAAGGTAGAAAAAACAGAAGCTGAGGGGTGTTCTGTGATATTTTCTGTGGTGTTGAGTCTTATCTTATGGATGGTTATATGTGCATTGTGGTTTGGGATCTAGGGCAAGATTCACTTGTTGGACTCCTGCTGGTAGACTATAGGCTTGGAGTGGTTGGGGTTTCACAGTATGTGGGAGAGGCATTGGCAGCTTAAGCTGTTTCCTTAAGCATAGGACTTTAATTTTCACTGATGGTCATACTAAAATTAGCACCCTCTTTGGTGGTACACCAATTATTAATTTAGAAATATTCTAATAAACACATACATGGTACTTAATAAGTGCTGATCTACCAAACCAACATTTATTGAGTACCGTGTGTATGTCCAGTGCCCAACTATGTGTTCACATACAGTACGTGAGTCCAGCCTCAGAATCCAAGCCCTGATTGTAACTGGCTTCGTTGTACAGGAGAGGCATCCCCAGCATAGAAGGCACGTTCAGGTTTAGCATCTTTATCACCATTCAGACCCCAGGAAGCCAGGATAGGCATGTTGCAGTTCAGAAAACTGAACCACGGGGACCTTGCTCTTCAGTGTACAGCTGACAGAACCAAGATTTGAGTTCAGGTCTCCTGACTCCACAGTGTTGTAATTTCATTGGGAAAGTATACTGATGGTGTGGGTCTCATCATTAAATTCTTTCTGTCTGGCTTCAGGAAAAAGAGTTCATGCTGCCTTTTCCTAAGTCTGTTGGGAGAACAATACTCACAGAGGGCAGTCCACTGGAATGGAGCTATGCAGGCAGTGCCAGGGAGGCTCCTGGGCTTAAGTGGGTCAATTCTACCTTCCAGAGAAACAGGATTAGGTAATGTCTCAGTAAGGATAGCCTTGACCTTGGGCTTTGCATAGGCTATTGGTATTGACCACTGGCCCAGCTGTGAGAAGTGGGGTCTTGCCTGGCTGGCTCAGTCCACGGAAGCACAGAAGGGTAGTTGGGATTTGACGTGAGAGTTGAGGAAGGACCAGCTTTGTCTACTCAAAAGGGCAGTGTTGGGGCCTGTTGTCTTCTTGAAGGCTGTGAGTTTCCTTTTTGGTCCGTAAGCAGCAACTTTTTAGGTTGACCTATGGTAGCTGCCTTCCTCAGCCTGCCATGGTCATCAGGTACACTGGAGGCATGCTGAAATTACCGGTATTTTTCAGGGAGACCTTTGGCTCTGCAGAGAAGACACCGGGCTGTGGAGTCAGAGCTTCATTTCTCTGCAAGACCCTGGTGCTTCGGAAAAGCATTATTGGCTTGTCACTGTGGACTGTCACGGGTGACACCCAGGCCATAGAGAGTCCAAGGAAAATAGCAGGCCTTCTGGCCACTTTCAGAAGGTGTTTTTCTCACCTAGGCCAGGATGGTGCTGGAGTTTTCTATTGATGACAGATGAGCGGAGCTTGGATAAATGAGATCCAATGCTCTTTCTACTTCTTTCTGATTGATGGCTCCAGCAAACTGCTCATCTGGTTTGGCGATGGCCAGGTGGTGCTGCTATTGCACCCGAGTCATTGAAGATCTCCCCAGTGACGTGATTTCCACCTGTGCTTGGCTGGTACTGGATGAGCTGGGCCTTAGATCCCACTCTCTGTTGAACAGTCAGACTGTGGAAAACAAGCCAATCCAGGAAGCAGCCCAGGTTTTCTGTCAAACCCATGTCACTGGCGGCTTTAAACTAGTATTGCTCCCCCACAGCCCCAATTAAAACAACCTATTTCTCCCTCCTCACCAGTATCTGAAGGACACCTGGCCTTCTGTGAGTTTCCATTGGAATCTATGATTCATTCCATGGCCATGGCTTTCAAATGAGAGAAGCCCACTTAATAATGCTGAGCAAAAGATGTTAAAACAAACACACAAACATTGTACACACTGCCCATTGTGTGTTCCCTACCTAAATGTGTCAGTTCATGGAAGGCTACCATAGAGGCTGGGGATCAAGGAGTGATCAAAATGCAAGGTTGTCCAAGAGACTCCCCAAAACATTACATAAAAACTATCACTGTTACCCATAGTGTCCACCCCAGGGATGGAAGCTAAGTCCCCATTGCTAATGACACCGCGTACTTCAGACACAGGACCCAGAAGCATTATGATCTTGAAATGACCTGAATGCCTCCCTCCTGAG
This sequence comes from Chionomys nivalis, assembly GCF_950005125.1. Lineage (NCBI taxonomy): Eukaryota > Metazoa > Chordata > Mammalia > Rodentia > Cricetidae > Chionomys > Chionomys nivalis. The sequence goes on along the minus strand of NC_080106.1, from coordinate 11,204,216 downwards.
GACTGGCTTTTGTGGGACCAGAAGGCACCATGAACTCTTCCAAAGCAGAGAGGCAACCAACAGACTATAACACCTGTAAACAGCAACCAGTACGGCACGGGAACCGGAAGGGTGCAATGGAAGCACACATATCCTGGCAGTAGCTAACAGAGGCTTATAACTCTCTCCACAAGAAGGAACTCCTTGTATTGGAAACCTTGCCAGCAAACCCCAGGAGAGTGAAACCACGCGTCTTGGAGGAGAGGCTACCATGACCACTTTACTAAACTGGCATCGTCCCTAAGTACATTCTACACGTTTGTCCTCACACCCACAGAGAAGTGCAGCTCTCAGTTCTCATCAAGGAAGCTTCTCTTTGCAACAGATGGCGACCACTGCAGAAAACCACAACCAGTGAAAAGGCAAAGTCTTGGAGCCTAGTCCCATTGCATACATCTGCAAACCGATTTCTGTGCCTGAGGGTCAGGTGGCATTTTGGTCAGCAGGACCAGTTCATGACTTAAACCTCAGGATGGTCTTTCTGGCTGGAGTTTAAGTGGCTCAAGCTAGGTTCTTTTTTAATTTCCTTTTTGGTTTTATATTTTGTTTTATTTTGTTTGTTTTACAATATAGGGTTTCTCTGTATAGCCTTGGCTATCCTGGAACTCGCTCTGTAGACCAAACTGGCCTCAAACTCAGAGATCTGTCTGCCTCAGCCTCCTGAGGGCTGGGATTAAAGGCGTGCGCCACCACCGCCCCACCACAGCTGGGTTCTTCCTTGGTGGCAGGTCTCTTTCCAGCAGTCCTGGTGACAGTCATACAGCCTTTCTCCAGTCTCTCTTGGGAAGGATCGTTCTTTTCCCTAGAGCAGCTTCGAGCCAAGCACGTAACATTGCGAGATTGTTTGAAAACTTCTCTTGCTTCTCAGAATGCAATTCTGACGGTGCTGAAGGCTCCCAATTAAATGACCGTTTAGATAAAGGCTGCGTGGGAGAAGGAGCACAATATCCCGAAACCTAATAACGCTTTCCTTCTGTCTTTTTGAGACTCGGGCATAATCCTGATGGACTGGCTCACTTCTTTGGGCATCCTCATTTACCGGACAATTTAATAACATTTAAAATGTTTGACAACCTTTATTTGAAGACAGACATCCTCAGGGGAAGGGGCTTTGGGCAAGGGTCTGAATGTCACACTGTTAGGAGAGCTGCCACAAGTGTGAATGAGACTCTTGTCACGTCCATGGGGGAGGAACTGAGGACCAGGAGTAGATTTGAGCATAGTGCCCATGTGAAGGCAAAAGGCGTCATGTGTCTGTCTGGATGCACTTCCCAGTGTTTGTTTCTCTCAAGAGCTTTGAGGCCCATACTGTGAACTCACACTGGAGAAACCACCGAAAGCCACGTGCCCAATGAGTCATGCCTCTGGTGGTCCAAGCTCTCCAGCTCTCATCATCCTTCCAGTCCATTGTATAGAGCCAGTGAGATGGCTCGGCAGGTGAAGTCCCCAGCTGCCAAAGCTGACGACTTGAATTCCATCCCCAGGATTCATATTGTGGAAAGAGAGAAACAGCTCCTATAACTCCTATCACATGGTCTGATCGCCATGCAAATGCTGTAGTTCCTGTGGCCATATACAGAGGCACACAAGAAAAATTAGCAAAATAAGGAACTGGGGAAGAGGGTTAGGAGGGTGGCTTGGCAGGCAAGAGTGTTATGAGGGCTCGAGTTCAAATCCCATTTATGGGAAAATTTAATAACATTCAAAAATGGTTGACAAATGCCCTTTATTTGAGGACAGGCATATAACATGATTCAAAGATAGAGCAGGTCACCTGATGTCCTCTTCTGACCTCCATAATGTTTGGGCATACATACATACACTCATGTATAACGTGCATAGACATACACACACAGAGACACACAGAGACAAACACAGACACACACAAACGCACAGAGACAAACACAGACACACACAAACGCACAGAGATAAACACAGACACACACAGACACACATACACACAGAGAGAAAGAGAGAGAGAGAGAGAGAGAGAGAGAGAGAGAGAGAGAGAATTGGGAAGAAGTAGTAGAAGAGAAATCAAGTATAATATCAGGGAATTCATTTTTTTTTCATTCATTCATCAATTTATTTCACTTAGAACATTTACTACATGCCAGGTATGGTTCCAAACCAAGGAAAACAGCATTGTACAGACCAAGTCCCTGCCTCTATGGAGCTTTCCCTCAAGATGTAAATAGCAAAGGAATCCCAGTAGTGATGTGCTGCTAGCTAACCAGCTAGTTAGATAACTGACTGATTGACAACTAACTAACTGGTATGCATAGAGGGGCTAACGTGTGGTGAGAGAGCTTCTGGAAGTGGCCTGCGCAGAGGGAGGAGTGCCCTGGGGAGACATGTGGGGGGGGGAGCTCTAAGGGGCTGTAGGGAAACGAATATGCCAGGGCAGCTAAAACCAAATGTAGAGTTTGGAAGCCGGAAAACAGCCAGGCAACTGTAGTCACTGGACCAAAAGCAGGAGCTGAGATCAAAGAGCAGAATTTAGGCTACAGCAAGGATAATTTTGTTATTCTGAGAGCGATAGGGAATCACTGGGGACTTGGGGAAGACAAAGCAGTGACGTCATCTGTTGCCATATGCAAATGGAACAGACTAGAAGCCTGTAGAGACACACTCCCCATTGATCCTTCTCCCAGTCTGCATGTTAATTTTACATACATAAACGTCTCCACAGTAAAATTAACTTGCCTATTGTTAGTCTCCATTTTTACTGTGGGGAAACTGAGGCTTGAGAGGCAGTAGTAGGACCAGGATGTCTCAGGGGACAGTTTTCTCTTCTACCAGCACACTCTTGACCCCTGTGTGTTCAAGGTAGTGGGGGAGGGGAGAGAGAGAATACCAAGCAGAATTCACATACAGAGAAGTAAGGGCAGGGCTAGCTGGAAGGGGCTCTGTTTTAAGTAGAAGAGGGAGGGGAGGGGGAAGAAAGAAAGGAGGAGGGGGAGCTGGGAGAATCTAGCTCAGCCGGGGTCAGCAGCCTAATGTGGACATCTGAATTGTGGCTGTTCAACCTGTGGGGTCGAGACTCCTTTAGGGGTCACATCTCAAATATTTACGTTATGATCCAAAAGTAGCAAAATTACCGTTATAAAGTAGCAATGAAATAATTTTATGGTTGGGGGTCACCACAGCATGAGGAACTGTGTTAGAGGGTCGCAGTGTTAGGAAGGTTGAGCGCCACTGCCCTGGAGCCACTTCCGGTGTAAATTCTGTCTTCCATGGCCCAGACAGAGCCTGGAACGAGGAAAGCACTTTGATTTGTAGGGCTTTCAGCACGGCAGCAGGTGATGTTTGTCCCACCTCCCCCTTGGTTTATTTAGAGGTCTGTTGATGGTGCTACAGTTCTGTTCCGGCAATAAAAGTGAAATATGTGTGGGTAGCAACAAAGACAGCCAAGATGAGCCCTTGGAAGGATGTAACTGGTTAGAATTTAATGCTCATTATCATTAAAAAAAAATCTATTACGCTTTTGAAAGCTATAAAAAAAAAAGTACCGTTAGCCTCATGTCTCCCGGCTTATGGCAGAGGCCACTTTAAAGTAGGTCCAGGCTCTTTGAAAAGAAGGGCTATTGAAAAGGCAACTGTTGTCCAGGGTCCAGAGTAATGTGCCACATTAGACGGACACAGCTGTCTATGTCCCCTGCTTTCTCTCATCCCTGGCCAGCCCAGGCTCTGGGTGCTGGTTGGTCCAGTGGAGCTGGCACTCAGCTCTCCCTCCACGAGAGAAAGACATAGTCATGAGGGCATGCACACCATCCACGTGTCAAAGAGGAACTTTGATCTAACTATCCAACATGCAGCCAAGGCTTTATTTGTGCTTTAGTTGGGGGAGGGGACTGATAGGAATGGGTAATTGAAAGACATTAAGGAACAGACTGAAATATTTCATGTCACACTTTAAGATGGGGGAACTATTAATGAGCCATTATTGGGAGCATGGAGCACAGAGGTTGCTGCCAGCTCCTTCCTCAGCCGGGCAGTCAGTAGACCCTTCTACTCAAGTGGGGGATTAGAAATCAGCATTAGCACCTTCTAGAAGGTCACACCTGTTGGAAAAGCTGCAGGGCAGCTGTGCTCTTCTCCGGTAAGAGTCTTAAATGCTAAGAAACCCCACTACCATCAGCCTTGTCCCCAAGCAGCCGGGTTCATCTTTCTTATATCCTACTAGACATGAATGCGGACCAGAGGAACCCAGCTCGGTGCTAGTATAGCACACAGTATTGGGGAGACCTCAGCGAGGGAAGGATGAGGTAGCATTGTGGGATTCCCACTCGTGAGCATGTATTATGTCAACACCTACTACAGATGACTTCAGAGCAGCAAACACACACACTTTTCTTTTGAGGGACTCACTGAGTCTGCGCTGTTTGATACAGTAACTACGAGGTACTTTGGGACCGCGTTTAAATTTTATAAATCAAAATGAAAGAAAAAAATTAAGTGCAATGTCTTGGTCATGGGAAGCATATGAAGCGCTCAGAGGTCTCACATGGCTAGTGGCTACTGAGCAAGTTCAGGACATCTTCATCCTCACACAGGTACATGGGACACCTGTGGGGTTCGCAAGCTTGCTGTGCCCTCCCATAGAATGGGCATTGCTGAACAGTCCTCAGGAAGAGGTAGTCTGACGGAGAAAGGTGCCATGTCAGGCCACCAAGCTATAAAACTGTACCACATCAATCTTTAGAAGCAAGAGAACATTCTTAGCCCACGTGCATCCCCTTTCAGATGCATAGAAGAAGGACGGGAAGGACGCACAGTGTTCTGTCAGTGGTAGCTGCCTTGAGGAAGAAGGAGGGACATTGTCCTCTTATTTTTCCCACTTTATATACTGTCTGAACACATTTCAGAAGGCATCGTTCCTTTCGGTCCCTCCAGGCCCGGACAGCGACTGGTGCTAGCTGATTGGTAATTTCATGACAGTGCCTGGGAGCTGAGTGAGGGCTGAGGGCAGCTCAGCCACAGCTCAGCACATGGTGCTGGAGGTTTGAACCCTGGCTACTGCCTAGCCAACCAAGTGCATGGGTACCTTGGGATTTGTTAGTGTGATAAGCAGGTAGAAGGGGTCACCAGCCATCTTTCTGTGCCAGGAAGGAAGGAAGGAACCAAGGTTTCCTCATGCATTGCCTTTAAATGGCCTTAATTTCTTGGTATGAGTTTTTTCCAAAGAAAGGAAAATCTTGTTAATCTCTCCCTGTTGACTATCTCTACCTATTTTATCTAGATTGGTAAGCAAAGCTGTGGATTTTCTTCTATTAGTAACAGATTTTTATGTGAAACACCTATCACGTAGCATGCCATGAAAATTATTTAGCTTATATGATGTAGCCATAAAGCTGAAAGCCTTTTAGATATAAATAGAGGTACGAACATGTTATGTACCAATGTGTGTATATGGATGTATGGGAAGGCATGTGTATATGTGTGTGTATATATATGTGTGTATATACATGTAGATGTGGGAATATGTGCACAGGTACCCATGCATGCATAGATGTACATGTGTGTGTGTATAGCTGACTCCATTATGATGAATTCTGTATTTCTACATTAGCCCACTTACTCAGCTTTATTTGAAAGCTCAGATTCTACTTTTAGCTCCTTACTGGTCCCATGCAGACGTGAGTACAGTGGTAAAAGCTGTCACTTGCCGCATTCACAAGTTCCTGCTGTGGATGAACATGGAAACTTTCTGGCCTCGTGTTCTAGATTTCCTAGCAGAGGCAAGTATGAGCCATTTCATGCCACATTCTCCCTCCTCCCTCCGGGGCTTTTCGTTGTCGCTTTTGTTCATCAGATGGTTCTGGAATATAGATAGCACTGAGTGCCGTCTGTTGTCCCCAAGCACGGGGGGAGGGGGGGAAGCAGCGTACCTGAGGCGGGAAATATACATTAGACAGCTTGGTTTCAGCGGGAGTTGTGGTGCCCTCCCAGCCGTCTCCTTGTCCGTGAGTCAGCAGTCAACTAAGGTGTCGGGGAGCAGAAACAATGAAGAAGGAGGTTAAACAGAGATCGGAAGACAGCAAGGTTGTGACCAGATGCTCACAGGAACCTAATCCTGCCTCACTCCAAAACCACATATTCTCCATCTTGCCCACTCTGAGCTTTCAGTCTTCCTCAAAGACGCATGTGTATCAACCGCTGTCACTGGGAAGCGAGCACAGAACTTGCCCGTCTAGGACTGTCTCCGGCTCTTGCGTCATCTTCTCTTCCCTGCCTCGCTGAACCCCAGCTGGGACATAGACACAAGATCGACCTTTCTTCACTGACTTAGCCAGACTCCCCTCAAAGAAGAGGGCTTGCGTAGTCCCACTGTACTAGGGAGGACAGTTTGGGGGATCAGGAGTGACAGGGACCAGGAGTGAAGGGCACAGCTATTGCACCAGGTTTGAGTTTGACAGACTTAATGGCAAGGAGAAACTCCCTCGGAAGCCTCCACCACAGGGGACAGTGAAACAGAGGGAGAACATATAGCCACACGTTCCTGTCTTCCATAGATCAAATATTTACCTTTCTTTCAGCGACATCTCTGGGTGTTGCCTGTAAGATCAGTTTTCTCTCTAGAGTCAAGGAGGAAGCCCTAGGTCAGGAGGTGAGAGGAGGTGAGCACCATCAAAAGTCCCTACCAAGCAGGGCGGAAGTTCAGAGTGGATCCGAGGTACGGGGATGGGAGGCTCTGTGGTGGCACCTCCATGGAGTCTGAGGCTGGCACAAACCCACAGCTGCTCCTGTGAGACTTGCAAGCCTCCAGCCTTTGCAGCTCACTCGTGCTTACTGTAGGCCTCTCTGTTCCTGTTCCTTGCCACAGCATGCAGCCTTTATGACCGTGTTGTCAGGGAGCCTTCTCCATCTTTTTATGCTCCGCTTTCAGAACTGTCTCGAAATGAGATAAGTTAAAGCTTAATACAGATTTTCAGAAACACCTGTATTTGTCAGGCTGACCTAATATTAACACAAGTTCTCATCTCTACTAGAATGTTACTCCATCTATTGCTATGCCATTTCCCAGGGCTGTGCCGTGAGTCTTCAGAACTCATTTTTGCACCCGAAGCCTTGAATACCAAGTAGACAAGTGGGATGGCTTTTGTCCCTCCAGGGAGACAGGGCGGGGCTACCCGGGAAGGTAAGACACTCACGAGCAGCAGTATATGACCATCGACCAGGGTAGCTTCCAGTTCAATAGTTCTGCTACATTCTGGAACCTTTGTGTCCTGTAGCCCTGGCCACAGTGTGAATGCTGCCTGCCTTGTTGGGAAAAAGTTAACAGAAACCAAGTCTAGAGATGGTTAGAACTGGTAATATTTAAAGGGACACGGTGCCATGTCGGTTTTTTTTTTTTTTTTTTCGGACTTGCCTTCACAGGTGACATGAGAAGTTGACAGTGATCTGTGCTATACCAGTAGGGTGGGGGCAATTCTTAGCCTCAGACTGCCACGCAGGGCAACAATTTGGGCAGCAGTTTTGCCTTAAGCAGAGGTCTGGGCTACAGCTTCCAGTGTCCTCTTGGATGGCACTGTCTGAAAATAGGCTCTGGGGCACCACTTCTCACCTGAAGATTCAAAATTCCTTAGGGAGGGTGGGGCCCATCTTAACAAGCCTGCTCAGTGACTCCTCTGAGACTGTAGCCCAAGGGGTTGTCAGCAAGTTAGGACTTCTGATTGCTCTAAACCAGTGGCTCTCAACCTTCCTAATGCTATGACCCTTTAATATAGTTCTTCATGTTGTGGTGATCCCCAAGCACAAAAATCACTTTGTTGATACTTCATAACTATAATTTTGCTACAATTATGAATCATAATGTGAATTATTTTTGGAGAATAGAAGGTTGCCAAAGGTGTCACGACCCACAGGTTGAGAACCAGTGCTCTAGGCTGTGTCATAGTTTACTCCATCATTTGGGGACAGAGTAGGGATAGCTGAGCATAGCTGGCTGTGGCCTAAAGAGTGCCAGCCCTTGTTCCGAAATCAAACCTGTGCCCCTCTGGTTCTTCAGTGAGAAGAGATTCCACGACATAGGAGCATCTTCCTGGAGAAAGAAGAGATGCTAGTGGACTTCTTGACCTAAGGAGTTACCCATAGTGCACTTGGCCCAGAGCAGTTCTGCTCATTACCATTGCTGCAAAACCCACAGACCGTGGATAAGACCCAAGCCAGAGGAGTCACAGACTAGCTCCAGGGCTGTGCTGCAGCTTGAGAGTCACCAAGGTGCTCAGGAGTAGGACAGGAAATCGACCCCAAGCTGCCAGACATTTCTAGGGGATGTCATTCTTTTCTGGTAGCCTGTGGGAAGCGCTTGGCTTGGGGACTGCAGAGACAAAGATGACTGGCCCCTTTTAGGAGCCCAGCTCTGGCATTTCAAGCCACGAGGACTGCAGTACACTATCAAGCTCACCCAAAATGGACTCTCCTATGATATATCTTATCTGGCGCCACACTGATAAAGTCTGTGCAGAAAATAGTGGGTGTTTCAGGGCTTAGCCATAGAACCTCTTATTTTAAGTGACATGTTCTAGTAGTGACTTAATTGTAAGTCCGATAACATGCCTTGTAATACTGTCTCCAGTCCCGAGAATTAATTTGACTGGAAAAATTCCAGAAGGACTTAAATGTTTCTCATTAAAAGCATTATAGATAACTTATTAGACGTTGTAACTAATTGTAATACCGCCCAGTGCTGTGCCACCCAATTAAGACGCCGTCTCTTCTCCTGTGATTAGCTGGCAAACCTTTTCCATGCGAATTTGCCCCCTAGAATGTAGATCAATTAAGCATATATAATTGGGCTGAACCATGTGCTCCCCTGGTAATCACTCTCTCTGGTGTGATGTACCCCAGCTGGATTGGTAAGCTTGCAAAGACAGTTGCCCTGACCTCTACTTAGAGGGTTGACGAATGGATCTCTTTAAGGCGGCTCACTGGCTCTTTCTCCTGGACCCTTTGGCAAAGGCGGGTTCTGTTTACTCAGTCTGGGGGTTTTCCTTCACTTTGCGCACTCTCCTCTTTGTAAGAAGATGAAAAGAAGCTGTTAGATGACACTGAGTCTTGACCTCTCTTAATGGGCAGATCAAGGCAGGAAGGTAGCACTGCTTGGGTAACTTCTGCCTGCCTCCAGGTTAGAACTTCTAGCTGGGTTTTTGAGCTTCCAAGCTCCTGGCACCTCTTTTGGGTCAGACCGCCTCTGCCAGTTTCTGGGGATTGGTGGAAAATGTAACAAGGCAAAGAAGGACTCTGTCAGTGTCCACCAAAGCCGCTGACTTTATGTTACAGCCTAAGCACTCCTGAGGACAGACCACTGGGACACAGTCCAGGTTCCCAGGAGAGTCAGGACAGTGGCTGCAGCGACCTGGTGTTCAGAGGCAACCCCTGGGCAGGCATGGTGAGGAGGCTGATGCAGGATGACTGCCTAGAGACAGAGACAGAAAGAGACAGAGGGAGAGGGAGAGATAGGGAGGGATTGCTTTCTTCTTCTGTCCTTCTCCACTGGATTATCTTTTAGCCACCTGTGGATCTGAGGTAAGAAGAAAAATAAAGCAAAAATCAAAAACCATAATGAATTGTAATAAATTAAAAATTCACTTCTCTAAATCACATTTGTAGGTAGAGAGGCCAGGTTTCCTTCCCAGGTTACTGCAGGGCAGATGAACAGGGACCATCCAACGGGATAGATCAGGCTGTGATCAGGGCTTGAGCCTCCAACAGAGTCTCAGAATGAACCAAACACGGCCGTGCTCAGTGTCTAGACGGGCCTGTTGTTTGAGGCAGTGAGCAAGGTAAGAACCTCAAAGGCACTGCCATAGATTTCCCGTTCATCAATCTTCTCCTCCATGCCATTATTCATCACTGGGAGAGTCAGGAGGAGTCATCACTGAGCATAACGTTGCCTGTCATTACAGAACATCTGGTCTTAACGTGCAGCAACAGCTGCTTGGTACCTGCCGTATAAACAAAGCACTCCCCTCTTGGCTGCCGCTCTCCCCATCCTGGAGGCATAGTGCCATCAGGATGGGTTTGCCTCCCGGTGTTTCCTGGTGTGGGGAAGAGAGAACAGCAATCCCCACAGGGCGAGGATGCTTGTGTGCTGACTGACAGTGTGCCAGGTGCTGAGGAACTGTTGTGTACACTTTACCCAGGGAATAGCAAACAAACAAATGCCCGTTCTTGTCTCCCACCAGGTAGGGCATGAACGACAGACCAAAGTACAAATTTGGAAAAGTTGAGCTTGGCAAACCAAAAAGAACACTGGGTTTCCTTATAGAGTATAGGTTACCCCAAAGCAGCTGGATAAGCAAGAAAACCAAAACCAAACCAAACAAACAAAATCCTCACCCTCATGTATGGATAATGACTTCTCCTTGGCTACATAGCTAACGGTCTTACTTTTCTTGGCCTTCCACATTCTGGACACTCTAGCACACTGGTTCTCAGTCTGTGGGTTGTGACCCCTTTGGGGGTTAAATGATCCTTTTGTGGGGTTCATTTAACAGCATCAGAAAACACAGAGATTTACATTGTTATTCATAACAGTAGCAAAATTGCAGTTATGAAATATTTGAAAGTAATTTTATGGTTGGGGTTTACTACAGCTTGGGAAATGGTATAAAGGGTCACAGAATTAGGAAGGTTGAGAACCACAGGTCTGGGACCTCTGAAGACCAAGTGACTACACGCAGCTACATGTAAGCAGGAGGAAGATGGAGGAAGACATCATCTAGAATCTCAAATAAGGGTTAGGTGACTCTCCCCACTCTCTTCTATGGGTGACAGTCAATGGCAAACATGACCCAGCTTGAGTGTCTGCTCCAAGTAGTCATGGCTGCGGTGAGGAAGCTGATTGCAGTCATGCTTGCAGGAGAGCATTCTCAGACACAAGCCCTTTCATTCCCTGGAGAAGCGACGAGTTTCCTGGGCTAGCTCCCCAAGTTGGTGTGACCTTAAAGCAGGTACATTGGCAAACAGAAATCTCGGCCCAGCATGGATGGTGACTTCTCCGAAGCCTTGGGCATAGAGATGCTGTACAGATAACTACATGGTTTCCTGTCTGGCTTCAGAGGTGTTTAGATGGGGGTGGGGGCAAAGGCAGAGAAGTGGAGGTCCGATTGGTTGGAAGCATGATGCAAATTTACCTGAAACCAAAGTGAACGTTGTAACCTCAAAACAGCTTACCTACAGATGAAGGAACACAAGTTTTAGTCGCAGATTGTAAGGACCGGATGGATTTGACTTGATCAGATTTTGTGGTCATGTTTTGCAGTGGTCAAGACAGCGATGCTTGCTGTTATATGATGGTGGGCAGGCACTCTGGCATCAGTTGGCTGGCATCAGGTAGCAGTGCCATAGCCTGGTCATATGAGCCAGTCAGCAAGCCCTGTTCTCCTAATATTCCAGGCAGTGGGTGAAACAATATTCACAACATACCTTTCCAATCTTTAATCAAAATCCTATAACCAAATGTTTAGGGAAAGAATTAGATTTTACCGCTCCATACCAAAGCTGGTAAATCTACCAAGCAATAATAACCGCCCAAAGCACACACTTTTTCTTTAGCTGTGAGCGCCAAGCAGGGTCTGCCAGTCTTTGAGGCAGGCAGGGATACAAACGCTGGTCTTTGAGTACCCTGCTGAGATTTTAACCCCATACCCTAGTTTTCCCCAAACTTGACCTCTTAGACCTAGATTGGAGTCATTTAGCTTTTCGGTGTTGTTAGGATTTCTTTCCTACCCATGGCCTACTGGTGTATGTAAGGAATAATAGCCGGTCATAGTGAGAGGTGCCCAGGAATAACAGGGAAAATGGTGTGACTAGGGTCTAGCTCCTTTCTTGGCTGTCTTTTGTCTCATACCTCTGAGCCATTTCTTCCCATGACTCTCCAGTTTCCCCCATGCCACCCCTTCCTGCCATTCTGGAAGGAACCATTCTGCCCAGCTTTGTGTCTGTCAGATCCGTCCCAAGATGAACAACTTAGCCTTGGATCCTTGGCAGTTCGGCGCTCAAATCCCGACTGTCAATCTGTGCTCTGCTATGGGAATATTGGTGAATGTTTTCACCTCTCCGCTCTGTAAAACTAGGGGTAACCTGAGGACAATAACAAATATGTCATGGCTTCTTGGAAGGGTCACCTGAGAGTCCTCACACCCCATTAAACGCATCACTAAACCCCAGGGAGTGATTGCTGATGGCACTGAGCAGCGGCTCACACATCTCCTTCCTGGTACTTGTTGACTTCTAAGCCTAAATGTCTACATCCCCACCCCAGGTCAGCTTTGGTCCCTTCCTAACCACACATCCATCACTGATAAAAACCTCCTGGAGTCCAAAGGTCAATTGTCACAGCGCTCTGTTCCCTCCCAAGTCTTTTTGCCCCATATTGTCCTTCCATCTCCTGCTTCCACCCGGAGGCTATGAGTCCTTCACCCAGCATCTCCTCCAAGGAGGGATTCGGTAGATTAATGTTTCTATCTGGTGCTTCTACTCGGCTCTTTCTACCCCTCCCTTCTGCTATTCTTCCACTCATTCATTCATTAGTTTGTCCACTCATTTGTTCATTCAATAAACACTCATGGAGCTTCCCACATCAACAATGTTAAGAATGATATTATAACACAGCTCTGTAGGAACATCACCACTCCCCAGCAAAAAGAGCCTTGCTTGGGCTTACATTTTTCATGGCCACGAGCATTCTGAGTTGTGACCCTCACCCTGGCACTTCTCTGGCCACTGGACTTGGCGTAGCAATCACATAAAGCTGGTCTTGTCCTGGTAGACCTCAGGCTTCAAAGAGATGCCGAATAAACAAGTCTAGGGGCCTTGAAGGTTGTGCAGGGGAAATACAAGGAAGACATGGAAAGGCCTGAGCTTTTCTAGAAGGGACTTGAGCCGTTGCCACATGGTGCAGGTTGGGGACAGGAAAAAGAGTGTTCACACTCGAGTAGCTGCAGGGAGGTTGTGGGGATAAAAGGGCACAGGGAAGACGCCATAGACCCAACAGCTCCTCATTCTCCTCTCTTCCACCACCTTTTTCTCCTCCTCCTCCTCCTCCTCCTCCTCCTCCTCCTCCTCCTCCTCCTCCTCCTTCTTCTCCTTCTTCTTCCTTTTCTTCTTCTTTCTTCTTGCCATACTAGAGATAGAGCCCAGGGCCACATGTGTGCTAACTGCTCTGCCATTTAACTAAGCCCTGGCTGGGCGTAGTCTCTCCTTCTCATCTTCCTCCTCCTTTTTCTTTTTCTTTTCTTTCTTCTCAGTACTTGGCACGGGACCAAGGGCCTGGCACACGCTAAGCAAGTGCTCCACCACTGAGCTACACTCCAGCCCTGGCTGGCATGGGCTTCCTCATATGTACCTAGAAACGCCTCAGTGTGGGCGTCTTGGCAACAAAAGAAACTGTACTGGCATCAACTCTTCCAAATTCTTTCACGTCGAAACACTTTAAAACTTTGTCCCTGTCTGGCGTTGCGTTTCCTCGTGCATTTTCTGGCATGTGGGTTGTGTTACTGTGGTAATTCAACCTGTGGAAAAGGCCTCGCCTTTATCTCCCATCTCTTGGGGAAGTGGACTCTGGGGCCAAGGAGAAGAACAGAACCATTTGTGTGGGGCGTCCTGCTGGTGTTTATGATCCCCCTTATGAGCAAACATAGTTCGTACCCTAGAACATTCAAACACCTTCAGTGGGAGGAAAATTGACAGGAAACCCTTCCCTATTCTCCTGGTCCTTTTATGCATGGCTTGGCACCCACCTGGCCTCAGCCCTTGCCCACCATGCTTGGTAAGATTGCCTACTTAAATTTCACCTCTTTCTAAATTGGCTTTTTAAAGACCTCCGTCTTCCAATCAGATTGGAGACTGCACCTTCAGCGAACACTGCAGTGGGCTCAGTTAGTTTCATCTTCAGTTTATGGTATTTGAAATGAGCCGGAGGGTGAGGGAGATGAAGGGCCGTGGAAAGTGGGGGCGACTTTCCTGTAGGGGAGCTTGTCCTCTGCCCGTCTCTATATCAGGCTGAAAGTCTGTGTTAGCAGCAGCAAGAGCAGACACCCAGACTCAACAGTTTCTGGATTCCTGTATCCCTAAAGTTACACCCAGGCAGCTCCAGTAGCAGGACCACAGAAGACCAGAAGGGAGGTCTCTTTGGGAACTCCCGGTGACAGATACTTAAACTCGAAAGACAGTTTGGAGAAATAGGAGACACGCCAGCCATCATCTATGCTAACAATTTTTTTTTCTAAGTGAACTATTTCGCGGATGTTCAGGGCGGGGGCACCTTGGAAAGAAAGGAAGCATTATTTATAATTGTGGCGTGTGTTGGCAGGATGGGGGCTGCCTTCTGAGACACAGTAGATGACAAAGAATAAGTTATCTCTTTACAGATAGAATGTGGCAATAATTGCCTAGTTTCTGGCTTCAGAAAGTCATAATCTATTAATTTGATGGATATCAAAAAGCCATAATCTGTCAATCAGGTGTCAGAAGAAAGAGTGCCTGGGAGCTTTGAAGCGTGACATTTAGAATACTGATGGATACCTTTATTTTCATTCCGGCTGCGGCGGAAGGAAAGATTCAAACACTCGCAGCCAGCGTACTCAGCAGTGAATATCATATCAGCGGGCTTAACAGTTTTGCAACTTAAAAATGCTGTTGGATCAGTATGTTGGATGGCAAAAAAGAAAAAAAAAGGAACTATAAAAGTCACCCTACAGTGAATTATAGGGAGATAATTTCATCTTACATTCTCACTGACGTTAGCTATTATGGGATGGGCTTCTTAGTTTCAGTGTGAACGGAACCTGAGATGATTTCTTTGTAAATTCCCATGGCCCATCTTGTATTTCTAGCCACTGTGTGGATATAGTCTTGAAACAGACCAACAGGCACCGAGAAAAATGCTCTAAACTGATGGAAGGAAGGAAGCTGGTGCTGTCACACACAGGGAGAGCTACAACTCTTCACAGACCCTGTGAGCTTGCCAGCCGCAGTGCGGGAAGACACCCTGTTCATGGATGCTTTTGACTCCGTAGTTCCTTGCCATCACCTCAGATACTGAGAAGCCAAACATAGCTGTGATTTTCCCATTGTGATTCCTGCAGTGAAGATGTTCTAAGTATTTCAGAAATTACTTTTATTTATTTTTTAATCAGTATCTTATGGAGCCCAGGATGGCCTCAGAGTTGCTATATAGAACCTCGAACTTACGATTCTCCTGCCTCCAATTCCCAAGCGCTGGGATTGTGTACCATCGTGTCTGGTTCGTTCAAGGCTAGGGATTGAACCCAGGCTTTAACGAGGTTTAGAGCAACCCTCTGCTGACTAAGCTACATTCCTGCACACTGGGCACTTCAGACAATGCATACCAAGGTCTTTTCAGTGCAGAACTCAGCACAACACTAGCGTCATCTTCTTGGAACCTGTAAGCGCAGCACGGGAGCCTTCTGTCTTCCTTCCTGCCTTTCTTCAGCTGCAGCTCAAGCTGAAGAAAGAGGACGCCATCCTGCAAGTTTAGTCTCTGCGACCTCTCTCCTTGACATCATTTGTTAAAAGAGCAAGAGAGCAGGTAAGAGCGCCACAGTTTAAAGCCAAGAGACCTGGATCTTGCATTAGTACACAGAACTATTCTGGATCTGCACTCTGCCCCCAGGAAGCCAGAGCAGCAGCCATAGGTAGCAGCTCACTTCCCTCTGAGGAGTCAACCTCCCCCAGGCTTTGCTCAAGCTCACACCTATCCCTGTTGTTCAAGGGAAGAAGAGGGTGGGGGAAGGGGGGAGATGGTGAGGATTATTAAGCACAGGGTCTGTGCCCCTCAGCGCTCCAGGTGGTGCCTTTTATGTGAAACCTTATCTTCAAGAATGATCTCATCTCCGCTCCTGACTTCATCATTTTGACCATCAGTGACTCATAGGGTGAGTCCTTCTGCTTATCTCCCTCAGACTCCTGAGCTACCTGCCCATCCGGCCTCTTCCTTGCATGTCTTAAAGGAACCCAAGACTCCATAGTTTCCACTAAACTAATGATCTTCATCCTCGCACCTCACTGCTTGGTGTTCTTCCCAGCTTCTCTTTGGCCGGCTCCGTCCCGTCCTGAGACCCAGTGTGGATGCTGTGAATTGTGTCTGATAAACATTGCAAGGATCTCTCATCTCCATCGGCGGTACTCATTCTGAGCAACCTCTGCTTCGTTTGGAATATCACTATGTCCCCAGCTGGTTTCACGGTAGCCATTTGATCTGTTCTCCTGATCCTAGCCAAGGTGTTCTCCAGAAAACGTTGATGTGATGGATAGGACCGTGCCACTCGGTTACCTAGCATCCTTCAGTTGGCTTTTCATTGCTACAGGGATTAAACACCAGCAAAACTCTCCAAAGAGTGGTCTCTGTGCTTGGGAATCATTTACCAATGTTCGTTTCATCTCATGCCACTCTAGCCTTTGCACACCAGCCACAAGGGTCTTCGTTCGGGTGCTGAGACCATCACACGGGCGCTATACACAACAAACCTTCATCTCCCCTGCCACTTGGCCTCAAGTCTTTCTGCAGGCTCAGCTTCCTAACCCTGTTGCACCTCAGCTCTATTGTCAGTGCTTTGAGAGGACTGACCCTCAGTCTAGATTGGTTCTCTTCCTAGTCTCTTGGCAGTCATCACATCTCCAAAGCCGAGGTGACAGACACATTGTTTCCTATTTATTTATTTATGGAGACTATGAGATAAGTGCTTGTCTCATGGTAGAGACTCGGGGGAAACACACTGAATCCCAGTGCTGAACACAAAGGCTTGGAGATGTACAGGTCATCGTAACATAATGAGTTATTAATTAATGGGTACCTGGATCAGGTAGACAGGATTAGGCTCTTCCAACAGATCAGGAATACAGGGTTCATTGTTAGTAAGAGCTTGGAAGACTCAGAGGCATGTTTCAGGTTCATGTCTCCAGGTCCGCAAAACCTCATCCATGCACTACAGTCTGTACAGTGGCAGAGTTAAGGGAGCCCGCCACCAGAGTGACACAGCTGTCTAGCCTTTCCTTTCACGTGTACATACAAGTGTGTGAAGGTAGGAATTGGATACTGTTACACGAACCCATCCCCTTCTTCATTTTGAAGTGTCTTCATAGTTTCGGTGTGCTCAGGGTAAGACTTTCTTCAAGAGTACGATCTAAGCGAGCTTGGCGTCTGACCTTGCTCTTATAGATTTACCATCTCACAGTGATTGATAGTGTCTTGATTCTTGTCGGGAAAATGACTGCCAGTATGAGCCAGGAAATATATTGTTTCAAATCAAGCATGATTTTTAGCAAGTCATGATCAGAATAGGAGTATTCCATGGGAGTCTTAGTTGAACTTCTCTCATCTGCAGTCCCCCGGGCTCTCTCTGATAGCCTTCTCAATTCCTGTGTGAAGCAGCTGATGATGGAACCTTCTTTCTCTCATAAAAAACACTGGTCAAACAAGCTGTCCATTGGGTAGACTGGCACACAAATGAATAGGTGGTCGATTGCTCATGCCTTCTTATCAGTGCACTCCACAGGGTTAGAACCAAGGAGAAAGTGTGTGTCAGGGGGAATCTAAACACAACCTTTATTAATTCCAGTTTAAAAATACAAGTTTATGCTAGACAGAAAGGGTTCCTCTCCTTTAGCTTTAAAAGCTCAATTCTCTGTCACACTGTTGCCCCGGTGGTGTGAGGATTTACTGTTCATTTTTCTCCTTTCAGCCTAGGCTGTTCGCTCCCTAAGGGCAAGAACTGGTTCTGTGTTTCCACCCGTGGAAATTCTCATCCTCTTGCCTGGTCCCGAGTACTCAGAACTTTTTCTTGAATGAAACAAAGCCTGTCACAGAGACAAAGGAGCCAGGTACAAGTAGGGGGCTGTAGAGAACCTGACTGTAAGTCTTTGCTTGGTTTGCTGACTGAGAAGCCTCGCGTGTCTGATGATGCCAAGGGTACATGGCTGTTGTTTAGCAACTGAAGAAGATATTTGCAAACTGAAGAAGTTATTTGGCAAATTTAGCATAATCTAGTAAATAGAAACCCAGACAGACTCTTACATCAGACTCTCTCGCCCCTGACCTCTGCCTCTGCTGCTTTCTAGGGTGAGCCTTAGGATCACCACTCTGTACTGGTTATGGTTTTATCATCAGAAAATGTGAAGGCTAATGGCCACCTAATAATAGTTAAATGTTGAGGGTTTTACAATGAGAAAAGTTTTCTCATGCTACCCGTGTGTGGTGGTTTCAATAAGAATGCCCCACCCCACCCATTGGCTTGTATATTTGAATGCTTAGTCTTCGGGAAGTGGCACTACTTAGAAGGATTGGGAGGAGTGGCCTTATTGGAGGAAGTATGTCAGTAAGGGCGAGCTTTAAGGTTTCAGAAGTCCAAGCCAGGACCAGTGTCTCTCTCTTCCTAGTGACTGAGGATCCAAATGTAGAACTCTCAGCTCCTTCTCCAGCACCATATCTGCCTGCACACTGCCATACTTCCTGCCATGATGATAATGGATTAAACCTCTGAAACTGTAAGTCAGCCTCAATTAAATGCTTTCCTTTATCAGAGTTGTCATGGTTGTGCTTCACAGCAATAGAAATCCTAACTAAGAGAAAAGTTTTTATCGGGGACTTGGATGTTGTTGTGTCCCCAGATGTTGGACATGCCAGAATCATGGAATAACTGCCAAGGAGAGCTGCTAACAGGGCGTGGAAACAGCCCAAGAGAGAGAAGTGTGTTGCAGTCAACAGAGTTGTGAGAGCGCTTCGGCATCAGACATGGACGGTCTTCAGAGGCGTGAATAGCCTGGGAGAAATAAATGCAGGCAGTGCTGTGCCTGTGCGCAGGCTCCTGTAGGAGGCTGTGACTACAATGGGCCGGGAAAGTCAAGGCGAGAGAGAACTCATAGAACCTGGAACCAGAACTGAGTGGGAGGGTCCCTGGAACTGGACTCCACAGGAAGAGCTTGGGTGGTGGAAAGAAGAGAGGTAACAAGCATGGGGAATTGTCCTGGACAGTTGGTATGTATAGTGCTCTTGTCGTTCTGCAGAGGCTGAAGATGAGAGTGTACTATAGGATACAAAATAACGAGGACCTGAGGACTGTGTTTCTATTTGATGGAACTTTACTCAGCCAGAAAAAGAGTGAGCTCTTTGGTGTCCCTGGCTTTCATGTTGCTGTGACCTGACAGAGTCACTCAAGAGAGGGTGTATTTTGACTCATGATTTAAGAAGGTATAGTTCATCACAGCAGGGGATACACAGTGGCGTTCATGTCAGTGGGGTGGGTACATCTAGGGTGCCAGGAATCTGGTAGCGCAGTGGCTCTAAATCTTCCTAATGCTGCAACCCTCTAATACACTTCCTCGTGTCGCTGCAATCCCCAACCTTAAAGTTACTTTTGTTGCTACTTCATAACTGCAATTTTGCTACTGTTATGAATCATAATGTAAATACTTGATATGCAGATGGCCTCAGGTGACCCCTGTGGAAGGGTCATTTGACTCCCAAAGGGTTCACGACCCATAGGTAAGAACTGCTGCTTTAGCCCTCAAATCCGAAATCTAACGATCCCCCTCTTCCAGACCTGTCTCTCTGAGAACCATATGGTCCTATGGGGTCACTTCCTGTGCAGACCATGACATCACCGATGATGTAACCCAGATAGGCTGTGAAGGCATGACGCTGAGCTTAACAAACCAGGAAAAGACCACAGGCAGTATGATTTCAGTGATGTGGAATATACAAAACAGATACAGGATTCAGATTTACGGCTGTCGGTGATAGGACAGGAAGGAATGGGGTGGATGCTGATGGGATAGGATTCCTCTTTGTGGTGGCGGCTCTCTGTGAATAGGACAGTAGTGATGGCTGTACCACATGGTAAACATGAGCAGTTCCATCAGTGGTAAATTGTCTGTCGTGTTTAATTCATCGTAACTGAACCATGACGTTGAAGACAAGACAGAGCTGTCTTCTGTACCTTCCAGGCGTTCCCCTATTCACTGTTTGAACAGAACTACTAAATGCACATGACCCTCACTGGCTAGAAACTTGGTAGAAACAGGTGCTGTTGGAGGTCCGGGTGTGCCCTCACCTCTGGGCAGGTCAACCACTCAAGTCCGACCTGCTTGTTCTCTCCCTGAGGGCTCTATCCAGCTGCTGGAGCCAGCATTCACTCACAGTGATGATGGAAACCTTCTGGTTCCCAGGAGTCAGGCTCAGTCAACACAACAAGAAGTGATGGTATCAATACCACCCCTCACTGCCCTCAAGCTGGGATGAGGCCCTGTGAACTGTGCTCTGGCTTCTAAGGCCTTAACTGACCGGACCCCAAACGTCTGTTTACTGACCCCCCCCCCACCCAGTTCTGTCTCCTTTTCCTCATCTCCCCTCTTCATCACCCCCCTAACTCTTCCTTCATCCTCCAAATCAGCTGCTGCTTGCAAGCTCTTGTCTGAGGATTTATAAAACCCATAAGCTATTATCGGATAACATTGCATTCTCATCATGAAAATACAGTAAGAAGTGACTGGTTCGTGTTGATTTTGCTGTCCCTGCTTCCAGTGACAAGGCTGCCTTTCTGTATCAGGCAAATCATTGTCACCAGTTCTCAGATATCAATGTCAATAGAATCCCCCAGGGAAGGCGTTCAGAGTGCAGATTCCCATTTTTCTAGTTCAAATGCACAGAGTTAGCACTTTAAGGGGTAGGGGTTGAGAATCTGGAATGACCAAGTTGTATCTATTCGTGTGTGTGTGTGTACACTCCTGTATGTGGAGGGCAGAGCTCAGCTTCTAGGGTTGTGTCGTTCCTCATGATGCCACCCTCCTTGTTTTTTGAGAGTTTCTCATTCTTCACCTTAGAATGAACCAAGGCAGCAGGACTGACAACCCTGATCTCAGGGTGTTGGTTAATCTCAACTGTCAGCTGACGAATCACTTGGGAAACGGGCCTCTGAGCACGTCTGTGGGGGCTATCTTGATTAGGTCCGCCAAGACAGGAAGACCTGCCTACTATGGGTGGCACCATTCCCTGGGCTAGGATACTAAGCCAATAAAAAGAAGAGAGAAAGTGATAAAGGGAGTGTTCATTGCTTTCTTCTTGACTGTGGATACACCATGGCAGGTAGCCTTCAGCCCCATGTTTGTACCTTCCCTACTAGGATGGGGTGTAATCTTGAATTGTAAGCCCAAGTAATTCCTTCATCCCTCTTGCTGCTTTTCCGTGCTATTTCATCATAGCAACAGGAAAAGAGACACCCAGGGATCTGCTTGTCTCTGCCTCCCCAGCACTGGGATCACAAGCACATATCATCAGGCCTGGCTTTTCTTTTAACACTGAGTCTAGGAAGCAAAGTCAAGTTCTGAGACTCACACAGCAAGTGCTTTACTAAACGAGCCATCGCTCTAGCTCCCAGTGTCTTCTTTTACAGGGCAGAGTGGAAGCAGTTCTGGCGTCAGGAAGGGTTGCCTGTTGGAGGATTATGGGAGCATCTAGTTGGTTGGTACTCCTACATCTCTGGTCCCTGGAACTCTGCTGGCTCTCGTCTCTCGTCTCTGTTTACTTTCTCTTAAACTGATGGGATCCGTGGCCATGTGTGGAGCTAATTTCAGCATTTAATAATCATTAAGTAAAGAGAGTGAAATATCTACAGTAAGTAATTACATAAAACATGCTTCTGGCAATATTTGCCCCCTTGAAAATTCAAACAGGAAGTCTCCAAGGAGCAAGGTTGTCTTCTTGGAGGTGGACACAACATAATTGAGCTTAGCTAATGGAGATAATTAATTAGGAAATGGATGTTCTCACTTCTGAGAAAAATTATTGGAAGGATCTCCCAGAAGGCTTAGCCCTCTGCTCTTGCTAAAATCAGTGACATCCACAGTCCACCCACACAGAGTAATTCCAAGGTCAGAGAGCTTGCCCGTTTGTGCAGGCCTGGAGTCCTAGCTATTCAGGAAGCTGAGGCAGGAGGATTGTGGGTTCAAGACCTACCAAGGCTACAAAGGAAGTTTAAGATGAGTTTGGAGAGCTGAGTTAGAGAGCTAAGGATGAAGCTTCTTATAGAGTGCTTCCCCAGCATGTGGAGGGACATGGATTGAGTCTTTGCTACTGGGCTTGGAATGTAGCTCAGTTAGTAGGACCCTTTTCACACACACACACACACACACACACACACACACACACACACACACACGGGTTCAATTCCCAGTGGGTGTGATAGTGTGCATACCTTTAATCCTAGCACTTAAGAGGTAGAAGTTCAAGGTCATTCTGGGCTGCATCTTGAGTTGGAGGTTAGGTTAGTGCACATGAGACTCTGTCTTAGAGAAACGATATCCATAATACTGGGTTTTTATTTTGGTTTGTTTTGGTTTTTGTTTTGTTTTGTTATTTAAAGAAAGGAAGGAAAGGAAAAAAAAAGTAGAAAGCAAAACCGAAACCAAGCAGAGGAACAGAACACAGCTCTTGCCTAAGCTTTTAGCCCCCAGGCTTTGCTCTAAAAATGCTCCACGTACATGAAGTACATGAAACAGTCCCGGATGAGGCAGGGTCTGAGTCCCAGCTTTCCTGTGCAAGCGCTCTGACTGTGGCCATGGTATTCATCCATCATGGGGCTTGGTCTCCTGATTGTAGCAGGCCTTGTAATGATAAAGGCAGTAACCAGCACCCAATGAACCTGTTCTTCAGAAGACAAACTGGGGCTCTGAAGGCACAGCCCTAGCCATCTCGCCAGACCCTCTTGTGTAGGCTCTGGGCTTTGGTTCCTCCCCTGGGTTCCCTTTGTGACCCTTTTCTGCCCAGGTTTAAGCTGAAAGAACCTGTAGCCTGGTCTGATCTTCCCAGCTTGCCTGCTTGCTAGCTCCATCCTATTCCTTGCTGGCTCCAAATTCTGAGGCCATCTTTCTTAATATGTCTAGTTACTGGGGCTACTCATGGTGTTTTCAAGTCACTGACCTTCAACCTTCCATCTTAGCCCTACAGTTTGCCAGCCAATGGGAGCCAAAGACAGCCCAACAGGAAGGGATTTCACCCAGGTCCTTTAACCCCATCTTCCTCAGTCTGAGCACTTCAGGGTCAGTCAGGCCAAGGAACCTGCAGTATGCTTGAAATCTAAAAGCCCACAGAAAACACTGGGCCTGAAGGACCAGCAGCCCCTTGGTCCATCAGGGTCAGGAAGATGGGGGTTGGCCCATGGAGGGCACAGCCAACGGCACGTGCATACTCAAGGGTTGAGGAACACATCCATTATCCTGGCAGAGGCGTGTTTGTCTTGCCCACCAGCTCTCTTCACCACTGAGCTCAATCGATAGTTATTGAATGAGAGAGAAGCGGTGGCCCAAGCCGAGGAGGCAGAGACCTGTTACAGATGATATTTTCGCTTTCTGGTGGTGGCAGATATTACATTAGGTGTCATCAGGAACTGGCACTGAGAGGCATTTGTTTTCTCTGTTGATAAAACCCGTGCTTTGTGTTCTTTTGTGGGATCAATGGATCTATAACACACAAACCTTTCACTTTTGTATCCTCCCTTCCCTTAGCCAGTCTGTAACAGGGAATCAGCTGGGGGAATGTCTGTCCTCCTCTCTGCCCCTTCCTAAAGGCAGTCTTTACGTGGAGGAAGTGGACAGGAGAGAATTCGTGGAGCGCTGAGGTCAGTGTGAGTAGATCTGAGGGAGTGATGGACTCAAGCCTTTTGGGGAAACAGTCTGGGATTAGGGACATTGCCTGTGCTTAGACATCTACAGATTCCCAACTGGCAAGTCTGCAGGGCACAGCTGTAGAACTCAGAAGACGAGGGGACTCATGAACATGCTCCTGAAATTTATCCCATTGGCCAGACATGAGAGTCTCGGGACATCAGCCCCTTAGGTAGACACAATCTCTTGTGCATGAAATAGAAAACTCTGTGGAGTCACCCTCCTGCACTGACTGTCTCCATCTCTGCAAAAACAGTCTGAACCTGCAGTCATGCATGGCATGATGTCTGCCATGGACATACGTAAAGCAATTGTGTCGTAGGGACCGTATGTTCACCATAATGGCTTAACAAACATGCAATGAAGTCATGATTTAGAGAGCTATTTCAGGATCGCTCCTAAAAATGTGAGCCCTGGGTAGATCCTATCTCGAGTCTATATTGATTCTGCAGAACAGAAGTACTTACAATAGCTCTTGACTCTTTGTCTAAATGATTGAGTCCTTTAGCATAAGAAGATAAGGTCCAGAAAGCAGAGCGCCATGTGGATTAGTCTCTACTAAACCAACTTGTAGGCATATCAGTGATCACTCAGGGCCCCGACTTTAGCTCAGGCCTAAGTTCTGCTTTCCTCTGTATGGCCTCCTTCTCTGAGTGGAGGGAGGTGAAGTCAGAGAATAATGAACACATTCTTAAAGAGGGAATGCTTTAAAATTGATCACAGATAATTTTCAGTGACCGTTTATGCTTAGTGCGATATTCTGAACTGGGGCACATATATCCTAGGTAGACACACAGCTTATGATAATAGGTGTGATCCTCACTACAGAGCCACACATGACTTGTCCTGTCTCTACATGTGATTCAGAGCGAAGTCGTTCATAGCAAGGCCAGTAGGGAAATGATCCAAGGAAGCGGGCGATGCTCGGCATTATTGGAGAAGCTTCTGGGACTTACAAACATACTGGAGAGTAGGTGGTTTATCAACAAGAGGAGGTCAGAAGCTGGGTGGTCCCCGGCCAAAGCCCTGGCAGGATCTGTGTCTGATGAGAGCTACATGCTCATACCTGCTTGTCTCTGGTCCCCTCACTTAGGAAGTGGTGAGGGGCTCTATGGGACCTCTTTCCTAGGGACTTTAGACCCATGCTTGGGACCTCTATTCTCATGATCTAACTACTTCCAAAAAGCCCCTTCCTCCTAATAAGAAGGGTTAGGATTTCAATGTACAGATGGTGTGTGTGTGTGTTATTGTGTATATGTGTATTCATGTTGTAGGTCTATGCATACATGCACATGTGTATCCCCGTATGTGAAGGTCAGAGTGTACCCTCAGGTATTATTCCTCAGGAACTGTTTACTTTGCTTTTTGAGACAGTCTCTCCCTGGGAGCTGGAGCTTGCGGAATAGGCTAAGCTGGCTGGGCAGTGAGTTTTAGGGGCCCCCTATCTCTGTTTCCACAGCACTGGAATTCAAAACTTGTGCTACTATGCCTGACTTTTTCCTATGGGTTCTGGGGTTCAAACTCAGGTCCTTATGCTTGCATGGTAAGCACTTTACCAACTAAGTCATCTCCTCAGAGTCCTCAACATATGGATTCTGGGGAGACACAGATATTCAAAACATAACAATAATCGTGTGAGAGTGTTTAGGTAGCAAAAAAAAATGACCAAAGGATCATAAACAATCCTCAGCTGTCAACAGAGACATACGTGTGTGCATGTGCAGGTGTGCACATTGGTACATAAGACCTCTCAGTCTGTGAAGCCAGTGGGTGCCCACCAGGATTGGCCTAGGACATTTTTTTTTCCTGTGGGCTGTCTCTACCTGGCTTGTTTTCCAGCTCTTTACTCCCAGGAGGTTTAATCAAGCCTAGAAAGTTCTACCATGCCTAAGTACCATGTGAGCGAGTGTGTGTGAAAGTGAGTGTGTGAGACATACGTCATCCTACTATAGCCCGCCTTGATGTCACTTCCACTCCCCACACCTGCTGTAACCTCCCCCCTTCTGCTAATCCTCTTCCTTTTCCCAGGTGGCCCGACTATAAGTGACTCCCAGGCGTACCTCTTGGCAGTGCCTCCACCCATACCCATCATGGCACCCTCTCGTGGTTCCGTCAAGATGAGCCAGCACAGAGTGCTGAGAGTTAACACGGAAAGAAAGTGCGCCGTTTGCCTTCTAGGTTGTGTGTAGTGAATTAGAGCTAACTTTTTCTTCCCAACTGCAAGTAGAAACATATCGACCCTTCTCAGCACCCCTCCACGCCCTTCTCAGAAATTCAGGAATGTACCATCCACTGAGCCACCAGCCTTTGCAGAACACATGTGTTTTGTGTTTGCAGAGACCATGGAGTATCCATACGATATTCATGAGTTTTTAGAATAGTATTTAGCTTTATATTTAATGATGTATATGGAGTATACATTGGGATATGTGCACATGAGGTAATCTCAGAGGCCAAAAGAGGGCATCATAACCCCTGGAGCTGGAGTTACAGGTGGCTATGCACCATCCACCATGGGTGCTGGAAACCAAACTTAGATCCTCTGTGGAAAACAACTTGAGTCTTAACCACCGAGCCATCTCTCTAGCTCCATAATTTGTGTTTAAACCACAGTAGCCCCAAGAGTAACCAAAACTTTCCTTGCTGAACCAGAATATGGAGTCAGCTTAGCAGAGACAGGCCTTTGAACACGCCCCCTTGGGGGTTCCTGCAGAAGATGGTAGGAAATGGGTGCTGATGATGCATTGCACAGGCACATGAATAAATGCAGAGGGCTGGGCACATATGTGACTGCCAGTCTTGCTTCTGTGATTGGTTATTGGCATAGGCCATTCTGGGCTTGGGTGAGGTGCTGAAGCATGCAGGTCCGGGCCTCCTTGTGAGTCACAAAGGCAGCGTGATCCACCAAGCAGACAACAGTGCTCAGAAACAACCAGGCTTTCACTCTCTTGCTGCTACTCCCCTGGGTAAATTATTTAACAGTTTAGGCTTTGCGTTTTTCACATCTGAAAATGAGAATATTCATTGCCTTCTGTGGTGACGGGGAGGGTTCCGTGTGATAATGCGTGCGGGGCATGCCAACACCCAGGACACTCTTCCTTCTGCTGGCAGTCCAGAGTGCCGCTAAATGCACACCGAAAACCGAGTGATGGAGAAGAGCTGTAAGAATGAGAGTTTATTTATAGGTATTGCACTGAATGCTGCCAATGCCCATGATTGTAACATACCCCATGGGGTGGGGCAATGCAGGGAGGGTGACTTACTGCTCCAGCCGCCCAAGTGTGGCCCATGTGCAGTAGAGATTCTCTGTCCTTTTTCCAAAAGTTAGAAACTGAATCATGACCTTGAACTGGAGCCACCAGTCTCTCTATGTAACTGTAGGCTTCTGCCATGAACAGGGTCCACGTAGGACAGAGAAAGGGCTCTGCTCTTACAAGCTGCATGTAGGGTATGTCAAGGATGCATGCCAAGACTTTAATATGACATAGATTCTCTCGCTTGCCACAGGATCTGGCTTCAAAGTACTGTTAGAGAGAAGCCAGTGCCTGTGACCAATGCCAGGTAAGGGTATAAAGAGGAAGAAAGAGGGTTTGGCACCGTGAGTGGCTCAATCCTGAGCATGGAAGGCCATCTGTAATGGATTGACTTTTATCAATGTCTAGATACAGCGAGAGGACATGCTACATTCTGCAGGATAAAGATGACATCTGTACCCTTTTGTTTTGGTCTCACTTCACCAGGAGATCCCCAAATGGTGGCCTGACAAAGGCTCTGAACCCTGCTTGATGGTAGGGAGAGAACAGATACAATGTAAGCTGTCAGGAAGCATGCAAGGTGGGCTTTCTGGCAGGTGCTTGTTTTCTGGATACAGATGAGCTTAGGATCAAACGACTGGGTGACCTTGGCCGATCACAGCAACACTGTGGCAGTGCAGGGGAGACTTTGCCTGCTTACTGCAACACTGCAATACAGTGGGAAGGCCTTGCCTGCTCACTGCAACACTGCAGTACAGTGGAAGGTCTTGCCTGTTCACTGCAACACTGCAATAGTACAATGAGAGGCTTTGCCTGCTCACTGCAACACTGTAGTACAGTGGGGAGACCTTACCTGCTCACTGCAATAATGCAGTACAATGAGAGGCTTTGCCTGCTTACTGCAACACTGCAGGAGCACAATGAAAGGCCTTGCCTTCTCATTGCAACAATGCAGTACACTAGGAGGCCTTGCCTGCTCACTGCAACACTGTAGGAGTATAATAAGAGGCCTTGTCTGTTCACTGCAGTGCTGCCATACAGAAGGAGGCCTCGCCTGCTCACTGGAGCATTGAAACAATGAAGGAGTACAGCAGGAGGCAGTGCAGTGGAGGCTCCAGCCTCTGGGTGCTGCTTTCCATGGTAGCCATGGCCCCAAGAGAAAGATGGCCAGTGTCTGGCTCTCAGTTTTCAGTTTTAGTATTATGGGGACTTCTACCTCTGCCTGTCTAAAATGCAAAGTCTGAGGAAGCTGCTTCATTTTGGTCTCAAGTATTTCAGCTCAGGCTCTTCCTGTGCGGTTCTGGCATCACCAGGCAACCTCCGCTCC
The DNA here is from genome assembly GCF_950005125.1 of Chionomys nivalis. Lineage (NCBI taxonomy): Eukaryota > Metazoa > Chordata > Mammalia > Rodentia > Cricetidae > Chionomys > Chionomys nivalis. Next base: position 11,175,911 of record NC_080106.1, on the reverse strand, counting down.
TTGCTGGCCGCGTCCCACAGGTGCTGCTGGTTCCCTGACTGCCTAGGAACGTGGTTTATGCTTGCAGATCCCGGCACCTAAACATGTCAAGGACCTAAGTGATGACCAACTGCATAGCTTGGGTTTATTTAAGACCTCTGAGCCTCAGCTCTGGCAGCTGCAGAGGAGGAGGTGCGAGTTTACTAAGTCAAGTGGCGGCTGTCATAAATTCACTGCTGGTCCTTATCACAATGACTCAAGACCTCAAAGCCCATGAGAGCATAGCCTGCACTTAGTCGAGCACAGCTCTCCAGTTCCAGACTTGCTTCCTGGTGGGGACTCACGTCGGCTAAGAGTCATGCAGAGTGGTACATGCCTACTATCGTAGTGCTGGAGAGGCTGGGACAGGAATATTGTGAGTTTAAAGCTAGCCTAGACTACCTAGTGAATTCCAGGCTAGTCTGGGTTATAAAGCAAGACCCTATCTCAGGAAATCAAAACCAAAGCTAACTGAGCAAAAATAAAACCTGTTAATTATGCCCAGGTATTTTAAAGACTGGATACGAAGCACATCATTCATTTGAAGTTATTTCTATGTAACTCCTTTGGAATGTTTCTGGAAGCTTCCATAATAAGAAATAAGGATTCAAGATGGATGCAAATAGTCAACCAATCATTCTCTTAATTTCTGGATTTTTCTGTCAGAAGTTTGTAATTAGAAAAAAGAAGTGAAATAGGAAAGGAGGCCAGGTTATGGCGTGATGATCAGGCAGATATGCAGCCAAGGTGTGTGTGGGCAATTAGGCAAATCATGTGACCATGTGCTTTTTGGAAATGGGGCCACATTGGTGGGGAAGGGGCCGTGGGCAGGTCCCTGGGTCAGTTGGGGCAATTCAGAGAACTCACAGATTCAGAAGAACCAGGGCCCAGGATTGAATTCTCCAGACCGAATCTGAACGCTTCAGTTTAAGAACCGGCTTGGCTGTCTTGAACACCCACTACATTTGTGCCTGAGGGGATGTGTTCACAAAGCCAAGAGTGCTCGTCTATGGATTAACACACTTGTTCAGGCTTATTCCTCTAACTAGCCTGCATCTGAGCATTTTCACTTTTCAAGATAAACCTGGCATGGCAGGCTGTTCAGCTAACATTTGCTAAGAGGCTGGAGAAAAATGTCTGCATTAGAAGACTCAGAATTAGAAATGGACCCAGAGAGGTTCCTGGGGGACTGTCCTGCTCAGCAGATGTGAGTCCCAGCTTCCCACCCTTATGGAAAGGCCAGTTTATTGTTTTGGCCCATTTTTGAGATCACCATAATTATAGTCAGTTTATTAATTTCCTTTGGCAGAGGGCTGGTTGCTTTGATTTCAAACGTCTCCAAGACTGGATCTTGGAATTGGAGTGTAGAATGGAAGCCACTCATTCTAAAGATCTGTAGGACGGTGTTCCCTTGAGTCCTGGCCACCCTCCTGGTGGCCATGCTTGAAGGTTATTGTCTGGGCTGCTGCTTGGCATGGCAAGTACGCCTGCTCCTCCGACATTTGTCGTGAGTCAGGTCCAGGGTTGCATACCACTCCTCCCATCCCTGCAAAGCGCCATAAGGGATCCTGGTGTCAGCACACCCTAGTTCTCATCCCCAACCTGGACAGATTTGCCTGTGTGTTCGAAAGGGCAGACCCACTGCCAAATGAAGCAAACATAGCTCTGAGAGGGGAAAAAAGCAATGCATTTTCTGTCCTCACAAATAATAATTCAAGAACTGCTCAGAAGCCCAGGTGGGGGGAAGACAGGGGGTGCTCAGAACCCTAGATGGGGGGAAGGCAGGGGGTAGTCAGAATCCCAGGTGGGGGAAATGGGGTGCTCAGAACCCTAGATGGGGTAAAGACAAGGGGGTGCTCAGAAACTCAGGTGGGAATAAGATGGGGGTGCTCAGAACTCCAGGTTGGGGGAAGAGAGGGGATACTCAGAGCCTCAGGTAGGGGGAACACAGAGGGATACTCAGAACCCTAGGTGGGGGCAGAAGGGGTACTCAGAGTCCCAGGTGGGGGAAAAAGGGGGTGCTTGGTAGCCCAGGTAGAGGAAAGACAGGGGTGCTCAGAACCCCAGGTGGAGGAAAAATGGGGTGATCAGAACCCCAGATGGGAGAGAAGACAAGGGGTGCTCAGATCTCCAGGTGGAGGAAAGACAGGGGGCTCAGAACCCTGGGTGGGGGCAGGACAGGGGAATAAACAGAGTACAAGAAAAAGAATGAAGTACATCACAGAGATAGCAGAAAGCTTTGGGACTGTCTCCACCAGGGAGTTTACATATTTTTAAATGTCTAGTTGTATTTTAATATTTAGCTATAAATAAGGAATCTGGCTTAGGCACAGGAATTCTGCTTTTTAAATTGTTTTAACATCTAAGAATAGTGCGGTGCTCAAGCTGGTCTGATTTTGCACACTTTTCAGTGACTTGGAAGAGAGACTTCACACGCTTGCAGGTTACTCTGTAATTGTCAAGAACAAAACCCACACAGCTCTCCCATCCGGTCTGTGGGCGGGAGTTCACCCAAAGGAAGTTTGCGCAGAAGCAACTGAGGTGTTTCCTCTGACCTCAAGAGCTTTGCATGGAAATGGTTATTGTAGCTACAGCGATGTCCCTGAGTCAGTGTGTCCCAGAATCCAAAATGTCCAATTTTGCTAAGGAATAAAGAAAAGGACCTCTAAATATCTCCGTGTGTAAGCAAGCGTGCAATACACCTGGTGTAAAGTTGCTCACAGGTCTAGGAGCCAGCTGGGTACTGGTTGATCCAGCCTGACCTTGGCTGAGTTGATTGACAGCTCTGCATCTGCATGTCTCATTGTGGAACAGGAGCAGAGCTAGGGTGAGGGTAGATGCTTCAGTTGCGTGTGGCAGATGATGAAGAATCAGTCACCAAGGTCAAAGCTTGGAGGAAAGACTGTCAAGCTTTGCAAAGGCACCCAGGGAATGGTTGGCTCCGAGGGGATTTGCAAGAGTGTACCTGGGCTTTGGATCCATTCCTGCCTTTAGCAGATGCTTTCTGGGCAACTGTACTGTAGCAGGCATGGCTCTGGGCCTAGAAATAGAAGAACAAGGCTAAGATTCTCCCACTGGGACATGATGGGAACACATGACCTAGTCCTCTCACCTCCATTCAGAACAACGCTAATAGGCCACCAAGCTCAGTTCTCAGTCTGGTACCTGAAGAAGCATATGTGCAACCTTTCTGTGGGTCTCCATCTCCCTGTGTTCAGCCCTGCCTTCCTTGCTGCCTTATGAACCATCTCAAGGGAACGGCCCCCCTCCCCAATCCTTCTGGATATAGCTCTGTCTCAGAGCAGGTTTCCAGGGCAACCAGTTCATAAAGACTCAAAGTAGAAATGCCTCTCTGAGGTCCTGATGCTCAGGCCAAATCTTGATGGTATCCTGAGAGAGTTCACCTATGTGCAGGAGGAAGAGCAGCTGAGAGATGCCAAGGAGATGGGTCCACCATGGAATCGGGGTGGGGGGGTGTCCAGAGGAGGTGGAATTGGGCATCTCTGGATAGAGTATCAAGAACAGGTTAAAGAGAATTGTAGGAGGCTTGGGTCTCTTCAGAAGCTAGTGGGAAGCCACCAGTGAGGTTTGACTAGATATGACAACTTAAGCTGTTCCAAAGAAGTCCCTTGACTAGGGGAAAACAAATTGTATTTCTGGTAGACTGAGGAATGGTCCCAAACGGTCATGTTCTAATCTGTAAATGTCATTCTACATGGGAAAAGGGGACATTACAGATATGGATACTAGGGCATCTTGAGACAAAGTGATTCTCTCTGATAAGAGATATCTTGCCCAGATAGGCCTAGAATAGTCAGAGGCTTTTTACAGGAGGTCAGATTTGGGGATGTGATGATAGAAGCAAAGGTTTGTAGTGAGGTGGCTAAGTAAGTTCTACCCTCAGTGCTCTGGAAGGCTCTCCAGGCATTGACTCATCAGAACTCAAGCCCTCATTCAGAGAATCTTGGCGAGCAGTGACTCGCTCATGAGTGCCACCTTCCATGTCGACTCCTACTAACAAGCTCGGTTTCATTCTGAGATTCATTTCACGGGAAGCCTGGGATAGGAAAAGCCATTTGTAGTTTGTCATCAATCCAAAATACTGTCTGAGCCCTAAAGTCCCCACTTAAATTCCAGTGAGCTCTTGGGTTCTGCCACCCCTAAAGAGACACATTACTTCCCCTGTTCAGACTTCTCATCCATGAGGCCAAGGGATGCTCCAGGGTACTACAGGGGCCTGGATTAAAATGCCGTCATTGACTAAGTACATGGCCCTGAATAAGTAATTGAAACACTCTCTGAATTTCAATGTCCACATCTGGGAGAAATGAGAAGCAAGAAAACACTTAAACAATGTCATAAAAATCCAGTGTCTGGTACTTAGTTGATACTCAGTGGCTCTTCCTCCCCAAGTTATCTACACATTAGAGGTATTTATGCTGAAAAGTTCATGTGATAAATACAAGTTTGGGGTACTTATATAGGAAATGTCTCATGTTGTCTGCCTGACAATAAGAGATAATGTTTGGCTCCACAAAGATGAGATTGATCAGCATTATTTGAACTACTTATAATAAAATGTGACAGGCAGACTTTGGTATTTTACCACTTGAATTTTCTTTTATAGACTGCTCACCATCGTTGCAAAGTTCAGCACTTTTTTTCCATGCTGTTGTATTAGGCAATATTCATATTCTTCTTAGGCATTCGCCTTTGCAGCTGAATCAATGGCCTGCGGGCATAAGAAGGAGGCGGTTTTATCTCAACTTTATTTATTCTCTGATTATACTGAGACTATTAAATGGCATCTCCCCTCCCCCCGACTCCTTGGCCCATTCTCCACCATCTTCCAAAACCTCTAGCACACTCAGCTCTTTTGTGAATTCTCCCACTGCCATGCCTTTCGCTACCCAAATATTTCCCTCGGCTGGCGGCATCCCAAGTTTGAATAAAGGCCTGCTGGATGAGCGAGCCACTATTCTGAGTCACTCAGTCACTCATTCACGAAATATTCTTTGGGGGTTTATTTACAGTGAGCTGATCCTGGAGAATCCAAGAGAGAGGAAGCAGGGGGGAGGATATTGTTATTCCTATATGTAAAGGGGCTATAGCCGGGATGGGTCCCAGATGGGCAACATTTTGGCAGAGGAGCCGTGTGAGTATTCAGGAACATGGCAGTTGGAAGTGAATAGCCAAGAGGGAAGCTTCTCTGATTATGTGGCTTTCCACTCAAGGTGGGAAGGAAACCCACACGGAAGTGGGGGAGAGGACCATCAGGGAAGGGTTACACTGACCAAGGCGGAGGGGACAGCACGTGCAAGGTCCTGGGGTAGGGGCTGGAGGAAGGGAGCAGCTCAATTGGAAGGTTCCTGAACCTGGAGCCTGATTGGCGAGTACACACACCTGTATCTTCATAGATTTAACTGTGTGTTCCAGCCCCATGCCTGGAGCAGTGGTGAGATCTGCGAAAAGCAAACAGGGAGAGAGAGAGAGAGAGAGAGAGAGAGAGAGAGAGAGAGAGAGAGAGAGAGAGAGAGAGAGAGAGAGAGAGAGAGAGAGAACATTATCAGAAATAGACGTCAGTGTCACAGTGGGCTCACTGGTTGGAGGGGAGGGAAAGGTAGAGTCATATTTTATTTATGTTTTAATAACTAAAGCTTGCCTTAAGATCAGAAGGGCAAAGCTAAGCCACTAGAGGTCAGGCAGGGGGTGCCCCACACCTTTAATCCCAGGATTTGGGAGACAGAGGCAGATGGACCTCTGTGAGCTCAAGGTCACCCTGGGCTACACAAGATCAATGCTGGAACAAATCCAGATGATGGTGGCTCACACCTTTAATCGCAGTACTAGGGAGTGACACGCCTTTAATCCCAGCACTAGAGGGAATATAAAATGGGAGGAGAGAGAGGCTTAGTCTGCAGTCGCCCAGCCTTGGTAGAGGTAAGACTTCTCTAGTGGCTTGACTGCTTTGCTTTTCTGGCTTTCAGGTTGAGCCCCAATTTCTGTCTCTGGGATTTTATTGTTCATGCCACAGAAAGGATGGGGAGGAAGCAATGTGGAAGCAGGGCTGTCATACGCAGGTCAGATGGGAGCTAGTCTAGAAGCCGTGTGGTTCCTCTGTTGGGAGTCAGCTAGCACGGAAAGGAAGCCCACAAAGTAAGATGGTAGCTCGAGCGTGGAAGGTGCGAGAAGGGTGGACATACAGGACAATGTCTCCATTGACGGTTCCCCTCATGGCATGGCTGCCGCTGATGACCATTCAGCTGTTAGAAAGCACTAGAAGGAGCCCAGATTAGAAGAGACTCCACTTGGAGTAGCTTAGATTCTACAAGTGTTTGGACTTGAGACCGCCAAAGCTTATCTGGTAGCAACATGCTGATAAAACCTATGGTTATTAGCCAATCCTGCTATGTTTTCCCAGAGCCACCTCGAACAGAAGGCAGCATTCCCCCAGCAGTCTGTGCTACCCAGGCTGTGCTGTCTCCATCTTATGAAAGGTGATCCAAGCAGCAAGGGCAGAGGTCTGCGGCTCATCACTCTTTCTCCTTGCACCTGGAGTCAGGCTGCATCTCCCCATTTTTTTTCCAACACAAAAATTCCAAGTTCACTTGTAATCCCCCTCCCTTCCAAATACGTGTATTCATATCTTAAAATCCTCAATGTTTTAGGAAGCGATTGTGTATTACTTCAGCAGCCACTGGACCAAGAAATCCAGATCAGCAGGATTTTGTTTCGGCAGACAGCTGAGGCAGAGCGGTAGTGACCACCTGGTGTGCTGTGTAGAAGGGGAATCTGAAAGCCTAGCCGGGCTCAGCAGGAAGGTGTTCTGGGATTAATTAGTGATGTCTGTCATGGGTCCAGGAAGGGGAAATGAGGTCATAGGAGCCAAGTCAGTTTTTATTCCTGGCAGACACTTTCCCAACCGTAAGAACAAACTCTTAAAACTCCACACATACCGACAGCATCTCAAATTATCCGGGCACCCTGTTCCACGGCTCTTTCTGTGTTCCTCAGAGAAGATATTTGAACACAAGGACTCATCAGTCTGTTGTTAGCTCTTGGTCTCCCATTCAGCCCTTGGCTGCCCAGAAGGGGGTGATAAATTATTTTCAGCACCACATCTCACCACCATCTCTCCCTTCTACTCCATCCCTATCTCACGGTAGAGTTCTGTTTCAAGCAGGGGACATTCTGTCCCGTCTCTGCTGCTCCTCAGAGCCAAGCAGAGGAAAACCCGACAGCTTCCATGAACTGCATGCCCTTTGCCAGGCCCACCTATGCCTCACAGACCTGCGCTAGGGAGTAGGAAACCATTTTGGTGACTTTTTGATAAAGCCCAGCTGAATTTTTGCAGGTAACATAGTTTTCAGGACACTGATTGGCCCCTCTGTGAGTTGGCTCCGTAGGAGAGCTGAAGGAAAGGAAGGGTGTGAGGCCCTACGGGAGGTACGGTCTGCTACAATTGAGCTCAGTGACTTTTGGATTTATAAGAGTACATTTAATTTTTAACAGATTATATACACGATACTGAGTGACATTAAACAGAGAGTTAAATCAGCCATAACCCATTGAAAGCAGCCTTGCAGATAAAGGTCTCAAATCTACTAGCCTGCTGAATGTATACCTTATCTACACACATCTGTCAGTGACTTCTCATAGCACTAAGCCTTTCTAAAACGTCCCAGGCGATGGTTTTCTTCCCCCCAAGCATGAATTGCAGGGAACACCTGCTGTCTGAGAACTGGATGAGGGAAAGGCCTTAGATTTGGGCTGGGTAGATGTTTTATGAACACAGGCTTTTCTGGGACTCTGATAGAAATCTTTGCCCAGCATCCCAATGAGTAAAGAGAGGGTAGGAACAGGAACACCCAGAGAGACATGCCTTGTTAGAGCTAGGGTGTGACATTCAAGACTGACTCCATTCATTGTTGTAGGACTTTGTATATGTTTGTTACACAGCAGGGCTACTTGCTTCTTAATATCTCTGCTACAAATGAGGGAAAAGCACAAACTATGCAAGCTAAACAAAAAGAAAATGCTGATTATACTAAAACCCGAACAAGGACATGGCCATTGTGTGGGTGTCGGGATTTTACCATCACAAAATCTTCAGCGTGATAACACAGATGCCGCTGCTAACATCCTGCTAATTTATCCACCTTTGGTTTGATGGTCACAAGATGATGAAGGGGAAGCACGGTTCAGGGGACTCCCAAGGCTCACACGGCTGGAGAAAAATCACATGCCTAGGACTGCAGAATCTACAGGCTGCTTCTGTTCCGTTCATGTCTCAAGACTGCTTGGTTCTTTAGTCAATTAGGCCAAACATGGCTGACTTTAAGTTGGTGCTGTGTATAGTAATTATCTCCTGCCTCAAACTTTAGCAACTTGAAACACCAGTGTTTACTCTCTGAGGAATGGTCTGATGAAGGGTTCCGAGTTTGGAGTCTTTGGTGATACTGCCATCTAGTCTAACGTGTTGATCAAGGAAGGAGCCACTGTAGGCCCTACTGGGCTGAGGAGCCACTTCTAAGATGGCCCCTCACGTGGCTCAGTTCCTTGCCCAGTGTGCCTCTTCACAGAATTCCAGAGGCACCTTCATGACATGGTAATTTACCTTCACCAAAGCATCCCAGAGTGGAAGGCAAGGGAGGAACCAGCATGTCGTGTAGGTCCTAATCTCGGGTAGCTTACACAGTTACTGCTGGACACTCCAGATGTGAGGAGCTGGTCACTGATGGCAGCAGCACACTCAAGGGGTGAGGAATTATTCAAGTCCACTCATAAAGGAAAGAGTGTCGTAAAACTGGCTGACATCTTTTAAAGCACCAGATGTGTTCATGTCACCTCCTTTTCGATCAGAGAGTTGTAGAAAGGCTTTATCAGAGTCTCAGAAGGGTCCGACAACAAAGAAGAATTTCACATTTGTGTTCCCATGCAAAGCCAGCCAGAACAAAGTTAGCCAAGTTCCTGCTGGCTGCAGATGTCTGTGTGCAGAGACAGGGCTTGCCACACCCACTCCGGGCTGTCCTCCTCATCCCCTCAGCTTTATAGGGGCTGTTCATGTATGTGCTCATGTTTGTATACGGGTATTTGTGTCTGTGTTTGAATTTTTGTCATTCATTCTAAACATACCCAAATGATTTAAATATAAATCTGTATTTCATTACTAAGAATACATTATAATAAAGTTATGGAAATACAGTCAGCCATTTGGAATGGGACTGGATGTGACCTACCCCATAGATGGCCCCCTGAGGGTTGGGTTGTGTATTTGGCACACAGGAACTATAAAGAATTATTTGATTGATGGGTGCATGTATGTATGCATGCATGTATGGCTGTATGTATGTGTGGATTAGTGTGTGGGTGGAGACTGTGGAGTTCAGCTTGAACAAGCAGGTTCCAATGGCTGTATTCAGCACAGCAGTACCATGCCCGTGATAGGAAAGACCGGAGCATGGCTAAGAACTGTAATTTTGAGGCAATGCTGTCTCTGTCCTTTGTGGTATTCTGAATCAAGTGGAAAGAGTCCAGGGGTCCAGTGTCCACTTGCTCTTTGCATCTAAAAGTGAAAGGGAGTGGCTTGCTTTTAGTCAAGACTGGGTAGACAATTGAGACAATTGTATCTTCCTTGAAGAACTCGGTCTGAGGTTGGGGGAAGGAAATACACAGGTTAGCATATAACATGTGATGCTTCTTGTTCATGAGTGTGAGGCCAGCTGTCAGCTAGGTGACTCCATCTTGGTTGAGCTTCCTCACCCTTCTTGGAGTCAGAGGGCAATTTCCGGTCTATTCTGGTCTTGGCTGTGATTAGGGAGAGACAGGCTATGCTCCATCTCTCTCATACTGTAAAGGTCCTCGTGGGAATGTGTTTGTTCTCAGAGCAAGTGCAGAGGCACCAGAGGGGCAAGCCCAGACCTGCAGGTGCTTCCAAGGCTACTTGCAAGTTCCTTCTGCTGAGCATCTGGGATGCAGGGGTCACTAAACAAGCACAGATGGACATTAGGAACTGGGTAGTGGTTACTTTTCCTATGGGAAAGCAAAGGGCTATTTCTCTGGACTTAAGATGGATCCACACATGAACAGTAAATGTTTCAGGCTCTGAAGACGCCATACCTACCCTAGCCCGTGTTCTCCTTTTATGTCTGCTTTCTATCCTTCCGTTTTATACACCCCCTCCCCTCAACAATCCTTTATACACAGTCTTTGTTTGCGGGCTGTATAAAACAGGGGTGGTTCTGAGTCACAGGTTGTCAACTGATGGTTTGAAAGGAAAAACATTTGTACTTCCGGCAGTGTCCTGTGTCCCATTGACAAAAGACACCTGCCACTTGCCATTTATGTTGATCTGCCCCCCCATAGTCTGCTTGTTGAAGGCAGAGGTAACTGACAGCAGTGACTTTGAGAAAGGGGAAGCATTTGGGTGAAACTGGACCCGGCCCCGGGTGTAGATGTTCACCCATGGTGTTCCTGCCAGTGTTTGTCTCCCTTGCCTCTGGGGTTGAGCTTCTCTGAGGAAGCAGAGCAAAGGAAATGCTTGCTCCACCGTTCACAGTTGGTGAGGATCACATTATGCTAATTCCGGCCCAGCCTGGGCTGATTGGAAGCTGATTTCAAGGGCCTCCAGAGTGAGGCAGCACATCCTGAGGCCCATCCCAAGTTCCACTGCCTCAGCATGACTGCCTCTAATGTGGGTCTTCCCCTCGGCCTTCTCAGCAACCTTCTCCACAAAGACCTTTCCAGACACAGTGTTTGACGTGAGCCTACGTGGTAATCACCACACTGTTATCTCTAAACTAAACCACAATCAGGGTACAGGTGCCTCACACCCTTAGGGCTTAAATCCGCAAGCACAGCTTGTTCCGTCGTCCTTTCCAGGAGTCAGACAATGCCATTGAGCAACTAAGATGGAATGTTAAGACAGTCACCTGTCTGTGCCAAATGCCACTTAGCTGTCGAGTGGAGAACATACAGTCTCATGTGGTTTGTATTTGTATAGGTTTGCAAGGATGGCGCTAACAGGAGCTGCTGAAGTTCTTTGGAAAAGAGCTTTATATAAAGTAGTCAATTATTCGACACAACCACACATGCTTGTCCTTAAGGAGAGTCTTGTTGATATGTGCTCAACCTACGGCTGGCTGGCTGAGCAGTTGGCTTACTGTGGGAGTTTGTCTCATGAAGTCTTTCCTAGACTGACATACAGAATAATTTATGCACATCATTAGTTATGGGTATCAACATAGCCACGTGTGTGCTGAAGGGAATCATGGGTTCAAAGATACATATGACTAAATAAAGTGATTAAACAGATGAGATTTTTTTTTTTTGCTTCAGAAATAAATGTGTGTGTGTTCGTACATGTATGTACTTTTGTGGAGGCCAGTCAACCTCTGGTATTGTTCTGTCCTCTTTATTCTTTTGAGATGGGATCTCTCACTGTCCTGAAATCCACCAAACAGGCTATGCTGACCGGGCAGGGAGCCCCAGTACTACCCATCTCTGACTCCTTAGTACCAAGAAATCAAGCATGACACTACAGCTGGATTTTCATTAGGTGGCTTCTGGTGATCACACTTAGGTCTTTATGCATGCCCAAGGAAGCGCTTCACTGACCAGGCCCTCTTCCCAGCCCTTGTTGGAGCATGTCAGTCTTTCTGAATCACTGTGACCTGGAACTTCCGTTCCCAGGGCAAACCATGAAATAACACTTTGAAATATAAGCTGAGAGTCAGTCTACACATGGAATGGCACTCAAACTCTATGCCAGAGAATCCTGGCCGTCCTTTCCCTGGGTGGGTTATGAGTCACAGTGTGTGTGTGTGTGTGTGTGTCAGTGTGTTTGTGTGTGTGTGTCTGTTTCTGTGTGAATGGGTCCTAGCTTCCTCTTTCAGGTCATTGTTTAAAAAAAAGATAAGATAATGACCAGGAGTCCGAACTGTGATGTTTGTGTATGTGTGTGTGTGTCCATTTTTGAGGACTAACAGCCTGGAACGTGGTTCAAATCTAACCTCCAAGAGACTCAGAGGTTGAGTCCTATCCTAAGACTTTGGAAACAGCTAGAGAAGAGTTGTCAGAGCCTCATGGGTCTTCCTCTTATTTTGAGTTTCCTCCTCTTTGTCCTCCTGCAGCTGCTGACAGGACTTAATTGCCTTCTGATGTGACTTCTCATTGTCCCAAGTCCCTCCACCCCCATATATGGCGACTTCCCAGAGTGATTACATTTTCGGGCACTATTCTAGCCTCTTAAGATGCCCAAATCAGGCAGTGTACATTTTTCTCCTGGTGACCAATCTTTTAGCCTCTTGGAGGTTTCAAGGTCCCCCTTATTGCAAACTCTGCCCTTCCCTAGTCCTGGTCATTTCCAGCCTGCAGTTTCGTGGACAGCCCCAGCCCCATGCGGCCCAAAGGAATCTCCTTACCTCTGAGTCAGTGCCTCTTCCTGTTTTTTCCGCTCCTCCCAGCTAATGGCATTATCAGCCCCAGCAGCCTCCAAAGTTAGAACATTTTTATGTTCCAAAAAAGTTGAGTACATTTTATTTCTTCCTTTTGCTTGAAACCCCATGAGCTGATAAATCCTACTGACCCTCTCCCTGAAGTTCATCACACATCCCCGGCTCGCTTTCACTCTTATCAGCATTGCCCTAGTTCAGAGGTCGTTTTGTTGTTCTGGTGGCGGGTCGGCAGTGGTGGCGGTGGCACAGTGGTGGTGGTGATGGTGGTGGTGGTGGTGATGGTGAGTTGTATTTGTAGATCAGAAGACACCCTCAGGAGTTTTTCCTCAGGCTGCTGTCTGCTATTTATAGGTGCCTGTTTTTGTTTTTCAGACAGGGTCTCAGTTTGGGTAGACTGGTTGACCAGAAAGCCCCAGAGATCTGTCCATCTCTCTCCCCATCCCTGAGATTATAAGCCCCATTCCACCATGCCCAGCAGTACTGACTTCTGCACCTCAGCTTGCACCAACACTTGACTAGCTTAGCATCTCCCCAGTTCCTCAATCCCGTTCTGTGTAGATGAAACGTGTGGTCCCTTTGCCCTGATTTCTCTCCTTATCTTTTAGTTACCACTGCTGTGCCCTTGACTCCTACAACTGTTTCTGAGAAATGAGAAACTACTCATTTCTTTTGGGCCCTGCACAGGCTGGTTGAGGACTTTCTGGGCTGCATCCTGAGCTGAGACCTTTGGCGTTTCTGGTCACTGTGTCTATTTCTAAGTGTTCCTTTTTGTGGATTTCTCCAGTGTTTTACATGAGTCCTTGTTCAATCATTTAGTGGTGTTTTGCTATCATACTTGCTGCTGTGACAAAATACAGCACAGGGTGAGGAAGGGCCTTATTCATCTTACAATCTTGGGTCCCATAGCAGAGACACAGTGTCAGGAACTCAAATACGTTTGAGTATTTGAGAGAAATAAATTTGTGCAAGTCAGCTTGCTGCTTACATTGTCCTCTCTTCTACAGTTTATGACTGCCCCTTGCCTAGGGAATGGTGCTGCCCTCAGTGGGCTGGGTCTTGTCACAGTTAACAGTACAGTCCTCCACAGTTATGCCCACAGGCCAACCCAACATAAACAATCTCTCAGGGAAACTACATTCCCATATGATTATCAATTGTGTCAAGTTGATTATTAAAACTAACCATTACGAAAAGTATACAAAATTTCCACAGATTAGCTCAGGGAAAGGAAAGTCCTACTATACAACTTGGAGTTGTTCCTAAGTTTTCAGTGAAGGAATGTCATACTCGAGACCCTCTTGGGGTCTTGTTGACTCTCTTCTGAAATAGTATCTCTGTCTGGTGATGACATGGTGTCTGCTTTCAGCATCAGCCAGTAGGGAGGGAGTTCTTGCTTCCCAGCATGCTCGAGGCATTGCTTCGAGGGGAATTTGGTTAGCTTTTGTTAAACCACTTTCATGTTTGACTAATTTCTATGAATGAGAGGACAGGATTCCCAGCCCGAACAAACCTTACTCAAATGCCCTTTTCTCGAGTCAGACAAATTGGGTTGTCATCTCACCTGGCAGGGGGAGTACAGTTCCCACGCACGTTGAAGCTTTGTCGAGAGCAAGGAAATGGCTGATAAAAGAATAAGTAGACGGTGCACAGTCGGCCCATTTAAAGTGTTCTGTCTCCCTAGCCTGCTTTCCTGCTCCATGGCTCTTCCGTCTCCGAAGCTAGGAACGTGATTCTCTACCCGCTTCAGATAACTGACCCCACTCCACACTCCCCTTTTAGGTGGTTGCCCTCATTCACGGTTCACACCCATCTCTGGCCCATAGCATCCCGGAGACTATCAGATGGTTGCCTGCTATGCTAACCCACTCCATGGGGAGCCTGCCTTACACAGCTCCTCATCCCCAGCCCACGCCTGCTGTGGTTCTCACAAGGCAACACTCATGTTTTCTCCACGCTACTGTGGTAGGATACCCTGACAGGAGCGGCCTTAAGAGAGAAAGTGCTTATTTGGCTACAGTACTAGATTACAATCCATCATTGTGGAGAAGTCAAGGTGGGAGGTTGAAGCAGCCAGTTGCACCCACAGTCAAGAGCAGAGAGAAGAAGTGTGGGCATGCTTCTTTCCACTCACTTTCCCTGTCCTGTACACAGCCCAGAACCTAAACACGGGAATGGTGCTGCCGCAATGGGTGGGTCCTTCCACATCAATTAATTCCATTTAGTTAAGGTAATCACCCACAGATGTGACTACAGTGCTACCTGAGCGAGACAATATCTCATTGAGAGTTTCTCTAGGGGACCCTAGATTATGTCAAGACAATCCTAAAAATTACCTGCCATAGAAACCAACCCTTTGTAACCAACCATGCAGAAGAGGCCCCTTGCTGAGAGCCTGACTCAAGATACAGATGAGAGTCCAGCATCAATGGCGTCAGAAATTCCAAGGGCTTCTACATGGATTTCCTTTTGGCTTCGTTTTTATCTGTTTCTAGTGTTTCTTCCAAAGCTTTCCCACTATCTCTTCCCCTCTCATCCCTGGCCCCTCCTCTGCAACAGCACCAAATAAAAAAAACCCATCACACAGCCAGAGCTGAAAGAGCCCGGAGAAAGGCAGCCCGTGCAGCTCAAGTGTTTCTAAACCCAGAAACTAAAATTACAAGTAACAGACAAATAAGAAAGTGGGCTGGGGGCTGGGAGCTGAGGGCTAGGGGCTTTGCAGTCCAGGATGCAAGCCATCCTCAGACCACTGCGGGCTCTGTGAGCCTCCCAAGGCTCCATCTCACTGCCCCTAGCATGGTCTGAATGCTTTGACTGGGCATCAGTCTTTCTGAGTCTGACTTTGAATTATACATGTTACAGAATGAAACATTAGGGCTGCGTCCTCAGAGGCCACTCTGGGTCTTCTGTTTATTTGTTCTTGCAAAGCTTTGTTCAGGTTATCCGAGCCTATTTCAACACTTTGCAGGAAGTGTGCGAAGGCTGTCATTCATTCATTCATTCATTCATTCATTCATTCATTCACTCATTCATTCATTGTCTGTAAGGACAAAGACATCTAAGGGCCATTATTTAATCTCAAAGACTTCAAAAACTAAGGGAGACAGACAAGCAAACCAGGGGCTTAACTATTCTGGAGTTGGGTCTACCATCAGGGGGCGGGGCGAGGGGAAGACCTCAGGAAGTGATAGAGGGCCAGACACACTGCTCCAATGTCCTGGCCTGGTGAAACCAAAGTTTTCCACAGGAGGAAACAGGACTCAGCTGTCAGAAGAATCAGATCAGCCTAGCCCCTTAAGAGTCTGTTTGCATGAACTTGACTGACTCTTTACAGCCTCAGTTTCCCAATCTGTGAAGTGGGTAGACTAATACCCACCTTATGGAGTGTGTGACATAGTGAGAGGGTGTGTGCACTGTGCTCAGTGCAAGTGGTAGCATACACGTGACACAGTAATCGTCAATAGCTGCCTTCCTTGTGTGTGTACATGTGTGTATACATGTGTGTGCACATGTGTGTATATGTATATACCCGTGTGTGCGTGTGTACACGTGTGTACATATGTACAGGTGTATATGGAGTCCAGAAATCAGGCTCACAAGCCTCAGATGTTCCTTTTCCAGGGTTATTGCTCTTGATTTTTTTTTCCCTGCTGTTTGAGAGAAGGTGCTACGTTGAGTTGGAACTCATGATTTGGCTGGCAGGCTGAACCCCAGGGATCCACTTGACTTGCCATTGCCGCCATGCGTAACGTTTTCATGTAAAAGCTCAAAAATTTAACTCAGGTCCCCATGCTTGCATGTCAACACTTCACCAGCTGAGCCGTCTCGCCTGCCCCGTTGGTCAGTTTTAACAATTAAACAAGCCAGGATATCACAACCTCTAACATGGCCTCCACGTCTCGCCTCTTTGACACGAGGAAGGCAGATGACAGCACATTGCTGTCCAGGAGGACAGGCAAATAAATGGTTTTCTGTTTCTATTCTTGTGGGCGCCACTGAGACCCACTCTATACCTATGTCAAAGCCTGCAATTTACCAAAAATAAAGCAAGAGATAATAGCAATCTCACTGGCCAGGAAAGCAGTGGGATCCAGGTAAATAGATTGCCTCTGGGGCCGTTATTTTATGATGTGCTGACAACTCCACATCACAAAAGAGGGAGGACCAGGCAGGACCACCCTCCTCCAGGTCCCACTGAGCAGGAACACTGTCCCCTGTGTTCTTATTTAAGGTCTGGTATCCTCCCCATTTCTTTCCAGCGAAGTCACTAGATTTGTAACAATTAGAATTCAATATGCAAATACAACGTCTGATTAGCGGAGCCATGCGGTCGCCTCCAGTGCTCCATGTACAAATGTGCAAAACCACAAGGTTCCAGAAATTAGCGCGACTTCCCACCGTCCCCATCAGAATCTGTCCTCGACTACATTTTGATTGCAAGGGGCCAAGTAAATTCCAGCAATAGTGATTTTGCTGGGCTGGGGATCCCTAAATTCATTTTTAAGGTTTCTAAAGTATATTCCTTTCCATTTTTTTTCCTCAGGGAGGAAGGGTAGACAGCCTTGCCACACAGGCCTGCTTCCTTCTTGCGAATATGATATTTAGACTTAACCCTCAAGGCTTTAAATTTTAAAAAGGTTGAAACGAAATGGACCACAGTCCAAGCGCGTTCAGAGGCTTTTGGATGGTCAGCGTCATTCTGTAGGGAGTTGGGGCTGACTGCTTCCCTTTTGTTTGTGATCCTTTAACAGAGCAGACTCTCTGTGATAATTCCCCACTGTGTAGGGACCACGTGGCTGCTTCCCCCACAGGCATGGCTACTTGGAAAACCATTCACTATACTCTTCAAAGTCTTTTGTAGACTTTGCCCTGACGTACGATCTATATGTCGGGTTGACAGCCATGCTATCCTCACCTCCCTTCCTCCTCCCTCCCCTTCCTCTTGACTCACTTCCTCCCTCCTTTTTCTCTTGGTTTTTCCTCTGCTCTCTTTTCTCTTTTGCTGATTCTCTTCTTCTCCCTCTCTCCCCCTGTATCAGCACCAAATTTACATTCAACTCTTACTCCACCGTAGGCAATGCTGGGAGCTTCAGATGCCATATATACAGGATGGATGTAGTTGCTCTGGTGATGGTGAATCCTATGGTTAAAACAAGATAGGCTAGAGAGATGGGCTGGAGAGCTGATGGGCTGGAGAGACGGGCTGGAGAGCTGGAGAGACTGGCTGGAGAGCTGATGGGCTGGGGAGATGGGCTGGAGAGACAGGCTGGAGAGATGGGCTGGAGAGATGGGCTGTTGCAGAGAACTGGGTTTGGTTCCCAACACTCACATCAAGCAGCTCATAATTGCCTGTAACTTCATTTCAAAAGGATCTGATGGCCTCTCGCCACCTTAGCCAGCTGCACACATATGGTGTATATAAACTTGAGAGATACACACACCACACAGATGCACACAAACACACACACACACAAACACATAACAAATAGATCTTAAAAAATAAACAAGACCAGAAAACATTTAACAAGAAAGAAGTGATTCTCATGAAGTAAGCTGTATGTCTCTGGATTAAGGAAGAACAAGCCCTATGAACCAGGTTGAGAAGGGGACCCAGCTGCCAGTAGCTTTCAAAGTAAGGAATTACAGGGTTGAATGGGATCAGACTACATGCCTTGTTGCTGGGAATTCAAAATTCATCACCATGTTTGGGAAGGCAGAGGATACGTCTGCTTAACAATGTTCATGGTAAATTATATACATGAGCTGATCACATTTGAAAAAATAAAGCTGGGAACACTAGCATGAGCTTAAATCTCAGTGCTAGGGAGGCAAAGACAGAGAATCTCTCCTCAGTGAGACCCAGATCAAAGGTTGCTAATTTCTTACACATACACACACACACACACACACACACACATAAGCACACATGCATGCACACACATACATGCAAGCTCTCTCTTTCACACACACATGCAAGCACACACACATGCAAGTACACATACATGCAAGTTCTCTTTCTCTCACACACATGCACATATCACATACACATGCACACATCACACACACATGCACGCACACATGCACACACCCCCACATACTTTCCACACCACACCATACTGAAAATGGTTTGGAAATCAGGTCTCCTTTTCTAAATCTTTTGATTAAAAATCTCTCTCCCAAGGTTATATGTTTAGTTCTCCTCCCATTCTGCACTTTGTGCGTCCTCTTTGGTCCAGAGGAAAAGGCTGCTCCCCTTGGGCACTGTCGTAGACGGCTTGGAGAGGAGGCCCAAGGTGTGTCCATCCACTGCTCAGGGGGATAATGGCTTCCGTTACAGGCTCTTGCTTTGCTTCCTAAAGTGTAGACTTGGAAGTTCAGCAATTTAGCCAAGTAGTTGGGTTGGTTGTGGCCTGCTTAACTAATTAACACCAATTCCATGCTTGAATTTTTCCCCATTAGCTGAACAAAAGCCATTACTAATGAGGCCAGCTCCGAATGCCATCTGATTGACTTTGTTGGAGAGGCTTAAAATGAGAACAAAATATAAACACGTGTAGGAATTAGAGCGGGGCAGACATAATATTCAGTGTACTTAATAACCAGTGCAAAAGAGCACTGACCAATCAGAGCAGACAACGGCACGCTGGGCGTTTGGAAGAAAAGGAAGACATATCATTCTAACGTGAGGCAATAGGCATAAGAGCCTGGTCCAGGGCTTATCTCAGGCAAGCTCTTTCCTCTATTTTAAAGAAACTGAGAGAAGAATCGTCATCCCAGGAGCCCTGTCTGTGCGAGGTAACGGAGCGATTGTGGTGCTGGTGGCTGCGAGGCTGCATGGATTCAAGGCGAAGTCTGGGCGTCTTAGCAGAGTTAGCTCCAAAGTGGTTTGGTCACATGCCAGCTTGTGTATATTTGCATGTAATTATCATAAAGTCTCCCGCTAAGGATCTGTGAGTTGCATATGTAGCTCATCACCCAGCAACCTCTTTAAATACCATTTATATGCTATCCGATGAGGCGTTTGGTTAAAGAGAATAGAAACTTGCTGAAATTTATTCAAAGGAAAGGAGGATGTGTGTTGGGAGCCTCAGTGGCAGCCTCAGAACCTCACACTCTACAGGACAGACTTTTTTCTCTTTATTGATTTGGTCCCTGGGTTAGTGGTACCAGCGAATGACAGGCTTTGCTCTGTCTGAATGATGCTCGGATGTTCCCTTGGGCACGATCTTTGTATCATGGCGGTCAACGTTCTTGTGTGTCTGCTTTTGGGTGAATGGCTAGGGATGAGTGGTTTGTCTGCTGATAACGGATGGCTGTGATTGCTGCAAGCACTACCCAGCTCCCGGGGATCATGCATCCAAACTTGATCATGTAGCCACACGGCTGTCAGGAAGCTAGAAAGTCTAGCCGACCAGGCTGGTAATGTGGGCTGCCTTGTGCTTTTCTGCTGTGAGTGAAGGGAAGAATCTGTATTTTGGTGGACCAGAGGGAGATGGAGAATGTGGTCTTAAGACCACCGCGGAGGAGCCAGCTCGCTGAGGATTGGAGTGTGGGAGCTGCAAGCATTCCAGAGCAGCTCTCTGTCCGTTTCTTGTCGCCCACTCTGCCCCTCACAGTCTGTTTTACCGGAAGAAGACTCTTCCCTACTGTCTCCTATCTATCCTCTTCTGCTCACTGCCTTGGACCTGGCTTCAAATGCTCTCTTCCATGATGGGCTGCCTGAATCTGAACAGTGTCTTGCTATGTCTCTTGGTTGCTATCATTCAGAGAAGATCTCATTACCCTACCTCAGGTAGTCAAGAATAGCTGACCATGCCACCTTGTGGGGCGGAACCCCAAATCTGCTTACAACGGCCCAATTGCGTGAGACTCAGCAGATGGGAAACAGATATGCTTTCTGATAGATCTTCCTCCTAACTGACCTAAGCATGACACAGCACGGCAGCTATCAGTGTGGGATGTAGGTATTAGCATAGGTCAGAGATGTAAATACTCGCATAGGTTATAGGTATTGGCAAAGGCTATCCATATTAGATATAAGGATATTGATACTAGTATAACACTAGATATTAACACAGGTAGCCCAGGAGAAAGTATGCAGGGAGCTGATCAGCATTGAGCATATTGCCAAGTGAATCTCTTTGTCCCTGGTGATTTGTTTCTTAATTGTCTCTATATTTGGTCACTGTAATTCTGTACTTGAGAGGCCAATGAGGCCTGAGTGCTGACTTCATGGCTTAGTGGGTGCCCGTCACCTCTGAGCTAAGAAGTGGGACAGCTCAAGGGTGAGACCCAGCATGAGCTGCCACTGTCCTCTTGCTCCGCCTCTTCACCAGAAAGGATACAGGGGTGGTAATGGTGATTTCCAGTCTGACTCATCAGGCCTGTGAACCAGAGTGAGTGGTATAGCCTTACCAGGTCTCACCTCCTGCTTGCTGCCTTTAAGAGTCATATCCACCCCGTGAAAACTCTGGGCCGAATCCATCGTTTTCTCCAGTTTATACTGGGATAATCTGTAAACAAACTATTTAAGCCAAATCCAGTCCTGCGCTTTATTTAAAGTGACAGACGAGTAGCAATCTGTAGTTGACCATTGCAGTCCTGGGAATTTGGAGGCCTCACTTCGAATTCTGGCCCTGGGGTTGCTAAAGTGTGTGCCTCTAGACTGGTTCTTTCTGGTGTCGGTTGGTTCCAAGGTTGTGCAATGATGGGGGATAGACCACCAAAGTCTATCAAAGCAGAAGCAAGTTTTATTCAAGAAAAAAAAAAAGAAAAGAAAAGAAAAAAATTACCACGGGGCACACAAAGCTTATCAGCTCTAGCAATGGCTGCAGCCGGAGGTTGGGCTTCTGAAATTGTGGCAATGGGGCTGGTTTGTGGCCTCCTCTTATAGTAAAATCAAGCACCAAGTGTGGGTCAAAGGGCTTTTACAACCTTGAGGTCAGCTTAAAGTCAGATTGCATTTTAAGTTTTACAACTTTTGTTTATAGGACGTTAGGATGTTAACTTAGGAACTTTGCAAAAGCCTGTGACTGACTGACAGCCGCTTTTCACTGTCCCCAAAAGAACACAAGGCAGAGAGTAGAGTCACATAGAGGGACAGTTAAAAATTAAGGGACTATAATGCAGAGGGTCGCATAGAGGCAACAGTTAGGAGCTAACCTTTGTCTGCAGGACCTGCCTAGCTGGAAGGTGGGAGGCAGAAGACCATTGTTAAAAGTTTACCTCTGTACACAGTGGCTTTCAGGATGTCTGTTCTTAAGGCAGAATGTGCCTGTTAAAGGTTAACAGTGGCGGCCAGTTTAATTTTTTTTCCAAAATGTATTTGGACTTAGGATTTTATATTTCTATCTTCCTGGAACCTTCGGTGTCTAGAGTTCCTCTGGTTTCACTTGCAGGCAGTGCGGACGCTGGTGGTCACTTTGTGGAGTTGGGAGGGAGAGAGTGAGGTGATGCCCCCAAGCCTCTGACCGGAAACTGGCACATGCCCCTTTTAGAATAATGGGTATGGCCAGGATATGGGCAGAGTCAGGGGAAACGGGGGCAGGGATTGGAGGCATGGCTCTCCAGACAAGGTGTGGCTTTATGGAACCCAAATCCTCAGTCACCAAAGGATCCTGGTAAGAAAGGGAAACCTGTCTCCAAGTCTCTATGTCAGCACTGTCTTCTGGACTTGTTGACACTAGAATTGTTGCCTTCAAAAAGCCTATCTACATCTATTTACACATTATATGTGTGTATACATAAGTAATAAGTGTTTGTATACATTATCTTTATATATTCACACATATATATGTGTGTGTGCATGTATATTTATTTATATATAAAAATGTATCCTAGAAGTTGTTGCCTGTTTTTTTTTTTCTTAATGTGTTTTTGGAAAAAAACAGCAGTGCACAAACAGGGTGGAGGAAAACACCCGTCACCCAGTCCCTCCGGGTCTTACTTCTGCAGACCTTGCAACAGAAAGTCCTGGCGGCTTGTCAGGAGGGCTCATTGTCTCTAAACACTCGTTGGCATTTTCCACTTCCTTTCCCAAGACTTCTAAGGGAGAATTACCCTGTAAGGGTGGTTCACCCATGGATATTCTAGTGACAAGCCTCAGGGCACTGGAATCACGGTGATGATAAGGCAGGGGACCCAAGAGTTCACTCCATCCCCCAGCAGTGAGTCCTGGTCATTTGTTTATACCCTGATGATAGGATCATCGAAACTCATAAGACCCTGAAAGCCATCACAACTTGGTCCACGGAGTTCTAGTACTGAAAAAGATGGGGAATCGCATACCCTGAGGAAGGGAACATTGGAGAACAAGCAGACAGAAGAAACATTTGTGGCTCAAGGCCTGGGGGAGGCTCCATTCAAAGGCTTTTGCTTTCCTCTGCTTTAGATTTGAGAGTCCAGGCACTAGAGAGGTGGTTGAGTCATCAAAGTGCTTGCTAAAGGGGAAGCAGGAGAACCTAACCCAGTCTTCATCATTCACGTGAAAAGCTGGGCATAGTGATGGGCACTTGAGTCTCAGCTCTGGGGAGGTTGAGACGGGTGGATCCTTGAGGCTCACTGGCCAGTCAGCCTATCCTACTGGGCAAATCTGAGGCCAATGAGAGAGTGTTCCTCCAAAAACAACACGAATCCTTGAGGAATGACATACATACTTCTCCTCTGGCCTCCACATGTACACACAAACACACACACACACATGTACCTGCACATGCATGACCACACAGAGATTTTCCGGGTCCAAAGGGAGAATTTTTCTGAATAGAACCAGATGATTTTAATAAGCATGGCCTGGTGTCCTAGCATAGACCCAACTTTCCACTGCACAAAGGGTTAAAACCAAGAATTGCCAAGGGACCTCCTTGGTTAAGTGAGGCTCAGCCTGGCTGTGAGTATGGCTTTTCCCATGTCCTCCCATGTCCAATACTGGATGCACATCCTGGTGACAGTAGACAGATGACGTTCTCATCCCACTGAGAAGATGGGAGAAATGAGGCTCAAAGTGATGTGTCTAGGGGCAGAAGGGGCTGGATGTAACCACTCTGCCCTAAGGCCTTCCTGTATCACATTCCCCACGCTTCTCAGAGGACCTGTGACTGTCTGGTTCTTCCACCTAGCCTGAGCATCCACTGTGCTACAGATTTAGTAGCGTAAAAGGCAGCTAGCCATGCCTCCTCTACTACATGATCTGTTTCTACAGCGTGATGTCATTATCTGCATGACCTTGATGAGGATAATAACCCTGCTGAGAGGGTGGTCAATCTTCATTACTTTTGTACTAATTAGCTAAAGGCTAGTGTCGTTTAGAGAGACACTAAATTGTAGAATGCATTTTAGTTTATTACTTTCAAACAGACCTTAGCCCTCCCCCACCAAATTAGGTAAGGATGTTCCCTTCTGAATCTCATTTTGATGGCTTGTTATTAACATTAATATCACTTAATAGGTAAATGAAAATAAATCTTAATACGAGCACCCAGCTTGGACTCTCTGTTCTTGTACATCCTGCCCAATAACCAATTGAGCAGTTTCATCATCTCTTACCAGTTATCATTTTCTTGTTGGCCTTTTCCTTGCCTGTGATGTCTTCCCCATCTAAGGAGCCTTTCTGATGCAGCTGCTGTTCGGATCCGCAGAACTGCCATTCACACCTCAGTCGGTTCCCTCTCTCCTTCTCCACCACGTTCCCAGAGCCCTAGCTCAGAGAACTGATTTCCCACGTGTTGATCGCCCTGGTGGTTTACATATCCCTCAGATCCAGGTCCGCCCATCCTTCAGGGCGTCTCTCTGGGGTTCATCTCACACCATGTCTACGTTCCCTTTCTATTCCCCTAGGGTTTTGCACCATGGCTTTCAGCCTCATGTGGGTCAGGTGTTTGCTTGTTTTCTTTGTAAGACTATGAGCTTTCCGAGGGTTCCCATTCCCACAGCCTTGAACTTGTTGCCCTACCATCTGAATACTTGGTAAATGCTTATCTAGTGAATAGTGGTGTGTGTATATGTGTGTGTGTTAAAAGATGTGTGGCAAGAAAAGTTCATCATTGCATGGGCTCATGACTGTAGAGTACTGTACATCAATTTAGGGTACTTGCATTAGCCACCTAAGAATCTTGCAAATAAGCATGCATGTTTTCCAACATATGCAAGGACTGTATAAAAGGATTTCTGCATGTGAGGTCCAAGTATCTGTATTTTTAACACACTCTTTAGGTCAGTGTCTAAGGCACAGAGTCTTTCAGGACCAGGATGTACATTGAGTCTGGTCTGAAGTAGCCACATGAGTTCCAGAGTTGTGAGAGGCCAAGAGGGAGCTTGTGTGGCTCCTTCCTGGGACTCTATCCTCAAGCACGGTTGAGAGTTCTTCCTTAGTGCTCCCACTGCCAACACTGTGGACCGTGTCTGGAACGTAGAACACAATATAGAGTTTGGTACCCTCACTTAGCAAGGCTGTGAAGAGATGATTGGATTGATGTTCATTAAGTCTTCTGTGTAAACAGCATTATCTTAAGAAAATATTCATTAAAAAGCCAAGAGTCACCCAACAAACTCTTAGGGACTTTAAATATGAGAATCCCAGTTCAGAGTTCACCTAGGTTCCACATTAATTCTATGACTCTGGGGAAAGTATCTTAGTCTTTCGAGGGCTTCTGTAACTGAAGTGTGAAAAATGGCATTCCTTGGATAGGGATACGATGGTGCTGGGTTAGATACGTGATGTACTCTGGAGAGGATTTGGGCATAATGGCCACTCACTGATGCTGCCTGTGCGGATTGTTTTCTGCACCATCGGTATTCCGGTCACGCTGTGTTTATCGTGTGATTAGCATCCTCTTTTCTATGTCCATCCAAGGCATAGAGACCAGAGTTCAGAGGGACCAGAGTGTGCTCAATAAATGTGCCATTGAATGAAAAGCAGACAGCCCACATGGTGCCCAGGATGGAGTCCTACCTGGTGGAGGGCAGGCTTCTCTAGAAGCTAGGTTGTGAATATCTTGATGTTTACTGACATCTGACTAGCTGATTAGTGTAGATGGCAGAGACCCTGATTGCACCTCCTGGCCCTATCTGCAGACCTGAAGAAGGGATGGATCCTGGCTTTCATCATAGGAAGAATCTGAAGGTCCTCCTTCCCTCAGAGTAAACAAAGCCAGCACATTTCCGTCATGTGCCTCTCTGGAAAGGGCTCTCGATGGGTGGATTCAGATGGGCTTGGCATGCCCGTCGCTTGCATTATCCTGCCACAGTGCAACCCTCCAGAAATCTGTACAGACGACTAATGATGTTAAAACTACCAGGAACCCCCCTCCCCAATACCCACTCTTCCTGCCAAATGGTTGAGATTCCAGGCCAGCTGGGTGTCTGCTTATTTACATAATTAATCTAGTATGAAGTCTTTATTTGTCCCTCCTCAGCTTTCTCTTTTCCAGGATAAATAATCTCCAATTCCTCCATCCATAAGCCTCAATTTTACAACCTTTTAATCATTTTGGTAGTTCCCTCCTGGATTTTTATTCGGCCCTGTTTAAGCCTTATCTAAATTTACCAGACGTGCTACAAACTGCAATAATGAGCGACAATCCATCAGAACCTGAGACCCTCTCTTGTTTGGATCCCTGTCACCTCCTCACCATCATGTGAATTTGACATGGAGGATTCTGGACACTCTTTTTGCTAGAACTGGGGTTCTGTTAGCTGTTCACCCTGGTGCCTAAAGTATGTCTTCCAAGATCCTGAAAGCCAGTCCCCACGAAGGCAAAACCAAAGGCCACCTGAGCCCAAGAGAGAAATCTTTAGCTACTGGAGTTGGTGGCAGCACTCTGTGGATGGGGATACCAGGGCCCACTGCAGAGAAAGGTTATTGGCAATCCTTATTGTGTGGCCTTGAGGGCCTAGGCAGAAGAAGTGCTCACTAAAAGCTCTGTGAGATATTATTGGCATCAGTAAGGCCCGTAATATTATTATTTTTCTGATGTGCTATTAGAATCCATCTAGACATTTCTGTGTCCAAGCTCAGAGCTCAAAGCTCAGGAGTCCAGACTGTGCTCAACCTATGTCTTGCTGAGTGCCAGATCCTGATTCCCAGGTGTCCCAGGGGAGCTAAGGATTACCAATGACACCCTGACAGCAATAGCCTTTGTAGTCTTCTGAGGACAGGCTGCTCAGAGGTCTTATCTGACTGTCCCTAGATGGCCATTTTCTTATCCGACACCAAGTTGAGTCAAAGAACCAAGCCAGGCAGATTGCGCGACTGTCAACTAAATCTTCAGTTCTCAGTTCTCAGTGACAGCCAGCGCACAGATTAGCCACCACCAGAAAGTCCATGAGAGCCAGCTGGGACAGTTAGGACGCAGCCAAAGAAAAGAGGACATCCCTGGAGTTCTCAGATCGAGGGTTTGTTGGGCAGTATTTGGGGAGCGGACAATCAGACAAAAGTATTGGGACTGAATTGAGGCTGTGAGTTGTCCTTGGAAAAGACACAACCTGCCACGTTGTGTTTTTTGTTTTGCTTGTACTTGTCCTCTTCTGGGCCTAATCTGTCCTGCACTGGTTGGATATTTTCTCCTTCTTTTCTATGGTGTGGCTTGCTATTTCCCAGGGACCCACTTGACAGGGTGTAAACAGTGGAGTGTGTGTTTAAGGAAGGATTAGCACTATAGACATTCCGATTTGGCTACCCTGTCAACAGTTTCATGGTGAAACTTCCACTCACCGACTCTGCACCTAATTTGGTGAGGGAGATTATTGCTCAGGGCAAAAATCCAATATAATCCTTTGGGGTTTTATTTAGGCAGCCTCTCATGTTGCTCTGGTTTGGAGATCAATAAAGTAGAACCCACTCCTTGTTACACATTAATAATGAGTGAGCTGAAGCCAGAGCAGGGAAAGAGACCTCACACTTCCCACAGACAGGCTGGCTGTGTTGTAGACAGGGCAGGGTTGGTGCTGATGACTGCCAAACTGCTTGCACTCTTGTGGTCACCATTGACTTGCCCTGTGGGGTACAGAAAGAGGTGCCTTCAGCCACATGACAGAAATTCTTGCGAAGGACATGCATCTTCAGAAAAAAAAAATGTCCTGGTTAAAGAGTTTTATCATGCTGGCTGACCAAGCATTCACTGGGTGAGTTAATCATAATTTCTATGATTTATAAGAGATGATACCTTTTATCACAGGAATGAACAGAACTAAGAGCTGCCATGTTCTTAGGCTTGTTCCCCAGAGTGGTGGGATTAGAGACCATTAAGAGGCGGGGCTTAGTGGGAGGTCTTCGGGTCATTGAAGGCAGATTGTTGATGGGTAGAGTGAGTCCCTCTCTCTCTTTCACATCCCAGCCATGGAGTGAATGGTTTTCTCCATTCCACAGCTTGACCCTTATTTTGCCCTACTCTTGAGCCCTAAACACAGAGACATCTAATCAGAGATAGAAACCATCAACATTGTTCACCAAAGTAGACATCCCCCCACTAAAATTTAATGCAACTATCTTCATTGTATGGGTGAGGGATTTCATTATGAACTTTTCACACATGACCCTTTGCTAAGATCCAGCTCTCACTGTCCTCTCTTGTCTTCACAACGGTTTCTCTCCTAAGCTAACCGTCTCATGTATGAATTATGTCTCATGTATGTCTTACAGTGACAGGAAGCTGATTCATACTCTAGGGTTCTTAGTCCCCAGGGCTCCCTGAAGCTAGACCTCTGGATAATTGTGGATCAAGAAGTAGAGAGGGGCCTGTGGCTTTACATGATAACCCTAGGGCCACTGGAATGAAGTATCCCCAAATGGGTAGCTTTAAACACCAGAGCTGTAATCTCCGAGTTGTAGAAGCTCAACACTTGAAACCAAATATCAGCAAAGTTTTGCTTTTTCTCTGGTAGCTGCAAGTGAGAATGTGTTCCGTTCTTTCATCTCAACTTCTGCTGATGGTCAGTTGTCTTTGGTACTCGCTGGTCCATGGACAGTGTCACCCAGCGTCTGCCTTTATCACAAGACTTCTCTGGGTGTTGTCACCTCTCTTTCCGTATAAGAACTCTGGCCATATTGGGCTAGCGACAACCACCTACACACACCCCCAGGCTCCAGCTCCACAAATTACCCACAAATGCCACAATTCAGTTCTGAGGCTTAGGACTTTGACAGGTGTCTTTAGTAGACAGGATTTAAGCCTTAATTGATTTGGAAGCTGGCTTGGTTGGTTCAGCCTTAGGTAAGCGGGCACAGGAGAGGAATGAGGCACGGTAGTAAAGCAGAAGTCACCTTCAAGGGTGTATGGATTTTGTGGACTTCTGTAGCAAGTAACTACCCACAGACTTAGTAGTTAAAACAATATTGTATTCTCTTCTAACTCTGGAAACCTTGATCAGCTTCAATGAATGTTACATAGTACCTTTTTCTGAGCAAAACAGCCGTCCTCACGAGGGCAACAGTGAAAAGAAGCTGTTACAAGCCCAGCCATTTGTCCCTGTGACAATTGAGGCTGACTCCCTTTGGTGGATCCTGGAAGATGGCGCCAAGATAGTTCCACAGCAACTTCCACTGGCGTCCCAGCAAGCTGGTGTGTTTCCTGAGTGCTCCCTATCTGTCATTCACTGGAAATTATTTTTGGAGTGGTTTGGGGTACTTGTTGTAGAGAGCCTCTGTCAATGTGTGTGTGTGTGTGTGTGTGTGTGTGTGTGTGTGCATCTGAGTGCAGTTCCCTATGGAGACCAGAAGAGGGCAGTGAATTTCCTGAAGCTAGAGTAACAAGCAATTGTGAGTCACCTGATGAGTTCTGGGAGCCAACTCAGGTCCTCTTCAAAAACAGTTCACACTCCTAGGGGCTGACCCAGTTTTCCAGCCCTTGAGTGACAGCCTTTGAAGCAGTCCTTAATCCACGGACAGGCCGATCTTTTATTATGGATTCCCATGTCTAACACAGCTCTGCAAAACTTACCCTCACAGGGGAAAAGGACCAGAAGCAGTTTCCCAAGGGCTTTTTGTTGCACTGAAAAAATGCTAAGAATCATTTGCTAGTGTGGATCCAAAGTTGCTGAGCACTGAGACCCCAAGAAACAAGGGTCAGGCTAGGATGAGTTAACAGGTCTTAGTGTGTGTGTGTGTGTGTGTGTGTGTGTGTGTGTGTATCACTGTGAGCAGCTGTGCTCCGGTGTCTTGCAGGCATCCTCTGGAGGGTAACCTGAGGATGAAGAGGGCAGATGTATTTCCTGTGGGGAAAGGAAAGGAGGACAATACTCTGAGGTGCGATGGCCGCAGTCCATTCTTGAATGCAAAATTCGTTCATGGGGGAAGGGTTCACCGAAAGCCTGGAGCCGGCAGGTGTGCCCTGGGATAGCCTCATGGCTTGTGTTTGCCTGGTGTTTGTAGGAATTGCTTAGCTCCAGCTGTGAGAATTGTTAAACATCTTGGATACCCTGGGTGCTGAGGTCGACACTGGCAGTGAGGATGGAGTTGGAGGTTGCATGTGACAGCTGTTTGTAATTTGTGACCTTGTCCTTTCCTTGCTGGAGCTGTTTGTAGGGCTTTGTGTGGCAATATAGGAAGAGTCCAGCCATGGCATCCATATCCAGGAGTCTGCCTGGGCAGGATATTCCTAAGTTGCTGTCATTTTGGTCCAAGGCTTTCTGGAACAGTATGGAGAGACACAATGAGTGAAGATGTGAGGTTGAAAATTAAAAATTTATGCAATCTCTACAAGTAGGTGGTCCTAGGTTCCAGGTTGCTCCAGTTTCATCCCTGACTGTCTCAGGTGAATCTCCGAGGCTCAGTTGCCTCCTCTGTGAAGTTGGGTAAGCCAGCATCCTCAGTCTCCTGAGCAGTTCATGGGATGTGAGACAGAAAGCAGGGAATGGAGCCTGGTGTGTTTGAGGTGTGCACTGTTAGGCTGTCTGGATCACCGTGAACTGTTGTGAATGTAGGTGGCAAACACCGGTTCAGTGACTAACCTTGGTTACCCATCGTCAGATCCAAAGCCTGGTGCCCCCCTCTCTAGAATGTTAGTGGAACAAGCTGGTGCCAGAAGCTGAGCTCAGAAGCAGCTCCTCACCCAGCAGGTCCACCTGTGCCAGGTTGTGTGAGACTCTGCTTATCTGGCCAAGCTTATCCCTGCCTCTCGGTGATAAAACAGCCGCATCCTCAGATGCAAGGGACAACTAAAACCAATAAGACACTTCCCCAGCCTTTGATGATTCCATGGTCTCATGGAGGCTTCAGAGATATTAAAAATGACTGCATTACAGTGGGTTATGAGCTAATACCAGCACACACGACATGCCAAAGGAATGTAAGAGGAGCGTCCATTCTGCCGCAGGGCCAGGGGACAGCTGGGACAGGGATGTTTAGAAATACAGGGCAGATGGATGCCAGAAGACTCTCAGGCAGCAGTAGGAGGCACAGAAAGAGCATAGACATGTGGAAGGTCATAGGACTGGATTGATGGCCTCATGAGTAGAGCACAGGGCTAAAGTTTCTGTCTGACTTATCTAGGCTGAGATAAATGCGCCCCTTGATGGCGCAGCAGCAAAGAGATGGATAAGTCTGAAGAACGAAAAAATAAACTCTGGATGGAAGGAAAGAGGCTAGAGAACATTTGGCAGGCGGGAAGACAGGCAGATCTTTCTGGTTCTTTTAGACCGGGTAGGGTTTGGGTTTTATTTGAAATATTTAAATACTTATTCAAAATATTTTAAATAATCAAAGCCGTTAGGAAACGCGAGCAGGTGATATTCAGGTGTTAAGTTTTGGGGTGGGTCTTTTTTACCACGGTGGAGCAGAGAGGTCTCCAGGGAGCCTTCAGAAGGCAGAGGGTGTAGACTAATGAGGCTGACCTAAGCTGAGGGTGTGGAGATGGAAGATCCCATGTGCATATGGTCGGCCCGCCTCAGTTCTTCATCCACCCTCCTCCTCCTCCTCAGCCGAGTACAGCTATAGCTGGGCCATCAAGAGGCAGAGACCTAGGTCAAGGCCGGCTTCTTGGTTTAGATTAAAACACAATGAGGTTTTCACAGACTCCCAATTTTCTGAGTGTTATTTCAGCTTAGTTCAACGGGCATTTTAAGAAAAATTTTCACAGTCTTCTCAGTTTCAAGGATTGAGCATTCATCTCAAATGAGAATTATACAGTTCACTTAGCCATAAAGGTCCCAAGAGTCGTGCTTCAGGGACAACTGAATACGTACATATGGGTGTAGTCATGAGGATGCTGTCTTGGCTGGAATGGCCGTTCTTTACCATGGCACTCACACTCTCAGGCAGGATCCTCTATATGGAGCCAGCTGCTGACAGTCCTGGATCTGTGGCTGCATTCTTTTCCAACCCTGGTAGAAAGATAACTCTTCCCTAGGCAGCAATGTGCCCAGCCTGGGTCCTCAGAGCCTCTCCCACCCAGGCTCTATGCCAGGAAAACTGCTGAGATTGGCTGAGCTAGGGTCACATGACCATCTCTGCAGCTTATAGTGAAGTCATCCTTAATTTCATGAGACAAATATGGAGGGTGGAGTGATTGCTGAAAAGCAACATGGGGCCCTGGGCTAGGGAGATGCTGGGAGTGAGTAGATGGACCAGAGGGGCAGGTGTTTCTGTGGGCAACTGCCACGGCCTATAAACCCAGCTTCTCCTGGTGGGTACCTCAGTCCCAACCCTCCCGTCACACACATGCATCAGGTCCACAGAGGCATACACCAGAGCCTCTTTGGCAGAAGTCAACTCCTGATATGCACCCTGACTTAATGGCTTTTGCACCCTCAAGCTCTAACTGCTTTTTCAATTAGTATCTGGGGGTTTTCTCCATGCTTTCTCATGTTTCTGTTTTAAAAGTCAATAACTTGTCTCTGGTACCTTAACTAGAAACTAAACCTGGGTGGGTGGTCTTCTCATCTCCTCGTGCTAATGGGAAGAGCTAAAGTAAGCCCTCGGAAATAGCACTGGATCAGTCTAACCCATCATAAAGAAGTCCTTAGTGCTGTTGGAAAACGGAACAGGCCGACCCGAGGAACAGTGACATCCACTGAAGACGGGCAATTGCCTTGGGAACTACCCTCAGCTAGTAGTGAGCCACCAGCCTTAGAATGACCACCGTGCCTCCTTCAACCCAGGTATTTCTCGTGAGCCTTCTGTGTGCCCTGTGGAAGCTCATGATATTTGAAAGGCCCTGCTAAATGCGGACAAAGGCCAGCAAAGTGGCTTGAACCCTAGGCTGATGGAGATCGTGGGTCTTAGAAGCAGTCACACCTATTTCCATGCATCTTTGGCTACTTACCGGCTGTGCATCTCTGAACAAGTAATTTAATCCCCCAAGACCCAGTTTTTCTAACTGAGAATGAAACCAGAACCACCCCTTTGAAGTGTTCTAAGGATCTCTAGGATAATCTACGAAAGTCCACGAAGTCGCAAGTCTAGTCCCAGAACATGGTTCCTGCTCAACGGATGCTGCGTGTTCACATTAGGTGCCAAGACACCCTTTTGACTTCGCTTGAGACTTCTTGAAGATATAATTGTTTGCATTCCCCGTGTGGCCGATGGGTATATGCCTATGAGTGAAGTCACCCTTGGAGGCCAGAAGAGGGCAACAGATCGCCTGGAACTGGAGTTACAGATGTTTATGAGCCAACCCATGGATGCTGGGAGATGAACTTGGGTCCTCTGCAAGAACAGCAAGTGCTCTTAACCACTGAGCCATCTGTCCAGCCCTGCTCAGCACTTAAAAACAAAAAAGTCTTTTACCTATGTTTTCACTTGGGCAAATGCTATTCGCCGCCTACAGCCCACCCCCACAGTATTACATTCTTGATTTAGAAACTAATTTGACACCATCTCCATTGCAGCGAGCTCCCTGAGAAAGGCTCGTCTTTCGTGAGTACGGTGGCAGGACTCACCCATTAACTGGGTTATTTTAGGCAAGAGTGGTTTTTAACTCATTACCAAGATAATTATTGTGGATCTCTAGTTGTCGCTCCGTGAAGAGACTTAATAAGCCCTGAACATGTGTGGTGCAGTTTTTGTGGTCGAGATGGGGAAATTATGGAAACTCTCCAGTAAAGGTGAGACACTTTTGATGCACCTGAGAGAGGCTGCACTAGACAAACAGCCTTACAGCCCAAGGGCTCCCCAGCCCGGGACTGGTGCAGGATTTCACCAATTGCATGACATTTCCAGAGTGCTGGGAGATGTCAGCCGTGGCAGAGATGTTCAGAAGTAAAAGGTGGCTGTGTGCACACACATGCATATAGCAAGCTTCACACAAATGGGGAGACGGTCCTACACCTCACCTTCCGCTCTGGAAGCACCTGATGGTCAAGGACACAAGCTCCTGGGGCTTGGAGAAGGTGAGAGCAGGGCTCAGCAAGCTTTCTGGAAATGAGCTTCATTTTTGTGGCTCATCAGGTCCAGTTATGGCTGGTCAACTCTGGTGCTCGCACGGAAGCAGCTAAAGGCAATACAGAAGTCAGTAGGTATAGCTGTGTTTCAGAGGGCTTGACCCGTAGATGTGGGAAATTGAATTTTGTATAATTTTTATGGCCCGCAGGGTATTATTTTCCTTTTGTGTTTGTAATAACTGTCACCTTCTTATAAGCTATGAAAGAGCAGGAAATGGTGGAGGTTTGGCTGGTGGGTCAGCATGCCAGCCCTTGGGGTGGATACACGCTTCTGCATCTCAACCCTCTGGGTATAGTGAGATACACACTTCTGCATCTCAACCCTCTGGGTAGAGTGAGATACACACTTCTGCATCTCAACTCTCTGGGTAGAGTGAGATACACACTTCTGCATCTTGACCCTTTGGGTATAGTGTGCCTCGTCCTTTTGTGATTTAGTACATTACCCAGGATATGCTTCTTAATTCTGCCACACCCTCGCCTCCACACCTGCAGAGTAGGCAAAACAGTAATAGCTGCTGCAGGGGATAGTAGAGAGGCCATGGGGGTTGCAGAAGAAAAATGGTGAATATAAAATATTATGTGCCCTTGAAAAGCATTAGCTTTCGTGTCTTTCGTTGAAGGACCACACTGAGCAGAAGATAACATGCTTGCCTTACAGATAAAGAAACTGAGGCACAGAAATGTTAAGTCATCTGTCTGAAGCTAGAGTTAGACTAATCCCAGTTGATACAAACTGCAAAGACCCATCTTGGGTGAGTGGCACCCAGAATCACTTTAAAAATCTCACTGTGTAAGATGTATTGTGTGTTTATGGTATGTGTGTGTTTGAGCGTGTGAATATAGATGTGCCTGTACCACAGCATGCGTGTGGCCGTCTGAGGTCAACTTTAGGTGTCCATGTTTGCCTTCCACCTTGTTTGAGACAGTTTTATTTTGATGCTACATGCAGCAGGCTATATAAAAGTCCCTTGATGATTTCCTTACCTCCATCTACAGTACTGCCTCAAGAGTACTGGAATTACAGACACGTAGGTTCTGGGTACCTGAGCCCAGGTACCCAGCTCTTGTGCGACAAGCACTGTACTCATGGAACCATCTCCTTTTAATGATGTTCAAGAATCTCCCATCCATAAGACTCTGGCCCTGGATATCCGAAGCTGCCATATTGGAGATAAAGGTAGTGGAGAGGGTTGCCAGGGCCAGGAGGTGGTCATGAGGAAAGAGAGCCTCAACGAGAGGATGGCAGCAGAGCATCAGAGGCCGCAGGTTTGCATTCCTACTGTTGCTCTATCTGGTCACACTCTGGAATTTGCATGGGGTGTACTGTAAAGTTTGCCTGTTACTGGAGCTGACGCTTGAGAGATACGTACTCATCCCAGCCCCCGTCACATTTTTCTTCTTTCCTAATGCACCAAATTAAAAGATTGTCTGATCTTCATTTTCCCTAAAAAAGTAAAATTTCAACTGAAGTCACACATGTCTGCAATGCACTTAGCAGCCATGACAGCTTCTACCCAGCTTTCATTTCTCTTTGTTCCTTCTCCCCAAGAGGGTAATGGGATCTGTGATTGAGGGATACATTAGCTACTCTTAGAGCTAAGGGACCACCTTCAGCTTCGGAGGATGTTACCCAGGACATAAATGGTAGGAGTCCATCACATTTAGAACATGGCATCGTTTTCCTTTCCCTCTTGTTCCTGTCACTTAGGGAAGAAGCAGAATAGATTGTCAAGGGATTCACTTATTAGAATACAGAAAACAGCATCTGGCTGGTTTGCTCTGTTTGCACCTGTATGATCCGAGACTTTCCTCATGGAAAATAGCTCCAACCTATAAAATCTTCCCACCCAAGACGTTCTTACCCATGTTAGCTATCCAGGTCAGTAACACTGGTCAATTCTGCCAGTCTGTGTCATGAAACCTTGTGTGTGTGTGTGTGTGTGTGTACATGTGGAGACAAGGGGACAACTTTGGGTACCATCTAACTGTTTTTAAAGGCAGGATCTTTCAGAGTCTTGGAATACACCAATTAGATCAGTCTGGCTGGCCAAGGAGCCCTGGACATCCTCTTGTCTCTCCTACTCAGTGCTGGGATGAGAAGCTGGCAATACCAGGTCCTGAGTTTCTTTCTGTTTCTTTAAAGTGAGCTCTGCTGACTGAAAGGAAGGTCCTAGTGCTTATAAGGCAAATATATTGTTAGCAACCTAGTGAAGGTGAACGTGAATAAAGTAATCCCGCAATAGCTCAGAATTGAGTGTAATAAAAAGGGTCTTTATTTGGGGGAACTCACAGATCACAGTCCTCTGCATGAACAGGGAACAGGAATGGAATCCAGCATCCAGGTGTGAGAGAGGAGAGAGAAGGCAAGCAGGTGGGCGTGTACCTTTTTGGTATCCAAGGCCATACCCAACCTTGTCCTGTCTCTCAAAGGCCATTGGCTGAAGGAGGTTCCCCATCCCCTCCCCCTTTTGTCCAGACACAATATAAAACTATATACAATAAGAACATATGTTAAGTATAAAAGTTAGAATTATAAGCAGCATAAAGAAATATTAAGCAAGAAACACATGTTAAATGTTTTATTGATTATTTTATCCTAGGAGTCTAAGTATTTTACTAGAAATGGCTTGGCTAAGTCATAAGAGGAAAATAACTACAACTATCTAGTCTTCAACCCCATTGAAGACCTGAGAAGGGAAATAATATTACTTGAATAGGCAGGAAGTGCAATCAACCAGCTTCTAAACTGTGCAGTAAATGACAGAGACAACTGGCTACCTGGGCAATCACCCAAAGTCTAGTTTGCAACATTGAAGTAACTAACTTTGGCTAAAGCCTAGAGTAGCTGGACAGACCATTTTCTGAGGCAATAAAAAATTTTTAGAACCATCTTACCCTCTCTTGGCATGGTTTGACAGTTTTTTTTCTTTGTATTCTGCTCGTTCAGTCTGGACACTGTGCATTGTGTCAGTGGTCGAGGTATGGGAAGTTCCTTGCCCAAAGGCCAGTTTTGCCAAGAAGAAAACAAGCTCCAAGTGGAGTGTCTTCCGTGCACAACATTCTCTCAGAAATAGATCCATGCTGCCAGGAGCAATCGTGTCTCCTATCATAGAACCCTAAGTTACTTAAATGCCATATTTTACAGTTTTTTTTGAGGTGGTTGAAGATTACCTATCTATGCAGAATACAATATCTATGTATTGAAAGAACCTGATTAGTCTAATTATAAATATGATAAACATGGATAACTATTGACCTATAATACTTAATATCTATATAGCTTAAAGACTAAGACTTCATATTAGAATATTAAACAATCTTAAAACAACTGTGCAACAAATGAGGACAATGATTTCAAAATGTAAACAATGTACAAGTATCTTGATCAGAGGTAGAAATGTATGGTGTAATATGATAAATATATTATAAAATTGTATCAATATAAAAAATGTCTTAAACAGAGGAAGAAACATGCATGCATACAATATGACAAAATAACTTTGCATAGGTGCATAAATATTGTAAACAGAAATAGGAGCATATCCAATATAACAAATATGATTTGAATTTGTATCAATATACATGAATCTATATTTACCACGGCAATTTGTCTATAAATAATAGCTCACAAGTATTTACTCTATTATTTGCTATTAATATTAGTGTGAGTAAGCTCACATTAATCTACCTATTATCCCATTCAATTTCCCCCTTTTTCCCCAAGTGAGGTCTCTGAGCCTATAAAACTTCCACCCCAACCCCCATCCCTATACCAGCAGAGAGAGAGACTGAACAGGGCAGGTTAGAAAATCTCAAAGATACGCTTCCTCCAGCAAGGTTCCATCTCCTAAACTTCCCAAAAAGCTCCACCAACTGGGGACCATGTTCACAGACCTGAGTCTACGAAGGCCATTTCTCATTCAAATCACAATTCTCTTGTCCAACTTCACTCCATCCATTCACCTCTGCACCCCAAACACAGACAATGCATTTCCCTTGGTTTAAGGCAGAGATGTGCCACCATGGGACATTTACCAGAACCTTGCATGCTGGGGGTCGCAAACAGCTGATTCATAGTCATAGTAAAATGGAATTATGTAACTTCCAATGAATTAGGTTATATTATAAGCCAGAGTAATACACACTTCACAGGCATTTCCATCAAAATATTTCACTGCGGTCTTTGCTCTGAATGTTGTATGAGTCTGTCTCTGCATGATGACATCAAATGGGGACCGTCCCCTTTTGTCTTCTCAACCTCTCACTCACTGAACTCAGGACTTGGAATTAGTCATGAGGTATTTTTGCCACAGAGGTTGGCAGACACTGTACGTCAGGGTGTGATTTTTCATTTTCTTGAAGATTTTGATTGACGACCAGCCAATATCCTTTTCCTACAAATCTCTGCGAAGTTCGATGGTTGGTATCTCAGGCTGGGAAAGGTGTTGGATTCTTCTGCTCCAATTACTCCTCTGCAGTTAGAGAGTAAAAGCGGCATAGAGAGGCTCTGACTCAAAACTTTATTTACTGAGACAGCAGAGTCATGGGTTGCTGGAGTGTTGTCTAGATGTGTAAAATTGAAAAACGGATGGGCAAATGTTAATCACATGAGCTGGGATCTGACTCAGTAGTCAGGCGCTCAACAAGCTTATGTGAGGGCCCAGGTTCAGTCCCCATCACTTCAAAAATGCTAATGACACAATCCCAAATTAAAACTGTTCCATGTGCAGTAGATGGTTCTTTGTGTATAGTCCCTTCCTCAAAAAACAGCTGGAGTCATATTTTCCCAGTGTTCAAAACCTTATGATCCAGCAGAGATGATGCTCTATATAGCCCTGGCAAACCAAGAAGGTGACGCCACTGCTGGACTGTGATCATG
Source organism: Chionomys nivalis (assembly GCF_950005125.1). NCBI lineage: Eukaryota > Metazoa > Chordata > Mammalia > Rodentia > Cricetidae > Chionomys > Chionomys nivalis. Next base: position 11,137,187 of record NC_080106.1, on the reverse strand, counting down.
TGTGTTCCCTTAAAAGAGCCAATCCCGTGGATGGAGGGCTGCCTCAGTGGTTCAGAGCGCTTGCTGTTCTTGCCGTGGACAGGAGTTCATTTCCCAGCCCTTACCTCTGATAGCTCACAGCCACCTGGATCCCTAGCTCCAGGAGGTCTGACATCCCCTTCTGTCCCCAGTGGACACTGAACTTGTGTGTGTGTGTACTACAAACATGTAGACACATGCACATACATACCCACGGATAAATCTTTAATAAAAAGAATCATTGGTATGGGAACTGTGTTTGCTCACCAGCTATGATCTTAGATGGTCAACAAGTTTAAGAATTTGTCAAAAAAAATAATAAAATAAGTCTATAAAAGTTATCCAGTTGTACCTAGAGTTTGCAGTGTGGACTGTTAGACATTTCTCTATTGTTCATAAATTATATGTTATTTATCTCAGACATCAGAAATGTGTATAATACATTTAGATGTATGAAATAATGTACCTGGTGCTTTCTGTCAAGTGTCAGTTTATAGATATATTTGCACAGCATTGCCCACCAGTTATTTTCAACCTCTAGACATGGGACTTAATGACATGAGACCTCTCCATTCTTGCTCCCCACCCCACCCTGCAACCCTTTTGACTTAGAGCTTCAATGTGACTTCCTTAAAGGAAGATTTCCTTGACCTCTCCCGAGATCATGGTAGTTCGCTACACGATGCACACTTGCTTTATTTCTAGTTAAAGATGAACTATGTGCTGGCTTCTTATGACCCGTTATGAAAAAAGTGCCAGTGTCCCCAGGTGGGAACAGTTCATCTCCCTGTCATTGTGTTTCCTGAGCCTCATACAGTTTCTTGAAAGTATCCCCAACTCGATATAGTTGCAGCTGGGTTGAACTGTGATTCTTTCTTTTCTTTTCTTTTCTTTTCTTTTCTTTTCTTTTCTTTTCTTTTCTTTTTTTTTTTTTTTTTTTTAAGAAGAGGTCTGTATTTTTAAAGTTCTCACCTCAGTTTGACCCAGTAAAAGTTAACTGCAAATCCACCAAGTTAAGCAAACAATAGTTTCCACTCTACCACTGTGTGCTTGAATCCCAGCTTGGAGGCCCTGATAGTTGCTGGAATCAATGCCCACTTTCTCCAGGTGTAGTAATTATATTTCATATCGTTATTGACAGTCTCTTTAAAGATCAGCCAGGACAAATCTATTTCTCAAGCTGTGGTAAATGATGCCAGGCAGGAAGAAGAATGGAATAGAGCAAGGGCTGTTGGAGAGAGATTTCTCTCTCCCCACCCCAGCTGGGGAAATGAGTGGCCGGCTTGCTGGCAGCCCTTGCCAGGTGAATGCCCGGACCAGCTAAGTTTTTAATCCACCTGCTGTTGACCACAGAGATCTCACTTCTCTTTTCTAGGTGTTGGTTGAGATTCTGACAAACAGTCCACGGTTTTAGATCCACTGGGGATTTGTGTACTCACTAAGATAGGATGTCAAAGGCTGAGAAGATGACTCAGTCAGCAAAGAGCTTGCCAGACCTGCAAGAGGACCTAAGTTCAGGGCATGGACAGGCTAGTTGTAAATGGGGAACAATACATTTGTAGAGGGTAAAATCATATCACAACATTTAAAGGGTAGGCAAGGGTAGGCGCTCCTGACTCAGGCAGGTATAGGCAAACTATTCTTTTTTTTTTTTTTTTTTTTGGTTTTTCGAGACAGGGTTTCTCTGTGGTTTTGGAGCCTGTCCTGGAACTAGCTCTTGTAGACCAGGCTGGTCTCGAACTCACAGAGATCCGCCTGCCTCTGCCTCCAGAGTGCTGGGATTAAAGGCGTGCGCCACCACCGCCCGGCTTGGCAAACTATTCTTAAACTATAGTATGACCCGTGGCTTGTATCATAGAGTTCCCCTTTAATTCAGAACAGTCCATTCTGTTGCACACCACTTATGGCCGTTTCATGTTAAAATGACATGCATGTGCACATGCGGATCCATGTTCATATGGTGCATGTATGTACACAGATATGTGGAGGTCAGGGGTCAGTCTTGGATGCCGCTCATCAGGAACCATCTACTTTATTTACTGAGCACCCTGGTCTTGTCAAGTAGGCTAGGCGAGCTGGCCAGTGAGTCCCAGGGTCCCTCCTGAGTACTGGCAATCCAATCATGTACCACCGTGTTTGTTTTTTTTCCATGGGTGCCAATCCGCATGCTTGCATGGCAAGCTCTTTACCGGCTAACCTCTCTCCCAAGCCCCTGGACATATTTTAAAGGAGTTCCAAACATTATCAGTGACCTAAGATCGCTACAGAGAGGCACCTTGAGAAAGAGGCAAGAAGAATATTTCCAAGGTCTCTGTGTAAAATGTGAATCCAATGTGTGTGATCTGTAGGTGGTTGAGCTTCCCTTTAACTCTGCCTCTTTCTTTCCATGATGTGGAGACAAAATATGGTGTCACAAATATCCAGTCACAGATGCTTTAGCGACAGAGATAGATCTTGTCACAGGAGACAGGGCATGCAAGTCCCTGTCATACGGTGGCTCTGTCCCAGCAATAACTGTGCTATTCATAGACTGGCCAGGGAGACTGCAGTATTGCTAAACTTGGCATGCAATAGTGCAGTTATTTATGCCTTTCGATGCCATCAAGTCTTGCCGTGGATCTGGATTCTGTTACAGTTACCAGAGTGGTCAAATCAAGAAATTGTTTCTCATCATTTTTCTCCAATCTGACTGTGTTGCGTGTCCTGGGGGAGTGGAGCATGCAGATTTTAGAATATTTACTGCCTTGAGATGTGGTTTGACATGGTGCCCATGCGTGTCTGTGAGCTGGATGGGGTGAAATGGAAGGTGTAAATGGATTCCAATTTCATTATCCCACTGTGATCTGACGAAAGCGGAGACCACAACGTTTCCACCCGGTAAAGTACTTTATCAAATCCCCTCCTGGACTGAACAGCACTAGCTGGCTATACTGCCAAAGAAAGCTGTTTGCCCGGGGGCTGTTGGGAGGGGTGACCCTTCAGCAAGTTGCATTTTTAACTTGAGTTCCCGGCAGCCAATGAAGTCTTACAACGCAGGCTCTGCTTACAACACACTTGGCTCAGCTATTTACGTGAGATTGACAGAATGAGAAAAACCAGAGTCTGTGCTCCCCAGCCTGATTTAGAGGCCTCCCAGCTCATTTGAATTCAGCGGAGCTGGTCAGTCTGGCCCTGGGAAAACCCGCAGGAGGAAATGGAGAACCAAGGGAGTCACTTGGGAAAAACCTGAAGTGCATGGAAATGAATCCTGCTGAGTTGTGGCACTCGGGAAGCCACACTGTGGCTTTGGCACTCGGGAAGCCACACTGTGGTTTTGCTTTCTGCCTGTCTCCTGGTCTAAGAGGCTGGCAAGAATCTAGAAGCTGCTCTTTGTTTGTTCCTCCTTCTTTGATGGAGGGGTAGCCCAGGGTACCTCATTTAATCAAAAGCCAGGCCAATAGTACCAGCACTCAGGAGGCTGAGGCAGGAGGATTGCAGGTTTGAGGCCAGCCTGAATACCTTAGTGAGACCTGTCTCAAAATAAAAAGGAGGAAGTGATTTGGGTTGTATCTCAGTGGTAGAGCACTTAACTAACATACGCAAGGCTATGGGTTCAATTCCCAGTGCTGGGGAAAAAAGAAAGGAAAGGAAAAGAAAAAAGGACTAGATCGCAAAGACAAAAACCATTTATTCAGCAAAGTCCAAAGGATTTCAGAAAACTGAAAACAGACATGGCGGTGCACTGCCATGTCTACCAATTTCCCACTCCAGTAAGGACGATGACTTGCTCACCGGTAAGCCTGCAGGAACAGTGTCAGCGTTGTGACAGGCTGTCGGAAAAGTTCAGAAGACTTCCATGAACACTGCTTTCATGAGGCTAAGAATTCTGAGACGGCAGGCAGGGTTCTTTCTGCATAACATTGCTTTGGTTGTATGGGATTGTGGGGGTCTGAGTGAGAAACGTCCCTCTTAGGCTCTCCAGTTGGTGGGGCTGTTAAGGGAGATTATGGGACCCTTAGGGCTTGGGTCTTTGCTGGAGGAAGAATGTGACTGGGCGGGAGCTTTGAGGGTTTACATGCTAGCCCAACCCCCTCTCTCTCCTGTGTATGGATGAAATATGATCAGCCGGCTTCCCACTCTGCCCGCCATCTCTTTTATCTTTTTTCCACTACAATGGTTGCTATCTCTCTGAAACTAAGAGGCAAAATAAACTGTCTCTCTCTCTGGCGTTGCCTTTGGTCATGGCATTTTATCACCGCAATATAAAAATCACTGACAGAGCATCTTCTGTGTTTCCCTACGAATTGTGAACCTGGGGCATCAGGCGTGCTAGGGAAGTGCGCTGCCGCTGAGCCACCAGGCTGCTCTTCGTACTCTTTCCTGTTCTGCCGCCCAAACCCTCTTCCACTGCACCACTCCCTGCTGCGATGGCGCACAGTTCCGGGCTCTGTCTGGGTATGGACCACCGTGTGCTTGCTGCCCTCTTCTCTTCTCTTGACTTCAGACCTGCTTATCTTAGAGTATTTTCAGTCTCTTTCCGCGGGAATCTGCAGTAGGTGCTGGTCTTTCATGACCTAGGTGGTGCCTTCCACCACTGCGCCCCACCCCAGCTTGTCACCCATGGCTCTGCCTGGCATGAACCACGAAGGCATGTTGTTTGCTCTGTTCTACCTCAAGTTTCTGGCAGGTGTGGCTAGCTCAGTAATTTCTGTGTTCCTTTTGCCATGCGGTTTTCGAAAACCGTCTGATGGACCAGTTCGTTGTGGAAATGAATAAGGAAGCAGTTGTTGAAACACATCTTCTTCCCCCTCTGGAAACAGACTTGTGTCGGTCTGTGAACTGCCTAGGGTACGATTTTTAAATTAAACTCACCCTTCTTCCATTTTTCAGCACAGTCTGAATCATGCAGCACTTTATTCCTTTAAACAAGGACAATTTACTCCGAGCCTAGTGGGATTTAACTGTTATACTGGGGGGAGGGGTTGTAAACTTTCTTTCAGATGATGTAGCCTCGCGACTCATTTTGACAAGCTATCTAACTCCACGTCTAGGGACCGTCTCTGACAAGATACGGCTGATGACTGACCCATCCCAAGCAGAAACCCAGTTGAAGGGAGCTACATGTTCCTTACCAAGGGTTTCCTTATTCAAACTCGGCATTTCTAATTGCTGAATCTTGCCACGTCTTGGACATTTGCAAGTTCTCATCATAAAACATACTTTAGCTGTCTCCACAAACCGAAAGCCTGGGAGAAGACAGTGTGTCTCTCATAGGGGTAGGGAGTCCCTGACGATGGCTCATATGTCTTCTCAACAAGGACTCTCTCTCTCTCTCTGTCTCTCTGTCTCTCTGTCTCTCTCTGTCTCTGTCTCTGTCTCTCTCTCTCTCTGTTGGAAGCAGAAGGGCTAAGGAGAGGCACCAAATGTGCCCCTCATTATGGGAGATGTTTAAATCCCCGCTCTGCAGCATCTCCAGTACAAAGCGTCTATAGAAGGAAAGGAGATTGGGGCTTCTGTCAGTTCTTTCACAATATTAACAAGTTAGAAAAAAAATTGAGCTAAATTTATGCCACCGTGGTATTTACCTGTATAGCATGTTTTCAGAACAGGATATTGTTGAATCTGTTTTAACTTTCAAAGAACCTTTCTTTTCCCCCGAAAAGATACTTGAACTTTTGGTGTTGACTACACATGAAAATATGTCAAACACACAGATTCTACACCTCCTGATAGTCAAACTAATTATCCCTTAATTTGCATGTGAAAGAGAATTACCACCTAATAGACTATTTTCCTGACAAACCTTTCTTTATCTTAATGAGCAGAATGAGGGGGCCTGTAGCAAGCCGATTAAAATCCTACACGCCACTCAGTAGGTTAGTGCCTGCCCACAACACACTAGGAAGAGGCAACGGAGATGAAAATGTTCTTGTTTTAACAGAAAGCTCGGTTCACATCTGTTTAACATTTCATGAAAACACGTGTCAGCCCCTTTGACTCACTAGCTGACAGATTTCTCTGTGTAAAGATTTATTTATTTTTATTTTATGTGGATGACTGCTTTGTCTGCATGCATATAACCGTACCACGTGTGTGCCCAGTGCCCACAGAGACCAGAAAATGGGTATTAGATCCTTCTCACTGACGTTTGCAGACGGTTGTGAGCTGCCACGTGTGTGCTGGGAACTGAAGCCTGGTCCTCTACAAGAGCAGACGGCACTCTTAACCACTCTCCAGCCCAGGTGTTTTATTGCTTACGGGAAAGGTGAGCCTGTAAGCTCCATCGTGGGAATCCATCCATAACCAGTTGGTGAGATGACCCTGTAATCAGAAGACCTGGTCTTCACATCCTCATCCCTTATCTCAGCTTTAAGACCCCTCCCCCTTTCTAGACAGAGAGCAAGGTATTGGTCTAAGCAAACCTCCTTGAGCTGTATTTAAATAGTCACGACTGTATCTAGGAAAGGAATGGACAGACTGGTATATTCTTTAGCCTTTGCGTGGCAATGCTGTGTAACAGGGATACCTTCTTCACCCTAACTCAGTGGCCGAGGAGTTAGCTGATTTAGGATGGGCCCAGCTGGGTTTAGCTCCAGGTTGGGGGTTTTGTTCAGTCCAGAACTGTGTGTGTTTCCTTCTGCTGGAGACCTCTGAAAGAGGTTACAGTTTCCCCAGCAGGTCGCATGGACACACAAACTGCTGTATGGACTTTAGAGATGGGTCCCAGTGCACACCCCTCTCTGACCCCTGGCCACAGCTGGATTTGTAGTCAAGCCATCATTGCTCTGGGTACATTGTGACTAAGTTACCTGACAAAATGGTAGGCATGGGGAGTGGGAGAAACAGGGGGAGGCAATGTGTCTCATAACAACAGCATGGCTTTAAAGCTCTTTGCAGAACAGCTCTGCAAATGGGGTACCTCTCCTGTGCCTATGATTTTACAAGTAAATATTCCAGTCTCCATGAAATAAACTAAGTTCAGCATCTTGTAGCTGCCCTGGCCTGATATATGTTTGTACTTGTGTGCACACATGAGTCTCTTTTCACTTTTGCTCCTGAAATGACTCCAAGTATTGCTTTCCTTCTTTTCTATTTTAAAAACTCAAAACTTACTATGCCCATACTCTCCACAGAAATAGGCCACCGGGTCCCCAGCTGCCACTGATGCAGTTCAGACCCTTGACTGGTTTCATAATGCCCCTCAGGGTGTACCATCCTGCCTTCATCTGTCCCTGAGTTCACAGCGCTGTCCTCACAGGTGCCCCTTTGTTGGCAGGAAGGCTCCTTCCTCTGACACCTGCCCAGGGGGTGGCCAGTCTGTCAGGGTCACCTCAAGCCCTCTAGTTTTCCACTGTCCACACCTGATCCCTGGGAAGTTCTCTGTTGCTTCTTGCCTGTGGGTTTTTGGCAAGACGTCCAGTCATCCACAGAACACTTAAAACCTATGTTGGGATTAGGTGTTCATGTGTCTGTGTGCACGGGTGTATGTGTGTGTGTGTGGTGTGTGTATGTGCATGCATGTGTGTATGGGTTTCTACTGAACTGTGAAAGAAGTTGGGATGTGGTCTCAGTCATTTGTTGGATTTAGCCTGATCTCTGTGCATGTAGTATGGTGGCTGTAAGACAGGGTGGCTGGATTAAACTGGGGATATTTAAAGAAAGTGCTTTCACAAGATTAAGAGGGTCAAGGCAGGAGAATTGCTGTAAATTTAAAGTCAGCCTGGGCTATATAGTAAGTTCCAAACAACTTTGATCTACAAAATGAGGCCAATCCAGAGGGAAAGAGAAGAGGAAAGGAAGAGGAGGGAAGGATGGGGGGAATAATTAATATGGAAAAAAAGCCATAGCACAGGTAGATATGTTTGATTTCATGAATAGAGGAAGCATAAATCATTATAGGAGATGCCATTTTTGCTTTTCAGATCACAAATTGTGTGTTTCTTTAGCCTGATGAAATTAGAGCAGAGGCAATAGCTCAGTGATAGGGGTTTACCGGGTACACATAAGCACAGCTGGATGTAATCAGCACGTCATGACCCCACTTCTGTATACACACGTGTACATTCTACGCACGCGTGTGTGTGCACGCACACACACATACATGCAGACATATACAAACACAGTAAAGAGAGAGAGAGAAACAGACAGACAGACAGACATCAAACAGTAAGACAAGAATCTGGGCCACAGGCATCATTGTGGATGGGAATTTAAAAGACAACATTTAGACATTCCTATCATGCTTTTTCACAAATACTTCCGAAAACTCATGTGTGCTGGCTCAGAAATTTGATTTTAAATGATTCATCAAGCATCAAGCGAAATAAAGATGTGAAAAGAAGTTCTCATAGGTTTATTGATTGTAACATCATTTGTAATTGGGAGAATGGAAATAGCCTACCTTTCTTAGAGCCCATGATAAGTGAGATAAATCATGTTGTGGGTAGGACATTTGGCAAAGAAATGTAGTTAATAAAATAGCAGAAATTTGACTGCATATTTTCCAATGAATGAATTAGGTTATAAACCAGAGGGTTGGGGATGGAGAGATGCCTTCGTGGTTAAGAGCACATGGTGCCATCCCAGAGGGCCTAAGTATGGTTCTCAGTACCCACAATGTCAGGTGGCTCACAACTGGCTGTAACTCCAGCTCCAGGGAATCTGACTCCCTCTTCTGACTTCTGTGGGTACATATGATCATTTGCACATATCAACACACACATGCACACACACACATACATGCACACACAATAAAATAGAAATAAATCTATAAATCGGAGACATTCAGAACCTGTAGTACAATGCCAATTTTATAAAATTGAATAAACTGTTGCTATCTATAGCCTCTGGGAGCCAGGAATGTGGACTTGATGGAAATGAAGCAAAATGTTATCCATGACAGTGTCTGGTTTCACTGGACACAGGGTGGGGTGGTCTTCATTTATTTTTGTGTTTTATCTGTTTTCTAAATATGCTACAATAAGCGTGTATAACATTTAGTGAGTGAGTAGATCTAAGTGTATTTTTAACTTGCAATTATGATAGGATGACTTGTATTATTAAGTGGGGTTGCAGAAACAATAAATTATTGATTAGGCATAGAGCTCTCCATGTGAGTCTAGCTGCTATGCGTCCCAAGTATTGCTTTTTTTAGATTGGTTTCCATTTTTCTCTTGTAATTAACCAAGAACCAAAATGAATTCTCTGTGTAGAATTGTTCTTAATATACACACACAACATCTTGTTTTCTCTAATGTAATTGTACCTGAGCAAAAGTAGCTGCAACAAGGACCGTAAAGGAAGATAAAGTAGGAGTATGATTTGTAATTTCCCTTTGCATAATTGTAACTCGGCAGAACGCATGCTCCTGGCAGAAAAGTAATTTAAATGATATCACAACAAATGCCATATTTTAAAATAGAAACTATCCATCATGCACTGAGGAAGGCTGGGAGCAACCTGGAAGTCTCGAGGATATACTGAGAATTTCTCCTCTAGTCCATTAAAAATAAATTGATGGGCCTAATTCCAACACGCACTGAAGTGAAGTATGAGTGATACCATGTAATTTTTAGGGGAGCGAAATTACTAATTACACATTTATAAAAAAATACATAGGCGAGTAATCATTAAAGCTTTATTACCAAAGTGTTAAAATCTATACCATGTCAACAGAATAGTCCATTAAGCCTATATGTCTATAACCTGTGCTATTTCTCTGTGTGTGCATTTATAGGTGTACATGTATGTGCATGTATGTATATGCATGTCAAGGTCAGAGATGGACGCTGAGGGTCTTCCTCAGTTGCTCTCCAGCTCATTGTTTAGTCAGAGACTCTCACTGAACCTGACAGTCCTAGTTTGTATAGACCAGCTGGCCAGTGAATTCCAAGATTCCTCCTGTCCCTGCCCTGGGCCCAGGGTAACAGAGATTAGTGCTGCCATGTTCACCTTTTAAATTTAATTAATTTAAGTGACCTTTGGCAGCTTCGAACCCGTGCATAAGGCATTCAGATTGCCGCTCCTCCGTCTCTCATCTCCCTCCGTCCTGTCAATTCTCTGTCTGCCTTGCAAGCCCCTTCTCCAGAGTCATGACTTCTGGTTTGGTGTTGTGACCCATTTAATTTAACCAGGGCCACCTGTGTGACCACTGGGTTAGAACTGTCTATGGAGACCGGTAGGGTCAGCAGTGGGTAAACAATGGCTAATTTTACATGACTTCTGGGGAGCCAAACTCAGGCCGTTCTGCTACTACTGTGAGAATTTTGCACACTGAGCCATCTTTCCAGCCCCTGTTTTCACTTTTCTTAGCCTGATATCTTCTTTGGAAGAAAAAAAAAATTAAATCTAAAATTCAGTGCCTGATGCTTGCTGTGTGTCTTTATCTTCTGAGCAAAAACTAGTTTTGAGCCATAGTGAGTATTTTAATAACTGTGGTCTCCTGCTTACAGCATGTATTTTTGAAGGCATTCTTTGAAAAGTTTGAGAAAATTGTTCCAGTATGAATAGATTTTTCATCCAGATAAAGGACAGACACATCTTTGATTCATTTACACAAGTTGAAACACACACCCAAATGCTGGGCATTCTTTTCTTCAGCCAGCACAAACTATAGGAACGTAGAAAACCTGTTGAGTGGTATTCCTCCCTGGAAATGGTCTCATACTCCTCCCCTGAGATTCTCTCCCAGAGCTTTAGTAGAACATAATCCTCCTCTGTACTTGTTCTCAGAAGAAAAACATTTTAATTCATAAACATAGGATACTCGGGTCAAAGAAGGACCAGCTGTTTAGACGCATATCTTGATCTGTGCATAGATTTTGAAGCCCTTATATCCTTATAGTCATACATCAATGTGTCCATCTAGCTTGCATTAGTCACCTTTTAGACCTCAGAGAAACATTCCTCTTGTACGTGAGAGAAAATAATGGACAAAAGAGAATAGAAATGCGTTTTTGCAGTGTAGTTTTTCTATAGCTTGTATGTGTGTGTGTGTGTAGGGCAGAGTGTCAGAGGGTATTCTTCATGCACCGTTTGCCTAGATCTATTGAGATAAAATCTCACTGGAACATGATGCATCTTCTAGGCTTGCTGGTCAATGAGCCCCAGGGATCTGGCTGTCTCTGTCTTCTTAATGCTGGGGTTGGAAGCATGCGCCACACCCAGCTTTTCTTGTGTGGACTCTGAAAATTGGACTCAAATCGCTAGGCTTTTGTGGTAAGACTTGATGATAGAGCCATCTCCCCAGCTTTCTCCAGCAGTTTCTTAATAGGGATTAGAGAACCTTCCGTCTCAGAATGTCTTGAATCCCTTCTACCCCTTACCTGAAAGTTCTTACTTGTTCATACGGGCTCAGTTGACAAGACAACACAGCACTCCACCTGCTCTGTTTTTTTAGAGAACTCTGCTACCTCTCAAGGCAGCAGCCAACTATCCAGTTGGACCAACCCCCAAAGCAAAGCAAAAGGCCGAATGTTGTCCTAGTAATTATGGCGAACACTGAAAAATGGTGTCTGTCTGGGCTCTAATTTCTTTTCCCTTGGAGTCATTTTTCACAAGCAACACTTCTTGCTCTCCGGGGAATGAACCGCTGTGTGTACCTATCTGTGGATGGCGGTAGTTTGGTTTGGGATTAGCTTCTCTGGCTGCTAGTGATTTTTCTAAACCCGGGAGTGGATGGACTGCCCTCAGTGGTGCTGGTTGATCTCTGCAAGCATCACACCCCTCTCTTTGCAGGCATACATCTCTCGGCTGCCTTCTAGAATAGTGAGTCCTTCACTTCCTCGATCCATACAACAGGGAGAAAAATGGAAGCTCCTTTCCCTGTGACTTTTGTACAGACAGACACTAATGGCTGCCATTGAATGCTGCCTGTGTGGGAGGTGACGTGGAAAAAGCCTCCAAGTGCTTTCTGTCCTATTTTATGGATATTTATCTCCTTAAGGTGTTGAAAAGGAAACTGAGGCCCAGGTTTCCTGGGTCATTTGCCTGAGCTGCACAGGCTATAAAGCGGCAACTTGTAGGAACATCCAATTGTATTGCTTCGCTGCAGTTCAAATGTGAAAGGCCCCCCTCCACCCTGACTCACATCCCTCCACCCTGACACACGCGTTTGCATACTTGGTCCCCAGCTGGTAATGCCGTTTTGAAATGTTGTGAAACCTTTAGGAGTGGAACCTCAGCAGAGGAAGTGGATTGCTAGAGACAAGCCTTGATTTTGATAGTCCAGTCTCACTTCCTGCCGGCTTTCTGCTTCCTGACTGAAGGCACAATATGGTCAGTCACCTCGTGTTCCTATGTCCGTGTCTTCCACACTGTGATGGACTTTATCTCCTTGCATTCTAAGCCCCAAATAAACCTCTTTCCCTTTTGGGGTATTTGGCTGTGACAAAGAGAAGCCACTATGCACTCTAATTTACCCAGCAGGTAAATTTACAAGAGCACCGAGTAGTTCTAATTCTCATTGATAATGCTGGGAGTAGACAGAGCAAGGAGAAAGAAGAATTTTAAGACCAGAGATGCAGGATCTCTGATAGCAGAACGTTACAAAGGGGTAGATCTCAGATTCAAGTTCCAATTATCTTGCTTTCAAAAGTGATTGTGTGTGTGTGTGTGTTTGCGCGTGCATGTGTGTGTGTGTTTGCGCGCACACGTGTGTGTGTGTGTGTGTGTGTGTGTGTGTACACATGTATAAGCAGGGACAGTGGAGGCCAGAAGAGGGCACTGAATTCCCTGGAATTGGAGTTACAGGAAGTTGTGGGTCACCTGGCTCAGGTATTGGGATTTGAATTCATGTCCTTTGCAAGAGCAGGAAGCATCCTTAACCGCTGAATCATCTCTCCAGCCCCAGAATCTCTGACTTCAATATCTGTCTTCCACAGAGCCTTAAATTGAAAACAGAAGCTGTGATTGGTGCATAAGACAGCTCCCCTGAGAGAGCCATGGATTTCTTTTCCTTAGGATGGTCTCTATGTTCTCATTACAAATGATCATTGGTCAGATGGTGCTGGTCCACACTTTTAATCCTAGCACTCAAGAGGCAGAGGCAGGTGGATCTCTGTGAGTCCAAGGCCAGTTTGGTCTACAGAGTGAGTTCCAGGACAGTCAGGGCCACACAGTGAAACCCTGTGCTGTAATATGAGCGGCAGGGCTGCGTCCCCGGCATCCAGCCGCCCACATGGCTAGCTTATGCCCCGAAATAATTACACGGAATAAGGGCAACCTAAAATGACCCTCGTAGCCCATCTCCAGCATATCCTTTGTGCATGGACCTTTGTGTGTATAATTGCATCTTTGTAAACACGGATACATCAACAAACTGCAATGTAAGCAGCCATCCTCAGATGACAAAACTTACATCTTGCTCACTGATTCCCTTGGAGTATGAGGCTTCTAGGCTCCAATGCAGTCTTATATTTTTTTTTAACTTCCAAAAGTAATTTTGCAAGGTAAGATTGCCAAGTCAGTTAGCAACTGCTGGGCTTCTCATGCATACAGATTACCAAACTGCTTCCCCAAACTATGGCAACGTTTGATAATACCACCAAAGTATCCATTCATAGGCTTAATCACACTATTGTCAGCATTAGCTACTTTCAAGCATAACCGTCAACACAGGAGGGCAATATATATTTATACATACAACTATTAATCCATATACATGTACTTGCATGCATATGGACATGTGTGTCTACATTCTTGGGTCATTTCAAAATTGAAAGTGTCCTGGTCTGCTTTTCTGTTGCTGTGATGGTGTGGGGTTATTTCATCATGTAGGTTACAGATCATTGCTGAGGGATGTCAGGGACGGATCTCAAGCCGGGGCAGAAGCAGGGACTGTAAAGAAAGCTGCTTACTGGTTTACTTCCAAGTTCCTGTTCAGTTACCTTTTTTATACCCTCAGGCTTCCTGCATAAGGATGGTACCACCCACAGTGGGCTAAACTGTCCTACATCAGTTAACAATCAAGATAAAGTCATGCAGGTCTTTCAGCTGGGATTGTAGAAGCTGGAGGGGTCAAGGACACCACAATACAACTCACAGAACCAACTAGACTGGGCTCACAGGAACTCACAGACACCGGACTGACAACCAGTGAGTCTGCATGGGACTGACCTAGGTATTCTGCATATATGTTACAGTTGTGTAGCTTGGTGTTCATGTGGGAACAATGGGAGCTGGGGCTGTCTCTGACTCTTTTACTGACTTTTGGAACTCTATTCCTCATTCTGGGTTGTCTTGTACCGCCTTAATACAAGGCAAGGTGATTCGTTACTATAACTTGATATGCCAGGTTTTGTTGATTTTCATGGGAGGCCTACCTTTTTTCTAAATAGAAACAGGAAGAATGGATGAGGGGGTGGGCAGAGGGAAGGTGGGGAGAGACTAGGAGGAGAGGAGGGAGGGGAGACTGCTGTTGGGATGTAAAGTAAATAAATTTATTAAAGAGGAACAAAAAGAATAAGAAAGGAAGGAAGAAAGAAAGAAAAGAGAGAAGGAAAGGAGAGACAGACAGACAGACACAGAGAGAGACAGAGACAGAGAGAAAGAAAGAGAGAGAGAGAGGAAAATGTCCCCATTGACATGGCACAGGCCAATATGAGGAAGCACTTCCTCAACTGAGATTTCCTTTTCCTAAGTGTTTCAAGTAGACACACGCTATGACAAACTATGGAAGAATGGTACTCTGACATTGTTCTTTAAGATCTAGGTGCATTTGGAGAGTTTGTATCCCTGAAAGCTGAGAACGTCCCCTCATCATTGGTAGTGAGAAAAGCCTTAGGAATTCAGGATTCTTCCCAAACCAACTGCTGAGAGCAAAGACCAAAGACTTCCTTCCACTTTAAAAACTTGTGGTACTTTAGCAGAAATAGGACTTGTAAATTTTCATTTGGGAGTAAAGTTATCCTATCAAATATTATTTTTTATTTGAAATGCCAAGAGACAGACTAGATAAAAATCAGTTCATTAATCTTAAAAGATGAGTCTACTCGAGAATGTACGAATATCTGACTGTCAATAATCTACCATCAGTGTGTCTATCATCTATATATCACCAATCTGCCTATCGTCTAGTTATTATCTATCAACCATCCATCATCTGCTATCTGTCTGTATGTCTATCTATCTACCCATCTATTATCTATTTAATTCTCATGTTTCTATGTATCATCTCTCTATTCTCTACTCTTCCCCATCCACCCCACAGTTTAACTTCACATAATAGCAATATGATTAGTTTTGGGTCTGTTTGTTTGCTTGTTTGAGACATTGCCCTGGCTGTTCTGAAACTCACTATGTAAACCAGGCTGTCAGAAAACTCACACAGATTCACCTGCCTCTGCCTTCCAAGTGCTTTACTTGAAGGCATGTGCTACCATACCCAGTTAATCAATACGTATGTAATGAGTAACTGTTGTGTTTATGGCCAGCCTGTCACTTTCTTTTATATCTCTGATAGTAAAAACTGTGCCATGAAGACATTAATAATAGATGCTAGGAATATGTTGAATTGCTAAATTCACATAACCATCTATCTATCTGTCTGTCTGTCTATTGACAGGGTCTCATGTAGCCCAAGTTAGGCTTAAACTTTCTATACATATATGGATCACCTTGAACTCCTAGTCTGCCTACTCTCTCCTTTCAAGTGCTGGGATTACAGGTGTGTGGCGCCATACCCATCTATGCAGCTCTGTGGGCAGAGCCCGGAATCTGTCCATGCTAGATAAGCCTTCTTCCACTGCGCTATACCCCCAACCCAACATATAGCCTTCTTCTCTGCAAAGGACTTTCCAATCAAAAATATAATGGTTTCAGAATTGAAAATATGCTCCCTCCACACAAGGCTCTTAGCTTGCAGCACAGGCCACGTAAGCAGAATAAAATATTGTGCTGTGGAGGAGTGACCTCCCCTCAGATGACAAGTGGGGATGGATTCCGTGATGGAGCTGTGATAAATCCAAGTTCAGGGCCCACAGCATCACCTGGGGATGGACAGAAAACCATGGCCTTAGACCCCACCCTAAACCTCTTGAAAGGAGATTGGAATTTAAGGAGATTCCCAGGAGACCTGCTAGGCAGGAGCGCCCGAGGACTCCCTCGGGTACTCCTGCTTTCTCCTTATGCAGCATTCGGGTAAGGAAAGGGCTTTTTTTTTTTCCAGCTTTGTAGAGGAGTATTTGGTTTTGCGCAGAGTGATTTTCAAAGTGATGCCCCTAGATGGGCAGTATCAGGACTTCCTGGAAATCTGTAAGAAATGTGAATCCTCTGTCGGCTTTGGGGCTCACTGCATTGGAAATGCTGGAGAGCAAGCAGCTGTGGAACGGAGTCTCACTGTGATGCTACGGGTTAGAGTTTGAGAATCATTGCCTCGATGCTAACTAAACAGAGGTTGGTTGTTTAAACAGAAATCTTAGAGGACTTGAGTTCATTTGTAAATTATAGTCTCTAAAGTGTTGTTATATTTTTGAATGTCTGTATGATGTGGATATGAGAATTATGTCTACTCTGGGGATTTAGGCATACTAGCAAGGTCTGTATCCTGAAAACCATTGTGACTGCCTTTTCTGCTTGGATCTCCTCCCCAAGAATGACAGGCTGTAACTGACAATATTCTGTTTGTTCGTGTGTGTGTGTGTGTACTTATGGAGATACATTCAGAGACCATAGGTCATTGTTGATCATTGCCCTTATGGAACCAATCCACCTTCTTTTCTCAAGAACGAATCTCTATACCCACATTTCTGTAAGATTTTTAAAATGTATTGAATGTGTTTATTAGACTTATTCATTTTTTTCAAAGTGTTTTGCCTGTATGTGTGTATACTGGGAATGTGTTTGGTGTCTCCGGGGGTCAGAAGAGGGCATGAATCCCCTGGAGCTAGTGTTAAGGATGGCTGTGAACCACCATGAGGGTGCTGGGAATTGAATCCAGGTCCTCTGCAAAAGCAGCATGTGCTCTTAACCAGCGAGCCATTCTCTCAGTGGTACCTGCAGATGGTTGATTTGTCTGGGCTAGTGAACTAGCAGGCCCCAGGGCTCCTCCTGTTTCTGCCTCTTGGTGTTGAGATTATATCCTTGTGCTAGACGTCCAGCAGCTTTACAGCAGGGGTGCCGGGGTTCCAAACTCAGTTCTTCATTTGTCCACAGCAAACAGTTTACTATGTCTTTGGGTCTGCGGACTTTGCCTGTGTTTCCCAGACGCAGAGAAGTCCAGATGAAATGTCTTCTGTCTCCTGTGTCCTCTTTAACCCTGCCCCCAATACCATCTGACCCAGAAGCTGGACCATCATACGTGACTCACTGGCTTTTTAATGTCACAGCTAGGGACTCTGCCAAAGGCCCGGCTACTTTTCCACTGTGTGACGTACAACTGCTAAGAAAAGAGACTGAATCCACAAGTCTGCAGGAAATGACTCTCATTATTGTAGCCTGTCCGAGTTCCTATCCGGAAGAGGCCTTTGCAGCGCAAGGCAATGGATTTGCTAACTGGAGCGTGTTTCACGCCTTCTCTTCTGACTCCAAGGACAAGATGATGGTTCCTGCCCTTAATTGTGTGTGCAGTTTGTCAGGGAAAATGGGCCCTGAGTCATCTCTCGGCGATCAGGAGTGGAGAGGCAGTTCTGTGAATTGAACTTTGATTCTGGGTGAACAAGAACCTGGACGGCTTTGGTTTTCGTTGCTTTGTTTCCCTTGGTTTGTGACCTCAGAATGAGTCAGCGGTGTGGCACAGCTGCGAGAAGACAAATAAGGGACAGATGAAAGAGATGGCTCCAAATGGCCAGTGGGTGCACAGTGCGCAGGAGCAAGGCGCAGGGAGCCATTGTTGGGCAACAAATAAGTCACCCAGAGCACTCCCAGGAAATAGAATAATGATAGCCAATTCCTTCTCAAAAGCCAAACCACTGCAAGTCCTACATAGACTCTGGATGCCTTTGTTGGATACCACTGTCTCCTTTCTGCATCGTGCATGTCAGGCCATTCTACGTGGACTTCCTAGAGTGTGGCGTTCACCCAGCAGATAGCGCACGTCTTTATTGAGTTTAATGCATTTGAATTCTTTGTGTGTAAGCTAAGGCTCGACAAGACCATGTTATTTCAGCTCCTTTATCATTTCCTTTTCCCCTCATCCCTTCATTGCCTCATCCCTACACCAGCAGACACACAGGCAGACCTATGGAAGCTTCTGGATATTTTTTTTTCCCCAGTGACTGTAAAAATGACTGTATGGTAGCACGAGGGTTCCTTGTCCCCGGAGACATGGAACTAAAGGTAGCCAGCTTCCTATTTTGACATGGTGGGTGAGATATCCTTGGACTGGGAATCCTCAGCAGTCCCTGTCAGCCAGCTATCCATGGAAGCATTGTACTCACTGGCGGCTCTTAGTCTAAGTAGCTTCTCCTGTGTCATGGTTGTGCGGGGCGAGTAGAGCGTAATTCCCCAGGCATTAGTGTCTGGTGGGCAGTCGTAGACAGAAATCAGGAAGCAGATGGTGAGGGGACCTCTGGCCAGAAATAAGAATATCTTTCTTGCTAAGTAAACAAGCCGGGTCTTGATCTAAATGACCAGAACTTTCCTCAACGTCCAGGAAGGATGTCGGTTCTTTAATCTGTTTTTGGAAAGTCAGCCTCACAGATCTCAGCCCAAGGGTGTATTACTGCCAGACTCCATTTTTTTTTCCTTGCATTTTATTGTGTTCTGTCTGTTTCTGGGGATCTTGCTGGATTTTTCCTCTTAAGAACTCTATAGGAGAAGTTGGAACCACTTCTGGTCTGTATGTTACATGCTAATGACTCAGTGGGTAACCAAGCTGCTGCCCAGGAATTGCCTGAAGGCTGAGCTCATTTTCCCTCTCACTGTGGTGGTAAGAAGGTCTCAGGCAGAGAGGGGAGACTTTACATGACATACTTTTGTTTTCGTGATAATGAGAAGAAAGAAAAAATCTGATAGAACATTCCAGCCAAGGGGGGCTAGATAGAACGGTATGAGACGGTCTCCCTGGAGTCCACCTGGGGCTTGTTAACAATCAAGAGCTTGGCTGAAGCTGCCTCTTCTTCCCAACGCAGAGGCAAAGACTTTGATACCCATGCTTCAGTTGTAGCTGAGAGCATTGTTTAGTAAATATGTAGCGAGCACGTTCACTGCTATGACTTACAACAGGTGCCTTCAAATAGTGCGCATTTTGATATAAAAGCTCCACGCTGTAGCAGAGGTGAGGTGGAGGGGCATCAGCTGTCTTCAAGACCGTGGAACCAGCTGTCCTCTTAGTCCTGTCCCCGCCTCTTCCCACCCTCTTGCTGCGCTTCCTTCTTCCTTTCTGGCACCTGCAACCTTTAGCCCATATGGTTACATGCATGTGGTGTGTGTCAAATGCCACCATGCCAGATAACATAGGAGAGTTTACAATTAAATGTACCTTCATTTATGGGGGAACATGGCATTATGACAATATTTATAAGACACATCGGTATTTAGAGTATTAATGTTCAGTGATCATCAACTTGAAATTCCTAACATGTTTTCGAATTATGTTCTACACGTGAAGTTTAACGGAACAATGAGGTAGAAGCTGGGATCTGTGGCTTCATCTCATAGGCAGCCCTGTTTTCCTGACTCTGTGGTTCTTGTCCACCTGTTCCCTCATCCAGCTCAGCATCTCAGCCCCTTCCTCCAGCATGGATCAGAGCTCTGAGACTGGACAGGTTATGTCACGGATGGGTTCACCACAGGAGAGATTACCCAGTGCCCGGGAGGGTCTCAATCTACCCTTTGGTTTTCAATGTAGCAAATAAAAAGCACTCAGTGAGTTGAGAAACAGGGAAAGTCAAAACTCTCTGCCTGCTTTTAGAGCAAGGAACCCTACCTTTCCATCCGATATCTATTTCCCCGCCTTTCATGGCTCACTCTGGCTGGAGCTTTTAAGGTTGATCAGTAGGCAGGGTCCCTGAGTAGAGGAGAGATCTGCGCCCACCCACACCTGAGCTTGGGAAACCACTCTCGGGTCAAAATACACAGAAAGCAGTGGATGCAGCCAGGACCACTCAGCTTGGGAGCCGATTGGTCTCATCCATCTTCCAGACACATTAAAGCACCGTGAAGTAATGCCTGTCTCTTCATCGGCACAGCTCTAGGAAAAGCTCCACCGCCAAATTGCGGGAAAGCAAGATGATAACAAAAATTAACAGAACATCCCTTGGAGCTGCAGCCTGGCACGTGAATGTTATTTACCGCGTCAACTAACAAGGCAGGCTGGTGACAGTCCACACCCCCCCCTCCAGCAGATCCTCTTTCTCATTATGTAAATAGGATGGCCCGAGGTGTGAGCATGGTGAATAGAATCGTAACTACAGATGTAATAGAGCTAATAACTGATTTCTCGGGACTGCCCCCCCCACCCCCCACCCCCGTGCAAAGACATCGGCGATGAAGGATAAAAGGTAGAATCCAGAACGAAGTCTCTCCTTTTTGTTGTGGTGCCTTGTGCCCTGTGCTACATTCTTTTTCTCATTGCCCTACCTACCGTGTTCCAAGTGTCTAGAGCATTCTCTTGTCCCGTCTCGTATGTCCTAAATGGCTTCTCTTGGTGCCTGGTTTTAATAGACACTTGCACATTTTTCTGATTGGATGTTGCAAGTCTAAGATGTTTTTTTCTTTTTAATTCTGTGTTTGTGTGCGTGTGTTTGTGTTGGAATACCCTGGAGGTAGAGTTACGGGTGCTTGTGAACTGCTGGATGTGGGAGCTGGGAACTGAACATGGGCCTCCTGAAACAGCACGATCCACTCTAAATATGTATTTATTTTTTATGAATATGTATGTGTGTGCCTATGTGAATTTGTGTCCACCACATACATACAGGCACCTGGGGCAGGGCCAGAGGGCACTAAATCTCCTGGACCTGGTGATTATGTGGTTCCTGATGAGGATGCTGGGAACTGAACCCTGGTCCTCTGCAAGAGCAACAAGTGTTCTTAACACTGAACCATCTTGCCAAAGTCCCGTCTGCTAATGGGACTCCAAGGGGCTGCAAGCTCTGACTTTAATACCTCTGCCTACATTTCCCAAAGCAAGGTTAAAAAAACAAAAAGCAAAACAAGACAAACAAAACGGACTCATTGAGCACAGACCAGGAAAATCCACCAAGGCATTGAAAGAATGAGCCAGAGGCATGCTGTGGAGTTCTGAGGCGTCTAGCCATTTCTTGTGGGGGTCTGCAAGCACTGGTTTGTAGTCCTGGACTATTTCCATAGAGTGGACATCCCACAGGGTTGACTATAAGCTGTCAATGTGGCATCATTGAATGCAGAGCTGGGGATGGGGCAGGGGGATGTGTGGTTATGTGACTCAGTGCTAGAGTGCTTGCCTGGCAGGCACAAGGCCTTGGGTTTGATCCCCCGGACTACAACAGTCAAGAACAAGGTATTATATTATTTCTGCCACATAGATCTAATATCTACAGATGATGTCATGGGCACAGGGAGAAAATACAGAAATATAATTAGAGTGATGCATTTTGGGTATTTGCGGCTTTAAGGTTATTTAATTACTAGTGCCAATAATTTTATTTTTAAAATTGGTGTTTCAAGTTGGCTCATTAAATTCTTGAAACCATAATAGCATCCCTCAGGAACAGGATACATAGAATTCCCATCTCACATCCCTCCCCTCCTGTGGCTGAAACACAAGAGCCACAGACAGATAAAGAAACAACTGATATAAAGGAAGGGGCTGGCCTCTCACGTCATCCACTGTGAATGGCCTACGTTGTCATCATTCAAAATGAATATCAGACTCCATCTGAAAACGATCTCCCAAATCTTTCATCTCAAGACTGTATCCCAAATCTTTAACCCGGCCCTCTCAACATCTCTTCTCTGGTTTTTCTTTGTAGCTGGGAGGCTTTTGTTTTGTGTTGGTCATTCTTTATTCTCGGTGTCATGAGAGCCCCCACACTAAGGGGCCCATGTAGTTCTCTTGCTAGCTTATGTTGACTTATGGTTCCAAAGGGGTAGGACTGACTGTAGGGAATGCATTGTGGTAGAAGCAGGACATTGTTCCTGCACACACGAAGCAGAAATAGAAAATAGTAAGTGTCTAGATAATAAACCAGGACCCGTTCCAGCAAGGCTCCACCTCTTCCCCTTCCTCTAGCAAGGCTCCACCTCCTAAAGGTTCCATAACTTTCTCAAACAGCGCCACCAGCTGGAGACCAAGTGTGCAAACATGTGAGCCTATAGGACACATTTTATATTCAAACTAAACCATCCAACAAAACTCTCTCTTTCCCCACTCCCAGGTAGTTCTTCCTGCCAGAACATCAGCATACTGAGATAGCAGGGGCACACTTGAAGGTCAAGGCAAACTGTATCTTCCTCAGCTCTGTGACTTTGGGCAGGCTATCAGATTAGTAAACTTGACATTGACTAATGTCTCCGTGTCTTATGGAACCCCCGATCCTGTGGGTCTCTCTTAGTAGCTGTTTAGGTCACTGAGACAGGAGCCTGTGGTCAGGTGTTGGGTGCCCTGCAGTCTGTTCATCCAGGGGCTTCCCTCCTCCATCCACTTCACAGGTTGAAGTTACACAAAATCTTCCTTTTCTGAAATAGCGACGAGAAGATGTTGTGAGTCAGTTGGTTGGATACTATCTTGGGTTCCTTGACTCTCCCACTTGTCCTTAAACTAAAAGGTAAGAAATGGCCACAAGGATGGTGACAAGGGATTACAGGACGGTCCTACCCTTGGTCACATTCAAAAGACAGGATAGACGGTTCTTAGCAATGACACTGAGATAAATTACCCTTCAGAGATTTATTGGGATTGCTAAGGCATCATGAACAAGAGCCTCATCAGGATTCATGGCCACCAGGGACAACATGATGGTGTCCCAAAGAGAAAGAAGCTTCCACTCTGGAGAATAAAGCCAGTTCCTTACTCCCACGGGTTTCTTGATGTGAGGTGGTTTCATCCCATGCGACACAAAGGCACAAGATAAAAGCTATAATTCCGAGTCATCTTAGATATTGTAGGCTTGGTTTGCAGGCAATTGAGTGTGTAGCCTTGGAGGGGAGAGGATTGGGAGACAGCAAAACTGCAGCAGGCTTCTCAACTTGCAGAGAGAGGTATGGGGGGTGTGAGCTAATTTCTGGGAGACAGAGACAGACAACACAGAAAGAATGGTACGCAGAGAGAGAGATAAGATGCACACAGAGAGACAGAGAGACATACACATACATACATGCAGAGAGAGAGGAGAGGAGAGGGACAGAGGGTGAGGGAAAGAGAATACTGGACAGCCTTACTCCACCAGTGATTCACTATACGTGGATGAGCATGGAGCCATTGTCAACACTGAGCAAAGTCCATGGTGACTCCTGGGTCTCACACCAGATTTACATTTAGTGTTCAACAAGAACTTCCCATGTCCGCCTCTGCCCCAGAGTCCTTAGACATCAATGTTAGCATCCCGTGCTTCTGCTGGGTGATCCGGCTCACACAGAAACAGATCTGCATTAATAATCACAGTTGAATAAATGAATACACAATCATCGAGTGAAGGCCTGAGCGAATATCATGAGGGAGCGTTGCTGTTTGGAGTTTGTCCTGGGGCCTGAACTCTGGGCAGGAGATACCTGTGGCTCTGTCAAAGATGGCACCTGGAGCATCTCCCTATGTCCTGAGATGGAATATGTCCCTCGTGAGAGGTGACTATTCCCTAGCTCTGAGTCATATCTGGCAGAGCTCAGTTTCTGCACGAAGGGAGGCAGTGGGGTGTTTGTTCTCCGGGGCAGCTGGATCAATATCTTTAGAGCAAGACGTATTTATTTGTCTATGCAGATTTCTAAGCAGCTCTATCTCTGATTATGACACAGCTGAACGCCAAGCAGCTGCCCACGGGCCTCTGCTAGCCGGGCTTCCGATGGCGATCCCTAAAAGCCTCCTCATTTACTGTGCATCCTTTTATTCCTAATAATAAAAAAGTCCAAACCTCAACTAGTGCTTGTCACAGGGTGCACGGGAGGGTGTTTGGGGTTCATTATTGAGTTTCTGTAATTGAAATGACATTTCGGGAGAGCAATCGTGTATTTTAGTGGAAACTCAAGCCAGCAAGGGAGTTTCAAAGTTCTTCTTAATATAACCATTAAAAAACAGACTTTTTAGGAGAGGGGAGGAGAGAGGAGGGGAGAGGAGGGGAGGGAAGGGAAGAGAACGAGAAAGGGAGAAAGAGAGCATGTGGGTATGTGTGCCTGTGCACATAGACTCCTAGATGCACAGGGGTTCATACATTGACTTGGGGTACCTGATAGAGTATTTATTCTCTTTGCTGGATTTCACCAGATCACCTGGTCACAGATGCAGAGGTTGGTAGTCGGCCACAGGCTGCAGCTCTGACCCAGGTTTCTTTCCTCTCTGTCACTGGCATATGATCAGTGACTCCCACATGGGATGTGACCCCAGTTCTCACGGGGTTCACAGGCACAGAGCATTGCTAGGTTTTCTTTTCTGACATCATTCTGTGTTCTATGTATGAGAACAAAGAGGGCCACTAAAGTTGGTTGTGATGGGATTAGGTGGGGGGCACATAGGATTAATTTGGAGTCCCTAAGGAGGTGATGTCGTTCAAACATTGTGTCTTCCTATGACAGTATTTTCTCAGGTTAGTCTTTCATGATGGGAAGACTTGAAAAAAATTTCTGAAAGTTTTCAAAACTTTAAGTTTAGATTTGTCACTTCAACTATCTCGTTACTATCTTCTCATTATGGTCCGTTATTCATTTGGGCCCATTGTCCTTCCATCCATCCATCCATCTATCTATCCATCCATTCATTTGTCCATCCGTCCATTTTCTGACATATGCTGATGATTAAAATGAAGAATGTCTCTAACTTCAAGTTATGGGGGAAAAGCCCAAACAAACTAAAACAAGATGGTGCTGGATTTCCTTGTGGCAGGACTGACCCTTAGGGGCTGTTCATGTTCTGGAAGCTCACTGGTATGTAGGCATTTCCTCTGATTGTGTGTGTGTGCCTTGTTAAATATTTCACACACTCAAATGGCGTTGCGGCTGTGCCAGTGACTTGAGCACCGGGAAGGGAATGTGAGCCTCGGAGCAGAGAGAAAGGCCAGTGACCTTGGAGGTTGGATGGAAGGTTGGATGGTGTCTGTTTTACAGAGAAGACACATGGCTGGGGGTTCTATCTATCTGGAGAGAGCAGGGCTGCTTGAGTGAGAGCTGGGAGTGGAGGAGCGAATGGTCTCTTCAAGATAAGGAGCATCTGCCAGCTTACTTCCTAGTGTTTGATGAGGAGATCTGTCCGGAAAGGGTCTGGAAGAGGCGGCTTGTGAGGTGAATTGCTTCCGTTTGTTGCTGAGGCACTTGACTGAGAGCCCATTGGTTAGGTAAATGGGTGTTGTCTACAAATTAGAAATGGACAAAACGTAGGGAGTAGGGCAAAGAGGAGGTCCCTTGCTCCCAAGAAGAGGATGTGAAAATCTCGCCTCCTGGCAGGGGAGACTTTGATTCCCAAGTTTGGTCTGCTGTGATCGCACCAACGGTCTCGTTTGTTAGGCATGTGGCGGAGACCAGGTGCTGCTTTTCTCAGAGATTTGCTGTCTCTTCTAAAGTAACCTGCCGAGTCAGGTGACTGGCGGCTAGTCCAGCAGTTTCCTTAGCCTCTGTGGGCCTGAGTTTCCTCTTCTGAGAAACGGGGATGGTGTGCATTGAAACAATGCTTTTCTGTGTTTAGCACTGTGTTGGGCAGGCTGTAGAAGGGTGGCGGTATGCGGCTATCACTATGCTCAGTCTCCTCCCTCTGACAGTCTAGGACACAGGCACTCTGGAAACCCAAGTACCTGGGGGGCATTCCCTTCCCAGACCCACCTTCCCCCAAGAGAATGACCAACCTTTGAGGTTTCCTTTTTCTTGTCTGGCAAGCTCTTACTCATCCGTCAGGACCTATAAGGCATCACTGCCCCTCCTTCGCCCCACCCCCAATCCATATCATTTCACTCTCACTTCCCACAAAGCTCTCCGGGTCTAGAAGTGGTCCAGTCACAACGATCATTTCCACGTGACTTGCACAGCAATCTGCTGGGCTCAGTGGCAACGGTTCGTTTCTCCGAACACTGTTGAGGCGCCAAGCACGTTCTGGGTCTAGCCAAGACCTGGCCTTCCAAGCCAGCTCAGTGTGAACAAGCACCTCACATTCTTTCCACCCGAGTGGAAAGTCTAAGTCTTTGTCCGTTGTCTGGAGCCCCCTGAATCCTGCGCACACTGTCCTGTCGGGTACACACCGGATGATTTACAGGAAGGAGCCCACCAGCTGGGAGCTAAAGTGCTCATGATCTGCACGGGATTAAAAGTTACACAAACACTTTAAAAACATGTTCTTCCTTTGTCTCATATTTCAACAACTCCCATTTGTTTAAGTTAGTGCTTTTCCAAGTTGTGAGGTCCCGCACTTAATGGAACATATTTTTGACAGGGAGAAAAAAAGAGAATGATTCAAAGCTGTGAAATTGGAAGTGATGCCTAAAAAGGTTTTCTTTCCCCCTGACTTATGGGAACATATCTATGTCTTTGTTTTGCAATAGAAAGAAATATAAAAATATAGTAGCCTTAGATAACAAGAAATATGGCTTCTGTTTATACTGGGTTCTTTCAGGCAAAATGGACACAATGAATGTTAAGGCTAAAGGCAAAGAAAAATGGCAGTTGAAGCCCGTAAAGGATGGTAGATTCTAACAGCATCAAATGAAGGGGGAAGGGACCTGGAATCAGGGGCCAGAACAGAGGAACCTGGGCACCTTGAGGATCCTGGGCTGGCTCATTTCTCTGAGTGAACCACACTTAAACTTCAAGTATATTTCTGTCTGCCCCCCCCCAAAGGTCACATGAAGAGGATGAACATGGCGATGTCCAGAATTCTCCCATTTATTCTCAAATACTCTGGTTCACATGGCTTCCAAGAGCTCAGTGCCATTAGAATGGATTAGCTCAAAATCGTTATGTACTTTTCATAAAATGAAAATTATTTAAGCTTGTACTTTTTGGCACAAAGCACACTCATGAATTTCTAAAATATTATCTCCTAATTCACACAGTTCTCAAGCACAGAACCTAGCTGGAGCTACCACAGAGAATTAATAGAAAATATATGGGAGAAGGCGCTTTTTAATAAACCCCGGAGTCTGTAATTCTAAGGATTCAAGCCAACCTCAACTTTCCCCTTCTTGGCAATCTGAGTCTCAGCTCAGAATCTCTCTACATCTCTGTGGCCGTCTGCGTTCTGTGGGTTACACTGAAGTCCACGGGTTGTCAATGGACATCGGGGGACATGAGGGAGGCACTTTCTGGAAGCCCTGAGCCAAGACCTGGGTGCTGATAGCAAGGAGGAGCTGTGCTGGAGAAAGAGACATTCTTTCTTCACTTTGCTCCCGTGTCATACACGTCTTTCTCATCAGTAGTCTCTCAGGAACGTCCTGGGGGGTTTGACTGTTTACCCTCATCATCCAGGTCATTGCTGTGGAGTGATGGGAAAAGATTTTTTTCTTTGAGGAAAATAATTATCTCCCATATACAAGCACAGGCTTGTCTAGGTTTTCACGTACAAAGCTTGGCATCCCTGGTACAACTGTGTAAGAAAGAGGCGGCAGACCTTGACCTCCGCGGATTTCACTTAGGCAGACGGAGAGGGCTGCAGCTGTGTCTGCCTTCTCTCTCGTTGTCGAACATGCCAGGCACTGCAGAACCTTTCCACTGGCTGGCCTTAGTGCTTGGAACGCATGCACTTTGCTCCCCCAGATCCCCGTGGCCTGTCACAGCTTCGGACTGGAATCTGATGGCACGCCATTCTCATCCACAGGCATCACTCAATATCAATCAAAGATCCCCCTGGAATCCTGCCACTTGTGCTGGGCACACACTTTGTTCTTGGACACTTCCGAGCATTGCAAGCCTGATCTCACCAGGAGTTAAAGTCCCCCGTGCCACCACATCCCTAAAATAACAACCCAGCATCTGGCATGCAGAATGTCACCGATTCTCTACTCCTCCTCCTCCATCCTCTTCTTGATCTACTAGGAGCTCCCTCTCTTCCTTGTTCCCAGGAAAGAGTCTCCTCACTGGGGGACAAAGCTGGAAGAGGCAGGAAGGGAAGGCTCCTCTACGCTGATATTGGACACGCCTCCTTTATCACGGAAGCTGCACCCTTTATTCCAAAGACACATTCAAGTGCGTCACCTCCTGCCTGGTGCCTGAGTATGTGCTCTGCAAATGTGCGCCGAATAGTGAGTGAGCATGGGAGTCATCTGGAGTCAATTCTGTTCACTGGACTATGTCCTCTGGTCCTGATGCTGGGCCACGTGCAGTCTCACGTCATTCATTCATTCCTTCCTTCACAGAGGCCCTCGTATGGCTTATGGACGGTTTATGGATGCAGCTGAAGGATGCATTCCTTCTTATTTTATTTTATTTTATTGTGGAGGCAGGGTCCCCTGTAATCCAGGCTGGTTTTGAACTCTCTGTACAGCCAAGGATGGCCTTGGAGTTCTGATCCTCCTGTCTCTACCTCCTGTGTGTTGAGATTACAGGTGTACACCACAATGCCTAGCTTATTTCTTCCTCTTTCTAAAGAGATGCGCCTTGGGGTCTTTTGAATGACTCTGAATGTCAGAATTCTGTCAGTTGAACCCCCACGGAGACTCCTATTAAAGACAAGAAACCCCTGGGGGAACCACAGGGTCCCCTCAGAAGGATCCTGCTATTACTTATGCATCTAGTCAGAAGCCTCCTCATCTTTTGCTCAATCCAAGGGGTTTCCATTGAGTGCCCAGCATTAAACATCTCAAATGGAGCTCGTGCCCTGCTCCTTTTATTTTAACTGTCAAAAATCATAGTCCATATTGTTTCTGACTGAATGCTTGCCAATGGCTCCCGCCGACAGCCCCTTTCTCCCAGCCTAGGTGGGCTCTGATGATGTCAGCACCAACAGAGACCTATATTGTGAGCTGGTATTTATTATTAGGAAATCGGGTGGCATAGAGAAGAATAATTGCCTTTGTAAGAGTATAATTTTAATACAGTGAGCTTCTCCCGGGAAAGGCATTCTTGGGGAGGTCTAATTGCTAATTCTTGGTGTTAAACATACCTCTGAGGAGTATTTCACGGTCCAGCTCTCTGACTGCCATTTTTTTCTGTGTGCCAGGGGAAGGAGAGAGATAGAAATAAAATTGCACCTAGCTTTTCCACAGGCCCAAGCCTGTGCATTCCCCAACATTGGTTTTTCCTCATAACGTCTTGAGAATTGTTTAAAATTGTCCCTATTATACAAGAGGAGAGATTTCCACAGATGCAAATGAACTTCTTATGAAGTCACCTGTTATCGAAGATCTTGGATCAGACACCAGACTGTGATGTTTGCGTCCGAGCTTCATATTGAACATACAGACTTTGGCAGCTCCCCTTAAGCTAGCGTTACAGGCGGTGGGGAGCTGCCCACCTTGGGGGCTGGGAACTGAACTCAGATCTTTTGCGAGAGCAGTAAACATTCAACTGCTGCACCGTCTCTCCAGCCGCAGCTTCTCCCAAGTTGTTTTTATCGGGTATTTTGCCACAGCCCAGATAAAAGCAACACAGTCCATCCATGTCCAATAGAGTTCTAAAAGCACAACATTTTACGTTTCACAACCAGGGCAAGTTAGCTTTAGCAGAGTGCATTACGTATCTACCAGCTAGACTCAACCAGCAATGCCCAGCCCTTCCTGCCTCATCATGTCTCTGTCCACCCATTAATTTAGCTGATCTTAGCATGATCCATTTTGAATGTCAAGCCTCTGTATATTTCCTCTAAGTATCCCCTCATGCATATTCGGTAGATATGAATATCCAATATTGAGATATTTTCCTTTTCTTATATGAGCTTTTGACACAATGAGATACATAAATCTTAACCAAATTCTCTAAGTGCACACACACACACATACACATTGAGCCCAGGCACCTATTGAGATGTGTGGGTCTCTCATGTCAGAAAGATCTTTCAGAGTTTATCTCAGTTTATTTCCACCCTTTAGTCCCCAAAATAACCCCCCAGCCAAGAGAACTTTGCTTTAGAGTTTGGTAGCCAAACTGTTGCCGTGTGGTACAGGTCTTTCATGGAGAAATTTGGTCACTCTGTGATACGTATAGTTTCACCCATATTGTAGAACCAGCATTCTTTCTGAGTTGGTGGAAACCATTGCTGTGTTTGAGTCGTACTTCTGTCTGGACTTGTTAGGATGGCAGACTGCCTGCATTAGAGCCCGATGTGCTCACCATGTCTGGCATTTACTTCCTGAGATCAGGGCATCTATTTCCTACTTTCTAACTCTTCTCTCATCTCCACCTACTCTTTATATCCTGCCCTTCCTCCAGGGGTCAGCTAGTGTGGACCCTCTTGGCTTTGCTACATTCTCTCTGCTTTGGGAGCTAAGCTGACTTCTATCCACTGGGTTTTTGTTGGTGGTGTTTGATTCTTCAGTGAAGTCTGAGGGAGAAAGAGCATGCGGGTGGGGGGAGGGGGGCTGGTGCTGAACCAGTCAAGAGTGGAGAAAGTGAGAAAGGTTGAGGCTGGTGGTCCAGGAGAGCCACGACATCCAGGAGAAGGGAACTGTGGCCAGCAGTCACTCCTGCATGTCAGTAGTCGAAATGCAAAGCAAACAGTTAGTATCCCTCATGGCTGAGGGGAATGCAACACTCTCACCCAGCATATGTTTCTTTTTCTAGACTGAGTGACAAGTCAGTGCCTCCCCATCGACAGGGACAGCATTTCATAAAGTGTTTGTTTACCCAGTTCCTTCCTGTGATCCACAGGCAGGAGGCGCCGATAGATATTGCTAATTGCCAACAGTGACGCTCACCTGGGCCATCATTGCAGCAATTAGTTTTATCGATATTTTGAGACCCGGACTTATTGTGTATTTGACTGAATTGATCATTTCTGCCTTGGCAACAGGTCTGCCTGACAACGTGGCTGCCCCAGGAATGGGAAATGTATTACATGTTCTTTCCATTCACAGTGTGACACCATCCACTGAAGTTCACGGTGGGAGGTGCCTCTTGGGTCTGCACAAAGATGTGGTGGTTTGGATGCCCGTGCCTGTTTGTTTTTATGACCCACTAAGCCTGGTGGGTGCCACCTGTGCACACAGTGGCGAGAGGTCACCCACCACACTAGAGCACGGGTAACACCATGCCATGCCCTGAAGATAAAAGAGCTTCTGCTTACCCAGCAGTCATCAGCTCCTTTTAACTCCTCAGGTAGAGGTGGGGCAGCAGGCACCTGTCCCCATCCACAAAGGAATCTTGACTGGCTTGTCTTGTACAGGTCTTGTGCAGGCAGCCATACCTGCTGCCCGTGAGTTCCTAAGTGCAGTAGCCAGGCCATGTCCAGAAGACAGCACTTCACAGTAACCTTCCCTGTACTCTGGCTCTTATATTTGCTTCCACTGCCTCTGCTTTGATGTTCCCTGAGCCATGTGTGTGTGTGAGTGTGTGTATGTATATGTGTGCATGTATGTGTATATGTATGTGTGCGTCTGTATGTATGTGTATGTGCATATGTATATGTGTGTATGTATATGTGTGCATGTATGTGTATATGTATGTATGTGTGTGTATGTATGTGTATACGTGTGTGTGCACATGTGTATGTGTATATATGTGTGTATGTGTGTATATGTATGTGTGTGGCTATGTATGTATTATGTGTGTATATATGTGCGTGTATGTGTATGTGTGTGTATGGTGGAGGAGAGATAAAGGTGTCTCATTCTGAGGGCTGAGCACCCAGCTGTCACTTGTCCTTAGCACTATAACAGTCACTAGTCTCTGTACTAACCACTACGCTGCAAAGAGAAGCGTCTCTGACCAAGTTTGAGATAGTGCTAATTAATGAGTATATGCATAAGTGTTTAGAAGGCATTTGACAACATGTTGTTCGGTATTGATGCCTATCTCGTTCCTGTTTGCCTCTTTAAACTCCGTGGTGAAAGGAGGGCTGTCCATGAGACCTCTAGCCTAACGCTGCTTGTGGTCAACAAGATGTTAATTGAAGATGGAGAATATAAATGGTCACAGGGCATGTGTGGGTATATATGTTCACGTGTGGACATGTTCGGGAGGTGTGCATGCAGCTCTGTGTCTGTGGTTAGAACACAGCCTCAGGTGTTATCATCGGGAACCTTTCCGTTTTTGTTTGAGACAGGGTCTCTTCTTAGTTTGAAATGTCGACCAGAAGACTAGATTTACTGGCCTTTCAGCTCCGGGTCCCCAGCTGTGGAAAACTTCCATCACTGATGTCATAAGGGTCCAGCATCATACCTAGCTTCTTTGTGGGTGGGTTCTTGGACTTGCAAGGCAAGCCTTTACTGACCATGTCATCTCCTCATGCACTCTGACCTCTTACTGTTTCCTACCTCCCCAAGCCTGCAAGAGTTCTCATTGCGACAGAGTCAATGGATATCAGCACCAAGGATATCAACCACTCCTTTCACACCTTCAGAATTTTGCATCTCACAATTCAAGGGGGGAGCTTGAGTACTCCCTGTTTTCTCCTAAGGGCTGGGCACACATGTTGAAGAGCGATCCCTGTAACGACATCTTGCAAGACAGCCAGTAAAATCGAAATCGAGCATCGGCCTCTGAAACAGCATTAGCAGGAATCTATTCCGGCTAGGTGTAAGCTTTTATAGGGTCACCATGTTGCCTTCGACGTGTCTGACCATTTTACAGCATTTAGATTGAAACAGGCCCATCATGTCACAGGCAAATGGCTTTATCATATTTAATTAACCCAACACCATGTAATAATCTCCTTGGTAATTATCCCTCACCATGCGCTGAAAGCACACTGCAACAAATACACCATCAAAGTTGTAGCTATACTTAAACTGATTTGATGCCGCGCAGAAGAGAATATTGACAAGTTGCCTCGCAATGCTAATTATGTCGGGGAAATGTAAACGGCTTCATCAGGAAAAGAAAGAACCAGATGGCAGGTCTGTAGATACTGTATGTTCACGCGTTAGATGTTAAAAGGCATCCTGCCCTCTGTGCGAGGGAAAGAGGAGGAAGAGGAGGATATCTACTCCTTTCTTGATGCCAAACAGTACCTCCCACTGCAGACTCAGGGAGGTGACAGTGTTATAACCTACCCTTACCGCCCCCTTGCTCCCCTTGCCCCTCGGTTCTCTTCCTGCCCCTGAGTGTACATGCATTTGTGTACCTTATATAAACAGACATGTAGCTTCATGCGTGAGGGAGCTCACACAGTATTTTTCTCTCTTTATTCCCTGAATTACCCTTTTGGTTCCCATCCCCCTCTGTTTAGACCTCTTCCTCCTACACAGGTCCTCTTTTCCTTGTATATTGTGCATATGTTCTATTTTATTTCTGTGCCTGTATCTGTTTATGTATATGCAGTATGCATATGGGTTCTCATGGCGGCCGGAACAGTGGGTTGAGCCTACGAGTGCAGCAGTGGTGAGCTGGGGTCTGAACCCAGATCCTCTGCAAGAAAGAGTAGCAATCTCTCTTAGCCAGTGACTCAACCCCTGAACTTATATATTAATTCTTGATGCTTCAAGTGTGAGAAATCATGTGATCTTTGTCATCAGATACACATTCAATGGTAATGACCATTGAAATCTACACCTTACTGCCACCCTGCATATGAGTGGCTATTTCTCAGTGTGAGTGTGATGTGTTTGTTTGTTTGACGATATCAGGTGACAGAAGAAGAAGGGGGACATTTCCTGTGGTGCCCTAGTCATTCGTTCACATTTACCAATGAAGGGTTGCTTGCAGGAAGGCGTACTAGTTGGTGCATCAGTGGGTCTTCATTGAGTCACCTTGTCATCAGCAAGAGCACAGTTTCCAGGACACGCTGCAATTAGAGAGCAAAATTCAGCTGGAGACCGTGAACTAAAGCCCAAGGAATATAACAGCCACGGTTAGGAAAGAAATTTGATTTCCAAGATGGGTGTTGGCAAGCCCTCGAATGCATGGTGTAAACAGCAAGGAAGACTGAATTGGATTCCAATAAGCTGAGTGCTGAATCCCCTTGCTTCGGAATTGCACACCTCAGTGCCCAGCTGCTGTCCCCAGCTAATTTTGCTGGTGCTGAAATGCCAGCTGAAGCATCGCTGTGGCTTGGACAGTTGTCACATGAGGCAGACTGTTGTGAGGTTGAACATCGCCCTCCCTTGACACGGCTGTGACTTTAGCCTTCCTTAGAAAACAGTCAAAGAGGAGAGTTTGAGGAGTAGAGGTCTTTGTTTTCCTCTTGTGTCTATGCATGTGTGTGTGTATGTGTATGTGGTGTGTGCTAGAGTGTACACACTTGTGGGTTTACTCACATCTGCATGGTTGTACACGTATGTGAAGGTACAGGTTTATATGGGTGAATTTCAACATGTGTATTCATACATATGGAGGTCAGGGACAACCTTGTGTGTTACTCCTCTCCCTGTTTTTATTTGAGACAGTGTCTTTCATTGGTCTAGACATTTTCAAGTAGGCCAGAACTGGCTCACCAATGAGCCTTAGGGATCTGCCTATATCTTTACCACACACAGCCTTTTTTTTTTTCCTATGGGATCTGTGTTTAAACTTGGTCTTCATGCTTGCAAGGCAAGGTCTTTATCAACTGAGCTATCTTCCTAGATCCTCATTTCAGGGTGTGTGCCAGTGTGTATGTGCAAGTGCATGTGTGTATACATGCACACATTGCATTGTTGTAATTCAACTGAGTAATCAAAATGGTTTTTATTATCAAAGTGGTTCCACTCACTTCATTAAAAATTGGAACATAAGAAAGGAAAAGAGAGGATGTAGTGGTTTGAATAAGAATGACTCCCCTCCATAGACTCATATATTTGAAAGATTAGTCACCAGAGAGTGGAACTCTTTGAAATGATTAGAAGGATTAGGCCTTGTTGGAGGAAGCCTGTCACTGACAAGCCCAGTCTCTCCTCTCTCTCTCTCTCTCTCTCTCTCTCTCTCTCTCTCTCTCTCTCTCTCTCTCTCCCCTCTGTTGATCTCTGAATCAGATGTAGCTCTCTCTATCTGTTACTTCTCCAGTTCCCTGTGTCCTGCCATGCTCCCCACCATGATGATAATGGGCTAAACCTCTGAAATTGTAAGAAAACCCCAAACTAAATGCTTTTTAAGAGTTACCTTGGCCACGGTGTCACTTCATAGCAATATAGAAGTGACTAAGACAGGGATGGAGTAGGTGGCTCAATGGTTAAGAGCACTGGCTGCTCTTCAGAGAACCTAGGCTCAATTCCAAGCACCCACGTGGCAGCTCATAACTTGGTTTGTATCTTCATTCCCAAGGTACCCAACACCCTCTTCTGTGCTCCCTGGGCACCATACAAGTTCATGGTGCACATACTTGCATGGAGACAAAACATATACAAAAGTATATTTTTTTTAAATGGAAAGAAAGAAAATCTCTCAAGGTTTCCAGGCCAAGAATGTTCCTTCTGAAAACATTCCCTCAGCCACTCTGAGTCTTCCTCATGCATCCATCTTTGAGCTGTTGATTTAGTTTTTATATTGTTTGATAAGCCACCCAATGCATATTCTTGATCCTGCTTAAAAATCATCATGCGATAGCTTATGTAATTCTATATGCAATAACTATGCATTGTGCTGTTTTTGCCATTCCAGAGACAGCTGTCATTTCATAAATTTCACATAGTCACTTCTCAATTATTGTATTACATCTCTCCTCCTTGATATGCTGTATTTTAGTTAAATGCTTCCTTATTGTGGCACATTTATTTTCAATGTTTCTGGGATTTTTTTCATTGTATATTTAAAGAAGATTAAGTTATGATTTTAGTCAAAGATTTGTTCATAAGCATTCTCGTGTTGTTTTATAATTTATTATGGACATTTTAACTGCCACAGACCTTCCCAACAGAAGTTAATCCCCAAAAGACTTACCTATTGCTGTGTGTCTTCCCATGAAGATGGCCCTGGGAAGAGAATTTGTGTGTCTTGCCTTCTTAGCAGAGTTTCTAAGAAACACAGTGGAGAAGCAGATAAGTCTGGGAAGGGAGGTGACTGACAATAGCTTGGTGTCAAGCAAGTCCAATATTATTTTGGCTTTCTTCTCCTTGGGGACTAACTAAAGATGTTAAGTTCATACTTTAGCAATGAGTCCATCAGAAATAAGGGGTCGTGAGTACTCATACCTTTGAACTTACCAGTTTTGGGATCAGAGTTGTTGGGATAGAGGGATAAACTCCCAAACTCCTAAACTACAAACGAAGCCAAGCTAGGCAGCCTGAATGCAGTGTTTGTTTGTAAAAGAGATACGGGTGCTCTTGGTGTGTTTGGGTTGTAATGGTTGTAGGAACTGGATGGTAAGTAGAAATTTTGCGAGCTAGATGGAGTGATATGGGTATCTTGAAAAAAAAAACATTGTGGGAAGTACTTACACCAGGGGGAAATTGACCAGTGTTCTAAACGAGGACTTCCTCCTCGCACTAAACAGGAATGATTGTTAAATATTTACTAGCCTACTATTGCAGGTGCTGGCTTCCAGGAACAAAAGCACACTGGGAGTCTGTGTTCAGCAAAATGTCAGAGACATTCAGAGAGATGGGATGCAGGTGGAGCTGTATTTGCTGGCCCTCTCATCTATAATGCCGGTGCAGGAGCGTGAAGTCCACACTTGGCCATCTGCACAGGCAGGACGAGGATGTCAAAGAGAAGGAAAGCGGTGAACAGAGCACCTGCTGGATCCCAGGTCAGGGTCTTTGAACTTGAGCCATCTGGATATGAGCAGTGCTCAGCGGACAAACCTACAGACAACTGAGGTGCTAGCACGAGCAGGGTATTGAGTATATGCAGTTATTGGGGGTGCAGCTGTGGCTCACTTTCCTAGGAATCCTATGAGTGGGGTGTCTTTTTTTTTTTTTTTTTTTGGTTTGGTTTTTCGAGACAGGGTTTCTCTGTGGTTTTGGACCCTGTCCTGGAACTAGCTCTTGTAGCTCTCTTGAACTCACAGAGATCCTCCTGCCTCTGCCTCCCAAGTGCTGGGATTAAAGGCGTGCGCCACCACCGCCCAGCTTGAGTGGGGTGTCTTTATCATCACCATTGGGATGGTTTTTCTCTAATTGCTAACTTGGTACAACCTAGATAACCTGGAAAGAGGGTCTTGGTAAGGGATTGACTGTTGGGTTGGCCTGTGAGCATGTCTGTAGGGAATTGTCTTAATTAAGCTGACTGATAAGAAAAGACTGAGAATAGTCTGAGTGGCATCGGTCCCTAGTCAGGAGATTCTGAACCGTGGCAGAGTGGAAAAAGAGCAGAGGGAAGTGAGCATGCATTCATCCACATCTCTCTGCCGTTGACAGTGTGACGTGATATGTCTACTTTCAGATTATTGCCTTGACTTTCTCACAATAACTGACAATAAATTGGATTGTAAGCTGAAATGAACATCTTCCTTCCCCAAGTTGCTTTTTGTTGGGTATTTTTTTTTTCACAATGGCGGAAATGAAGCTAGAACAACCACCATCTCCATCATCCCTGATTCACAGTTGATAAAGTTAAGACTTGGGTAGGGAAACTGGTCCAACCTCATAGAGAGTTGATCCTTGAATTCATTAATTCCAACTCCAAAGGCCAAGAACTTAATAAGTATGTCAACACACTTCCCTGAGTCCACTTTCACAGAGTAGCCATGCAGGTGGCGGTTGAGAAGAGTCAGGTGTACCCCAATCTTACATTATCCTGGATTGCTCCAGATAATTTGCAGAAAATGGTACAGATGGGGCATCCGAACCCAGGATTTGTGGTTTGGTGGGAAGCACTGTTACTTACGTCGCATTGAGTGATGGAACTCTGAGCAAACCATTTTCATCTCCCAGAGTCAGCTCAGGTTTGGACCAAGGAAAAAGGCAGAGGTCGAGAGGGCTGGATGGGTGAAGCCAGCAGAAATGCTTGCAGGCACGTTATGATGCTTTGTGGTTCTAGAGGTGAATTCTTTCTTTCTCCTTGTGGTCTTTCTGGGTCACAAGAGCTTCACTTCATGCAAGTTCCCCTTTTGTCTCTCTGCTTTGCCCACTTTGGC
This sequence comes from Chionomys nivalis, assembly GCF_950005125.1. Lineage (NCBI taxonomy): Eukaryota > Metazoa > Chordata > Mammalia > Rodentia > Cricetidae > Chionomys > Chionomys nivalis. The sequence continues at coordinate 11,099,062 of NC_080106.1, read as the reverse complement.
TATCAGCACGATGGACAAAAGGTCATGAAGGCTGTCACACTGGCTACAGAAGACACTGCTATTGTTAGTCCTATAAAGGAAGTGTTGATAATGGAGGGTCAGTGTCCATGACATCATAGAAGTACACCAAGAAATCCATTTTGAATACTAGGGGGTTCCAGTTATGTATTTTAAGGCAAATCATGGTCTAGGGGTGCTTTCAGAAGTCATGCACCCCCCAAAATCTCTAGGTTTCTCTTTAGATATGTAGATTCATAGGCGTGTATGGCCTCTACCTCCATGAAGAACATTGGGACCCCTTATTCAGTGGTTTCATTTGCCCAGGGTCAATTCTGGTTTCTGCTTGTTCTGTCTGCAATCTCCTACTCTGCTTAACTTATAAAGGAGACTTTATTACAGGTAGATGTGTGTAGAAAATGCTTCCCATGTAGTGTTCAGTACTATCTACATTTGGGGTCGTCTGTTGTACATCTGCAGTCCCTAGAGCTCAGACTGACTTACGTCATTCAGCTGAGGCAAACAGCGCAACCTTTGCTTATTGTGTAGTTTCTCTTCTGGTTGTTATGGCAAAATGCCCCACCAAAACTCCTGAGGGAAGGAAAAGTTTATTGTAATTCATAGTCTGAAGGCACGGCCATCAGAGTGGAGAAATCAAGGCAGCAGGGCCCCGAGGCAACTGATCACACTGTGTTCACAGTCAGGAAGCAGAGAGAGATGAACGCCAGCGCTCAGCTCACTGTCTCCTTTTTATCCAGCCCAGGACCCCAGCTCACGGTACAGGGCTATCTATGGTTGAGGTGGGTCTCCCCCAATCTAATTATCTACATACCCCTCACATCTGTGCCCAGAGGCTTTCTCTTAGGTGATCCCAGAGCCTGCCAGGTTAGTAATCAGTGTTAACCACCACCTTTAGGTTGCAGCCATTACATTCTGCCTTCTTAATTCATCTAGGGATATTGCTTCTGTTTGTACACAGTGACTCATCCATGCTGTTTTCCTAAAATACTCTTTTGTCGACTGTCTAATGATCTGCCAATGGAGAGCCTCTATGTGGGGAGTGGTCCAGCGTCGGGTTCTGGCGGCACATAGTTCTTCTTTTAGCCACCACCAGGGGTAAATTGCTGGCATTTGTAGAACCTTTAGTAAGAGGAGTGGTGTATTCAAACCTGAGCTCATTTCATCTGTGAGGAACAGCCTGTGAAAGAGACACTTTGTTATCCCCCTTCCCAGGCAAGATTAAACAACAGCTTAGGATCTCTTACTGACAAATGAATAAGGGAGAAAGAGGGGCAGCCCAGGCAGCCTGTTTCTAGGCTAGCGATCTTAAGTACCTGCATTGCGGTCTTCCATCCCTCCAAGACACTCCAGCATAGGGCTGGGCACACAGTTGACTCTTCAAATCTTAACAAACAGGTGCGTATGGAAGGACAGGTCCTTGAGCCTGTGGCTGACCTTCACTCTCATTTGGATGAGAACAGCTAGCTCCATTTTTACATGTGTGTGCATAGTTAAAAGGAATAGAAGAAAGGACATGGAGTATACCATATTCTTTCTGCAGTTGACCCCTGTGTGCACGCTGCCCACGATGCAGTTGGGGTGCATGTAGTGGAAGCCCTAGGTTGGTCTTAAGGACCAGCCTTGCTTAGTGTGACTTTCCTAGTCTTTGGCTCCTCCTGTAGCAAACAGGCTCCACAAAGGGACCAGCTGGACCCACTGGCAGCCACTGTACTGTGCAGACAGCCTGCAAACGAGCCTTCTTTTCAAATTAGAATCTCCGTGCTGTCACCAGGGTGTTTGTGGAGCACTGGTTCTAACTGAATGAGGACGTTAAACCCTGGTCCTGTCTGCTTCTGTTTTCATTGCGCTTAGATGGGCTGGTGATGGGATTGGGTTTCTTTCCAAATTGAACACCTGGTACTTTGTGGGGTAATCAGACGCTGTTGGGTAACTGCTGCACTTAAGGCTAGACTGCTTTGCAGTGTCTTTGCTCCTTTTGTCTCCTAGTAGAGAGGAGGTAAGAGGTCCCAGTCTAAATAGGACCGAGGACAGCACTCGGCACACCATACACAGCACCAGAGTTGAGGCGATCCCGGAGTTCATGGCTAGCTCCTGCGGTGTATCAGACACCAAATTTCATGACATCCTGCTTACCTTTTCAAGAAAGCAGGGGAGATGGGGACTTGTATACCTACTTTACAAGTAAGATAACTTTGAATTTAGGAGATGAGACCATGTGTGGGCCTGAATGCATTATAGAAAGTGCAAGTCACACAAGGACTCAGAATTTAGAGTTGGCATGGCCATGGGACTTTAATACTTTACAATTTTGCATCATACCCTCTAGAAACGGCCCTCACAGAGTTGCGCATCTCAAACTGCCATGAATGGACTTGATTAGAATTACCCAGTAGATACAAGAAGTCTTCTTTCTCATTACTGCAAATTCTGTACTATGATATATGTTTGTTTGTATCAGCTATCTATTGCCATATAACAAATTACCCCCAAACACCAAGCGTTCTGGGTATCAAGACTCTAGATATAGCTTATCCAGACCCAAGGCTAACATCAAGGTTAACTTGGACTCCAGGCTTCTCATTTATCCGACTCTCCTAGGTTAATTTCTGACTATACCCATAGGCATGAGGGAAGGAATGTCCTTTAGTCTGTCCTTGAAGGCTATGGGACTGCATGCCTTATTGCCATGTAGCTGTTTCTCTATGGTCTCTCCCAGAGGGTAGCTTGCTCCATGGAGGTAAATGAGGGAGGAGAACCAGAGGAATGGATGGGCGCCAATGGCTTCAAAGCCCTATAATTCCATTACTTCAATTTGGAAGATCATGTTCAGCTCCTTAAAAAGAAGTCTCTAAATCTTGATCCAACTTCAAGAGAGGGTTTTCCAGGAGACCAAATCCCTGGGAAGGCAGATGTCACTGAGGGTCCCATGCTGCCTAGTGAAGTACCCAGGGATACTGGTATACAAAGCAACACATCAAGTTACTTATACTAGGTAGTGAGATCTCTCCCAAAGAAAATCTTGTCTAACTTAAGAATTCTTGTATACCTGGGTAGCCCTTCTCCTCAAACTGTGTGCTGGTTTGAAAAATCCAGCACAGGGCATGTTTTCCTGGTCTAGATGTCATTCTTAGTCATGTCGTTTTCAGTCCACCTTCTTTGACCCTTGATGGTTAATCCAACCTTCTCCCTAGGTTGAATACGGTGGAGGCATTCCTTTGAGGTTTCTGCTGAAGCCAACTGCTTGGCACGGGAAGCTTTATGTTCATAGATGAATCAAACTTTGTGTAAAACCTTGTAGCTAGAAGCATCTTTCAAAACCATTTCCAGATGCTTCCCCTCTCTGTCTCTGTACCTCTTTGTCTCTCTGTGCCCTTCCCCCAGGCTCTCTCTTTTAGTTGAGATCACCGTAACTTATGAGCTCTAGCTACGCTGAAGGCATCGTAGGTCCTGCTGATTGTTTTCAAAGCTAATAGATTTGAACTCAGACCTTTCCCAGAGCTCTCATTTGTCTGCGTATGTCTGCTACAGATATTTAAGAACTATATCTCTTTCCCATCCCATGTGACAATAATACACCACAGATGCTTATTTAATTTAGTTTGATGCTAAATGTCACCACTTCTCTTATGGTTTAGACAAAGTGGCAATACAAGTTAATGTAAATGATTAAAAAGGAAAAAATGTTAATCAAAACACTCTCACTTTTCATAGATGTTTTCATTCGTGCCTGCGGAATTACGGTCACAGCATTGTGGCATTCCGTTATCCTTTTCGCTCACGTTGTATATCGATATCATCATACAGCTATACCATGTCTCCCTGAGTTACTGTCCCACGTTTCTCTTCATCTCAACACTCAGGTTTTCTATTTCAAATTATGCTTTAATAGCACATAAAGCAATAGGTTAAATTATGTCATCTTTGTAATAGATGGTTCTCAATATGGGCAGCATGGGCTTTGCTCGTGCATGTATGTTGTGTGATGTGTGTACGCACAGGTTCACTTGGGTATGAGGACACATGTCTACAGGTGTGTATCATATATGTGCATGCACATGTGCATGTTGTTTTCCACTATATTTATCGAGATGGGGGTCCCTTCTTAAACCCAGACGTTAGCCAGTTCCAGCTGGTCTGATGCTGTGAGGTACTATCCTCCCAGCCAAAGTGCCCCATCTTTGTGAAATCAGCTGTGCTTACTTCTAAGAGTCCATCTTGGCAAGTTCTGCGGACTGTTAGCATTCTCTCCCAGAAAGAGGAGAATCACTGGACCCTCACCTGGGTATGTAGCCCCTCTTCCCAGCCATTCATATAGAAATCTGTTTTAATTGACCAAGTCCTGGGGGTGGGGGTTCCTGAAGGATCACTAGGGTATAGGTTGGAGTAAGGGAGCTCCAACTACGTGTCTGTGAAGAAACCACCATCCATGCTGGGTAAATATGTTCCATCATCGTTGCTTTGGGGTCACCCATGTTCCTGTAGTAATGCCTCACCCATGCACTGTAAGAAAATCCAGTAAATCCACTGGTCCTCGGGGTGAGCTGCGGGAGAGCTGTACTTTGGTTTGCCAAGAAAAGTGGAGGTAGACATTGCTCGCATCTCCTCAAAAGAAGGAACTTTCAGGACACTGATCTGGTTTGTCCTGGGAATTCCCATCTCTACCTCCTGAGTGCTGTGATTATCTGAGTTCCCCCCATCTATCCAGCTTTTATATAAGGTTTGGGATCCAAAGTCTGCCCTCAAGTTTGCCTGGTATGCTTTTTATCTATGGAGTCACATCCTCAGACCCTATAGTGTATTCACAGTACACAAAGCTATTGGAGCCCAGATAAATGCAGACAGAAGGCAACCAGCCCCACTCCCACCGCTGTCCGCACTTAGATGTTCGAGTCCCAGGAGCTGAAGTAACCTCGCTTTTATGATTGTAAAGTTTTCGATACAAATGTATGTCTGAGAAGAAAATGATCAGGAGTGAGCCCTGGAGGTTGTGTGTATTGATCCATCTCAGATAGAAGGGCCGCAATCCTAGAAAGAGAAGAAAATGGTCAGAATTTGTAAGAGACAAGAATCATGAAGCCAAAGTTAGAATGGGTTGGGAAAAGGTGAGGCTCAAGTTATCAGCCCATCGGGTGGGAGGCGGCATCCAGATCTAATGATGCCAGCCTTTCCAGGTGTTCAAAGCCGTTATTCAATGTGATAGACATGTATAATGGCATTTATAATGCACTAAGTAAACACTTGGAAATTTCGGTCCCTTAAAGGTAGGCTCTATTTCCCCAACTTTATAGGCAAGACATCTCAGGCACAGACACGTAGAAAGTCATATCTAAGGTCACTCAGTCATCAGGTGACAGATAGGCTGCTCTCATGAAATGAAGGATCCAGGAAACAGCCCTGTGGGAATTCTTGTCTAGACATAACTGTGGGAGTGATGGCCTGGTATCCCACAGACAGACAGACTTTGGGATGGGTATAGAACAGTGGTGGATTACGCCAAGAGTCAGAACTGAAGAGGCAAAGAAAAGCCAGAAAGAACACTGCAGATGTGCTTGATGACAGCTGGACTGTTGCAGTTGAGTAGATCAGAATGCACTTCTGGGTGTGCATGCACGTGTGTGCATGCGTGCATGTGTGTGTATGTGTGTTTGTGTGTGTGCGTATTCCTCACACCTCTTCCCCACTAGAGGGTGGCAGAAGGATATTGGGCATGGGAGAAGACAATAGTTCTCATTCTGTTCTGTTCAGGGTCTTCTGAGAGTCCCCCAAAATCAACCAGTCCCAAAGGAGTCAAATATTTGCATATCACAGTTCTAGGAGATGCTGTCTCTGCCCTTTGGTACCAAGAGCAAACCCACACTGCCCTGGCTTTCAGGTGTGCATGAATACCATCATAGGTGCATGAAACCTATGATGTAATATCAAGAAAAATGACTGGAAGTTGGGACAGGCCAGGGTCCTATTTTTAAGAGAAACTCCACCCACGTAGACCACAAGTGGCCCCAACAGAGTTTATTTGAAAGCTATGTCTGCCTGCAAAAATTCATTCAATGACAAGGGCCTGCTAGGAGGGGAAGGTATGTGTCTTTGATGATCCTTCTCTTGCTCTCTTATAAAAGAGATAGCAAGCAGGCTCAAAATGACTGCTGGGTAGCAAGAAATATATAAATATCCAGTCTTGACAGTCCCTAAAGGATAAATGACAGCCGCCCGTGCAACCTGCCTTCTGCACGTCTCCAAGTGGCTCTGCCTCTGCACCCGAGTTGACACATGAGTAAATTGACTCCAGGTGATGTCAGCATTTTGTAATTATTACTATCTGTAATTTTCATCATATTCTGCTGAATATTTTGATCATTTAAAACTGAGACACAAACCTAATAGTGGCCATTAGTTTAGCTCAAGAGAGATGTTCATAGTTTAATAAACTTACATCAGAAATAACTTCGCAAAATCACAACTGGCAGCTTAGTGTCCTTGTTTATTTTTTTAATAATAATATTTTTAAAATGGACAAAACTGACAGCTCTTCTTTCTTCAACTGGTTCCTTGTTCTACTGTTACCTTTGAGGAAGCAAAGACATGTATAACATGATAATAGTAATCAAAACTGTAATAACCCGACATGAAAGAAAGGCTTATATTCCATCCTACAGTCGACAGTAACTGACTGACACCAGGCTCTATTTTCTGATCAGATGTGGCTGCAGTGAGGAGAACCTGGGGGCCTTGGAATGAGGTCAGGCCTGGGGACTCCGCCCTCCCTTCCTATTGCCAGAAGGGGCTGTTTTGTGAGGATTGCTGGGAAGGCAGGTGGCTTTGGACTTAGCTTCCATATTTTGCTTCGTGCCATTTTCTGTCTTAAGCATATTCCCTGTAGCTTGCCCCTGGGTTCATTTTAAAGAATAAAGAATAAGTGGAGCCGTATTCAGAGGTGATACTTTAAAAATATAATAAAGCAACTCTGAACACGGCTGCTAAGGCACAGCTGGTGGTTGTGTACCTGGAGACATTGCACCTGTTAGCCTGGAGCCTGGAACACAGCATCTTCCAGAATTCTCTAATGTTGGAGGTGTAGGCTACCTGAGTTCTGACCGCCAACTGGCTTGCTGATGGCTCAGGGCTTTTATAGGCTTATCCAGGGGGTTAGAAGATTTCTTTTTTTTTTTTTTTTTAAAGATTTATTTCTTATGTATACAACATTCTGCCTCCATGTATGCCCGCACACCAGAAGAGGGCACCAGATCTCATTACAGATGGTTGTGAGCTACCATGTGGTTGCTGGGAATTGAACTCAGAACCTCTGGAAGAGCAGCCAGTGCTCTTAACCACTGAGCCATCTCTCCAGCCCTAGAAGATTTCTTTTAATACTTTTTTTTACATTTACTTAATTGGGATGTGTGTATGTGTGTGTGTGCACGCACGTGTGTTGTGTGCATGCCTGCCTCTCTATCTGTAGCTCTGTGGGCGTGTGTGTATGTATGTCACAGCATACATGTGGAGAGCATAGGACAACAGTCACATGCAGTTGATTCTCTTCTTTCACCATGTAGGTTCCAAGGGTCACATACAGGTCCTCAGACTTGGCAAAAGTCCCTTTACCCACTGATCCATCTTGTCAGGTCTAGACGTTATCTTAATGGACATGAGCTATATGGTTGGTGCACACTTTCTCACCCTGATAGTTGAGGTGATTATCCAACCATATAGCTACCTATGCACCTGTGGCACATCATTCCTTCCATTAATATGCCCATTTGTCTACTTATTCACCTTCCCATCTACCCACTTTCCACCTCCCCACTGGTCATCCATCTCACCATCCATCCATCCATCTCACCATCCATCCATCCATCCATCCACTCATCCCACTCACTCATTCATTCACACAATATGCCACTTTTTTAACTGTCAGCCTATTTATCTCTCTTTTTACCATTATCTATCTATCTATCTATCTATCTATCTATCTATCCATCCATCCATCCATGCATCCATTTATCTTCTGTCTTATCTATCCTTCTATCTATCTTCTACTTGTCTATTCATCTTCTATCTATCTATCTATCTATCTATCTATCTATCTATCTATCTATCATCCATCCATTTATCTTTTATCTATCTATCCATCTACTATCTATCCATCCATCTATCTTTTACCTGTCTGTTCATCTACCTTCTACCAATCTATCCATCTATCTTCTACCTATCTATCTATCCATCTATCATCTATCTATCTATCTATCCATTCATATATCTTCTATCTATCCATCCACCTATCTTCTATCCACTAGTCTATACATCCAATCATTTATTTATTCACTTATTCTCTTGATTGTCAATGCTTCTACTCAACCATCCACATATCCATTCCACTCCCAATCTACTCAATTGCTTCAGAAACCCTTCCACCTTTCATACAAATCAACCACAGTTTAGGCCTGGGTGACATAAAGACACAGTCATGGTTATACTTCTTCAGGGCGTATGGTCTAACATACAAGACATGAACAAACTAGAAACCCAGTGCAGAGTGCTGATGGTGAGTGTAGAGACAATGCGCAGTAGCTATGAAACAGAGAGGAGCTCTCACTGTGAGCAGGCAGAAAGCATGGACTGAACTCTGACACCATACATAGTTAGCATGTGAGTAGCCACTCAGGAGTGGGGAAGATGAGAGCCTGAAGCTGAGTAGAGTGTGGAAGTCAGGAGCCGGGTACCCACAAGGGTACAGATTTATTATTTGAGAGAACTATCTATATATGGACTGGGGTGGTCACAGAAATTACTGGCGACTTCTAGGGTTATGGGCAGATGAAGGTACCCCAAAAGAGCTTTGGGGAAACTATACAAATAACCTAGGTTCTCCATGAAGAAATGAAATAGAAGACTAACCAACAGACAGGTGAATGTGTAAGTGAATGCATGGTAGCTCAGATTGTCTCAGAGGATAAGTTAGAACAACATAGAGTCAATCAGCAGGTCACTTTTTCTGTCTATGCATAGTAACATCCTGGACCAGGAAGAAGTTCTACCCCTAGCATGAATCTCAATCTACCTCTGGCTGCCTGCCCCCTGCTGCTGGTGTCTGCAGGAGACCCAGAGGAGCAAACTGCTTTTTCAAACCATGTTCCTGGCTATCAGTTCTGTACTGTAGTCTGCTCAAAACCTTTTCCAGAAGCCTCTGGGTCTCTATTGAAACACAGCAGCTGCTACTGGGAGACAACTCCACTTCCCAAACAAGTGCAAGACTTTGTAGCTTTTCCAGGTGCTATGAGCCCAACATTGCCAAAAATGCCAGAGACCCGCGTGGTCTCTTCCCTCTACAGAGATTAAACAGAGTGGAAACAAGAGCTTGTTGACAACAGGTGTGACTCAATGAGAGAAAATGTTCTCCTAGGATACTGCAGAGTTGGCATCCAAGCGCATTTCCTGCTGAAGGGGCAGGCTTCTGGAGCCTGGGGAGAACGGCTGGGCTGCTCCTTTAGGGCCAAAGCATCCAGCCCTGTGAGCAGGTGTCCTCTAGGGGTAGGGATGAGGGTGGGGATGTGAACTCACGACCTTGCTGCTCCAACCAGCTGACTGATTAGGCTCAGCAAGGGTGGTAAGAGGAGACATAGTCATCAACTCTGCTAGATTAGCAAGCACAGCCGAAGCTGGCATCGTGCGCTGAGCCTGGTGACTTCCTCGCAGCTTGAAATAAAGACATCAGACCATGAGGGCCCAGAGAGGCGGGCTCTAGGATGTGTCCCAGTTCTAAGGCTACTGGATAAAATCCCCCAGGACAAAGAAGAACTTTTACCTAGGGAAAAAAAAAATCAGCAGACAACTTTTCCCCCTCAGGTTTTTTTTTTTCTCTCTCCTGGATCTGAACTAAATGAAATTACTTGTTGGGTGAGACTCCTTAGCCTCCTCATGTTGACTTGAGAGACCTTCCCTCCCAACCCAGAGGCTCTTTCATGCCAGGACTTGGTGCTGCCTCACTCAACATAGAGAAGAAAAGGGAGGACTTTAAGAGACAGTCATAGATAACTCACAAAGCAACTCAGGCTCTCAGGCTCTGCGGCTGCTTCCAAGTGGCCTATAACTATGCCTTCCCTTGATCACATGTTCATACCTGGCTGTGAGGACTGTTGGGAAATGTAGTTCAGTTATGTGCCCAGGAAGGGTGTGTGAATATGTGGTGGGGGCACTGGTTTGGGGGAGCAATAGTGGTCTTCTCTACATACTTTTCCTGTTCACTTCTTGAGTTGGTGAAGGAAAGAACCAAATGGAGAGCTAAAAAAGAAAAATATGATAATCTCTTCTGACATGCATCATCAGAAACCCATAGGGACTGCTAGATGTTCATGGGATATGAGGGAGTATGTTGGGGAACACACACACTTTTTTGTCATCTCCAATATCTGTTTTGCATCCTAATGCATTAGCGCTAGGAAGCCATATCCCAGTGATAAAAAGGCCCCCAGTATTTCAGTGGTTTAACAGAAGTTTATATCCTGCCCATGCAAGAGTTCTGGGGCAGCGAATCAAGTCCAAATGTTTGCTTCTAAAAGTCATTCAGAAAACCAGACTGCTGGTTGGCTCCAGCACTTGGCTTTCAAAGTGACCCAGACAGCCTTCTTCTGGTTAATTAGGATGCAACAGCATTGCATGTACTATAGATTTATGTGGTCTCTGTCTGCATATGGTCTATATATTCCCCATCCCTTGGTCACATGGCCACCCCTGCCTGTGATGGCTCTTGGGAAATGAAGTCCAATTATGTGCCTGGAAAGAAAGGACAGCAGTCTAGACTGCAGTCATTGGATATATCACTAGTCTAAGTCTCTTGTTTATGGAGGGTCTGCTGTGCACATTTCATTGTCCTGGGATTGAGGATGCAGCTGTTAATAGCACATCCATTGTCCTTCTTTCTGCAGTTAGGGTCTGGGGAAAGGAAAACAAACATTGTTAATGACTAACTGTAAAATTAATTCTCATTCTGGTGCTTGCCCTAGTGGGGATAACAGGACATCCTTGGAGCTGTCCCTAGGGCATGGGGAAGCAGAAAAAGTGTTGGAGACATATGGGTGAGACCAGAAAGCAGAAAGTCCCCGGGAAGCAAAGAAGTTTGACCATTAGATCATCAAGTGTGGGTGTTGGACATACATGGCTGAACCACAGAGCCCTGTAAGAGGTAGGAGAGGTTCCCTGGCTGAAACTGTGCCAGGGTAGCCATTAACAGAAAAGGGAGCCACTGACAACTTAGGGGTTTAAAAAAGAACATCACAAGGTCAGCTGTGCTTGGTAAAAGTCTCCTCCACTTCATCAAGCCACTGTAACGGTCAAAATGACATCCAGGTATGCATCTGCAGCTGGATATATATATATATATATATATATATATATATATATATATATATATATATATAGAGAGAGAGAGAGAGAGAGAGAGAGAGAGAGAGCAAGCTTGGATATCACTGGCTCTTCCTTCCTGGGTCTGATGCCTTCTAAACTCCAGGCCTATTTAATAAAATCTGGCTCTTTAAGATAGAGCTTCCACGGAGCTCAGCTTCCGTTCTGCCGGCACTTCCATGGACTCTGATTAGTATGCATGACAGAGCTGTACACCTGATGTCCACAGCAGGCAGTTCTCACCACAGTGAGCAGAGGTACGAGACAAATCACTCTTAGTAAATGACTAATTAATCACTCTCTTCATTTTGACGACAGACACCATCTTGCTTAAGATTTGTGTTTGTAATCTTGGATTGGATTCTACAAATTTCAAAATCAGTAAAACCTGCCATGGATTTCTAATTGAGGACAATTCTCCCTTCCTTTAAGAAAATTAAGAATTCCAGGGTTGTTATTATAGTACCTGGAGAGAAATGAAGGTGGGGGGTTGTTGTCGTATTTGTTTGAGACCAAGTCTCTCTGTGTAGCCTAGGCAGCCTTAATCGAGGTCCTGTCTATTTCAGCCCCGTGTTCATTACCACACCCACCTGTTGGTTCGTTGACGTTTTTTAATCTCAAAAAAACATCGTAGGCATTTTACGATATGTAGGACCATAGGACCAAAGTGACATACCTCACTGAAAATACATAAAATCATCTTTGAGAATGCCTTTGCCTGCACTTGCCTGCAACACATCTATGCATCTCAAAATCAGTAAGCAGTCATTCTTCAGAGGAGGTGGGCAAGAGCCATAAATATTCAACTGTCAAATCCCCAACTTGGGAGTCAATCAGCAGGGCGAGACCCACGTGAGGATTGCCAGTGCCCCCATGTTGATGCTTATTTAGAACAGATAGGTCCCTAAAATAAAATCAATCACTTACTTTAAAGCACAAATAGACAAACGCCCTCTAATCTCACATAGCAAAAGGGCCCCATCTTCTGTTCGCCAAGGCTGTGCTCTGTGTGAGCTGATCTCTGTCTGGGCAAGGTGAATGCCTGTATGTGCAGTCCTCCTGGGAACTGACTCTGCTTTTGAAAATGACTTCTTCACTTTGTCTGTGTATACAGGCAGACGTGTCCAATCTATTGGTACATACCGCAGTGTCAAAACAAAATGAAATGAAACTCAAAACAGATGAATCAGCGGAGTGTATATTCTGGAGTCTGAACAAATATCCCGTTGGCCACATTACACTATTTGAAAGAAGTTGCCACTTCAGTGGGCCCAACAACAGCAACAGTAACAATAACAACAACAGCAGTAATAACAACAACAATAACAACAGGAACAACAGCAACAACAGAAGTGTTCTAAGCACTTGTGTTACAAATGATTCCGTGTGATTGGTCTTTAATCCTATAAATCTATGTAAACAGTGTATATACGATTTGTTTGTCACCTATTGCATGGTAGGTGCAAACATCCATCAGCTCAATCCCTGCACTTAACCTAAGAAATAGGATTATCATTGTCCAAATGTGTAAAGGAGAGCAAGGCAGCCCAGGGACACTCCAGGGCTTCCTCATGGTCTCACAGTCAGTGGTGGAAGACAGGGCCTGGTCCCGTGTCAGTGCACAGGGAGTCACATGTTGATTAAAAGCATCTGTTGTTTAGATTGAGATTTGTTTTCTTCCTGATATTTCTTCTTCTTCTTCTTCTTCTTCTTCTTCTTCTTCTTCTTCTTCTTCTTCTTCTTCTTCTTCTTCTTCTTCTTCTTCTTCTTCCTTCTCCTCCTCCTCCTCCTCTTCTTCCTCTTCCCCCTGTTTTTTTCTTCTTTTTGGAAAATAAGAAAGTTAGGGATGAAATCATCGCCAGTGGAGACAGAGCAAGGGATGAAGGAAGCACTGTGTGGTTTTAAACTCAAGGCCAACCATGGGTATTTCAGATCTACCTGAACATTGGATTCGAAAGTTCTAGGGACTCACATGGAATCCTGTGCCAGTCTGGTGAGGAGGAGAAAGGTATCACCTGCAGGGTGCTATTAGATCATGTGGACTTGTAGGATTTAAAATCCTTTTTGAGAAGCTTCCTGCTTGAATGCTCAATCAGGACGCTTCCAGAAAAAAAAATGACCAAATAAAAAAACCAGCTTTTAAACATGGAGAAGCCTGTGCCCAAGATACTAAGAGGAGACATGGAGGGAATAAAAGAAAGTGTCTAAGAAAACTCAACCCCCAAACAGGTCAGGTGTGCCTGTGTCCTCTGGGATCCATCCCCAGCCCTGTCGTCATAGTTCATCTCAGAGCCCAAGAGCTCATTACTGTTGCACACCTGCCTGCAGCACAAAGCCCAAGAACCAACCAAGCCTTCTGGCGGCTTCCTGGATGTGGCTCATCAGGAACCAGGCCTCTGTATGTAGCAGCGTCTTCCAGCCTCTCTCTTGGGAGAGCGTCCTTCCAATGCGTTCGCCAGCTCCCATCTCAAGGCCCAGCTTAGGGAATCAGACTGAATGAGCTCTTTGTGTTATTAAGCAATAGCACACTTACATTTCTGACATCTCTAATCTTGGAACTCAAGGAATAGCAGGGAGAATTTGCATGCAATTACCCCTCATTCTATCTATAGGTCTAGCTGCCAGTGTTCGCAAATTTGGCACAATCCTGCACATCTCACAGCTAATGTCTTCCCTTCCTGCCAGGCTTTTCCGAATGGGGGGCATTAAAGCGCCTTGTGACAAAAGGCCGGACGGATCCTGGGATGTGAAGCCCAGGTGATGTTATTTGCATCCAATTAAAGAAGCAGGAATCGGTGGCATAATTCACATGTGAGACTCTAAATGCCTTTTGGCTCATTAAGCCTTTGGATTGACTTTTGTAGGCGGATGCTGGAGAGAACACAGACAAGGTTTGGGCACAGGTAGAGGCGCGCTTCCAGGTCAAGTCCCCACCAGGTTGCTCCTCAATTGTACATTTCCTTTTTGGGCTCTCCTCTGGATTCCGAAGGGATTAGCTTTCATGGTATTGCCTGGCTATTCTGAGGGCCAGGGAGCCGAGTTAGCCTCAAAGCCGATAGAACCACATCTGCCTGCCCTGTACTTGGCTTCCTCCCATTTCTCTCAGAAGTTCGCCTCCCACCAGACTCTCAAGGTGCCCTGAGGACTTTGGAGGCAGCTGGTGGTCATTCCGTTTCTGTGTAGCTGGGTTGCTCAGAGAAATGAGAGATGTCAGAAACTCCAAGTGTTCCTCTGGTTAACTACACAAAGAGCTAATTCTGTCTGAGTCCCTGAGCTGGGAGTTGATGATAGCAATTGCAAGCCTATCCAGGGAGGGCGTTAGCTGATGGGGAGGAAGTTCAGTAAGGCTGTGCTGTGGTGTCACAAAGCCTGTCTGCAATCTCTGGGTCATCTCAAGGAGGTCCAGGAGCAACTGGCTTAGATTTGATGTGTCAGTAAAAAGACACTTCATCTCTCAGGGATCAGTTTTCTTCCACCTTTTATTGAGGGAGAAGAGCAAGAAAGATTTTCAAAGAACGTTCTGGGGTATTTACTGATGAGGATGGCTAGGTGGTCCGATGGTCAGGACACACTTATTTCTTTTAAGACCAGAGTCTACTTGGGTTTTGTTTGTTTTGTTTTTTGTTTTGGAAATTATTTTTTTGTCACAAAGGAAACATCAAATACTTTCTTTATTATTTTTTAATTTAATATTTAAGTTTTAATTTGTAAATGTGAATTGTTTGCTATTTTAAGATTAGGGCTCTACTGATGTTTTGAGAAGTGCTGAGGAGTCTAAGTGGTTTCTTCTTGCCCTATGAACTTCTAGTTGTCTTCAGAGTTTGGCAGTCTTTGCATCCTGTGTCCTACTGAAGAGGCCCCATGCAAAGTTTTAGTCCTCCCTTGTGGGCAGCTGCATTGGGCCTGCTCCTGGGGAGGGAGGAAGTCGAGGGGCTTCCCTGATACTCTGTCCATCCCCTTTTTTTTACTAGGTAAGGAAGACTGCTTCCTGTCTCAGCAATTCTGGAGCTGGTGGGACATCTGCTCAGTAGCATCAAGCTATAGCACACTCACGTGTGAGCACACACACACACACACACACACAATATGTCTGATCTTCCAGAATTTTTTAGATCAATATTTCTCAAATAAGACTATCAACAGTCATGTGAAACCTCTTTGGCTAAATAAGCATGAAGAGAGAATAGTATCTGCCCACCACAGGGGTGGCCTGATGTTACCATTCCTGCATTCCTATGTTTTGAGGTTCTGTCCCCTATAAACCTTTTGTTTGGGGGGGTTGGAACAGTGTTGAGTTTTACCCAATAAAACAGGACCCTCTCTTTACAAGAGCTGCCCAGCTTGGACCCTTCCCTAGTTTCCTGATCTCATGATGATCGCAGCTTCTGATTTGTGCTGAGGACAGCCTCCCTTTGTCCTGATCTCACAGGGCTCCTGCTCCCTGGCCTGGTCTGTCTGCCTGCTAGCATGGAAGTAGTCACTGTTCAAAGGCTCATTCCCCATTCATTCATTCAACACCTATTCTCATGTGCTCGAGACGAGACCATGAATAAAGACACCTGCCTAACAGATGGTGTTTTGATGGAGGTAGGGGGTGGTAGATCTCTCTTTGAATCTGATAAAGAAATAAAAACATACGTTGGTTATTATCCAGGGTCACGCTCAGCTTTTGTACAATTCTGAGGGCTTCTAGATTTCCAGAACACTGTTTACTTGTTCCCTCTGAGTCTTTAACTCCAGCCTAAGTCCCTACTCTGGCTGTAAGCCCCATTCCCACTCTCAGACACACCTAACCCTTTGACATCATGACACGACATTGTCATTTACAGAGTTCACACTTGAGGACTAGCCAACTAAAATTTTTTTAATCTTATAAAAATCTTGTAATGTCTCAAGCATATTTATAATTTTGTCTTAGTCTACATCCATAGCTATCCCAGATGGTAGTCCCAGTCTGACTATAAACAGGTCATGTGACATAATTCCTAACATGTCTGCTAGAAGTCCACAAGCATGTTCACTGGTATTTCCAGGGCTTCCATGCACGTGGGAGGACCCCAGCATTGAACTCCTAAGCTAGGAAATACCTCACTTTATGATCTGGATGGGGCGGGATGGCATTCTGACTTTGAATTTGAGTGTGCCCCTGATGGAGTTAAACGCAACCCTGACAGCATTAAAGCATTTCAGAAGCAGCTGAGCAAGTGGCCCATGAAATGGAGGCTTCAGAAGCTTCTGGAAGTATCACCAATGCATCACCCAGCAAAACCATTGTATAGTTTATTGGTAATGTTCATTCCCAGGAGCATCATGGGGGAATTTCCACCAGCCTGTGAGGAGGCAGGGTGTACAGACACTGTTCACTATGAGGGGGAGTAAAAAGGCAATAAAAAGGAGAGAAGAATGGGCCAAGAGCCAGGAAGATACTTTGTATAGAAAAGGGAGGGGGCAAAAAAACCTGTTCCACCCCTTCTGTCCAAATGAAAAAGAATTTAATTGAATGCTCTTTATAGAGGTGAAAAAAATACCCCATAGAGTTCCCAGCGTTTCATTATCCAATTGAGTTTGGTACCTCAAGTTGCAAAGGCCATTCTCCTGAATGAATATGCTTATTTCTGTGTCAGTCTGCTGGTGCTCAGTGAACCCCTGCTAGGCCACATCATTTAAAAGTCAAACCCTGAAAGTATTTATCCCCAATATAGTAACAGAGCAAACCCTGGCATCTCTCATTTGCTTCTGCACAGCCTCTTCCTTCCTGTCTGTTGTGTAAATTACTGCACCTCTGAGGATGCTTGGAATCAGCAGGGCTGTTCTCCAAACCCTTTCCTCATGCCCCAGAGGCTTGTGAGGGACAGCTACTAGAAGACTTAGTGGCATCTTGGGGCAACCATTTAGGTTGGAAGATGCCACCCCCCCAAAATCCCCTTGAAGTCAGAAATGTAAAAGACAGCTTGAGGAAGCCGCAAGTGACCTCAAGTCAGAACATGTACAGTCCTGGGTGGAATATGCTTTGCAGGGTTGCAATGCAATCACCTCCTAGGAGCCCCTCAGAAGACAAACCAGACAGGAAAGGGGGATAAGCAATGACAACAAAAGCCCTTCTTGCCACTCACCAGCTTCGTGAAGAAACAAGCAAACAATTACACCAAGTTCTAGAAAAAAAAAATATCAATTTGAAAACATTGGAATGCCTGAGTGGTTCTCGCCCCACCCTTTCCCCTTCTGGGGAAAACTAGTAGTAAAGTGGGGATCTTTTCAAATGCTTCCCCCAGAGCTAAGCTCCCCTGGGACCTGATGAACCTTCAAACAGTTGTTACTAAGACCGGCCCAGGCCACGTCCTGTATATGTGGTTCATTCAGAAAATACACTCATGAGGCTGAACGCAGTTGTATTGTCTCTGAGGCTTAATTTCTCTTTGGCTGAGCTGAGTGGTGATGTTGTCACACCTTTGCGAACACCCTGTAAACACAAAACCCTTTCAGCCTTCCTCTTTCAGAACTCCGAAGCAGTTATGATATTTTGTGGAAGTTGTAGACTAATTTAAACCCATCTTTCCAACTTCAGTGTCTTCCAAGTTGATCATTCCGCCTGCATCTTCTCTCGTGGAACACGTAAACTCACTCCTCTTATCTTCGTCGACACAAAGGCAATCCGTATCCAAGATTTGGTATTTAAAAAAATAGCCGCAGAAGGCTCTGTGGTGTCTCGTCTCCACCAGAGCTTCCCGCTGCTCCAGCCTACAGAGAAACAAGAAATGGTCTCAGAGTGAAGAGACACAGCTTCCATCCTTCCCTGGTGGCCTTTTGGGGTCTGGGTGCAAAGCCCATCCATCTGGCTCGCACATTTTGTAGCCAGAGATGACAGCAGAAGGCTGGGTTCTGTAGTTAGCAAATCCATGTCTAGGCATGCATGGATTGTTTTTTTAAACATTTTAACTTATTATTTACTTTCGGTGTGCATATAGAGTGTGAGTATATGTGATGTGTGTGCATGCGCGAGCACAAACAGGCACGGGACCGCACCCACACGCATGCGCACGCATGCGCAATTGTGACTATGTGCATTCATTACTCAAATGACAGTATTCAAGAGTATGCTTCTATCACATGGGACCTGGGATGGAACCCAGGCTCTCCAAGCTTGATGGCAAGTGTCTTTGCCTGTTGAGCCACTTCTCTGGGCCTAACTAACAGTTTTCAAAAACGCTTCTGGGCTCCGGGATGCAGAATGGTGAAACAGAGGCATAGAGCTCTGCCGTCCTGGCATGTATAGTCTCACGGTGGCTTCGTCAGTCTGCCATATTATGTATTCTGGTCCTGGTTCTCTTAGCCTCCCTAAGAAGGAGAAAACATGCCTTCTCAGAAGAAGACAAGATTCCAGGAAGGGGCGTGGCAGGCCCAGCACAATTCAACTAATGTAAATCAGATGCACTCAATGGGAGAGAACTAGAGTTCATTGCCATCCTACTTTCTAGCGCCCCCTGTGGCCCTGTGGAGGGAGTACATTCTGTTGACTCCATTTCCTGTTCAGCTCTTTGCTTCTGCTTTTGGAACAGGCTCTTGCTATGTAGTCTAGGTTGGCCTCAAACTTGTAATAATCCTTTTGCCTCAGTCTGCCCCCCAACCAGCTGAGATTGTAGGAAGTCTATTCTCCCATGCCCAGAGGTCCTCTGAGTGGGTACCCCTTAATAACCCACACCTTAGTTCACAGAGCAACCAAAAAGATATTTCTGTTCCAGGCTGCACACTCTGGGCACCATGCTCTCACTACGGGGAGATGGTAAGTCCCCTTCCTGGTGGAATTCTTATTTCAAGGTGTGTTTCCCCCTGTTAACCATTCCCAGGGGTTCTCTTTCTAGCCTTTGATCTTTAGGTCTGCTCAGGACGACTTGGGCTGCTAAGCATTCTGAACTTGAACTTTGAACGTTTGACAGATGGCTCTCATAGATGGACTCTGCCTTTGGGGCCTACAGGGTTCCTGGAACTTTCCTGCTGTGATAAGTGTCAAGTTATTTGTGTAGTTGTTATGAGGCTGTGGGTGACCCCAGGAGCAGGCTGGGGTTGGGAAAAACACAGGCTGTGTGGCACCCACTCTCCATGGGTAGCAAAAGCATGTCAGGATTCTGTTACAGCTGTGTCTGAGTATGCTGTGGGCCACTTACTCTGTGAGGCCAAATGTGGATTTTTGCCTTTTCACCAAGACTAGGTGGTGATAGGGGACCGGATGTCATCACTCTTTTCTTACATGAGGATGTGATAGATCTGACCCATCTGTGACTACATATCTGACGTGGGTCATCGCTCATTGTTTTGAATTTTGGTTTGAAAGCTGGACAAAGTGCAGATGGGATAAACACCGACTTTTCTAGCGGAATAACTTGTGGTAGTTTTTCCCATGAGGTAAGAATGAAGGGTGATGTCAGCTGCTGTTGACAAAGATGTACCATCTTCTGCTCACGACCATGCTGATTTAAGAGAACCCAGGGTTTACAGTCTTAGATGTACAAGGCTCAACAGGGCAATGGTGGATGCAGTGGCCATAGGACAAGCATTGGTCCTTGTTTGCCATCAGCACAAATCCCTAGAACGAATAGGCTCTGCCGTCACCAGACCTTATTGCGGTTCAAGGACAGATATTAACAATCGAACTTCGCAATATTAACAATTGAACTAGCTCAAGCTTCTGGAAAATTCTTGTCACGTCACCCCTACAGTGATCTGAGTGGATCTGAATGGGTCTATCAATGTATGTGAACAACCTTGGGAAATGAGACCTACACATCACCTCACATCAATACTCATGTTCATCTAGAACCTAAAGGTAGGTCCCCTACCCACACAAAGAGGTGCTTATTCTCTCCATGTTAAGGTAAAATATTTAGGCTCAAGTATATAGGGTGATTTAATTCAGCTTTAAAGACATAGCTGCTATTTGTGTGAGAATCCACTGATAAATTTGTAAGGGCACAGAGTTATATGCATATAGTCTGTGTATGTGTGTGTACATTTGTGAATGTATGTTTATGTGTTTGTGTATATTTATGCATCCATGGATGTGTTCATGTGTGTATATGTGCATATGCATACATATACATGTGCAGATATATTTGCATGTATACTTTTATATTTTCATTTTTTTGTGTTTGTGAGCATATACTGAATATGTCTATGTGTTTTGTGTATGTATGTTTGTGTACTTTATATGTTTGTATGCATGTGCATATGTATGGGTATATTTATGTGTAATATATGCATGTCATGTCTAGATCTATATGCATGTGAACACATGCACACACACATACTTTTTAACTCTGTCGTGGGGATTTCCTTCCAGCTGGACAAACTCCAGTCTCCTCAGCAGACGGTGGCTACATGTCCCCTTAGGTCTGTTCTGTCCCTGTGAATGTTCAGACTAAGATAACACTCAGCTGTCGCACAGTAAGAAGACACCCCCACACCCCGGGAGCTGGGAGCTGAGACAACTGTCTCTGGTGATTACATTGCAGGCCAAGTCCTCTGCAGGCCCGTGTTTTAAGTAGAGCCATGAGAATGGCTCTTACTGAATGTACCTTCTTCCATAGCACCTCACTAACGCGAAGTGTCTTCCCACTGGAACCGTCTCCCCAGCGGAACCGTCTCCCCAGGGGCAGGTTGCATCCTCCCTGTTTCCAGTGCTGGAAAGCCGGTGCATCAAGTGGTTAAGCTTGTTGGCAGGAGCAGTGCAGTCCATAAGCCGGTATTGGGGCTCCGGACTGTCTGATTTCAGACCCCTTTCCACACTTCTTAAAACATTCATGCACCCGTGAAAAGCTTCCGCTTTTCTTGGGAACTCTTTCTGAGATGGGACGCTCGGCTTTCTGCCCGAGGTCTTCTGCAATGGGCGAGGGTTCCTGTTATCACTCCCCACCTGCCACTCCTTGGGGAGTGGAGACTGGAGGCTGCAGGGGCATCACCAATGTGAGCTGTAAGGGGCTGTGGAATGTCTGTGTCCCTCAGGACCATTTTGGAAGTTGCTGCTCTACTGTGGGACGGGGATTAGTTGCACAAATGTCCATAGGTGCTGGGGAGTTGCCATGCTTCAGTGCCCAGGCTAGCCTGTGGCTGGAGGCCAGCAGAGGGTTTGGGAAAGCTGGCTGGGCTATACTGGGAAGTGTGCTTCAGCCAAACGGGGGCCTGTACTTGATTAGGGTAATTCCAAGTTCCCAGAGAGGACCCTGGCGAGGTTCCAGTAGGGTCACCACAGCCCACCCCAACCAGGCCAAAGGAGCTAAATGGAGAAGCTGTTTTTAAAATAGATATAGAAGCACACGCCTTCAGTAGGCCCCTGCCTCTCTGCAATTCCCTACTGTCCTGGGTTGGGAATCAGGAAGAATTCCTGGTGAGGGGTAGAGAGGGGAACTGTGGTGTAAGGAAAAGTTCCGAGGTTGGTCAAGGTCTAAGAGCTACCTACCCAGTTGAGCAAACATTACTCAGCATTTAAAGAGGCTGCTGTGTTTCGGTCTTTATTCTAGTTGTGGGTTTCCTCAGGAAGAGAGACATAGACAGCTGGTTCTGTAACTGGCTAGCATGGAGCTTGAGGGGCAGTTTTTAGTCTGGCTTCCTGGGATCTGCAGCACCTTTCTACTCAGATTACCTGTAAGGGCTTCCTTCCTGCAGGCCCAAGGGTGGCTGTGTTTGACTTTAGTACCTTGCACCTCGCAGACAGCTTCCAAGGTGGTTCTCCTACGCTGCGCTGCTACAGCCATAGACTATGAGAGGGTGTGTTTATCACTCAGTTGATTCTAATGGTGTTTATTGGATTTTGGTGTGTTCTTTAGATCTGTGTATTTTGAAGGCATGCAACAGACATGTGTTTATAAAACGCTGCCCTCCATCCCTTTACTGCCATCCCTCTTCTTCCTTGCCATCCTCCCTTGCCACCTTTGTCATTAGATGCAGCACCCTACCCAGCCTTTATGGAGCATTTGCATGTGCTCGGTACTGTGAGCTAAGTGTCCATGCTGGGTACTAGGCTAAGCAGATACTTCAGGTACTGGGCTGAGCATGCATACTAAGTACAACTATATATTCAAATACCACTAAGTGTTTATGAAGATCACCTTCATAGTAGCCATTATTGTCATGGAAGAGCCCAGTTTTAATTTTCATTTTTCAAAGGAAAAAGCTGGAGCGAAGTGCTCCCCTCAAAAACGTGAAGTTATTTAGGGCCTTATAGCATTCCGAGCCAGTTTGTCTACTACCAGAGTGTTCAATGAATCACTAAATTGTGTCCCTTTTAGGATTATTCAAACCCGGGGAATCCACTCAGAACAGCGAACGACATGAAAATATACGACAAAGTCAATACTATACCCCTTCTCCGTGCTTTCATTGTATTGAAAAGTGTGGGGCGTCCACCATTGTATTTATAAAGAAATGAATCTCTTGACCAAAGGAAAGCCCAGTGCAGGATACTTTGCTGTTGTTCGCTTCAGTTGCTTATCCATAATTCATTTGTAAACCGATGCTAATGAAAGTTGGTCTTGAAATATTTTCTGAAGCCCAAATTAGTAACTTGGCACCAAATCCCCACTTGAACTACAAATCATTTACTCTTGCCAAATTAGAGTGTAGCGCAATTTACCATAAGATGGGCTTTTAACCCTAATATCAAGATGCTCTCAGCAGCTTGCTATGCAAGCTCATTAGCTCTAGGAGGTTGCTTGTGGAGGGGACACCATCAGGGCAGACACTTCACTGTCCCCAGCATTCCCAACCCCTCCTTACAATAAGGGGGAAATAAATGGAAGCTCTCACCGTCAATTCACTTGGACCTATTTGCCTCCATCAGTAACTTCTGAGCATCCTCTGATTCAGTATGTGGTTTTGTGTATTTATAATTAACAGAGACATCTTTCAAATAGGAAAAAAAAATGTTTTGTGCTTTTTAACTAGGACAAAAACCATCGAGGCGATTGAATTTGATTTTTTCAAATTGAAATCCACACAAGCTGTAGATTTTTCATTCCAACATATGTCTCGGTATCTCTTTATGTTATAGATTTTGGCTTTATGGCTGCTACACACTAGGTTTCTAGCTGTCAGAATCGGACAATTTATTGGCTCCTAAGTAGAAATAATGAAGCTGCTGTGTTATCGTGATACACTGGTGTGAACACATCTCATCTATTTTCAAAAGCAGATGCTGACCCGGGCCTTGCCCAGTGCACTTAGATGAAATTCCAGCCCCACTTAGTGAACATGGCAGCTGCCGTGCTGATTAAAAGATGGCAAACTCTTTGGCTGGTTGCTAAAGATTGTATTTCTTCCATCTTATCGATACTAACTTTCGAAAGGTTGCTTTTTATTTATGGTTTTCATTTGGGGCTAACCAAATTTGAAATGAGGCCAAAAGCTCATCCTTGGTAAACGAGGACTCTAGATTTCAATCATTGGGTGAGATCTCTTTGAAAAGTCTCTCGTGTTCTTCTGTCAAGACAAGTTCAAGGGCTAGAAGATCGCTCAGCAAGTCAAATGCCTGCCGTGCAAGCATGGGCACCTAAGTAAGCTCCATCCCTAGAATGCAAGGAAACAAGATGGATACAGTGGTACATGTCGTCCCAGCCCTGGGGAGGAAGACATAAGTGGATCTCTGAAGCTATCTGACCAGCCAGCCTGGCCTACTTGCTGAATTCTAGGCCAATAAGAGACCTTGTCTCTAAATTCAAGGTGAATGATGCTCAGTCATCCCAGATACATATGCACGTGTACACACATGTACCCACACACAAGAACATGTGTACATGTGTGTATGCATGCACGTGCACACACACAAACACACACACACACTCATGACCACAAAGGTTAAAAATCATTCATTTTCGATGATTCTTTGAAATAATGGATCTGTGGTCAGATAGACATGATTTATGTATACTTACATATATTTGCATGATATCTGCCCTTGGCCATGCCAGTCAATGATTGCACATCTCATTATATAAATGAAGAAAACAAGATTTACCTAAAACCCAAAGGAACACTGATCCTGGGCTAATTAAAGTTTGTTCTGGGATTTGAGTGTCTCAGATGAGAAGCCCAGAGTCATAGGGAGTTATGTTATTTCACTCATTTACAGTCAGTATTCAATTATTTAAATAAGGCACATGCATTTTCATGCATCCTATTCCCTTATTTTGATTCTGTTCGGCATATTTGATACCAGTAAGCCATGGAGGAAAAGATAAAAGGTTTCCTTAAACTCAAAGGTAGCCCAGAATCCCTGACATGTGACCTCTCTGGTGTAAAGATGGATGCCAGTGATCAAAATCCTTATTTTGACATCTCAGGACTCTGGAATGCCTAAGAAGTATGAGGTCTTGAATAGGGATTCTCAAGGAACAGCATGTGTCCAGTCCAGTCTGTTCTCTGATGTGCTGGAACTTCATCCTCTGCAGAGCTTTGACATAATGTATTGGCCCCTCTGAGTTTACACAGTTTACTTCTGAATCATTTCTCTCCACCCACCCACCTACTTTTTGTCTGGTCACATGAAGCCTGCTGGTGAGTACATAAGCTATGGCTCCCCTTGCAGGCTCTCCTCATTCCCCTGCTCAGTACACCTGTCTCCAGGACTCTCTAACTGTGCTCAACGGCTCAGGGATTCCTCTAGCAAACCAGAAGCTGACAGGTTCACGTGATTCATGGATGTGAAGTTACAGATGATGGTCAGAGTCACGGGCGGCAAAGTTCCTGCCGAATGTGTCTTAAAGTCAAGAGGAAGAAGGCGAAGCAGGCATGTTCTGGGACCAGTGAATAAGATCGTGTAAAAGTTCTTCAGAGAAAGGAACTTGGGAATGCGGGGTTTGTCCCCACAACAGATCCATAAGCTGTATGTGAAGCAGTTACAAATTATTACAACGTTTTTGCCGTTCTTCTCAGACTGTATCTTTGCAGAGGGAATAGATAGATGCAGCTTGTTGTCTGCATTTATACAAACTCTCAGCGACTTAGGAACTATTGCTAAGAACAGACAACAACACAAGGCTCTAAATGCCTGCCATGTACTTGTAAGGTAAGACAAGGAACCCCTGAGAAGAAAACAGGAAGTGAAATGGAGGAGGAATGAAAGGCAGCGTGTCACAGGTGGATAGATACATTGTGACCGTAGGAGAGGGATGTCTAGTACCACTGGGACCTCTGGGAGATTGACGAGACAACCTCCATGCTGTCCTACCCAAGGGGTAGGCAACTTGGACATTGAAGGTTGCACCAAGAAGGCATACTCTTTTGGTACTTTCAACTGCTTGTTGTAGCAGGTGGGACACAGAGATGCTCCTCTGGTCCAAGAAACACTCAGGGAGACTCACAGGGGCTCCTGGGAAGGAGGCAGACAGTGTGGATGTAGAGAATGCCAGAGAGAGGATCTAGGCATTCAACCTGACAGTATTGAGTTCCTAAGAGTTCCCTCCCGCCATGCCCCCAGGAACCTGGCAGCCTTCTCAGCTGTGCAGAGTGCACAGAAGCGCAGCGAGGAAGGATAGATAACCACTCCAGTGTTTCCTAAAGAAGGAACCGGGCAACCTCCTGAGAGGGTCACAGCATCTCTTTGTCTGTGGCTGTACTCTACTATCCCGATAAGTCCCTAAAGCATGAAGAGAGCTCTCCTCCCAACACACACACACACACACACACACCCTTCTAAGGATGCTCAATACACGGGTGCATATGCCAGGATTTGCACATTAAGTTTTATTCTCTCTCTCCAGCTGCATCTCCTAAGAAATGCCCACCAGGCAAGAATACACCTAGGAGAAAGAAATGAAGATTAGATGGATATTTTTTGTGTGTCTCATCTTAGGAGATTTTATATATGTGTGCTGTATTTACACCTTTTCCCAGCCCCTCTTCCAGTTCTTCCCACACCCCCACTCCCTCTCAAATTCATAGCCTCTTTTTTCTTTATTATTATTATATTTCATATATATATATATATATGAGCAAATTGATGTACAAATGCAATTCACTAAGTCCATTTAGCGCTGCTCAAATGTAAATGATCTTAGGAATGAGTATTTGGTATTGGTAACTAAGCAGGGGACTCATCCCTAGGGCTGACTATTTCTTCGTCTCTCCGTCATCATCAATTGCTCATAGATCTTCCTCTAAATGTAGAGCCTTCTGAGATTTGTCTCATCCATGTTGGCATGCCACCTGGTATTGCCTTTATTCGGGTTTTTAGGCAATTGTATGGTTGAGACTTCATGGATGCAGCTTTCATGTCACGGGTAGAAGACACACTCTCACAGCAGATGTCCTGGTCCTCTGGATTTTCCAATCTTTCTGACCTTCTTCTAGATGGATGCTTTCAAGTTTACCATATAGAGAAAAGGAAGACTGTGACCCTTGCCGAGATGCCCAGGCACATTCCAATCTTCTTCTTGGGTATGCCAGAAAAATGGACTTGAATTTGCAGGAACAGCCTCAGTGCATTTTCGAATAGTGACAGATGGCTCTCAGCCTCAACGCTCTTGTCTGTATCCTTCACCTTTGCCTATTCCTTGATTTACAGTAAAGACCCAGGAAATCTGGGGAGTCCGAATCATCCCTTTGGAGCCCTGGAATGGATTCACCGAGTCCTGCTTGACTCTTTCTTTCCCTTGTGCTGTGTTAGAAGCATAGCCAGGCCACGGGGTTCAGGCAGAGTGAGATTTACGGCTCTATGAAAATACAGAGATTTCTCTGAAGTGCTTGCTTTGTGTTGTTGTTCCTGCCTGGCTTTTCTCACTGACCCGGTACCCAGACAAAGATGAATACAGCGGCTCTCAAGTCAGCTAGCATATCCTTGGAAGACACAAAGAGTCCCTGATTTATGATGCTCCAGCTTCGAGGCATTTGTTTGTTTGTTTCACTCTACGGAGGGTGCAGAAGCAATATGCTGTCCGAGGCAGCCACAACCAGAATTTTGAGTTTTGATCCATGGGTAGGGTCTTCACATGTGGTCATGGACTCTTGCATTTGAGCTGCACCTGTGAGCCTTGCCTGTCAGTCAGCTCCACAGTCATGAGGGGAAACACCCATGCTGTACAGAGCTCCATGCCACTGAGCTGTCACGGTGAGGCATGTTGTATGTGGCTCTGATTGAAATTGATATGTTCAACTTTGGGAAGTTACTAGTCACCACCCTCATCTCCCTGAGGGACATGTCTCTCCTACAGAAAGAGTTCTCTGAACACAGGGTGATAATGTATATAGTATAAGATTATGGGTACCTTCAACTTGGAGGCTTTCAGTCCATATCCATTTGTATTTGGCAGTACATGCGTTCATTTTGTTTACTGGGCCTTCTTTGTGTGTGTGTCTATATGTCCATGTGTGTACGGTCGTGTGTATATGTGTGCGTGTAGAGGTCAGAGGATAACTACCTCAGATGTCATTCCTCAGATGCCATCCATCATGGTGTGTGTGTGTATGTGTGTGTGTGTGTGTGAACATGTCATGGCACATGTGTACAAGTCAGAGGACAACTCTGGGGTCGAGCTTCACCTGCCACTATGTTTGAGACCGTGTCCCTTGGTCACTGTTGAGTATGTAGGTCTACCTGTGCCATCAGTATCAGCTGACTCTCCTGTCTGGGCTTCCCACTGTCTTGTAGGGGTGTCCTGGGAATATAGACACTTGGGTTGCTCCAAACTCAAGTTGTCAGGCTTGGGTGGCATACACTTTCCCCACTAAACAATCTTCCCAGCCCCTACATTTTTTTTTTTTTTTGAGACTGGATCTCCTCATTGGCTTAGAGTGTGTTGAAACAACTCCCCTGGCTGGCCACCAAGCAGGAATCTTCCTGTCTCTGCCTCCTCTCCAAGGCTGGAATACAGGTTTATGCTGCGCTGCTTAGCTTTGCATATGAACTCTAGGGATCAAGCTCAGGTTCTCATGCTTGCAGAGCAAACAGTGTGCTGACCAAGTCATCGTCTCTGCAGCCTACGGAGGGGCAGGGTGTTTTCTTCCAGAAATACTGACTTTCACAAAACCCCAGGCTCACACCCACAGTGCTGTTTGGGATCTCTCTGAGCTACAAAGACTTGATTTTCTAAATGCCAACAGTGACCGGATGTTGATTCCTCTTTGTTTAGGCTCAAATGGAAACGTAGAGAACAGGTCACATGTTCTTGCCGTTACCATCAATCTTTTAGGTGCAGGGAAGGCTTAAAAGGGGGGAACATATAATTAAATATTATTTTGCTCTACAAAAAGGATGGCCTACATCTGTGACATCACGAACATACCTAAAGGTTATTATACA
Organism: Chionomys nivalis; assembly: GCF_950005125.1. NCBI lineage: Eukaryota > Metazoa > Chordata > Mammalia > Rodentia > Cricetidae > Chionomys > Chionomys nivalis. Next base: position 11,070,366 of record NC_080106.1, on the reverse strand, counting down.
AGTGAGAAAAGCCAACATGGAAAGGACAAGACCACATGGTTCTACTTATGTGAGAATCTGAAGTGATCAGTTTATAGGAGCAGAAATAGAAAGATGGTAGATTAACATTTCAGTTACAGACATGATCACAGTTCTAGGACTTTCTGCGTGGCACATGCTTATAATTAACAATATTGTATATGGTATATATTTAGAAAGAAGTGAGAATAGGAACTGAAAAGATGATGGTTTAACAGTTAGGAGCACTGGATGCTCTTCCAGAAGACCCAGGTTTGGTTCCCAGAGGCCCTATATTATTTCATAATTATCTGTAACTCCAGTTCCAGGGGATTTGGCAATTTCCTCTGGCTTCTTCAGGTATCACACATACATCTGATACACAGAAATACATGCCTGCAAAACACTCACGTACATATATTTAATATAGCACACATATGCAAGGTTCTTACACACACACACACACACACACACACACACACACCCCAAATAGTTACAAGAAAATGTTTAGAAATGGTAGTTCAGGTTTATTACCATGGCTGGGGGAAATGGTATCAGGGATAAATGCAATGTCAAACTCATCAAATTCTACCCAGCAAATATGCAGTTTTTACTGTCTGTTTGACCTCCATAAAATTGTTCAAAAAGAAATGAAACTCATTAGGTTTCTTACCCAATGGTTCTGGTTATGCAGTCTACTCTCGCTATGTGAACCTTACCTCAGTTCCCTCGTATTGATGGAGTTAATGGATATGTGATTCATGGAATCAGTTTGTGGACCAGGACACCCGGCTCGGGGCATAGCAGAGAGGGGACACCCATAGTGTGACAACATCCTCCTGACCTCACAGCAAGGGAAACGGTTTTGAGGTTGGACTCCAAATCCCAGAGTAGGCAGCCAACAGTGACAAACAAGACTGAGAGCTGAAAACTCACTAATGTAGCTGAAGGGTCAAAGAGCTATCTGGGTACTAGAAGAAACACTACAAAGGTTATCTGGGTATCCTGAGGCTCCCAAAGCGTATGCAGATTTGAGCTCCCACCTTATGGAAAGCCGTATCTTCAGTGTCCTTTGAAGCAGAATTACTCAGTTAACCACTCAATGGATGCCCAAGTGATGCCTATCTCTGCATTTCTATTATTTTTCATCTCGGGATTCCAGGCGAAACCATCAATCCGTGTACACACGCAGGTGCCATTCAGCGTCAAGGGCTCCAGCAGAAGGCAGTGACGTGTGGACTCCTAGCCACTCTCGCTTTGCCTGTGTCTCAGGGGACCCTGCCTTCAAGGCCAGCCTCTCGTCCCAAGTCTTTAGCTAGAGCCATAACTGTTGCTGGTTAGGAGGTAGGCTCTGGGACCTCAGAGGGAGGGGGCCCCATGCAGAACAGTAGAGTGATTGGGTTATAAAGTTGATCAGGGGCTTTAAAGAAGAAAATAATATTAAATAACTCTACAGGACTGTTTGTCCTTTTTTTCCCGTCAGAAGGTTGGACCCTACAGCCTGCCAAAGTCAGCCCTTGGTTTATCTCAGCTATGAGTGACATGTGACGGGTCCTGTTCATGTGTCAGTAGAGGTCCTGATGGATAAGGTTCAAAGCTAGCCAAGTGGGGGGTGTGTGTGTGTGTGTGTGTGTGTGTTTGCGTGCGTGTGTGCATTGGGGAGGGCTGGATGGCAAAACAAGGTGCAGAAGGAGGGGCAGCCGGGAACCGAGGCCAGAGTCCATGGCAGACAGCTTGGGACTGCAGCAAGAGGTGCCCGAATATGATGACAAGAAGGAATCCCGCCGTATGAGTCACAATGTCAATAAGACTGCGAAAAGATAATCTGGGGACCAAGCGTGAGAATCGCCGAGCGTGAGAATCTGGTCTGGAACTTGACTCACAGTGCAGTGATTTCTAATGCTGGGCATGTTGACAGGCATCTGAGGAGTGCCCAAGTTCTATTTTAAAGCATGCCTTCGCCATTATGCCCTAAGCATTCAGAACCATGTAGAGGAGAGAATATGTGAGGAAGCTGGTGTCTGTTGACAAACTCTGGTGGCCAAATATGAGTGTGGTCTGACTCCTAACCTCAGTTTACCTACTCTGATCACCTGTTCTACCATTCAGTGGGAAATGTAGTTTGACCATCCACTCCTTCTCTGACCATCCCCACCAATTTCTATCTAATAACCAGTGACCTTCTGTGGCACCGAGTGGTTTGGGATCACTGGCATCCACTGAGATGCTAGTGAAGTCTTCGGTCTTGTTTCCAAGCTCAGAGGTGGTTCAGGTCTTGTTTCAATCCTTTCCCAATGCCTGTAGGGACCATTCTGTCGCTTCCTTGGTGCACAGGACTTGGCTGTGCCACACAGGGAGGAGACAGTTCATTGCAGGAACTAACAGCATTGCAATCTCCTATAGCAACGTTGTGATCTATCTGCCGCATTTTTTCCGTATTCCTCTAGCCCGGGGACTCATTGTCTAGACAACAGGTAGTGTCCCCTGAGTCCTAATCCATTTCTCCATGAGAGGCACACAATTAAGCCCTGGATTGTTCTCAGGGTTAAGATTTGAAACACAAAATCGTGGTTGCCTTCAAAATAATATTTTTTTTAAAAAAAATCTCTGAAACAGATTTTAAAAGGTTTTGACTAATTGCCTGAATTTTTATCAGCACTATCTCTTGCTTGGGATGATCTAATGATGGGAAGTGGGGTAGTGGGTAGAGAAAAAATAAGGAGAAGATATCATTTATTTCCTACCCGAACTCCCACACAGTCTGATTATAAACTCAGTTGAATAATCCTCGTCTGCCCAAGCAGAGAGGGTTCCCAGGTACCCTCAGAGAGGAAAAGATGGAGGCTGTGTATATTTATCTTGAAATACACATGGACACATGTTAGGTGAAAGTGGTTTTCTGTTTCTCTAGTGGTGCATTTTTAGGTCTACAGATGTACAAAGTTTCCATTATGACATGGTAGAAGGACACCACTAAGGAATGCAGATAGACAATGGAATTTGTAGAGAATACGATGTTCTAGTGTATTCCAGCAGATACTGACCTAGTGTGGGTGTTGCTGTTGTCAGCTGGGTGACAGAGGAGATGCCTGTCCTTTCAAAGAGACCAGTGAAGTTCTGTGTCCAAAGAATGACAAACACATCCATTTTGCACTTGGTACTGGACTCTTTTAGCTGTTTTTTTCAAACAAAAGACTTAAATTGCTTTTACCAACAACAGACATTTTCAGATTTATCCGCACAATGGTCCAAATGCTACATAAAAATTCAGTGATTAGCAAGATTGTTAAGTAACCTGCTCCACAAGTGCTTGTACTTGTTTTAATCCTTTTGAACAACAACAACAACAAAACTCTTCTGGGCTTTTTTTTTTAAATGTGTGTGTGTGGTTGTTGAAAAAAAGAAGTTGAATCTTTTGTGATTCTTTTTGTAGGAGAAAAGAGATGTGTTGATTAAGACAATGAGCCACTTCTCCATAGCAGGTGAAGGAGGATAAGGGATGGAGAGTGATTGGAGGCTCACAGCAGTGAAAACAAGTGAAGGGGTGAGAGGCCCAGGAGTCTCAACTGTGGGGTACGAGAGAGCAGTTGACATACAGAAGGGAAAGAGGGGCACAGCTAAGCAGGGGAAAAAAGCCTGTGTCCTGAGTTTCAATTAAGGCCCTCTCAAAGATGAAACCATTGGCCGCATCTCCGGAGCTCCGCCTGGTGAGTTCAGGGATGACACTCCCGCTAAATGCTTTCCGAGGTGCAGAAGAGAGGCCCTCCTTGCCTCGAAAGAATTCAACCCTCTGCTTTATTCCATTGCAACACACACGCACGCACACACACATACACACACATACACATGCATGCACGCACGCACGCACATACACACAGAGAGAGACAGAGACAGAACTGAGCATCTCTGTGTAGATAGAGATGGCTAAACACTTGTAACAAGGTCTGTAACTGCTGAGGATTTTAAACAAACAAGCTTTATTTAGACTCTCCCAAACTTTAGGCAGAGTTTTCAATGTGTCTGGTTGTTTTCAAATGCTGTGTTCTTTTTCCTTAAAATGATCAAAGGGAATTTCTGATTATCCAGGGTCAACTTATTAACTGGAGAGAGAATATTCACCAATTACAGGATCTCTTGAATACAGTTCTTCCTGTGCGTGAGTCTAGGGGCAAGAGGAGGGAAGGAGGGAAGGAGGAACGTGTTCTCTAAAATCCCGGGGCCTGACTCTGGACTCCACCTAATGAGCTCAGTGACTGGGGGCAAGGTCCCTGCCCTTATGGTATGTTTCATTTACTAGATGAGGGGAGGTTCTGCAGCCCCAAGAACCCTTACTTCCTGCTTTCCCTAAGTTTTCAGAGCTGCTCAATAATTGCATGCGTGAGATGATTTACACTCACATGCTTTGAAATTGCGGGCTCATTTGTCGGATCTCCAGTTCCTTGTATTTCTCCTAAGCAAGATCTAACAGCCTTTGATATCCTCATGTCTGCTTTCTAGGGACTTAGAGATATAATATCATTTGATTGCAAGGAGGCACTTGGTCAAAAGCTGTCACCGGATGCCTTCTGCTTCCCTGGTGCTATCAGAACAGAATTCGACAAGAGACAAGTGGAAGATGAAATAAGAAAGATTCACAGGAGGAAAACTTGTGGAGACAAGCTCTTTTTTGAGAAAAGTCACCAGAAAACAGGCTCCTTCTCCCTCCTTGAGAGTCCTAATCTATTTTTATGAGACGATGGCAGAAGGATGGCAAGGTAAACGTGTCTCGTGTTTGCAGAAGAACCTCTGTATCAGGCATGGGTTAGGCACCCTTGCACACAATGAGAATGTTTTTTCAGCTAAAATGTTTCGCAGCTAAAATAAATCAAGTCACAAGGTGATTGAACATGGCCGAAAGTCACCCAGTGAAGACAGTGGCATAGCAGAGAGTTCCAGCCAGGAATACAAACCACAGGGCAAGGAGAAATTAATAGGCACAGCGAAAGCTTCTATTTTGCAACTACCCCCTTCATTTTGACAAGCAGAGGGCTTGGTCATATCACCGAGCAATGCACACAGAAATATCTTGTTCACTTACACAGCTGCGTGTCTGTGATGTACAGTCTTCTATAGAGGAACCCGTTCAACGTCTTCCCTATCAGTCTCTGATATTCAGTAGCCCCTATAGCCAGTGTTCCCATATGTGTCTATGTGTTTACACATGAGAGTAGACTTTGTGAGTCCAGGAAAATTAAGCATGGATCTGTAGAGTTTTGTATGTATGCACACATGTACCTGTGCATACAGACCTGTGCTGTGTGTATGTGTGTGTGCAGGTATGTAGACATTTGTGAGTGTATATGTGTGCCCGTGGATATAGAGGACACAGGTTGGTGTTCAGTGTCTTCAGCAATAGCTCTCCACTTTATTGACTGGGCAAAGATCTCTTGATGGACCTGGATCTCATTGATATGCCTGACCTAGCTAGCCAACTTGCCCCAGGGATCCGTCTCTTCCTCTTGAATGCTGGAATTCCAGGCAGGCTGCCTCACCTGCCTGGCTTCTAAGTAGGTTCTAGAGATCGAAACTCCAGTCCTCATGCTGTGTGGCAAGCACTCTTTCCAGTGAGTCATCTTTCTAGCCCTTCAGACACTTTTAAAGGCATCCTGCCTTTAAATTGCCCCTCCAAATGGCATGTCCACCCCCAGCTCCACAAAGGAATATCTGCTTCCTCTATCATAACCCATCACCAGGTCTTTAAACATTTTGTCACTTGTTCTCATGTCCCTGTTGTGTGTGCGCACAGCACTGGTCACGAGAGTCTCACAGGCCTCTTGAGTTGTCCTCAGACAAGGTCATCACAAGTGAAAAAAAAAGAAGGGGAGGGTGGCCATTTCATGCTGTGCAGAGAAACGGCGACTTTCTTCCTGATGAGGATATTGTGCGGTCACAGATCCTGGAGTGGGGAGGTGGGCTAAGATCACTCAGTCATTCCGAATCTGCCTAGGGGCTATAAAGGAGCCTAAACCGCCTCTTTAAGCTCGTAAGTGATGACATTCAAATCTATCAGAATCCTAACCCCAAAAATCAGGTCAGGATTTACAGCCATAATATGTATCTTTGGATTTGGCTTTTATGTTTTTACCCTTGATTTATGTAGGTACCTTCCTTAGCATCCCATATCTCAAGTAACATAAATGTATTAAAGTAATGGAATTTAGCAAATACGTTACGGTTACCATCTTTGTTCCCAAGAGGGGATTTGGAAATCTGACAACATTGCAGCTTTCATTTTCAGGACCCATTTTCTGAGCCGCTTCGCTAACAAGTCTCCTGATTTACCACACCATTAACAAAAATAATTCTTTCTGGACAGCAGTAAAAGGAGTGGGTTAGCACAATTTATAGCTTTCTCAAGATACGTATAGGGTGCCTGTTAAGAAAACTAGGCAGGTTTTTGATTAACTGATACATTGACTTGCTTTTAAGATACCTGGGTTCATTATCCAAACGTCTAGACGTCAAGGATGCCTCCTTGGAGAGGAAACCCACCACTGCCCGGTGATGACTAACAACCTAAGCTGCCTATGCCCACATGGATGATTGAAAGAGGAAAGCTTCTCCCCTTCAAGATGAGGGTACGGGGTCCATTTTCTCCCTTTGAGTGAAATGCTATCCAACGATGACCTTTCAAATCCACGCTACACTGCTCACGGTTCAACCTTTGAAGAGAGCAGAAATAGGATGGTTGAGAGTCCAGACAGCCGCTCCTTAGTCAAAAGCTACCCATTGCCAGCAGTGAAGTCAGGGAGGAAGCATAAGTCAGCACTCAGGAGGGAGGGAATGCAGCTGGCAGGGGGACAGGTGCCTTAGGAGATTTCCCATGATCGCTAGGGATTTAACTCTTCAGTGACCCTAATTGTAAGGGTACCTCGGAGTGTTTGGGATTCCCATTAAATGGTTCCATGGTGGCCCCAAAAGAAAGATGCCCTATATAACAAGGTTGTCTTTTGGTCACAGTGTGAGTACTGTGGCCATTGGTGAGGTAGCTGGCTCATTTTAGGTTTAGGATTAGGCAGCAACTCTGTGATCATAAGACAAGACTTTGATCTCCCTTGAAACCCTGAGATAGGTTTCTAGCCCCTTGAGTGCTGGACATAGATTCTCAGCCCTTTGAGGCTCTGAAATTGGCTCTCTCTCCCATTTTGGGGGCCAACAAAAATGTTCTCTAGTCAACAAGGTTGGGGGTGCACTTTAACCCAAGGAAGACTAGTGGAAACGCTTCATTTGGTTGTGGGGTGTTGGTATGAAGAGCATGACATGGGGTGGGTAGAGGAAGTGTCTGGCCCTTTACCCTTGTGAATCATGGGGAATCTTTGGACTTTATCCTAACAGCATCAGGAGACCATGAACAGAAGTCACCGTCTCTATTATGTGCCTGGGGCAAAGGAAACAGATATCATATCATGGGGGTGATGGTCTTAATTAAATTTATCATTGCTACTACATTCTGAGAACAGCCAAGTTATTTTACCATTCCTGTGCTGTGTATCCTTTTGGCTATCCGATAAAACCTGTGGTATTTGTTGTGGGTCTGGTGTCGTTCAGAGATGCACCATTCTGATTGAAGTTTTGGCTTTCGTAACCAGGACCAAAAGAGAGAGAGTTCTTCAGGGAAGACCCTGGCTGTTGTTAGTCCAAGGATTATAAAGGCAAATATATATATATATATATATATATATATATATATATATATATATATATTTAGTTATGGGGTGCCAAATTAACTCATAGCCTGTCTGGGAGTGGGCAAGGCTTGATTTGGTAACAGACATCCAGCAGGTGCTGCAGCCATCCAAGCAAGCAAGCATTCCATACAGAAGCAGAACTTAGCAGGCAGCCTAGTTAATCTTGTGACCCATTACCTTGGAGGAATAGCTGAGGCCGTGAAATATTTTGCAGCAATCAGCAATTTTTAAGACTAGCCCCACTGCACCCGGAAGTGGCCCAGCTCATACTAACTGAGAGGGTACATCCAAGGTAGGAGCAACTTCCTCATGGCTGGTGTAAACTAAAAACAGTTAAATGTATCCTCTAAAACAGTGTTCACCATTACAGTATGGTGTCCCTTACTGTGTTCAGAAACACAGATTATAAGTACGCATAATTGTGACAGATTCTCCTTTTAGTTTTATCACAATGGAGCTTTGTGGTGGGTTTGTTAAAGTATTAAAGGATCATCTGCTTCAGAGTGATGCATGTCCATACAGCTGTGATGTAACAGCTGGCAGATGCTGACTGCATGGATTTGTCTCCAGATTTATGTTAACTCAAGGCATGATGGGAGCTTGAATGAGGACTTACCCCCAGGGGAACTGGAAAAACCTTACAAACTTGAACTGCCCTGTGTTGGTTATTTTTCTCATTGCTGGGACAAACTGCCAAGCACAAGGCAGACTAAGGAAGGAAGGCTTTGTTTGAGCTCCCAGCTTGAGGGTACAATCCATCACGATGGGGAAAACGTCATGGCAAGAGCGTGAAGCAGCACTGGCTTCAAAGTCAGGAAGCAGAGAGATGAACACTGGCGCTCAGCTTGATCCCCACCCCCACCCATCGAAAACAGATTCCTCTCTTATATTCTTCTCTTATCCCAAGCACAATTTCCCCTCCCTCCACTCCTCTAACTCTTCCCCACCCCCAGATCCACTCCCTCTCCGTTTCCTCTTCAGAAAAGAGCAGGCCTCCAAGAGAGGAGAGCCATCCAGGACAAAAGAAGACCAAGTGAGACTAGGCAAAGGCTCTCATATGAAGGCTGGACAAGGCAACCCGATAAGAGGAAAAGAGTCCCGAGAGCTGGCAAGAGTCAGAGACACCCCACTCCCACTGTAAGGAGACCCACAAAAACACCAAGCTTACAGCCATAACATATACAGAGAGAATCTGGAGCAGGCCTTGTGTTTGCTGGGTTCATCTCTGTGAGCCCATATGAGCCCTGCTTTGTTGATTGGCTGGGTCATGTTCTTCTGGTATCTGCTGTCCCCTCTGACTCCTGTCGTCTTTGCTCCCCCTTTTCCTTGGGTTTCCCAATCTCTGAGGGGAGGGACCTGATGGAGATCACCAGTTTAGACTCTCTCTCTCTCTGCCAAATGTCCGGCTGTGGGTCTATGCGTCTGTTCCCATCTACTGCAGGAGGAAGCTGCTCTGACAATGACTGGACAAGGCACCAATCTATGAGGATAGCAGAATGTCATTAGGAGTTATTTCACTGGTTCTCTTGTGTGTGTGTGTATGTCTGTGTGTGTGTGTCTGTCTCTCTGTCTCTCTGTCTCTCTCTCTGTCTTTCTCTCTCTGTCTCTCTCTCTGTCTCTCTCTCTGTCTCTCTCTCTGTCTCTCTCTCTCTGTCTCTCTCTCTGTCTCTCTCTCTCTGTCTCTCTCTGTCTCTGTCTCTGTCTCTGTCTCTCTCTCTCTCTCTCTGTGTGTGTATGTGTGTGGTGTGTGTCTGTGTATGCCAGTTATGTCTGAGTCTACCCTAGGACTCCGGGCCCTTCAGTCTCTAGTTCTTGGCTATCCAGGCAGTGTAGGGCATGGGCTCCCTCTTGTGGTGGTGTGGGCCTCAAGTCATACCAAACATTGGTTGGCCACTCCCACAAGTTCTTGCCACCATTGCCCCATCTTGCATGCAGGACATGTAGGTGGAGGGTTCTGTGACTGGGTTGGTGTTCAGGCTTCTCTTTAAGGAGCCTTCAGAGTACCTTCTCTTACCAAAGACACTCGAACCTAGGGGTGAAAGCTCCAAGCCCACACCAGATCAACCTCTCCATGTTCAGGGCCCCAGTGCATGGGACAGTGCCACCAAAACTGGAGTAGATATTCACTCCTCAGGTAAATTCTGCAAAAACACTTACAGACAGGCCGGCAGGTAAGTTTCTATGGTGAATCTCAAGCCAGTTAAGTTGGCAATGACAACCATCACAGCAAGCCTCCCCCAAGAGTCAGGTGTCAAATATTTACCTCCTTCGCATTTACGCTTCTTTACCGGTGACTTAAATAACTGGCGTAGGCGACAGGTGTAGTCACTCTCATGACTTTGAAATGCTGACAGCTGTAAGTTATATCTAAAGGACATCTGAAACAAAGGCAATCAGATACAACATTTGTTGCTATAATTGGGCAAATAGGGGCATTGCTGATAATAATTGTGATGTGTTGCCTACACTCACAGTTAATAAGAAGTGCTGCATTCAGACAGAGATAAATACAAGATGTCCCCCCACCTATAGAGTCATAGAACTTCAGAGTTCAGAAATGGGCAAGAGTCAGACTGGAGCTGTTGCTCAGAGGGTGACTACTGTGAGAACACACGGAAAACAGAATTTGGATTCCCATATGTGGTCATGCACACACCTATAGCCATGCACACACCTATAGCCATGTACACACCTATAGTCATATAATCACCTATAGTCATATACACACCTATAGGCATGCACACACCTATAGCCATGTACACACCTATAGCCATATACTCACCTAAAGCCATGCACACACCTATAGCCATGTACACACCTATAGCCATATACTCACCTAAAGCCATGCACACACCTATAGCCATGTACACACCTATAGCCATATACTCACCTATAGCCATGCACACACCTATAGGCATGCACACACCTATAGCCATATACTCACCTATAGTCATATACACACCTATAGCTGTGCACACACCTATAGCCATATTTTCACCTATAGTCATATACACACCTATAGGCATGCACACACCTATAGCCATGCACACACCTATAGCCATGTACACACCTATAGCCATATACTCACCTATAGCCATGCACACACCTATAGGCATGCACACACCTATAGCCATATACTCACCTATAGTCATATACACACCTATAGGCATGCACACACCTATAGCCATATACTCACCTATAGTCATATACACACCTATAGCCGTGCACACACCTATAGCCATATACTCACCTATAGTCATATACACACCTATAGCCATGCACACACCTATAGACATGCACACACCTATAGCCATACACACACCTATAGACATGCACACACCTATTGTTCCAGCACTGGAAGGGCAGAAACAGGAGGATCTCTGGGTCCAGATCCAGATTCAACAAAAGACCCTGTTTAAGGGAATAAGAGAATGAATGACAGAAGAGGATGCTTGGAGTCTTTCTTTATATGGACACACACAAATAAATAAACGAGAAAAAAGGTGGGAGGCAGAAGAGTTTGAAGACAAATCAGTAGATTCCTAGTGAGTAACCATGGGGTCTTGTCCAGTGAGGAGATACAGAGATGTACATAGTGTTAGAGTGGTCAGGCAAGAAAGCCTGTAATAAGTACCTGTGTGTAGACCCTAGGACTGTGGGCTGTAACGCTGGATTCAGTAAGGATGAGGATTCTAGTTAGGGTAGCGTTAGGGTAGGTGACTGTGAGTTTGATTGGGACCTGTTGACTTTGAGGCACCTCTTAAACAACTGCATGGAAATGCTGAGAAGACACCTAGTTAGATGCATCTGGGATAGAGATATAAGTAGGTTGTAGCATCAGTCTTGGGTAGAACTCAGCTGTGTGGAGGAGAGGGGCTCTCTGCAGTACAGCAGCAAACCACAAGGAATTGGGCCAAGTTCCAATGAGTGGGTTTTCAGCGCCTCACTTCCACTGGTGTCTGTTTATCAACAATCCTCGATCCCATAGGACCCTTGCAGAAACTGGTGGTGGTCTCACAATGAAGGACTTAGTTCCTGGAAGGAAACTGCTTCTCCAACTACTTTGCTGGGTCTAGAAGTCCAAAAGCGAGACTAAGACAGTACCAATGCAGAAAGACATCAGGACAGTATTTCAACAATGGCAGCTTCCACCCTGCTTGAAACTTCCCCCAAGGAAAGGCAAAGCAAACCAAGCGATCAGTAGTCTCACTTCCAGATCCAGTGGCGGGCAAAGGTGGAGCCTACAGATGAGATTCCAGAAGAAATAGCCAGAGTGGGATGGAGTGGCAGGTGAGGCAGAACCAGGTGAGACAGGAGGAGAGGGAGCCACTGAGAAGACAGGACACAATGGCAGCTGTCAGGAGGCAGGATAGACTGGCACTTCTTCATTGGCTCTGTGACACCGAGGACGCTGGTCTTACGTAGGCGAAGGCAGTAGTTGCTGGCACATCTTTTAAGGAGTTTGGCTGCCAAGAAGCAGTCATATTTGGACTGGGGATATGGCTCAGCCAATAACACATCTGCCTTGCAAGCGGAAGGAACTGAGTTAAACTCCCCGAGGCCACATCAGAATAGCCAGGCATGGTGGTAGACTCATCTCAGCTTTGGGAAAGTGAAGATATGGGGATCTTTGGGGTTGACTGGCCAGCCAGCCTGGCCTACATGGCAAGTTCCAGGTCAGTGATAAATGCTGTCTCTGTAAATAAGGTGACAGTCCCCTGATGAACAACAGCTGAGCTTGTCCTCTGTGTGCATACACACACACACACACACACACACACACACACACACACCAAAGGAGGCAGATTTGAAGAAATGGGGAGTGGGTGCAGAGTCAACAATTGTTTCAGTCCTCTCTCTGCTCACATCTCTCTCCTCCCCTCCTGCCTCCCTGTTGCTTGACACTTCTCCTGGGGAGATGTGAACAAAACCATCTATTTACTCCAGATAGGGAACAGATTATAGACCAAAGTACCAACCCCACTGTGTTCAGCATGGTAAGCCCATGTGTTCTAATGGGGTTACTTAGAGGAATATGGGTGAGGAGTTACTTAAAGGAGATGCAAGGCAGCTGTGTCGCGAATACCCTCCGGCACAGCATGAGTGATGGCTCACAAAGACAGAAACCTGGAGTGCAATGTCCAACAAGCAAGGTGCTCAGCGGCTGGAGAGTGTTCTTTCTCAGTTGATCTGAGCTTCCTCCAGGAGCCTCATCTTGTCTGTCTGCTCAACAAGCTTTACTGCTTGGAGACGAAGGGGCCTCATGAATGTGCTCAGTTTCAGGGACTTTCTGAAGCTCTTTGAGTTGTTTATTTCCTGTGGCAATGTGCTTTCCTGTATAGCCCAGAGTGTTTTACATCTCCTTAGAACATCCTCTTGTTTTAGCTCCTTGTAAACATCAGCTCCTGAAAATAGCTGTTGTTTTACTTTCCCTTTACATCCTTTGCCTTAAGAAGTTCCCCTTCGAGATGGACGGTTTCAACCTCAGAGAAATTGATTGCTCAGCTCTCTCTCCCTTGCTGTCGAGAGCTGGTGTAGAAGAAGGCTCTGTTTGAGACAGGGAGGGCGGTGACACACGGGAGACAAGGAATCAGTGATGGTGTGGGTTCCTGGGAAGATGAAGGTGAACTTCAAAGCACAGTGGAGATGAGGGATTAAGCTTTTCTATTGGGGCGTCAAAGGAATGAATGTTTACGGGAAAAATGCAGCCACTTCCAAATGATGCTGTTTACTGTCTTCCTCTTAGGCAGGGTTCTCTGTGGCTTCGGGAGACACCATATCTTGCACTGTAACCATGTCTTTTTGTCTCAGAAACACATGGTAGAACTTGAGGGGCTTTCGCAATCTTGAAGAGCTTCGCATACCCACGGGGCCAGTAGGGAGCTGTGTTCTGAAGCAAGCTGGTAATGGAAGTGTTTTATGGAGGTCCTCTAAGTAGGTTTGGAAATTGGAACTAGGAGTCATTATCCAGGAAGGAAATATTTGAGCCAAGGCTTCTGAGTGGTCAACACATAAAGGTGCTTGCTGTCTTTGGGGTAGGAACCTGGGATGTAGCTGGCTTGGGGATCAGAGGCATAGCATCCCTAGCGCTGCTGAGCCCTGTTTGTGACCCCTCTATCCAGCTGAGAGCTGCCTGCCTCTCAAGACCTGGAGACTAAAGCCTTATTGACCGACGTGGGCTTTTCTGCATCAAAGGCTCCGAGTGGTATTAGCTGGCAGCTCTCTTTATGGGCAGAAAGTGCTTCCGTGTAGATAGCGCTCCAAGCTACCTGGGGTTAAGATAAAAGGCTTCAAAAAAGGCATCCACTCCTGGGAGCTGCCCCTGGCCACTCACTCTGCTGCATCGGAGATGCTGACACCAGGCTGCTGCACCAGCCTTGGCCTCTCTCTCTCTCTCTCTCTCTCTCTCTCTCTCTCTCTCTCTCTCTCTCTTCATTCCCTCAGAGCCTGAGAGACCTAATTTATAAAGTATTCCCCATGGAAGCATTACAGCCCAGTTTCTGAGCTTCTGTCGCCTCCACACAAGCCTTCAGCATCTTCGCCATGTTGTAGAAAACACATTTGGAAGTTCAGCTAGCACAGACTTCAGTCAGCAGATCTGATTGGCTGTGGAACGTGACACTAGTCCCTTGCCTTCTCTAAGACTCGCTTCCCATCATCCATGCCACCAGGGTGAGCTCCTCTACTTCCTAGAACCATTATAGAGACCCATCCATCTGATATGCCTGGGCACCTGCTTGGATGCTGGCGTGTGCCCAGCTCTGAGGTGCCTGCTTCAGGAGCCTGTGGCATTGCCTGGCTCATGCAACTGTAAAAGAGTAGATACATATACTTCATCTCCATTCTAGGTTCTATATTTGGTCCTGGATCCTGTAAGCGGGCCCAACAAGAAATCACAAAACCCAGTTCATGGATAAAAAGAACCTTTTTAATAAAGAGAAAACTGTTTGGCTGCCTTGGATAGTAGAGAACAACAGCCAGCTGCAGAAGTTTATTGAGTTATATAGGGTATACGGGGCATAGCTCAGACAAAGCAGCGGGGGTGGGGGGAAGGGGGGAGGATTGCCGCAGCTGTGGCCAGAAGTGTTCAAGTGCTGACAGCTGTGGTCAGGGGCATTCAGCTAGCCCTTAAGGGCTTCTGAGAAACGCTTTTCGGTTTCTGCTTCCTAGCAAAATCAAGCTCAGGTTAGGGTTGAGTCATTGCCATCAGCACTGGCACTTTGGGAGTCTCGCTTTGTCACCTAAAAGACCTCCAGTTCCTCACACGTATCGTCCCAAATGCCTGATGCCCCCTGGGTGGTGGGCACATCTTTGGTCTTAATGAGTTGAATCTTGGCAGGCTGCTAGCTAGATTCTGAGCTAGAGAAACAGAATTCTGTATCTCCCCAGCCTGAAGGAGGGAAGAGGGGAAGATGTGTTCATGGATCCCCAACAGCTGGCGATCAAAGCAACTACATACATGCAACGAGGCCTCCACACACACCCTGAAGGACAGAGATTCTACATTCTGAACATGCAAAAGTGACTGAAATGGCCCTTCCAATGGAAGCAAGGAAGTGCACACTGCCCCTTATCATTACCATTGTTCCCCAGGTGTCCCCAAGAGCCTGTTAAACGGTGTGCCCTGTGGTGATCTTTAGGACCACGGCTGAGGATAAATGGACCATTTTTGCTGAATGCTGTGAGCCACTCTAGCCAGTTAATGGAAGCTGAAGGAGTTGTGGGAACTGTGTCAACACAAGTTTGAGAACACTCCTGGTCTTAGGAGTCTGTCTGAAGGCCAGGCTGGCGTATAGGACCAAGTCCCTTCACCTGGGAATCCTCACCCCTTCTGCAAGGAGTCAGCCAGGATTAGACTGTGTCAGGCGGGCCCCAGCCGGCAGCAACTGCAGAGTTGCACAGGTTGAGGAGAGAGACGTGTCTGCTCCTGTCGGAAGTGTTGCATTGAGTGGGGTGGGACAGATGTGACCCCAGTTGTTTGGCTCCTGAACATCAGCCCAGATGTCTTTCTTCACGAATCCTGTATTGCTTCTTTTTCTTGGCCTCTGGATTCTGCTGGAAGCACACTGTGGCCCAGCTGATGAGCTGTGGGGCGTGGGGGTGGCTTTGCATACTTAGTAGTTATGTGGGGGAAGGGGAACCATGAGGCCGTGAGGCCAAGGGGTAGCCAATAGGAGGGACCAAAGGCAGCAGCCATGGTGGCATCTGGACATCATATCACAGTCTCACTTATTGCTAAGCACAAGATACGATGGTTAATATTGGTGGTCAACATGACAGAATCCAGAATCACCGAAAAGACGAGCCACCAGGGAGTTTCTGTATTGGGTTAACTAGGGTGGGACGGCAGGGGTGCAAGCACTGGTGTCCTTATTGAATAGAAAGGAAAAGTGAACTGAACACCGGCATTCATTGCTCCCAGTTTCCTGACCATGGATTCAGTGTGACAAGCTGTCCCACACGCTTGCCACATCATGACGGGCTTCCCCTCAAGTATAAGCGGAGACACAGAACCACAGACAGCTGACTCATCCCCTGCCCTGTGCCTCAGTTTCCTCACATGTACTTCTGAGAGAGGCTGTGATGGGCAAGCAAGCTAGCATGTGTGCAACAAGCGCTCATAGCAATGCCTGGGACTTGGAATGTGCTTGATTGACATGCTAACTCCATTTTCAGCAGTGAGTTGCAACGGTATAGCCCACCAGTCAGAAGAAGTCACTTGGGACCAGTGATAGTTTGGGGTTCCTCACCCAAGTACCTCAGAATAATCGACTATTTGTAGTCTCCTTTTTCCTTCCAATCCCAAGTGTCCCCTCTGGGTCTCCCGCTGTGAGCCAGCATCCCTAATAACACATTGTCACTTTGCGGGGTATGATTTGTTGACCACTCATTACACTGTGAGGTCTCCACAAGCTTTAATTGCAATAATTCGAGGTTTGTTCAAACCATTATATTCCACATAGTTCATGGATGCTTTTAATTTAATTATATGCAGTTTAACACCACAGAATACTGCTGGGCGAAAGGAAAATGATGTTGTTGTTGGTAGTGTTTTTTTTTTTTTTCTTTCCATTTTCTCTAAATGCAAGACGCGGTGTTGAGGAACGATAAAACCCACTGCTGGGTTTTGTTTCCGATTAGGAGGAAATGTGTTGCAAAGCGCGTTTCTCTCCATGGAAGCTGGGAAGCCTGGGTTGGGGGATCCTGTGTCCTGAACAGGCTGGCTCTGATTAAGGGGAGGTGTGGGCTGTATCTATGAATGAAGATGGTAAAGACTGTTAGAAGAAAGAAAGAGGGGCTTCCCTTGGGGAGAGTGTAACTTCACAGGAGGAGAGCAGGGACAACACTGCCAGGGAATAGACCCATGTCTTGAATGAGGGGGATGTAGTCAGGACTCGCCATCTCTCTAAACGGCAGAGGATGGAGGGCACCTGGTGTGTTAGGAAGCCTACAGGCGTCCTCAGGAAGTGTGGAACAAAAAGACAGGAAAGCTGTGTCCATCTCCAAAGTCCATTTATAAGAATTTAGACTTTTATTTTATGATCACCTTTACCAAGATTGTCTCTCTCTTTGGCTCAATACCTGTGTCAGATCTGCAGGGGGACATCAGGTAGTCTCTGCTCCCCTAAATGCCTGCAAAGGATAGCGTGATGTTGCTGTGGTCAGAGTAAACGCTGGCTAAGCAAACCCAGGCATGGGCACAAGTACAACCTAATGACTGAGGGCCAGGAAGCCCCCTGCAGGGGAGAGGGGCAGATGCTAGAGCTAAAGCCAGATCTTTGGGAGAGTGGAGGTCATCTGAGCAAACTGGGCAGAACTCAGCTAAGTTTAGCGGTGCCTTGCCTCCGTGCTTCTCCCCAGGTCCACAGCAAGAGCCCATTCTCTATTCCACCCAGGCCTCGGAGCAGAGTTCCTCTTACTCTCTATGACCCAGCTCGGCTTTCCTCTGCCCTCTGGGTCCATCCCTCTTGGATTAGCACACTGACAAGCGGCTCTTTTTGGCTCAGCACATTCACTCTCTTCAGGAATGTATTTCTGCTAAATCCATTGACTCTGAACACATAGCCCAAGCAAATCTACACTCTGGGCTCTAGCTGCCTGAAAGGATTAAGGCATGATGAATAGAAGAACAGGGGGATATTCATACCCACATGCAAACACATATTTACAGTTAAAGAAATGCATCTACACATGCTGGTCATGCACATCGTTATACAAAATGTATGGTAGCATATGCATATTCGTGTTTTTACATGTGTGCATACACCTGTAATTACAAGTGCGTACATATATACATGATCACATAAACGTTTATAAACTCGCTGATTCATATATATGAATATCTAGCTTTGCATACTATTTGTATACATGCCTCCATAAACATTTATACCCAAAGTCATAGATATGCACATTTGAATATGTAGATTTATACTCTGCTTGCATGCAATACACACAAAATGACTATTTAGAATATAGGTATGTATTTCTCCATAGATGTATGTATGTATATATGACGACGTGTGTGAATATCTGTTTTTAGAAGGCCAGAATTTGCCACTTACTTTGCAGAGTCTGCCTTTTTCCTGCTGTAACCCTGCTAGGCATGCACTACCATTTTTATTTTTTTCTGTCACACGTACCAGGTATTAGAGGCTCTAGAAGTTGAAATTTCTTGCCAGATGTCCCACGGCTGGTAAATCCCAACGCTGACCTTCAGACCAATGCTCAGAGACAAGATAATTCACCTCATCCTGATGATTACAGATGCTAACGGAGAAGCAGAAATACAGCAACACAAATGGACTCGATATACATCTAGACCTTGAGGTCCTCCCAGACAGGCCACGTGGGTCAGTGATCAGACTGAAGGGCTCTGAGTTCCTCAATGGGGACAGGGGGACGCAGAAGGTTGTAGACAGCACAGGAGAGGCCATGGCATTCACAGTTGCTGGAGGAGCTGGAGTTGTGTAGCAAGTAGTGGTGTGTGTGTGTGTCTGTGTGTGTGATTTTAGGTGTCTACTTCTATTGGTCTCCTTTTTATTATTTTTTGAGACAGAGTCTCCCACTGAACCCGGAGCTCACTGTTGGGCTTCACTGGCCATCCAGTGAGTACCCAGGATCGTCCTGTCCCTGCCTGAGTACTGGGGTTGCAGACAGGAGCTGTTACTTCTCCAGCTTTTGACATGGGTGTTGGATCTGAACTCATGTGTGCCCAGCAAGCACTTTACCAAATGTTGAGCCAACTTCCTAGTCTAGTACTATAGATTTTTAAGTATCCCAATAATGACCTGCGTATTTTAAAGGTAGCCCGTGGTTGCCTTTTGGAGGGGAAGCTCAACAGTTCAACACTTATTTGGCTCAACTACTGCAGGAATGGGGCATTTTATAAAAATGGGCAGGGAGGGCATACCACAGCCCACCTGGCCACAGGCATCTCTTAGCAGGTATGCAAATGATCTCAGGCCAGTGTCCGGGAATGGCTCTCTCTACTGGGCCATTTGCGTATTTATATATCTGCATACAAACACCAGGCCCTGCCCTTTGGTGTCCTGATTTCACATGAGCAAGAAAACAGGGCTGAAGGCCTAGTGAATAATGCATCTCCAGCCTTGTCAGTTGCAGAGCCTCTGCCTAGCACGTTCTGAGAGCTGCTAATAACAGGTCCTTGCTTCGTCATGCCCTGGTAGATGCCCTGGACACTGGGCTGAACCATCCATGTGTTGTTGCTTGTATTTACCCAGTACTAAGCAAAACAAGATAGAGCTTTGACAAGGGGAGGGGAGGAGGCTCCATACAGCCTGGATTGTCTCCATTGTCTAGTGTGCTTTATTGCTCAAAGGAATCTTCTCATTGCTAGGTGAGTAATGCTGTAATTACAAAAACCAATCAATTAATTGATCTAAATTAATTGGAAAGCATATTATATCCTGCTAAGCATGAAGGTAGATTTCAAGTAACTTTCAAGGTAGAAGAGGAGAACAGACACATTGAACCTTTACAGCTCCTGGCCAGGGGATGGACAGAGACTCTAGCCCCAAATGCAGGTTCCCAATCCAGCCAAGGCTCCAGAGAATTGACAAACCAAGCCTGAAGAGACCTTCAAGTTCCTTCTGTTTGAGTCCCCTGCCCCACAGCCCTGTGCCTTCCCTCCTGTCCTCTGTCCTAGCATTCTGCCCTCTCTGGTTCCCCTTACCACCTCTAACCAAACTGTGTTTCACTGATGGGTGATGGGATATTGTGATGCCTGAATGAATGGTTGCAGCCTACCCAGAGCTTGGTGCTCAGCAGAGATCAGAGAGTACCAAAGGAAGGGAGAAGCTTCTTACCCTCCATTCCTGCCTCCCTTCTTCCCTTCCTTCTTCTCCTCTCTTCTCCCTTTCTGCCTCTATCCATTTCTCTTCCTCTCTCCTTCCCCAGTTCTCCCTTCTCTTCTTGGTCCTGTTCCCTTTCTCCTCCTTACCTCCCTCTTCTCTCTTCCCTTCTCTTTCCCCTCCTTCCTCCTTCCCTCTCTTCCTCCCTGCCTTCCTACCTTTCTTTATGTTTTCCTCAATATTCACCAAGCGCCCACAGTTTCCTAGATCTCCAGGCTGGCAGAACTGACCTGGCTATCAAATGACACAAACAAATGAGCGAGCCACATAGTCTTTCAGGAGGCATAAGCGGAATTGCAAAAGCAGCTGGGATGGCTGGGCTGGAGTGAGTGACGGGTCCTGTGGGAACAAAGTTGCTGGTGTTGGCACAGTCAGGTAAATGTTTCTGGAGCTGCAGAAGCTGACCTAAGAGACGACACAAGGCTGTCAGGAGGATGGGAGCGGATCCTTCTAGCTGTGAGAGAGAATCACTGCCTGGTCCTTGCCACTCAGTTCCCTCATCTTTAAAGCAGGGACAAAAATATCTGCCATGCTGAGAAGGTGAAGTGGCAGGAGGAGGGGGGATTAAGGGTTTGATGCATGCTTGATGCAGTGGTGCATGTTAAGCTCTGAGCACAGGGTCCAGCATGTGTTGGGTCCTTGGTTTAGGTGCTCATCTGTCACCATGGCACTGTGAGGAGAGCTCATTTGTCCCCTTGCATGCATCAAGCCTTTTCCTAAGCACCCTGTGGGTATTGTCATATTCATTACACATAGCCCTGGGAGATGAATGTGTGCTATATGCCCATTTTATAGATAGTGAAACCGAGGCACAGAGAGCTAAAAACAATTTCCTCAAGTCTCAGAATAGTCATGTAATGTCAAGGTAAGATCACCAGCAGGCAGGCCTTGGCTGTGTCCAGGTCCCAGACTGTAGAGTTAACCATTTACTTATGCATTCGATTTATCCAACAGGTGTCTATATTATTCATGTGGGTAAATGTTCATGTAGGTGTACATGTATGTGCAGGTATGTGTTTATATGTGTGTGTGGGTGTATGGCCAGAGGTCAGTCAACCTTGGGTGTCTTCTAAGCACTTTGTCTTCTGAAACAGGGCTTTTCATTGGCCTAAGAGGTTCCCATGAGGCTGTGCTGGCCACCCAGTGAGCTCCGGAGACTCTCCCGTCTCTGCCACTCAGCATTGTCATCACAAGTACACAATGACACATGTTTGTTTGTTTATTTGATAACATGGATTCCAGTGGTTGAACTCGGGTCTTCACACTTACAAGGCATGTATTTTACCTACCGGACTGTCTCCCTGGCCCAACAAGCACTTATTTATTGTTCCTCTACTATGTGGCAGATCTTTGATAAGCCCTGATAACAGAAAGGCAAAGGAGACAGACAGGACACCTCCCCGAGAAACTCATGACACCATGTCAGACTCACTGTCTATCCACCCTCTGGATTTAGATCTGAGAAAGCTTTCTCTGATAAGAGTGATCCATGTGTATACTCTGAACTTCCTGGATGTGGCCCTGAACATACGGGATTTGTATTGTTACTGGACCAGGGCACCTACGTTAAACTGCGAGCAGATAGGTTGTCCTTGTACAAATGAAGACACTTTCCCTGCATCTGGTGGGGTCCTTTGCTGCCAGACAGTAGGCTCTGCCTCTCCCATTGTAGGGTGAGCATTGTGACTTTGAGTTCATGGTCCCTGAACTAATGAAGCCATCAGTTACATCTGAAGCGATCGTCGTTGGCACCACTGTCAGGAAGGGGATGGGCACCCGAGGAAGGTGGCACACTGATGACTATTTAATCCCTGAACTTTGACAGCAGCAATATTAGCTGAAGGTCTGTAATACATTTATGACTCTCATCTGACATTTTCCCCACATCATTATTTTTTTTTCTGGTTTTACTTTCAAATTCCCTATGGGATCGTTGACATGAAATTCTGAGGGAAAATTTGAAACATTAGTGACTGTTTAAAGCAAATGAGGCGGTGTCCTTTCCAAGAGGAAGTTATCTTTATGATATTGGCATAAGGTGGTTTTGAAAAATGTATACTAATGAGGAGGCAGCTGGAGGGAGGCGATTGGGGTTTCCGGGCTTGAATCATCCTGTATGGTCACTGAGTTTGGCCTGGGGAAACCTCGTTTGGCCCAGCAAGGCTGGTTCTAGGTGATCTTTCTGCCTGCCTTTTCTCATTGCTTTTTCTGGACTGGCTTATGGACGCCAAGCATGAACGTGGTGCTGGGCTTACAATAGCCACTCTCTGGGAGCCGATTGCCCTGGCTGCAAGGGAACCCCTCACTGTGTGAAGCACTCAGGGCTGTCTAACATGCGGATGTAACCAAAAGCCTGAGTGGAGTTTACAAGCCACGGAGGACTTCCTCATGAAGAAGTGTTTACACTGGCTGTGGTGACACACACCTATAGTCCTAGTATTTAGGAGACTGAGACAGGAGAATTGCCCCAAGTTTAGAATCCAGAGCATTAACCATTACACAATGAGACCAATCTCCTCTAGTTCAAAGGTCAAAGCCAGCTTGGGCTACCAGAACGAGACACTGCCTCAAAACACAGAAACAGAAAACCAACGAAACAAGATGTGTTCGTATACTAATCTCTAGTGAAATGCAGGGTTTCGAGGGGACATGGAGACAGATGGGAGTAGGGCATTTCAGGAAGAAGGACTGTCAAGGGCTCCACTGGCTCCAAGAAACAAGTCCCTAAGATCACCAGTGCCATAGCTGAGCGGTGTAAAGGTGCAATAACGGATTAACGCCTCCCTCTGACTCTGCACCATCCGTAGCGTCAGAACTTGCAGGAGTGGAGCACTCCTATATGCAGACGCTGCTTCTACGCTATGCATGCATTCACTCATCTGACCTTCCGAAGGCATTAGCCTTGCCCATCAGGAAATAGCGACATTAGCCACCACCAAGAGGTCACGTATGCACAAGCATCTTATCTGCAGGCAAGGATTCTGTACAGCCATAAATGCTCCTGAATTCCCAGTCTCCTATTTCTGTCTTCCCAGTGCCAGGAAGATGGACATGTACCACTAAACCCATTCTATGCAGTCTTGGGGATCAAGCCTAGGGCTTGAGCATGCTAGGTAAAGGATTCCACCAACAGCCATTTCCCCAGCTCCTGTTACTGTCTCTCACAGTCTAGGGATTGATTGCATGGGCTCAGGACAGTGGGTCTCCTTCAGGACTTCCCAGGTAGACATCATCCTCTGGAAGCTTTCTCATTCATGTGCCATGTGTCTGGACACGGGCAACCACACAGCTGGCAGAGCTGGGCTCTCTAGTCGCCTTTCTGTCTGAGATCTCCAGCATGGAAGGAAGCTTCCAGGAGGCTGTGCTTTATGTAGGTTGTTTTGTGTTCCACGACCAGTCCCGAAAGAAACACTCCCATTTTTTTTGAATATTTAAATGCTGTTAACTTTGCAAAACCATACTAATAATAGCAGAATTCAAAGGCTTCGTTTCCCCCCAAAAGCTTTCCATTCATAATTGTAGTGAATAAGAAAGTCGTCAGAAATCACAGGGCTGTTTTGCCTTAGCTTGCCAGAGCAGCGAGGGGACATCCTGCTGTTTGGACACACTGCTGTCACAACGGAAGCTCACCAAGACAGTTCCAGCGGGAATTTTTAAATGAGACCTTCCTTTTAAATGGGCGTGTATTCTTCATGCATGGTGATGGGTTCTATACAGATATTTTCATTCACCTGTATCACGTGTTTTGTCTGTATTCATTCCTATGCCTTCCTCTTCCCCCCCACACTAGTACTGATAATTGTCTCCCCCTATATTTTTATATATGTATACAAAATCTTGGGCCCATATATGAACAAGCCATTTCTCAGCAAATGGCGCGATTTCCTTCTTTTGTGGTTGAGCAGACTCAACCCAACTGAGTTGTGCAAGTGCGTCATGGTTTTCCATCCAGTCGTCTGTTGATGGACACTCGGGCAGGTGATGTCCCTTGCTCATTAACAGTACTGGAGCAAATCCAGCTGTAAGGGAACGTGTCTGCTGTGCTTAGAGTCTTTTTGTATATCTGAGGGCATGCTATAGTTGGGTTGTGTAGCCATGATATTTTTAGTTTTGGGTGGTACCTCCACAATGTTTATACCACTTTCACTGTTCACAAAAACAAAATGAAAGAGAAATTTCTCATTAGCCAGAAAGTGTTCTTGATTCAATATTGGATGTGCTCACTGGTGGGGACTCAGTCGCGTTGGCCTATTTCTCTCAAATCTACCCGATTTTAACAAATATTTTCGAGACGCATTGTCTGCTGAGGGAAGAGTGATTCGGCTTCTGAATTGCTTTGCTATAAATAGCCACAAAGAGTCGAATGCAAAACCTGAAATCAGACGGCTGCTTTTACATGCAGCCAGACTATTTTAGGAGAGCAGGGCTTCCTGTGTCGCCAGAGGCTTAAACTGTACGCGTCAAAAGTCCCGATTTTTGTAATGAATGGTGACAGGGCTGGAAAACGGTCATGTGGTTCTGATTTTCTACCTGCAATCTCACATCCCATCCCCTACTCAAAGAGCTGATAAAATTTTAAGCATTCTCTGTAATTTGAAATTGTTTGTGTTTACCCATGAACAGGAGCAGAGCCTATTCTTTCTGAAGCAGGTATGTGTGTTCTGTTTGTATATATATAAAAGATCCTCTCAAAAGTTAATTTTCCTTAGCTGTCATGGGAATAAAGCCACGGTTGCTTCCAGACTACAGCGCTTGCACCGGGTGGTAAGGCAGAACGTTCCGGTCATTTCCAGTTGCTTTGCACAGTGGAACATGCCTGTAAACTGTAGAACATAGCAGGTGACTCCCTTGGCTTGGCTGATTTGAAAGTAGCTTGGTGGGTTTGCTGGCGACGGTACAGGCAGTGATGGACATGTGGCATTCCAGACACTGACCACGGGGAAAGTGAGATTCAAGGGCTGAAGAAACTGAGATGGTCAATCCCCAGGAGTCTTAGGGAAGGTGGACAGGGCACGCTGTGGAGCTAATTACAGAAAAACGCCACATGGCTGGCTTTCCAGGCACTCACCAAGCCCCAAGCACGTTCTGTTCACCCTCTACCCCGTGATCAAGTGGAGGTTATTTCTCTCTGTGAACACATTTGGTCCATAGCTCACTGAGGCATCACGGCCTCAGCCTTGTTCTGCCAAACTTCCTTTCTTTGAAAAAGAATTATGTAATCCTAACTTAGTAAAACATGCTTTGGGGGGAGGGGGCAGTGCTGAAAAGAGTTCAGATTTGTAATTTTCCAGCCAGAGCGACCCCATTCTGAGAGGTTTTGTCCGTCTTTACTGTTAGAGGTCAGAATGCATTGCTTCAATATAAGAGGGCTTGGTATACAGGAGTTGTGATATCTGTCTCTGTGTCTATCTGTCTGTCTGTCTCTCTCTGTGGTGTTGTGTGTCTTCCTTTACTGGGTTCCAATTTAGCTTTTGAAACAAAGTTTCTCACTAAACTCATAACTTGCCGATTCAACTATACTCAGTGGCCAACAAACCCCTGGAAATCCACCCGTCTCCTGCTTACCAGGCACATGCACACACCGTGCCTGACTTTATGTGGTCGCTAGAGATCCAAACTCAGTTCCTTAGGCTTGTGTGTCAAACACTTAGCCACTGAGTAATCGCTCCAGCATCAATAACTACAGTCTTCAAGACTCTAAAGAGTCAAGCAAGGGGCTGGACAACCCAAAGAGTGCGTAGAATGGTGCCATGGTGCTGATCAAGGTCTGTCAGTAGATGACAGACAAGGGCTTTATGACAAATATCAGCAATGACAATGAGCTGAGTCTCGAACTTTGCCGCATAGGGTGGCACAGGACTAGGATCTGCCCTCTGCAGAAGCGTGCTGTAGAGCGGAGGAGAGATGTAGGCAGAGCTATGCTGACTTCCCTCTGCACAGGCTCTCATCTGTGTTGTCTTTGGCACTGAGAGTTACCACTGTGGTTAGGAGTCTCGGGTGGATGTTCTCTAAACACTGCTTCTGAAAGATCCTCAGTATTGAAGCCGTGTTTGTGTGGACAGGCTTCGTATTGGTTGGGCTATTTGAAGAGAATAGTAATGGCCAGGAAAAGTTCTGGGGAGATTCAATGACATGGGGTGACCAGATCGTGTGTGTGGTAGATCTGCATCCTGATGGAAAGCAGGCCCTCTACCTTGTAAGGTGAGATGGAAATTGAGTAACCAACCACCTCATAGGTTCTACTCTCGTCACTGAATGCTCTGCACTCTAGGAACATCTTGGTTCTGGGCAGACAGAGACGTGCTGGGAGAGGCTGAGGATAATGCATTGTCCAAGCAGGTGTAGCCAGGGATTTAGGCTCAGTGTGTTTTATTACAGAGGCTTCCATTAGAACAAGGCACATTCCTATCACAAGACCGCTTCTATGGTTTCACACAAGGAGAAAGTGCAGAGGTAAGAGAGAAAGCCACCTCACGCCTCCCTCTCCTTGTGAGCTCTGGTTGTATTTGCTTCCAGCTAAATCTACAAGGGAGCAGAACCTGCTGCTCTGGAGACTGGATGGGGCTCTTGATGCTGAAAAGATGGGCAAGGAGAAGTCAAAGGATTTATGACGAATAGCACAGCAAATCCAGAACTCAGAATGGTCCATGGAAAACTTTAGACAGTGTTTTTTTTTTTGGGGGGGGGGTTGGGAATTCCTTGTAAAAATCCATTTGAACGC
Source organism: Chionomys nivalis (assembly GCF_950005125.1). Taxonomy (NCBI): domain Eukaryota; kingdom Metazoa; phylum Chordata; class Mammalia; order Rodentia; family Cricetidae; genus Chionomys; species Chionomys nivalis. The sequence continues at coordinate 11,043,550 of NC_080106.1, read as the reverse complement.
TCTTCATAGGTCTAGTTTAACTTTCTTTATATACCCCCACCACCACACTTCTTCTTCCTAGCTTGCCTGTAGATTAAGGGAACATAGAACCTTTACCCCACTAGACTGAGATGGTGGAGGCCGGATGTTCCTATATTAGACCATCTCTATACACTCTTGAAACTGCTCAGGCTGGAAGACTAGGGTACCACTGACTTTTAGTCCATTTCTGTTGCCACATTTGCTCAAAAGAAAATGGTTTGATCTGGAGTTTCATGGTGAAGGGTGGGGAAAAACAGTCAAAATCCAGAGAAAAGCCCAAAAGGAATTACTGAGAGACCTGGGTGGGGGGAGAACCAAGTGGATCTTTGCAGCAGGATGAGTTAATGAAATTCCATGCTCTCTTATAGAGCTGTATTGGGTTTCTCTTACATTGTTTGGTTTGTAAAAGGATTTGGCTTCATGTTACAGAACTAATTGCTTACTAGATACAACACGGATATCAAAATACATTATAAATATTAATTAATTCCCACCTAACTCCCTGGCAAGCACAAATAACCAGTGGCATATTTATGGAATGTGTGAGCAATAATCGGATTCTCAGAGACCTGTTTCCTCTGCAAAATCTTTCTCACCGTCTTCCGTGTGTCAAAAATCCTCACCACCGGCTGGGCGGTGGTGGCGCACGCCTTTAATCCCAGCACTCGGGAGGCAGAGGCAGACGGATCTCTGTGAGTTCGAGGCCAGCCTGGTCTACAAGAGCTAGTGCCAGGACAGGCTCCAAAGCTACAGAGAAACCTTGTCTCGAAAAACTAAAAAAAAAAAAAAAAAAAAAAAAAAAATTCCTCACCACCTTCGAGAGCCTATCTATTCCATAGTAACCATGAGGACAGTAGCAATGAGGACGATGCTAAAGCTAATAGGCATTTATTGACTGGCGTCACCCCTTGCCAGGCTTTGGAGAGAGGAAAATGTTATGGTCACCCACTCCACCCCTCCCTGCCCCCCAAGGGATTGCTATGAACGTGACGGTGGCAGAAGTGAGACCCTGTCTTGCTCTGTCTGCTTGTCTGCTTGATCTCAGGATCAAGGCTGCCCACTTGCAGCATTTTCTGATTTGTATACCAAGGGAACACAGTTTGTTGACAATTTCATTAATTTATTTTTCAAGGCATTTATTTGAATTGCAGCTCCTAATGGCACCATGCTAAAGTCCACAAAGTATCCATGGTATTGGGTTCTGCAGGCTGGTTATGTCCGCCAGCAGTTTGTTTTTTTTTTTTCTCTCCAACCATCTTTTTGTCCTCAGGTGTAGCTAGCTGTGTTCTTTGCATAAGATATCAGACCTAATAAATAGGCATTTCTTGTTATTTTTATATATAAATTTTAAGTGTTAGAAGCTAAATATACTTCATTGATTCTTTAAGAATATCATATATGCATAGAGCTTATTTGGGAAATATTCACCTCCCACTGCTCTCCCTAACTTCTGCTACACCCATCCCCACCTCATCCTAATTTAAGGTTCTCTTCTGTTTGCCTTATCACTCATTGAGTCCACTTGGTGCTGGCTGCCTGTGCTCACCTGTGTGAGACCATCCTGGATCATGATTGACCTGCCAGAGGCAACACTGTTAAAGGAAACAGACTCCGCATCCTTCAGGAACTGTCACCATCCTTAGCCCCTCCCCCCTGTGTTAGAACTTGGAGTGGGTTGGTTATGTGTGGGCTGGAAGCTGGCTGCTACAGCTGCTGTGAGCTCCTGAGTGCAGAAGTCATGTCCCGAACAGAGGGCACTCTTTTGCCCCAGCCTTTCTGTTCCTTCTTCCGTGACGGTCCCTGAGCCTTGTGGGAAAGGGTGTGATATGTATATATTTCATTTAAAGGCTGAGCACCGAACATTTCTTGAACAGATAAAAAGCCAAAAACAGTGTATATTTTGTTTGTTGGTTGTTTGTTTATGGTGAAGGGGGAAAGTTCAGAGATGAAACCACCTGCCCTCATCTTTCAAAAATCTTCTTGTGTTTAGTTTCACAAGTGTTTGTGTTCGCAGCAGTCCGGTCTCTCCACACCTTGGCACTCTACAAAGGCAGGGCTGTGTCTGTTTCTTTGAGCATCATATTCTTGTACTTGACACATTTTTTGAATGAGCGGGTGAATCATTACTGACACAGAGAAAGACCTGTTTAAATTGCGTTCCACACCCACAGGGGTGTCTGTGGAAACAAGCTCATTCAGTGTTATAGTTTGACTTCTCTGAAATCCAGACCTTTCTAGTGACAAAATATGGAAGGTGCAACACAGCAACAATCTTCTGCTCATATCCTTCTAGAAGAAAGCATCTTGGTGCTACCACGGGCAGGGCTGAGAGAAGACACTTAGCAACTCTTCCTGGGAATGGAAGTGGTATCCTGTCTTGTGACCGGGTTTCTGATTTCTCTCCATCATCACTTAGGGCTCTGCTTTTCAACCCCTGATCTGGGGAACTGAGGATGTGTCAGAAAGATAGATGCTCAGGACACAGCCCACATTCACAGAATCAGAATGGGAGGCTGCATATAGCCAGAATGCCGGGTGATTGCTGGCATGTTCACTCCAGGGGCTTCTTTGCAGTTAAGACTTGGGATGTGCAAAGCTTCAACACTTCAGAAATAGCCACTGAAATCACACATTCATCCAGAGTTGCTTCGATGTTGTTTCTTTGAGACAGATTTCTACCAACTTTGTGGTTTATCTAAGAGGCTTCCATTTGGCAATTATATATCTTTGTTTCTCCTTCTCCCCCTCTTCCTTCTACTCCTTCTTTCTCTCCTCTTTCTCCTCCTTCTTCTCTCCTTCTCTTCTTTCTTCTTCTGTAGTAGAAGTGGGAAGGTCCTGGAAAATGGTGTGATTCTGAGTAACTGCAGTTTTCCTGGAAGAACAAAGTCTTTCAAGGAGCAAGAAGTATCAGAATGAATCAAGGTAACCTAGGACACAAAGGTTTTCTGATAACACAGGGGCTAAGACGAGGACCGTGGCTGAGGACTGCATTGCCCAGAGCCAAGCCAATCCTGCAGTAAATATTAGACATGCCAACCATAGCATTCAGCTCTTTCCATTTAGAAAACAGAAGGAAGAAAAGAATCCCACATTTTCAGAGAGGATCATTCCCATCGATGATCATGACACCATTGGGCTACTGCTGCAATGGTAACCTTCCTGATGATCAATTGAAGCTCCCACCTTTTGTTCAAATGCTGTCGTCCTTTGGTGCCTTGTTTTGTTTTGTTATATAGCATCAAAGGGCAAAGAAGACTCAGGACTGTAGAACATCTTACATACAGGAACGTCTACACTCATGGGTTCCCACAGTGAACGGTGAAATCATATCAGGGATGACCTTTCCAAGGGATAAAACTCATTATCACGTGGAATGTAATAGCTATAAAAGATCAACACTTGGAAGCCAAAGCAAAATCTCACATATGATAAATTAATTAGAAGAGAAGTTACACAAATCCTAGACCTTCTCTGTGACCCTCGTCTTATAATTACCTCTCCTTTTAAAGCAGGCTGGAATCTTTTATGTATGAAGATGTTACTGTTGACCCTACGTGCATTCAGAGTCAAGGAGACATTTTTCACATACTGAAAATAAGATTTGATTGAGTGCTTGTGTGTGGCCTAGTGAAGTTCTCATTAAACCACTGTTTATTCTAATTCTATATAAATGGCAGAACATTAGCCATTAATTATGAGCCTGAGACCAGTTCAAAAATAAATGTTTCAATGTCTAAAGCTTCCTTTCCCACTCTAATAAACACATGGCAATATCCACTTAGAGAAAGCAGACCCCAAAATATAGTAGTTTTCTTCTCTTCCCTCCTCTTCCTTCTAGTTCTCGAGGCCTATCAACATGATTGCAAGAAAACAAGCAGAAAATGCAGTCTACTGAATGTCCTGGTAGCTGTGAGGCCTATGCCATCCACAATTATAATTTCATTATGAATCGTGCGCAGGCCCCACAGTGAAAAATACACCTTATTCTCTCTTTAAGTATTCCTACCACAAAGGAAACAAGACAAGACACAACACAGTGACAATCCTGAAATTGTCTCAGTGTCATTTCCATATCACGGTGGCTCATACATCTGCATCCGCTGACATGGTACAAATAACTGTATATCCTGAAATAAATGGATAGGGAGAAAATGAGTCTCCGCAGCGTCCGCCGGGCGCCAGTCACCACGGTCATATACCAGTCTGACTGCAGCACGGGTGACAGGCAGATTTGAATTCCGACAGCTCCCATTAAGTGGCAGCAGATGCTGGGGAGGCTGTGCGGGGCATGCTGCTGTTGGACATCACAGAACATCAGTGGATTACCAAGCTCTGTCATCAAATCTCCATTCTTAACTTTTTATTCCTAAAGCGGATGTGTTTGTTGTGGAAACATTCTCAGATGGTAGCCAGTGGGAGAAAGGATATTAGAGAGACAAGTCCCCAGGCCCAAAGTTCCCCCTATTTGATAAATGTCAAAATATGGATAGTTACATGATTCATGCTTTCCTGGCTTCAAGCCCATCAGTGTGCATGGTCTTTACTGTGTACGGAGCCACTGCAAAACCATTAACGTACTTTTCACACACACGCAGCAAACTTCAGGCCTGGAAAACATGTTGTTTCTGTAGAAGATGTGTAGATAAGTCAATGGTACTTAGAATAAAAATTCAATGAAAAGTTTGCTGGGTAACAAAGACTAAGTTCAATCTAAGACGCCGGTGGCCTCTCCCTGTATTGTTCTGATCCCTATAGACTCATTATACTAACACAGTGCTAGCTTGGAGAATGTGTTCCCACTGCATTGTTCCTGACCCTCCATGAGCCACTCACTCATGGAATTGATGCTGCTTTTGTAACCACTGGAGATGAGCAGATTCCTCCCCGTCCCTCTCTGTTCCCATCTGTGTCTAGAGAAGAACCTGATGTTAAAGGTGACTACTCCATGACATATGTCTTCAAAGCAACCTGTAGACCCCTCCGGGACACTTGAGCCAGGCCCAGGAGGAGGTCGCAGCATTCTGCAAGACCACCATGCAGCAGCTATTCGGGGAGAGAATAGGCACTAGCCATGAAGGGCTCTTCTGAGCTGATAAGATTATTATGTGAATAGATCCTACATGGGAACCCCTAGGGGCTGCATAATAATGCCATTGGCATTTTGTATTTAACCAAATACCTTTCTGGAAAAAAAAATTATTACTTGCTTCGTGGGTGGGGAATTGTTTCTGAACCCAATCAGGATTAGTCACTGGCCCATGACTATCTCATTTTTAATAAATAATAATTTTCTCAGCTCAGTGTTTGACAGCAGGAGAAGCAAGAAACGAATCTTAAAATCACCCGAGCTCCGTTCAATATTCTTGGGTATTTCTTCTCCTTCTCCATCTGGACAGAAACCAACTGAGGCCAAGCATGGTGCCGGAGATACCTGACATAGTCATTGGTCCCAAGGGAAGAGGAGACAAGAGGTGATTAGGAATGTGAACTTAGCAGTCACGTGCTGTGCGTCTTGGTGATAGTCCCATCTAGCCTCTGATGAGCTGACCAGCTCTGGTCTCAGTTTCCTTTAGTGATCACATGCCTGAGGAAAGTTTCCTCCCATAGGGAATGGGATGTTACTCAGCCAATAGAATGCTTGCCAGCGTGAATGGAGAATTGGGTTCTATTTGTAGTACCCCCACCCCCATCTCCATACCCATGGCCATGGTGTCACGTGCCTATAATTCCAGTACCCCAGACTGGGCGGAGGCAGTAATGTGAAAAGTTCAAGGTCATCCTTGGCTCCATAGTGACTCTGTAGCTGGCCAGGCTATATGAAATGCCATCTCAAAACAGATAAATAGAAGAAAATGTCCTCACCCAGTTGACTCTACAGAAACAATACTCTGACTACACTGAATGATTTGAACAACAGTCTGCCCTAGAGCAGGGTCTGCAAGCTGATCCACAAACCGGATCCTGTTGGCTATTTGCTGTGTCCCCCATGTAAGCTAAGAATGGGCTTATGTCTTTAAATGGTTACATTTTAAGTACTTCTTGAAATGGGACTACAAAATTGCCGTGATTTTCCCCCATTACTCCACAAAACCTAACATATGGTCTATCTGGTCCTTTAAGAAAATGTTCTGGATCCCTTTCTGAAGTAAGGGAAGCTCTATATGTCATTTAAACCTTTCTGATAGTCACATTAAAAGATATGAAAAGAAACAAGGATGGTAATTGTAATATACATTCTGGAGCCCAGTGTCTCCAAAATGTTATGTGGTTTCAACATACTGTCAACATAAAAGTTAGAAACAGGGCGGGGGACACAGATGGCCCTGAGGTTAAGAGCTTTTGCTGCTCTTGCAGAGGGCTGGGATTTAGTTCCCAGCACCCGTGTTAGGTGGCTTACAAATATCTATAGGTCCAGCTTCAGGATACCTGACACCCTCTTTCGACCTTTTTAGGGATCAACACACACATGGCATACATACTCACAGACATACACGTGCATGTAAATAAATTTTAAAAGAGAAAAGGTAGGGATGAGATGAAGCATCTCGCGATATTTCCATACTAACTCTTTATAATCTAGGGTGCATTCTGTGCCCACCAGCATCGTCAGGTCGGAGCGCTCACATCTTCAGGGTTCCACACACGTGTGGCTGCAGGCTACTGTCCAGGTCGGCAGCAGCTTTGTAGAATGTTGAGCGATTCCCGGCTCCTTTGAATAGTCACAAAGAATGAGCTCTCCATAAATTCCCCTTTCATCTTTGCAGGGTCACGCCACACCTGGACTGACACTCACCATTCACACCAAATTTAGATGTAGGTATTTCATTCAAAGGCCCGGATAAGGTCGCCACCCTCCCATTTAGCTTGATGTGCTTCCTAGGAACATGACCCTGCACTGTTACCGGTGACTGCAGAGATGCAGAGGGCTTCCCTGCTGGTCTTAACCGTCGCTGTCATTTCTGCCGCCTTATATTAAGCCTGCACGTGGCAATTGATGTGTACAGCCCTAGCTTCCTACCTGGCTAAATACGCCTCTGTCCATCAGCGAGACTCTCTTCCTCACTCCTCAGACAGAAATTTCTGCAGGCTCAAGGTCTCTGATCACATCCGGGAGGGGATTGGAACTCACTCGATTATGATAAGCACGCCACACACGGGGCTTTTAATTCTTGCCTAGGGTTTCATTAGCCCCATCAGTCTATGACAATAATAAAATGAATATATGTCTTGGTCTCCCTAGGAAGTCTTCTCTCCATGCACCCTGGGAGATCACAGCTCTGGGTCCTTAAGACTCCTCGTAGAGGAAAACATCATTTGCTGCGCCTGGAGCCTCAACTTTTCCATAATTAGCTCCCAGCATGTGTCATGTGTCAGTACAATGTTTGAAAGGCTGTTGTCCTTTGTGACTAGAGCGAGGTATGGGCTTTGCCTGTGAAAGATGCCTCTCTTAAGGAATCTGCGGCCTGGATAACTGAGAGAGAGTGAGTCACCTCACGGGATAGGACGCCTGAGGACTTCTCAAGTCCTCTGTCTCTGGACTCTAGCCCCCAGAACTTCTGAGTCCAGTGATCAACATCTCCAACAACACCTGTAAGAGTTACTTTCTCCGTTGTTGAGATAAAATGCCTAACCAAGCAACCTGAGGAAGGAAGGGTTTATTTTGGCTCATGGGCTGAGGGTACAGTCCATTATGGTGGCAGGAAAGTGAGGTCATGTTGCAGCCACAGTCAGGAACCATGGGTGTCCGTCCTCAGCGAGCTCTCTCCTGTTGATGCAGTTCTGTCCCTCACCCCCTAGAGCGCTGTCCCTCACCCTCTAGAGCGCTGTCCCTCACCCTCTAGAACGCTGACCCTCACCCTCTAGAGCGCCGTCCCTACCCTCTAGAGCGCCGTCCCTACCCTCTAGAGTGCCGTCCCTCACCCCCTAGAGCGCTGTCCCTCACCCTCTAGAGCTCCGTCCCTCACCCTCTAGAGCGCTGACCCTCACCTTCTAGAGCCCCGTCCCTCACCCTCTAGAGCGCCATCCCGTCCCTCACCCCCTAGAGTGCTGTCCCCCACCCTCTAGAGTGCTGTCCCCCACCTTAATCAACTTAATGAAGAAAATCCCTCTCAGGCATGCACACAGATTTGTCTCCAAGATGATTCTGGATCCTGTCAGATTGACAGTCAACACCATCACAACATCCCAGGGACTACGGAAGATAAACTCTCAGGGACCGAACTCTAGGAACCATTGATCTAAAATTCAGTTAGACTATGCTTTCCTGAGATTCCCACTGAATCTATCTTTAAGTCTAGATGAACTTGCCTATGTGCACACCTTCCCAGAGAAGCTATTCAGTCAGGGTTTCTCCAGCTTAAATCTTGTATCTGTTTTTAAAAACTACAGTTGTTTCTTCTTTAGTCTTTACTAGCTTCTATTTAAGTCGGATTATGATGTTGTGCAACTATATCGAGAGAGGAAGTTTTCTATCAGCACAAATAGAAAGTCAATATCACTTGCTATAAATAGGAGGCAAGCATTAAAATAAGGCACAACCATGAATTTAAAAGAAACGCGTCTGAGGATACCACCTAAAATTATCTCACAAACCAGAGCCTTAAATGTAGCCACTTTGAGAAATATTAATGAGAAAGAACGCCAAGCCGAAAGAGATCTTTGTTTTCAAAAGACTACAAATAAATATATTAGGGGTAATAGGTGTCATATCATCGGGGATAGTCTGCCATCTCGGAATGCAGAAAACACCCATCATTATGAGACAGCTAGTGCCTGTCCCTGCATTCTGTGGCATTCCTGGCTTGACTTAGGAGGGTCCTCCCTCCTCATCCTTCTTCATGACAGGATGAGCAGAATTCAGCTCAGCCAATAACTACACTCTTGTTTGCATTTGCATAACTAGCCCTTTGGTTCCCCAGGTGTGACTTTCATTTTTAGAGCAGGGTTATTCAGTGAACGGATCTGCAGTCCCTTTAAAGGGAGCATTTATCACCCTTGAATAATCCTATGGAAAAGTCTTCATTGTCTTTCTCCTAACACCGGCTTAAATCCACCATCAAGATTAAGAGGCGGAGCCTAGAGGAGCTCTGCTGAAGCATCTTACGATAAACTGGATTAAAGACTTAAAATAGATAGGGGATTGGGTGGGGGTCAAGCAAGTCAACAAAAGCACCTTGAGTTTTTTGCAAGTAGTATGAGCACTAGGGGTGAACCCATGGGGTTCAGGGATGCAGGCTAGTGAGTTAGGGCACCTGGGCTGTTAGTCAGGAGAGCTGGGTGACTTTGAGTGGGAAGTAGGAGCTTCTGAATCCCCTTTGTGCCTTGAGTGTAAAGCAGCAGTGGTGAGGGCGGGGCCAGGGCATTTGCAGAGATGGCTATAAAGGTAATATGGACAAACTCACACAGCACACCTCCCCTAGCAAAGAAGTAAGAGGTGCAGATCTATCATTGCACTAGGAGTTGATAAGACCACACCCAGGTCCCATGATTCCCTGGGAGGATTCAGTTGAGTTCGTGTCTAAGATTCATTGCCGTGACATTTGTATGTAACAACACTAGCCCAGCATAACGTCCAGAAGGAACCAGCAGCAAGTTCCCAGGGTCCTCTCTAGGAGACTCACATGGGATAGGTGTGCTTCTCCCAGGATGTGCAAACTCCAGCAGGAAACTCGCTAGAGACTCATGGTCCCGGGTTTTCAATGGAGACTCGATATGTAGACATCTTTCCCAGGTGTGTGGTTAGCAGAGTCCATGTTGCCGATGCTTTAGGTATAGTGAAGTAATCCTGATGGCTACTGTGGAGGGAACCCTTTCAGAATCCCAGCGACCAGATGGCAGAACAGGACCAAGCTCGCAGACAGGCGCGCCTTTTGGGTTGTTGGCTCCTGTCAGTTAGGTTAGGTCCTTTCTGCTCAAATTGGTCTGGTGCCACATCGACCCCTCACCTGGCACTGAGCATCTCCTCATCTTGGAAGTGCTGGCTTCCAAGTGCCCCACCCTAGTCCCATCACTCTACATTGTCCCTGCAGCAAAGCCTCTGCCCGTAACCTATGGCTGTGACCTCCTCCTCCTCCTCCTCACTGATACAGTTCTCAAGCCATGCCCAATTCCTGTTACCCAGCTCTGATTTTCTCACACAGACTCAACGTTCTCTGAATTATTCTTTAAAGAAAGAATGTTAGTTTTCATCATTTGTGTGTATCTGTACATGTTTGCGTATGCACATGTATGGAAACCAGAACAGGGCCTTATATCCTTCTTGTTCACTAGTCAATTTTCTTTAGATGTTGAAAAATATTTTCAGATGATACTGAACTTACAGCAAATAATACAAAAGTCCTAAGTGGCTTTTCTGACTTCATCCTTCCACGTCTTTCCACAATTGCCTTTGCTTTGCATGAGGCTAACTCAGAAATGGCTCTTTCATGGAGCCTGAAGAAATACTTGTGGTCTGGTTGGCCACAGGGGGATTGCAGAGGGTTTTGTTTTCAGTGTTTGGCCTAGGTTCATCTACTGGTTTTCTGGTTCTATGCTTGCCATCACCAGCAAGGGAGTGGCTAGGTTGGCAGTCTGTATGGAGGCCCTGTGACCTCTGGATACCAATGGTCTAACCATACAGAAATGTTTATTAAGGGACGATACAGTCGACAATGCTGGTTCTGTAGGACATGCAACTCCCGTCCCAGCAACTGGATTCAACCGTCTTAGTGGGAAGTGAATGCAGACAGTAGGCAAATCAGCAGTCACTGTGGGCTCCAATAAAGCTGCATCAACTTAAAGAGACAGTGGGCTAGATGTGGTCTGTGGGCTGTGATTTCCCAGACCATGGTTCTGCTACTGGAGCCTTAGAACCAGGGTTCAGAAGATAGGAAGACAGGAAGGTTTTCCAGGATGCTGCCTCTCACTGGGGTAGAGTAGGGGTTTGGTTCCTCTTTTCGTGTGATTCTTTCTGTTGGGTCTGAAACATGCCCCTGATTTAGGCTTTCAGACTCGGGTGCAGTGACTGTGCCCAGTGTTACAGCGCTGCCTCCCCATACTCTGGCCCTACTCTTTGGTCATGACCTTGACCACACTGTAACTGTGACTAGTCCCTATATCCAACGACCCTCTGCAGCTCCATTTGTGAGCATTTGAATATCCTGCTGGGGACTGGGGCGGCAACACTAACAGGATTCCTGAGGTGCGACACTCAAGATGCTAAAACATGGAGAGCCCAGACTCTCCAGATCACAGACCATCCCTAGGACTGGACTCTGTCCTTCCTCTTCCCCTGTTCCTTCCCAATGCTGTCTTTCCAGTCTGAGAGCCTTATATGTAGTGATGGCCTTGCTGGCCACTCACTAGATAAAGTGGCTATCATGGTGTGTCCCTCCCTGATAGACCATTCTTGACCTTGAGAAAAGTCAGTCGAAATGACTTCCTAGGGAGACTCTAGTGGGAAGGCCCTCCTTGTTAATGCATTTTTTCACTATGTAATTTTTGAAGATGAGCCCTTCTCCTCCAGTTTTTACTACGAGGAAGATATGCTATTTTCCCCTATGAAGAATCAGACTTCCTTTGAAAGCAGTAGGATTAGCTGAAGCTTTGAAATATTGTGTGAATCTAGTTCGGGTTAGAAATATCCAAAGGACTGACTCATGAAATTTCAGGTAATTGAACTTCTGGAGGGAAGCAGACATGATAATAATAATTTCCAAAAGTTCTTTGTAAACTATTTCGGCTCAGACCTTTTTAATTCTGTCAGTTCAGAATCTGCTGCAAGTTTGCTTGTTGGGGACAAGACTGGATTGCAGGCAAAGCACCTTACAGTTTGGATAGCAGGAGGGTGGGTGACTTAGGGGCTTCTATTCATATATCCCTTGTTTGTTTGGTTTGAGTGAGCTGTGGGCTTAAGAGGATGGAGAGGAAGATGACATTGGCATGAACTAAGGACTGCATTTATCTCTTTAATATACCTGTGACCTTGAACATGGGTTAAGCTGGAAGGGCTTGAGCCTGTGAAAAAGTAACTAGTATTAGAGCAGACAGACCCGGGATTCCCAGGAGCTAGAAGAAAAGTCAATATGGTCCCAGGAGGCTTGGGTAGAGGGTGGGTGTGGTCTTGCTGTAGCTTGAGAAGTTTCTCAGCATCCCATTGAAGGTAAGGGTTCAACTGCGGCTAGTATTCCTCAGGTGAGGTCCACCCTGCTTTTGAAGCAGTGTCTCTCACTGGCCTAGAGCTCACCAAGTAGGTTAAAGCTGTTTGGCCAGTGAGCTCCAGAGATCTGCCTGTTTCTACCTCCCCAGTGTGGGAGTTTATAAGTGTGTGTTAACACATCTGGGTTTGTGTGCGGGGGGGGGGGGGGGGCGGTGTTTGGGATATAGAATTTAAGTCTTCCTGCTTGCAAGGCAAGTGCTTTAATGATGGAGCCATCTCCCCAGTCCTCGGGGAGCACTCATCCCAGGAGTATTAAGAGGTAACAATGAAAACTCAGATACCCACAGAAGCCAGAAAAGGATTGTAAGTGGATGGAGAGACTTGAGCATAAGAACACAGATGCACACCTCAATCCACTTGTATGTAGAACTTAGGCAAACTGGGGTCATGCACAAAGCAAATGGCTCGTTGCTGGGGTTACATGGACTGTGGTCACTTGATGATGGACCTCTGTCCATCTTGACTCACAGAGGGACGCCTGCCCTCTTTAATTCTAACCTCAGTGCTATCTAAATTTCAATCACTTAAGGCAAACTCCTGACATTTAAATATTATCAGGTGGCTGACAAAATAAAGACCATCCAGCAGATATTGTGACCCTGAGGGGCCTGGGGCCACTAGTCTGTAGCCTCTCTCTTGGTGTGAGCAGGACCTTGGAGCAAAGTCTATGGATGGTATTGGACTGGGAGAGGCCAGCATGGCCGTCTCTGCTGTGTTCAGAACATCAGTAAGGTACTGTAGACAAACTTTCAAGGTCAAATTGATTATCCTCCAGCTTAGCACAGCGGCAACCCCCTAATTATGTCAGAAGGCAGGATTATCTCTGATCATTTGAGCTAGGACTCTGGGTAATACATCAAAAGCAATATTTAAATAACATGCCGTCACGAATCAAGAATTCATGGCATATCTCTGACTGTAAAGCCAGATTGTGGTATCTCATTTTCTCCATTAGTAGATGGGTTTTCCAGGCTGTTTTAAACTCATATTAGTGTAATCCACTATTCTATTAGAGGATCTCACTGTGAGGTAGCAGGCAGCCTTGTGGTTCCTACTTAAAGACACTCCAAAAATTGCCTAGACAGTTTAGTTTTAATAAGTACCTACATATCTAGTTCTGCTGGAGAGGCTTGTTTAGAGCCAACTATACACACCTCCCCCGAAACCAGTCCTCAGAGGTGTCACATCTGTAGCTTGAAATCCGCCACAAGGACAGAATCTACACCATGGAAATGGGCAGGCACACAAGCAGAGGCATTTCTTTCTCGGAGAGTTGATTTAAACAATTACCAATATTTCCCCTGGGCAACTCTCTCTGCTAGAGACCTCCTCTGCTTCTCTCTTGAGATATGAGTCTAATTTACACTTTCTTTAAATATTGTGTTGAGACCTTAGTTCCTATTCTCAAAATATAAAACAATATAAAAATATAAAAAGTTGACAGTTATTACTACAAAGAGCCAGCCTGTGTATAGTCTTTCCTAGTAGATATCTCTTGTTTAAAACAGAAAAGCTCATGAGCAAAATAAGTTATATTGGTGTGGCCTAAGACAGGGCCATCTCCCCCACTCCCATTCCTTTATATTCCCCTCCTCCACACCCTGATAGCTCCCCCACATCACTAAAAGCAAATATGTAAGTGCCAGCCATTCCTATTACTACTGCTGATCGTTAGAGCTGTGAACCGTGTCTTGCTGATTTATATTTATCTTAGCACTGGTACAGAGCAGGAACCCAATGAATGTTATATCAACGAATGAATCCATCAGAATATGAATAATCAGAATCTAAAGAACAGTTCTCGACTTGTCTTCTGATCTAGATTAATTTTTTTTAATGTAGCAAGATTTAGTTAGATCGAAAAGAGAAATGTAGCTTTTTTTTCCCCCTACATCCCTGGGGACTTGTGGCATGCTGGAACTAAATAGATTTCTTGCCCTCAGTGCCATTTTTGCCTGGGTTTGTTCTTTCTTTTCTGGAACTTTCTCAAGTGAGAACCTTTTGCATGGAAAATAAAGCAACAATATAACAAGATAGACACTTAGTTCGATAGAGGAACTTTCCTTATGTGAAAAAGAAATCACCAAAAGGACTTTACCTCTGAAAGATAATTAATAAAAACCTGCCCATGTGTTGACAGATCTGACATCTTGTCTAATGTCTGGCAGAGAAGAAAGTGCGGTGCATCACACAGCTAGAATAAAATGGTCTGCTTTACAGCAAGGCCAAAAGGAACGATAATTATTTTTAGGCTAGAAAAGGTCAGAGTCTGATTGTTAAATTGACACAACATTGGGTCTGGATATGTGCCTTTTCAAACATCACAGTCTTCTGTAGATTTCCCTGCTCTCAACAATAAATATTGCTGGGAATGGAAGGGATTATGGAAGGACATTGTCTTAATTGTCCTGCTGTGGTGGTAAACTAGCCGACAGATCAACTTCAGGGAGGGGGTTATTGTGCCTCATGGGTCCTCATGGGGGAGTGGTCCCTGAAGCAGCTGGTCACATAGCATCCATAGTCACAGAGCAGAGAGGAGAGGGAAAGAGGGGGGAGAAAAGAGGGAGTATGAGAGGGGGAGAGAGGGGGAATGGGGTGGAGAGAGAGAGAGAGAGAGAGAGAGAGAGAGAGAGAGAGAGAGAGAGAGAAGCTCATATGCTTGCACTCACAGGATTACCCAAAGGCTCCTCTCCTGGTGACTGTTGCTATTGTCCTATTGCTGACACTCATCCTCATGGACACTGGACTTGTATAGGTCTCTCTGTAGAACTTTGCCCCATCCCTCGCAGGAGCGCTTCACATATTGTACGCTAACAGCCCCTACACATCTTTGCACCCTAATTCACAGAATGTGTAGATGTCTGAATGACCCAGAAAAGTAAGGTTAACCCCAGTAATCTTTATTGAGGGAGTCGGGCAGCAGTGGGAGGCATAAATTCAACGTTGATAGAGAGAATGAGAAACAGGAATGATTAAGACACTCTCCTAGTGGCTTCCAAGACAGAGGAGGGAGGCCTTGAGCCATGGATATCAGTGACTGACTGGAAAGAAAAACAACAACAACAACAACAGATTTTCCCAAATACTCACAGCCTGTGGACACACTGCAGACTTATGACTGGACAACAATGACCCTGTTTCTAAGCCACAGCAGGCAGGCACAGGTTTTCTTGACATGCACTAAGGTGCGTTCTTGTGGACGGCTATTCCTCTATTGAGTTTTCCATTTTAGCTTGCTTGCTTAATTCTGGAGCCTTGAACAGAAAGAGTTAATTCTTTTTAAACAAAACCTGATTTCCCTGAATCGCTTCCAGCTGGCTTTGAGGCAGACAAGCCTCGTCAGTTCCATCCCATTTCGGGACAACCAAACACCTTCAAATCATCTTGCAAACAGCCCTATTGCTTGTTATTCCCGCTGGATAGGTTCCCGTCTCTTGAACTGGCAGTGTGGGATTTAAATTGACCAAGCCTACGGCCGGAACAGTTTTCCTCATAGTTTGCCACTTGAAAGATTTCAAATCATTTCTCCAATATGGTCTCATCTGCGATGTGGTTCAAGCCTCTTCGCTTCCCTAAGAAGTCTGTTGTTCCTTCTCTCATATTTCTGTCGCATGTTGGACCTACTGCAGGAGGACAATAGCCTTGGTGGCATGGAGCAGATGCAAGAAGCCGACCTCTGTCCTGAACCTCTGCAGCCACGGGCCTGTCGTTGGAAACAAATAGATCCATTAGTGGACTACGCGAGTGAGGAAACTGAGGCACACAAGAGAGGAATGCAGCAGATCTTGGGGTCACACAGCAACTAAGTGGCAAGACTCAGATTAGGACCTGTATTGTCTTAGCTCACGTGTCTTTACCTTCAACTACTTCCTAACTCCCTACAGTGTGAAACATGATTAATGATGCTATATCAATAATGTCTGTCTCCCTTTCCTCCCAGGTGTTTATTAGAGGCTTTGTCCATTTCCCAGTCTCTAGCATCTGACCCAGAAACTAGCAGATAATAAAAATTTTGAAATTTGACCAAGGAGTAAAGATACCTCAGGGGTAGAGAACTTAGATAGCACGCAAGGATCCCTAGCTTCCTTCCCCAGTACTGAAAATAAATAAATAAATGCATAAAGAAACAAATAATAAGTATGAACACTGAAAGCTTTGGGAATGTGGCTTTGTTAGACCTCATGAAACTGGGTGTTGTGGTGCACACTTCAACTCAGCCTTCAGGTGGTAGAGGCAAAAGAAACAGAAGTTTAGGTTACCCTTGGCTCCATGAGTTTGAAGCCAGTGAGTCTGAGGCCAACAAAGACCCTGTCTCAAGAAAAAAAAAATGAAGCAGTGAACTCACTCACTGAGGCACAAGAGCAGCCCAGAAAGGGAGGAACCCTGTCTGTGCCGACCAGTACTTGGAGGAGAAGCACTTAGGACAGTTACTGCTGGTGTCAGGGTGTTGATTCCTTCCCTCTATATCCTGGGGAGAATCCTCGTGTGCCACTTCATCTCCCCGCTCTGAGAGAGCTCCCTGTCTGCTGTCTGTGTGTGTATTTCCCATCTTCCACGCTGCTCCAGTTCCTCTTACACGGTGGCCCTCTGTCTTCACTTCCACAATCACATTTATTGATTTGACTCTCCTATTTTCAAAGATCCTTGAGTTTGATCTGGATCTTTCCACATCTTTTATTAAGGCCAACTGCTTCTCAGCCTGGATCCCTCTGTGAGATATGTTACCCAACATATTCTCAGGGTATAGGGGCTGGAATAGTGACAGTTAGAGGTTCTCTCCATTTTCCTAGCCTCTGTTGTTTGATTGAAGCTTCTCAGCAACTGAGTACCACAAATATTATGTTGCATCTGCCAAAGACAACAGATGACCCATTTCTTAAAAGCCACGGAAATGACCTCATAACCAGAAGGCAGACTTTTTATCAGACTGTTTTTGGACTTCCAGCCTGCAAATAATGATCCGGAGACTTATTATTAATTATGACAGCTTGGCTTTAGCTTAGGCTTTTTCCCAAATAGCTCTTATAACTTAATTAACCCATTTTGTTTAAAAAAAAAAGCTATGTTCAGCTTTGTGGCTTGGTTACCTCTTCTTGGTACAGTACATCCTACTTGCTCTGAGTCTGCTTATGAAATTGTGAGCCTAGATTCTTCTCCCAGTCTCTCTCTCCTCTCCTCTCCTCTCCTCCTCCTCCTCCTCCTCCTCCTTCTTCTTCTTCTTCTTCCTCTCTCTCTCTCTCTCTCTCTCTTTGCCTGGAAGTCCCGCCTATTCTCTCCTGCCTAGCTATTGGCCATTCAGCTTTTTATTACACCAATCACAGCAATCCATCTTCATGCAGTGTACGAATATTCTACAACACAGAGTTGTGTTAGTTCGGACTTGGATCTCATTCTTTTCCAGAGTTATACAATTTACTCCCTCTCTTATAACTTGAGGAAAGCTGACCAGTTATTTGATCAGAAATGAGGTCCAGGGAGGTTGTTTCAAATTGTGCACATAAACAGCTAGGGGACTCACCAAGGGACAAGGAGCACACTCTGGTTTGTCTCCATGGGAACAACAGCGTCATTTCTAAATATCTGTTACCGTAACAGCGAAGGAGGTAGCAGCTACTTGTATTCCTGCAGCTTTAAAACACCAAGAACATTTGTAGGGAGTTAGACTCCAGCAGAGTGTCGATGATAGGAGCTTAGGTGTGCAGACACGTGCAGGTATATGTGTGTGAGACTGTGCGTGAGAGTCTTGGGGATGGTGTCTTCTTAGGCTGTCTGTGCATAGTGGGCGTTTGTGAATCCTGTCAGGAGTGTGGGCTTTTGATGTTTGGCAAGATAAAGACTGAGTCGAAATACAGTGCTTTATCATTTTTTTGCATCCTGCAAGTTAGAGACAGAGAAAGCAGCTTTTCTTCCCCACTAGCCTAAGACCCTCCAAACTGGTTGCAGCAGAGCCACTCTGACAGGGCGAACCCAGGCTGTTTTGTGACCTGGATAAAGGACCTGTCCATCCAGGCCAATAGCAAACACTGAGTTAGTCGCTACTAGGAAAACAGCGCTGGGAAAACAAGAACAGCTTTGTTTGGGAGAATAATATTGAGGAACTGGCTTAAGGGAAGATGAGATCCGAGGCTGTCCACAGCCCATGAGATCATTGTTTGTGGCAGGGAGTTTCTTTGTATTTATGCTGCTTTGGGCATGCCGTGTAAATCTGTTTTGTTATTTCTCACTGGCCACTGGGACAAGTCAGCAGAACCTGGGGCATGGAAGCTCACTCTGCCTAAGTTCTGTGCCTGTTCATTGTGTCATCAGCCTGGCCAGCTTGGGGACAGACACCCACAGACCTCAGTGAACTGACGACCCATAGTGATGTGACTGCTGCTTGCTAGCCTCCTCTCCTGGAGGTTTGTGTTCTGCACGGGGCCTTAAATCAGTGTACTTTCTATGGACCATACTGACATCTTGGAGCTCTTCCTCTGGTTTTCGTTGAAGGAGGAAAGGATCATATGGGACATTCCAGTGTCCAGGTTGAAGCGGTGACAGTCCTTCTAGGCTCATGTGTTAGCCATTGATTTCTGGCCAGAATTATTGCAGTGGTACCAACAGCACAAAATGTGTGTACCTTTGTGACATGTGTCCAGAGACTCACATCAGGGGAATCTTTTGGCTCCAGCATCAGTCTCTAAAGTCTAAAGCACAGGTAGGAAACTCAGATACATGGATGTCCAGGGGAGAGTGCCAGGGAGCCAGAGGGTGAGAGTTAGGCATAGTGACATGTGCCATAGGGGCAGCCCTGGGAAGTCCACTCTATGCAACATGATGATTCTTCTTTAGGACACCCTACATTCTGTCTCTGCTAATCCCATCTGCTGACTGGGTCCCCCAACTGCTGCCAATTGACAACTACATTAGTTTCTTGTTTCGCTAGGACAAAATGCCTGAGAAATGCAGCTCGAGGAAGAAGGGTTTATCTTGGCTCATGGTCCAAGGGTACACAGTCCATCATGTCCAGGAAGAAAGGGCAGGGGTGTGAGGCAGCTGGTCACCCTGCATCTGCAGTCAGCAAACAGAGAGATGGATGCTGATGCTCAGTTTGCTTTTACCTCCTCCCACCCCACCCCCATGCCTGGGACCACAGCCCGTGGAATGGTACCACCTCTGTTTAGGGTGTTCTCCCTTCAATTAATCTAGATAATCCCACTTAGACCTGTCCAGAGATTTGTTTCCATGGTGATTCTAAATCCCATCAAGATGACAATTAAGATGAAGCATCACACACCACAACATGGGGAGGGGGGAGAGGGGGGAAAGAGAGAGAGAGAGAAGAGAGAGAGAGAGAGAGAGAGAGAGAGAGAGAGAGAGAGAGAGAGAGAGAATTCCTTTCTCAGGAAGGAAGCTTCAGAGTTGGCTAGGCTCTTGAGATAGCACCTGTCAGCATAAACATACCTGCCCCTTTTGAAAGAGAAAATGTTTGTGCTGTGAGGGAAAAGGAGCCCCATAGGAGAGTCAGGTATAAAGAGGATGGCCTGATGACCCACTCTTGGTTCTGATGCATGAGTTCAGAGGAGGAACTCTTGGAGGGAGGACAGAGCTCTGAGCTGCTGCCACCTTAAAGGATGCTTGGATCCCTTTACAAAAGTGGCTGTCCTTGCTCAGCCAATGCAGGGACCATCATTGCAGGACACTGGCAAGCATGTGCATGCCCCATTCTGTTTCACTCTGCGATGCATGTTCCTGCTGCTCCCTTTTGCACAGGTCTGAACTATCATCCACTGGGCAGTTTTATAATGACGACAAGTAGTCTTTTAGTGACATCTGTTCCTAACTGTCCTGGGAGCAGCAGCAAATTAGATCCGCTCATTTGTATATACCGTGCGGAGATAACAATGCAGACGTGTGAGCAATGGATGTGTGGCAATCCCCTCTGCAGCAATCCCCTCACTTCATCTTCAGAATAACCCGCAACAGACGATCCTCTCTCCCATTTTCCATCTGGGAAAACTGAGACATACGTGACTCACCCAGCACGACTCCAGCGATGGAGCTGGGATTTGTATCGAACCGCGTAGCTCAGACCCGTGGTTATTGTCTTTCTAGGACATGAATCTGCTTCCAGAGCAGACTGATGGTAATTTTCAAATAATGGGCATCCTTTGGTGATTATAAAACTCGATAGTTGCCATGCTCCCAGTGATGCATCTGCACCGATTGTTTATGCGCGCCGAGCACTAATGCATAAACGAGCACATGAACCGTAGCCGAAGACCATTATTGCCTTGGTAGTAATGAAAGATCCGAAGCGCTCGCAGGTTCTGCTTGGCAAAGCTCCATAGTGTGTGGGGAACAGTCTGTCCAGGTAGGATCTTTGTACCAGTGACATTGAATCACATCGCAGAAAGGCTGAGTCGGATTGGGAGGAAGGCCAAGCATTAATTCTTACAACATTGAGTGATGAGCCTCCATGATCTGCCCCACCCTTAGTTAGACTGTAGTGGGAGAGCGTGGATGCGTGCCAAGATCACCCGCAGACACACAGTTGAGTTCCGAGAGTCAGACAGTACCTGGAACATTCTTTCATCACTGAGCCGCATTCTGCTTTGGGAAGTTTGCATCTGGATTCTTCTGTAAATGCAGTTTTGTGATTTCAAGGCATGCTGCCAAAGAGGCACAAAACGATTCGTGTAAAAAGGGGCATAGCTTGAATTAAGGGGTAAGTGTAAGTCTTGGGCTGGGGAGGAGTCTCAGCAGGTGACACTTTGTTGCTCAAGAATAGCAGTCACCGTTCAGATCCCAGAACCCACATTGAAGCCAGGTGGATATTCCCAGCACACAAGAGGCCGAGATGAGAGCCTCTGGAGCAGGTGAGACTGGCTAGTCTAGTGAGCTCGGGATCCAAGGGAGAGATTCAGCCTCATCACATGAGGTGGAGAGCGACCGAAGACACTCAACATCAGCCCAGGCCCTCACATGTACAGGCACACACATGTGTCCATACCCACACAGAAATGCATATATGCATACATGTATACACTTATACATGGAAAAAAGAATAGCTAAGCGTCTGTTCCTCTCTGCCTACTCAACCTCTTCTGGTCCCCAGTTTAAAGCAGAACAGTTCCTCTTCAGGGGATGGATTTGCTTGAGGTCCCTAGATGAGGTTAGACCCCATCTGTCCAGCTTTCAAAGAGTCCCAAAGGATGTCAGGCTTTCCTTTCAACTTAGATTTTCATTTTAGTTCGTCGAGGATTTAAATGAGGGCTTGCTAAGGCCTTTCTCCGTCTCTGGACCATAGCACTGCGCTAGTTAGCGTCTGTTGACCCCCTCCCCACTGGGCGGTCTTTTCGGCTTACATTCTATGCATCATCTCATTAAGTTCACATACATCTCACTTCACGTGTTTCCTAGATGAGAAAACAGAGGTCCAGGGCACCTCCAAAGCACACCAAATTCATCAACCAAAGGCTAACTGAATCTGAACAAGGAAAACGGGACTTGACGACCACATTACATTATTTCCTTACAAGTCCCAGACTGGGCTGGTTTGTGTTTGTCAACTTGGTACAATAGAGTGACAATTGCCTTCATCAGGTTGCCCTGTGGGCAGGCGTGTGGGATATCTTCTTGATCGAACACAGATGTGAGAGGGCCCAGCCCGTTGTGAGCAGTGCGTCCCAGGTGGTCTGGAGTCCTTTAAGAAAGGAGGCCTGGCCGAGCAACCCACGAGAAGCCCGCTGTGTTTCCTCATGGTCTCTGCTTCAGTTCCTGCTTTGTGTTCCTGTGTTGGGGGGCCCTACATGAGGGTTTGTAAGCCAAAGAAACCATTTCCCCAACTTGCTTTGGATTGGTGTCTTATCACAGCAACAGAAAAACAAACTGATCCCCTCGGCCTGGTGTAACAGAGTCTAACGAATCCCGGGATTCAACAACAAACTGAAGGAATAACTGACACTTTGACCTCATTACGTCGTCTCCTTTGCACGGCAGGTGCCCCTTTATTTTACAAACCACAGGGGCTAGTTTTATGTCCACTTGACACAAGTTACAGTGACTGGAGAGAAAGGAGCCTCAGTTGAGAAAAATGCCTGTGTAAAATCGGGCTGTAGGCAAACCTGGAGGGCATTTTCTTCATTAGTAATTGATGGGGGATGGTACAGCCCACCATGGGTGGGGCAACCTGTCCCTGGGCATGGTCCTGGGTTCTATAAGAAAGTAGGTTGAACAAGTCAGTAAGTCACGCCCCTCCATGCCCGCTGTCTCAGCTCCTGCCTCCAGGTTCCTGCCCTGCTTGATTTCCTGCCCCGAATTCCTTCAGTGATGAAGAGCGATTTGGAAGCGTAAGTCAAATAAACCCTCACCTCCCCAAGTTGCTTTTAGTCATGTTTCTTTGCAGTACTAGAAACCCTAAGTAGGACACAAGTTATTTAATTTTTGACTGGCAGATAAACTTACCCCCAAATTCACAAAGATGAAACTGTGCGTTTGGAAGGTCCAGCTCTTCCTGGGAGTCAGAAGCTGTAAAAGGTTGATTTTCCTTTTAAAATTCTAGAAGTACCCTGAACAGACGTTTTCAAGAAATCAGGGCAAGGACTGAGCAGAGAAAACATGGAGACTCGGGGGGAAATTACTGTTTCTTGATATAACCAGAATTTCTCCCTCCCGGATGACTAGCTCAGTGTCCCCAGGGAAATTGTGCCTTCCTCAATATGTCGGGGGGTGACTGGTTGACTGGTCTGGAATTTGAAGGCAGAATTAGCCAATTAGGAAGTTAACATATAATCACAGGCATAAGGTGTGACCTTTGTTCGTTTCTGTTTAACTGAATTAGCATTAGTGGGTTATAGATTTTCTGCTCGCAACAACGCCGGCAAATTATTCTGAGCTCCGAGTCTGCATTCTGCAAATGCGCCACTTAGGATGTCAGCTTTATGATGTCTCCAGAAGGCAGCAAACTAGAGCCTAGTCTCTGGACACAGGGACACTTACAGGCAGAGCCGCACAGACATGGGCTACAGTGGCCTCCCTCCCACTCTGATTTGAGAAAGATGATGTCAGACGGGGTGGTGACTTCTCCACCCTTAGCTCCTCTGAAGTGTCTCAGCCTGGCCACACCATCAACCTCCTGAGATTGATTCTTGCTCCTATTCCTTGGGGTTCAGTGCTTCCCAGAAGGCTGGCATTCAGAGTTGTCCCTGCCCCCCTTCTCAGGGGCCAACCTTTTCTCTACTGTTTGGAGTTTGCTGGTGGAGAAGATAATACGCTTTCTTCAGCGCTGATGTGCCCTGGTTAAGAATTCAACATCTGGCTTCGGAGTTCGGTTTCTTTAAAAGCAAGGGCTGAGTCAAAGTTTTGAGTGCAGATCTTTGGAGGGCTAGTCTCAGATAAGGACCGACGGGGTGGGGAAATCAGCCAAGGAGAGAAGGTGGCTAGTGAAAACTGATTATCAAAACAAACCCCCACGGTGGTGCACGAGGGTATGATCCAGGTGAAAACTGGGAGGCCAATCACACACATTCCAGCTATCTTGAAGGACAGGCAGGGCTGGGGATGTTAAATTTCTAAGGATCCGATGATGGTGATTTCAGGTCAGATTAAAGAAGCTTTTTATATTTTTTGGAGAGCTAGCTTAGAAAAGGAAAACAAAACAGTCTCTAGAGCAGTGGTCTTCAGCCTTCCTAATGCTGGCAGAAGCCCTTTAATACAGTTCCACACGTTGTGGTGACCCACCCATTTTGCTGCTGTTTTGAATTAGGAAATATCTAATATGCAGGATATCTAATATGCGACCTCCGAAGGGATCGCTATAGTCTATAACCCAGAGAGAAGGCCTGAGGGTTGGAACTGGACAAGGTTCTTTCCAGGAGACAGAGAGCATTTAAGCTTAGACTCAGATTCCATCTCCACCCATCCATGAGCTAGCTTAGGTGTTCTGTAAAATATACGTGTCCCTGTGCATCGTGAGGCTACCAGGGAGACTCCCCAGATTATGTTTAGAGTAAGCTTAACTCTGGACTTTCTTGTGAGAATGGCTCAAACACCTTGGCTTTGCTTTTGAAGTATAAGAAGCTTGCCTGTGGGAGTGTGTGAGGCAGACACTCGGGTGTACCCAGGTGAGCCACGGGTCAGGTGTTTCTTCTGGGAGATGAGAGTCTCTGCATATAGAGCTTAAGTTCATTTTTGTCTCAGTTAGATGTTGCTCCAGAGAGGATCATGTACTTTCGTATCCCAAAGCCTCTAAGTAACTTCTGGGGAGTTACAAGCAAATGCATATTAACCCCCTGTAGGTCACTCACAGAGCCTACCCCAGTTTGACTTGATGAGCCAGTGGCAATAACTGGGGCTACATAGAGGAGTATGTGGTACCCAAGAAGATCCTCGCCCTTCTTAGCAACAGTTAACACTGACCTATCCTCTTGGAAGAAGAGACTTCATGCACCGTGTGAGCCACCTCGTGTGTTACTTTATGAGCCCTGTCACTCTGCCTGCTACCCGCTCCATATAGGAGAATGTTGGTGGGCTCAATCTTTAAATGTCCCTTAGGAGTGATCATTTTAGCTGCTCTGGTTCCAAAACAGCAACGGCTCTGCCGTGCTGGGAGGAAAGTGCTTTACCATGGTAATGGTGTAGCCCAGGTTTTGCTTTTGTTTGTTTTGAATGACGGATGA
The DNA here is from genome assembly GCF_950005125.1 of Chionomys nivalis. Taxonomy (NCBI): domain Eukaryota; kingdom Metazoa; phylum Chordata; class Mammalia; order Rodentia; family Cricetidae; genus Chionomys; species Chionomys nivalis. Next base: position 11,018,677 of record NC_080106.1, on the reverse strand, counting down.
GGAGACATCCCAAGGACAAAAGCGAGGCCTTGGAAAGAATTGTACGGTTTACATTTCCAGGAAGCCAAGTTTGCGAAAGTGAAAAGAAACTGGTGAAATTAATTACAACAGCCACTTCCATTCTGCACCGTATTTCAAACATTATCATTTCAATGCATAATTACTGTAAAATCATTTTCAAGATGGTGTATAGTCTAGCCGTGGCTTGATAAACACTATGACCAGAAGCAACTTGGGGAGGAAAGGGCTCATCTGTCTTACATATCCAGCTCGTGGTCCATCATCAGGAGAGCCAAGGCAAGAACTCCAGCAGAAGCAGGGGAGGAGCGAACACAACTTACTGGCTTGCCACCCACAGCTTGCTAAGTCAGAATCACCTGCCTAGGGGTTACACCACCCACAGTGGGCTGGACCCTCCCACACCATTATCAATCAAGACAGTGTCTTACGGCCCACTATGGGTGGTGCCACCCCTACCAGGGTGACTCTAGTTGGTGTCAAGTTGACAATATTATACCCAACCATGTCTCCGTTTGGGGTCGGTTACATTGCTGTTGTTTAGTGGCCACCTGTGACTCATCACCACCATGACAGACCAGGGTGAAGGCCCAACAGACCTTGGAATACTTCTAGAAGAAACCCCAGAGGGAGAGTTCTGCTTTCTTTTTCCTCCTTTTAGGGCAAGACATTGTTCTTTTGCATGTATGAACATGAAGCTGGTTTTTAACTAGGGCGTCACTGAGAACTGACAGTTTTTGTAATGAAATTTCACATGGCGACCGTAGTGCGATTCTTAGCAGGTGTGAAACTCTTACAACATTATTTCTTTAGCTTCAGCTTAATGGAAGTCACAGCACCTGTTCCTAGTTTTGCATCCTCCAAGAAAATCTCCTTGCCAAAAGTGAGCTCTTTGGCAGCCATGAAGGTGCCTTACCTCTTCGTTTGGGGAAATGAAAATAGAACTTCACCTCACTTCCAAAAGTTGCAGAGTTGGTTCAAAGGAAGGAAAAGGTTAGCAGGGCTACAACCATGCTGGCTGCTGTTGAAACATTGCCTGCTTCCTTTCCTCAGGTGTTCCTGGGGGCCTCTGGAGACGATTTGGACTGCACTCCCGGATTCCAGCAGAAAGTGCTCCACATCCAGCAGCCTGTCGAATTCATCAAGGACCAGCCTGTTCTAAACTGTAAGCCCTTCCAAGATGCGCCGGGGCCACTCATGTGGACTTCCCAGCCGTCTGTAACAAATCTCGGGATGTGGGATTTCCTCCTGCTTTCTGGTCACATTTATGCCACTGCTTGGCCCTAGGTGGATGCTTCCAATTGACAGTTTCCAGCTTGTAGGTGAATGATGCCACGTATCTCTTCTCAATATTTTATCTCCAATGAACCCTTCTGCCTCACACCCAGAAAGGGGGGATTCCAGCCTCCGGGGTAACCCTGGGCTGTGTGGAGAGAATGAAACCTATTTTCGCAGGGCGGACCCAAGAGTAAAATCCTTGCCTCCTTATAGATTGCCGTGCTACCTGCCGTTTGTCACGTGTAGCGCTAGATCAAAATAATGGCGAGGCAGGGTATTGGCAGCTGGGAATTTGTAGACATAGGAATCAGAAACTCTTGTTCTCCAAGCTGATAAGATGGTCTTGAAAAAGATTCAAATCTGTTCTGCTGCTTCTGTGGATTAAACTCAAATTCCCTGAATTCCAATTGATTTCCTGAAAATGTGCGTCTCTCAGATCTGGTTACCATTCCTTACTGCACTTAACACCAGTATTATATCACTTTGCCTTTAAGAGAACAAAAGCCCCGAGACAAATGCCTAGCGAGGGCAGGTTTTACCACAGGAGAAATTGGTGGTGGACATAACCAATTAATTGCAGACTTCTGAGCGCCATTCTTATAACATTTTTAAAGATTAATTTTATTTTTAATCATGTGGCTGTTTTTGTGTATGCCAGTGTCTGCACATAGGTGCAGTTGCCCAAAAAAACCAGAAGGAGGAATTGGATCTCCTGGAATGGCATTGAGTAAGGTTGTGGACTGTCCTATGTGGATACTGGTCCCCTGCAAGAGCAGTAAGTGCTCTTTACTGCTGAGCCATCTGTCCAGACCCCCATTCTTTGATATTTGAGGATAATAGATAATGCAAGCAGTGACCTGGTTTGATCAGATGCTCTAAGGCACCTGTACAGAGGGTGACTGCGTATGGGTTTGCGCTTACGAACTTATGACCTCGGGGTAGCCTTTTGTACCAGCCCCGTTCCTTCATTTCTTTGGTGCATGGATGGTATGTGTACAGGAAACACTTGGCCAATCAGAATATTCTGGGAGGCTGGTGTCTGTTATAAGGAACACAGCCATGAAAGTTGGGACACTGAACATCAGGGTCTCTATGGCTGAGAACGCCCTGGACCAATGATACGAATGAGATCATCTAAACAATTTCTCATTGAGACACTGGGGTCAGGCATAATGCAAATCAATATATTTCAAGCAGAACTTGATTAATGACATTCTGAGTCTCCTCTTCCCTCATTTCTGTGTCTTGTCTGTCTGTCTGCCCGCCTGTGTCTCATGATTCCCTTTTTGTTTTATTTTGTTTGTTTGTTGCAAGTGATTACCCCTAATGGCACTGATGGTAAAGTGTTGGGAAATGCAAGGCCACTCTCTGTATGGGGATTAATAGAGCTGGCATGCTAAGCAGGCCCTTAGATGAGATTGCTTCTATAATCTTCATGACATCAAATAGCTTTCAATTCACCACCAAGAAGCTGGGAACAATCATAGTTTAGGGGGTCTTTGTAATTTAAACTGCACCATACTGTACATTCCAATATCAGAGATGTGTGTGTTTGTGTGCACGCGCGCGCGTGCATGCGTGCATGCATGTGGTCTCAATCCCCTAAGTAATTAACTTGGTTATGGCCGCTGCTCCTGCGTAAACTGCTAAATGAAAGCAGGATTATTATCTATGACAACACACTCAGGGAGATTCAGTGACACGGGAATCAATCACAGCTTAAAACGTTGTATTTGTGTGTGAGGTGTTGGGTCAGCAAAATCTGATTAGCCCCTCTAGCGAAACTGCTTCTCCACGACTGTTACTAACACAAAATACAAAGAGCGGTGCCGGTCAGGCGCTTGGCCGTTCCTCTCAAGGCGACGAGGAATGGAGCCGGTTCTGAGTACAGCCTGTGGATGAGGTTAACTGAGTCTAGCTGGGAAGGAAAGGTTGTGGAGCCTCGAAAATGCCGGATGAAATGGTTTCAAGCAACCTGAGTCTTCAAGAGGAGAAATGCCGGACCTATTCCACTCAAAATGAGGAAGTCAAAGCCTTAAATACAAAATGGATGTTTCCAGTGTGTTTGTTTAGCTGCTTCCACCCCATCATCTCAACTCTCTCCTTTTACTCCTTACCAATTTTAAAGATTTGTGTGAGTGCGTGTGAATGTACGTGAGTGTGCAGCTATGCCCACGCGAGTGCAGGTAACTATTAAGGCTAGAAGAAGGTATCAGATTCTCTAAAGTGGGGGTTGTCAACCTTCCTAATGCTATAATCCTTTAGTGTAGTTCCTCATGTTGTTGTGACCCTCAACCATAAAATTATTTTCGTTGCTACTTCATAACTGCAATTTTGCTACTGTTATGAATTGATATATATATATATATATATATATATATATATATATATAAATCTGTGTTTTCCAATGGTCTTAGGTGAACCCCATGAAAAGGTTGTTCAGGTCCCCAAGGAAGTCATGACCCACAGGTTGACACCCACTCTGGGGGGAGAGGCACTTGTGAGGACCCTGACATGGGTGCTGGGAACCAAACTCAGGTGCTCTGGAGAAGTACAGTGTGCTCTCAACCCCTGAGCCATCTCTCTGACCCCTTCTATGCCCCTTAAGAGACTCGGCACAGACCCTTTTGTCTCAGGAAAAGTAAAGAACCAGCTTTGAGAGGTGTATGCGCTAACATGAACTAACACCTGGATGATAAATGGGAAAAAAATCGTTCAGAGTCGTAAAGTTAAAAAAAAAAAGACTTGACTAATTGGATTTACATATCACAGCTAAGTGAATTGATCTGAGATATTTCAGTGATGTGGAAGGAGAGCCTGGTGTGGTGTGGGCGCTGGAGGTTAAAGAAAAGTAGGGAGGGATACGATCCCAGGCCTGTTCATGCTGGGTGCACTCTGTACACTTTCTTTCTGTCATGTTTAAGAAGTGTGGCCACAGGACAGCAACAGGACAGCACGGTGACTCAGGAGGTAGAGACACCTGCTGCCAAGCTGAGGACATGGGAACAGTGCCCAAGGTCCATGTAGGAGAAGAAGAAGAAAGCTGACTCGGATTCCTATCAGTTGCTTTGTGACTTTCACACATGTGCCGTTTCATGTGTACACACACACACACACAGAGGGAGGGAGGGAGGAAGGGAGGGAGAGAGAGAGAGAGAGAGAGAGAGAGAGAGAGAGAGAGAGCAGATAAAAATGTTCTAAAAATGAAAGCATTTTGGCTGCAAGTCCCGTGTGAGTTTTTCCGTTACAAAGGCAGAGGGGTCTACAGCCTAATCAATTCACCGACTGCACATTGTAGCATTTTACAAAATGGCTTGATGTGCTGGCCCCTTACCTGATGGTTAGCACATCTCTGCTCATACCAGCGGCTGGCATTCAACCACTCCAGAAAGAAGGGAGCTTTCTGGGTCCGGGGAGTGTTTATTCTGTCCAGGATTCCTGCTTTCTTTGTTCTGACAGTGCTAGTGCCTTTTATCCTTTTCATCTTCTTCTTGCTTCCTGGTGACTTGCCTTTTTCTGCTTTAACCGTTACTAATGGTCACCTCACTCCTTTTATTTCCCTAATATTTTATTCACTGTTCCCTCCAATACATCTTCCCTTCAGTTGTTCTGAAGCCTTTTATTTCCTTCACATCCAAATAACTCTTTATTCTACTCCCCTCGCTGCTAACTAGGCTTGCTTTCTTCTTTAAAGGGCCATTTTTCAACAAGCTGCTGGGATCAAAACACGGCATCCCGCTCTCTCTTCTAATGCACCCAGCAGTCTTCCTTTCTTGGATCTCTCTGAGGACAGTGCAAAGCCCCCCAACTCATCACAACTTAGACAAAACTTTGTTGGCTTCATCTAAGTCTTGAAAGGAGAACTGGGAAGAGGGGTGATTCCCACTGTCAATGAGAAGTACAAGGAATGGGGAAAATACGGCTGCAAGGTAGCACATTGGGGGGCACCTAGGTACCTAACCAAGATGGGAGACACGAAGTTACCAAGCTCAACATCCTGCCTCATTTGCTTCAGCTCAGACTGGTCTTCTTGTCACCATAGGGCTCTGTGGTCGTTGAGGTCCCAAGGGGACACCATGTTCGTGATTCTCCCAGCCTCTGCTGGTAGGTGTGTCCAGCAACCAGTCTCTATAATGCACACCCAGTTAGTCACCAGTCCTAATGGGTAACCATTACCAGGACTGTATTCTTCCTCCTACTTCATCCTGCATCGCTTGTGCCTCCTAATATGTATACACACAAACCAAACACAAGAATGCACAGTGATCACCACAGCTAAGTGTAATCACACTATCGGTCTGACTCGCCTTCAAGTCTGAGAGACAGAGCAGAGGTCAGGAAAGAGTGCAGCAAAGTCTGATGCCCAATATTTTTAACTATCTTAGACTGAAAGTGACTTGTGCCTTGCTATTCTGATTCCTCAGTAGGCATGGCCATGAAGCCAACTTAGCTGCAAGAGAGGCTAGGAGCCTTCACTATGTAGATGATAACAAGATGCTATTATTCTATTAAAACAAAACAAAACAAAAATCCTGGCAACAACAGAAGAGGCAGCTTTCTCAGGTGGAAACCAGAGACCCTGGAGAAGCCTTGGTCCATTTAAGAAGGAAAGCAAGGGTATGCACCTGTTCTTAGCAGGAAGTGCTTTCTGCTTAGCAGTCTGTCTTCTCGCCCTTTCCTGAGGGTTGAGACAGAGATGGACTCCAAGGATATATTCTGGTAAAGCCACAGATCTTTAGGCTCACACTGGCTATGAGTTAGCAATACATGCAGTTGTATACTCGTGTATACTCGTTGGAATGAGTGAATTCTTTGAATTTTCCAAAAGTAAATGGGCTCATGTCTGTGAAAAGGTCAGGCACACCGCCAGAACTGACCCAGCAATAATGTAGAATTTACTTAGACCAGTGGTTTGTTCTCAATCTTCCTAATGCTGTGACCCTTCAATACATTTCATCATGTCTGATGATTCCCAACCGTAAAATTATTTTGTTTTATAATTGTAATTTTGATACTTTTATGAGTTCTAATATAAATATCTGATATGCAGAATATCTGATATGCCATTCAAAAGGGGTCATGACCCACAAGTTGAGAACCCCTGCTTTAAATCACAGTTGTTCATAGACAGGAGCTGGTGTTCACAGAGAGGCACAGCTTTTTTTGGCATGGATGTCTTTTTTTTTTCCATTGTCTCGTATCCTGTTAGATCAATCCCTACATCCACACAGATTGCATCAAAGATGGAAGATGGACCACTTCTGACAATGTAACAAGTTGTGTGTTAGACACAGACATGGAGACATAGAGTACTGGCCGTGCGAATCCGTGCACTGTTTAGAGTCTTGAGACCTGACGTTGTGTGTGGTCCCCAGCTATCAAGAGTCCCTTGGAATCTAGCGACAGGCTTCGGAGGAAAGATGTTCTTGTGTGACCAGTTTCCTGATGAGAACACTGAATGCTGAGTTAGGTGAAGCACTTTTCTCAAGCCTGTATCTTCTAGAGTTGTAAGAGCTAGGATTTGCCCTGAAAGCCAGATGGTGTTCATACACGCCTTTAACTCCAGCACCTGGGAAGCAGAGGCAGGAGGCTGGCCTGGTTTACAGAGCAAGTTCTAGAACAATCAGGGGCTATACAGAGAAACCCTTTCTTGCAGAAAAAATAGAGATTTGAACTCAAGACTCTGGGGGCTGAAAGCCGGTGCCTTAATGTCTGGAGTCTCATTGTTTCGGTTGATGTTGATGATGAGACATTAAGGAATTTTGCCATTTAATTTTCTCATTGTTTCCATCAACTTTAGTGAAAGAAGCTTCCATAATGATTTCTTTTTATCAGTCCCTGCTAAATTCAGTCTTCCTCTATCATATAAAAGGTGACTCTTTTCCTTGATTTTTGGATTGATGCTAGGACATGTTTCCCATGATCCCTCTGCTCCTGGCTTCCCACTGTCCCCATATGGACCCTTTACCCAGGTGCTGCCTCTTCATGCCCCCATCACACCGACCTTGGTCAGCTGCCGGGTCATCCAGGGAGGCAGTAGTATGGCATTAATCACATGTGTGCGTAACTCACACGAGTCATGCTTTTCAGTGTGTTTTTAATTGACTATAAATCAAACGGGGAGCTTGAAAAATGAAGGCAATTAATGAAAAAGTGGTGTGAGAGGTGGTTTGCGTCCTAACTTGGGGAGCACACCGTCCAGACAGAGGCCCCTCTGACCCTGCTGTGAAATTTTCAGTGGGGGTACTGGCACAAGATGAACTTTCTAACGTGACTGGTGGGAAATGCCTCCTGGCTGCGATGGAGCTGGCTTTTCTCTGTCTGTATGCCCCTCTTCTGCAGAGTGGGAACCTGTAGGGAACTCCTGGGGCTTCCATTTTATGGCCGTCCTCCATATTTCTAAATTACACTTAATTACTTAGAGATTGACGAGTGCGATTATTTAATGGCACCTGGTCTGCAGTGTGGGTAGAGCCGAGAAAGGTCAGAGTTTTATGTGCTGTCTCTGTTTTCAGCTGTCACAATATGCCATGGGAAGTTATTCTGTGGCACTCAAAGCTGTCATTCTATCATTGAGTATATTTTGGAGTCAGACCTCTCAAGTGAGCAGCGCTTCTGGTGCAGCAGAGATCTGCATGTGTGGCGTCTCTGTGTTCACCTCCCTCCCATGAAAGTATTTAGAGAGAGAGACCTTGCAATCAGCCAATTAATGCTTAGCAAGAGCTGCATAGATGTGTTATTACTAACTACATGAGAAATAGGAATTCATAACTAGAAGGCTGTAGGCTAAGGAACAAACTCATTCCAACACAAGGGAGAGACGATTTCAAAGGCTTCTGGATCCTTCTAGAGGACAGAGCTCCTCAGTTTTTCTATGAAGAAGAGGAAATCCACAAAGGAACAGAGGACGAGGTCTTGTCCCTTGAGGGACAATGAAGCAGGTGGAGCTGTCTCCGCCTCTGTTTTCTGAGCCAGAGAAAGAGCACACGGACCAAGGTCACCCCTGCTAGCCTTGCCACAAACTGCCCTTCGGGTGTGTCCTCTTTGGCAGCTCTCTGTGATCTGAAGTTCTGAATTAAAGAATTGGCCGACCCAGGTTCTAACCGTAGACACACCCTGAGGCAGGCTGTGTGTGTTCTTATATGCAAGGTCAGGGTCAACACGATGGTTTAGTGAGTAAAGGTGATTGCTGCCAAGCCTGCAGACTTGCATTGGATGCCCAGAACCCACACGGTAGAAGGAGAGAACTGACCTCCACCAGCTGCCAAGGCATGTGTGCATCCATCCCAAGCCAGAGAGGTGGGAGGAGGGAGAGGGACATGGAGGAAGAGGGAGGGAAGGGGAGAGCAGGTAAATCTAAAAGCTTTCAAAATAATCTATGTTCAGTCCATTATTTGACATTGGAAAATAGAAAATAGATAAAAAAACAAAACAAAATAAAACCTCCCTCTGCTTCACTTTCCTTCTGAGGAAGGAATGAGATAACAGAAGACACCACGATAGGTTGCTCAGAAGATTAACTGTTAATTTTTGTGCAGGACTTTAAATAGCAGCTAGTCTATAGGAAGCCCTGAAATGCTGGCTTCCAGAAACTCTGCTGGAGCGATGGTAGCTGAGAACTTCCCTGGGGGCCCTGCCATCTCTTTGATCTTCTGAGTTTATCTTGCTTGTTCATTACAAGCCTCTCAGTTCACGTTCATGAAGTCATCATTGCTTTCCAAGTTCTCATGGGAACCAAACACCTACCGGAGATAAAGCACACGCCGTCACTCTCATGGGCAGGCAGCAGCCGTTATTCCTGGGCAAGGAAACAGGACAGTTTTAGGTGATAAAAGGCCTGGGCTAGTAATGTTTGTCATCAGGTGTTAAGGATGTACACATCAAAACTAAAAGAGACCACCTCATAGTGCAGATAAAAGCGTGGGATGGTGAGTATTGGTGAGGATATGGAGATGGAGAGCCAGCCCTTAAGCCATCGGTGGGAAGACATGCTTGGCAGGTGTGCCGGACAGTTATTAGACCAGGAAGCAGTTAGCATATAACTCAACACTTGCACTCCTGTGGATGTCCTATAATTAACCGAAGACTTGGGAATCTGTTGTGAAGACTTTGACTTATCAGTTCAGGTGGCGTACCAGCAGGGGCCAAGTGTGAAAGCTGGGTAAGGTTGGCATGCTGGGAGTTCAGAACAGAAGGCAGAGGAAGAGGGGAGTGGTGGGGCCTAGGCTGGTGAGGAGACGTCTCAGAAGTTGGAAGAGATGGCAACGTGATTGGGGAATACTTGCATATGAGGTAAGAGCAGGAACAGTCAGGCTGGAGAGGGGAAGGAAGAGAGAGTCGGGAGAGAGGAGAAAAGAGGGAACAGGGAAGTGATTCTCCATGAAAAACAGTTGGAACCCTACTCTAGCCAACCTCTTGGTTGAAAACCCAGACTTGTCGGCTCTTTGGACCTTATGGCCCTCATTCGTGTAACCAGGGCATGTTAGTCAGGGGCTGTTTGATTGTAATCTGAAATTCCTTAACTCTACACAGGGTTTATTTGTCTCAGAATCCCAAGATGATTACATTGGAGGAAGTCACAGGGACTGAAGAGCAAACAGCAAAGGGAGAATAATGCACCTCTCTCTGCTGTCAGTTATTTTTTTCCTTCTTCCATATGGTTCTGGACCCCTTGCATAGGGAACAGTGCTGTCCACAACGGTCTGGGTCTTCCTGTAGTAAATGACAATTAAGATAGTTCCCCACAGGCCTGCCCCCCCAGAGGCCAGTCTGATCTAGATGCCTCATAAAGTCTTTCTTCCTAGGTTGTGTCAAATTGACAGTTCAAGCTAACCAGCCCCGTTACCATCTCCCACAAGAGGAAATTCCAGGTTTGAGTTGGCTTTGAGAAAACCTGGGTTTAGGTGTTTTCATGATATCACAATATGCCCCACCATTGCTGTTTACAAAACTGTTTTCTAAAGTGTATGTTACAGTCTCTACTCTCAGATATGGTCAAGACGTCCACTGTGACCTCTTATGTTCCTTCTTCTAACTCACTCAGAGCCTGTCTTTCCCATACACTCCAATAAGCAATAAGGTCGTTGCATGGGGTCAGTTTGGGACATGTCACATGACTGAACTTGACATGGGGGTCCAAGAAGATGTGGTGTTCTTGTTGGCCTTAGAAAGCGGTGATTCTGAACCTCCAAAGGAAAAACAAATCATGCCGTGCTGATACCAGCAAGAGAGTCCCCCACATACGAGATACCCGCCCCCCATCACTAAGATTCCCTCTCAGGACCCACCTCCTAGGACTGAAGGCTGTACTCCGTGCGCAAGACGTTTTAGGACCGAGCACGCATGGAAATGGAAATGTTTCAGGTGGCTGGGGATGAGGACAGCCATCCTGCCATGCTAGGCATCTTGCTGGCGACGCCGGTGAGCAGATTGCTTAATTAAGAACATCAGAGTCTAAGTGGCGCCATCTGGCCTGGCTCTTCAACCTGTTGAGCGTCTTCACTCACACGGTCCTGCGACTATCGTAAATCTCTTTTGTTTCTGCTTTTCTTCAAGGGCTTAGGAATACAGGAACATACGGATTTGCAAGAGTCTCTCCTAATTGAAGGCATTAGAGCCACGTGGATCAGGCTACTTAATGAGTGAGGCAGCGAGATGTAAATTGGGAAAGATTAGGTATGGCTTTAAATAGTCTGCACAGGCTTGAGGAGGATCTTATTATCCTGTAATGGAACGAACTCGCGCACATCCTAATAACTGCTTAGTGCCCTTGGTCCATCCCTTCACCTTCATTTCTATGGAAAGTTCTTGCTGGCTAGAGAGCAAGAAAGGAAGGCATTGCAAACACTCGCCAGCCAATGTGTTCTCAGGCATTGTTTTACCAGACCCAAGTTTATGGTCTCTCTGCCCCAGCCACCCACGACATTTGCTTGTCAATGGGTGCTAGGTTCTAACACTTCTCACTTGTGGAGTGCAGCCTGCAGGCACAGGATGTGAGTCTTAGTGAGGGAGCATGGCACAAGAGAGCGCTTGCATGTGAGCCCATACACGGGGAGGCCAGAGGTTGGTTTCAGGGGTCTTTCCTCGGTATGCTGCCCACCTTGGTTCTGGAGGCAGGATCTGTGTGTCACTGGCCTGAAACGGTTCAGAAGACTGGCCGCCTAGGAGCTCCCGAGGCCCATCACCCTCAGCCTCCCCAGCACACAATTACAACCATAAACCACCACACACAGCTTCTTCCATGGGTTCTGCGGAATAGCCCTTTTCTTTGCTGGGTCACATGCTCTTCTTTCCCTGACTTTACTCCTCCCTCCTCCTTGGTCTCTGGACAAAACGTTAAATATGTTTAAGAAGTATTTCCTCCTGAACATCAGTCCAGATGTGTTTTGGAATTTTAAAAGGTCGTGGGGTACCTCAGATGGATATTGTATCATCCCGCCAGTGGGGTCTGGAGCAGCATCCTGTCATGAGACAGAATGTTGTTTCAATAGTAAGACATGTAAATATTTACCCTGATCTGGGTTAAGTGAGGACCACAGATAGGATCACACCAGTTTCATTTAGGCTTCGCTGCTGTGCAAGTTTTGGTACGTTGAGTCTCCTGCATTTGGGAAATCACTGTCTGTTACTCCTTAAGAGTGTCCATGCAAAAAGATGCTCATCTGGTCTCCTCTCTGCCTGGGGGCAGCAGAGGGTGGTGGCTCACTCTTCTCCCATGCCATTTCCCTACTGGTTTGCGACTTGGTAAATGGCATCTTGGCAGGCCGCGCCTGAAAAGTGGCCAGATGCCACACCAGCTGATTTCTTCCCTATCCGAAGCCAGAAGAGTTGTCAGCCATCCAGGTTCCTGTGAAACCGCACATGTCAGCTGATTCGGGAGACCTCCCAAAGGGTCTATTTTTAACTTAAACTGGTTATGATTTACATATGTATATATTAAATTCTACAGAGGGAAAGGGGAGGATTCCAAAGGAGGAAACACCGATTCTGAATAGCGTGAACGAAGGTAATTAATGCTTGGAAAACAGTGGAGACTATGAGTCACCCCCTCCATGTGGTGAGCACTGCATTTTGTTTCAGTGGAAGGAAGTCCTGTGAATTGAGAATGGAGGGCATGTGGAGATAAATCCTGCCGCGGACAGAGTGTGCAGCCAATGCTTGGTGCTTAAGGAGGGATGGTGACTGAGGACAGACCTGGACTAGGGCCACCTAGGGCCATCAGTGTTGGGTGAGTGCTCAGGGGATGCGTGGCCGGTGTCCAGAGCAGCAGGGAAGCATGAACCAGAACCACAGCCTTGTCCACAGTCAGGGGAGGGAGAGAAGCCGTGGCTTCTGCACAAAGCATGGGATCTCATGCTGACGGCTCTGGTCACCCCTCCAGAGCTTTCTTCCTGGGGGCAAGATGCACGTGCCCCCTAGTAACCCTAACTAACTCTAGACTTTGAAGAAAGACATTTAATTAAGAGGAGGGGGAGGAAATTATGTAGGGTCACAAATTCACCTAGACACGTGAACAAGGAGGCCTCGGATGATGTGAACAAAAGTGTCAGGATTTTAAGCAGTAGGAACTCAGGCCTAGGCTAGTGCAGACAGATTTTTTTTTATTTTTAAAAATAAACACATAAATAACACATAGATAATTATTTCAGAAAGTCAAAAATGTGACAAAAATATAAAAATAACTTATGTATAAGCAAACACAAACATGGATGTAGTCACATGCCAATGATTTTAATAAGGTTACATAGCAAACAATAAAGATAAGTATGGTCATGCACATTTCTCTTCCCAGTACTCAGGAAGCTGATGCAGGAGGAGCTCACATTTGAGACAAATCTGTGCAGCATAGCTAGATCCTGTCTTAAAGACAAAACAAGAGGTAAGGGTGGGAGGGTTCAACATACATGGGAGGATGCTTGCAAGTGATTTAATAACAAAGAAAGATGGGCTAAAGCCACCATGCTAAGTCATGTTTAAAACTGGGTAATGTCCTATTACCTTCAGAATTATCTTTTGATTACACATGGCTTTCTTCTCTACTCAAAAGTAACATGTAATTTTGCCAAGCCTGCAATCTTCAAGCCACTTGTCAGCCATGAGGGGACAGCTTGTATTTTCCCAGAGAGCTAAGTAACTTTTGGATAAATATGTTAACACTCCATACATGACATTGGCAGGACATATCGCCCACCTTTTTGTCATGGTCTCACAGTTCAAATACCTTTGCATAATAATGTGATAAAATGATTATAATAAAATTAAATGGAGCCAAAGTCTCATAAATATAAATGAGACTTGGTGTGTATATGACAGTATCTTGTTGCTTTGATTTCTCCTGCCTTGGGGTTTTAAGCATTTGCGTGTGGTCTGTGGACCACATATTAGTCTCAGAAAAACTTGGCCGGGGTGATTTAGCTACGACTCCCAGTCAGCATCCTGAGTTTCTATTCAGACTCCTAGGAGGGAAGCTGGAGGTCTGAGCCCTTTGGACAAGAACTAGATCTCATAAGCAGAGGTGTGATCTCTATACAAGGGATTCAGAACAAGCAAAAATCAGAGGCATGTATACAGTCCCTGGATTGAGAACTGACCCCCCAATAACAAGAGAACTGGACAGTGCTGAGCTCTATCTGGAGAGAACAAGTGGCTGCTGCATGCTGATGCACCCACATTTCCACACTGGTCAGTCCAAGAGGGAAACATGTCCCAAAGTATCATTAGGTATTTCACAGAATAAAATGCTGTAGTAGGGGAAACATGTCCCAAAGTATCATTAGGTATTTCACAGAATAAAATGCTGTAGTAGGAGCAGTGGGCCACTTCCCGCCTCCCAGCTCCTGGCTCCCGGCTAGCTTTACCCAAAATAATTAAACAGAAACTGTATTCTTTTAAACACTGCTTGGCCCATTAGCTCTAGCCTCTTACTGGCTAACTCTCACATCTTGATTAACCCATTTCTAATGAGTATAGCACCACGAGGTGGTGTCTTACCGGAAATATTCTTAACCTGCATCCATCTCGGAGAGGAGCGCTATGGTAACTGGCTGGAGAGGAGAGGCATGGCGTCTGGCTCACTGCCTTCTTCCAGCATTCTGTTCTGTCTACTCCGCCTATCTAAGTTTTGTCCTATCAAAGGGCCAAGGTAGTTTCTTTATTAACCAATGAAAGTAACAAATAGACAGATAGATAACCCTCCTCCATCAAAATGCTCTTTCAGAGGGACAGTCAGCACCTTGTCCTGTTCTCAGAAGAGAGAAAACTGAGCTGACATTCTCTGGTATTGCTGAAGCATCAGCACCACTGATAGAAGGTCAGAAACTAGCCAGTTTTGAGTAAAGTGAGACCAACTGACTTACAACTGTTAGCTACAGCAGGGTATGAGTACCCTGGTATATCTCATGAGTGCATTGCTGCCTGATAAATGAGCCATGTGTCTCAAGGAGAAGACTATTGACTCAGATAAATTGATTTCCTTGAATTTCTCGAAGCTGATGACAGAGATTTTGCTAACTGAGAGTTCAACGTACTTGGGTAGAGTTCTCTGAGACAAAGTGGTTAAGTCAGGTTGCTTCCGGTGGTCTCAGTTCTTGGTGTGAATCACTGGGCTTCCCTCACATCTGGGATCTCAAGGCCATCGATGTTTCCATTTGTTCTATGTTTTTGTTTCCTAAATGCCTCTCTGCTGTGGGACAATGGTCTGTACCCTGTCACTTGTATTTGAAATAAATACTGATTGGCCAGTAGTCAGGCAGGAAGTATAGGCGGGGCAACAAGAACTCTGGGAAGAGGGAAGTTTTAGTCCGCAGTCATCACTCAGCTGCAGAGGAAGCCAGACACAGAGTAAGCAAGATTTGACTGCCTTGCCAAAAAAGGTGCCAAGCCACATGGCTAACACAGAGAAGAATTGTAGGCTAACATAAGTTATAAGAATTAATTAATAAGAAGCCTGAGCTACTAGGCCTACCAGTTTATGAGTAATGTAGACCTCTGTGGGGTGCTTATTTGGGACTAAACAGCTGTGGGATCTGGTGGGACAGAAACAGCAGACAACACCTTTCTTTGTAATATTGTCCTGCAGAATGGTAACGGGATACCATGGAAGAGTTCTGACATCAAACGAGGCTCTTTTCAGACCTTTGCAATGTGAAGGCGCATTGCAAACGTGCTTCAAAGCATGTAGACAATGTTCTTGCTCTGCAAACCTCAGCTCCTTAGGCTTTGCTAACATGGAAATTTCCACTCTGGATCTTAAACCATTAACTTTCTTGCCATTCCTGATTCAACCTCCAAATCCCCCCCCCACCCACCCAGGAAGCAGATGTTTCTGACACAAGAAGGGAGAGAACGGTCAGCTAGGCAAGCAGAAAGTAAAGACACACAGGCATTTGGGTACCATTTCCCCTGTCACTTGGGAACTAACCAGGCTTCTTGGATGGAAGGGAACCCCCTGTAAATTCACACGGGGGTTGAGAAAATCAGGTGTGTGTTTCAGAGCCCTGAGCAGCTTGGAGAATCTGCCCTCTGGCTATTGCAGAAGTTTCTTAGAGTCTATGTGGTTTTAGGTAGAGCCCACAGCACAAATGCTGGCCAGTGTCAGATGCAGGGGTTACCAGAGAACAGGGGGATAAGAAGCCCTGCTGATGATACTACTGAGTGGGAAGCAGAACTCTAGATGTGTGTATCTTTCATTACTCCAAAAGACCAAGACCCTGGGAGCAGCCCTCTTAGAACACTCTTGCTGTCACGTGAATATATGACATCAAGAAATCAAAGCTGGTTTTACTGAGCATTTCAGAAGGTAGAAATTGAGCTCATTGGTATCACATGAACTGCTGAGCTTCTCTGGGCCTTGGGGTTTTCTGTTTCCTCAAATCCCCTCTGAGTGGTTTAACCCTTTTCCCTAAACCATCACAGTAGCTCTGCCCAGGGTCAGGCACCTACGCTTCCGGTGAGTCTCTCCTGCTCATAAGTCAGCTCCACAGGCTCCAAAATATTAGCAGAAGGAGTGGGTGGTAGCTGGAGCTTGGCAGGCTAGACACCTGCTTATTAGCATCCAGCTCTGGCCTGGTGAATTCAGGCCGAAAAAGGTCTAGACTCTGGGGCCTGCTGCCTGGATTGGAGATGGTGGTTTATTTATTCTTTTTCTTTTAAGCTGGCATAAAATATATTGGGTTTCTCTATGATTTTTTCATACACATATATCATTATAGCCCATTCCCTTCCTTGTCCCCATTACCCTTGTCTTGTATGTGTCATTTGGGGACTTCCACAGCTCTATAGCCTCCGTGCTACATCTGAGTCTCAATTTTTAGTTTCTAATTTAATTTACTATTAATATTTTTCTCAAATTAATCATTACATTTTGAGACAAGGTATCAGTTTGTAGCCCAGGATGGCCTAGATCTTGCTGTTCAAGTCATGTGATGATCAGTTTTGCCTTCTATGTCCTGGGATTACAAGTGTGCACTTTGTAAATCTGACTGAGTTTTAATTCTTTTTCGTTATCTGCAGAGGATGCATTTGTTTGTATTTTTATTTGTGTGTATGCATGCTCACATGTATGTTGTGTGTGTGTGTCTACATTTCTGTGTACCCTGTGCATGCAGGTGCCTGTAGAGGTTAGATTAGGACATCAGATCTTCTGCAACTGGAGTGACTGGTTATATGCCACTTGATGTGGATGCTGGGAATTGGATTCAGGTCCTCTGTAAGAACAAGACACTAATGGCAAACCTGGGGCTGACAAATAGCCTCTATTAATTAAATGTTGGTTACATCATCAGCTAATGTGACATGATGCTGGGCCCTCAACTTCTCCTTGGCTCTATGAGAGAATTATACTGCTGATGCTACTATGTAAGTTCTTACATCCCCCTCACAGCATCCTAGATGCCGTTATATGCACATCCTAGATGTGCTTGCTTCTCCAGCATGGCAGTAGCCTGACTCCTGCCACCTGAGAGACCACCGACCCCCCACACCTCCAGCTCAGCAAGGCACCTGGCTAAGGAAGCTGAACATTTATTTATTTATTTAGCTTACTAGTAAGGTTTGTGGTTACATTTACCTAGTATAGGCTGAGTTATTTGTTCAGTATATAAATGACACTAAAGTGGATGTTTAACATGCTGTCTGCCCAGGGCTTTCTTCTGGTTCAGGTTGAGTGGATAGAAAAGGCATTTGAATGGGAGGGCTTGCTCTGTTATTTTGAATGTGGATTTAGGAAAATGAAAAGTATCAAATTGCTTAGTTTGTGGATCCTTTCCAGGCCCATTTTGGTTGTGGATAAGGCTAGGTTAATGTAGGAAGGCCAGGTGCTGCTCTAATAGGCGAAATCAATAGCCATCAGCACCCTACTTGGTTAGCATGGCATACTCAGTGCAATGAAAGGTGTCCTATACTAATAAATGAATAACTTACCTATCATATGCTGATATGATGGCATGTTTTGTAAGTGAATCAGCCCAATATTGGTAGGAAGATCCATTCTACTTGTATGAGATCAAACAAAGAGCATTCTTTGGAAGGCTTGGATGCCACTCTTGCCTGGTGAGATAACTTTTGCTCAGGACCTCAGTAAAGCAGACTGAATTGTCTCTACACCCAGGACTGGGGAAATGCAATGGGATTGAGTCAGTGAGAGTATCATTAAGACTTTGGCCTTGCCCTATGGTGCCCAGTGTCTCCTATGGATCACACTGTGTTTGTATTGACCTTTAAAGTAGAATGTGGAATTAGCCTTACATTTCTAAGATCTGCTCCCAGGATTCTGTTGTTTTTCTTCATTCAGTTGTAATGTGTTTGGCAAAGGCATGCTGTCAACACCGATCTAAAACTTCATATAAGGGTTGGGTGTGTGGAGATTTCACAATCTCCTTAGGTGTGTCAGAAGTCAAGACCTCCAGAAATGCAGCTTTTATGTACAGAGAGAGATGCTGTCAGTTTATTAGAAACTGTTCTGGAGACATCAGCTGCTGCTGTAGAGTGTGAGTCTTAGTCAGGGCTTCTATCCTAGCCATAAAACACTACTATCAAAAGCAGTCTGGGAAGGAAAGGGTTCATTTCAGCTTACAGTTCTTCATCACAGTTCATCACTTGATTTGGCATTCCCCTCTGTATGCTGAGAATACTATTGGTTAATAAAGAAGCTGCTTTGGGCCTGTTGCAGCACAGAATAGGGAAAGGTGGGAATTCCAAGCAGATAGAGGAGGAGAGAGTAGACGGAGTCAGAGAGAAGCCAGTAGCCACCGCAGGAGACAAGCGCCAGAAGGAACCTATGGGTAGGCCACAATCGCGTGGCGATACACAGATTAATAGAAATGGATTAATTTGAGGTATAAGAACTAGCCAATAAGAAGTGTGAGCTAATAGGCCAAACAGTGTTATAATAGTATAGTTTCTATTTGATTATTTTGGATCTTTTTGGCCGGGAAACAAGCAAGCAGCTTCTGCCTAGAGAATAGCTACCAGACTAATATGGTGTGATGGACCAAGACCACCCCCCAAAGGTCACTGTAAACCCCTAAAATTACTTCGCCCAACAAAAAGCAGGAAACAGTTTGGAGAGAACTATGTCCAAATACCCAAATATTGTTTATAAATGTTTGTTTATATTTAAAGGGGGATATGCTATAGAGATGGATCGTTTGCATTGGTATGGATCTTGGTTTATTGATACAAATTTAAGGTCAATTTTGTTATATGTATATTTCTGCTCTTGATTAAGGTATTGCATTTGTAGTTCATTTAAAAATGTAGTGTATAATTAAGAAATATAGGTTGATAGTCATCTATAGTTGTCAAACTTGTACTCATGTTATTTAGTTTTTCTAGATGTACAGAGATATATTTCAGATGGATAAATATTCTTCAGACCTTTCAAAGGCCTATGGAATACGGCATTTAAAATATTTTAAGAACTTAGGAATTTTCATGACAATGAGACACATCTGCTCCTGGCAGCACCAATAACTTCAAGAGGAAGATGGGCAGGGACCGAAGTGGCTCCTTATGGAGTTTGCTAGCCATTTGGGCAAGAAACTGCTCTTGCTTGGACTGCTTGATGTTATTCTGTATAAACTAGACATGCAGGGCACACAGAAAAATGACTGATGAACTTACCAGAAGGTGAGACAGTCTATCAGGGTTCCTGCTTCATGAAAGAGTCTGCTAGACATTCTGCAGGATACAGAAGAAAGTGACTGACAAACTGCCAATAGAGGCAAAACAGTCTTTTAAATTTCTTGCTTCCAGAAACTATGGACCTGTAGCTGAAGATTAGCTGCCCTAATGTTACAGAAGAACTTTGGGTGTTCTTTGAAGTT
Source organism: Chionomys nivalis (assembly GCF_950005125.1). Taxonomy (NCBI): domain Eukaryota; kingdom Metazoa; phylum Chordata; class Mammalia; order Rodentia; family Cricetidae; genus Chionomys; species Chionomys nivalis. The sequence continues at coordinate 10,999,058 of NC_080106.1, read as the reverse complement.
GCTTACAATGTACTTCCTGTTAACTTAGGTAATATTATATTCTTCTGGAGTCTTTGATGGAGTTGAAGAATAGATAGCTAAAATTATAATTTTTCTTAGTCATGATAAAAGATAAAGTAGATATAAACATTGTAACTGTAATTCTTATTTGATACCCATTTTGTTATATGTAATTTTACTATGTTAAAGTTAAAAACGTCCTTTTAGACAGAAAAGGGGAGGTGATGTGGGATTCCCTTCTATATACTGTGAATACCATTGGTTAATAAAGAATCTGCTTTGGGTCTGTTGCAGTGCAGAATAAGGCAAGGCAGCAATTTCAAGCAGATAGAGGAGGAGAGAGTAGACAGAGTCAGGGAAACGTCATGTAGCCAACAGAGGAGAGGGATGCCGGAACTTTGCCTGGTAAGCCACAGCCATGTGGCAATACACAGATTAACAGAAATGGGTTAATTTAATATCTAAGAATTAGCTAGAAATATGCTTAAGATAATAGGCCAAGCAGTGTTGTAATGAATATAGTTTCTGAGTGATTATTTTGGGTATGGGTGGCTGGGAAACGAACGAACACCCTCTGCCAACAATCACAGACAGAATTAGGGTAGGAACTCAAACATGTCAAGAACATGGAGGCATGAAGCTATTTATAGGCTTTGGAGGAGTGTTTCTTACTGGCTTGTTGCTCAAGACTTGCTCAGTCATCCAGAACATCATGCTCAGGAATGGCCCTAACCCACGTGAGCTGGACTCACCTATATCAGTCCTTAATAATAAAAAAAATTCACTACAGATTTTCCTAAAGCAAAACCTCATGGAGACATTTTCTCAATTGAGAACTGAGAAAATTCCCTTCCCAAATAACTCTAAATTTTTGCCAAGTTGACATAAAACTAGCCAGCACAGGAATTAGGCTGGAGAGGAGAGCTCAGAATTGCAGAGTCTCACCAAAGGTTCAACCAGCTTTTAGGGAGCTTAAGGCAGGCCAGTCTTCTGGGAGTAGTTCTGAGTCAGGACCAGGGAGCCAGGGCACCCTAATAGTATGTTAATCTTTCACGACTGTTCTCTGTGTGAAAGGGATGTGTGCAAAGGAGGAATCTCTTGGTTAAGTCTGTATAGGATGGAGAGCCATTAGCATGGTCTTTAAGTGCTGGAGAGGACGAAGGTAGGTGGCTCACAGAGTCCTCCAGAGGCATTTAGGAAGCAAGATATCTGGTACCCACTGAACTGTTTCCATAGTGACTATTGCCTTAGAGAAACCCATGTCTATAGTGGTGCTACGTGATATGGCAGGAAGGCACAGGGGATATTCACCTCACTTCCTGTGGTAGCAGAGTACTATCTGGTTTGTGTCCCTGGAACTCCTATTTCTTCTACATTCTGCATACCAGAATCTTTGCCCCTTCTGACCCTGGGGTCAACTAGACCGTGACTACTTTTTCGTCCAACTTAAAAAAAAAAAAAAACATTTTTTAAACGATTTGTTCATATTTATTTTATGTGTATGAGTGTTTTGTGTCTCTCTCTCTCTCTCTCTCTCTTCTCTCTCTCTCTCTCTCTCTCTCTCTCTCTCTCTCTCTCTCTCTCTCTCTCTCTCTCTCTCTCTCTCTCTCTCTCTCTGTTCAACAATGCATGTAGTGCCCATGGAAGCCAGAAGAGGGCATGGCTCTTCTGAAATTGGAGTTACAGAAAGTTGTGAGCCACCACGTGGTTCTGGGTCATGACCTGGGTCCTCTGCAAGAGCAGCCAGTGTGCCTAACCACTGAGCTGAACTATCTCTTCAGCCCCTTTACTTTCTATTTTATTAAGTTCTTATGTTTCTGCTCATGTTATCCCTACCACTGATATTTGCCATCATTCTTCCCTCTTGACATAGTCACCTTCCTTCCCCCAAATAACTGCCCTTTATTTTTGCTGTTCATTTAGTTTTACATATGGATTAATATACAGATCCCATATATAAGCACAGATATGCAATTCTTCATATTTTGCCCCACTTCCTTAAGCCCCTCTTCCTTAAGTCTCCATTCTTCTTTCTATGTTTTGGGTATGTGATTCAATGTAATCTTATGTCGTATGATAAATACAAGTTCTGCATGAAAGTGTGTAGTATTTGTCTTTCTGGGTCTGGATTATTTTAGTGCACATAAAGTCTCCAGTTCTGTTCACTTTCCTGCAAATGACATGTCATTTTTTTCTCAGTAGCTGAATTAAACTCCATTGTAAGTATATATGCACTCACACACACACACACACACATACATATATATATATGAATGCATGTATTTATCACATTTGATCTGCTAATCAAGTTGGTTGGTGGGTATCTGAGCTGTCTCCACATTTTGGTTGCATGCCATGGAAGCATCCCTGTCATACGCTGACTTAAGTCCCTCTGCCAACCACCGCCTCTGTGCAGTATTTACCATGTTACTTTGCTGTTAGTCTGCAGTCCATGTAATTCCCATCTGTCAAGGAAGTCCTCCTCCCGAGCGATCTCATCAGCCTTCTTACCTGAGGATGTGTATAAGTTGATCTGCTCATGTGTTCTCCACGTTAATCCACAAGAGAGTCTCCATCTCTACTTACCATCCAGGGTAAAAGTCTTGGAAGTGTTTTGGAGGTAGATATGATTTAGTAAGCCAACACATAAATACTTTTGTAAGCCAAAGGTCACCATTCCAATATTGTTTGTCTTAAGGAAGACTAGAATGTTCTAAGAAAATGTGGATCCATGAAAAGTTGAGCTCACAAATGTACTTTTGCCGTGTCTTCCACCCGTGCTATTGACAGTGAAGGCAGATCCCGTCTCCGGAAGTTGAACCTGGGAATGAACCTGACTCTGATGGAGTCCATTCTATTACTATTTGGCTATTTTAAAAGCCAAAAACAAAAGGTACTGAACGCTTTGGAAAATATTTCCAAAATGTTTTCTCTGTTCACACCCCCTTCGTCTGGCTCCTGGCATTCATTCCCTAGTCAGTGTGAACTCTTTAAGAAGAGTAAGTGCTGGCATAGGGAAAGGACCTTTGCAGAAGAGAAATCTGCCTTAAAATCCCAGGGTGACTGGAAGCACTGCTTCTCTGTGTAGGTGAGCACAGTGTGGCTTGCCGGCTACACGCACATCTTCCAAAACGACAACGAATCAGTTCAGTTTTTGTGTATGAGTTCGTTGCTCAGAGCATAGTGGGCAAAAATCCAGGAATAAATCATGGAAAGGTTGCACGAATTCAGGTGTGTCTATGTTAAAAACGTTTACAGTATGCATGCATATTTTTCTGAAAAGATGTAAAATACCAGGATCAAATGTCAGCTTTAATAAGCAGATAAAGGTAGATGCATTATTTATTTTGAAAACTTCTGCTGGAAAATCCTCCCCTGAAAAATCTCAACATCAACACCAGACCCCTTAAATGCTGCTTAGATATGTATCTTAGTTTTGATTTTATGTTTTTATTTACTTATTGTGTTTGTTTGCATGTGTGTGCCCAGATGTATACAATGGTGTGCATGAGGGCTCCAGAGGACAGCGTGTGGGAGTTGGTTCTCTTTCAGCATGTGGAGAGGGAGGTAGAACTCAGGCTATCAGGTTTGACAGCAAGCACCATTATCTGCTGAGCCATCTTGCCATCCTCTTTTTTAAATAAACTAACAAGTATATGAAAGTTCACTAATTATTTTTCTAACCAAATGTTTAGCTTTTATGGTGAAAGGAAGCCACAGGATGCTTCCTATAGACAACCCCATCCTGGAGATACGCTCTTGGTCCCAGTGTTGCTGAAGCTTTCCTAGACTGGTGCCTCCTCTTGGGCGGTCCTTCCTGCCCACGGTGGGTCCATGCAGGCTACACCAGGGATGCTAAATGAGCAGCAGAGTTTAAGTTAGCTCGCTTACCTGCTTGCTTCTTGCCTTGTAAATATTAAATGAAATAATGTGCTCAAGGAAAGAACACAAGGAGAGTAAACAGCAAGTGTTCAGTACATGACTACAAGTATGGTCATAAGCACTGGGATCATTGTTATCAATTATTACTTGCTGCCGTAAGCGGAGATGAATTACCAATGAGTCTTTTAGCCTCTGTGTCACACAGTTCTTCATCAGACTCTGGAGTAGCTGAGGCACCTGGGGACCAGAAGTATTGCTTAGCTATAGAAAAAAAAAAGCCCCCCCTCCATCTATAGACCCCCTTCCTCCTTCCCAGTTTCATCCCACAGGGGCATCCTCTCCTGTGTATGCTCTATTTATATCAGAAGTATGAGGTTGTTGTTTAGGTATTCCTCTGGCATGAGTGTGTGCACACACATGCACACATGCCCCCCCCCACAGGTGGCCATGACTTACTAATGAGACTAAGGAGTTTGCTGTTTGGGCTTCAGCAATCAACTTGATTTTTAGGAGAACGCCTCATGGCTGTGAAGAGGAGCTGCGGAAAGTAACCTCACAAGAGCAATTTTCTAAGCAGACATTCAGGATTGGTGTTTGGCATTTTTCCTCACAAAAATCACATCATACACATCAAAAAGAAGCAGATGACTCAAAAGCAGTATGTCAAAATATTAGTAGAATTATTTCTAGGTGACTGAGTGAAGGCAATATTTGCTTTGTTCTTTGACTTTTATCTTTTTATTTTTAAATAAGAGCTGTGTTATTTTAATTTTATAGAAAATGCTCTTACATATTTTGGACTCTGTTAAATATTATGCTGTGTAGCAACATATTAAGTTCAGCACGCCAGCTGAACACACAGCACACATGCCTATGTACACAAAGGAGATTCTTTTTCATGTAGAAGATTCACATCAGAGCCTTTCTGAGAAAAATTGCAGGAATTTTTGAGCATGTGAATTGTGATCCAATTTGCACTTCTTGCTTCCAAATCTCTGCGTGGTGTGAAATACAGTCCACATGCCTTACAGAGACGTTATCATAGTAATAAGTGCCAGTCTTCACCATGGACCTGACTGGGGGCGGGCAATGTTCCCAACGCTGTACCGCCCCCGACATCCTTCCAGTCAGGAACCAAGAGGCAGTACAGAGACCATGCAGCCAGTCAATGCCTCCGCACATATCCATTGCTGGTGGCATACAGTCACCATAGCCTCTGCTCAGCCTGGCCACCAGCAAGGCAGATCGACGCAGACAGTTGAAGACAAAGTTGTGCTTGGTAGGGTTGCAGCTGTTTGTAAACTTTGGTTGTCTCTGCAAGGCTAGGAATGGTCAGAGATTATGCTCTTATTGCTCCAACAGGCTGGGGAAATATGTGCGGGGATTGAGGGGCATTTCTGTTTGATATGGTTTCTATCCTTCCTTGGTTACCCTTCTATGTCAAAAATAAACCAAAATACAAACTCTGATTTTTTTAATTAAAAAGAAAACAGTAAAGAGAAAACAAAAAACAGTCTTATTCTAATTAGGATTTCTTTCCCCTGTGTCAGGGCTTGAACCTGGTGCCTCTAACATCCTGGTGTGCATTCTGAACTATTCTTCCAACCTCTCAGGAAAGGTTTTACCAAATCCTGTTGTTTTCTGTTTGCTTTTTCTAAAACAAACAGCACTGAATCTTCCCAGGATGTTAACAGGGAAAGGAATATTTTCATTTTATTTTAGAGGGAGCTGTTTGAATGTAGGAAGCGTGTGTAAGCCTTCTCTTTAATGTGGCGATTCAGTTAGTCCTAGAATTTGCCCGTAACTCGTGGATGGAAGAGCACAGAGATCCGGTGTGTGAGAGTTCACTAATTTCAATTATCTGGGCTTTATGATCATTTTCTATGGGTTGAAGAGGCAGTTTTATAGGCTGCTATCACCTGAGGCTGGGAATGGGCTTTCACGCCGTTAAATTCAGAAAGCGTTAAGAGGAAGGGTAGAAAATGAGAAGACGTGAGGTACATGGCACTTACCTTGTGAAAAATGTGACCTATGAAACATGAAAGCTGAGAATGACTTCTTGTGTTGACTGGACTGTGCATGTAAAGGACTTTCTGTGTTATCCATCATCACTGCCACCATCTTCATTGTCACATCTTCATCACCACCAATGTCATCATCATTACCATCGTCATCACCACCATCGTCATCACCACCATCATCACCACCACCACCACCATCACCATCATCATCATCACCACCATCATCATCATCACCACCATCATCATCATTACCATCCTCATCACCACCATCCTCATCACCACCATCCTCATCACCATCACCATCATCATCCTTATCACCACCATCATCATCCTTAGCACCATCATCATCCTTAGCACCATCATCATCCTTAGCACCATCATCATCACCACCATCATCATCACCACCACCATCATCACCATCATCATCCTTAGCACCATCGTCATGTCACCGCAGACATTCTTCATGTTGTCTTTGTCGTCGTCATTGTCGTAATCATCACCATCCCTTCAGTACAGGGGGTTGGGACAAAGCATTAAGCATGGTGCATGCAAAGGTGTCAAACTTAAGCATCCATCAGAATCACTGGGGAAGTCTTGTGAAGAGCAGGTTGCCAGGCCTTTTGTCCAGGGTTCTGATTAAGCATTGTCTAAATGTGTGTTTGAGGGGAGCACAGGAGGGTTCACATTGTTCATTCAGACATCTGAGTTAATTTTGATGCCCGGGTTTTAAGGAGAACACGGAGACAATAAACCCAAGAATCTAATCAGTTCTGCTCAGCTTCTTGTCACCTCTTGACTGTGTTGATGTGTCCTTTGGTCCTCTGGCAGATGGGTTCAGAAATGCGTACTTTGCTCATAGAATCACTGGCACGGCTAAATGAGGAAGCAAGGCTTGAGAGTCATCTCAGTGGATAAAGTGATTGCTGTGTAAGCTTGAGGACCTGGGTTCAGTCCTCAGAACCCACATAAAAGTCAGGCATGGTAGTACACATGTGGAATCTGAGTTCCTATGGGCAAATGGGAACACTGACAAAAGAATTCCTAGAAGCTTGTGGACCAGCTAGCCTTGGGCATTGTAGTGGCAAGCAAGGAAAAGACCCTGTCTCAAACAAAGTGAAGGATGGGCACTAATACAGGTGTGTTGTGGTCAACACATGTCTATACTCTTAAGAACATGCATTATCACGTATATAAAGATGATAGATAGATGATAGATAGATGATAGATAGATAGATAGATAGATAGATAGATAGATAGATAGATAGACAGATAGACAGGCAGACAGATGACAGGCAGACAGAAAGACAGAAAGACAGATGACAGATAGATGACAGACAGACCTACAGAAAAATAGATGACAGGGAGCATATCAAGCTTGGGCAAGGCTCTTATATTGATTATGGTGTCCCTAGAAATCAATGAGAAGGCATGGCCTACATTGATCCTTCTGGCCCTCGCATATCCCCAGTCCTATCTCCGTGTCTGGGATAGCATCAGGATTTAAGGAAAGCAACATGCCTCAAAGTTCCCCTCAGGGCCTGACTATGTGGATCAGGATCCTGACTCTCCAATTTGCCCTGTCATCTTGGACAACCTTTGTCTCCTCGTTGGTGAATGACCACACCTACAGTGCACACTGGAAAGGGTTCGGAGTGTTTTATTAGTTAGGATTTCTGTTGCTGTGCTAAAACTCCATGACCAAAGGCGACTTATGGAAGAGAGAGTCTATTTGGTCTTATGGCTCTGACTCCAGAGGGATAAGATCCCATCATTGTTGGGAGGAATGGCAGCAAGCAGCAGGCAAGGCAACAGGCGCAAAAAGCTCACACGTCTCAACCAGAAACATGAAACAGAGAGTGACCTAAACGCGGTACAAAGCTGTTAGCCTCAAAATAGATTCCCACGGGCATACTTTCTTGGCAAGGTTGTACCCCCTAAACCTCCCCAAACGGTACCACTAGCTGGGGAGCCAGTGTTCAAATACCAGAGAGCAGGGGATGTCATTTCTCATTCAAACTACCGTAATTTATTATAGTCAACAAACTGGAATAAAACTCTAGAGGAGCCCCTTGCATGTGGACGTTTGCTGAGGAGAGGAGACAAAGACACTGGTGTGAGAACAAACTTGTACCACCCTCAAACCTCCCTTCTCTTTCTTTCTAAGGTAATGCAGACGTAGCTCTGTAGCCTACAGACTTAAGGATAAGGTCACTTTTCAGAGGCTGGGCTTCCAGGGGGAAGAAATCTGTGGGTATAAAATGGCTTTGGCAGGGAGCAGAGGCTCTATGCGGAGGGCATGTAGTTTGGGATTCAGTTCTTCTGGCTGGGAGAGCCGACAGGTAAGAAAATGAGGCTGCTTCATTTGTAAGAGTAGACAATGCGAGATAGTTAGCAGTCACAGCCATACAACTGGAATTTCCAAGCCTTTGGGGACATGGGAAAAGGTGGCAAGGATCTGTCTGCAGCCCGTGTTCCCTGCTGCAGGTGTTTGATGCACCTAAAGTTAACACTGATGGAACATTTGTTGGGGCATGCCATCACTGAAACAAAGGGTTAACATTTAAATTTAAACTGTTCCCTTGTTTGTCAAGTGATGACACTGGAAACAGCTTCAACCTTAAAGACACACCTCTCCCTAGCCAATCAGGTTTTGGTTCTGTCTGTCTTTCTGTCTGTCTGTCTCTCTGTCTGTCTTTATTTATGTCTATCTTCCTTCCTTCCTTTCTTCCTTTTTTTCTTTCTGCCTTTCTTCCTAACTTTGTTCAATTTTTTTTTTTGGATGAAAGTCCTTTGAAAACTTGTGGTCGTGTTATTTTTCCTTCAGTCATCAACTTACAAGGTGAAGACAAAGCTGTGGAAAAAAGGGAAAAATTCCAATTCGCTGTTTCCTAGCCAGCTATGGCTTTAGTCTAAAGCTCTTTCCTTACAAGACAAAAATCCTGTTCACACGTCTCTGCTTGTGGCTGGGCTCTTCTTCAGATTCCTGGGTAGCAGTCAAGATGCTACCTCTGGCCTTGAATGAATGCTGGCATGTATTCACTGGGGCTCTTGCTGCAGTGGAAGATGGCTGTTGTCTGGGTCTTGGGGCTACACTCTGCTACAGAAGGGGATATTTAGTTCTTGCTCCACCTGTTGTAAAGTTACTTTTGCAAGAGATGGATACAAAGGCCCCTAATACTTGATCACTATTTTTGCTTTGCCTTTTAGTTAGTTTTAATATAAAAATCACAATCACAATTTGTAGTCTGGTTACAGAAGCAAATGTTAGAAATTATAGAAAATTTACTATTCTGTTTGCTATTCCTGGAAGAGCACAAAGTAAAAAGAATCAGTTAAAAATAAAAAAGGAGTTTAGTGTTCCTTCCATCTGATATACTCAGCCATATACATTTCTATCTCTTCTTTCTTTGTTCCTGTCCTCCCTCCCTCCCTTCTTCCCTCCCTCCCTCCATCCCTTTCTCCCTCATTCCCTCCCTTCCTCCCTCCCTCCTTCCTACCTTCATTCCTGTCTCCTTTCTTCCCTCTCTTTCCCTTACTCTAACACCCTTCCTTCCTTCCTTCCTTCCTTCCTTCCTTCCTTCCTTCCTTCCCTCCCCTCTCCATCTATTCTCCCTATTTCTCTATTCATGCCAGGACTTAAGACTGCATTGGTTAGGACACCAGCTCATCAGTGAACTGTTTGTGTTCATTCAAATCTCTGTACCATTTGCTTTCTTCTTGACCCTGGTTGGGTTTTCATGGCTTCTCTCTTTGCATTTACAAGAAAAGAGTTAACAATCATGCCTATCTCATATGATTCTGTCAAGATTTAATAATACAATCCACATAAGATATTTGGCAAAATGCCTGGAATAGAGAGAGGATGGTCTCAGGAAGCCTTAGCTATCCTCACCACTGTGTTCTTACTTACCTAATAGAGTTGTCAAGACCTGATGAAAAAAGCTGTAGAAATACTTAATACAGTATATAGATATTATAATTATAAATGTGGTCATAAATACATACATTGATTTTTATGTTATTGAAGTCCCTTTCTTAAATGCATTTGTAAATGACATTTTAATGGCTGAAAGATATTTTATGTGGCAAATGGAATATTCTGTGTGCAAATACTCACAACCAAACTATTACAGCTATTCATCTAGAATGTGTCAGATTTCCATTGTGTTAAATAACATTGTGATGGACATTCCGTAGATTAAATTCCCAGAAAGCTAGTTAAAGGGTGCACATACTCTAAAACCTAATGGCATTGCCATGGTGCCCAGCAAAGCAGTTCTACCTGCATCTGCATATGGATCCAGCAGCCAAATGTCCTGCATGCCTGCCTGCCTCAAGATTATCTCTGTAAAGACTTGCCGCCCCAGTAGACAAAACATAGGCGGCCTCTGCTACTTTGTTGACTTGTTTTTATTTAATAATAGCAAGGTTGGAATTGGACATATATTTTGTCACAATTTGCTCTCATGTCTTAAAATTGGCAACTTATAATAAATATTTGCTGTTCAATCCCTATTGGGACATTGACTTGCCCTTTTCCTAGTGGTACTACCAGGGAGGGCTTAAACATTTGAATTTTTAATGAGGCCACTTTTTGGAGTTTTCTCTTTTTAAGTTTCTGAAGTCAGTCACAGGCTCTGTGCAGTGTTGGGAATCTTCCTCTGTGGCGGCTGTGTTTGTCTGAAGTTTACTCACTGGCCCCATCAGCCGGTCCAACAGGTAGCCAAGCACGGATAGTCTCCCGCCACCCCCTAAGTGCCTCTGATGATCCTTGCCTCCCACCTCGTAAAGAATCTCATTGTATCACTGTGATCTTTCCCTTGTCCTAAATTTCAAGCTCATTCTGTTCACTGAAGAAAAACAGTATGGAATAATAGTGGGCACGGCTCCTTTATGGCACCTAAGTCCCTCTTCTTGTGTGCACTTTCCGTCTTTGTACTTCTTTTAAACCTGTGCTTGTTAGATCGGTTTCTATACAAGCCTCCTCTGTGTGGTTCTCACCCCAGAAGCCTCCCTTTTAAATACAGCAAAGAAGCTGCTGCACGAATTGCCTTTAACACCAGGAGAAAACCGCCTTAGACTCTGTGTCCAAAGATGCTTCGCCACTAATGGTCTCTTGAAGAGCTTGGAAACCTTTGTAAAGGGGCACATGATACACATTAGCCTGGGCTGTAATGAGTCCACCAAGATAGACAGCGATTCAATTTTCTTCATGGGTTGTGACCCATAGACTAGGAGTGATCAGAGCGGGGGTAATGAATGACCTGAGAGCTGATCCAATGGAGATGCTCCTGACAGGAGCCCATGGACCACTCAGTGCCTGGGGTGTCAGGGATGGGATTGTGCTCTATTAAAGTGGAAAGCCTTTAGAAAGAGTGTATGTTTGGTGACTGGCCACCATTTGTAACCCCGAGCTCTTTATGAGATCCTACATTACAGGGCCAACTAAAGACTCCAATTTGTAGCAAGCTTTTTTGGACCAACAGTCCCCAAATTATCACAGCGAGACTTATTATTTGTATTATTAATTATGAATGCTCAGCCATAGTTTAGGCTTGCCCCACAAGCCCGTTTAAATTATCTTAACCTGATTCTCTTCATCTATGTTTTGTCTTGGCAATTTTTATCTTTCTTTCTGCATCTTCTACTTTCCTATTTGCTCCATGTCTGTCTGTCTGGCAGCTACCTGGCCAGTGGATACCCAGCTGCCTGGCCCCTGGCATCTCCCTTCCTTTTTCTCGCATTCTCTCTGGAGCCTAGATTCCGCTTCTTCTTACTCTTTCTGCCTACCAGCCCCACCTATCCTTCTTAACTATGTAAAGATGTATTTTAATTTTTGTGTTGTAGAATAATTAGTAACTATGTAAGGGTGTGTTGCTTTTGTTTATGGTGCATATGTTTAACTATGTGAAGATGTGTGGCTGTTTGACCTTGACTCTTTACATAGTTAAATAATTACAACACCCGCCCAACCTCCCCTTTGTTTTGAGACAAGGTCTCATGTAGTCCAGCATGGCCTCAAACTCACCACATACCTGAGGATTATCTCGAATTCCTGATCCTCCAGCCTTTGTACCCAGGATGCTAGAGTTATAGGTGCGTGTTAACATGTCTGGCCTAAGGCCTCTTTCTTTAGTACCCTTGCAGAGGCTGTGTCCCTCAAGAAGTATCTTCTGATTCCTCTTTGGGACCTCAGGTCTCAGTCATGGAACTGTCAATAGATGTGGTTGTACCCCTACAAACAGACAAAGTGAGGTGCATGGACATTTGCCCTACATGCTCTTCAGTGGAGCTGTGGGTCAGACACACCTCTATCTGCACAAAAGCATCCGAAGCCCAGAAGGGAAAATCACTATGATGTTGAGTTGTAAGGAAACAGCTTTTCATCACATGTGTTGCTGTTGTTTGACTCCTTTGAATGCTGAGGATTGCTTCCTACGGTCCCCAAACCCACGGCAGTAATTTATAGCTTGGCTTCCTTGAGTTTCTGGGTGAGATGCATTCCAAGTTTGGACTTACTTGGAGAGTCAGTGTTCTGTATCTCTCTCTTGAATATTTCCTGGATATGGAGAATGTTCCTCCAAGAAAGTGGTGGTTTTGTTGACGCCAGCATTTCTCAAACCAAACTTACCATCTTTTGGTATGTTTTAGAAATGTTCATGGAATCTAATTGGAGAGTCTTGGTATCTCTGTAAGGCTGAGCCTCAAGGACTTCTGTATCCTTATCTCTGATTCCCTGCATTGAGCATCACAGGGAGTCAAATGGCTGGAAATACTATGACCCACTTCTCAAGGCTTGGTTTTCCTAAAAAGTCACGCCAAGGACTCTGTTCCATTGTTCTTCTAGCTACTCAAACACAATTGGGCATAATTTGTCTGTTGGAACTAGAAAGTTCCCTCCCGACCAGGCATATTGGCATATATCTGAAATCACAGGGCAATGGATACAGAGGAAGGATCACAAGTTCAAGGTCAACCTGAGTTTCAAAACAAGAGATTCTATTACAGAAAGAGAGGAAGAGGAGAGAGAGAGAGGAAGAGGAGAGAAGAGACGGGAGAGAAGAGAGAAAGACTCTTTAGGTAGAACCTGGAAATGTCCATGCTCTAAGACATTGCCTAGGCTGTGTTTGTGAATGATCCTGACCATAGCATCCTGAGTCATGTTTGTTCTTGTGATTCTAGCCTAAAATAAAGAGCAAGCCATAGTTTGGGCTCATCTGTGAGTAATCAGCATAGTCAGGGGTGCCTGAGAATGGGGCGCTTGGAACCACCAGGCCAGTGTGAGTATGTGTCTCTGCCTGCATGGGTGTGTGTACCCGTAAGCACCAGCACATCTCAGAGGTTCGGTGTGACTTGGAAGTTACTTAGCACTTGCTTCTCCCTGTTGTACAGATGAAGAACCATATGGCTTTGGGGACTCACTGGTTCTTGGTACGGTTTTGATCCCTTTCAGGCAGCTGTTGGCTCAGCCAGCTAAGATTGTGAGGCTAAAAAAACTCAAACAGTGTGGTCCCACTGCATCCTTACAAATCTCAGCTCTCCCCTCATTTGCCTGTGGCTGTGGGCGAGCTACTCAGCCTCTCTGTGTTTTAGTTTTTTCGTTGGAGGTGATGGATCCTTCTCTTTTAGAGTCCTCAGGACTACAGTCAACACACGTGATGCCTAGAGCAGAGACAGACAGGAGGCGCTGTGTGAGAAGGCACTCTAGCTACTATTAATATTTTCTTGCATATACATAGCTTGCGTGCCTACACACCCACCCCCACCCCCTCACACTGTCTTCTCACCCCGCTTATTCACAAGGATTAGTTCTGGCTGACATTTGCCTGCTTCCAAAACTCAGTCCGTGTTCCCTGAACAAAGAGGTCCCTCATAAGGGGTTTTCTGAGGGGTGTGCTTTCTGCCCCAAGCAGAGCTCTCACAGGGAAAGTATTCTTGGTAAGTGACATTTTCTGGGTAGAATCTTGAGTCATGCCACGACATGGCCTAATTTGGAGGGTGAAGGAGTCATCTCAGTATACAAACTATGGTTTGGTTATTTTATTACACACCAGTTTGAGGCAAAGGACCTGAAATATGTGAGGAAATCACTGTAAGTTTTCTGTCATTTAGCATTGAATTAAAAATAGTTAGAAAAGAAAACCCTTAATTGAAACACTCAGTACATTTTTTTTTTTTGGTGCAACAATATGTTGACTGAATTTCCCAAATTACTAAAAGCACTCAAGCGGTTCTGGGAATTTGAATCTGGTAACCCTTCAGCTCTTTTTATTTAGAATGTTGGCATTTTACACCGGTGTCAAATATGATAATTATTTTTCACAGATATCGAGCTTAATAGAGTAATTGCTGAACAGATTTCCGCGTTTGGCTCTCCTAGACAACGCCAAGGAAATCTGCAAGCTGGGAACAAGTAGTCTCTCTGAATGCTTTCCCCAGGAGTTATCTCAGAAATGTGTTCTCGGTGAATGAGAGAGGAGCAAGAAGGGTCCAAACAGCAAAGTCCCTGCAAGTTTAGGCATGGCTAGTGCAATCTCTGCAGCTCATACCAGTTGCTCATCATAGATGGAGACAAACAAGCAAGAGAGAAGAGACCCTTTACAGTCCAGGATCTGGAGGAAGCCCTCCATTTTTGATGTAGTTCAGAAACCATATGGACCATATGTATCGGCCGCGGCAGTTTTGACAGACATAGTTTAAAATAAGAGACATGCAAAAATGGATAAGAGCAATTTTAATAAGGCCTCGGTCATGGAAGAAAATATTAACTACATTCTGAGTTTCTTTTTTGGCTCTGAAGAGAGTGCCTATTCAGAGTAATCATAGTGGGAAACATGGCCTCAGTTGAGCTGTGGGCTTTAGTTATTGCTAATGTATAAATAGGATCAGTATATCACAAAGCCTAGTTTCTACTGAGGGTTATTGCTTGAAGAGATGCCTGTGTTTTGAGGTGATGTGGTGGCTACCTGTCACATAGGAGGACCATCCTTCATTTTAGAATTGGTGTGGGCATCCTTGCCAGGGATGGATCAGGCCCCTTCTTCTCCTGCTGGACAAGAGCTTAATGAAGTCAGCACACGACAGTTTCCTGGACATTTCTGCAGCTGGCCTGTAAGCATCCGTCTGTCTCAAACCACTCATGTGCTTGGACCAGCACAGCCTCTTTGTGGACCTCAGCCATGAAAACACTAACCTTCCTTCCTCAGTTTCCCCCTCAAGATGCTGATTCCTTTTTTCCGTGCCCCAAGTGGCACCAGTTCAATCACCTTCCTGATCCATTGTTCTCTCCACTGCAGAGAAGCCAGCCCTTCATCTCACTGTCCAAGCTTTAACACACATTGGTTGATTATCCCTTGATCCTCAAGCACTGTGTCCAAGCTTTAACACACATTGGTTGATTATCCCTTGGTCCTCAAGCACTGTGTCCAAGCTTTAACACATATTGGTTGATTATCCCTTGGACCTTAGGCACTGTGGAAGGAAGTAGCACACCCTTTTTTACCCAGAGGCTCCTCTCCTCTGTCCTGTCACCCAAGAGTGAGCTCCTGACCCCCAAAACCTCGTTCCGCATCCTGAGTGTGTACATGGGAGCAGCCAGGATGCTCAGGCTGCTGGGGTTTAGTGAGAGAGTTGTAAGCTCACAAAATACTAACATAGCACCAAGTAACAATAGTGATGGTATCCCCCAAGGGAAAGTTCAAGAAGGAGCAGAGGCAGGTGGAAAGTGGCTAAGCTTTAGATGCAATGGCCATGGTTAGCCTCTCCTCTTGGTCATGCCCGAGGAATATTGGCATCAAATTAAGGTGAGGGCTGCACCTGCTAGAAGCATGCTGTAGGCAGAAAGGAGAATGACATGAGACCTTGGTGAGGATGAAAAGAACCAAGATTACCCTTTTACGGTCTAGGTTCTTGAGTTCTTTATATATTTTGGAGATCAGACCTTTGTCAGTTGTGGGGTTGGTGAAGATCTTCTCCCAGTCAATGGGGTTGTTCTGTTGGGAACTCACCAAGGCCAGCTGGCCTGGGTCTGAAAAAACATGGGATAAAACTGGACTCGCTGAACATAGCGGACAATGAGGACTACTGAGAACTCAAGAACAATGGCACTGGGTTTTGATCCTACTGTACGTACTGGCTTTGTGGGAGCCTAGGCATTTTGGATGCTCACCTTACTAGACCGGGATGGAGGTGGGTGGTCCTTGGACTTCCCACGGGGCAGGGAACCCTGATTGCTCTTCGGGCTGACGAGGGAGGGGGACTTGATTGGGAGAGGGGGAGGGAAATGGGAGGTGGTGGTGGGGAAGAGGCAGAAATCTTTAATAAATAAATTAATTAATTTTTTAAAAAAGAAAAGAACCAAGAAAGATAAGGCTAGGAATAATAGCCATGGTGACTGAAAGGACCGAAGAAGGTAGAGTGGGAGGTAGTGATCCAGTAGAGCCCTTGGGCCATTGAGGAATGGGGATGGTATCAGTCATGGTTGGTCTTCATTTTCCCATGGAGGATAAATTCATATGATATAAAATTACCCATTTTAGAATGGAGAATGGGGTGATATTTAGTAATTTCAGAATAGTCTATGACCATTCCTTCTGCCCCTTTCAAGACATGCTTTTCACCTCAAAAGGAATCCCTATCCCTATGAGATGCCCCTCACAGCTGTCTAACCCCAGCCCTAGTAACAGCAGTCCTGTTTCTCTGTCTCTGGAGTCACCTTTTCTGGATGCTAAAGAGACACAGATGCAACCATGCTGTTCCCTAGCTTGGAGCTCTGCCCTTTATACTCAGAGTCCAAGGGACCAAATCAAACTCACTGTTACTCCTAATCATCAGGCCTACCCCGATTTTCTCATTCCGACATCTTGAATGAGAGGAGTGAGCAGGTCTCCCTGCTTTGTCTGCAGTGTCCCTGTGTTACAGCTGGTGACCACCAGAGTCCAGTTGCTACAGGCTACCTTGCCATTGGTGCTGTGCATTCTGCAAGGAGACAGCGAAGTTGAGAGGCAGGTCTGCATAGTGCAACCTCTGAAGTGCTGGAGAGAACAGAAGATTGATGGGTGTAATGGTGATGCTCTATACGGGCCACACATCTTCGAAGAGCGTCCTCTGGATGTTCATGCATAATGCAAACTATGAAATGAACAGTGCATATTTAGGCTGTTCATGAGTTATTTGTGGACTTTCCTACCTGAAAGACATTCTAAAGTTTCCTTGCTTAAACTTAACTTGTGTCAAAATCTCAAGCACAGCCTAGGAAGAAGGCAATGTCTGTTCTTTCTCAAAAGGCTGCTGCTGACTTGGGATTTTTATATGCTTCTCCTGGGCCAGATCTTAGCGTGGCTATAGTTTCCTTGTTGCCCAAGTCCGAGGCCTCAAGCTACCACATTGGGTGTTCTCATCCACCTATCAGAGCACCTTTCTCTTTTATTTTACCTGTGTCCTGCTTTACAGTCTGATGCTTTTATCCATTTCATATGTCTCCTTCAAATGAAGCGGACTTTAGGGATATTGATGATCTGATCTTTGTTCTCTGATGCATTTCCAGCCCCTTCAATAACTGCATCAATTGAATTATAAATTGGGTCATTCTGGGTCCTCTTATTATTTTAAAAAAATCTATATGTTGTGTATATGTGCACATGCATACACACATGCTTTGCACTGCATTGTATGTGTGAAGGTCAGAAGACAGCAAAAGTAGGAATCTCTTTCCTGTTTAATCCTTGTGGGTCCTGAGGATCAAACTCAAGTTATTGAGCTTGGTAGAAGATGCCTTTTTACCTGCTGAAGCATCCTTTTCAAAAACAGGCCTAGAACAGAATTAAATAGCATGGGATTTCTTAGAGGATGAGGAAGGAGCCCAGAGAAGTAGGGGAGGGTCATGGCCCCAGGAAAGGAGGAGGATGGGGCAAGATGAAGCAGGATGGCTTCAGGCCTCTGCAGTTCTCAGCAACTCCAGCCTTATTGTCAGCCCCTGAGACAAAGTCACCCATCAGAATGTTCTGAGTCTACCTGGGTGGACCTGCTTCACTAAGTCACTGGTTGAGAGTGACCTGTGGGGAACAGGACATTTAAGAAAATGTGGCAAGAATTAATTTCAGTGCACAGCAGCTGGGCCTGTGGTCCACACTCCAATTAAAGATCTAGAACATTCTCACGGTCACCACAAGGGTAGGCAAAGAATGCTAGCTCTGTGCATGAATGATGAAGAAATGAGTGAGAGGGTAAATAAGTAAATGTGTTGTTATTCATGTTATGTCGCTACCCGGCTCTTACTTGGGTTTTCAAATAATGCATTTAGTTTTGCTAGCTATCCTATTATGGGCCGGGTGACTTACCTGCTATGCCTTCCTTAGTCCTCACAGAATCCCTAAGCACTATCATTTCTGTCTCATAGATGAGAAAAGCAAGGCTCCATTGAGGCTAAGCAGATGTAGTGTCTGGTCTCAAACTCCCTAACAGCCCATTATCAGTACATAGTGACTCAATACTGTACAGTTCTGGGCCCTCAGAAGTAGCCAGGGGCAGAGAAGTTGGAGTTCATCAGGTAACCAAGATGAACCTCATGACTTTGCATCCCCTTCATCCTTCCTTCTTTCACCACCGCTCATGTGATTGGTGCACATTTGTCCTGCACCTTTTGGGTACTGAGCCACAGAAGAACAATTCATCATCCCATCACTGAGGTATTTGCTGTTCCCTTGGTTAGTGTTCAGCTGTCGACTTGGCACTATCTAGACTCATCTGAAGTGTTTTAGCCGAAGGATTCTCCAGATCAGGTTGGCCTGTGGGTGTGTCTGCGCAGGGCTATCTTGACTGTTCAGTGGGGTAGGAAGACCCCCACTTGAATGTGGGCCACACCATGTATGGCTAGGCTGCAGTAAGTGTGTATGAGCAAAGAAACCTAGCTAAACAAACACTAGCAATTGTGCAAAGCTACGTCATTACTCTTTGTTCTCAACTGTTCTGAGGTGACTAGCTGCTTGAGTCCATACCCTGACTTCCCTGAAGATGAGCTGGAAATGTAAGCCAAATGAAACCTTGTTCCCCTAAGCCGTATTTGGTTAGGGTGTTATATCGCAGCAGCAAAAAGGGCAAGTAAAACAGTTGTCTGCAGTGTCCAACCCAGTGAAGAGCATGGGGCTCTTGAGTCATTTAAGTATGGCTACTATCATGGGATATGGGGGGAACATAAAACACACAGCAGGCTTCAAAGACATAGTATAGAAAAGGACATTTTTAAAAATCTCATGAATAGTTTCTATGTTATATAAAATAATGATTTTTGACTATACAAAGATAAATGAAATATATTATTAAGATGAATTCCATCATTATCGAAAATGTTTGATTTTTCTTTTTAATGATACTCTTAGATAATTGAAACATTCTCGTGACATGGTCTGTATTAGAATTCTCCTGCTAGACTCTGATATGTTGAACAGAGAGAAGGGCTGTGGGAGCAAGGGACACTGAGAACACAGAGCTGTGACGGCAGGACCTGGGAGAAAGTGTGTAGCCACGAGGACTTTGTCTGCAGATGCTGGGGCGGGGGCAGTGCCGTGGGTGACTGTGTATGTGAAGAGAGGTTGTACCCCAGTGTCTGGGGCTGGGGTTTGACTGAGGTGGTGTCAGGTTTGGGGACCAAACTCTGAGTTGAAGCTTTGCATCTCAAACTAGTGTCAGACTTACCTAAGGGAACGGTTGACTTCGTTCAGGATTTGATTGTTGGTTGTCTTAGAAGGGGGAAATTTGCTGAGAAAGCCCTGCAACATGAAGACTTACGGAGGGACCAAAAACAAAGGCTGTATTATTAGTTGCTGGTCTTGTGGCCCTGACAAAGGAAGGGTTTACTTTGGCTCACAGTTTGAGGGTGTAATCTATCATGGGGAGGAAGCCTTGGCGTCAGGGATTTGAGACAAGTGATCACATCATATTCACAGTAAGAAGAGAGAGGTTAATGCTGCGGCTTGCCTCCCTCTCTCCTTTTGATCCAGTCCAGGTCCACAGATGATAGCACATTTCTGCCCATTTTTAACATGGCTCTTCCTGCAATAAGTACTACAATCTAGAAAACTCCTTTATAGATCTTTGCTGCCATGGCAATTCTAAAATGCTATCAAAAATTGACAATAAGATAAATTATCACAAAGACTCTTGGGAGATCACACTGGTGGGCTGGGGTTTTGAGTCCTTTTGTAAAGGGCTATCTAAATGGCTCAGCCCCGTCTTCTCAGGTGTAAATAGAAACAGAGGGCAGAATGACCTTTTACCTCTTCCACACTCAGTCCCCATGGTCCCACTGTAACCCAGACAAAGATAAGTCTATGACGTCAGGTGTACACCACGGTGATTTGGTAAATTACAGCCAGAGTAGCATGAATTTGTAGGCGTAATGCATTTACCCATGGCCCCTGGAGTGCACTAGAAGACAATTTCTTGGTGTTTAAAAGATTATCCTTTTAATAATTCATTGTTCTTAACAACACGATACATCAGTGGCTTACACCGATGGCGTGTTTTATCTGCAATGTGCTTCCAAATTGAGAGGTCTCATAAAATAGCACTTAGCTCTCAGAAGCCTTGTGTTGTCTACAGCTCAGCCTCATGTCTGTTTGATGATAACGAACATCCTGTCTCTTTTATCATCCAGTGTAAGCTCTAATTTCAGAGCTCTGGAATAAATGAGGCTGTGCTTACAGGTGGGTGGTATGTGTGTGTATACATATAGTTGTATGCATACATATGTGTGTGCATGTATGTTCATGTATATACATATGTGTGCATGTGTATATGTGTATACATGTGTCCCATCCTGTGGGGGATGTGGGTCTAAGGTCGGTCCAGGAGCCCAGAGCGCAGAGGAGCTTCCCATGGCAGTGCTTACACGGATACCCCTGCTTCGCTTGGCCGAGATGTGTATTGATTTTTGTTGTTATTTGTGTGGGTACATATGTGTGTATGTGTGCATGTGCACATGTGTATATGTGTTTAGAGGTCAGAGATCAATGTCAAGTTTCTTTCTTAGTCTTGCTTTCAGGGTCGCTCACTGAACCCAGAGTTCAGCAATTTGCTATCCTACTGGCTTGCATACTCCAGAGATCCTCCTGTCTCTGTGTACCCAGCACTGGGATTCCAGGTACCTGTTACTATACTGAGTTTTTTTTTTTTTTTTTTAACACGGGTGCTGGGGATCCAAACTCAAGTCTTCATGTTTGAACTGCATGAAGTTTGCTGTCTGAACCTTTTCCCCAGAGACCCTGTTTTCCATTTGATGGGCATGAAGAATAGAGATTGGGGGACAGTGTCTTGTCCAAACCGTGGCTCATTATCAGCTACTTAGAGAATGTAAATAACTAAATAACATACCGCAGGTAGGCCACACAAACCCGGCTCCCTCTGGAATTGAGTTTTATTTGGTTATTGATGATCTTTGCTGTAAGATTTTCAGTAAGCAGACAAGGCACCAAGTTCTTTGGCCAAAGCCTGGGATGTTCCCAGGCAGAATACAGAGGAGCCAAGCAGAAGTGGGTGCCTGCAGAAAGCTGAGCAGTCTTGAGAAGGCAAGGTTGGGGAGATGAGAACTTGTCTTATTTCCAGCATAAATAAGCATTGAACATGTTTGTAAGCTTCTAGGAATTAGTCAATGGAGAGGAAGAGATTAAAGATGAGGGAGGAGATGGAGAGAGAGAGAGAGAGAGAGAGAGAGAGAGAGAGAGAGAGAGAGAGAGAGAGAGAGAGAGAGCAGTTCCCCTGAAGTGATAGGAGGGATGAAATTAGGAATGAGAGGTCAAGAAGCAAGTGTGGAGAAGTGGGTACCAGGGCAGGCCATAGATCTGTCTGGCTCTCACTTTTACGTGGAACAATAAGGAAGCATCAGTCTTCTCCTCCTTGACAAGAACCCGTAGGGTAGAGGCAGGTTTGGAGTTAGTTACTAGACATGAGTGTAATCTGAAAGCCGTGGTGAAATCCTGAGCAAGGAATCCCAGGAACGAAGTCCCATCCTGTGGAGGATGTGGGTCTAAGATCAGTCCTGGAGCCCAGAGCGCAGAGGAGCTTCCCATGTCTGCGCTCATGCGAATACCCCTCAAAGGCTGCTTCGCTTGGCCGAGATGTGTATTGATTTTTGTTGTTGTTTGTGTGGTTACATTTCCAGAAAGAAAACATGATCTCTTAGGGTCTGTTTGGGGGATAAAAGTGTCTGAACAAGAAAAAAACTGTGTGACGTGCCATCGACATTGTCCTTCTGTTCTTGTCACAGCTCATTTGCAGGCAACGTGGGGACCCAAGTTAGGAATACCCTTCAGCCCTTCAGACATGAGTTACCTGATTTCTAAAATCTTGGTGGAATAGAGTATTTGTCTGAGTGTGTGTATGTGTGTGTGTGTGTGTGTGTGTGTGTGTGTGAGAGAGAGAGAGAGAGAGAGAGAGAGAGAGAGAGAGAGAGAGAGAGAGAGAGAGAGAGAGAGAAGATGGGGCACGACTAGGGAGCAAGTGACACCTAAGATCAGAGGACTACGAGACAGCAGAACTAAGAAAACCAAATACGGGTCTGATGCTAAACCTGGAACCACCGTCCTATCAAATTGCCCTTAACATATTCATTTTAAAGTAGGAAAGAGCGGCCTACAAGGCTCATGTGCATGCGTGGGAGGCGACTTGTAAAAGCACAAGAGGCTGGCACATTTTGTCAGACCCAAGAACTTCACACACCTGCTTGAAGCAACATTGAAGTGGTTCTTTATGCTTGGAGGGGGTTCGCCTACCAAGCTCAAAATTGTGAAACCTACTGGGAAGAAAAGCTCCCCGGGGGCTTGATGCCTAAAATAAACAGAAATCAATTTTGACTTGTTTTCTAATCATGATAAATGAAGCTGGGTTAAGGGGGGAAAAACTCTCTGCGCATTAGTTGAGGAACACTTTGCCAAGATGCACTGGTCTCTGACAAGCAATTAAGAAGCCCTCTGATTGTGCCTGGCAGTGCCACGGCTCAGCACACTTCTGATTAATTCTCATTTTCATTCTTTACTTGGGATTTATTTACTCCTCTCACCTGGGATGCGTGTGACTCCTCCACCTCACCCTCCACCGCTCTCTCTCGAGTGTCTGTTCTTGGGCCTTTACAACTGTACCCAGTCATTAATCAGCTCCGTGTTCATTGCTGCTGCTGAAATACCTTCCGTGCAGAGCCTGCTTGGTCCACCTTCCCTTGAGTCCATCCATGGAAGAATTCTCTATGTCAACCCATCTTCACCTCCTTTGACTGTGCTCTTGAAAGGCAGAGTTTCTGGATCCAGCAGCACACAGCTATAATTACCATTATAGCACCGGGAACACTGAGGCAGGAGGATTGGTAATCCAAGGCCAGCGGGCACAACATAGGGAGACCCTGTAAAAACTAACCAAAATGGCAGGAAGAAGGAAGGGAAGGGGGAAGTGAAAAGAGAGGAGAGGAAGAGAGAGGAGAGAGAGGGAAGATAAAGAAGAAAGCTAGAGGAATCTGGCCTTGGGTGGTGTGGCAGGGAGAGGGTGCATTCACTCTGAGTTGTCACTAGTGGGTTGCAAGGATCCATCAGTGTAAAACTGAATTTGGATAAGCTTGGGGATCTTTGCAAAGCAAAGACACTGGAGTCAACACCCCTCTCTTTGCCTTCAGGGCCGTCATCTGTTGAGCCCTTTATACAGTCTAGATGCCATCTAACATCTTTCTCAGCTCTTTCTTGGCAGTCCCACCAGAACCTAGAAAGAGTCATGAAAGTTTAACCTATAATAGGAAGTCAGAGAGATGAATCTCTGTTGATGGGCTCCCTAGATAACCCACTGGCACCCATTCTTGGATAGGTGCACAAGGTGACCTGAGAACCCACAGTGAAATCTGTGACCCAGATCCTCTGTTTGACTGGAGCTCCACACCTCTGCACGGGGTCCCGTTGGCACCGTACGTACGTCTCAGCACGGGCTGCCTGCGCTGGGATGGAAATCAGAGAGTGGGGGTTTGTTCTTAGCAAGAGGCTGTCTTCAGGGGACCTGGCCACTCATGAGCACTGCCTCGTGGATTCAGCAGTCTCCTCTCCTTGTTCCTTTCTCGTTTTCTCCCACAAGGCTAATTGGAAGATACTTCTGCCCTGGGAACTTTCTGCTTGGATCCCAGACTGTCACGTGTTTTCTCTCTCTTCAAGGGCAGTGCAGACAGAAAAATGGAAAGAACCTTTGTGTGTAGCACACATGTAGGGGTCTTAGAATAACATGTCTGAATGATCCTTAGAGTATTGAGGGTGATAGTTGGTTTTGTCAATTTAATGCAGCTTAGACTCACTTTGAGGGACTGTTTAGATCTGCTTGGCCTATGGGTATGTCTGTGGAGGGTGGTGTTAATAGCGTTCGTTGACTATCCACAATCCACTGTGGATAACACCATTCCTTGGGTTTGTGTCCCGTGATTTGGGCAGAGACAAACACATCAGTTTCTCTCTGCTCTTAACTATGGGTGTGATGTAGCTATCTCAAGTTACAAATTCCTTGACTTCCCCACAGTGATTTACCATAACTTATAATTGTGAGCTAAAATCAACCCCTTTCCCCCTAAGTTGTTTTTGCTAGGTTATTTTATCAGAGTATTATAAATGGCACTAGAAAATAATGTAAGATTTAATGTACCTGTTTCATAAACAACCACATGGAGGCTTGAAGAGTTAATGTGGAATTTTGAAGTCCTCATAGTTAGGACAACTCTGAAGCCCAGCATATATATCTGTATATATGTATATGTGCATAAATATGTGTTATAGAATCCTGCCAGTTTCTTCCAAACTTTACTTTCTTCTATCTATCTATCTATCTATCTATCTATCTATCTATCTATCTATCTTCTAATCATCTTCTATAATATATACCTATATACCTATATATCACCTAACACCTACCATCTATGCATATCTATCTATCTATCTATATCTATCTATCTATCTATCTATCTATCTATCTATCTATCTATCTATCTATCTATCTATCTATCTATCTTCTAGTTCATATTTATATCAATAATCTATACTTAATTTATATGTCTATGGTCTATCTTTTATCTATCATGTCTTTTTCATTATTTCCTCCCCTACATAACACTCTCTTCCCACAGAAGTTATGGAATCCTGTGGTTTTGTTCCAAACTTCATTTTCTATTAAAATTATAACCTGCCACTAAAATATTTAAGCACACAAATTAACTCGTGTTAATTATGATATTTTCAAAGGTGACAAGCAATTAGAGTAAGATTTGAAAAAAAACACCTAAATATAACTTGGCATCTTTCATAATAACTATAAACCTTTGTCAATCATAACTTTATCTAACCCTGATATATGTTATGCCTAGACAGAACGGAAATGGCTTTTTAAAATGCTGCTTCTTCCAGACATGTTGACATTCAAAGCCATTACAGGTGGCTTTATGTTTAGTCTCTAATATTCTCTTGAAAGAGAGGTTAAAATGACGGCTTTCTATTTTGGTCAAGAGATGTTGAATCTTCCACCGAATGCTGCCATTAATCCCCACCCCATGACTCTCCAGTCTTCTTGTTCTGGGTCAGGCATTATGAAAAGGCAAGGCATTGTCTCTGGGGAAGAGGCAGATGCTGCCCTGGTGAACGATCACAGCTGTGTACAGTTCCAGGCTCATAGATGTGCACTGTGCTCTTTGCCCTATGTTTCTGGTTCTCAAGCCTCCTTTCAGATCAAGGCACGATGGAGCAGGAAGCAGGTTTGACTGGGAGTCTGTGTGGCCTGAGCTGCTTTCTTCTCAGACCAGCTGGACAGCGTGGCTAGTGGGTCACTGTTCCATCTGCACTGTAATTTCCCATGAGGACGGGGCAGCACTTGAACTTGGTGAACTTGGCCTCGCCCACAGCTCCAGTGTTCTGTAAGCTCTGACTCTAATTACTGCACTTTGACTCTTGCTAGGGTTTCCTTCCTGACTCCCTGAAACTCATGCCAACAATTCTTCAGGGGGAAGCTTGGAACCTCTGCAGCTTCCACAAACACCCCGCAAATGGCGGGACTCACAGGTGGAGAATTCTACCATAGCTCCTCCCCACCAGCTTCATCTCTGGGGTAGCTGGCACTGTATTCAATGCCATGATGATACTATACTATAAGAACCAGGTGTGGAGGCACACTACTGTTATCCCAGAACTTGGGAAGTAGAGGCAGGAGGTTTAGGACTTCACGTTTATTCTTGTCTATATAATGAGGTCAAGGAAGGCCTCAGAAACGTGAGATTCTATCTCAAAACCATACCGTTCAACTATTCTACTTCTGGGCTTATATTTAATGGACATGGTTTCCTACCATAAAGATATTGCCTCATCCGTGTTCTGACCTGCATGCTTCTCTAGCCACAGCAAACAAGGGAATGGAGCCAGCTTAGTGAATGCTGAGTGGAAACGTGAAGAGCACACATAATGGAGTTTGGTTTAGCTTCAGGGAAAAATAAAATTGTGAAGTTTGTGGGGAAATGGATGAATCTGGAAAACATTTCTATTATTTTAAGCTAGGTGCCCCAGACTCACAAAGACAACCGGTCCCATGTTCTTTCTTATATGCCAACCCTACCTTCCTAAAATGTGTTTTTAATGATGGGTATGTGAATGTGCCCGTTTGTCTGTCTTCTCGTACTTTGATGGTATCTCAGTTGGAAGAAGCCACAGTATGCATACGTAGCAACTACAATGACTGCCTAGTTCTGTGGATAATTTTTCTTTGAGGTGAAGTTGAGTCAAGAAATCAGAAAGGAACAGAGCCATGTACAAGCAGTGGTTTGAAGGAGGATGGGATGGTCTTCAGGAGCTCACTATAATCCCTCACCTTGTTCTCCACTAGATTCCTGGGAGAACATTCCAGAAGCCCCAGGACATTCCATTTAGCCACACATATCTATTGTATTGTCTAAGACCAGTATTTTTGACAGAGAGGATCCTTTTGTCAAAATCCTGCCAGAACCCAAGCCTTCCTCATCTGTCACGTGTTCACACTGACATCCCACTCCAATGATGAATACGTTTTCATCAGGAAAACAAAAAGAAAACATTCTATGCTTGCCGGTGTTACCAGCCCCTTGGTCATACACAACTCTGAGGAAAGGTTCCAAGTGAGGTTAAAATCACATGCCACACAAAGTAACATATATGTAATCACAATAGAGAGTGAGAGAGAGAGAAACAGAGACAGAAACAGAGAGAGACGGAGAGAAAGAGAGCAGCACTAAATGAGTTTTGTTTGACATCATCCACTGAGGATGTTGCTGTCATTACATAGCATGGCCTAATACAGCTCGTACTCCGAGCTGTGAGCAGTCGCGTATGCTTTTGTGTGCACCTGTGACTGTTTCTCCAGGAACGATGTGCAACACATGTCAAGACATGGACTAGCTTTTAAAGCCTCACCCAGCCCCCACCTTTGTCCTCTGCATCTCTTGACTTAGATGCTATTATTTATTCATGGTTTATTAGGTAAATATCTCCCCCAGATGAGCCAGGGTCTCCCTGGGGTCTGCCAGTTCCTCTGCATAAGCCTCCAGTGTTAGCGATTGTTTCATTAAACTCCGATGCGAAGGATGAGCCCTGCTGGAAAATTTGTTCTGTCTTATAAAAGTCTCCCAGGCTCTGAGACTCAAACTCCTAAGTGGGTTGCCCTGTTGTTGAGTGGCCACATGACACGCATCCTGCTCTCTGTGTATTTCCAGCCTGATTCACTCAGTGGGAAAGGATTGCCTCTTGGTTTGGGAGATGCAAATTTAAAAGAATGAGATTTTGAAAAGCCCACCATCTCCTTCGGCAAGGAGCAAGGGTACCCATACCTATCCAGAAGGCCGAGGATGCTACGAGACTTAGAGCTCCTGAGATTGCCAGCTCTGACCTTCATCCAGTGAGGCAGTGAGTGGGGTGAAGGGTGTGTTCAGGTGGACAATGCCCCCCGAAGTTAGGAGCAGGATGTAATATGGACATCTGGGGTAACAATTTCTCCTCAAATCAATGGCCCAGTTCTTGGCTCGCATTCCTAACTTTTAGTTCTAAATACTCCCAACAACCCCATGATATACAGTGCCCTGAGCTGACACTTCTCCAGCCTATTTCATTTCTTGAGCCCTTCAAGGGGTATGGAGCTGTAGACGTCCCCCCTGGCTGGGGCCCCCTGCATGGACAGACTTCATTCCCCATATGCTCACAACTCGTGGTTCAACCCTAATCTAACCAGCTCCTCCCACGACAGTACCAGAGCCCCGGTTCTTTCTTCCTTGACTCAGAAGCTGTCTCTACTCTCTCTGGAGTTCCCATCCTGCCGTTACTGTGGATAAATGTGGAAGCAGTCTCCATCCTTCATTCCCTTCTGCCTCTTCCCTTTGTCCCTCTGAGCCTTATCCAAATGTAGCCTCTCATGTCAAGGCGTTGCCTTCTGTAGACTTGTCCATTTTATCTTTTAAAATGGCTAGTTGAACTTAGCATTACAGAAGCTTTCCATCTCAGTCCACAGAAACTAAATTTGACCCAATAAATTTCCCTAGCCCATTCCAGTCTAAAACACACATAGGCCCCTACAATGCATAAATGGAGCTTAGACATTTATTAAATTATGTATGAATGAGTATAGATAGGCCAACTTCTTAAGCAAGTGGGGTCCTTTGCTGCAGAATGAAATGCTCTTCGTGGTCAAAACATTTCTTTAAGAAAATAAGTGATTAATAAGAAAGACAATGATGTACATAAAATAATTTGATTAAAATACTGTTAGCTGAGTTTACTCCATTGACCTCTGGGAAGAAGAAAACTGTAATTTGTGTCTTCTATTATTGCATTTAAGGAGAGTGCTGTCTAAAAGCTGTCTCTCTTCATGTTTGTTGTCTCAACATTATAAAATCTGTATTTAGCCCCAATTCAAACACATGAGACTGGCAATCTCATCATCCACACTGAGCAGTAAGACACTCAGAGTAAATGTTGATTTTAATCAAAAATTTAAAATTTGTAGAAAGTAGATAGAAATATTTTAAAATTTTAAAGCGTGTTGAATGGAGTCTAAATAGTGTTTTCTGAATTCAAGTCTAGCATGCTGTTCTGAAGGGTAGAAGGCACACCTACAGGGGAGAGGAATTCCATGTGGAGAGGTCCTGGGCTCTAGGACCAGCTGGCTAACTAGAACAGGCATGGGTGTGGAGGTGGCCAGGCAGACAGGTGCTTGTGTCCTATCAGCTATGAGTTTAGGGTTGAAATCCTCCCTTTCCCAGATCTGGGTTGCTGTCTGACTCTCTGGCCCAGCCCAGAGCTATAATGGATAAAAGATTGTAGCCAGTCAGGCCACGGCACTGGAGCCCATGGTGAGTGACGTTCATAGACTGGCTATTCACGTGGATCAAAAGTCACACATGAGGCTGGCTCTGGAGACAGGGCTGAAGGTAATTGTGCTGCAGAAGTCATGGTTGGGTAAATCGAGGCACAGGCATGATACAGTGATGGCCCTTTGGCCCTTTGGTGTGTCTAAGAAGGAAGGGTTGTCTTATCTTGGGTCTCCGTTGTGGTTTCTGTTTGGAGTGTCCGTACTCAAACGTTGACTCTCGGTGTATAAGTGTAGCAGTATTATGATGTGGAACTTCTAGGAATTCCCAAATGGATTAATTCTGGAGTAGAAATGAATTGGAATCAATCCACTGATGAATTCATGGTTTTATGCAATAGTGATTCATAATTCGCCATTGAGAGATGGGGAAAACTCTCAGAAGAAAGTTGACCACAGGATGTAGTAGTTACCTCTCTTGTTAGCTCTGTGACAAAATGATTGACAAAAACACACTAAGGGAGGCTGTACTCTGACTCAGTTTGAGGGTGTAGACCATCCTGTGAAAGGTCACAGTGGCAGGAAGAGGAGGCATCTGGTCACATTGTATCCACAGTTAGGAAGCAGAGAGAATTCCAGTGCTCAGCACACTTCCTCCTTTCTAATCAGCCCAGGACCTCAGGCCATGGAATGGTGTCACCCACATTTCAGGGGGACCCTCCCACCTTGGTTAACCAAATACAGACCAAGCTTTGCTCTTCTAACTGACCGCATCTTTTACTGGCCCTTCCTTTGATGCTCTGTGCTTCCTGGTCGCCATGAGATGAATGGATTTACTCCACTGTATCCTTCTACCATGGTGCAACACCAGCAACCTGTGGTCTAGAAACAACAGAGTCAGCTGACCGTGGATGGGACCCATGAGCCATAACTCAGTCTTTCTTCCTGCCATGTATTTGTATGAATGAAGTCAGATCCTGATTCAGTGGTCTAAAGCCCACTGGGTATTTGTGAGCTATGTGGGGGTGTATGGGTGGATGAGAGGGAAGTGGAGGGGAAAGAAGATGATTTTGCTAGTCAGGCTGGTATGGGTGAGACGGTTAAGTGCAAGACAGCTGGAGCTTAACCCTTCAGGAACTGATAAGAACCAAGCTCAGAGTCACTCCGGCTGGGGTCAGGGGACCAAGGCACGGGTAGACACCATCACTGTCAACGTTTAAGTTCAAAGTCTAGAAAAGCAGACATCAGAGGAGAAAGGCAGCGCTTGTGAAGATGGTGCAGGTTGCTCAGGAGATGTGAAAGAGGAAGCCGCTGCTTCCTTACTGCCATGACTGAGGTTCCATTGTATTCCAGAGCTGGCTTCCAAACAGCACAACTGTCCCACAGCAGGTTCCCTGCTATGTCACCCTCCCTTATTACCAACAGTGAGAGCACTCAACCTAAAGTGGGCATCCGAGTGCCCCATATGCAACCTCAGTTCTGACGGCCTGCAGAAAGATGCCCTTAGCTTTGCAGTATTATTGCCTCCAGTTTCCAGGGGACACGGAATAGGAGCTTAAAGTTCAGCATGGCGAACAGGTAGTCCACTGTGATCCGTTCATTAACTTCAGCATTGGTCATTTTGTGCTCAGCCCACCTGCCTGCGAGTGTCCCCACTGTGATCCTTGCTAACGCTGCTTTCACCAAAGGAACCAGTCCTTAAAAAAGTCACACTGTCTCATCCAAAAGAGGTTTAGGGTCCCCAGAGAAAGCTGCTGCAGCTGTGAAGCTGCATGAAACAGAGAGCATCTGTTGCAAGGCAAGGGGACTTCCTCTCTGATGAAGGGTGACATCTATCCTCACCTAAAGGTATAGGATAAGG
The DNA here is from genome assembly GCF_950005125.1 of Chionomys nivalis. Classification (NCBI taxonomy): domain Eukaryota; kingdom Metazoa; phylum Chordata; class Mammalia; order Rodentia; family Cricetidae; genus Chionomys; species Chionomys nivalis. Next base: position 10,967,972 of record NC_080106.1, on the reverse strand, counting down.
AGTTACGCCTTTTGAGTAAAATGGTGGTTGTAGGTCTTCCACCAAGATCCTTGTTCTTACCAACCCCCAGGAGGTCACTAATTTCTGCACCTAAGGCTCAGAGATCACAGTGAAAGAGGGCAGAAAGATGGTAAGAGTCAAAGAACAGAGGGACTTGTGTGACAACTTGTCTCCTGGAAATGAGAGAGGAACCACATCCATGAAGTCTTGTCAACATGGCAGCGTAAACAAGACCTGAACAAAGACAGCACCAATAGACATCCTGGCACACTTGAGGAAAATCTCATGTGCTCTCAATCCCAGACAAAGAACTGCGAGCTACTAAGGAACACTTAGAGCAAGAGCAATAATGCTCCCCTGGAAAGAGTTCCCAGATTGGTTATTCTGAATCTAATGGTCAACCCTGAAACAATACATATACAAGTAACATTATATGAGCAACGCCCCCCAACCAGAAAACTTCACAAGAACCATAGCAATATTAAAATGCTAAAGAAATTGTAAATGAATATAGGGTCCAAAAAAATGGGCGGGGGGGGAATCATCTTTTGAACCTTGAGCAGTGCAATGCAGGCAAACTTCTTGGCCTTGGCCTGGTTGCTAGTTTAGGGGATGAAACCCCACACCCTGTATCTGCAGCTCTGAGAGAGGGGAGCAGCAACAGGGAATCTCAGGGCTGCTGAGCTGTGGTCTCCTCTCCAGAGCCGTCCCTGCAGCTCATCTGCCAGACCCTCTGAAATTTGTTGAGCTAGTTATTCATAATAGCATCAAATGTGATGAGGTCAAAGGGTTCCCCTGGGAGCTTCCACAGGTCTGGTGGAAATTTCCTGAAAAGTGTGTACAAACACTCTTGTTTGGCACTCCTCGGAAATGGGGAACAGGGTATGTGTTAAATTTTTACACTGTGTAACAGTTGAAACTCACACTGAATCCTAATTCACGTACTAGCCTGTTGCTCTTTTGGAAATGAGATGATGAAATGTCGCCCTGAGACAGCTTACACAGAACTCGGCCAGAATCCTCCGTGCGAAATGGCCTAATTTGGTGGCAATGGCGATAGTGTTGTGTAGGTGCAGAACAAACCCTGTGTTTTCAATTGTCTTTTTTATGGTCAATTAAGACAGTCTTAGGGTACAGATTTAACATCAGAGGCATCGAATGGAACAGACTGAAGCATGCCCTCCGATTAGAGGGACGATGTCCGTTTGTAGCAGTCCTTCCCAGGATGTTTTACCCACTTCTGCTTTTGAACTTGACCCAAAGGACTGAACCAACAGACTGTGGAAATGGTTTTGTAAACTGTAACGAAGGTATCTTTGTTTAACAGCTTCTTGCCCAAAGACGCCAGAGTGCTTTACAAACTTATCAAAGTGATATACACAGGTCGTTTGAGTCTTGCCTGAAATACTGGGGCCTGAGGGAGCAGTAGTCATGGGTGAAAAATCTCCCGTGGCAGAGAGAAACTCTAACAGGGAAGTGACGTGTCCGGCATCTAAAGCATCCTGCTCAACTAGAGGAACTTCTCAGGTCTTGGGATCTGCAGCCCAGTCTACCACACGCTCCAAGGTGACACTTCCATGGGAACAAGGTTTGAAATCTGTCCACGCCACGTGTCACGGCTATGCAGTTCCTCAGAATGCTGCTTCCACACGGGGGATGTGGCTTGGTTTGTAAAGACCTTGCCTTGCAAGCTTGAGGGTCGCCTTCTCAGTCTGCAGAATCCACAGGGAAAGGCAGGTATGGTGCGTGGTAAAGTCCCAGCATGGTGGAGATGAAGTAGGAGTCCATCTCTGGAGGTCACTGACTCATCTAACCCACATGATGAGTTGCAAGCCCGTGGGAGACCTTGTCCCAAAGAAAGCAAGGGAGCTTACAAATAATTGGGGACTGGGGAAATTATTTAGTATTAAAAACATGTACTGCTCTGGCAGAGGATTTGAGTTGAGTTTGATTCTCAGTGCCCATGTAGAATGTCTCACAACTATCTGCATCTTCAGCTCCAGGGGTATCTGATGTCTCTAGCCTTGTATATGCACTTGAACTCATATGAGAATGCACACACACACAAACACACACACACGTGCATTAAAAATAATAACAATAACTCTCTGAGAAGCAGCATGTCTCATTCTATTTCCTAGCATGCACATCAACACAGGACGAAACAGGTTCATGGCAGCTTCTTGAATAATGCTCACTCTTTAAAGGACATATGCAAAGCATTGTTGGCCAGGAGGCTTTTGGATGCATTTTAATAAATAGTTTAAAGTGTTCATATTTAATTTGCTTTTTAGAGGCATCTGAACATTGCTAGATGACATACCATTTATCCTATGGACAATAAACGCCTGGAATCCAAAGTGTGGTTCAATGGAGCCAACCTTATTTGTCATCTTCTATAGACAGGATGGGATTCAAGGCACATAGGGGATGTGGGACTGAGCTGTCCCACAGGCTTTTTGGGATTCCACTGCAGTAAGTGTGAGTTTTCAGGTATATTTGTTGCATGTATTGAGAAGAGTCCATAAAGTACCCAGATGGTTTATATATACACAGACTGCAGTATGTCTGGGCTCTAGGATAGTGATAACACCATCACTTGTCTATTGAAAAGTTCTGTTGTTATTTCGTTCTTTTCGGATGGAAGTTGACCATGTAGCCTAGGCTGACCTGGAACTCCCTGTGTAGCTCAAACACAGAATACCTTGCCTCGGCTCTCCTAGTGTTAGAATTGCAGATATGTGCTACTATATCAACTTTATTATCATATGTCTTAACGTCAGTTCCAGAGTAAGAAATCAAGAGATCTGAAGATTATTCCCTACAGGGAGAAGCTTGTATAATATGCAGAATTATACGTCTGCATGTTTATATAACACATTTAAGATGTTCCTAAACAAACTAAAAAGGGTCAGCTAGGTAATGTAGGAATCCCTGAAGCCATAACAATAGTAAAATATCCCCAAGCCCAATGGGCACGCATTGTAAAGTGATTACTGCCAAACCCAAGAGGAGAGAGAGTATAAATGTTTGGTCTTGGAACTGACATAACCCAAAGGCTCATGGGAAATAGGATCTAAGGGGAAGGAAAACTGAATGTGTTTCTGTCCTCAGAGAAGGGAAATGGTGGGGCAGTGATCACTGTGAGAGGGAGAAACAGGTCACACGGGTGCTAATCAGGGGGTCAGGTGTCCCTGTGGAGTCTGGAGTAGTGGGAAGAATGACATCGGTGGCCTTGGTGAGGGACTCCAGCAGAAGGCCCTTTGGTCAACAGTCAGAAGGGCGTCTTTGGTTGGAGAAATGAGAATTCCAGCTTATGTGTGTGTAGACATAAAAGTGAACATATAAGCAAAAGCCCCAAAAGAATGTTAAAGGGGGAAGCCTAGTTATGTGACTTTAAAAACCTGTAAGAGTAGAGAAAGGGGGAGAAGAGAGTCGAGGGGAGGAGGGAAGGTGAGGGAGAGAAAAGGGAGGGGAGAGGGAGAAGAGAGTCTTGGAGAAACATATGTGACCAATGTGGATTTCTCTAATAAACTCAGTGGGAAAGAGCATCTAAAATAAACAGGTGTATCGGTAAGGGCCATAACCCATCATGATCATACCAGGGCCGAAAGTTTCCTGACAATAGCAGATTTCAAATGAGCCAAAGAAAGCGGAGAGAGATTTGTGCCGGCAATTGCAGGCAGACCCGCTGTCTGGCAGGCAGCGCTCTGGAGGAAGTGGTCACGAGTGAAAGGCAGCCTAGGTAGGCTTGGGGCGCTCCCCTTCCTATGATCAAAGAAAATAATCATCATCCCGTAAAAGACTTGAACAAATATAAATAGGAGAAAATTGGAGCCTGAGATAGTTGAGAAGATGATAAAAGTACATGCTATTGATTGAAGCGCATCCTCCTTATGGGAGAGGATGAATTACTTCTCAGGGACGCGAGGGGCCTGTGCTTAGGCACCAGTCACACTTTCTCTAATTCCTGAGGCTTTGTGAAGAAAAGAGATGTGAAGAAAAAGAAGATGGGCATGGCTGCCTTCTTTTTTTCTTTTCTTTTCTTTTTTTTTTTTATTTTAAATATAGAGAAATTTGTTTTCGGGAAGTTGTAAGCCAATGAAGCCAATCTCCAGCCTCAGCTCATTTCTGAGCATGTGTAGCCATTCATCTTAATTTGCCCATCAGTCTGTCCTGTTGTCTCTACTCACTAAGCAAACACTCGGTGCTAGGCTCCAGGAATATCCCGGAAAACAAGACAGAGTCCTTGCCTGAATGCAAGACAGAGTCAAATGATGAGACATGGCTTAAAAGTCTGAGAGGAGAAGGGTGAGATGGAGGCTGAAACGGAGGATGGGAGAGGGGTGTCAGCATCCCAGTGTTAGTGAAGCTGTCTGTCACTGCTGGGGAGTCACGCCCTGTTCAAATGGCTGAAGTCAAGAGATGTTCGTACGTAAGAAGGTCAGGAAGAGCCTGGCATTGGGTCTGGTTGGCTGTAAAAACTCAAGACCCCACTTCCGGTCAGGACTCCATCTCCTGCCTGGCTCTCTCCCGTATTGGTGCCGCTCTTTCATCTCATATCTCTCTCGCCATCTCTCAGTTATAGGAGAGGACTGACAGCAGTTCATACACTCAATCACAGGAAGTGGCTCCTCTTTTTCTTTCCCTAGCTCAAATAAAAGTATAGAACAAAGACCGCTTTTATGGCTGTGTGCCATGTACCCCACCCTGACCCAGCTATGGGGTCGGAGAAGACCAGACACACACATGGTTATAACAGGGGTACAAGTCAGACGCTCCTTCTGCAACCAGCTCACCCATGTGAGGGTCCGTGCATACCGAGGGTCCATTAGATCATCCGGTACTCCCAAAGGTGGGGAAAGAGGCTGGGTTAGCAGAGCAAGGTCTTCACTGCTGTGTGTCAGTGCTGCATGCTGCAGAGCTGGCGGAGGTCTCAGGACATGCATTATATCCAGAAACGTACCTCTTTTCTTTCTTCTTTGCATGACTGTATATTTCCCATTGTCCTCTAGTCTATTAATATCCTTTGTTATATTAATTACTTTTAAAACATCAAACCATCCTTGCATTTTTTGTGACAAAGCATGCTTGGCCATGTTTTTTTTTTTTTCCTGTATGTTATCTGTTGCATTCTACCTTGTGGTTGCCATAGCAGGTTATCACAAATCTGGTTTTTCAAATAAGAAATTTTAGGGATCGGAGGTAAGACTCAGCACTGAGAACACACATTGCTCTTGCAGTAGACCTGAGTCCAGTCCTCCAAAACATAGCAAACAACTTACAGCCACCTGTAAGTCCAGCTCCAATTAATTCCTCTTCTGTTCCTTGGGTATCAACACTCATTTATATGGACACCCAGAAACCTTCCCACATACAGTCACACTTAAAAACAGCACAACAAATCTTTAAAAATAACCAAATATATTCTGTTCATATTTTAAAGGTCAAATGTTCAAACCAGTGTCACTGGGTTATAGTCAAAGTATCAGAAGACCACACCTGGGGCACGAGAGAAGCGTCCACTCCTTGCTTTATAGCATGGTTAATAAAAACCCAGAGACAGAAATTGGGGGTTCAACCTAAAGGTCAGAAAACCAAAACAGTCAGCCACTGATTCTTGCCTCTACCTCAGTCTAAAATGACGATTCTGCCTCCAGGAATATCAGAATGAGACTGTGTGAGAGCTGTCTCCTCCCATTTTATAATCCTCTGTAGTTCTGGGATTAAAGGCGTGCACCCCTACTGCCTGGTTTCTATGGCAGACTAGTACGGCTACTGGGATTGAGGGCATGTGTCACTCCTGCCTGGTCTGTAAGGCTGAGCAGGGTGGCTGTTTTACTCTCTAAACTTCAGTCAAGCTTTATTTATTAAAATATAAATGAAATATCACTGCGTTGATTCTTCTAGCTTCTGGTGGTAACCAGCGTCTTTAGCTTCTGTTTACATCCCTTAGCATCCTCAAGGTCACATTTTCAAGTGTCTCTCTGTTCTATCTTGTCATGGCCGGTCCAGATCTTTCACTAAATCTCTCTCTTCTAACAGAACAGTGAGGGCACTTAAAACCCGCCTGGATCATCCAGGGAATCATTCCCAGTTGACAGTCTTTAATCACAGACTTATTTTTCCCCGATAAGGTAACATTTGCAGGCTCTGGGGATTGGGTATTGCTGTGTTACCAGCCCCCTACTTAGACTAGTTTAGTTTGCCAGTGTGTTGCTGGGGATGTTTATTTATGTAATTATGAGGGAACAGTGAGCCTCTGGGTTGTGGTGGTGTTATCTTTCTTCGTTTTTTTTTTCTTTGTTGTGTAAGATGTGATTTCTCGCTACAGATCCCAGACTGTGAGGCCTAGGGGGCTACAGTCTCCCAAATTCTGTAATGACAGCACCCAGCTCTCTTTAAATAACTTAAAAGGCTTAGTATCAGTGAGCCATTGATCTTAGAGACTACATTGGGACGTGTTCACTATTTGGGGAGAGAGGAACAATTTGCAAAATATTAGTATTTTTGCTTAAAATTTGCTTAAAAATATTAGCCTTTAAAAATGCTTGATAAAATTTCCCAGAGAAGCTCTACTGGTCAGGACTTTATTTTCTAAAAATATTTTAATGACTGGTTTGCACTTACTTGTGATTTTTCTGTTTCCTTGTTATTTGGGGTTGCTAAAAATTTTAGTTTCTTCTTGAGTCAGTTTGAAATTTGTGTCTTCATAGCAATTTGCCTACTTCCTCTAAACTGTCTAGTTTGCTAGCAAGCAGTTACTCATAATATTCTCTCATAATCCTTTCCATTTCTGTAAGATCAGCAGCCATGTTCCCTGTTTGCAGTTATTAATTTGATCTACGCCCCTCCCCGCCACCGTGGGCAGTCTAGCTAAGACCTGTCAATCTTGTTGATATTTCTAAAGAACCATATTTGGGGACTGGCCGATTCCCGCTATTGCTTTTCTGTACCTCACTTTAAAGAGGACAATGACAAATTGAGTTATATCATTCTAAGCAACTGTGCCACATACATCACTGAGAAATGCAAGGAAGGTGCCTGAGGATGGAGTGTCTCAGGAGCTGCCAGACCACGTGAGCAGATTCCGTCATGCCAGAGGGTCACACCCGTGAGCAAACACATGTAGTGCTGTCCCTGACCTAATACATGGGCTCTAGAATCAGTCGGATTTGGACCCAAATCCTGGTCTCACCCCATGCTAGCCATACATGTGTATGTATGCTGCAATCACAGGTCTGCCTCCAACACATAGATAATGCCTTAGTGTTTAATGCTCGCTCTTGAGAGAACCTCCCATGGAGGAGAGACTTTGTGATTCTGGCCTGCGAGTTTGAGCATCATATCTGTGCACATGGTCCAGACCCATGGGAGGCTGGGAAATTCTCTCATCGTGTGCCTAAGAGGTAAGAAGATGTGTGATAAGTCACAAGACATTCAGGGCTCTGGGTACCAAACCCAGCGTCTTGCACATCCTGCGCATGTGTGCTCTCAATATACCCAACCTTTGTTTAGCCACTTCCCTAGTTCCTGCTTCATTAATGCTAAATAGAAGATCATAATGTCTACCCCAAAGAGGGAGGTCCCTCCATTCTCCTCAGGGTCTGGCACAGAATGGGGATTTAGTGACTGTTACATAGATGAAGTGGGTGTGCCTAAGGATCCATGTGTGATATGTTCAGAACTGAATTTAGCTGATACCATGAGTTTAGAACATAAGCGTAGTTGTTGTTATTGATGCACTGTAGACAAAGAAATAAATTTATTTCTACAAAGAAATAAATCTAGTCCAGGGTATTTCCAGCTCAAGACTGAAGAAGGCCACCCTCTCTCGGAGTCCATAGACAAAGGAGGCCTATTAGGGAGGTGGCAGAGTGGAGTCTCATCCTTGCTTGTCGTGTGAGGCTGCATGGCTGTGGGACTCGAGAACTAGCATAGTGGCACTTACTGCCTGGATTCTTGGGGTAAGCCATGTCCTGTGATATGCCTGCATCCTCAACCCTAAGAATTTCCACAGGGCAGCAGGGAGGGGAGCCACAAGCAACCACAGAGCAAAGCCCATGTGTGGGCACAACTGGTGTTTGGGCACCACTAACTCCCTTCCATCCACCTTGCTTCCTTGGTTAGTTTCCTCGCCTACAATATGCACACACTAGTCCATACCAATTGTGCTTGGAATGGTTGCTTGTTAGTATTGAAGCAAAACATTCTTGGGGTAGAGATCCATTTCTGCAGGCCATCCACTCTTCAAATTATCACAACATCATCCTGTGGGCCCAAAGCGGAGTTTCAGTACAGAGGACTCAATGCATGCATGTGTGTGGCAATGGGCATATCAGAGTTTCTACAGACCTTACATGAACAAATGAGTCATAAGCCGAGTTTCATATATACAATCAAACTTGATGGAGGATAACGAATCCAATAACATCTTTCTAGGGAAAATGATCAGATGCCATATTTTTGTAACAAGATGCTTGTGATGGCTCATCTCCGTTGTCAACTTGATGTGATTTAAAATCACCATGGAAACACTCCTCTGTATCTCTGTATGGTTCTGTTGGGGTGCTTTCAGGAAGACTCAGCTCAGGAGGGGAGGCCCTCTTGAGGGTGGATAGCATCACCTCATTGGGCAGGATCCTGGACTGCATCAAAGGGAGAAAGGTAGCTAAACACCAGCATCTGTCTTTCTCTGCTTCCTGACCACAGATGCAGTGCGACCAGCTGCCTCATGTTGCCACCACCGCTGTGCCATGATGGCCTGTCCCCTCCGGTTGTGAGCCCAGGCCAACCCTTCATTTCTCAAGTTGCTATCATGAGATGTTTTGTTCTAGCAGTGAGCGAAGTGGCAGTGGTCAGTGAGAATCAGAGAGGACGGCCATCTCAAGGCTCAGCTTCTAGGTGGCAGCTTACAGCACAGCAGGCTGCCTTGTTATCAGTCAGGATAAAGATACTTCTCCTGGGGGCTTCTCCCTCCCCCAGGTCTCAAAAGTCAACATTGTTTATAAACAGAAGCCTAGATTTAAGATAAAACCTATGCGCTAATCCAAAGGGGGAAAAAACAGAATAGGATGTTTGCTCAGGTGGCAATGGTGGCCTCCTAGATTTTCCTGTGCTGCTCAGGGTTTGTGATGTCCATTTTGGTGATGCCTCCTTACTTAGGGCCATGACTTGCTGTTGACTGGGTCGTCAGGTTATGCTAGCACCATTAAAAAAGCCACCGGCTATCTGCTTTTAGTGCCTTTAAGATAAACCGAAAGAGCACCGGGCAGCAGGTGTGTTACCATTGCCAGAGTAGAACTTTGGGGAGTCTCCTGCCTGGTGGCACTGCTTCTCCTAAGTCCCCGTGGCCAACACTTCTCAGAAAACAGAGCCAAATCGTCAATATTACAAGCCTGGAGTAGAAACCTTGAGTAATGGGTGTGGCTAGGGTTTAGAATTTTATTGGGGAGAAGTTGCCTCAGATGTCCTCCGTGACTTGGTCACCCCCTTGTTAAAGCTGATAATTCTTTTTTTAAGCCCTTTGCTGCTGTTCACTGATGCGGGCCTAAAGGAAACAAAATAAACAAACTAGCAAAACAGGCATTCCTGTGCTCGTTAAAATCTTCCCAGGAGACGTCAGAGTTTCCAGAACTATGTGCACGCATGCTCATAACTCTCTGACTGCTCGGGTGGGTGGATCCTTGTCTTTCTCGCCCCGTACACAGCATGAGAGAGCCAGCCTTTCCTCACTGTGGGCTACAAACTGAGTGCTATGTGATTCCTCTCCTAGGAGAGAGCAGAACCCATCAAAAGACCTCGGCCCTACGTGGTGTCATGGTGGCTTCATTTGCCAACCTGACACAGCTAGAAAGAACTCTCAACTGAGGAATTGCCGCCATCAGATTAGCCTGTGGGCACATCAGTGGAGCCATTTCTTGATTACTAATCATGGGAGGGTCTAGCCCACTGTGTGTAGTACCCTCTTTAGCACGTGGGTAACTGAGCAGGCCAGAGGAAACAAGCCAGCGAGTGGCATTACTCCATGGCATCTGCTTCAGTTCCTGCCTCCAGGTTCCTGCCTTGAAATTTTGCTTTGGTTTCTGTGAAGGTGGACTTTAACCTATAAGTCAATTACCACCCCAGCCCCAGTTGCTTTACTCTCAGAACAACAGAAGCTAAGTAGGACATGTGGGCAGGCCTCTACCAGCTCCTAGTAGCATCAACAGCAACTCCTTTAGTAGGCAGAAGAGCCAGAGTAACAGAGAAAAAGCCACAACACCAGGGCATGCTCAGAGCATGCCCAGTGGAGGTCACACAGAAGCAGGTGTAACATTGTTCCTAAGAATAACTGTTGGTTGGCTGTAGGCTCAGCACTGCTAGCTATGTAGATTCAAGGACAAGGACAATGTCAGTCCTTTTTTGTTTTTTATTTTTGAGACAGGGTTTCTCTGTAACTTTAGAGCCTGTCCTGGAACTTGCTCTGTGGACCAGGCGGGTTTCAAACTCACAGAGATCTGTCTGTCTCTACCATTGAGTACTGGGATTAAAAGCATGTGCCACCACTGCCCGGCCCAATGTCAGTCTTTTAGCAGCCAGCATTTGCCCTGGAAGCCCCTAACAGATGTCTGCTTAACTCTTATTGGTCAGACAAGTGTCATGGTGCCTTTGACTGCACTTGAGGCTACATCTGTGCGACCCGCCCAGCAGGTCCTAAGTTATTCCAGGGTCTTGAAGAGGCACTATCTGAAAGACATGGGGGGGGGGGGGGACGCCAAGCAGTATTCCTTGTCAAGGCATCCCGTTTATTGAAGCAAGTTTGATGTCTTATATACTCCTCAGTGAGGAGCTCGGGCAGGGGGGAATTGAGGAAGGGGGAAAGGGGGGGAAGGAAAGGAGGGGCAGTTGCAAGGTCAGTGGCTAGAGCACCTGCTGTTAGTGATAAGCAGCAAACAAAGAAGCCACTCTGAGGTGCCCTCTGAAGCTTGAATCTCCAAGGTCAGAATACAGTGCCTTAGTTAACTTTAAGTTTTTCTGTCTCAAGATTTCCACCTCAAGGCCCTGTGAGATGTGAGAAAGGAGAAGCCTGAAATGGCTCCTGACATCTGTGCTTAGATCCCTAGCCATAATTTAGGAATGGGTGCTTGGCCAACCACTGGGAACTGCCTTCCAACATGTAGACATTATACTTGCTCTGTATAGTGTGGACAAAACTCATCAAGGAGCCAGACCTGGCCTGTGTCCTGAGTGTATGGCCTCTGCTGACAGCACCTCTCTGTGCCTTTCACTCATGGAGGACACTGTAGCTGTAGCTGATTCAAGTCCTGGGTCTTCTCACAGCCAATCTTGTCTTCTTTGGTTGAAGCATTCTGTTTGCAAAGGTCTTTTTGTGAGGGTCGAGTTTAACAATTTTGAAACATTTAGCAGAGACATGCAGAAGTAGCTCCCAGAGCCTCTGAGGAGCACAGCTGACCCACAGGGAGGTGATGCAAGGGACAAAGGCAGGCAGGAACAAAAACTCAGACTCAAAGAATGAATCATTTTAATTACCATGCAGATGTATGTGGGGTGAAAGGATACTTTGCATAAGGTCACAAGTTGTTGACTTTTTTCTAACAGATTAGATATTAAATATTATGGGTTTGTCAAGTCATGTGTTGCTTTGTTGCAACTATTAAAAACTGCTAACAGTGCAAAAAAAAATTAGACCTATCCACACCTGGAGATATGTAAATGAATCAACACAGCTGTGTTCCAATAAAGCTTTATTAATAAATATTTGCTCGCCATATTTGGCTAGTGGACTTTGTTGATCTTTGCAAGAGGTTTTTCAAGGCATCAAATCAGTTGTGCACCCCTGGACTTTCCTGAAACTTCGAAGGTCCTGAAGGGGCACTGAGTTGAGTCACAGCCTGTTCTGCTCACTGTATTCCCACACTCTGGATCCCAATCACATTGTTAAGAATGATGCCCACACATGCGCACACACACAGACAGACACACATACACTTCTATAAAGCACACTCTCTGCCCCAGCTGCGCTAGCAGCTCTACCATCTTAGCTAGCGTCATGTATACTTGACACTTCTGAGCCATCTGAAACATGAGGATTCCCACTGAGCAGTGCTCAGTTCTTCCATGTGTCTCAAGGGCTATCTCCAGCCCCCTAGCGACCAAGCTGAGTTGTCATTCTTGGCTGCATGTTTGATTCCTCTGCAGGCTCACAACTTCATGGAGAATTGTCATAAACCTACTAGGATAAGGCAGTAACAGGCATTAGTCTCAAACATAAATGTGCAGTTTCTGAGGCCTCGCTGGGAGACTGTTCATCTGTTTTTCTCAGTGTCATTTGAGGTAGCCTGAAGGCCCTTGTAAGTCAATTATTTGGGACTAAACTCATTTTGCTTTGTTTTCTGCTGTGTCTGGCGGCTCATACTGGCTCTTGGCCAGAACATCTGCACACAGCTTCTCCATGTGGCTGATGTGCCTTCTCACAGAGTGATACCCAGTGGCAAGAGTAGGCATCCGAGAAGAATCTGGTTAAAAAGCATAGTAGTGTCCAGGGGTGATGTAGTACAGATGTAATCCCGGCATTTGGGAGGCAGAAGTGAGAAGATTAGGAATTGGGGGTCTCGGTTCCATACTGAGTTCAAAACCAGTTTGGACTAGATTCAATTCTGTCTCAAAAACTCAAAATGAAGACATTTTAAAACTTTTCAATACTGTATTGCACCAGCTTATACACACTGCTTAACATGATCTGTAGTGCCTGAGGTGGACAGACATCACACTAAGGTTATAGACCTGAAGTTTGGACCCCACTTCCCAGTAAGAAGCCCATATCTTCCATATCACAATGCATGGCAAGCATCTAAGATATTCTGTGGAGGCAGCTATCCTGGGGAAAGCAAGTCTCCAGGGAAGAGCCTATTCTGGGCTATTTTGAGTCAATATTAGTACATCTCCATAAAACCCATCAACAGCTGAATTGAAATAATAATGCTTGATTGTCTTAGAGTTTCTTTTGCTGTGAGGAGATACCACAACAATGCCAACTCTTATAAAGGAAAACCTTTAATTGAGGTGGCAGCTTACAGGTTCAGAAGTTCAGTCCATTGTTGTCATGGCAGCTGTGAGTATGGTGGTGTGTATGGAGACATGAAACTAGAGCTTAGAGTTCTACATTTTGATCGACAGGCAACAGGAAGTAAACTGAGACACTGGGTGTAGCTTGAGCATATGAAACCTCAAAGCCTGCCTCCACAGTGACACACTTTCTCCAACAAGGCCATATGTACTCCAGCAAAGTCACACCTCCCAATAGTGCCATTGCCTATGAGCTTATGGGGGCAGTTACATTCAGACTATCACACTGATATAGGTAAGAGACAAGGTGTTGAGAAGGTACAAAATCAGATGGGGAAATCTTCATCCAAGCATCACTGTTTCTTTGCAGCTCCCTCCTTGCTGCCTCCAACTCAGAATTTGGTTTTAAATCTTAGGTTAGAAATCACTGGACAACTCTCCTTCCTGGTCCTTTCATAGAACCCCACATTTCAGGCCAACTCCTGTGAGTGTGCACGCTGTCATCTGGGTGGGTCTCTGGCCCCTGTGCAGTGAGTGCTATCAGGTAAGATACCTGCTTGTGTCATCTAGCCTCCAGCCCTCAGCACATACTCCCTGCCTGCTTCACAGCAGAACTTCAGTCAGGCACATGTGGGAGGAATGGACCACTATTGTGACTGGGGCTACTCTGTGGTGGCAACAGCAGGGCACCGAGCAACAGGAGTGCTGGTTGTTCACAAGTGGCTTTGAACGCCTTGAAAAGATTGGTCATTGTATTAGGTACAGGGACTGTAAGCAATATGGGCTCCTGCCTAGCTGAGGGTTTAACATTTTGTATTAGTTATTCACTACTCTATCCTGGGCACTGTGCCAATGACCCTCCTCCCCCCCCCCTCTCTCTCACATCGCATGCCATGTGATGGTTATGATTATACCCCTTTTTCTCAAGAGTACTATATTATTTTCTCAGAGATGTGATAATGGCCTTGGGGTGTGGCTCAGTGGAAAAGGTGTGCATACACACATGAGGCCTGTCTTTGAGTCACAAAAGCAAAACCCAAAATTGAAATGAATTCTATAGTAAGATCCTGTCATTTACCCCATTTAATGTGAGTAGTATATAATCTATGCAGTAGTGTGTGTATGTGTGTAATCTATATAGGGCTTTTTGGTGCTTATGTGTTGTTCTCGTCATTTATTTGATCATTCGATCATTGAAGGACGTCTGTCTTGCCTCTGATTCTTGACTTTCTTAAGTACTGAATAACATCTATTCACACAGTCTTACTGAACTTAGGACTGTTCTAGAGACTGTACAAAAGAAGGCCTTTGGAAGATGTTGGCCAGGCCCAATGAACTGCTTTCCCAAATGTCAGTCCATGTTGCTGTCAATTTTGGACACTATCTCCCTCGGTGATGGTCTGCCAGTCTTTGGGGCAACGCAATATTTTAATGTTGCTTTTTTGAATCTGAATTTCCTCAAAGAATTTAAGAAATAGCTTCTTCCAACATAAGGTAGGATGTCCAAGACAAAAGATGTATAGTTCCTCCCAAACCACCGCTGGTTTCGGCAATTTAGAAACTTGAATGACGGCACTCTCGTGACTCCTAAACCCTCAAGTGTCAGGATGTTTACCAAGAGTGCTCCCCTCTTCCTACACCTGACATCCGTGAGAAATCATCAGTAGGGCTGGAGAGTGGTGGTAGCATCCCTCAGTCACACCTCGGCAGAAGCCCACTGTCCTGTGTTGAGTGAGTCTGATTTTTCCAACACTGGCTGGGATGAGTTGCTTTATGTCAGCCACTCCACTTGGTTCATAACTCCCTGTGTGGGTAGTACCACACTGTGTTCACTGTTTGCAGGGTTCTCTCTCTCTCTCTCTCTCTCTCTCTCTCTCTCTCTCTCTCTCTCTCTCTCTCTCTTCTTCTCGTCTCTCTGATATCTGCTTTGGTAGATATAATTTTCAATATCTATTTTTATAAGCATCATTTCTATTTTTAAGTTATTGGATCATATTCTACAAATGTTTATGCTGTACGTTGGATCCGATTGACACTCAAGGTTTCTGTTTATGAAAATGAGGCTTATGTTGCAGATTGGGTATCAATGTGTTTGATGATGGGTAAATATGATCCCTGTGGTGATGGCAATGATGCATATGCTGCGGATTGGGCATTATGGAAATTATGGGTAAATATAAGCCCTGCGGTGACGTCGTCAGAAGTGGGACCTGTGTGGGCTGATGAGCTGAAGAGTGTTTTTGCCTTATGAAAGAGTGACCTTAAAACTCTCCCTTCCCTACCAATCATGTTGAGAACACAATGTAAAGGTGGCTCTTGAGGAGCTAAGAGGTGGCCCCCACCAGACACAGAAGCTTCTAATGCCTTGATGGCAGACTTGCAGACTTCAAAATTCTAAGAAGTAAACTTTCTGGAATGGTTTTAGATGTGATTTAGTTTTAATGGTGTGTTTGCATGTGCATCTGTGTGTATATGCACGTTGCCAGCAGGAACGCAACAAAACCAGAAGAGGGCACCAGAGCCACTGGAGCTGGAGGTTACAGGTGCTTATGAACCACTAAAGTAGGTGTTGAGAAGGGTACTCAGGCCCCCTGCAAGAGCATTACGGGCTCTTAAGAGCTGAGCAATCTCTTCAGTCCCTTCTGGTCTTTTTAGTTTGTTTGGTTGCTTGTTTGCTTTAACCCGATCTATAGTATTCTATTACAGTACTCCAAAAGGATCAAGGCAAAAATACATATAGACAAGTAAGAGAGAGGTAGTGTATGGCCAGCTTGCAGAATTCTGCAGCCTGCCCGTGTTCAGTATTCTGCTAGGGTTCCCAGCATTCCGGCTTTTAATAGCACAGGTTAGCTTGGCTCTTTTGTGTCTTATGTAAATGGAGCCATTCAGAGTGTCCTCTTTTGTGTCTGCCTGACACTCTATCTTTTGAAATACCGTAACAGATCAATAGCCAGCGCTGCACAAACAGGCCGTGCCTGGTAGTTTTCGCGCCATTCTACACTCATTAGATTGAACCCAGTGCATTAGCTGTGAATCAGGTGCCGCTGTTTTCATTTTTACTTTGAAGTAACGCCACAGCTTGCACCGGGATGTCAAGGAGACATAGTTCCCTTTTCCATTTTTTTTTCATATTTCCCCCTTTAATAACTAACTTATTGAAAGTAGACACCCCTTCGAGCCACAGTTGCAAAGAGAGCTCGCCATCCCGTCATTTTGCTTGAGGCTGGAAATGAGTCTTTCATAAGCATACTGAGACTTGCTGAAGCCCCTGAGCAGATAGTCTCCGAATCACCACTTCAGACCAGTGCTATGGAGCCTTCATCGTGCCTTCATAAATCAAGATCGGAGTTCGTTCAGGGTGAGAAGGACACTGGGACTTTAATGACCAGCCCGTGTGTTTCCTCTTCCGGAAATGATGAGCTATGCCGAGGGACATAAATCACCCCTGCCCCCAATTACATTACACTTCTGAGGTTTAGACTCGACTTTGCCCAGGATCTAATATTAGACTCATGGCTGCAGCACCTCCCCTTGAGGGAAGCTTTGGGCAGCGTTCACTGAACAGAGGAATTCTGGTTCTATTTCCAAAAAGTGTGACCCTCTCCTCAAAGAGGTTCCCAGCCACAGTGTACCCCATCTTCTTGTGCTAGTGACTCCCTGGGTGGGGGAAGCCACTCAAGAGGGATTGGGTGATTATACATGCGGCTCTTGTAAAATCTTGCTTGTGGCCTCCCTTGTATCTAAGTTGCCACCCGACCTCGTCTCGAGGTGTCTCTAACCTCATTTAACTTACAACTCCCCCCCCCATTTTCTCATCATTAAAGTAATATCATGCTCTCCTCGGAAATCAAACTAGTTCACACACTGACCAATCTGAAACATAAATGATGAAGCCACTGGGAGATTTGAGCTCTGTTTCATCACCAAACACACACGTTATTTCCTCTCTGGGAAGATTTGAACTCAGGTCCTAAGACCCTGGGTCTTAACACATGGTTGGTGGATTTGTAAACAATGGGGAAAGAAGGACTGGACCCTGGGAATGTTTCCCTTCCTAGGAATTAGGATAATCTTACAAGTTCCAGGGGCTAGGAAGAGCTTCCACCTGTTGCATGCCCCGACAGACCCTGACTTTCATGTGGATGTGGAGGCTTAAACTGACTCTAAAGGGGAGCACAGAGCAGCCCCCGATTCCTGACCCAGGTATGATTCACGCAGAAGAGAGCCAGACAACAGTCTGGAATGACTGTGGCTACTCTTAGCACAGGCAGACATGGGTTTGCTAGCGGAGGTCACTGTCTAGAACAACATTCAACATTTACAATCACGCATACACCCCAGAGTCCGTAAATGTAGACAGATCATTTTTAAATGTTTTTATGTTTTAGTGTAATTAGGTCCTGTGCATCATCTGATGCTTAAATGATTTTTTTACTTGAAATTCAAATTTACTTGGGAATCTTGTGTCTTGTTTTGAAACCGGCTCAGTCCCACTAAGCTCAGTGTTCTAACATGTAGCTTTCTGGGTAATCATTCCAAGGAGGTTAAAAGAGGTCCTTTTTCTGGAGGCCCATGCACTTGGCTATTTCTAGATAATCTATTAGGGAAAAAATCTTGGTCCTGTCCACTAGCTTCTCCATTAAAATAGAGGGTGATTCACTGCCAAAGAGCTCACAGTTCCTCAGAGGCTATAATCCAAATGGCCATGGTCATTTCCAGATTGTTCGGGAACCTTTAAATTGAAAGTGTTCTTCATTAGACAGTGTCAACTGAACTAAATTCCTGGTGCCAAGCTGGGTGCTTATCCCTCAGCGTAGACCTTCCTGTTCTACAGCGAGTGTCCATAAAGATCTGGGTGGAACATGTTTCCAGCATTCTGACTGATACTTTTCATACCTGGCTCAGGAATCAAGAACAGTTTGATAAGCTGGCATAAGCTGCTTAATTATGAGTATTAATGTAATAAGGACATTAGATCATACATTTGGCTCTAAACAATGAATTGCCCCTGTCAATTCATTGGCTGATTCACACACACACACACACACACACACACACACACACACACACATTTCTTCTCTCTTTTTTACTATACCCTTGCACACATATTATGGTTTCCAATACAATTTTTTATGGTATTACTGAGTATGCAAATGAGCAGGTCTATTTCTTTTTATTAATTAATTAACTTATATTGTTTTTATTGGCTGTATATTTTTCTCTACTCCCCTTCCTTCCTCCCCTTCCCCTTCTGCCCTCTCCCGTGATCTCCACACTCCCAATTTATTCAAAAGATTGTATTCTTTTCTACTTCCCATGTAGATTAGATAAGACCAGTGTACTGCATTGCCTGCTATTCTCTTCTACTTGTTACTGTGCACTTTTGAATGAATGTTAGGACAGCTTCACCAAATGGTGCCTGTTCAGAGTTGCATGGTAAAGTAGCCCCTAACTCTTTTCTGTAGATCTCTCTGTAGCAAATGGTTGGCGCTCCAAACCTGTGTGCTATTGGATAAATGAGACATAGGTACTATCCAGCAAGGTACCTAGGGAAACTAGCTCAGAAAACTTTTTTTTTTTTTTTTTTTGAGACAGAGTTTCTCTGTGTGTCTCTGATTGTCCTGGAACTCACTCTGTAAATCAGGCTGGCCTTGAACTCACAGAGTTTCAGATCAGCCTCCCTGAGTGCTGGGATTAAAGGTGTGTACCACCACTGCCTCCCTGGCTGGAAAACTCATTCTTAAGCCCCTTGGCTTTTCAGGCTTGCGAGGACATTTGAGACACCTGCAGGGCTTATGAAGGTCGGAGGCAAAGCACTCAGAACTTTGTAGTAGTTTGCTTCTTTGTTGCTATAGTGAAATACTCTAGTCAGAATCAACTTTGGGAAGAAAAAGTCTTTATATAGCTTACAGATAGATTCTATCATCGGGGGAGCCAAGGTGCAAACTCCAGGCAGGAACCTGGAGAGGGGGGACTAAAGCAGAGACCCAGAGGAAAGCTGCTACTGGCTTGCTTCCCCAGTAAAAGTTTTTTCAGATTGCTTTGTTATAGAGCACAGGCCTGCCTGCTGAGGGATGGTGCTGTTCTCAGTGGGTTGGGCCCTCTTATGTTAATTAGCGATTAAGAAAATGTCTATGGGCGTGCCTACAGGCCAGTCTGATGAAGACAGTTCTTCAATTGAGATTCTCTCCTCCCTGGTGACTCTATTTGGTGGTTCTCAACTGGTGGGTCATGACCTGATGTGGGATTTCCCTCTGCATCCTGTGAATATGTTTTATTCCTATTGGTTAATAAAGAAGCTGCTTTGGGCCTATGGCAGTGCAGAATAGAGCGAGGTGGGAATTCCAAGCAGAGATAGCGGAGAAAAGAAGGCAGAGTCAGAGAGATGCCATGTAGCTGCTGAAGGAGACAGCAGCCCCGGAACCTTACCAGTAAACCACATACCTCATGGTAAAATATAAAATAGTAGGAATGGGTTAATTTAAGATATAAGAGTTAGTTAATAAGAAGCCTAAGCTATTGGCCAAGCAGGGTTATAATTAATATAGCTTTTGTGTGATTATTTCAGGTATGGGCAGCTGGTAACAAACAAGCAGCCTCAGCTTACAATAACCAGTGGTTGCATATCAAATATCTTGTATATTAGATATTACATTAAAATCGAAACAGTAGCAAAATCACAGTTATGAAGTAAAAGTGAAATAAATTTATAGCTAGGGATCATCATTAAATGAAGAATTGTATGAAAGAGTCACAACATTAGGAAGGTTGGGAACCACTGCCCTAGATTGTGTCAATTTGGCAAAAACTTATTAGGACACTTTTCACTCGGATCAACAGGTCCCGCAGGGGTATTGCTGCATTTGGGTACCCAATCTATCTGTAAAGTTCTTTCAGTAACAATAAATGTCTGTGACCAAGGTGTACCCTGAACCAACACCATGAGAGTAGGCGCAGTCCGTCCCATTCATGTGTACTACCCAGGCTGGAGCACAGTTATAGGGAGAAAAGATGAAACAGGCAGCTTGGTCCAACCATTTGCCCCATTGGCTGCTAAGCTCTGTGCCTCTTCTTTGGCTTCCCAGAGAGCTCTCTTTTCAAACCTTGGTGATAGAGGGACAAATGCAGAGACACTCTTTTCCTAGGACCTCTCTGGTGTGTGCTACAACCCCTACGTGGTGTCACTGTGACTCAGATGTGCCCCAGGCAGGCAACCGCACTCTTACCCTTAAGCACCATTGAACAAAGGGGACTTTGCAGAGGACTCCGTTCTGTTTAAACAGCTAACAATAATAACCTGCTTTCAGCAAAAGCTGTAAAGACTGGTCCCCATGGGAAGAGTGGCCACACTCATGGCCACATTGTTTTCTATGTCTTTTTTTCTTAAGTTTTTCCCCAGCCGTGACTCATGCCCTATGCTGGTCATGAAGATATTAAGGTCTATCCCATAAATACGCACAATGGTTCTTAAGTTGTTTCCTTTCTTGGCTGTTTTATTTTTGTTGGCCAGGTGGGGAGGACTTTCAGTGAGTCACTTTCTGTCTGAATCACAGATTCCAGAAGAAAAAAAAAAGCTATTATCGGTTTACTGTTTACTCAGTACCATGGTGTAGGAAGTCACTATGCAGACGAGGGTGGCTTCGAACTTGCCAGGTAGATACTCTTTCCTCTGCCCCTTGGGTACTGGGATCACAGGCCCTGAATCAACACTTTCTCTGCCCTGTACTTAATACTCTTTTTCTAGGAAAACCACCAAAGCTGGAATAACCACCTCCAGACTACAGGGCCCTGGTACATATGAGCCCCATCTTCCTGAGTGGGGTACTCTGGCTCAGATCCTTCCTGTTGGTCCTTTAGCTCCCTTGTTCTATTAAACTCAGCTGCCCATCATAGCTTAGTTCTGCTTAACACTACACCAGCCTCCTTTTCCCCGGACGTTTTCTTTTCTGGTGCTAGGGAATCACACCCCAGGCCTTCTCCATGCACTTAACCACTGAGCTACATACGTGTTTTAAATAGTTTAAGAAAGTCCCAATCACAAAAAAAATCAAGATTTTTTTCAAAAGACAAAATATAACACATAAGAACAATATTACATGTTAGTATTGGAACATAGCACCAGGTTTACTTTGTGTTTCTCTGTCACCATGGAGAGCTGGGAATGCCTGGCTTCCATCCTTCTGGTGATCAGGAGGCAGAAGCAATGGAGGAGAAGCAGGCTGGTGATAAATGGGATGAGAATGGTTCCCCTTCCCTCCACTTTCTTGGCGTGTATTTCTGGCAGAAATGCAAAAGCCTGTATGGAAAGGGCACCAAGTCACCCAAGGAATCGCTTTTCCAGCAGCCATGTTTCCAGAGATTCAAAAACAGCCTCATTCCTTAGGAAATCTTGCCTCGGTGACGGCAGGAAAAGCAAAGTGGAGGAAGTGAATGCAGTCCTATGGAGAGCTTAGCTTCCCGGTGGTCTGGTTAATTCAGGGATAGAGCTCCGAGAGCTGAGAAGATTAAGTGATCAATGGTTCTTTTAGACTAACCCTCTCAGATATCAGTGGTTTCCAAAAGCCTTCAATGAGGTAATAAGATCATTTCAATATTGAGCTTTCCAGAGCCTGTAAAGGCTGTGGTGTGGGAGACTCAGCTCCAACCTTACACAGGCTGAGGTCACCACTGGCCTTCTGTGAGTGTGTCCTGGTTCAAAGCCTGATATCCTGGTCTTGTTGGGGGGGGGTACCTGAGATGGTGTGAGATTATGGCTATGTTAAATGGAAGCTTCAAGAAGACACCAGACTGAGTGGGTGTAGCTTATTTAGGTGGCTTGGGAACACCAGCCATAAACACCGGATGTGTCAAGGTAGGAATGAGCAGTGTGAGGAAAATTAGAAGTAACTTCGGTTGATGAAGAATCTCCTGTGTTTCAGGGGGATGTACTCAGACCCAAAGCCGCAGACCTTCCTCCATAGTGGGCAGTGTCTGGGGCACAGTGAGATGGAACAGGATGGGGTCTGAGGGGTGAAGCCAAGCCCCTGTACGGTGGTTAGTGTTGTCAAGGTGACAGGCTCCAGAGTCACTGAGGAGACAAGGCTCCCCACAAGCCTATGAGGGGTGAGCTAAATTAGGTTAAGTGAGGTGGGAAGAACCACACTAAATGTAGATGACAACATCTAAGTGACAGGGACTCAGACTCACTAAAACGTGGAAAGCTGGCTGAGTCCCAGCATCCCCACCCTGCTCCTCTTCCTGAGTGTGACCGACTGAAAGGTAGCCAGCTGCTTCATGCTCCTGCCTCCGTGCCTTCCTGGTCGTGAAGGACCATATCTGTGAATTGTGAGCTGCTGAAATAGATCTGTTTTTGTCAGGGATCTGGTCACAGAAACCAGAAGGCCATTATTGCTAATCTACCCTGACACTCTCTCCTCCACCCGCCCATAAGATGCATCAGAATCCAGTTGTCAAAGTGTTAGGTAAGTTCTGATCACACTGTAGGACTTCCGAGTAAGTTCAGTGGTGGAGATATGGCCACACCCATTCTCTTATGGGGTGTGCCAGATGACCATGCAGAGTCTGTAGACCCTCCACACTCACTAATCCTTTTTGCTCTTGTTTTCACAAAAGCAAAAGTCAGTCCCAGGATCATTTCTTCCTGTGGGTATCATCATCTAGTGAAGAATGCCTGGTCGTGGTTCTGATTCCACTGAAGTCCATTAAAAACGTGTGTGTGTGCACGCGCATGTGTGTGTGTGATCAACATTGGTCTGCATCTGCAGAAGCAATATGAGCCTTTTTCAAATAAATATATTTCAATTAAAAAGAAAATGTGCTGAATAAATAAGAACTAGTAATTACAAGCAGACACAGTGAAGGGCTTGTTACACCTAATGACCAGACCTCCAGGAGGCGAAGCACATCACAACCAATGGTATGTGCCTATTTCCACAGTATCAATACCCATGCTGTGTTGGGTGCCAAGCTGCCCACGTGGCATCTCTCTTCCTGGGTTTCGGAAGAATTATACACAGTTCATTCTTAGAAATGAGTTAGCACACGGGATGCACCAGGTCACAACGACAGTACACTGCTCACGAAAGGAGGATTCGTGTTTCTTCTGGAATACTCCAGCGATGTCATAGTGAGCATGTCATGGGAGTGCCAAGGAGCAGCTGCTCACATATATAAACTAGATCTTCACATGGCATCCTTGATGTCATGTCTTCAAGTACAGAACTGACAGCTGCATCCTGACAGATGTGAAAGTTGAATATTACAACGGACTCTGCTCCATTAGAGTGTTTCTGGTTCCTTCCAGAGGCAGTGTTTTCAGAATTACCTTCTTGTCCACCCCTCCAGGCCCATGGGTCCTGGACTTTTAAATATTGTGTCCTGCTTTCCCAATGCTCCCGTGGGTGCTGTGAATAACATGTGGGATTCTATGGGTTTTGTGGGGTTAAAAGTCAGCTATCAAGCCTGAAATTTAGAGATGAAGATATCAGAAAATCCTTATTCTGTCACCTAAATACATTGCTTTGTTGAACCAAGAAGATATCTTGGTCAATAAATGCTTTAGAAGCAGAAGAAACTGGGTCTAATCCCCCAAACCTGCAATTTTTTTTTTAAAAACCTGGTGTCATCATGTACACCTAAGAGCACACAAGAAAGTACAAAGGAAAGGAGACAGGGGGTCCCTGGAGATTGCTAAGCAACTAGCCTGGCGTTTCTGTGGGTTCTAGGCTGTGAAGGGTTCCCATCTTCAAAAACTAGGTTAAATGTGTCCTAAGAAATGTATTCTCTGGCCTCCACATGCATCCACACATACATGACAGAGAGAGAAAGACAGAGACCAAGAGAGAGAGAGACCGAGAGAGAGACCAAGAGAGAGAGACCGGGAGAGACGACAGACCGAGAGGGACAGACGGAGAGACAGAGAAAGAGAGGAAGAGGCAAAGTTGCTTTAAACAAATTATCCCTCTTGTTAAACCTTAGGTTTTGCCCCTGAGATATGCATGGGGATTATGTAATCAACAGTCATCTCATGGAGTCATTTAGAGACTGAATGAGACAATGAACAGCAGCATCCTTGTACAGAGGTCGTAATGAAGGTGAACCCTAGCAGTTGTGACGATGGTAATTATTATCGCCATCATCATTTCTCTCAAGGGTTGGCTTGGGGCTGCCTTCAGTTTGATGACTTGGCCCACAGTTTCTTTTTGCTTCAGGTGTAGTTGGCACACAGAGGGAGCTGGGTGCATCTTACCTGCTCACCCTGGGCCCCCAGGGCATCTCTCAAGATGTTTGGAGAAAACTAATCAGCGTGTCCATTTGTTTTCTCATTTTCTTTGGCTGGCATATACCACGGCCACTTGATTAGCAATCAGTACCGCGTTGGCAGGCACGCTCGGGGCCTGTTCCTCCTAATCAGAGATGTAGGAAGTAAATCCTGGTGTGTAAAGAGAATCCTTTTTTGAGCTCTTGTCCCATGACTCCTAATTGTTGTATTTCTCAAACTCAACCCAGCTGCAAGCTTTATCAGGGAAACATTTATTCCGATAACAAGCCTCCAGGATGAAAGAGGGGTAATTATTTTGCAAATGCCTTGGAATTGCTGTATGGTATAGTGCAGCTCATTCCTAGTCGGGGAAGGTGCACATTTGGGCTGAAACATTGCTTTGTAAATGGACAATTCAACAAGCGTATGGCTGGAAAGTTCTGGCAACTGATTCCAGAAAATGATTTAGTGAAAACACAGCATCAAAATAAGAAGTGGAATTATGATTAAAACGCCCTGAAAGCTGGCCAGAGTGCACAAAGTCCCCGAGTACCGTTCATTCATTCATTCATTCATTCACCGACTCATTCATTCACTCATTCGTTTCCTAGCTAATGGTTTTGAGCTCCTGTTGTACGCTTTGTTGTGAGAAACCTTAGTGTTTAAATAGAAGCAGCCAATGACAATGACGACCCCCCTGACTGTCAGCTGCAATTCCCCACCCCATGAGTTCTGAATAGCTTTAGTCCAAACTCTCTACCATGCCTGGAAGTGTTGAGTGCTATGCATTGATTTTCTCAAATCCATGGTGGCAGGTGCTGGTGATCTCTCTGGGTATAGGGTCCCGCTTTCTGCCTATCTTCTCGCCTTGCTTTGTCCTCTTCGTGTGCCACAGCCTGTGTGTAGAAAACAGTTGTTCCTTCCGTTCCTGTGCAGCACTGTGTGGGGAGCACACTTTGTGAATCTAGAGAACATTGACTACTGATGGAATACTGAAGGTGACTGCTCCCCGCTGACTGTGCCCAGCTCCCTGGCACCACCTTCTTCTCTACCCTTAGTCTCATCTTCTCCCTTAATTTTTCACCCAGTGTTCTGGGTCTGTGGGTCTATGCTCCACCCCTGAGATCCAGTCTTGAGTACCTTATACCCATACCCAACAAGCTCCCCAAATATGACAATTTGCTACCCTCTTCAGTGAGACTCGTGGTAGTGGCAATTTATGAACTTATTAATCTATTCTGAACATAAGTCTTTGTCAGGTGTGGGGATTTTAAGTCTCTCTTTTCTGTCACTTTTCTTTTACTTTCCTGTTTGCTTAAAAAAAAAGCCCTCTATATTTTAATGAAGGCCAGTCACTCTCTACCATGGCCCTTCTTGTGTCCTGCTTAAGCAGTATTTTGCCTTCTCCAAAGTCATGAACTTTCTGTGCTAGATTTTCTAAAAGCTTGATTTCTTGAGCTTTCATGGTTAATTCCTTCTCAAATGCATTTTGTGGGACAGGAGGTAGAAAGCAAAATTCATTCTTCCAGTTGCTCCAAAGCCACTGATGGATACTGTCTTCCTTTCCACTCCCTGAGTTGTGATGACCACTCACACTGCATGACCGCATAGATGTTATCTACTTTTTGAACCCTTTTGTTTGTTGCTGCAATACTAGATAAGGAGGGATGGAACCCATCACCTCTTGCACTACCCCTGAGCTCTGTGCCCAGACTCCTTTTGCCAAATGAGACAGGGAATATCACTAAATTCTCCAGGCTGACAGTGGACTTATGATCCTCCTGCCTTACCTGCTCTGTTAGTTGGGATTAGAGGACCACGAGGCTTAGCTTATTTCTGCACATTCTTCCTTTTTCCTGACTTTCATCTTTCTGCTAATGCTAGAATGAAGATTTTAAAAAATCATTTTCCCTTTTATGTGTTCATTTCCTTTTTCTTAAAATTATCTTATCATGACTGTGTGCATGATGTGTGTATGGTGGGTAGAGTGGGGGTGGGCACAACAGACAGCTCCATTCAGTCCATTCTCATCTTCTACCTTTACCTGGCCTCTAGGGATCTAACTCCATTAGTGAGGCTTACTCAGCAAGTCCATGGAGCTGCTGAGCCACCTCCCGGATCCCACTGTGAGGTGCTTTTATATTTAAAGCAGACTATACTGTAAACCAGAGGACTTAAGCTGAAGGGAGTGGATCAAAAATGACTTAGCAACTCCAGTCAGCTGAGTGAAGCTCTTCATAATTGCCCTCCAGGGCAAATTTACTTTCTCACAGGGCCCTGATTTAAGTTAATGCGAGCCATGGGATGTAGGAAAAGTCTGGGCTAAACTTGTGGTGATCTGGAGAAGACACCAGCAAAGGTGGAAGAGGCCCCTTGAATAGATCGTGAAACCAAAACTCCAAGGGGAGTTGAGATTTGCTCAAGCTCACAGAGCTGGGGAGCTGCAAGGCTTAGATTCTAAATGAGAATTCAGTGTCTCAACAGAGCTGTCTTCTGCTAGGGACCCTGCATTCGCTGATCTAGGTTCCAGCTGTTACCTGGATTTAGGCTCAGTTCTGCTTATCTCCAAAATGTGTGTTCCACCTGTCCCCTCCGTTGCCTCTCTGGGAAAGCTGAGTCTATTTGTATGCTCAAAGAAGAACACACTAATTGATTCTCATTTTTTGACATAACTCTGCTCTAACGCTATCAATATGTGTCCACCATTGCTTATGGTGTGTGACTAATTGCACTTGAATCGTACATATTTAATTACATATTTTGATTTGATAGTTTTAGCATTGACAATTATTGTCACTTCTCACTTACCGATCTTCCATTCTTACATTTTAATTGCCTCTCTTGCAAGCTCCTTTCTTGGACATGAAGAAGAAGCATACATAGGCAGGCTTTTCTTCTCTTCAGATTTCCTTACTACTTATTGCCTTGCTGGCATGCAAAGATATGCAAGCATAAACTTGATCCATTCTTCAAGACTTAATTTTAACTATGTGCATGTCTGTCTGTCTGTCTGTGGTGGAGTATATGCACGAAAGTGGAGTTGCCTGCAGACACCCAAAGCGGGCACTGGATCCCTTCCAAATGGAGTTACCTACAGCTGGAAGCCTCACTACCGAGCCTTCTCTCCAGCCCCATCAATTCATCCTCACAATGGACAGTTAAAGAACAGACTTCTTGAAATTTACTTTGGAGAAATGATTGGACTGGTTGTGAAGGGTTTGTCTTATGGTGTTTAAACCCAAGTAGCCGATACTGACAGCTTATGGGTTAACAACAGAAAGTGTAAGCCAGTGAGAATCTTCTCCGGGTGAATTAGTTGCCTCTCTCTGAGTCCCTTACTGGTAGCGGCGCTGTCAGAGGGCAATAGATAATCTAAAGGAGTACTGAGAGGAAAACCAGAAGCTTCCACCAAGCCTATCAAATATTTGCTGAATACTTATTATGTCTAAGATACTTTGGGGAACAAAGAAATCTAAGCCTGCTCTTGCCCTTGGGGAGACATCAATCAAGTTGTAATTTAGGTGTCTACAGCCAATGACACAAGCTGGCTGTAGCTTCAGTATTTGGGTCCTTGGTGCAAACCAGGCAAAGCACGCTAGTAATGAGCAAGGTGCCTCTGCAGAAGGATTTGGCTTCTCTCAGCATTTAAGTGATCCTGCATTTTCTCGCATCTTCTCCGAGTTGTCCACTTTAGCTGAGTCTGTAGTCTTAGGAGAAAGGGGTGCATACAGTGTTGTCCTCTGCAGCATTCAGCTCTGATTTCTCCAGTTCCAGTTAAGTAGCCTTTATCAATTCAGACCCCTCGAGACGAAGTATTTAATTTCTCTTGCTCTCCAGCCTTAGGAAATAAACCAATTCATTACTTAGCCATCATTTAATTCATTACTGCCATTAAAGATCGGGAGAATTGTCTTACTAGGGCTGAAAGTACATGACACGCCTTACCTTTCTCTGTTGAACACGGTGGACAGGCTATGGGAGAACTCTAATTTGGGATCTCACCTGCGGGATTTCCTTTTATGACACTGTCCAGTCCCCAGCTTTGGCTTGGTGACATGCAGGGAGGTGTCTTAGCTTGATGGAAAGATGACCGCAAAGCCACAAGTCCACCAGGGTCTGTGTCCACGTTGGGCTTTGATAGATTCCACCAGGGTCTGTGTCCACACTGGGCTTTGATAGACTCTACCAGGGTCTGTGTCCACACTGGGCTTTGATAGACTGACTCCACCAGGGTCTGTGTCCACACTGGGCTTTGATAGACTGACTCCACCAGGGTCTGTGTCCGTGCTGGATTTTGATAGACTCCTTTATGGGGCTATTGGGCAGAACAATGGATCAAAATATATTTTCAAGGTAACACATGGGGACCTACTTCCTCTAGACTGGGATGGACATGGCAGTGGCTTCCCAGGGACTACTGCGAGTGTCTGTAGACAACTTTTGCTATAAAAGTGGCCGTGGAAGTAGGCTACAAAGGCTGTTTCTAGCAGCAAGAGGCCTGCGGGGCTGCTAGCATCCAACAATGCAGAATAAAAACTCACAACAGAACTGCATGACCAAAAGATGACCCTAGTGACCCAAATGAGAAATCCTGATTTCCTGCCTACCACTGCGTGTTTCTGACCCATAGAGTTTCTCAGAGGGTTTGTGTTTGGTGGCAGTGTTTAGATGGAATAATAAGACAATGTATTAGTGGACTGCCCCATTGCTCTGAGGAAAAATACTGATCAAAAAGAAACTTACGGGAAGGATGGGTTTTGGCTTCCAATTCCATAGGGATACAGTTCACTATGGCAGGGAAGGTCTGGCATCAGAAGCTTGAGGCAGCTGGTCACATGCTATTGAAGCCAGGAAGCAAGAAAGTTGGCAGCATGTGGGGTTGAGCTGGGGTTTCAAGATCCATTTCCTCCAGCAAAGCTGTACCTCCTAAAGATTACACAACCTTCCAAAACAGCAAGAACCAGATATTCAGACATAGAAGCCTCTAGAGGACACTTCCCATTCAAACCGTGGCACAGAAAGTCTTCAGGTAGATGATGGATGGTACCATATAAGCAACCATGGTGGCCACCTCCATGGTGCCTCTGAGTCTTTTCACTGTGGCAGTCTTTGAGCTATGGTTCTCCGCTTACCTGTCAGCTCCTCTCTGAAGTCCTTGGCTTTCAATCTTGCAATACTGGTAGCACATTTCCTAGTGTTCTCTCTCTCTCTCTCTCTCTCTCTCTCTCTCTCTCTCTCTCTCTCTTTCTCTCTCTCTTCTCTCCTCTCTTCCTCTAGCACTCCCTCTCCCATTAGTCCTTTGAGAAATTTATAGAATGTATTTTGATTCTCTCAGACCAACCCCTCCCTCCTTCCCTGCCCACACAGCTTTGTGTCCTTTTTAATTGAAAAAGCCATCAAGTTCAATCCCTACTTCCTACATATTCTTGAATGTGCCAGTGTCCGTAAGTGGAACATCTTTGTATTCACAGACTGGGAGGGAAGAATATGTTTTTGATGGTTAGCTATGTCATCAACTTGCTGCACTCAAGAATTACCCAAGAAGACGATGTCAGTAAAGAATTATCTAGATCATTGTGCGCCTGTGGACAGGTCTGTGAAGGGCTGTCTTGATTGTTAATTGAGGCGGGAGGGTTCACCTTAAATATGGACAGCACCATTTCATGGACTGGGCCTTGGACTGTGTCAGTAGAGAAAGCTATCTGAATAGCAAGCTGGCAGCATAGGCATTCCCTGCCCTGCTCTGCTCTTGACTGTGAGTGTGGTTTGATTAGGTGCTTGGGTTCCTATCTTGACTTCTCTGAAATGCTTGTTTATGACTTGGAATTGTAAGTCAAACCCTTCCCTCCCCTATATTGCCAGGATATTTGTCATAGTCACACAAATGACACAAGAATCATGTCCTTCAGAATGGGCATCCTTTGCTTGTGAGATTATAACATACTAAATAACCATAATTGGTTGATTAAATGAATAAATAAATCTGAGAGTGGATAAATTAATGAATGGAGGGAAAGGGGAGAGAAGAGTTGATTGTGTGGGGAAGCTGGAATGGATGGATGATGGATGGGTAGAAACTTGGATGGATGGGTATAACTGTGTGAGGAAGGACATCAGCTATTTCTCAAACATTTAAGTCCAAAGACAGATAGAAATGTTCACTGTGACATATTTTGCTAATAGCTCAGAACTCTTATTAAAAGTGTTCTCTTTCCTCATTTGAAATGAACCTTAAGTTTGATTCATTGATGAGACAAAATTTCAAGCCAGTATGTCTGATATATGAGTCAGTAACTTAAAATATACATACCCAGATCTCCACCAAAAGTCACAATGATTTATATGTGTAGCCAATAAAATAGAGTTACAGATGTTTAAAACAAAATCTACATTTTATTGCACATATACACATATTGCAAAATCATTATAACAGATTAGATTGCACAATCGCGTTGTTGCTAAGTACAGAAGGCAGTGTTTACATGTAGATATTAAACTATAGCAAATGTTTTAGAGTCTGGATGGATTTCTCTTCCTTGGACTGTGATTACTGTCAAATGCTGGTCAGCTGACAGAAACACTAGTCAGTTTGTGTTTTAATTTTAAGCCTGTTGGATCCCATTGCCCCTCATCAAGAGCTTGGGGGTTCATGCTACTCAAAATTTGGATGCTGGTTACAGCATCTGCCTTTTTCTGCCTCTCTGGCTGTCTTCCTCCTTACATCTGTGACCTGAGTACCCGTTCCTGCCTCCTACCCTTCCAATGGGGTTGATGAGAATTACAGGACAGGTGACGGTCAAAGGGGACACATCCATTTTCAGAATATTGAAACCATAGCTGCAGCTGCAGATCAAGTGTCCGAGGACGACCATGGGGAAATGGAGCTAGCCCGTCGTGGAATTAGATGTTATCCTTGCATTTTCTGTCTTGTTGCCTTGCCCCTCCCTCAGTGCCCCAGTTACTGAAACCAACATAAAACTATTTTTATAAAGGTGAGTCATGAAAAGACTCCTTTTCCAAGAAGCCTCGAGAGATAACCTACCAGATGAACCTCATTCTCCAGATGTCAAATTATAGAAGCCATAGCCTCAATGTTCTGTCTATCATACTTGAATATCAAACCGGCCACCGTCAGGGTAGGGGTTGGAATGATGGTTCAGAAAGGCTGTCTGGAGGCCACCATCCGAGATCTAGAGTTTGTCTTCCGTATTTTCAGTGCGACCCCATTGGTCAAGTGGAATTTTATTAGGGACAGCAGAGAAATGGCATTTAAAGTGGGAACCCTGACAACAGAGATGTCATACCACGGGAATGAATTCGTGAGGAGACTGGCTGAAAGTGTCTGACATTTTAAGTGTCTCATTGCTCTGAATTCGTTTGGCATTTATTGCAATAGAAATGACCATATTGGACTCATTTGGCATTCATGTGGACTTCACATGTATTTATGGAGATATAACTTGGTAATTTAGCATTTACTGTACTAAGCATTATTTAATGGACATTGAAAGACATTGTCGCCCAGTGCTTAATAGAGTCGGTAACTCTAAAGTTAATCTTCTGTCAAAACAAAGAAATGAAAAACCACTCTGATCCCCCAAGCTCCACAAGCAAATCATCTGCACAAGTCAAAATTATGTATTTACTCCACCAGATCTTGGTTTCTAAGTTTTTAAGCCAGAAGGTTGGCTCTAGGACCAAGGCAGGGAAGCAGATGTTCAATTTAGACCTCTTTATATTCTGAAATTGTCTACAAATACATTAATCTCAGTCTAAAAATATTAAGGATGATTTTCTTGGCTCATCCACAGCAAATTTAGCACAGGGCATGCGTTTGTAGATTTCTTTATCTCTTCTTGCGCGATAGGTTTAGCAAGTCCCTGTTACTACACCCTGCAAATAAATGTCCACAGCATCCTGGCAGGAGAGCTATTTTTAGAACAAACAAGTCATTATTTAGAACAACTGAGGAATGAAAAGCAAGGAAGATGTCTCGGGAAAGAGAAGGAAGAACTCTTAGGATTCCATGATGGTGACCTTTCATTTTGTTTATTTTCCTGTAAGAACAGAGTGGATTAAGGGACAAAGCATCAGATGAACTTTGCTGCTAGTCTCTTTCAGATGTTGCACAGAAGCCCCTGCCCTTCCTCCCATTTCCCCCATTGCCTTTAACACCACTCAAAAGCAGGCCATCTCCTGACAATTTGGAAAAGGCACTAGACATCCCATCCTCCTGACTTTAAATAAACCAACACTCTGCCATGGTTATGTCTCCAAGGTACTAAAATCCTTGTGAAATTTCTTCTTTTCGAAGTGTGGGGTTGTGTGTGTGTGTGTGTGTGTGTGTGTGAATGGAGTCCTGGATAAGTCACTGTATGTTCTGGGGATGTCGTTGCCAGTGGGCGTGTGCTGGAGTGGAGGTGCTGGGAACTGAACTCACGTTCTGAAAGAGCAGCTAGTGGACGTATAAATGAACTCAACCCTTGCCTCTCTTCTGGTCACGGTGTTAGAAACCTTAGCTAAAACAGCCCCTCCATGAATGTTTATCAGTTGGGCTATATTGACTGGCCAGAGAGCCTCCGGATCTGTCCTCCTCCACCTCCCCGCTGCTGCTCTTGCAAGCATGTACGGCTACATCTAGGTTTTTAATATGGTTTCTGGGGATCGGAATCAGCTCAAACTTATCTAGCAAGCTCTCTGCTGACTGAGCTGTCTCCTCCACTCTAGAGAGGGTTTGAAGGAATTATTAATTTCCTAGGGCTTTGGTGATGAATTATGGCAAACCAGGCAGTTTCCGCAGTAAAATGCATTTTCGGGGGGGGGGGGTACAAGGGGTAGAAGCCCCACACCAGGGGATGTCTGAGCCCTGAGAGGATCTTCTTGGAAGGCCAGCCCAGGTGGTCCAGGCTTCTCTTGATTTGTAGCCAAGTCTCTTCAATCAGTGCCTATGAACTCTCTCTGGACATCTGTGTCTTCATGCAATGTTTCTTATATTTTATATAAAAAACTCCCACCAATCTTAAGGAAGAAGGACCTTCCCTAAAGACCTCACCCTAACTTAATTCCATCTACAAAGATCCGATTGCAATAAGAGCACATCCACACATACCTGTACAAAATGGCGATGGCCATATAAACCTGTTAGAGGGATAGCATTCAGCCTACAGCAGGGGTTCTCTGGGCCATTTTACTAGGCTAATATTTTAATGCATGCTTTTGTTTTCATAATTACTTTTTTCATAGGCAGGGCTGAGACAAAATGAAGTTCACTCTTAAAGGCATTTGTCTTGGTTTTAGCTTTGACATTTGTGCTGATATTACAGAAATGCCACTTTCTTTGTAGCAATCTGTGCTCAACACCTTCATATGTCTGGAGGGATTGCTATGGTGACCTCACTGCTCTCTGGTCTAAGAGTATCACTTTAGTCTCTGTGATGGCCACTGTAAGTCACTTTGCTTTTCAAGTTGAAAACATGCCATTGCTGTTTGATAAGGAACCAGGATACTTATGAAAAGCGTTGAAGACATCATTCAGCGTCAGAAGCTACATGCCCTGTGGTTGACTGTGGAGTCAC
This sequence comes from Chionomys nivalis, assembly GCF_950005125.1. Lineage (NCBI taxonomy): Eukaryota > Metazoa > Chordata > Mammalia > Rodentia > Cricetidae > Chionomys > Chionomys nivalis. The sequence continues at coordinate 10,934,069 of NC_080106.1, read as the reverse complement.
TTGAGTTCCTCTTGGGAGTAAGCAGCAGGAATCTACTCTTGACTCATAGCCAACAGAAAATAAAAAGACTATTGCTGTTTAGATTCATTTCCTAAAGATGCTATAACAAAGCTCCAAAAACTTGTATGTTAACAACAACAAAAAATGTATACAGATCACTCTGGAGTCCCAGAGACTAAGGTCAAGGTGTAAGAAGAGATTTTCTTCTATGGAAGGTGATATAGAACCTATTTATGACCTTCTATCTGCTTTTGCTGGTATGCTCCTGTTGTCTAGCATCCTTGGCATATAGATGCATCACCCAAAGACCTCACTTCCATGTGCCACCCCCCAACCCATGCGCATGTCTGTCTGACCACCCAACTCTCTTTGTTATGAAGACACCATGTTGTTGCAGAGATTTTCCTCATGACCTCATTTATTAGTTCCATGAAGAACCCATCTCTAAATAAAGTTATACGAGGTTAGAATTTCAAACTGTCTTTTTTATGGGGGTTGAGAATATACACCAACTCATAACAATGATAATACGTTGGACTTGAAATGCAAACTGGCATGACTAATGAGGAGAAGGAGACCAAGTTGCGTCTGGCACTTGAATTTGTGAGCCTTCTGGAATGTTTTCATTGACATACTTTCTCATAGTCACTGTGTAGTGCCATCTTTTGGAGAACAGAATGGCCATGTGTTAGAATGTTTGAGGTTGTATGTGTGTGCATGTGTGCAGGCATGCTTGTGTGGATAGGTATTTTGTCCTCTACAAAAGTAGATGTAACCACTGAGATGGCCAAATGCTGTCTTTTCTTCCTACCCTTCTCTGACCCTGTCTCAGTCTCTGAAGATGAAAGGTGTGTTTTTGATCTTTAAAGGGGCTGCCCATTGACTGAAATGACAGAATCAATTGATGTCCCATGGCCTATCCCTGGGCTGGGAGTATAGGAGTGGCAATGGGTGCTGATTTAATTCATTCAGACTGTTAAACTTGAAGTAGGAATGGGGTTGTCACCAAGAAGGACTTCTATGCAGCTCTTGAGATTAGACCATGACACAGCTCAGTTCACAGTAGCCGTGCACACCTGTCTTATAGAGGTGCCCTTCCAAGCCTGCCTTTTCTCATCAAGAGGTTCCTAGCGTGACCCAGAAAGACCACAGGCTCTTTGTAATCACAGGGAGCCCCAGGGGACTGCAGAAAGGGGACCCTTTGTTTCCCAACTTTTGCTTGTCTGGTTTCTGTAACTCCCCAGTGGGGAGTTTGGTGACCATGCAAGGACACAAAGAACATAGATCCTTTAACCTGCTTACCTCTGAGCCCCCTGGAACCCAGGAGACTCATTGTATCTTCTTAAATATTCTGTTCCCTTCCCAGAAGCCACAGAGGTGCCACAAAGAGACAAGGCCAGTAAGCCACCACATCTGTTTGTCATTCTTGCTCAGTGAAAATTTTATAAGTCTTACCGCGCCCCCCCCCCCCGTCCCACTCCCCATACAGGGTCACAATCTCAACATATGTGACTTTGATGCTCACATCTCTGGAATGTAGGGGCTGGAGCAGAATTCAATATACAATTACAGCACAGTTTTCTTCAACGGAATTCTGACAATGATAAATGCATAGACATTTTTCCTTCTTAGACAACCTGACTCCGTGCTCATCAAGTTGCTCAGAATTAGCTTTGCCGATACAATATCTTAAACACAGAAGCCTGGATGTCGCATGGGTGGTAAGCAGACTTCAAATGCCACTTCCACCAAGTTTGTGCCACTCACATGTGCCTGCTAGCCTCTGTGTTTCCTCAGTGGGGAAGATGGTTGGAAATGAGTGCTTTCATAGAGCCAGTGTGTTCTATGAGGCAAGGCCTAGACAATTATGAACAATGGTCATGTGATGAATAAGAATTATGATTCTTGGCAATCATAAAGCTCCCGGTGAATTGCTGGCGAGGGTTCCTGCAGTTATGTCTTCATGTTACCTGCAGCAATGACTCTAATAGGAATTTGGATCCAAATAATATGAGAAGCAATGGTTGCTCTTGCCAACAAAGATGGAATGAATAGGCTTTTTTTCCCCCTGCAGACATGAGAATATAGGATTAGTAGTTAGTGTCTATTAATTATTTATGATGTGTTTGGCAGGGTGCTGAGAGTTTTCTGTAGACCCTTCTAGTTGAATCTCATGCTAACCTTGAACTTTATGTGAGTCATTTATCTTGTACAGTAAGAACCCTGGCAGGCTGGATGCGCCACAATCCCCTTCAGATCTAATTCCATCATCCTACATTTTTTCCTGAACTGAAAGATGCTGACCAGAAATACCATATCAAACTCTGTCTCCTGCCCTTCTGTTTCAGGTTAGGATCACTATGGAGGTCAGTCAGGGTCCTGGCTGAGGACATGAGGCACCATTAAACTAGTATTGAAAGCACAGTAAATCCCACTTGGCCAAGGGATGAACAACTTACAGGAAAACTACAAAGAGTGGGCCAGCATCTTGGATCTGGAAAGGGTGTGCTATCACTCTTGCCATAGGGCTTATAAGATGAGAATGGGTGTGGTACCCAGAGAAGGATGTGCAGTTGCCTAGAGACAAAATGCTATTGGGTTAAGATGTAGCCAGCTTCGTGCTCTCAGGAAAGAAACCAGAAGAAAAGAGATTGCATCTCCTCCATCTCAGATCTCTAGTGGATGTCCACAGTATACCAGCCCAGCTAGAAGCCAGGAGACAAGTGCTGTCAGGTGCTCAGCCCAAGGACAGAGCAGGACAAAGAAAGGAAATAGAATCAGGAGCGCCCAGCCATGAGCCGAGCACATCTGCTTGAACATTGTGCCAGCAAATGCCATTTGCTCTAAGCTACAGAAAGCTGGACCACCTTCCATCCTGCTCCCTTTAGCTAGGTCTTGTTTTTTTCCCTCCCTCCCTCCCTCCCTCCCTCCCTCCCTCCCTCCCTCCCTCCCTCCCTCCCTCCCTCTTTCCCTCCTTCCCTCCCTCCCTCCTTCCCTCCCTTCCTTCCTTTCTTCCTTCCATTCTTTCTTTCTTCTCTCTCTCTCCCTCCCTTCTTTCCTTCCTTCCTTTTCTCTTCCCCCTTCCTTCTTTCCTTCCTTTCTTCCTAGCAATTGTCTATCTTTCCTATTACCTTTTCCCCACAGACTATAATCTCTCTGTGCTCTAGTGGGGGACCTGAAATGGCTCAGTATCTTTAATGTAATCCAGACACTCTGAGATATGAGGCCATTTCACTGTAAAAAAGGTCAATGTAAAAAAAATACAAACAAACCACGTTACTAAACTGTCATTTATCATTTATTTTCTCATAACGCATACGAAGGTTATTGCCAAATATGATGATAAAGGTTTTATTGCACCAACTTTTATAACAAAACAAGCATATCTCTTAATGAATTTTATTAGATCAGTGATTGTCAACATGGGGTTCCTGGGTCTTAAGAGACATTATATAGCAGTGGAAATCAGTCTGGGAGCCATTTACAAGATTCAGAAAAATCTAATCTAATCATACTTTTACAAGGATAAAGCCTCTCACACTGACAAAAACATCAATGTTCTTTGCTGTTGATTGAAATGCTATCACCTCTGCCTGATGACCTCAGTCATTCTGTGCTGATGGGAAACTCTGATTGGCAGTTCTATCTTTGATTAATAAAACATGAGCGAGCAAATGAATTATTACTCAAGCCATGGCAGGTTGCTAGATAGTCTTTGAAAACCAAGAGTCAACTGAGGAAAATAATTGAGTTCTCAGTAGTGGGCTAAGAAGCCCAGTGATAATGTATGCCGTGGGCTGAAGCAGGCTTCCAGATGGACCATGACCTGATTCAAAATTCAAGTCAAGCTCTTATTTTCAGTAGTAGCCACAGAAATAGTAATAGCAATGGAGTCAGCCGTTAGTCAGTGGCTGGGCATAATACTGGAACATTCCATGGGTGGTGTTTCCTTTTGTTCTTCCCTTGGACCTATGGAGAAGGTACATTGATGACTTTATCTTGGCTTGGTCTCTCTTAGTGTCAAGTTAAACAAGGGATTGTTTGTATGAAAAGTGATGCCAGGGGCCATTGGTCTGGAATGGAGGGTTTGACCGGGGAAGGAGGCCAAGTGAGAACAGTGTAAGTCACTGGTAAATTACTCTATGTCGTTCATGAGGTTGGATTTTGATGGTTGGACAGTAGAACTGTCCTTCAGGTTCAGAACTTCTAATTTACTGATGTGGGGGAGGTGCTGTGTGTGAGCAACTTCCAGGAGCGAGTGGGGATCTCTTAGGTAAAAAGAAACAGGCTCTACTGACCCTGGAGGATGGGGCAGCTTCCAACGGCTGTGCTCTGGTCCTCCAGGTGAGGAAACCGAGACTCCCTAAGTGAAAGGAATCCATGTAAAGTCACCATACTTATATGGACTGTCCCTTGGGATTGGTTATGACCTCTGTATAAAGACGGCCTACTTAGTATTAACCAGCAATGAGAGCTTGTTTTTGAAGTCTTAAAAGAATAAAACAACACTCATCTTTGCCAAAGGCTAAGGAGAGGTAGAATTGTATATTTTGTGCACCAGCTTTTTCTGGGCTGTAATTCATATTCCATACAGTTTACTCATTGAAAGTGTGCAATCTCATGGGCTGCTGTGTATTCACGGTTATGAGCCTCTCACCACAGTCAATCTAGAATGTGCTCATCAGCCCCAAAGAAATCCTATATGCATTGTAGTTATGTCCCATCTCCTCCATTAGATGCACAGTCCCGGAGTCCTTTTTCCATGTCTTTATGGACTTGTCTTTTATGAGCAATTCACATTAACAGAGTCACAGAATATGTGATTTGAAGGATCTGTCTTCTTTCACTACATATGATGATCTTCACATGTGTCTCTGTTGTAGTCACTGTCTATACTTCATTCCTTTTTTTCATCAAATAATATTCCACTGTATGGATATACCACATTGGTTTATGTGCTTATCACTTGATAGAATTCTTTCCCCTTCTTGGCTTTCTGAATCTTGCGTCTCTGAAATTTTGCTCGTAAGTCTCATATTGACACATTTTCATTTCTCTCTGTTATCCGTCTAGATAGAGAATTACTAGGTTTTATAGTGATTCTATTTTTAACCTTTTGAGACACTGCCAGGTTTTTTGTTTTGTTTTTTTCTTTCAAAGCAATCCAGGACTTTATTGATGGCTTTAATCTGCTGTTCAATTAAGCAAGCTGCATGCCTCACACTGTTTTGGCAGAGGAGAAGAATCACTACCAGGCAGCCTGATGTCTAGGTTCCGAAGGCATCGGAGAGGGACATGATAAGCACCCAGTTGGAGGTGACTCAAGCTGGCCTCTCTACCTACAGGTCTTGCTTTTCATTTTAAATAATGAATGTTTCAGCTAGATTGTTATCTGTTTGGTTTATGATTACACAGAGCCTGCATAACCCTACTGGGTGTAGTGGTGCGTGCTTGCATCTAGGATATTTTTGGCCCACAATTTCTAAATAGCTAGAATTTAAAGCATAGATGGGTGGCAGTTTATTAAACACAGACTCCTTATTGTTTGCGTTCAGCACCCACTGTGAACTCGGCGCTGTGCTAGGTACTGTGAAGGCAAGTAGGAAAACAACGTCAGACACAGTCCAGTTAGAGGAAGGAAGGCTTGCCGGGAGCTGCTCCTAGAGATGTGCTGTGTAGTCATTGCTGAGACCATCCTCACAGCAAGAGCCATTGCGGAACTGTAATTCGCTCTGCAGAAGGCCAGCTCCGCTCCGAACTTCTGTCTCTCTAGTGATGCTGCTCGGCTAATCATGACCCCCATATGAAAGAGATGCCCTGTTTCAGAGTGTAACGCCCACTTGCTCAATCCAAAGGCAATCAGCGACGGCCGATGAAGATGGTGGTTATGCAGGGGAGATCTTCCTTCCCCACAATATTCTGAGGACTTGGGGAAAACAAAATGTCAGCCAGCTCCTGTGGTTAATGGAAATGCTAATTAGGGCTGGAAAGAAGCCTCAGTCAGCAAAGTGCCTCCTGTCACTCATTAAGACCTGGGTTCAGTTCCCAACACCCGATAAGGAGCTCTGTGGTAGCATGAGCTTGTACTTCTACCCTGAGAGATGAAGACAGGTGAATCCCTGGCCTCCCAGGCCAGGCAGCCTAACTGAATCAGCGAATCCCAAATCTTTGTGGGAAGCTTGGGTCTCAAATAAGATGGAAGGTTCCTGAGGTCATATATCCAGGGTTGTCCTCTGGCCTCCATATATATTTTGAACATGTGTGTGCAGACACACTCATGCATGCACATGGATGTGTATACACACACACACACACACAAAAGCTAAATGAAGGCTTTGCTATGACATAATCGAGTGTCTTTGATGCACTTTCATTTGGTCATGGGTTGTTTATTTATTTGTTTGCTTATTGTTGGCTATCATCTGCCTGATGTCCAGTGAGCAAATGCAGACCTGTGACTACAAAATTAATCTTACAAGCACAAAATTAATGCTCATCAAACACCACTCTCAGCCTGGTCCTAAATCTCCATTTTCCCCCAGGGTACATTTCATACTTTATCAAACAAATGATGCCTCTTGCCCTGCTTTGGTCAAACATGGGCTTGGGTGACTTTTGTTCCCTTTTCTGGCTTCCTTCACCCATTTACCAATTGTTATGAAACCTTAAAGACCAGTACTCGTATGTGTCTCTAGGACATACCTGCTTCTCTTCATCCCTAACTTCACCCTTATATCTCAGCCTCCTTCTGCTCTGCCTCGCAAGGGTATCCCTTTCGGGGTGGAGTCTTTTCAACCTGTGGTCCAGAAGGCCACAATGTGTCTGAGGCTCAAGGCTAATGGTGCTACCCCTCTGGAGAACTCTTCCTGGATCTTCATCACTCCAGGTTCAGGTTCATTTCCTGTTACACAGTAGGGCATGCCCTTTGTGAGCCAGCTCCTGGAGATGCTATGTTTCTGCTCTTACTAACACTTTTGGTAGTGCTCAAAGTCAAGCAAAAGCAAACCATCCCTGGAACATTCCAGGCAGTCCTGGCTTACAATGAACATTAAGGTGTACTCTTTTAGCCTGGTGGATTTCCAACCTTCCTCACATTAACGAGGGTGAAGATTAAGACTTTACAACAAAGATGCCAATCTCAGCGGCTTCAGTGAGATACTTGGGTGGTTCTCGCTTGTGTACTAGTTCAGGCAAAGTCATCCTGGCTGCAGCGGGGATGTCATGGAACTGCAACTGAGAGAAAAGGTGGAAAGGGTGCAGTTCCTTTAGAGTAGGACTAGGAGGCTGGATCATAAAGACCTGGTTCTGCCATTTTCCCTGGCCTCCTCAGATTGCTGCCTCTGCTGCTGGCCCTAGGTTACTCAATACCATATTTTAGTGAAGCCACAGAAATGACAAATCACTTACCTTGGGATGCATGATTGGGAAGTGATACCAGCCCCTTCTACTCCTGTCTCATCGGTCAGCAAATGATCGTGTGTGACCTCTTAATCTGAGGAAAATTGAGAAATATTGGTCTTTCCTTGGGGAGCAGATAGTAATTTCTAGCATTTAGTTCTTATAAAATCATCTTGTGGAAATGAGTTAATTTGCCTTCCAGTCATGTACAATTTTGGAAGGATTTGAGAGGCTGGAGTCACATAAGCTTCACCAAAATGAGCCAGTTTTCAAACCAATAGTGTCAGCTGTTGGAACATTGGTCTGTATAAAAGTGCCCAGGAGGGTGGTAGTCACATGACCACTTGCAAATGATGACTCTAAGCTCAAAGAGAGTAAACACTTCCCACGCTCCTTCTATCTGCCACCCGGGTGTTCAGAACACATCTCTCAGCCTGACCAAACGCGTGCATTTGTGTGCGTCTCTCGCCCATGGTGTGACACTGCCCTGTGCCTTAACCTCTCTTAGCTTTGCCAGAAACAGAAGAACTGTGGCAGAACTGATAGAGAGAGAGAGAGAAAAAAAAAAAACCCTGTGCAAAACGGCTAGCATTTTTCTCACTGGTCACACCTCTTCATGGTTTTATCTGCTTGTTTGTTTTCCTGTTATCCTTATTACAACTTAGGGAAATCCGTAGATTTATGTTTTTGATTTATGTGTGTGTGTGTGTGTTGTGTGTGTGTATGCACATGTGTGCAGGTGCCTACAGAGGCTGCAAGAGGCTGGTAGATCTAGAGTGACCCACAGCTGTGAGGCTCCTGAAACGGACACTGAGAGTACTTCTGAAAGAGCAGTATTCTAGTCTGATTTCCGTTGCTGTGATAAAATATTCTCACCAGAAGCAACTTGGAGAGGAAATGGTTTTTATCAGCCTTCCAGGTCACAATCCATCATTAAGAGCAGTCAGGCCAGGAACCCAGCAGTAACTGAAGCAGAGACAATGGGAGAATGCGACTTGATAGCTTACTCACTAGTTTATGTGCAGCTAGCTTTCTTAAACTGCCCAGGACCACTTACCTGGGTGTGGTGCCACCCACATGGGCTGGGCCTCCCATGTCAATCATTAATGAAGGCATTCTGACAGACATGGCCACAGGCCAGTCTAATCGAGGTGATTCTTCAGTTGAAGCTCCCCTCACTGGGTGGCTCTAGGTTTTGTCAAAATACAATAAAAATTAACTAAGAAGAAAGCACTCTTTTTTATTATTGATTTTATTGAGCTATACATTTTTCTCCACTCCCTTCCCTTTCTCTCCCCTCCCCTTCAACCCTCTCCCATGGTCCCATGCTCCTAATTTACTCAGGAGATCTTGTCTTTTTCTATTTTCCATGTAGATTAGATTCATGTATGTCCCTCTTAGGGTCCTCATTGTAGACTAGGTTCTCTGGAATTGTGATTTGTAGGCTGGTTTTCTTTGTTTTATGTTTGAAAACCACTAATGAGTGAGTACATATGATAATTGTCTTTCTGGGTCTGGGTTACCTCACTCAATATGATGTTCTCTAGATCCATCTATTTGCCTGCAAATTTCAAGATGTCATTATTTTTTTCTGACATGTAGTACTCCATTGTGTAAATGTACCACATTTTCCTTATCCATTCTTCAGTCAGGGAGCATTTAGGTTGTTTCCAGGCTATGACTAACAAAGCTGCTATGAACATAGCTGAGCACATGTTCTTGTGGTACAATTGAGCATCCTTTGGATATATACCCAAAAGTGGTATTGCTGGGTCTTGAGGAAGGTTATTTCCTAATTTTCTAAGAAATCACCATACTGACATCCAAGGGGGCTGTACCAGCTTGCACTCCCCATTAGCAATGCAGGAGTGTTCCCTTTCCCCCACAATCTCTCCAGCATAAGTTGTCATCATTGTTTTTGATCTTGGCCATTCTTAAGATGGAATCTCAGTTGTTTTGATTTGCATTTCTCTGATGACTAAGGATGTTGAGCATTTCCTTAAGTGTCTTTCCATCATTTTAGATTCCTCTGTTGAGAGTTCTCTGTTTAGGTCTGTACTCCTTTTTTTTTTATTATTGGATTATTTGTTCTTTTGATGACCAATTTCTTGAGTTCTTTGTATATTTTGGAGATCAGACTTCTGTCTGATGTGGGGTTAGTGAAGATCTTTTCCCATTCTGTAGGCTGCCATTTTGTCTTGTTGACCGTGTCCTTTGCTTTACAGAAGCTTCTTAGTTTCAGGAGGTCCCATTTATTAATTGTTTCTCTCAGTGTCTGTGCTTCTGGGGTTATATTTGAGAAGTGGTCTCATGTGCCAATGCATTCATGTGTACTTCCCATTTTCTTGTCTGTGAGGTTCAGTGTGATTGGCTCTATGTTGAGGTCTTTGATACATCTAGACTTGAGTTTTGTACATGGTGATAGGTATGGATCTATTTTCATTCTTGTACATGTTGATATCCAGCTATGTTAGAACCATTTGTTAAATATGCTTTCTTTTTCCATTTTATATATTTTGAGAAGCAAGCACTCTTAGCTCCAAGCCAACACCCCAGTTCCTATTACTACTTTTCATTGTTGATGAATGAGTAACAAGTGTTCACCTCTGGGCCCACATCTTCCTAAGGCAGAACTAAAGAAATCCTTTAGCAGAGTTCTTGCCAGGTTCTCCATCTACCCCGTCTAAGATATCCACACTGTCTGAGAGACAGTAACCTTGCAGGTTTCTAACTGAATACTTAGACTCTAGTGGGAACCAGACCTAAACTTCGGTATCTTTTCTTCGGGATCTGATTCACATGGTGGGTGGTTACTGGAGAATCCATTTCTCATAAAGAGACAAGGAGGGGTGGGGGAAGGCCCCTGAGCTTTGGACTTGAACCAGCAGGTGTCCGTCAGCCCTGTTTGTCTTAAGAACTCCTAACACTGGGCGGGATCTGGCCAAGGGTGAGCGCCATAAATAAGTTCTGCTGCCCATCAGACTTCCAAGTGGAAAGCTTGAGGTGGAGGTAGCAGTAGGAGTCTGGAGGCAGAAAGAGAGGAGGGAAGCTAGCGATACAGTGAGAGAAGGGATCCCATCTACAAAAGTGCCCAGTGAACAACGTTGCAAAGTCACAACCCAAACAACTGTATTCAAGAGCATCCTCGGTCCCTTTCTGGGCTTCCTGAAGAAAGCAGGTCAGGCTTCCTTCTCAGTGTGCCAAGCATAGAGAACCAGTAAAGGGCGTCACTCAGAAAGAGACAGGGGTCAAAGTTTCACTTAGGTTCCCTTCTGGATCTCCACGGTGTTTCTTTGTTGTGGTCCTGCTGTGATGGGCTCTCTCTAGTCTAAAAATGGCGAATACAGACATGTCCACTGAGGCTTTTAATTACAGGGAGCCCTCCGTACAAATCATTCTGAGTACATGTGTTTCTGCTTTATGCTGTGATTTGGGATAGGACTGTGGTAACGCAGAGAATGGGGCTTCGCTGCCAGAGTGTGGTGTGTCACTCTGGATTCTGCTTTGGCTGCGGTGATCTGCAGGTGAGGCACCAGAGCAGATGCCCCGAGTCTGAAGCTGTGCCTCTGCCTTCCACGGCCCCCGAACTCTCCTCAGCACAGAACCACTGAATCTTCACACCTCCCCGAGCCCTGTTCACACCAGAAGCCGCTCTCCATCTGTGTTAATCACTCTGTCTGTTGCCACGATAAAATGATTGGACAAAAGTCCTTTAGGCCAGGACGGGTTTCCTTTGGTTCACATTTGAAGGCCATTGTCCATCAAGGTGGAGAAGTCACAATGGCAGGAGCTTGGGGCAGCTTGTTACTTTGCATCCACAACCCCAAACCAGAGAGAGACAGATGTTTGTTCTTATCTCACGGTCTCCATTTTATACAGTCCAGGATCCAGGCTGGCTCAGGGAATTGTACCACCCATAGTGGGTGGATCTTCCACTTCTATTAACCTAATCAAGATAGGTCCCCTATAGCTATGCCCAGAAGCCCTGGTGAGTCTAGGTCTTGTCAACATTGTGATTGCAATTAACCATTCCATCATCTCAGGACCCCTGGAGGAGTTTCCTTCCCTACAGCTATGGTTCCACCATAACCTATAAACACTCCTTGGCCTCCACACTGTAGGGGAGGCCTCCAATGCCCCTTCTCTGATGTTTTCATGAAGTTACCACCTCCTGACATTCTCATGTGAACTTAACATTTTCCCCTTTATACAATAACAACCATAATTATTTTCTATTTGCCATCCATGTCCAAGATTTTCACATCTGTGCCTTTGTCTAACTTCAGGTCACAAATATTTTTAAAAACAAACAATGTGTATGCTAAATAGATAGATACTGACTTTTTTCATCTTGTCTGTGTTCTATAAAGAATACGGTATCATAACTATTTACATATTATTCAGTATTACATTAAGCTAAAGACAGCTGGAGAATCTCTATATATTATATACAGTATGCAAATATGACATCATTTTATATAATGGACTAGGGCATCTGTAGGTCTTGGAATACAAGGGAGTCCTGCAATCAACCTGCCAGACTGACTAAGGAGCAGCATCTTAGCACCTTTTCCAGAAGCTGTGATAAAATGTCCTCACCATAGGACCTTCAGGGAGGAAAGGGTTTATTTTAGCCTATAGCTCTAGGAAGACGCTGTTTACCATGTGTGAAAAAACGTAGCAGCAAGGAAGTCATGGTGGCAAGAGCAGGCAACTGGCTGAGCACATTGCATGTTTCATCCAGGAAGCGGAATGAACCGGAAGCAGGGGTCAGGCCATAACACCCCAAGGCTCACCTTCCAGTGACCCACCTCCTCCAGTGAGGCTCCACCTCACAAAGGTTCTACAACCTTTGAAAACAGCACCACTTTGGCTGGGTGAGGAGTCTTCAAACGTGTGAGCCTATAATGGTTATTTCCTCTCCAAACCACAGTAGGCAACTATGATACATTCGGTTATATAATGATTGATTTAACCTGCTTTCTTCATAACAATGCACTTTCCATAGGGATAGTGCTCATAGCCGACTTCTGTTTGCCTACTGAATCCTCACACTCACAATTCCCAGTGCAGAGGAAGCGGTTCTTGAAACGACTAAATAATCTGTGTGTACCAGGAGAAACACGGAGTACCCATTTCCCCTGGAGGCGGGAAGCCCATGGGGAGCAGCGCTTTCCTCCCTGGCTTCTGAAATCCTTCAGTCAGACTCCTGGAGGAGCAATCGCAAACCCTCTGCGAAGGCACACGGAAGAACAGAGACACCCAGTGTGTCCTCACAGTGGGACAGGACGACTCGACATGACTGGCTCCTTTGTGGGCGTCCCACACTGTGTGTTCACACAGGGAACAATCAGCACCCGGAGGAGCTGGGAGCTTTTGAGACCTCCCGAGTCACTTTGTGTGAGCCACGCTCCGCCTCTCAGTTTATAGTGTAATCTTCACACACTGGAGAGGAAATGCAGGCCACAGAGAAAAAGAAATGGGAGATCACTCAACTCTAATAAATCCACAGTGGGCTCTCTTTATACTTATAAAACAATCTGAGCAGCGGCACTCCATAAAAACGAGACACAAGTTAATGTAATTTTCTTCAAGTCCCCTATAAACTATTTTATTCTGTAATACAGCTACATTTATGAAATGGTTTTTATCTCGAATGATCCCAAAGGGCTTTCTAGACTGAGCAGGAGAAGATCAAGCACGTGGCATCTCAAAACACCTCCAATGTACTCTTGCGATAAGGACCAGGGACTCAGTGGCAGCAGGTAGCCATCTTAAAGAGCAGATAGTGGCTTATCCTAGGAAGCCTTCAGGGAAAAGCAAAGAGAGAGAACGGGAAGATAATTATCCGCCTTGGATCAGAGGCACGGGAGCTTGCTGCGTTAATAATAGCCGTGCCTTTTCCACCCACCATATGAATTTAAGTGAGCGTCTCCTCTCAGCCTCACTCTCCCTGATTGCAAAATGAGGACGGAGGATGTGCAAGGCGGCTTCATGGCTTCATGGAGAAAGTGGTACAGTGCTCAGGGGGGCTAATGGGGGTCAGGGGCCACCTGTGCAATTTAAAAGTCCTGCATTTTAAAGAAGAAGGCTTAACCCAGAGTTCTCCAAGCTCTTTAATATCGTTTTCCCACCCAACTTTTATTTAATCCGTTCCTGCCCCAATGTAGCGGTGGGGTGTAGTGATGGATTTTTCTTCTTCCTTGTCCTGCAGGCTTTCAGCATATTCGTGGGTATAAGGGGCTGGGGTGGCTGGTATGGATTAAAGGGCTTTGGCGATTGTCTTTCAAGATGCCGGGGCCTTGATGAGGAAAAAAAAGGGGATGGTGGCATCGTGCTTTAAAGCAGAGTCTAGCAATTCAAAGATTGTAAGAGCCACATGCCCAGAGGACTGCCCCGAAACCGTGTCTTCTGACATGGCAGGACCAGTACATTCATGGCTCAGAGCAACTGTGATTGTCTGCAGAAGACCCTGGACCGGCACAAGATAAACATGGAGGGGGAGGAGCTCATAAGCCCCGCCCCTAGCTGAGGCGTTCATAGGGTAGGGAGAAGCAGTTTGCTGTAGCACTGGGGCCCCTGGTAGATCGATCGCCTCCGGTGGATGGCCCCACTCCCATGGACAGATGGGCAAAATAAATTGGACTGAGAATAAAATGGAAGCAGACACAGAGTTGGGAGAAGTGGGGAGGCAAGGAGTGGATCTAGGATGAATTAGGGGAAAGAGAGGGAAAATGTAGAATCAGGATACACCGCAAAAAACTCTCAAAAAATAATAAAAATGTAATAAAGTTGTCTCTTCTCCTTTTTTAAGCACATGAGTAGGTGTGTGCCACCTCAGCCAGAGCCTGTCCCCTCATTTTGTAGTTCCTCCCAGGTCCCACGCTTAGCCTCATCTTCTAGCCTCAGGCTGTTCCTTGAATTTCTATTTCTTCTCTCTCCATGTTTCTTCCAAATACCTCGAAACTGGACTGGTCATGAGGGTTCTCCTGAGCTAGAAGAGAGCAGATGGAAGTGTCTGGTTCTTGTTTTGTTCATGTTCTCAGTCATTAGTTTTTCTATAGAGTATTCTTTTACACAAAAAGCTAGAACTCGGGCGTGTAGCCATCCCAGTCAAGGGTGAGAGTAAAATTGGAAATTTGAAGATCATGTGGAAAAAGCCTTGTCAATAAGTTGAGCAAGTGTCTTGGGCTGACTCAGGGGTTCTTAGAAACTGTGGAAGCTGAGCATGAGAGTGGTTCCATGAAATACTTTGCATCAACCTGAGAAATAGGTGCCATTTTGTACTGTTTTTGAGAGCATGAAGGCTAAGAGAGGCCCATGAAGTGATTAAGGTCACACAGCTAATGGCTCAGGGTATCCTAATGGATACTGGATGTTTTCTTAGCAGGGTGTTTGTTTCTGCCTTTGTGTTCTGAAATTAATTCAGACAATAGGAAAGCTGGAAAAGAAACACAGTTAATCCCTTTATGCCCACCCGTCTTTTCCCCCAAATGTTACCATTTTTCCCCATTACTTAATTACTCTTCCCCCTTCAGACCCTTGGAGAGTAAGCCAACAGCTGATGCTCCCTCCGCTAGTATCAGTCGGGGATTTCCCGAAAACAAGGATCTTTCTGCAGAGCCACAGAACAGTAATCAAATCACACAGTATTGATACTGGTGGAAGGGTATTATCTAATTTACACAGTTTATTCAGATTCACCCAATGACTGCATTAGTGTCCTTTACAGCAATAGCAAATAAAATAATAATCATGGATCTATGCTGCATGTAAGCCTCATGTCCCTGTGTCTTCATTTACTCAGGGAAGTCCTTACGCAGTCTGGCTGCCCTAGTTCTGTTTCCTGTAGGTATGATAAAAACACTCTGACAGAAGCTACTTAAGGGAGAAAGCGTCTGTTTTAATGTCACAATTGCAGGTCACATCACTGTGGGGGAGCTGGCGTGACAGGACCTTGAAGCAACAGATCACATTAGATCCATGCTAGAAGCAGAAGGCAACCGATTGATGCGTATGTTTTCACGCTCATTTCCTCCCTTCTTCTCAGTCTGGGACCAACACAGGAAATGGTTCCACTTGTGTTCAGAGGGAGTCTTCCCACCCCAATTAATCCAGTTGAGAAAATCCTTCATAGACAGGCCCATGAACAACTTAATGTAGACCAACATTTCTCAGCCTATGGGTTACAACTCCATTTTGGGAGGGGAGTGTCCAAAGGACACTTTCACAGGGATAGCGTATCAGATATCCTGCATATCATATATTTATATTGCAATTCATGACAGTAGCATAATTAAAGCTATGAATATCAATGAAAATAATTTTATGGTTGTGGGTCACCACAATGTGAGGAACTGTATTAAAAGGTCACCATATTGAGAAGACTGAGAACCACTGATTTAGACAGTTCCTCATTGACTCTCCCTTCTGTGTGATTCCAGAATATGTCAGTTAACAATGAAAACCAGCCATCACACTGATTTTGACAAATTTCGAGATCTGAGGGTACATGAAGTGTTGTCTGTCCCATCATTTGTCTGGTGTTCCTGGCAACATCTTTGTGGCAAGAACATTAAGGGAAATTTCACATATGCTCTTCAAACCCTAGATCTGGAAGCATGGTGTTTTTTTAATTTTTTATTTTGTTTTATATCTGTTCTAGTTTGATTTTTATTACTGTGTAACATACTCGGATCCAAAGCAGCAGGAGAAGGCAATGGGGAAATGGTTTATTTGGCTTACATACTCACATTCTAATCTGTCATTGCAGAAAGTCAGGGCAGGAACACAGGCAGGAACTGCTTGTGACTCCCTGATAGATCCATGTTTAGCTAGTTTTCTTATACAGCCCAGGACCACTGGCTAAGTAGATGGTACTGCCCACAGTGGGCTGGGTCCTCAGCCGTTATAATAATTGAGGTAATCCCCCATAAACGTATCCAGAGGTCAATCTGAGCTAGGAAATTCCTCTGCTGAGTCTCTCCTGCCAGATGTCTGTAAGTTGTGTGAAATTTACAGGTCAAGCTAACAAGTGCAGCATTAACTTGGTTGTTTTATAGTGATATTGGTCATTGGGCTGGTTTCTCCTATTACAAATTTAACATCTTTACATCTATAACTAATCAGTATCCCATAAAGACATTTTCAGACTACACAAACATATTATATCTTTTCATATCTATCTCATTAGTTGTAGCTTTTATTAATCATTTTCACCCTGCTTTTTGCTGTCATGGTTCCATGGTTTCTCAACAGTGCCTTTCTGTTTCGACAAGTCTACCATGAGTTGCTGTTCTTTTTTCCAGGAAGAGCTTTTCCTTCCCTTAGTAGCTTATTTTTGTATGTCAAAGTTAAATCAACATGGCCTTTTGAGTTCTTATTTTATTCTTAGTGTCATGCTCTGTGGCTACTTATGTTGACCATCTCTGATGCTTTTGTCTTGGCTCTTTTTTTTTTTTTTTTTTTTTTTTTGGATTTTTCGAGATAGGGTTTCTCTGTAGCTTTTGAACTAGCTCTTGTAGACCAGGCTGGCCTCGAACTCACAGAGATCCGCCTACCTCTGCCTCCCGAGTGCTGAGATTAAAGGCGTGCGCCACCACCGCGCAGCTTGTCTTGGCTCTTTTATCTAAATAATTTATTTTCCAAGAGCAGACTGGAAATGAAGATAGTCTACTCTTGTTGACCAACTCTTGAAGTGAAAGATTTCAGAGTTGGTAGTAGAGATGGCAGGAGAGGAATGCTGACTCTCCTGGGAAGCAGTCACTGTGCTCTGTCAACTGCTCAAATGCAGAAGGAAATGAGCTGCCATCTTCTCTGAACACTTCTTTTTTCTTTTTCTTTCTTTTTTTTTTTTTGTAACACTCCTCCCTTCATTAACCTGAAAATACAGATTCAAACTCCAAGTTCTCACTCTCCTCCTGCGAAGCCATCCTCCCTCCCTGGGCAGAACTAATTGCTTTCTTCTTGGCAGTTCTGTAAACCCTGTGTAGGGTTTTATTAGAATGTCAGTCATATGGTCTCATAATTATTTTTGACACTCTCTTCCCCTCCATAGGCTGTGAACTTTCCATAAGCCTGATCTCGCATGTATTTGCAGAAAAGCAGCCAGCAACATGTAAGTGACATACATAGTGTACCTTAGAATCCACGGCCAGGTCTTGGTAGAAGCCAAAGCTCAGCACCCTTTGCTGGAGGACCTGCTGGGCTGTGAGGTGGATCCTTGGAACTACTCCTTCTGACACTGGGTACAAAAAGCATCTGACAATATGTACAGGTGTGGATGTGACTGCTTTTCAATAAAACTTTATTTGTATGGGTAGGAGGTACTGGGTTTTTGCTCCAAGGTCAGGGCTGTATTCTGTGTACTGTTGGGCTTCCCATTGCCCGATTCATCTTCCCTGGGAAATGGCTCATTTTTCCTGGTTAATTCTTGCTGTACTTAAGGTCTCAACATCAATCTCACTTGGTTGGGGAAATTCCCTGACCTGCATGACAGATTAAGTCCCCACGCTTTATTTTCCAAAGTCCATCCCCATCTATTCTCTGTCACAGTACTGCTCGGTGCTGTCTGAATTCATTTTGTCTCTGGGATTTTAGTGATGTGAGCAGAGAGCCCACCCCCATCCCTTCCTATGCCTAAGATCTCAGTGCTCATTCAGTTCATGGTACGAGCACACTCTAAGTACTTGTTGAATGTTCAAAAATTAAACACAGGCTTCCCTAGAGAATAGCTTTAAACCCCGTAGCAGAAGCCATGGGTGCCTTACATCGCTGTTCCTCACCACACCAAGGTGGACAGGCATGATCCTATCAATCTACTTTCTGGGGAGCAAGCATGCAGTCAACACAAACCAGCAGAAGCAGGTATGTAAACACCCCAGCTCACTCTCCTCTCAAGGGGAATAAAGAAGCTTCTAGAATTCATCAGCAGCTTCTGGTGTAAGTCTTCTCAGCTGGCTGTCACCCTGAGAGCAATCCTGTGTTGTCTTTTGACCCTATTTTGTGTTATCCCCTGTTCTCATATAGATATTTTCTTCTCCTCCCAAATAACCATGGTGGATGGGTCTTTGTTCAAGTGTCTGCCCCTGGCTGGGTGGAATAGTGGGGGGCGGGTGGTAATGATAGTGCAAAACGTACTGTTCACAACAGATCTGTGAGGTGTGTTTGTTACCTTGTGTGATGGAGAGATAACTCCATTGATTTAAAAGTACTAGATAGTCTTCCTTAGTACCCAGGTTCAATTGCTGGCATCCAAATTCAACCCTGGATGCAAATGGCTTCTTCATGATCAAAACCTGATGCTGGATTGTGCAGGGTGTTTCCATAAACATGAAACACGAATGCAAAAACATGTAATGTTACCACGTTTGACCTAATGGTGCCCAGAGCTGCTGTCTCTTTGTAACCCAATTTGACAACAATCCCAGCAAACAAACAAATAAACCACCTTCCAAACCCCACTCCAGTCATCACGGATCTAGAGCAGCCATTCACTTGGTCTGCAGCGCTTACTCTGCTCAGAGGAGGGTAGCTGTGCGGGAAACGCCTTTGGCTGTGGAAAGTGTTAGCCCTAGAGCACAGGAAGGCTTGCACTCCAGCGCGTGCCTAGGAGCTATGTACACTTTATCGTGACTTGCACGGAAAGTGCAGAGAAGGATAGATAAAATGTGAACAGGCTGCCACGGTATCAAGAAGTGGAGAATGCCAGCAGCAGCAGGGACAGAGGTACAGTTCCATGGTGTCATCCAGGAGAACCTAAGGAACCCACTTAACCTGCTAGGAACCACCATTCTGGTAAAGCCACACTTTTGGCTCTACCACAGAAAGGATGTTCAGGATGAGTTGGTATGAGGCAGTGTTGGAGTTGAGTAAAATATGTTGTGATACAGTGTGAGGGTAAAGGGAAAGTGGTGCTACCAACAAAAGACACACCCAAGAGCTCCGGTGTGAGCCACTAACAGAATGACGCTGACGTGTCCTGGCTTTGGCTGTCCGTTGTGCTTAGGTGGCTGTCTAACTACAGCTCCGCAGGTTGCTGAGCCACAGTGCCTCTTCTTTTCCCAATACATTAGATTATAGACTCTAGCAGGGTCTTGAAGGGTACTACAAGGTGATTAGATAAAACCAGGAGCCACCAGACTTTGGGGCATATCCTTTTATTGTAAGGGGGGCTTTAGGAAGGATTCCTAGAAAATTTCAGGTTTTCATCCAAAAAGGCAAAAAGAAAGCCATGGAGCACATGGTGTTTTGTGAGTCTCCATTTTCAGCTTCACAGAGGCTTCGTGGAGGCTCCTGGGAGCAGGGCTCCCTTTGCTATCCGTGTTTCTCAAGTTTTCTTCTTCATGTCCTGCATGAGGAAAAGGTGGAGTTCCAAAACTGCAGCCTGGGCATTGGTGAGGCATCAAGTAGGGACAGGAAATGCACCTGCGGGAATGTACCGATCCAAGAGGAGGGAGGCAGCACAGAGCTGCAGTAAGGAGAGGGATGGGAAGGAGTGGGGCAAGTGTTGAAGATGGTGCCCAGCCCTGAGACAGAGGCAAGGTGCCCTCCATTCCCTCTGCTTACGTGAGGGCTTTTAGTTCCATTTTTCTTGAAGCTCTTGGCGTGCGTTCTAGATTATCCCGTACACTTGACAAGTCCGATTCCTGGAGGGAATTGTCTTTGGCCGTGGGACCTAGGGAGATGATTTTATCCACCCCACCCCTTACAGTCCTCCCATGGAAAGTGGAGCACTGCAGCATCTCCCCTGCAGAGTTGTTGCTGGGAGGAAGTGGGGTACTCCCCGCGAACTGCTAATGATAGCGCCTGTCACATGGCAAGCACTCGGAGCGTGTCAACTATTTTTAATATTATGAGTGGTAGTATTCCAGAAATCTTCATCGGGGCTGGTACTATTCCATGAATCATTGCCATTTGGGGTGCGATCACTGCCAAGGCAAGCATCTGCCATGTCTTTAAAACCACCAAGAGAAAGCTTATTAAGCTGCAGAAATTCTACTACAGGTCTGTTTTTCTTTCTTTTTTACCATTTGATGTCCTTGAAGGAAATGAGGTCGCTCAGGCACGACTTGATTTTAACGAACCCTTGCGGGCTTCTAAAGATGGCCATTCTATGTTCATTTGAAGCTTTCAGAACCGTTCCTTTAATGATAGGTTCTGGAGTCTTGACCCAGAACAATGTCAGTCTCATTAGAGAGTCTCAGAACCGACTGCACCTTTTGAAGCATTAGGAGGAACCCCGCCTTTCTCCCTTGTCAGCATCCCTGCCGTTTTTCTGGGTGGAGTTTATGCAGAGTACCTAGGTGCTGCTTCTGGTCTCTTTATACCACTTGAGTTTTCTGTCTCTTTCCTATGTGATGTTCTTTTTTCTCCCCCACTCCCCCTGGAAATTTTGTCTTGAGAACTCAGGGCATCTGTCTCTTCTCTATTCTTCCTCTTTCCTCACCTGCAGCAACACACTTTACGATTCGACTCTCCCTTCCAAACATAGCTTTAAGGGCCATTTGGGCATCCTTAGAAAATTTCCGAGGTGTCAGCTCGCTGGAGTCACCCCACTCCAGATGTCTTGTTTTTGCTGTTCGCCTTTAAGTTGAACAAAACACATGTTGGGTACCTGCTGTGAGACGGGCTTTGTGCAGCCGCTGAGAGGTACAAAGGAAGCAAACTGTGCTTCCTGCTTTCAAGTCAGAAATGCAAGCAAGCACATCCAAGGCAGCCTGACGAACACTGTCCAGAATCTGCACCACTCAGCTGACCCCAGAGGGCCCGCGAAGTGTTGGGCGTGACCTCACAGGATGGACAGTGTTGAAGCATATCTATGCTTGTGTTCCCTCTTGTTCTGCTGCCCCTCAGTGTTTCCTTCTTGAGTGCTACAGGCAGCCACTAAGGATGCATGGAGACACTGCCTTGCCTGGGCAGAGTTCATGCGGAATGCATATCACCATTTGTGAACATAGATTTAGTTTGCAAACTGATGTACGTGACCCTGTATTACTTGCCCTAGTCCAGTTCTTGTTCCTTCCCTGATGATTCATTGGTGGAAGTGTGGCAGTTATGTCTTAGTGGTTCATAACAAAAGACTTGAAGCATCACAAGTAGTCGATGCCCAGACAAGAGTCAACATGGCTACCATGACCTCTATTCGAAAAGGCTGTGCATGACCTCCTTACGTCTCCACCCATAACCCTTGCCCTCGTTCAGCTTTCTCTGGTACTCTGATAGGTACAAAGCAGATTAGGCATCTTAGCTACCTTTCTTGTTACTAGGACCAAATACCAGACAAGAAACAGCTTAAGAGAGAAAGGATTTCTCATGACCAGAGTTTGAGAGGATGCCAGCCATCGTGGTAGGAAGGCATGATGGCAGGGAGTCAGAGAGTAGACAGGAAGTGGGGCAATATTGTAACACCTTAAGGCCTCCATCCAATGATGACCCACTTCCTCCAGTGAGGCTCCATCTTCGCCACGTTCCTCAACCGCCCCAAAACAGTGCCACTATCTAAGTACCAAATGTTCAAACACATGATCCTAAGGGGGGAAATGTCACATTCAAAGTACAACAGTAAATCTTAAAGAGGCAGAATGCCTATAAACTAGATGAGGTGTTGGGTAATGTTGGGGATGACCTTGAACCCCTGGCTCTGAGGCTGGTCTGGGGGTTTAGGGGAGACAAAGTCAATAACATATGGAGCATGAGATCTGCAAGGCGAGTGCTAGGAGAAGGCAGGTGGTGACATCAGCGCTGTGCAGATTCTGTGTGAAAGAGGCCAGACAGTGGGAGGTAACATGGTCAGGGGCAGCTCTTAGTTCCAATTGTACGGCTGCTGTGTGACCCTAGGCAAGTCAGTAGCTTTTTCTTTGTGTTTAAGCAGCCTCAGCATTGCTATGAGGCCACCAGGGACCAGGAATGTCGTGCACATGGAGCAGCCTGTGTGCTTGCTTCTTCTCATCCCTGAATCCTTATCGTCCGAAAGGAGCAATGGGAAGGAAGGGCTTATTTGGGTTCCTGGCTATAGGGGATCCAGGATCCAGTGAGGATATGGCAGCTATGAGCTTTTTTACAACTGGGTGCATCAGGAAGCAAAGAGAGAGAGGACTAGAATCAGGGATGGGCTGAAAACCTCAAGGACTGCTTCCCAAAGGGATCTATATCCTCTAGCAAGGTCCACCTCCATTTCCAGAAGATTCCTAGCCTCCCCAAATGGCGTCATCAGCTGCGGAGCAAGTGTTCCAACACAGGGGCCTATGGGGGCACTTCACATTCAAAACACAGCAGCATCAGTAGACGGCAACAGTAATGACGCTATTCTCATCATTTCAGTAATTATAATAATGATCGTGCTTCTGTATTCTTTCATAGGAAGAGGGGAAATTTGATTTTTCTTCCTAATGTATGGTATCTATTGATGACCTTGTTCTCTGGCCCAGAGAGCACTGAGTTATGCATGCAAATCATTTGATCCACTATCTTCAATAGATTACATGTTTTGTCCGTGACCAGCTCACATCTACCCTGTCCCTAAAAACAGAGCAGTTTGGCATGGGGAAGATGGCCCAGTGGGGAAGAGAACCTACTGTGCAAGCGTGGCGACTTGAGTTTGAGTCCCCAGCACCCACATGGGCTGTGCATGTCTGTAGTCCCAGAACTAAGAGTGGAGATAGGTGGAGCCCAAGAGCTCACTAGTGAGCCAGCCTACACATTCTAGTTTAGTAAGAGAGACCCTGTCACAGGAGAATAAGACAGAGAGTAGTTGGAGGAGACACTGGACATCCTGCTCTGACCCCCACAGTGCCTACATTGGATGTTTGCATGCATTCAGCGCGCGTGCGCGCGCACACACACACACACACACACAGCTTATTTTTAGTGTTGTTTAGGGCATGGTGCAATCACACACGTCTCCTTTGTCCCACAAACTCTGCCCCAGCACTTTTCATGTCTAAGTAATACAAGAAAGGACAGGAGAAAGGGGATCATATAAAAGCCAGAAAACAGCATGGAGGTTCGGTATTGCAGAGATGAAAGCCTGGGCCAGAAGACCAGAGACAAGGCAGAGGAGCCTTGCAAAGGCATTGACAGGGGAGACAAGAAAAGTGTTTTTTAAGATAAGACTTTCAGAGAGTTGAAACATGGGTGACTCGGGAGACGGTGGCAGAGTCTTCATCAGAGGGAGCCTGGGAAGAGGTGCAGCAGGGGAAACCCACGCTTCTGAAGGACCAGACTGCAGACAGGTGAACACACACCACCTCCCACTTGCCTGGCCTCTGAAGCCCTCTTTGACTTCCACAGGCAGAGGCGGGGACTTCCTCCTCACTGGGGTCCTTGTCTCTTTTCTCATCTGCCGTGACAGAGTAGATGACAGTCCTCTGAAATTGTGAGTTCCTGAACATCTCCCCCTCCCTATTTTGATTGAGAATCTCATACATGCAATAAATGTGCTTACTTCCAATGCACCCCCATTCTCTCCTCTTGAATTCTTCTCTTATCCCCCACTTTCCCCTCCCAACTTGATATACTTCATTTTGAAAGCCCACTGAGACCATTTAGTGCTGCTATTCTGTCCATGGGTGTAGGCTATCTATGCGGGAGCCTGGGTAGCCACTCAGGACCACATCGCCAAGGAAAACTGACTCCTTGAGGTGGCCATCAATTGCCGATAGCTCTTTGGCTGTGGGTGGGACCTCTTGGCTCCTCCTGCATTCATACTTGGATTTTGTCTGACCTCATTTTTTGCAAGTTTTTGTACATAGTTACAGCTACTGTAAATTAATGTATGTGGCATCCCTGTCATGTCCAGAAAACCAAGTTTCATTGCTAATGTTCCAGTGTCATTGTTCCAAGGATTTTGCCACTGTCTCTGTCACATTGATCCCTGAGCCTTGGCATCTCTTGTGTCTTTTCTTCACTGTTCTTCTGCCTGAGG
Organism: Chionomys nivalis; assembly: GCF_950005125.1. Lineage (NCBI taxonomy): Eukaryota > Metazoa > Chordata > Mammalia > Rodentia > Cricetidae > Chionomys > Chionomys nivalis. Next base: position 10,909,747 of record NC_080106.1, on the reverse strand, counting down.
TCAAGAAACATCTTGAACAATTTTCTGTTTATTCCCATCATAAATTATGATAATATTTACTGGCCGTTTGTTCTGTCCCTAGCTGAGTGCCTTGCTTGCATAGAATGTGCTTGTAACAAACTAAATGTTCCTCTTAAAACAGTAGGAACTGAGGCAAGAGGGACTTTGAGAGACATTCATGGCTATGTGGGTGCAAAATATGAAAGTGTGGTCTGCAATCAGGGCTTCTGGCTCTTAAAAAGGGTTGCTAGAGTTCTACAATTTCCAAACAAAGTTTGGCACTGGTTTTATAGTACACACTCGAGTTTTAGGCTGGACAGCTGGCTCAGTGGGCAAGAATTCGTGACCTGCACACTTAAGGACATGAGTTCAAATCCCTAGTACTGAAGTAAAAGATTGATTATGATTTTGTATGCCTGTAACGTCTGAATTAAGGGGAAGGGGACACAGGTGGATCCCAAGAAGTCACTACCCAGCCAGCCTAGCTTCTGCTTTAGTGAAAGACTCTATCTGAAGGGAATAAGGTAACGAGCACTAGAGAAAGACAATGGACATCTTGTTCCAGTCTCTGCCTGTGCAGAAGTCACACATACTCACATTTGTGCAACACGCAGACACATACCACACACACACACACACACTGCTAGTCAGGCAAGTATCATCATAAATGAAAGCTCCTATTCTTGATACTGAATTTTTGCTTTTTGGGGGGCAATGGGATGATGTGGGATTCCCCTCTGTATGCTATGAATACCATTGGTGAATAAAGAAACTGCCTTGGCCTGTTGATAGCGCAGAACTTAGGTAGGCGGGGAAAACTAAAGTGAATGCTGGGAGAAAGGAGGCAGATTCAGTGAGAAGCCATGAAGCCACCACTGGAGACAGACACACTGAAACTTTGCTGGTAGGCCACGACCTTGTGGTGATGCATAGAGTAACGAAGATGGGTTAAATTAAGATGTAAGAGTTAGCAAATAAGAAGCTGGAGCTAATGGGCCAAGCAGTGATTTAAATAATTTATTTCCGTGTGATTATTTTAGGAGTCTGGGCAGCCAGGAAATGAACAAGTGGCCTCCTACAACAATAGGAGAAGAGTATGGGAAAGATATCAAGGCTCTGAAAAGGTGGCAGGCTTAGATCTGCTGCCACACAGATGGGCAGGCTGCCCAATCCAAGAAGTTGAGTCAAGAAGAAAATTACAGAAGTTAGGTCTCTCCTCTTATAAGAGTCCTTCAATGAGCAACTATCAAACTTGCCCTGGGAATATTCTCCAAGGCATCTATACCCCTCTACCCCTCTACTGACAAAATTCCTTAGTGGGTTCTACATAAATTTCCCATGGCCACACCCTCTTTTCAATTTCTAAATACAGAGTTGCAGCAGTGAACCCAGCATCCTTGGTTGGGAGCCAGGTTGGAAAGAACCTGGCTGAGTGAGGTAGCTACTCCTGGTATGGGAGGCCAGGTCCATCAGGCTGTCAATCAAGGATACGATAACCATTTAACTAATAGCACTGAGTCACTCCAGTACAGACCAATGGGGAAGGCTCAGAGAGTCTTTATCTGTAGCATATTCCTGAAAGAGTAGAACAATGTCCTGAACAAATAGTGACAGAAAATACCAGGGAAACATTGGGGTCACAGTGAGCTATGAAGAAGATCTAGGAATTCAGGAACTTTGCAGTTTGGTGTCTCATTTCTTTGCGTTTTGCTTACCTTGGAGTACCAGCAGGAAATGTCCTCAGTTTGATCGTTGGCAGGGCATTGAATCAAGAAGAAGATAAATGTGGAGGCAGAGCATAGGAAAGCTCCCAGTTCCTGGGGTTTATCACTCTGGAGGAGGAGGAGGAGGAGGAGGAGGAGGAGGAGGAGGAGGAGGAGGAGGAGGAGGAGGAGGAGGAGGAGGAAAAGGAGGAATCCTTTCCTAAAATTCTAGGGAGTGGGACTGTCTCCTTCAGTCTAGAAACAGTCAGAGCTCAGAAGCAAACAGAGAGAGGGAGAGACACAGCGCCAAATTAATTTTTATCCTTGTCTTCTCCAAGCATGAATTTATTTTGCTTATCAGAGTCAGAGGTTCAAAGACAGGCTACATGAGACCAAAGAGCCAGTGTCCAAGACCAAAGCTGGATAGAGAGGATGGAGGGACAAATGGGAGCTATCCGAAATAGTTCTATGACACATACTAGACACAAGATGGCTAAATAAAACCCAGGCTGACACTTTGGGGGTGAGTAAGAAATGTATTTTAAAACTGACGTAAACATGACTTTTTTGGGACTCATTCAATAGTAACACGGCACCGAACTTCTAAAACCAAACGCCTTCCAATCCTCCCCATGTAGAATAGCAGGGTGTGGTCTCCACCTTCTATGGAAGTAACAGCTGAGGTTGGAAAGGTTTCAGTGACTCCCTTAAGCCAACTTCTCCACACCAAACCAGCAACCTTGTCCCCAACAAAACCACAGGAAAGCATCATTTAAAAATCTCAGGTTCCGTGTCTTTCATGAAGTCAAGGCAACATCTGTCTAAAGGTTGGATTCATGGCTGGGTATTCACTGGAAGGGAATTCCCTACAAGGAAAGAGGGGTTTCATTTCCTGTGTGTGGACGTCTTGCTGGCTATTCCAATGATAGTTGTCTGAAGTGCTTTCAGAGTTACAGAATTAGCCATCTAGCACAAAACATGACTTGGGCTTTGTTCCCACCTCCAAGACCCCAGCTCTACCATTTCAGCACAAAGGGAGTATCTGAAGCCAAGCCTTGTAGACTTGCTTCTGTGATTGGTCTACATACATGCATTATGCATGCATACATACATACATAGGCTACTCTCAGATTCCAAGAGAAGGAATAACAAGAAACTTCTATTTTGCCATTCCCAGGCATATCACAAAACCAAATTAATCCTCAGCTTCTGTGAGTACAGTTTGTGTCCTGATAAATCCATTCCCTCAAGTAGGCTTCATTCATCTTTTCTCTGTCTCGCGGCTTGCTGCAGGCTGTACTACCAACCCTGAACCTTTTTCTGGAAAAATCTCAAATCATAAAGTCTCTTATTATCCCTGATCTGGAAGGGTGGTTAGTAAACCAGGTTATCTCTAATTAGTGGCCGTCTCCACTAGAATGGTGGCCCTTGCTTCTAAACTCTCCTTGCTAAGATTAGACTCTTGGATTTGGTTTTGTGTGTGTGTGTCTGTCAGAGAGAGAGAATACGTGAGAGTGAGTGAGTGTGTGGGTGTTTGTGAGAGTATATGTGTATGAGAGTGTATTAGTGTGTGTGTGTGAGAGAGAGAGAGGGAGAGGGAGAGGGAAAGAGAGAGGAAGAGAGAGAATCTTAGTAACTCCAGGCTTCCTTCAAATGCTTACTCTTCCTGCCTCAGCTTCCTAAGCCTCAAATACAGGTGTGTAGCCCCCCACACACACATTTTCCAAGGTAGTCTGTCTCCCAAGAGAGGCTGGTCAGCGCTGGCTCCTTATCCCCTCATCTCAGGGTGCCCTCCATTTTTCCTCCTGTTGAAAACCAGGGACTTAAGTTCTCAACACGCACAGGAAAAGCTCCTACATTTGACCCCCTCCCGCTTCCTTCTCTGCAAGAGTTTTTATGCCTTTATGTCTTTCCCTACATGGGCTCATAACTGGCCTTTGCCTAAACACTGAGTCTTTTCTCCCCCCAATGTCCTGGCCCATTTCTTCCGTTTTGATAACCTCCAAGGCTGCTGCTGCTTCTCCTGAATGCTTCACAGCAGGGCTCTCCTAATCTCTGAACTTCCACAGTGGACTTAACCTTCCTCCCCATTTTCCCTTAAACACTCCTCCTGTGGGCTTTGTGGTGTAGCATGTGTCCCCTCCTGCCACTTGAAGCCTGTTTGCTGTCTTTCCATTCTGGGAAAACAAGTCTTGTCCTCTACAGAGAGCATGATGTAAGAAATGATGTCATCCTGACTCACCTTCTTCTTTAGCTCTCACCAGCCTGGGAGATACTAGGCAGTGCATTAGGAAACTTTGATCTTGACTTATGTATCTGCGAAATGGGGACAGAAATGTCATGTAGAGTATTAAGGGAGTCAGCTCATAGCTCATAGAATTATTGGAATAGCTCTGGGAAATAGCTGACGCAGTCAGCGCCTATAAACTGCCAGTTCTAGGCTTCTGTTACTATGTTATTAAATTACCCTAAAATTAGAGATTCAAAACATTACAGATGCTTTATTGTACAGTTAGGGTGGTCAGAACTCCTAAGTAAGTCTTACTGGGCTAAAAGTCAATGAATAAGCAAGCTCTAGGAAAGAATCACCTTTTGCCTTTTCTGACTTTTCTAGTCCAGTGTGGCTCAGAGACTCATCCTCCATGGTGAAACTCAGCAGCAGTGAGCCTACAAACCCATCTTGACTATGAATCTATTTCACAAGGACCCCCAGGATGACTCTGAACCCACCATTTTAACGATCTGGGGTTATTTATGTGCCTCCAGGTACCCTGGTTAGTTGTCTCAGTTCTACCTGAACATAACTTTCTACCCATGTAAGCTTGATCATGCAGGTGATGCAAGGATTAGAACCCCCAGCTTTTCTGGGCCTTCCTTTGGCTTAATTCAAAGACAGTCTTTTCTTTGCATCATTTCTCTGTGTGACTGGCTGAGACACTCCGCCTCGGGCGGTCACATCTGTGTAGTCTTCTCTTCCTGATGGGCATCTTAGTGTCAGTCTCGAGTCTCCTGAGACCTCCACGGGTCATCCTCAAGGATACTTTCCACCCAGATTCACGGAAACTCGTCTAAATCCCATAGCCTATTCATTGCCTTCACCTGATAAACTTCAGCTGATGAACCAGCCTGCCTCCATCTTGGGCTTAAAAGCCATCGTATAGCAAAGACAAATGAGGCTCATTCCTGCTTATAATTAAACCTCTGTTTCTCAATGACGGCACTATGCCCCACCTGTAACTTTAACCACAAGCGGTTCTGTACCTCCTGTTCCTGGAAATAGCAATCATGCCTTTGTTTCAGCCTAATTTTGGAACCCTAATTTTATTATAAAATGTTTTTATGACTACCTTATCATGACTACCTGTTGAATAACTACCTTGTTATGAATACCTGTTGATATAACTTCCTTGTTATGACCACCTTGCAATCATGTCTCAGTTTCAGGGGGCCATTATGAGTAACTTGTTAAGCTGATGTTCTGCTCCAGTGACCCTAACTGTTTGTCCTGCCAAAATCCCCACGTGGAAACCTCCCACCCCTGAGCTGTAAAATTCTTGTCTTCCTCGTGTCCAGTGCTATTTTCTTGAGCCCTGTCTTTAGGGAGAGACTTCTCATGGACTGGAATAAAAAAGCTTGCTTTAGCCAATTGCTTTCTTTGATGAATTTGGCCTTGATAATTTGGGTTGGTGGTCTTTCTCTGCGAATTTTTGAGATTAGCACAATCAACAAATCCTTCACGTTTCTCTGGGTCTTTTTGTATTTATGGAGGACTAGAAGACTCTTTCTAATCCTTTGCATTTGTCAAGTGTAGAAGCCATGAGAATATATTTTGCAGATACCCCTGTCACAAAGAGCATAGCTGACTGCTGGTCACCTCCTGCTTGCTAAAATACATGGAGTATTTGGGCCAAGAGTAAACTTTTATCCAGCACCATTTGTTGAAGAGATTGCTGTTTCTCCCAGTGAATTTTTTTTTGGCATTTTCATTAAAAAGAATCAGGTGACTATATAGTTGGATGAGCTTATAGCTGAGTGTGCTCTTCCGTGCCATTGAAGAAGTAGCAGTTGGCTTGGTCACTATGGCCCTGTAGTGTAACTTGAAATTGGGTATGGTGATGCCTCTAGCAGCATTCATTGTGTGAGAACTGCTTGAGCTATTCAGACTGTTTTGTGCTTCTATATGAATTTTAAGACTTTTTTTTTCTATTTCTGTACATAATGCCATTAGAATTTTGTGGGAATTGGATTCAATCTGTAAATTACTTTGGTAGAGTAGCTATTTTTATACTTATTCTTCCAGGCCTTGAGCACAGGAGGCCTCCACATCTTTTGGAGTCTCTATCTGTTTCTTCGGTGTTTTAAAAATATCCATAGTAGCATTCTTTCGCTCCTATGATTAAGGTCATTGTGGAGGAGATTATTTTCCTGGCTCCTTTATCAGTGTGTTTATTATTGTTGTGCAGGAGGGATAACAGTTTTTATATATTAATTTTGTGTCCTACTACTTGGCTAAAAGTGTTTATCAGCTATGAGAGTTTGCTCGTGGGTCTTTGGGGATGATGTGGTGTTTTGAGTGAGAAAAGTCCCCCATAACCCCAGCATTCTAAACACTTGGTCTCCAGTTGGTTTAGGAATGTTTGGGGGGAGTTTATTGAACCGTTAGGAGAGAGAGCCTTGCTGGAGGCAGGCTTCGAGAGTTTATAGTTTTGCTATTATTATTGCTTCTGGTTTTGCTCTTGCTGCTCTCTGTGGTTGAAGATGCTCCAGCTACATACTCCATGTTTCCCCTACCATGATGGAATCTTCTTCTGGAACCATGAGCCCCATAGAAGCCCCTTTCTATAGGTTGCTTTGGTCCCGGTGGTTCTTCACAGTAAGGACAAGTCTAACTGATACAGATCAAAGAGAAAAGGATGTGTTGACTTCTCCCTTACCTAGCTACATGCCTTTTATTTCCTCCTTTGATCTTAATCCAAAGCATTCTTTCTGTTAGGTCCTCTCACCAGCAACTTAGAAAGTTAGGGAAACTGTAGCAGATCTGCTTCTCGGGTCTAGGACTATTCGGTGGTCTTGGGATCTGTTTCTAGGGTCTAGAATTGTACACCATCTTATAAGACCCAAAGGTCTAAAAAAGCCTCTTCACTCTCTCCTTTCATTCATTAGACTTGGCATCTTGATCTCATGAGATCAGATTCTCACAGTTTGCTGGCCTTTTCTTTCACCCAGGCTTCTCCCTTGATGAAATAATTGCCTTTTAATTCTAATTTGCCCCTACTTCTTGGGGCTCTATAATAACATAATTCATGTTTGAAATGCAAAGTTTAGGGTCAAGACCTGATGATGAAGCCCACTTCCCTCAGGCTTTCTGGTTCCAGGAAGACACAGAGAGTTTACAGTTGCCAGGAAGGGAATCAGGCAATGCCACAAACTTTCTAGCACCAGAAGAAGACAGTGGGAGGAAAATGAGATGTTTGAGAAACAACGTAGGATCTGTAAGACAGGACTGCTGTGTGGTGATGTCATGCTTGACATCAATTGACAGTTACTCCACTAGAGATCTGGGAGGAGTTCAGCAGGGGTGTATGCAGGAGGGAACATACCTACCCTGAAGAGCAGGGACAAGCATCAGTGCTCACTCCAGTTTGCATGGCTCTGCATTCAGCTGCCTTACCTGTGAGGCTGCATTCAAGAGAAAATAGATCTGTTCCCAATGCAGTGAGCAAGAAGACCCACCAGGGCAGGCCTCTAAACAGCAACAATAATTTAATACGAAGAGAACTTTCCCTCTGCGTGTCTCATATCACAGGTAGCTGGGAAACCTGACATGGGGGCAAAGGGCTTTCCGCCATGGGTGATGCGATGGCTAATTTTGGTTGTCAGCTTGACAAGATCTAAAGCCACCAAAGTGGCAAGTCTGTTGGCACACCTGGGAGGGGTTATGGTGATTGGGTTAGTTGAGCAGCAAAAATCCCTCTGAATGTGGGTAGCACTATTCCCTGTACAAGGGTCCTGGACTGAAAAAGGAGAAATCTGGCTGAGCACTAGCGTGCATTGGTCTTTTTTCTGGGGTGCTTTGAGATCCTGACGCCATCATCACTGTTCCATTATAACGGACTGTGCCTTGACTTATGAGCCTAAATCCTCCCTCCCTTCGTCCCTCCCTCCCTCCCTCCCTCCCTTCTCCCTTCATCTGCCTTTCTCAGGATGTTTCGTCACAGCAGCAAGAACAAAGCTAAGGCAGGTGGGGACCATCTGTGTGTGTGTGACCTCCTGTAAGAGCTCACACCTCAGAGATTGTGTGGATTCAGCTTCCATCTGGGCTCCTTGCCCCACACAGCAGGTCTCTGTATCATCCAAGAAACCATGGCCATGCCTGAATATTTCATTGTGGATCCTGAACAAAGGGCCTAAAGGGAAGAGTTAACCATAACCAACCGTTCTCTCCCCTTACAATTTTACCGAGCAGCTCAATTCGAAAGCCTTGTGGTATAAATGAAAAACAAAATGAACAGATTTACCCCGGATTCTAGAAAATGCCCACTCCTGTTTCTGTACTGATACTCATTGATGTCACCAGCAGTTATTTTGATGTGCTGGATGGTGATGAGAGACATCAGAACTCCACAAAGTAGGATCTCTGCCCCGCTGCTTACCTCATGAGTGATTGTGAACTGGGTTTTCATGGACCATGGGGATGGTTCAGGGGCAGGGGGAAAGGGGGTTTACTGGAAGCCCAGTGACTTGAGTTCAACCCCTAGGACCCATGGTGGAACAGGAGTACAGGCTCCTCTGGCCCTGCTGTGTGCCAAGACCGGCCCATGTTTACATAAGCACATACTCATAGTACTAAAGCCAAGTAAAGATGTTCTGTTGTTCAGAAGCCCACTTTTCCAGGCTCTATAGTAGGATGATAAGAGGCCTTCCTGGGCAAATTAAAATACCAAGTGAGATATTCGTAAGAGCTAACACTCATGTTCAACTTGTCCACCACTGGTTGCTTTCAAGCTCATGGATTTCTGATAGCTCTTCCAGATAGATTCTGTCATTCCCATTCTACAGAGAAACAGTCGAGGAATCAACAGGTCAAAGAGTCATGGTGGTGCATGTCTGTTATCCCAATGACTGGGGTCAAAGGCTGGAGAATGGGGGATTTGTTGCTAATTTGAGCTGCAGCACAACCCTGGGAGGAGAAGTGGAGAAAGGTTGGGAGAAGGGGGAAGAGGAAGAAAATGATGAAGAGGAGAAAGAAAAGGGAGGAGGAGAGGAAGGAGATATGAAGAGAAAGAAAATAACGAGGAAGGGAGGAGGAGGAAGAGAAGGAGGAGGATAGAAGAAAGAAAAGCAAGCTCGGGAAAGAAAAGCAAGGGGTGAAATGAATTACTAAAGGTTGCCCAACCCACAGGGGCTGGAGTTGAGCTATCTTGGGTCAATTTCCTGGAGTCTTTTCTTCTGACGGACTCTGCCTTTCTTTTGTTGTAGGGAGCACTTTCCTCAGAGCTCAGAACACATTATGTGCTTGCTAGCTATTAGCTAATGCTCTAATCACTACTTTAGCCTGGTGCTCAGGGAGCAATTGTCACAACTCTCCACCATCTGCAGTGCCACAAGAGGCACTGGCAAAGTCAGAGCACCTGTGTTGGCATGGCGCATGCGCCTTCTGGGGGATGGGAAGGCAGCATGCCTGGAGGCTTGTGCTTGTGAAGACAGGGCTGTCAGATCCTGAGACTATTGGTCACTGGAGGTCAGTAACAAGTGCCGCTTGCTGTGTTTCTCACCCGCTGGAAGAGGAATTCTTAAAGAAATCAAATTAGAGCCCTTTCACCCCAGAGCTTTCTGAGTTCTGCAGGACACATGGGTACCCCAAGAACTCTGGTGTCAAAGAGAAGTGCTTCTGAATATGAAGAAAGAGGAGGTGAAAGATGTCTTTGTCATAGCAGAAAAGAAACTCATTCTGTTCTGTGGGGAAGCATAACTGAGACGTAGTTAAGACTTGGTGGTTGAGTTTGAGAGGAAAAAAAATATGTATCTTCTAATTTATAAACCTGATGATTCTACTGAGGCTAATGGTGCTTTGGTGATGGCTGTGCCCACTAGCCATTTTCCAGCCCTCTCCTCATTACCTTTACCAAAAATTCTTCCCCAAACCCTTGGGAGATAAATGTGTGTTTTAGAGATAGTCGGATATGGGTTTGGAACTAGTGTTCTGTTTGTGAAAGACTAGACAAGAGCCATTACCCCTGGTGAACTTTGTTCTTTCTAAAATTCTCTCTCTCTCTCTCTCTCTCTCTCTCTCTCTCTCTCTCTCTCTCTCTCTCTCTCTGTGTGTGTGTGCCTCTCTCTTTCTCTCTCCCTCCCTTCCTCCTCCTTCTCCCCCCTCTCCCTCCCTCCCTTCCTTTTCCCTCCCTCTCCCCCTCTCTCTTTCTTTCTCTGTGTGTGTGCTCTAAGCATGAGACCAAGCTTGGCTATCATTCCTCATAAACTGTGCATCTCGCCTGAAACACGGTCTCCCCCTTTGACCTAGAACTGGACAAATAGGCGAGGCTCACTGACCAACTCATCCCAGGGACCCACCTTTTACTACCTCTTAAGCACCAGGGTTACAAGTATGTGTCACCTCCCAACATTAAAAATCAACTGGTTCGAGGGATCAAACTGAGGTCTTCATGCAGGCACAGCAGCCACTTTTCCTGACTGAGCCCTCACCTGATCCCTGAAATGTTGACAGCATTCTCCCATGCTTTGGGGGCTGGGGGACAAAATGAGACCATGCATAAATATGTCATATGCCCACGCCAGAGCTCATCCCTGTGCTATGCAAATGTGGCTGATGTTCATGTCCTGGCTGCATTCTCTTGGGGGGACCTTGAAGACTCGTAATCCCACTGCCGACTTCTGCTGAGCTCAGTGAAAAACCTTTGACTTTTGATTCTGTGAAAGCAAGAATGGTTTGCTGAAAGTGTTCCTCATATGCCTCCCCTCCACGCCGTAAATATATGAAATCCACAACCACAAAAGCCCTATATCAGAGTCTTTATCTCGCCAGTTCTCTCAGATCCCGCTGCCCTCGGTGTCAAAGATACCTTAAAATTGCAAGCACTTTACTGGGACGTGTATTTCTTTCTTGCTTCAGCATCTGAAGGCCATCAGGAGCACATCTGATCTGAGCGGGGGCTTGGGTGGATTTAGTGCTAACCACGTTCAGCTTCAGGCTACTCCCTACATTTCTTATTCTTTCAGTGATGGCATAAGGTCACCCTGCTCCTAAAAACCCCTATCTCTACCCTCTGCTGCAGTTACATCCAAGAGCACCTGTGCATCTGCTCTGGTTTTCTCTGGGTTGCAGCCATGACCACACTCGGACCTAGGACAACTGGGGACGGGAAAGGGTTGAATTCGGCTTACAGATGGTGTGAAGGAACTTAGCAGAGAAAGCACAGAGGAACACTGCTTGCTGCCTTCTCCAGGGCCTCAGGCTTAGCTAGCTTTCTTGTTCAGCCCAGGTCCACTTGCCCAAGAAATGGTAACACCCATAGTGGGCTGTGACCTCCCGCGTCAATTAGCAACTAAGACAGCCCCCCACATATGCAACCACGGGTCAGATCTGATCTGGGAAATCCCTCAGTTAAAACTCCTTTCTCAGGTATCTCTAGACTGTGTCAAGATAAAATTTGGACAGTGACCAAGCCAGCCCCGCAGCTGCTCAGACATGAGATCATGGCCAGGGATTGCACAAGTATAAATGCTGCAAGGGTAGAAAGATTGGATTGGTGTCTCCTTGTCCAATCCCTGAAAGTCCACATCCCTGAATCTCTTAATCCATTATTGAGTCAATACTTCAGGCTATATAAGACAGACCTGGTATAAGTGACTTCACCTCATGGGGGGGGGGGACGGACACGTAGAGCATAAGAAGGGATACTTGGCAACATCTCAGCGTGGTGAACGTAGAGCACACTAACTCACTGTGGAATCACAGGTGCCCAGCAGTATGCCTGGTACAAAGTGGCTGCTCAGCGGGTGACTATAGAAAGGACCTCCAGTTTCCCAGAGGCCACCTCTGTGACCAGCCACCTTGCCATTTTCCCAGGAGTAGGCCTTATTCTGCTGTGATCACCAGCGCTATAATAATTCAGCTTCTCTGGGTTTGCTCTTCCTTGACTTTTTATTGCTTTTTCTTTTTAGATTTATTTTTATTTTTACAAATACTGATGTATCCCTTAAGCGCTCCCAAGAGGAAGGAATCCATTGGATGAATTACCTGTTTTGTAATCTATTGGGAAGAGCTGTCCAGTATAAAATATTGGCTTTCTGGCATGAATCAACCACTAAGCAAAGGCCTACTTCAGTTTCATCTGCCCACCACTGGTTCTATAGAACACTGTGAGGTGTGTGCTGGGCTTGCCTTTGGCTATGGCCTCAGCATGGGTCTATGGGTTTGGCTGTCACTTAGCAACCCAAGCACAATACATTGGTCTGCTCCATCTCTCTCTTTGTGGGCCTACATAAGGCTCCAAAATAGAACTCTCCTCTACCCAAGAGAGGCTTTTCTCCCTGTGACATGTTCATCACAAGCTGATGAGCCAGCAGATTGTCATTTGCCACCACTCACTGGCTAGAATGCCACCCCCACCCCCCCCCCCCCCCGCACAACCCAGCCTGCCAGAACATGGCCGTGCCATTGCCAACTGAAGCGGAAGAGCATTTTACATCTTGTAGTAATGCCCCTCCCCCTAAAATCATCTAAGACTGATGGGGACCCAAGGTGCCTGAGTCCAACTGAAGAGCAAAAGTGATGCATGGGTGTAGGTGTGAATATGTGTGCGTTTGTTTTCCTAGAATGAGGTTCCGCTAGAGAGCGAAGCGTGCTGGTGGCCTTCTAGGTGATGGGTAAAGAGAGAATGTGATTTTTCCTGACAAATAGGTGGCTGACGGGACAGTAAGGGTGGGTAAGTATTGGTGTGAGGAAGAGAAGGGAATCTCGAGCTTTTGGGATAGATGTGAAATAACACAAGAGTCGGACAAGCCCAGAAAGAGAATAAGCAACCAAGGACAAATCAGAAAGGACGCCGAGTGCTTACTCAATAGATTGTGTCCCCTAAGATGGGAGACGCAATGTGAGTAGAGGCTATGATCGCTAGGTCATAAGCTTCTGGAAGCTTCAGTTGTGTCCTTTCTATTTTTGTCTATAGTTCTGAAGATGCCACTGAACACTTAGTGAGTCCTATGGATGCTAAGTGAATAAATGAGGTAATGAATGAATGAATGAATGAATGAGAGAGTGGGGTGCTGGTTTCCTTTGAAAGTAGAATGCAGGCTGAGTCTTAGACTTGAAAACACAGAAAAAAAATTGACCTTCACGGATATGTCAAAATTGCATAGGAGAAAGGGAGAAAGAGTAAAAATGAATGAGGATCCAATTAGTGCCAAGAACATGAAAGACTGAGTATTCCATGAATGAAGAAGGCACCAAGATACAGGTCTATTTCAGGTGTCCATATTATGTTCAAGTCAACCACAAATAGGAAAACAAATCTCTCTGACAATGCAGAGTTGGTAATGAAAGTTCCTTCTGTCAGCTATCAATAGTCTTAAATCTCACTTGGTGATGGACATGCTACCCTACTTCTGACCAGGTGTGTGGAGGTGGCAAGGCCTCACATGTCTCAAGAACACATCCCAACAAACTTACTTTGGCCTGGATGATGCCGATGTTGACCAGCATGGAGGCGGGAGCAGGTTCAGAATCCAGCCGTTTCTATTTCCTTTTCTTTCTGTCTGTCTCCTCTATTGTGCTATCCGCAGAGCCCAGAACCCGAGGCTCTGTATGTCATTTAGGAACATTATAGAGGCTTTTATCTTCCCTATTGAAGTAGAATATCGAATTCAAGGTCTGTGCTGTGTGCAGGATTTGGGGTTCATGTATGTCTGCTGGTTCTCCTCATTTAACCCTCCGAGTTAGAGGTGACTTGTTTCCTACCCCACCTAGACCACGTTTCTCTTTAACTAAGAGTTGTGAGTGATCTAAGAATGTGTGAGCTTCCCTTTAATCCTATCCTTCCATTTCACACAAAACCACCCCCACTGAGATTCCTGGGTGCCAATTATAGAAATTCTCTTCTGCTCCTGCCCTCCACGCAACATGGTTGAGCAGATTTCACAAGGCTCCCCGCCTCCACCAGCTCCCTCCTTCCAGTTTCTCGTCTCCAAAGTCTGAAGCCGGGATTCTCTTCTTGGCAGTCAGTACACTCCTTTCAGCCTACTTGGGACATGGCTGTACATAGATCATATCATGGTGGTAGGTTTTATTTGGGGGCAGCCTCTTCGTTCCCTGCCCCAGTGTCCCTACACCAGTCCCTGTGGCTAGAAGTCAAGGAATCAGCTGCTATCCCTGGAGCTCCGCATTTCTGCAGTTCACCTTCTGGGAAGAGTACCCTCCTGCGCTTTGGTGGAACAAAGATTCTAGAAAAAAAAAATAAAACATACACACTGCAATTCAAGAAAGCTGGCAACGTCTGCACGCCTTCCTGGGAATGGCTCAGCACTGAGAAAATAGGAATGACCTCCTCTGGCTCCACCCCACTTTCCCTACTAACCCTGAGTCATTCCTGGCACAGCCTGTCATAGGGGTGGACATGACTGTGTCTTCAGAGCAGCAGTGTCTTGTCTCTTGTGGAAGTGACCATAACACCTTGCACTCTGGTCTTCTTCTAAAACAATAGTGACAGTTCAGATGGTTCGGAAAAACTTCGCAATACATCATTAGCACATTTCTCAACAGGTCCACGTATCCCAGGTTCCTCTGGGAGCTGATGAACCATGTTTTTTAGTTATTGCAGGGATTAGAGTTACATCGATTTCAGTGGTAATCAAAGACAATTTTAAGGCAAAAACCAACTCTTTAATATATAGTGATAAGTACACATTTTCTTCTTTATCTATTTCTGTTAATTGTAGGATGTGAAATTCTGATAAATTTGGCTAATTCAAGTTCATCTCAGATTTCCATCCTCTTAGATACTTTGGACTACAAGATACTGTCATCTAGCCTGGTTGGTGATCTCTCTCTGTGCTTCTCAGCACCATTTACCGCTTATAAAAAGACCAGTTTGCTCCAACGTGCCGTCACATGACCCCCACCTCCAGGACGCAAGTGATAGAACTTCTCTTTTGGCCTGCAGGAGGCTGAAATGGGCTATGAGGGGCAGGCCAGGATTGAGGGTGCAGTCATCTTAACCAACTGCTGATGTGGACATTGAGCGTGGAACAGCGTAACCTGCAGGGCTGCTGAGCTCAGCAAGAATTGGGAGCGTGGCTCAGAGCAGAGAGAATTACAGAAGTTTGAACACAGTTGATCTTAGCCTTGAACACAGCAGAGAGGGAGTGGAGGAGAGAGGGAAATATTTAATTCCGTCAGCTTAGCCAACTGCTTTATGCCACCCTCTAGGATGTAACTGGAAAGCTATAGGGACTTAGCGGGATCTTCCACTAAGCAGAAAGAAGACAGTGAGTGGACAGGAGAAACAATCACATCAAAAAAGCTAGAATGGTAGAATGGGATAAGGAAGCTGTCACTTCTAGAAGATTCCACAATAAGAGTGGGTTTCTGCTGAGCGTAGCTGTGAGCAAATCAGGAGAGCAATCCCCAAAGTGAGACTGCTACAGAGCCTCTCTGCAGACTTCGCGAACCACCTCTAAGAAGACAGCAGCCTGGGCAAGCACAGACCTGCCTGAGTTTGTATATTCTGATGTGCGAAGCATAAGCACAAAGGCTGACTTGGAATCTATAGCCTTCAGACTTTATTGTGCACCAAAATTACTTGACATTATTGTAAAAAAGAATAAGGTAATTCTTGAGATGGCTTCCCCTGGAGATCCTGCTGTACGCTGTCAGTGTGAATGAAGTTCCCGTATGTCCAAGCTTCTTGAGGCTAGAGTGTCCTCCAAGGGGGACGAGGTGACATCATTGGAGAAAGATTGGTTTGCAAGGGGCTGGTGTGGATGGGGTGCAGAGTTTTAGAGATGACCTAATGTTCCGCAAGATCAGATTTCTGCAGTGATTTAGAACTGGGACCCATGGACCACAAAGTTTTAACTCAGTGTTTACGAATCAATAACCTGGTCTTAGTTAACTAATTACTGCATAAATACATTTTTAAAGCAACTCATGAATCAATACCAGATGTCAAAGGTGTTGTTCACAAGGGGGGATGTTACATTTAGATTTGGGGCTCTCATCATCACGAAGATTAGAGTCTTCTTTGAAGTAAAGGAAATAAGAAACAGTTGGCCCTACAAAAATGTAAACTGTGACGGGCAATTTCATGGTCTGCTGGTTTGACTGAGAATGGGCTCCCATAGACTCATGTATTTGAATATTTTGTTCCTAGTTGGTGGAACTGTTTGGGAAAGACTAAAACATGTGGCCTTGGAAGAGGTGTGTCACTGGGAGCAGGCTCTCTCTGTCTTGTAGTTATGGATGAAGCTGTAGGCTCTCAGCTGTTCTTTTCTTTCTTTTTTTGTATTGATTTTATTGAGCTCTACATTTTTCTTTGCTCCCCTCCCTTACTCTCCCCTCCCCATGGTCCCCATGCTCCCAGTTTACTCAGGAGATCTTGTCTTTTTCTACTTCCCATGTAGATTATATCCATATATGTCTCTCTTAGGGTCCTCATTGTTGTCTGGATTCTCTGAGATTGTGAATTATAGGCTGGTTTTCTTTGCTTTATGTCTAAAAGCCACTTATGAGTGAATTCATATGATATTTGTCTTCCTGGGTCTGGGTTACCTCACTCAATATGATGTTTTCTAGATCCATTCATTTGCCTGTAAATTTCAAGATATCATTATTTTTCTGCTGTGTAGTACTCCATTGTGTAAATGTATCACATTTTCCTTATCCATTCTTCCACTGAGGGGCTCTTAGGTTGTTTCCAAATTCTGGATATGACAGACAATGCTGCTATGAACATAGCTGAGCACATATCCTTGTAGTACGATTGAGCATCCTTTGGGTATATACCCAAAAGTGATATTGCTGGGTCTTGAGGAAGGTTGTTTTCTAATTTTCTGAGATATACAAAGGAGAAGTACCAATTTGTACTCTCATCAGCAGTGCAGAAGTGTTCCCTTTACCCCACAACCTCTCCAGCATAAGTTGTCATCAGTGTTTTAGATCTAGGCCATTCTTACAGGTGTAAGATGGAATCTCAGAGATGTTTTGATTTGCATTTTCTGATGGCTAAGGATGTTGAGCATTTCCTTAAATGTCTTTCAGCCATTTTAGATTCTTTTGTTGAGAGTTCTCTGTTTAGGTCTGTACTCCATTTTTTATTGGATTATTTGTTCTTTTGATAACCAATTTCTTAAATTCTTTGTATATTTTTGAGATCAGACCTCTGTCTGATGTGGGGTTGGTTAAGATCTTTCCCATTCTGTAGGCTGCCATTTTGTCTTGTTGACCGTGTCCTTTGCTTTGCAGAAGCTTTTCAGTTTCAGGAAGTCTCATTAATTGTTTCTCTCAGTGTCTGTGCTTCTGGAGTTATATTTGGGAAGTGGTCTCATGTGCCAGTGCGTTCATGTGTACTTCCCATTTTCTTTTCTATGAGGTTCAATGTGGTTAGTTCTATGTTGAGGTCATTGATACATCTAGACTTGAGTTTTGTACATGGTGATATATATGGATCTATTTTCATTCTTCTACATGTTGATATCCAGTTATGTCAGAACCATTTGTTAAATATGCTTTCTTTTTTCCATTTTATATATTTTGCTCCTTTGTCAAAAATCAGGTGTTCGTAGGTGTGTGGATTAATATCTAGGTCTTCAATTCTGTTCTATTGGTCCTCCTGTCTGGTTTTATGCCAATACCAGGCTGTTCTCAGTACTGTAGCTCTGTAGTAGAGTTTGAAGTCAGGGATTGTGATACCTCCAGAAGTTTCCTTATTGTACAGGATGGTTTTGGCTATCCTGAGTTTTTTGCTTTTCCATATGAAGTTGAGGATTGTTCTTTTGATATCTGTGAAGAATTTTGCTGGATATTGCATTGAATCTGTAGATTGCTTTTGGTAAGATTGCCGTTTCTATTATGTTAATTCTACCTACCCAAGAACGTGGGAAATCTTTCCACTTTCCTGGTGTCTTCTTCAATTTCTTTCTTCAAACATTTGAAGTTCTTGTCATATAGGTCTTCCTCTTGTTTGGTTAGAGTTACTCAGAGATATTTTATGCTATTTGTGGCTATTGTAAAGGATGATGTCTCTGATTTCTTTCTCAGCCCATTTATCATCTGTGTGAAGGAAGGCTACTGATTTTTTTTGAGTTAATCTTGTATCCTGCTACATGACTGAAAGTGTTTGTGAGTTGTATAAATTTCTTTGTAGAACTTTTGGGGTTGCTTATGTAAACTATCATATCATCAAGTCGTGAGAGTTTGACTTCTTTTCTGATTTGTATCCCCTCAATCTCCTTTTTGTTGTCTTACTGCTCTAGCTAGGACCTCAAGAGCTATATTGAATAGATAGAGAGAGTGGGCAACCTCGTCTTGTTCCTGATTGTAGTGGCATCGCTGGGAGTTTCTCTCCATTTAGTTTGATGTTGGCTGTTGGCTTGCTGTATATTGCCTTAATTATGTTTAGGTATTCAACCGTTCTTTTCATCTGCCATCATGGACTCTAATCCCCTGAAACCATGAAGCTTTCTCTTTTAATTTAATAATAATTAAATGTATTAAGTTAATTAGTAATAAATTGCTCTGGCCATGGTGTTTTGTCACAGCAATAGAAGAGTAGCTAAGGAAAAAGGTCTCAAAAATTTCTGTCCTTTCCACATCACTGCTGTAAGCACCTGAACTCTCACCTGAGACCTCAGCCCCTCCCTCCTAGACCTCCTGGCCAGCTGTGCGAATTTCTGCCCCAGCTACTTGTGGTCCCCGGGTTGCAGCAGATGCTAAAGTATATGAACTATAGAAGGTTAACTAGTTTAGGAGAAGTTGTCATCCATGCTGGAGTGAAATTTTCTAGTAGTATAGATGTGTTGTAGCTGTGATCCTGTGAGTAACCTCTCACCCGTACTCTCTAAGTTACTCAACGAACTTGTTGGTTTCCCAGCCTAGGCATTGGTGGATTCATACTTTGGTCTGGCATTAGTACCCCATCTGGAGGAAGCACGGATTTATTTATCTAACTCCAGAAAACGTTCATGCAACAGGAAGATAAGAAAATCAGTTCAGAACTGGGATGATTGCCAGACTGAAGGGAATGAAGCCAAAGTTAGCCGTGACCTTTACAGAAAATGGTTGGGACCAGAAGAGTTTAATGACTTCTAGGTGAGGCCACCCGGATTTCTCTCCATCCATGGACATGATCTCATGGCCAAAACTCTCCTCCTTGAACAAGTCTTAGATGCCATGTCAACTTCCTCTTCTTTCTTTGAGAATGTGGAGGTTTGAATAAAAATGGCCCCCATAGGTCCATAGAGAGCAGTACTATTAGGAGGTGTGGTATTGTTGGAGGCAGTGTCACTGGGAACAGGCTTTGAGGGCTCAGATGCCCAAGCCTGCCTAGTATGATTCACATCTCCTCTTACTGCCTGTGGATCCAGATGTAGAACTGTCAGCTACCTCCCCAGCACCATGTGTGTCTGCATGCCACCATGCTTCCCACTATGACAATAATGAACTAAACCTCTGAACTGTAAGCAAGTCCAGATTAAATGTTTTCCTTTGTAAGAGTCACCATGGTCATGGTGTCTCTTCACAGAAAGAGAAACATTAAGACAAGACTGTTTAGGTCCCACCTTCCCAGGCTTAGGGGAGCTGATAGAATTGATCCAATAACTATCCACATGTCTGCTCTTATTATTTACTTCTATTAATAATGTGTACCTATTTTTTCTCCTAAAGTGGGCCTGTGTCTATGGTAGTTTGGATGTAATTGGCTCCTCTAAGCTCTTGGGGAGTGACACTATCGAGGGGTATGGCCTTGTTGAAGGAAGTATGTCACTATGGAGGCAGGTTTTGAGGACTCTTTTGCTTTAAGCTTCACTCAGTGTCAGGGTCCACTTCCTGTTGCCTTCTGATCAAGATGTAGCCAGCACCATGTCTGCCAGCATGCGGCCATGCTCCAGCCATGGCCACAATGATAATGAACTGAAACTCTGAAGCTGTAAGCCATCACTTCAATTAAATGTTTCCTTTATAAGAGTTGCCGTGGTCATGGTGTCTCTTGACAGCAACAGAAACATTACGATAGTGTCCCTCCTTTCTGCACATCTTGGGTCACCCGCCATGGTGTATTGGACCAGTGTCTTCTACCTTGAAGTCAGAGCCCATTCTGCATCTTATGAAAGCATGTATTCCACAAAGGCACTAATTAACAGATCACTCATGATCTAAACTATTGTAGGTTCGAGTCAATTGTAGATATTTTACTAGAGAGACACAGAGAGGTGGGAGGCTGGCATCCAGGGATAGATGTGTAAACTGACCCAGAGAAGACTCTGGAAATCAATCTTTGGTTTTGTTGTCAGTCTCGCACCAAGTTTCTAGCCCATCTTCACTGTAAACCCAGAATTTTTCACCACAAGGTCTTGTTTTAGGTCCTAGGAGGTCATTGTAACTAAGTCATGTTTGATGTCATGTTGGAGTTCAGGGGGCGCTGCTTACCGGGTGGGATTGGGTTAGAGACCCCCTCTTCTCTCTGAGCATTCTGTTTTCAGAACAGCAAACAAAGAATATGGGCCACAGCTGAAACAAACAGCGGCAGAGACATGGTGTCAGTGGGGACGAGCAAGCTAGTGCGCCTTGCATGCAAGGGTTGTGTCAGGTGCATTCCCATAACAATGGTGCCACCCTTGGCAATCCGGTGCCTAGAGAAGAGCTGCAGAGATCAGCGTGGAGGGAGGAAACCCTCCCTTCCCAGATCTTTGAACCTCTGATTCATTCTTCAAAACCTTGTCCCTTTTTCCGTAGCAAAAACTCCTCCTGCAGAGCCAGCCTGTTCCCTCTGGGGCTGGTCTCTGGAGAGGAGCAGCGTCTGGCTCCCACCCTCCATGTAATTGCCCATCTGCTTGTGGGAAGCGAGGCGGGTTCTATTCTCTTCCTTCGCAGACGTGTCAATGTGCTGTCTGATGCGCGTGACAATGGCAGCAGCTGCATCCTGAAGTCGGACCTTGTGCCCCCCACTCACTGCTCGGCTTCACCCTTCAGGTCTTGCGTGGGGCTCTCTGGTGGCTGGAGATCCGCTTCTGTAACAACCCTGTGCCTTGGCTTATGTTCCATTGGAATGACCCAAGTACAATGCTGCTCACCGCATCCCTGTGGCAGAGCCTCCTTGGGGTGCCTGAGTTTTCCCCTTTGGGAAGAGTCAGTGGTCTTCCTTCTCTGCACTTGCCTCAGAGCTTCCTTAGGTACCAACAGAAGCCCCAGTGTGTGATCTTTGTGCCTCGGCTTCCATCCTTGACGCCACTAATCACCTTCCGATGACTTCCCCTTTCCTGTCAGCTACGTTTAGAAAGATCTCATGGACCAACCGAACTGCATTGAGCAAACAGTCCTTCACTCATTTCCCAAAAGTTTTCAAACAAATCAAGGTCTGTGAAAGGCCAGCATTTTTACCACTCTCCCGCAAATAGAACATTCAGTCTAAATTGCTATTATCCAAGTTATAAACAAACCTTTAAGTGCTTCAGAGGATCTACTTACGGAGGAGACGGACAGCTTAATTCTCTCTCTTTGAAACACCAATGCATCTCAGAATATTAATTATTAAAGTCCTAATAAATGGGTTAAGGGTGCGATTTGGTCAACAAAAGGCAGAACCTGGCTGGTCTTGCAGTAGTTACATGACCTTGAGAAAGAGCCTTAGCTTGAAGCGTCTCACTTTCTTCATGAGTAATATCGGGATGATTAAACTACTGACCCTGTGTGATTATCATGAAGGGGAGATGGATAATGCCTCTAACGCACTTTCTTCAGAGAGGCACAGAGGGAGACATGTGTAGAAGTTACCTGCAGCTGCCAGCGTTTCTCATCATCATCAGTTAGCATGACAACCCAAAAGTACCCATCCGATCAGGAACCCTGTTCTCAACAGTTGGAAAATATTTTCAGGCACCCTAGGGTTATCAAACTCCCAAGTTCATCCATTCTCTTCCTTGGGAGTGCTAGCTGCTTCTACTGGGCACTCAGTCCGTTTACGGAGGCTCTTTTTGTCCAGTCATCTTGGCATCTAGGTGTGGCCATTCATATGGATGGCAAGCATTAGTGCACAGGTGAGCAGAGTGTGTGCCCTTGAAACCATGTTCTTAAAAAGAAGAACCCTGCTCTCTTGACTTGTCTCCTTCCCTTTAGCTGGCTTGCAAACCTGGTGGTCATTCCTTATTCAGCCAGGTCAAACAGACCCGATACCAGGCTGGAAAGGTAGCTCAGTTGGAAGAATGCTTGCTTAGCATACACAAGGTCGTGGGTTCAATCCCAGTACCACATAAACTGGGTACAGCTGTATACACATATAATTCCAGTACTTGGGAGGATCAAGAGTTGAAGGACGGAGCCAGGAGATGGCTCAATAGTTAAGAGCACTGGCTACTCTTAGAGAGGCCTGGGCTTTTAAGTTCCTAGCACCTGAGTGGTGGCTTATAACTGTCTGTAACTCCAGTGCCAGGGAATCAAATGCCCTCTTCTGGCCCCCTTGAGCATCAAGCATACATGTGGTTCAGAAATACATGCAGGCAAAATGATTATATACAATAAATTATTTTTTAAAAACTTTAAAATGTTTTTAAAAGAAGACTTTAAGATCATTCTTGACTACATAGAGTCTAAGGCCAGCCTGTGATATACAAGAATCTGCCAAAAGAAACAAGTAAACCAAACACAAAAAAGCAGGTACTATACTGGATGTCGCATGGCAGAAAGATGTGTCTTCACTACTACCATCAAGCCACCATTGCAATTCAACCCTATATTGTCAGACAAAGAAGGAACAATTGTACCTGGTGCTTCAAATGGCTGAATAATAAATGACCTGGGGTCAGTTATTACATTAGCACATAGTATTTAAATACATCAGTAACACCTCTCTTCCAAACAGTACACGCTACTTCTTCCACAGCTACACAACTTGAAGTCTAAACCTGCAGCATTGCCTGAGCCTGGTGTGTTCTCCTGGTCAGACATGACCGTCTGGCAACAGGAACAGTGCATTCTGCATCCACGCAGAAGAAAGACCATGAAACCTCCCCATGAGCTACTGGGGAATCAATATCTTTTAATTATGAGAAAGCACATTGTGTTTCCATCTCCCACCGTGGCGAGAAGAAGGTCGGATCACAGTCCTCACAGCCTTTATCAGCATCGTGGAGGGCTTGTTTGTCAAGTGGGAATGAGAATCGGAAGACCCCGGAAGGCTTTCATCTTCCTGTTTTCTGCCGTTTGTTTACGTGGCTATGCCTTGCAAGATTAAAAGATGTAGAGAGGGAGCGCCCAGCAAAAGGAAACAAACTCTTTGGAAAGTCGAAGTAAGGTTTCCGTATTAGAAGAAAAGACAATTAGTCACTTGAGGTTTTCCGGGCAGGGTAGGGAGTAGGCAGCTATTATGTGCCTTCCCTGTAGTACATCTAGAGACATTTTAAAAATGATCAAAACTCCAAGCTGTAATGGAAAAAAAAAAGAAATAAAAAGAACATACCCCTCTCCTCTCCCCTCTGCCTCTCCTCCATGACTCATCCACTTCCTGAACTGGAAAGACACCATCTTCATGAGCATGGAAATGGGCTGTGAGAACGGTCTGTGCTTCTCTGTCTCAGTCTTAGGCAGCCTTACCAAAGCCAGCCCAGGCCCCAGCATGGCCTCGCCACTGTGCTGCCCGCTTGGTCTCATGTTCATTGCCACTGTCTGACTTCTTGACAGTGATTGCTTCTTGTATTTAGAGCCAAGTATCACATTGACGCCAGCGAAAACATTAATGACAGTAATAAAAAAATAATCTTTATAAGGCGGTATTAACCTCAAGATAAAACTGAGGGATCTGAAACCCAGAGCTAGGAAATTTTATCTAGAATGATTTAGAAAGTTTTAATGAGAGTGATGATGAAGATGGTGATGATGGTGAAGAAAGGAGGGTGATACTCCTGATGGTGTTTGTGAGGATGCTGATACTGTTGATGGTGGTGAGGATGGTGATGTGATTAGTGGTGATGATGACAATGATGTAATGGTGATGATTGTGGTGATAGTGATGGTGATGGTGGTTATGGTAGCCCTAATGGTTACACTATTGGTAATGGTGACAGTCTCTTACTCTAGCCTAGATATCATGCTAAATATTTGAGTTACATAAATATATATCATTAAAGCACTCAGTATTTATAATTAACAGCTCCAATGCTAGAACTAAAATGTCATTTGGGACAAAATTCAAAGGCACCAAAACATCAATAATCAAAGTACTGAATACTTAGTGAAATAGTGTGTAAAAATAAATGTTGATATAAGAATACATGATAAGAATAAGTCTTTTAAATAAAGATTAGACCCCCACATTTGAACAATTTCCTCCTGTTGGCTCTTCCATCTCTTTCTGTAAACTAAAGATAATATTATTTCACTTTTGAAGCAAGCTTAGTCCATTTGTTCTTGTCACCATTTCACAGGTGAAAACATTTGAGGCTCAAGAGCTTGGTCAATGTAGAAAAGACGGCATTCCAGGTCAGGTATATGTGGCATAGAAGTTCAGGATCTCCCAGCATTCTACCTGTCTTCTAGAATAATTCTCCCACATAGCTTTAACATCCAGCCTCATATTCTGAGGTATATTTAAAATCTGGGGATTAAAATAGATGTGCCTATTAGCTTCACCTCTTAGGAAGGCAGCAGTATCAGGTGATGCTGTCGCTGTGGAACTCCAAGGATGTGCATGAATTAGGCACCCACTTACAGGTTTAATCCATTCAACCCAGAAGACACTCAGCATGTAAGGCATCTACATTGTATTCCATGGAAAGGGACACAGAATCTCTGAGTTGGGTGCCCAGAGTCAGTGAATCTGTCAAAGCAACTTGGGTGTTCCTAGATGACAACCCCATCCTTATTGTGCCCGCTCTGCAGATGTTCGAGTTTGCCCCCGAAGTCCTGAGTTTGAGGTTCCATCGTGGCGCTTTTTTGCCAATGTCCAGTGTGTTTCTCTCACTTTTCCTGGAATGGCTGTTTTCCAAAATACACTCATACATTGACATAATTTCTATGAAATTTAAAATCAGCTTGTATTAGCTGGAGACATTTTGGAAGACAGGGGGCAAAGGTGGGAGGAGAGGGGTGGGTACCGTCTCCTTTCACAAATAACAGGAAAGATGGGGTTCTTTCCCAGTTTCTTCCCTTTGTTTCTGTTTCTTCATTTGTTTTTCTTGTTTTTTGTTGTTGTTTGTAAAGTGGCATTTGTTTTCTTCTGGAGATCCCATCTTACCGCTGATAGAACCCGGTTACTGGAGGCCAAGTGAGCACTCAGGATTAGGGTGGCCTCAGGATAGACTCCTGAGTTTATTCTTCCTCACTTTTGCTAAGACCTTGCTCCATCTAGCATCTCAGTCTGCTCTCAACCATCTCCATGGAGACCCTTCTAGCGGGTCATTGTTCTCCTGTAGGAGCTAGTAGATATTAACCTAATTCTCAAAAACATTCCTTCTTAACACCAATAACGGACCAAAAGGGTTTATATCCTGAACTATGCACCAATGAGATACAGTTTTATAGTTTTAACAGGCTCCTCTAAATTCCACTTAGGTATCCTCTAAATGCCAATGGCTCGTGAATTTCAGTGCTCAACCAGATTGAATTAAAAAATACTCCAGGCATTAATGAGACATACTTTGGTGAGAGTCTGTGAAGCCCTTCCAGAGAGAAGTAACCAATGGAGACGTACCCTGGATGTGGGAAGCATGATCACACTGACTTGTGGGCGATGGTCAAATAAAGGGGGGGAAATACACAAAACTAGTTGAACCCCAGTGTTCCACTTTCTCTGCTTTCCATTCTGCCAAAATGTTAGCAGGTAGCCCCCTGCCACCAACACTGCTTTGGCTTCTCACCATAATGTACTATTTTCCCTTAACTTGGAAGCCAGAATAAATCCTTCCCTACTTGAGCGGTCTCTTGCCAGCATTTGGTCACCATAGTGAGAAACGTAATTAATATGTAGTTCAATATAAGAACCCTGTTACATAAGTTTGTCTCTATCCATCTTTCTCAGATATTGCATCCCTCGTCATTTTTAATTCTCACCAGCTTTTTCTTAGTCAAGAAGCTTCCAACCTCTCCCTCTACAGTTTACCTGTTCACATAAGACTTTGTCTTCATCTGCTTGAACACCAGTAACTCTCCTCTCCATCCTTTGAAATATCCGTTCAGGTACCACATTGTATGTCCTTCCAGGACCCATCAGCCGTAGCTTCACACTGTGTCTGATATTTGAGGGGTGCTGCTATAGGAAAACAATGCCTCTTTGCTGTTTTTCCGTTATGCTACATTCTTTTGCCTTGCATCCTCTAACTATAACCTTTCTAGCTTAATTTCATTCCCTTTCTCTTTCTACCTCTCACTCCCGACACTCCCCTATGCCATTAGCACTTAGCTCTTTTCTCTTTTCCTTTGTAAGCCTCCAAACTCCTGCAGTTCCATTCTTTGTGCACAGACCAACAGAGAGGCGGCTGGAGGCATTTTAAACAAAATTTGCATAGCTATCTCCAAATAATAAAATTTAATACAGTGCCATTTTGTCATCCTGCTTTGTTTTACTAACAAGGAACAAATTCCATATGTAAATGAATAGTGTGTGTGTGTGTGTGTGTGTGTGTGTCTTTATATCAAAATTAATTCAGTGGTACCAAGATATATATTTAAGGAAACCATAGAAAGAATCAATCAAAGATGCATTTTTTATAGTCTTATGATAAGGTAGAATTTAAGCATTTCACAAAAAGTCAAAACTATAAGCTGAAAAATTGATGTAGTTGACTTCATAAAATTTTAATGGGTCTCCAGAGTTAAAAATAGCTCTATAAGTAAGAAATCAAATGACATGTTGAGAAATATATATGCATCGTACATTCCAAGGGGTGAGCCTTTCTCTTCAGCCACGTGCCCTGAGGTTCGTACTTGACCTTCCCGGTGGCAGTCTTTCCCAATCAATAAGCTGGGTTAATGATGCTGCCTTTTAGGCCAAGACAGAATATGTCAGTGAATCTCAACCAGGAATGCTTTCAACCCCAAGGAAACATTTGTCAACACCCAGAATCATTTTTTTGGTTGTCGCCACAGGTTTTGCTACTCACACTTTGTAGGCAGGAGTCACTGTCTTCTGGAACATCCAATAAGGGAAAGGAGAAGAAGAATGGTTCTCCCTCAGCTGCTGGAAAAATCATAGTTAGAGAATCTTGGTCTTCACAGGGGATCTGCAGAGCATCTGCTGCTAAGTCGGTGCTCATTCAGCGTTGATCAATATTGAACACTTCCTGTCATTCACTCCTGTCCATTGCTACAACTTCTCCTAACTCTTCAGCCCTTACATACAGAAGGCGATTGAGGCACATCTCACTCATCAGTGCTAGTGACCTAAGGGGCTGTCTGTAGTTGAGTGCTCACTTTTCTCCCGCTTCCCCTTCCAGCCATCAGTGATGGTCCCACCATCCACGTGTATCAACCCGGAAGTGTCCCTGAAATCCTGCTGCTTCCGCTTTCCGTTTCAAGTCTGGTTATATGAGAATATTGTCCTGACATTCTGGGGAACTCCAAGTCCCTTGAAGGGAAGATGACTTAAATTCACTTCCAAAAACCCTTGTCGCTGCCCCTCAGTACTGTAGCATCTGCAAACTAGACCCTGACAGTGACCCCAAGGTTTCTGAGTCTTTATCGTCGGATGCACATAGCCCTCCACATGAACCACGCGACACAGGTAATCTCCCGTTGCTCTGAATTCTTCCAACATATTTAAATAAGTTGATTTTCTATA
Organism: Chionomys nivalis; assembly: GCF_950005125.1. Taxonomy (NCBI): domain Eukaryota; kingdom Metazoa; phylum Chordata; class Mammalia; order Rodentia; family Cricetidae; genus Chionomys; species Chionomys nivalis. The sequence goes on along the minus strand of NC_080106.1, from coordinate 10,882,044 downwards.
CAAGTGAAAGTCATTTAGTATGTCCAAAAAATAGTGACCCTTGGTGAAAATGGATGTTTTCATCTCTCCCCGCTTCAGTGGGCCAGAATTCAAGCTGTCACTGCCTGCATGAATGGGGAGCTGCCAGACCACGGCTAGGGTCTTAGCCATGAACTGCCACTTTCATTTTAATTTCAGAAGATCAGAAATTGCCTGGGATATATATATGTAAATCAGCAAAGTTCTAAGGAATTATCTGGCCACTCTGTTAATGGATATGCCACTCTAAGAAACCTGTCTCCTGTTCCGCCTTTCCTGACAGTGGGGTTCTGTGTGGCCGTATCTACCTGTGATGATTGGATTTGACTGGGAGCACTTGATAAAAAACAAACAAACAAAAAAAAAAAAAACCTGTGCTTAGTGCATGGCAATGAATCCTGTCTAGTCCCTGAGACCGCTCAAGGCATTATGGGAAGACAGTTTTTGACTGGGACGACTGAGGAAGGTGGGCCAGACTGGCAGAAGACACTGAGCTTATTCTGCCACTCTGCTCCTCAGGAAAGTCATCTGAGGCAGGACGGCCTATGACAGAAAGAGATGAAGGGGAGTATACTTGTTACTTCTTTCATCACCGCGACAACATAATGGACATGACAATCTCAGGGTGAAAAGGTTTGACTCATTGTTTCAGAGGGGTCAGTCTATCACGGCGGTAAAGGCATGCCGAGCAACTCTGCAGTGGTGGAAATATGGTGCAGGCATGTTCACATCATGGCTGTGGACCAGGAAACAGAGGAGTAGAATGGGATTAGGGTCATGCTGTGAGCCTTGAAGAGCCACCCCCAATAATTTATGGCCCCACTTTGTGACATCTTTACAACTCACAATATCACCCAAAGTTAGGGTTTGGGTGTTGAGAAGAGGAGGCTAAGGAGAAAAAAGCCCCACTGAAACTGGACAGGAAAGGAACTCTCCGTAACCCTCTGCTGCTTCTGCAGCAATGACTATCTGACCTGTTCAATTATTTGACACAAGCCCGGGCATCTTGATGTTCCATACTGTTGGCACTGATGATGTAACTGGTTATTGACTGGTCCCCGCCCCCCCCCCACACACACACATCAAAATAAAATGTCCGTAACCTAATGCTTTCATTCAGAAGCTGGAGTAGCAGGAAATGTCATAGCCTCCACCTCTACCCTCACACCCCGAGGCTTCACAAAATGTGGGGTGCACCTTGACTTCGAAGTCTCCAGAAATATGATAAAATAAATGTCTGTGGTTTGAAGTCCCAAAGCTTGGGGTGGTCTGTTAGAGGCAGCCCCAGGAAACTCACACAGTATACTAAGGAAAGGCAAACCGGCACTCCTGGAAAGCAATCGCCGTAGGTAGTAAAGAGATAGACACACTCCACAAATCAGACATGTTAGGTGTTAGGCTGTGATCAACATGATAGAAAATAATAAAGGAGATCAAAGGACAAGGGCTGGAAGAGGGCTGCAAGTTGTAAATTCAGTGGTCATCAGACAAGGCCCTCCTGAAAGGGGCATTTCAGCAGAGACAGAAGGGTGAAGAACCGTACTAGACTGGTGTCTGAAAGGGAGGGGCTCATGCAGGATTGTGCAGAACGAGTCTCATGTGCTGAAGAAATGGAATGTTTGCAAACTGGGTGGGAGAGCAGCTGGTGCAGAACTTCAGCCTGTACCCATCCACTTAACATGTTTCTATAGCGAACACCCCCTGTTTTATCCGGTGGCATCTTTACTGTAGGCTAGAGAGGAAAATACCAGCGCCCTTCATAGTCGAACACACTGCTGCTAGACCTGCATAACCAGGCTCACTTGTGGCTGCACTGGAGCAGGTATCTCAGGCCAATGCCAGATCAGCACCCTTTTCCCAACGCCTCCAGTCCCCGGTGACATCCTTGATAAGCCCAGCCTGCTGCGCAGTCCAAGGCAAATAATTTTTGAGTAGCATCCTTGAGAGTCAAGCAGGTCCTTCCTTTAGAAAAGGTCGGCACTGTTGATCTCCAGCTCTCCCGGTGTCGCCAGAATGTTGCAGCAAATGCATGACCCCAGATCTCATCGAGTCAAATGTTTATCTCATTAAATGCCTTGAATATTTTTTATTTGATATCTTAAAGAAGAACAGATTCATACACAGGGACAAAATGAGGGCAAATGAACAAATGTAAAACCAGGAGAATCACAGAAACGTCTGCTGTAGCCCATGAATGTGGAAAAGAACCCAGAAGGCCCCTTGTTCCTTATGCTGGCGAGCACCGGCTGGGGCAGGGGCTACAGAGTGTAGCGTCCTGCAAATCTGAGGGACAGGTGAGGGGCTCCCAGTGGAGCTCGCCCTGCCACTGCCCCAGAGTCAGGACATGGAGCAATTACATCTCCCCAGTGGGAGCCTCATCTTCTCTGTTCTCAGAAGCCTCTGACTGTTTGATGGAAGTAGTTAAGGATCTGTGAACCATGCTTACCCAGCATGCTCCAGCTCCTAAATAATTCTCCGTAAGCAGGAGCCCGAGTATTTATGGGGCCTCCCTGCCACGTCCTTTATGTCCTCTTTCGTGTTCTTTTGGAGGAAATCTGGAGTGAGTTTTCTTCGTGTAAATACTCTACTTCCTTGTTACTTTAATAGAAGGGGAAAAGTCCGAACAATTGGGAGAGTTGGCCCACAGTAGGGCCTTAAGGTTCCTGCAGTGTTCTGGGCTAAGGGTTGGGAACCAGGGAATGCTGTGTTTAGAGGCAGACTCCCTTCCCTCATGGAGTGGGCATCAGTGCTCTTGTTTCTGATCTTGTAGAAAGTAAGTTTTATATTTAAAAAAAAAAAATGCTGCAAGATCCCCGGCAGCAGTAGGCAGCAGAAATGCTATAGGTCCCAAATGGTGGTAGCAGGCAAATCAAAGGCTGTATCTGCAGATGACAGGGTGAGGCAGGAGGCTGGCCAAGCCTTCCCTGCGCTGCAGCTTTAATGACACATTCTCTGGGGTGCTGTTTGCTCATCTTTGTTGACAGCCTGTAAGTGAGGATTGTACATTCTCAGAATGGCTCCTTTACTCCTGACGATGCCTGAACATGAAAATCAGGAGAATTCGAGAGAAGCCAGGCATCTGTGTTGATGCTTAAAAACTGATTCTTTTCAATGCTGTGGCAATTAGATTTTTGTGCCCCAGTTTTATCCCAAGATTATGGATGGCCAAGTCAGAACAGAGTAAGTCTAGCTTCTGAGGCTGCAACATTGATTAAGCACCAAAGTCCTGCATTTGGTTTGTGTTTTAAAAAATACCCAGTCTCAAGTAACAAAAGTTATAATGAGAACAACACCATGGCGTCCACGGACCCCTTTCTCTGCACCCAACAGTGACAGTTCATCGTCACTGAGGTCCCAGGAATTGTCTGTAGGAACATGAAGCCCACCCTGCAGATGTGGAAGCCGAAGATCCAAGTGGAGATTAGCTTGTCCATTGGCACCGTGGATGCCAAGCTTTATGCTGATAAGATCTTCCTCTACAGCTCCCCTGGTGAAGGTGACCTACCAGCTGGAAAATAGACTATTGCTGCTGGTTGAAGTTTGTGGGAAACTCAAACACAGATAAGACTGAGACCTTCTTATACTCTCAGAGAAAAAGGAATCAGAGATGAGACAAAGGAAGGGATTGGTGGAAAGCTTCTTTGCAGAGTGGAAAAATACTCAAGAGGTAGATCCGGACTGCTGGACAGAGTTCCATTGGATGGGATTTTAGAGAGCTTGTTTGATGGACAATTCTGTGTGGAGAGGAGGGAGGATGATTCGTGAGTTGAAGGCAGGAAATTCTAGAAATATGGTGAGCCTTTCCTAAAGGGAGTTGACTCCCTTTTGCATTCCTACCGCAGTGTGTTCGGATGTGGCATAGCCTGAGATGAACAACGGAGGCAGGCGCTTCTGCAAAGCTGGTAGTGATAGGGAGATGCCAGGGGTAGTGTCTGTTGGGTTGGCCACGTTGGTCAAGCTGGTGCTGGGTAGTCTTGAGTCTTTACTGTTGGAGTGATGCCATGACATCATGATGTGACCTAGCTCTGCAGTGATATCAGCCTCTCGCTGCTAAGCCATTCAACCTTCTCCCTAGCCCTCCTGTCTAGATGATCTCAATAAGAAGAATGCTCAACACTCGATGAATCCCATTTGACATTTCTTTTTTCCACAGCCATGCTTAATTTTTATCTCAGCAACAATTAAACTGTCATTCTGTGTTTTCCTTTTCCTTCATTGATTCTATCCACATACCTTCTTGTCTGTTCTTCATCATAAGTGACTAATGGCCAACAAGCCTTACAAGTGTATCAAGGGAGAAAAATAATCCATTCCTTGGTCAACTCAACATGCATGGAGAGCTAAAATATAATACCCCGCTCCATAGCCTTGGAAACTCTGATCTTATGCCCTAGTGAGAGGTATTTAGTCAATAATATAACTAACAGGAATTATGAGATTTATTCTTACACTGGGAAGTACCAAAGAGACAAAGACAGAGGAATGCCAAGTGATGATGGATGGAATGCTGAATGATAAATTCAAGAAAGGATGCTTTGAAAAGATCCATGAAGAATATTGATGAGTGATGGAAAGGGGGCCCTGGAAATTCTGGACAAGAGCACTAAGGGCAGAGAGACCAATACATACAAGGGGCTGGAGGCCAGAAGGAAGATTCTGGGAATCTGAGGGAGAACTGGGATGTGGGTGGGACTGAGTGACTGAGCGAAAGCCGGATCAATATGTCATGAAGTAAGCTATATAGAGTCCTCTAAGCTGGAGTTCAAACTTTGACATAAAGCCGTATCTGGACTTGTCCTTGTCCTGTTGATAGCACAGTAAGAAGCCACCTGCAGTGGTCCAGGTAGAAGATGACAATGACGTGGATTGGGATGAGCCTTTCTCTTTCCTTCCCCCTTTCGCTCCATCCTGGTCATTTCATATATTTGTCCTGCCTGCCTATCCCACTTAGAAGAATGAGCAACTAAAGGACATTTCATGGGACCTTTTCACATTAGCATCCATTAGGTTGCATCTTCTGAGACATATGCACTTCTCCTAATAGTATTGCAGAAAAACAGCCATCTCCATTTAAGTAGAGCAGATCAATAAGAGCTGTATTTTCATTTGCCTAGAGTATGATATTTATTAAAGGAGAAAGGCTGTAAACTGATGTGGTTGAGACTATTATCTTAATAAAACTATACCTGCGACTATTTCACATTGTCTGCCTGTGGAACAGATGCTCTCCTGCTTCTCTTTTGTTTTCTGGAGACAATTTTAGGTAATGGGTATCATTATTTCCATTTTTCAGAGTGGGAAATTGAAGGTCAGAGATTTCCAAGCAAAAGCCTGCACAAAAGGGGGGGCGGTGAGTCCTCACATCTCAGCCAACATCACTCTGACGCCAAAGCTGATATGATGCATTATATGCAACTGACAGTGTTTTTTAAGATGCTAATATCAAGGACCAGAGAGATAGCTTCGTGGATAAAGGAAACTGCAACCAAGCCTGGAGCCTCGAGTTCAATTCCTAGAATCCACAGGAGAACCTATTCTCCAAACTGTCCTCCGACCACCACACTTGGACCATATCACAAACATAAGAATGCGCATGTGCACACATACACACATATGCACAAATGAATCAATAAATGTAATTTAATTGTTTTAAAGTTAGTATAATAAAAATAAGCTAGTATCAAATAGTGCAGAGTTAGCCTTGAATGTTTATTTCATGGATGTAATGCATTGTGTAACGGTAAGAGATATATTGGTTTCTTTCATCACTGCTCAGAATACTTGCCTGACAAGAAGCAACTAGAGCGATGAAGGCTTTTATTTGATTCATAATTTGAGGGTCCAATCCATCACAGCAGGAAGGCCTGGCAGCCCGGGTGACTCTTGTCTGTGTGACAGGACTGTGAGGCTGCTTGTTCACATCAGAGTGAGTCAGGATGGGCCAGCGAGCAGGGCATGGTTATAAAACATGGAGACAACCTCCCAGAGAACTGCTTTCTCCAGCTCGCCCCCCACTAACATCTCCACAATCCCCCAAATTAATGCCAGCAGCTGGAGAAAGTGTTTTAAATACAGGATTCGGTGGGGGACACTTCATGTTTATACTTGGGCAGAGATTCTCTGGAGCTTACCCTGGCAGCTTGATGGTCTCTTATCTGAAATGTCTGGGGCCAGCAGAGGAGTCTCGGGTTTCAGATTTGGGGAATATCTACATATACATACTGACACATCTTGGACACAGAGCTCATCTCTAAACACGAGGTTCCTTTCTGTTTCATATATTCCCTTCATGTTACTTTCTTTTCAGAGATCTGTTTGTTTTATGTACATGTATGAGTGCCTTGCCTGCATGTATGCATACCACCTGTGTGCCTGGTGCCTTCAGAAGCCAGGATAGGGTCCTCGATTCCTTGGAAATGGAATTATGGATTCGGATCAGTCACCATTTAGATGCTGGGGACTGCATCTGTGCCCTGTGCAAGAACAGCAAGTTCTCTTGACCACTAAGCCATCTCTCTAGCCCCCTGAATTTAATTTTACACAGCGATATTTGTGTATCTATATTATTTATTTATAAAATATCTCTCTCTCTCTCTCTCTCTCTCTCTCTCTCTCTCTCTCTCTCTCTCTCTCTGTTATGTGTATATGTGCCCATGGCATGTGGAGGTCAGAAAGCATCTTAAGATGTAGGACCTCCCCTTCCACCTTGCTTGGGGCAGCCCCTCTGCTGTATGGTAGTGCAGTACACCAGGCTATCTGGTACACATACTTCCAGGGATTCTCCTTTCTATTGTTCCTTACTCTCCCTAGGAACTTTGGGATTATAGACAGAATACCAAATCCAGATTTTATGTGGGTTCTGGGGATTTGAACTAAGATTTTTACACTTGCCCAACAAGTGCTTGACTCTCTAAGCCACCTCCCAAACTGTTTGTCTTTCTTTTAAGGTACTGTATCACAGACCTCATGCAATATTGGGGTTTTGTTTTCTTTTGTTTTAGATTTTTTCCATTAGCAATGTTCAGCCTTCATCAAGTATCATTATACCTGTGCACAAACACAGGTTGCCAGGCTCCGCCCAGAGCTTCTGATTCAGTAGGACTCAGAAGGGGGCTTGAGAATCTTAGAACCAACGAACTCCTAGGGTTACACATATTTCTAGCCCAGGGACTCAATCCTTGGTCTAAACCAATCCCATCCTGTCCTCACAGGACAAATGGAGATCTGGAGTTGATGACTATTTCACAAATACCAGTTAAATGCCCTCCTGCCAGCACTGGGAAAAAAAGTTTTCATGTGAGATAAGCAATTAACTCTCAGTAATGAAGGCTTGAGGTCTTTTGGCTTCTATGCTTGTTTTAATCCAAGTGCATAAACCATAGGACACAGTCTTTGTTCTCATGCTTTCTCCGGGTTTTTCTCTCTGGGCGCATGAGATCAAGAAGCACTCTGTTCCTGTGCAAGTTTCGCTTCTGCTATCCTGGTTTCTCTTCCCGGTTTGAAATGTGTGCTGTCTTGTCCTTACTGGGATTGTTCAAAGGCACCACTTTGTGGGTGGACCTGCTGCCAAGCAGGCTGAAGGCTCTCATGGTGCCCACCCAGAGCCCTTCCAGGTCATAGACATGCTTCACGTGCAGGGGATTGGGAGCGATTTAGGAGCAAGAAAACAGATGCAGCCCGTGGTGAAATCGACCCGTTCATTTTAACTTTGGTGGAAACAGCTCTGTTTATTCTTATTCTTCAAGAAAATGCTTTTCCTCTCCTTTGTGGAGCTTTTGTGACTCAAGTTCAAACTGGATGACACCTTAGTTCTGTTCAGAGTCCTTGGTTCCTGTTGAAGGAAGGTCACTTGTTGGTTCCCGGCTGCTGAGCCCCGAAATAATCACACAGAAACCATATTAGTTAAAACACTGATTGGTCCATTAGCTCTAGCTTCTTATTGGCTAGTTCTTACATATTAATTTAACCCATCTCTATTAATCTGTGTATCGCCACATGGCCGTGGCTTACCAGATAAAGTTCTGGACATGGTTTCTCTCTGACTCTGCCTTCTTCCTCCCAGCATTCAGTTTAGTTTTGCCCACCTAGCTAAGTTCTGCCCTGCTATAGGTCCAAAGCAGTCCTTTATTAACCAATTGATATTCACAGCATACAGAGGGGAAAACCCACATTGGGTTTCCATGTCTACCCTGCTTACCACCCACCAGGCAACACTGTCACCATCTTTTAAGGGATTAATTTCCCTGACCAAAGCCATTAACTGCCTCTATGGACAGAGGTAGAATTAAGTTTGCTGAGTAAAGGGGAGAGAAAAGGTATGATCTGCAAAGCCACACAGGTTTGGTGGAGTTGAGGGTTTTCTATGTGTGTCTCCTTGTTTCCCTTCAGGCTCTGTTTATCCATTGTAAATGGGAAAGTACATTAGAATCCCGCATTGTTGTGAGAAACTGATGAGGTGGTAACATGATGCATGTTGTACACAGTGTCTGTCTGGGAAAAGAGCTGGATAACTACTAGATATAAATCAGATACTCACAGGCTCACTGTGCTCCCATAGGGATGCTGACAATGCAGGTGAGCATCCTACTCCTGTAAGTACAAGGGTCTCAGCCTTCCCTGATGTATATGGATCACTCTTGCCTGTGGCTCCCATGTCTAAAAGACTATTTGTTTGTTCAACCTGGGTCAATGACAGAGTAAAGCATGGTTCCTACAGTAAGTTGTTCAATAAACACACTGATATGTACACATACACACACACTGTCTTAGAGTCTTTTTTATTGCTGTGAAGAGACACCATGACCACAACAACTTTTTTATTAAGAATTTTATTAATGCAATCATTTCTCGTTTTACATAGCTATCCCCATTCCCACTCCCCCCTCCTCCCACCCCACCCTTCCCCCACCCCATCCACTCCTCAGAAAAGGCAAGGCTTCCCACGGGGAATCAACAAAGTCTGACCACTTCACTTTAAGGCAAGATCAAAGCCCCGCCCCCCCAATCTAGGCTGAACGAGGTATCGCTCCAAAGAGAATGAGCTCCAAGATGCCATTTCAAGCACTAGGGATAAATCCTGGTCCCATTGCCAGTGATCCCACAGACTGTCCAAGCCTCACAACTGTCCCCCACATTCAGTGGACCTAGTTTGGTTCTATGCAGGATCCTCCACTATCAATCCAGAGTCAGTGAACTCACTATCTCAGGCCAGCGGTTTCTGTGGGTATCACCATCATGATTTGACCCCTTTGCTCATATTATCACTCCTCCCTCTTTTAGACTGGTGTCTGGAAGCTCAGCCTGGTGCTTCACTGCAGGTCTCTGCATTTGCTTCCATCAGTTGCTGGATGAAAGTTCTGTGATGACAGTTAAGGTAGTCATCAATCTGATTACAAGGGAAGGCCAGTTCAGGTATCCTTTCCACTGTTGCTTAGAGTCTTAGCTGGGGTCATCCTTGTTGATTCCTAGGAATTTCCCTAGTGGCATGTTTCTTGCTAGCCCTTCAATGACTCACCCAAACAATACCTCTTTCCTTTCTCTTCGTCTCTGTCCTTCCCCCTTCATGAACATCCTGTCCTGTTCCCTCATGTTCTCCTTCTCCCTCCTCTTCTCCCCTCCCCCTCTTCTGCCTCCTCACTTCTCCCCACTCCCAGTCCCAATTTTTTCAGGAGATCTTGCCACAGTAACTTTTATAAAGAAACATTTAATGAGAGGAGGACTTACAGTTTCGGAAGTCCAGTCCATTATCATCATGGAGGGAGCAAGGTGGCAAGCAGGCAGGCATGGTGCTGGAGTACCTGAGACTCCAATGTCTTGACTCAGAGGAAACAGGAAGTCTACTGACTGTCATACTGACTGAAGTTTGAGAAAAAACGACCTCAAAGCCCGCCCCCTCAGTGATGCACTTCCTCCAGCAAGACCATACTTCCTAATCATGTCGCTCCCTTTGGTTACCATTTTCTTTCGAGCCACACACACACACACACACACACACACATTCGTGGAAAGCATAGTTCCCCAGCAGGCACATGAGCGATCTTCTACCACCTTCCCAACCTCCCCTCTCTTACTCCATCCCCCATTCTGTCTCTCGGCCCAGTGTGTCTGAACTGTTCCTCTCTTCTGTGTTCCTCTCTCATTCCCTAAAGCTTTGCAGCTAGCCCCGCACTTTGCCCTCTAACATCCCCTCCCAAACTCCCCCAGACAAGGCGTCTCCCCTTTAGTTCACTTTGCCTCCGTCATGGGTCAGGCAGGTTAACTTAACAAGCCATGCGTTCCTGAAGGTGTGACCGACATGCTCAGCCATTGCTAATGACAGAATAAGTTGCTGTGTTTTGTTTTTCTTTCATGGCACACGCTCCTACTGGGGTTAGATCACCACGTTTTACTTCTGTGCTTGTCCCCAGCCCAGAATGGCACACATGTTGCTCCAAAGTATTTGAATGTTGAGAGAAGAGCTCGTTCCATGGTGCTTTCCTGAACAGTCTATAAAGACGAATGCAGGAAAGCGGTCAACACGAGCATGTGGAATTATAGAGAGGATTTGTGCTATAGCTTAAATGGGCTGTTTCCCTGGGTTTGGAAGTACTTGCTGTCTATGGTGGCTGTTTCTTTTCAGTATTCTAGCTCCTAACTTCCTGGAGACATTCAAGCAATTTGAATGGTTTTGGCTTTCAGACATTTGTTCCCGCCCCCCTTTCTGTTTGCTCCTTTCCTCACAGAAATGGTACTTGACTATTCTGCTAATGATCCAAACCCTCATCAGAGAGAAAAAAAAATCATTATTGCTTTCTCACCTTTGGCCTGGGTAATTCCCGTTAGGTTTTCTAGGGAGCTAAATGGTCAAGTGGTTGCGCTAGAAGAACAGAGGAAAAACCAGCCCTCTTGGCCCTTTGAGAGGAAATAATGACAGACTACCAAGAAAAGAACAAAACTCTAAGATAAATCTTAATGTATGATGGAGTGCTTCCAGTGTGGGAAGCCGACCTTGAAGACGAATAGTAAAACACAGAAACTTGATAAAAAGCACAAACCAGGCAGTTTCTTAGCATTAAATTAAATTATTGTCTTAGATACATAAATATGTAGATATGAATTGTACCCTTCTGCTCCTTGGGGACGATTCGTCTTCTCTGTTGCTTGTCTCTATACTTAATGACTGATAATAGATTTTAAAAGAGTATTTAAAAAGCCAAGTCTCTTGAGATTCTATTTTAAATGGAAATATTCTCTCCACATATTGCGTTTTAGAAAATGAAAGGCAATGCGCACATTGGCATAACACTTCTGTGTGAGTCTCTGAGTCATTTTCCCTTTCTGTCAATTGTCTTTGTGGTTAATCATGAAACCAAGAATGTTAACATGAGTTCCCATGCTTGTGCACCAAAATGGCTTAGAATAGTTCTTCCGGAATGTATGTAGAATGGGACCTTGGCCTACAAGGGTTAACAACCTCTCTCTGCAAAATACCAAGTAAAAAACATTTAAGGCTTGCAAGCCAGACTGTCCCTCTGTCCCTTTTTCTTCTTCCTCTGCCCCTTCCTCATTCTCTTCTTCTTCTCTTTCTCTTCCTCCTTCTCTTCTCTTTCTTCTCCTCTTTCTCCTTCTTTCCCCATTCTTCCCTTCTCCTTCCATTGTTCTTTAAAGTCTATTCAACTCTAGCTCTGTAGAACTGTAGCACAGTAGCTAAGGTCACATGTAAATGGTGTGGCATCATCTCACAAAATTGACTTGCAAAAGCAGGCAGCAGGCTAGACCTGCATGCTAGCTGGGGACCCTTGACTTCTGATTTAGAGTAATGTGTGACCTTCATGTCAGCCTGTAGGAGCATGAGACCAGCTACTGAGTTTGATCTACTTTAGGGAGGATACCAGAGTGCTCCCCTGCCTTAAATTACCCGTTCCATACCTGCCTAGCTGTTAATCTGTGAAGGCGAATTCAGCATTTCAGGGGGAGCTCCCTTTAAACGTCCCCCCTCCCCGTTCGCATGACCAGGAGAAGAGGGAAGCAAAAAGCTAAGAACTGCACTCTGTTCCTTGCAGTTTAGGAACCAGCATGGATATGGATGTGGACACCATCAGACAGTTTTAGCTGGCGTACTTAGTCAGCATCTACGGAGTCCCTACAGTCTGTCAGCCTCTATAGTTATGGTACATGAAGAGTTGCCAGACTGCCCAAGTCCCTGCTGGCCCAAAGGTTTCATTCTGCTCTAGAAGAACAGACTATAAGGGGACAGAGAATCTAAAACAAGTTGTCCTGTTGAAAGCAATATTCTGGCAAGGGGCTGAGTCCTGGCAGGAAGATAAGTTTTGTCTACTTCTCTACACAAGCAAACGTTTATTCCATAACACATGTGCACAGGTGCCTGCGAAGCCCTGGAGACACAATGGACAACCAGAAGCTTTTCTGTTTCCGGAAAGTTCATAGTCTGGTACAAAGCAAGGGTAGTGGTGGTTCTTTAAACACCCGAGTGACCTACAACCTAATGTCAGCATCAAACTGACAACAAAGAAAACAAAATGCACCAGCGTCAGCAGTCATTTATTTAGGGACAGTGAGTACTCAGCTCTTTAGGCTCCAGTTCACACCAATGAAACTTTTGCGGGCATGGTTCCTGAGTCTGCATAAACTATATGTGATACTTCATTTAAAGCCTCTGTTACCAAAGGTCTCTCAACTACTCAAATGTCTGCCCAAAAGGCAGGAATGAAGGTATCTGTTTATTGCACAGCTGCTCGTTATGAAACAGGAAACACCTAGGTATCCAGCTTTAGTAGGGAACTTTACAGATATGATATCTACACTACAAGATACCATGAAGCCATGGAAAGCAATGTCGTTGATCTGTTTATTGTTGTATATTAATCACCGAGAATCTTTCTACCTGATGTGACAAAGGGGGCATTTGTTTTGGGATAGTGTCTCACTATGTAGTCCAGACTAGCCTCAGATTTGTGGTCTTCCTGCCTCAGCCTCCTGAGTACTTAGAATAACAAGTATGTGCCATCGTGTCAAGCTCGTGGGGAAAGTTTAAAATAAAAGACAAAATCAATTGTAGCTACTGAAGTACATATGTATATAGTTTGTAAACTTGGTAAAATATACATTATTATGTATGGCTAAAGGGAAGATAAAGGGTTGTCCCTTTCCTGTCCTTCCATCTGACTACATTTTAACCTCTTGTATTTAAAAATGACCATCCCATAATGAATCCTGGGATGGGTGCAAGTAAAAGACTACCTTTCTTGTTTGCCTACCTGTGTCCAGAAGTGGTTATAGTTCACTCTCTAGGAGAATAAGTAAATCCACACCCTCAAACTTTCATGATTATTTCAAACAGTGTTTCTGAGGAAAGGCATTCCTTTCTGCATGTCTTGTGGAGGTGTGTAAAGGCACATTTCTTCTGATACTCTCTGGAAATCAACATAATGCAAAGGTCCTCACTTTGTAATGTCTGCGGTAAGACTGCAGCATCTTAGCATTGAGTGTTTTCAGATCACACTCATTTAAACATCTGTCATTCATTATCGTAAATATCACAGTTGCGTGAGACCATATGCTTCAGCGTGAAGCGTATATAGAGAGAGGGAAACGTGAGTTATAAATCTCAAGAACCTCAGACTTGCCGTGGGTTTGTTAAAAGAACATTTTGAGACCCGTGGACCCTTCTATAATCACAGTAATATTCTTGAGCTCCCAAGAATCCTTCAATTGTAAAAGTTGCCACTTTTCATGGAAGCTATGATTTACATCTGACTGGCGTGGTTCCCTGGTAATTCAGGTGGGAAGAAACAGAGCGCAAAAGCCTTTGCTACTCTGCCTTTTACTTCCTGGGAAAGGTACAAAGGTTATTGTGCAGTGAAGAAATCATGAGAAGCTAGAATACCTTTCGTGAGTGGCACGACACACTTGGCAGGCATTTCCTTCCCTTGCCACTAGGCTGGAGCTTGGGATAATGCAACAATGCAGGAAGTATGCAGTATCTCCTGGCACCTGGAGGGTGAGCAGGCATGACCTAAGCGCTGCTCATGTTCCTGCTAACATCAGAAATATTCATATATGCATACAGGAATTAATTGTGCCTCATGTACTACAAGCCAAATCGCTATTTTAATTTCTTGATTGGGTCTTGTCAACCAGGCCGAGCAGTTTGTAATCACAGCTAGTGAGAGCCTCATCCAGAGCAATTAGGGGGGGAGGCGAATGAATTAATTGGTTGCAGCCACAAGGAATCCACTAATACTCTTGGGTTGCCATCTCTGCGACAGGACTGACTCTGAGAATAGCAGGAGAGGAAGAGATTCAGAAAGTTCCTGCTCTCACGGAGCTCCCAGGTTCTCAGAGTAAAGGTAATGAGAAAACATTCAAAGTGCAAAAATCAGCATTGTAGGGGCTGTTGTAGCTGACGGAGGCATCCCTGTTAACTGCTCTAAAGCCACCAACCTCGCATACTCTGTGAAACAGGAGCATACTCTTTGAAAGACACACACTGCTGCCTTAGGTCATGCCCCTCACCTCTCCCCTCCCAAACAGCACCCTACCTTCTGGAAAACATTTCCAGACTCTTTTCTGGAGTCCAGATGCCCTCAGGCCATTTTTCCATAGAATCACTCCAGGTATCAGAAGGAAAGAAGAGTAATAAGTTCAAAATGTGCCCAGAGTTTTAGATCAAAGATACACAGTTACAGATTGCCTACCAATTGCCTGTGATTTTGATGGAGACCAAACGTGACATCCCAAAGACAGTGGATGAAATTCCTGTGCTGCCTTCGGTTCCAGGACTTATGATAACTCAGTAGAGGACTAGTAAGTTACGGGTCTGTGCTCAGCCTGTCAAGAGTTCTTTGGCCAGCGGGAGGGTAGCTCATATCCCTCTTCTGTTGCTTCTCACTTTACAGATATCGCTTTAGTAGGAGCTATAGACTAGAATCGGTGTTCTGATCCACAAGATGGCATCTCAAGGCCGTATAGGTGGTTCTCTCATGTCATCTCAGAACTCAAACCTTCCCTTGGCTTTGATCTTTTTTTTTAGCTTCATGCAGAGAGTGTTCAGTCTCTTACTGAGCCAGGTGTCACTAAACCATGGAGCAGTTTTCTGTACCCATAATAACCCAGCCCTCCCCTCCCCCCAGGTCACAGGGCAGGGGTCCAGTTTTGCTCTTTTGACTTAAGAAATGGTCTTTGTGTCTCTGAGCCTCAGTTTTCCTTATCTATAAAACAGTAGTTTCATGGGGATGTGGGAGATTTAAGAAATATTCTTAGTCAGGTGGGGGGGCTCCCTGCTAAGAGAATGTTCTATAGATGGGAACAATTATGAAGCAAGTCAGGTGCCACACTGAAAAGGCGGTACTATTATCCTCCATAGACTGTCTTTAAAATCTCGAGGAGAGTGTTTTCGTGATCCTCAGTGTATGTTAACATGAGCTAAGACCTCTGACTCCAGGGCCACTCACACTAACTAAACTGGAGTGGAATAAGTGTGACTGGTGTCATATGGCACCTCTAGCTACATCATAAACCAAGGCTTGATGTGTTGCATACATTCTAATATTTTAAGGATTTTTGATACCCAACTAACTTGTCCACTTTGGTGAAATGAACTCATTCAAGATTGTCTTATTAAATTTTCTCTGAAAAAAAAAATCCTAGTTTTACAACTAAGCATGTATAAGCTCAATTGTCCAGAACAAATTTAATTTTAGAATAAATTCTATGAAAATTAGGCTAAGACTGTTTCCAAATCTATGTTTGGAAAGCTCAGCTCTTCAGTAATACAAGATACATTGGTTGACAAGCTTTTGCCTCAGTGCCTCTGGAAATGGCGAGCCTGCTCTCCAATTGGCTCAATTTTCCTGCTGGCAAGAATTTATTACATTGAAATATGATCTGCCTGCTTGTAATTTCAACCATATGCTACTTATTTGGCCTTTTGACATGATGACTAAATGGAACACTGGGCTTCAATATGGCAGCCCTCCAGATCCTCAGAGGGTCAACTTTCCAGCCTCAAAGTACCACGGAGGTAAATAGCACATGGTATTCATCTTTCTGTTGGCATTCATTCCTTCCTGTCTGCTGTCCGGCACATTATAAATGAACGAATGACAGTTTTAATGGGATACTGGGTAAATATGTTGAGCTTTGGGATAATCTAATTCTCCCATTGTATGAGAGTCGTCTACCACTGGACTCTGTCCCAACGCATTGCTCAGGTTCCAGTTGAAAGGATCCAGGGACAGGCAAATTATCTAATCAGGAAAGAACCAGGCCTTCTGGATGATAACCTGAACTCCTATAGGCACTTCCAGGATTTAGATAAATATGAGGTCAAGAAAATACCAATATTCATCTTGTAGCATTTCTTATCTGCACAACTGTATCCATTCCCTTCCCCCTTTCTCCCTGAGCTTTCTTTCATGTGCAGAATCTGCAGGAGCTCAGAGCATCTCCCAAGTGCTCTCCTGTCCTCTCCTTGACTGATATTTCTAGAAGGCTCTTAGAGGAAGGGCTCCCTCACTGTTCTCTTTTGGGAATGACCCTCTCTCAAGATCCCAAATCCATGACTTCTTGAAGAAGTGAAGGCATTCCATCACTGCCTTTGCCTCCCCAGCACGAGAGCAAAGCCAGTGAACAGGGCTGGGCTGCCACGCCCCATTAGTCCTTTGCTTTTAGAAACCAAAACAACAGTGACCGAGAATAGTCCATTTGCCAATGACTTGCAAGCCTTGGGGCTTATACAACTTACTCCCTGAACCATGGACCCACAGAGTTGACTGGGGAAGCAGTGCTATATCTTCTTGCCATTTATCTTCTGGTTCTGCACCTATCTCCAGGTGTCCCCCTTACAGACCCTGTCCTCCACAGGAATATCTGCTGCTAGAACTGAGAAGATCTCAGAATTTTAAGACTTTCCAGGGTACCAAACACACTGGGTTCTGAATTTCACGGCACCCTGCCACAAGTGAGTGTCCCCATCACTATAACTGTGAGCACATTTGTTCTTACAGTAATAGTGGGGGAACGGTCC